>NC_141695.1:93384101-94620963 GCF_964263255.1 Lissotriton vulgaris
CTTACAATCTCTGCTTGCAACCACTTAGTAGGTGTCAAAAAGAGTGCCTCTGGATCAGTGAATATCTGCTATTTTTGATGTATTTGCAGACTTCTGTAGAAGTAATGTGGCTCGAGAGCAATACAGCTTCTTACAAAAGATTAGCTTAACGCCTCTCTGCCACTTCGGAAACTCTGGGCTGCACCATATTACCAAGGATATGGTGCAGCCTAGCGTTTCCCCCTGCGATGGCGATAAGTTTTAAAACTTAACACCAGCGCAGACTGGGAAGGTTTGTTTATGTACTGTAAGGAGTTCCTTCCTGCACATAAACAAAGCTTAACCCCTTGGGCGCGGCCGCGATTCTGCGCCTGTGCGGCCGTTTTAAAGAGTAGGTGGGATCATGGTGGCCCCCAGCCGTCATCAGCACAAGCCCACCGTGATGCATGACGGCTGGGGGCCGTCATCAGCATGTAAGGGGTTAAATGCCATTTTGTAACTTACATCTGTGCTGCTTCATGCAGCACACATGTAAGTTACAAATTGGCATTTTTTCAAAGAGGTTTGTTTATGTACAGGAAGGGACACCTTCCTGTACATAAACAAACCTTGGCATTTTGCTTTTTCCATGTGAGCTGCACAAGGCAGCACACATGAAAAAAGCAAAAGAGGTTTGTTTATGTACAGGAAGGGACACCTTCCTGTACATAAACAAACCTTGGCATTTCGCTTTTTCCATGTGAGCTGCACAAGGCAGCACACATGAAAAAAGCAAAAGAGGTTTGTTTATGTACAGGAAGGGACACCTTCCTGTACATAAACAAACCTTGGCATTTTGCTTTTTCCATGTGTGCTGCACAAGGCACACATGGAAAAAGCAAAAACGAGGAGAAATGAAGCATTTCTCCTCCTTTCGCCACCTTAAGAACAGGTCTGACCTGTTCTTAAATTCGGCGCTGCCATCTAGTGTCGCCAAGCTTGATAATAGGTGGCAGCGTCGAAGGGGATGGGTTTTGCGGTAGAACGCCCACCGCAACACCCACTGCACGCCCCCTTTCACGACGAGTTCATCGTGAAAGGGGCTCTATTACCAAGGCAGCGTTAAGTCAATTAACGTGGCTTTAAGCCACGTTAATTGACTTAACGCTGCCTTGATAATTGGGCGATGCCGATATCGCCGCGTTATTGGCAGAAAAGTACCGATAACGCGGCGATAAGGGGCTTGTTGATATGACCCTGAGTTCCTTGTTAAAGCTAGGAAGGCTTGGGATAATGCGTAAAGCTCGTGGAAGTATACTACCTAGCGGTGCAGCAATGACTGTGAAGGGCTTATTCGTACATCACTCTTGCTTGAATGTGGGAAGTCTAAGAAAAAGTGGTTCTACAATTTACGACCTCCGTTGACCTCCAGGGGGTGTCAGTTTCTGAGATTGGGGGGGGGGTTGAGTGGTGAACTGCTTTGTGGCTGATGCAGGCAGTCTTAAATTGTGCTTTTGCTCCAATGGGGCGACGCTACAAATTTAAAAGAGCAGGAGTGATGTGGTCAAATTTCTTGTGCCCTGAAACAAAGCGGACTGTGGAAAGGAGCACAGCTCTTGCCAGGTGAAATTCTTGAAGCCAGAAAACGTGACAAGTGAGTACTCATAGTCCAGTCTGGAAATAACTAACCCCTGTACAACAGACTTCAGATCTTGAGTAGGAATGAACTGGCTGATGCCTCAAAGTAGCCTCAATTAGTAGTGAGCACTATTGGCCATAGAAGTGACCTGTCAATGTAGGTTGAACCATCTGTCGGGGATACACACCAGGGATTATCCACAACGATCTAATTACAATCGAGGGAAGAACATAGGTCCAACCACACTTGAGCAGGAAGGCTTGATTTCTTCAGTGAAAGTAACAGTTGTTCCGCTTTTGTTAGATTGAGTTTGACATTAATTTTTGGATTCTGTACAGGATGTTGGAGAGCAGGTCAATGTCACTGGGGGTGACATCTTAGGCCAGATCCAGGTATTATCTACAAATCGATGATAAAGATTTCCTGTTTTCGGAAACAAATTCCAAGCAATTCCAGATACAGATTAACCCCTTCGCTGCTCATGACAAGCTCAGCTCGTCATGCAGTACACTGGTTGTGTGCTTATGACGAGCTGAGCTCGTCATGAACAAATGGCACCAGGGATTTTCCAGCACAGGAGGGGAAAACCTCTAGCAGCCAAGGTGTTAAATAGAGTTGGGTACCGTATTATTCCCTGAGGGACTCCATTTTGAAGGCTGAGTGCTCGATATGGAGCTCCCTATTGTAACCACTTAAAACAGTTTGACAGACACTGGCCGCACTACCCCAGGATCTTAGGGAGTGAGCCGTAGGGTCTCCAAGGCGGAGTTCGAATAACTTCCTATCCTGGAACATAGCTGGGTTGGCAGAAAAGATACAGGACCCTAGATGGATAGCCTATGTTAAGCAATTTCTGGTAAGTAGCCAACAGGAAACGTGGTCGGTAGACTGCGACCTGTTCCTGGAAGGCTACAAGGCCTTCTTTGTCCCAGCTATATGTCTAGGAGTGGTTACCCGCGTCTCACATGTTTTGGTTACTGTCTTCTTCTCAGATCAAGCCTTTGTGCCTTGATCTGTTTCCTTGTTCTCTTTCTCTTTTTATGTATCTTTCCTCTCTCTCTCTTTTCTCTCTCTTTCCTTGCTTCCTTCTTCTCAAGTGGCCTCTACTGTTTTTTCTACTTGTCCGATTATTCTTTCCTCATTTTTTGATTCTTCTTTGCTTTCTTAAAATGAGCGTTCTACAATTCCACTGTTTAACTGTCATTTTTTGTCTTCCCCTCTGTAGTGATCTCCTCGCCTTATGTCGCCTCTATTTGTCGCCCATCCTTCCCTCCTCCCAACATGTGTAATTTTGTCTCTTGGAATGTTCGAGGTCTTGGTCACCCCGTCAAGCGTCAGAAGGTATTGTCTCACTTAACCAAATTTCATTCACAGGTTGTTTTCCTTCAGGAAACGCATTGCTCTGACATTGAATCCCTTAAGCTAAAAAGACATTGGGTGGGTCAGGTTGTGTTGTCTCCTGCGGTTAACAAAAAAGGAGGGGTTGCTATATTATTTCATAAGGCTTTAAATGCGCAAATTATTTCCTCTCAGAATGATGATGAAGGTCGTTGGGCAATGGCAAAGGTTGTTATTCACAACAAGACGATGGTTTTATTTAATATATATGGCCCTGTTCGTCCAGATCCCAAATTTTGGAAAGACATTAAATTGCTCATTGCATCTATAGATTGCCCTGATTTTATAGTAGCTGGTGATTTTAACCAATGGTTAGACCCTTTTTCGGATCGATTGTCTTCGAGTAAATTTCAACCTGACAAAACTCATAAGAGTTTTCAATCTGCCATTGCCTCACGGCCTATATATGATTCGTGGAAAGTGTGTAATCCTGATTTATTGGAATATACTTTTTTTTCTAATGTTCATCATACACGTTCAAGAATTGATTATATTATGATTAGTAAGTCTCTTCTTCCCTCCATTCAAAAATCTGTTATTGGTTCTATTTTTATTTCTGACCATGCACCTGTCTATACTACCCTTGATCTTTCCCTTAGCCCCTCTAAATTTAGTCGTTGGAAATTTAATTCTTTTCTTTTATCTGACGCCACTTTTATGAAAAGATTTACTGCGTTTTTTAATGAATACTTTTCCTTAAATGATCCCGCTGATACCTCCATTCCTAATACCTGGGATGCTTTTAAAGCTTCTTTTCGAGCTTTTACGATTTCCTATGTCTCTGCTAAAAAGAAGCTTAATAAGCAAAAGTATGAAGATCAACTTAAACAGATTAAAACACTCGAACACACGTATTTCTCCTCCAAATCCCCATCTGCTCTTCAGGATTTGATTCTTGCCAAAACAACACTTAATAAAATTATCACTAATGAAGCCTGTCACACCCTCCTTAAAATAAAATCTAAATTTCATGGGGGGCAGAACAAAGCAGGGAAAATGTTGGCCAATTATTTGAAAATCAAGTCTGAACGCAAAGCTGTCGGCCCAATTTTTAATGATTCACTCAACAAACTAGTTACCTCTGATGAAGACATTGCTGAAGTTTTTCATAACTACTACCAAGCCCTATATACAGATGACACTCACCCCTCTGATGCAAACTTAACAACATTTTTTGAAGGCCTTCCCTCCCCCCCAGCCCTCCCTGTTGACTTTTCACACCTAGAACGTGAAATTACCCTCCAGGAAATCACCACGGCCATTCATTCCCTCAAGAAATCAAAAGCCCCTGGCCCTGATGGCCTGCCAGTTGAATTTTACTCCTCCTTTCACTCCTTTTTTGCTCCCAAACTCCTTCAGTTATTTAACGCCTTTATTTTCGAAGCTAAAGCCTCTGGGTCCTTTTTGGATGCCCTCATTGTAATTATTCCAAAACCTGATAAGGATCATTCCCAATGTAAAAATTACCACCCCATATCCTTAATTAATTATGACTGTAAAATTTTTGCTAAAATCCTTGCCTCTCGCCTTGATTCCATTATCCCTCGCTTAATCAACACAGATCAGGTGGGTTTTGTTAAGGGCAGACTCGCTGCTGATAATGCTCGTCTTTTTTCCAATGTCCTTGCTCACAGTAAAAATGTCAAAACCCCGTTGGCAGCCCTCTCCCTAGATGCTGAAAAAGCTTTTGATCGTATTAATTGGCAATATATGTTCCGAACCCTTACTTGGTTTGGTTTTGGCCCAAATTTTATATCGTTAGTTAAACTCCTTTATTCATCCCCCCGTGCCAGCATTTTTGTTAACAACCAATTTTCCAGATTTTTTTCTTTAACCAGAGGCACGAGACAAGGTTGTCCCCTTTCCCCTTTATTATTTATTTTATGTCTTGAGCCCTTTCTACAGCGCATTCGTTCCAACCCCCATATCACTGGTATGAAATTGTCCTCTGTTGAAACTAAATTGTCAGCGTATGCTGATGATGTCCTCATCTACATGTCCAATCCCGAATCATCCCTCCCGCCCTTTTTAAATGAAGTTAAGTTGTATTCTTCAATATCAGGTTATAAGCTCAATTTATCCAAAACGGAAGTGCTTCCCCTTAACTCATTGTGTTTTCAATATATGTTTAATAATACTGATTTTGCATGGTGCCCATCTAAAATTAAGTACCTTGGTATATGGTTTTCTTCCTCTCTAAAGGATACCCTTAAAATAACCTTTGATTCGTTGACTAATAAAATTCAATCCCTTCTGCAGATTTGGTCCCCCCTATTTCTCTCTTGGTGGGGTAGATTAGATACCATCAAAATGATGATTACCCCTCATGTTTTGTATACAATTTCTATGCTCCCTTTCAAAATTCCTAAATCCTATTTTTCTCGTATTAATTCTGTATGCACAAAATTTTTGTGGAATAATAGACATCCCCGCATTGGATTACATAAGTTAGTTCGTCCTAAAAATGAAGGTGGTGTCCGTTTCCCTGATTTTGGCTCATATCATTCTGCCTTTTTGATCAAACAATCCTTCTCCTTGGCTTACAACTTCCTTGATACTCCTGTCCCTAAGTGGGTTCTTTTGGAACGCTCTTTTTTAAAAGATTTCTCCTTTCAACATGTTACTTTTATGTCAAATTGTACCTTTATATCCAAATACCCCATTCTGAAGTATTCCCAATCTACATTGCAAAATGTTTTCTCCTCTACCCTTTCCCCTCTACAATGTTTTTTATCATCTGTAGTTTGGTACAATAAATTTCTTAGATATAAAGGTAAATCATTCTATTTTAAACATTGGAAAGAAAAGGATATAATGTTTGTACATCAGTTTTTCCTTGATTCCACTCTTCTTTCTTTTCCAGCTTTACAAAACATGTTTAATTTACCTCCCTCATTTCTCGCTGAATATTCTATTATAACATCTGCTATTCAATCTCACTTATCCTCTTTATCTTCTTCCTCCGAATCCTTTTCTTCTTTCACTCCTGTCACTCCACTTTATCCTCTCTTTTCTACTCAACAACCTAAAGCTGCTCTTGTATATTCACTTTTACTGTCTACTTCTTTTATTCGCTCTAAATCTAAAGTGGAGACTGCTTGGGAAACCGATCTTGATGTCTCTTTTGACATTGCATTATGGGATCGTTTATGGTCTAGACTCTTCAAAGTCTCTGTTGCTGCACGCATTACCCAATCCTTGCTTTTTATTTACCATAGAGTTGTTATTACCCCGGTTACTATTCATACATTTTCTCCAACCTCTTTTCCTTTATGTTGGTCTTGTTCCAAAGTTACAGGTACTCTACAACACCAACTATACCATTGTTCCCCAGTTTTATCTTTTTGGAATGATGTTTGGAATATATGTACGAAAATGTTATCTCTTTCTTCACAATTATCTTTTTTACGCATATTTTTAGGTTCTTTATCTGATGATATTGATATTGTTACACCCTCTTCTGCTAAGTTGTTAGACCTATTTATTGCACTTGCATTTAAAGTTATTTTATCGTGTTGGAAAGATAATTCAAAACTCTCGATCCACACATGGTGGAATTACATTTGTGATGAACACAGAATTTCTATAGCCTCTTCTACCTCTGTTCCTTTGAAAATCAAATCTGATTTATTATGGCTTCCCTTCACTTCCTATCTTTCCTCTAACCCATCTCCCTTACCGCGTGCTCCTTGTCCCCTATGATCCCTTTGTTTACTTCCTTCTCCTCCTCTTTCTCCCCTCTACTCTTTCCTTTCCTTCTGCTTTCCTCTCTTTCTTTCTTTTTCCTTCTTTCCTCTCTCTATTTTTTCCTACCCTTCTTTTTCATATATAAATTCCTCTGGATTGTTGTCCTTTTATTATTATACTCATATGTACTTTTTTCTAATTTTTCATGACATGCTTCTTGTATCACTTTTCAATGCTTAATAAAAATTTCTTAAACAAAAAAAAAATACGTCTAGGAGTGGGAGACCAAAGGGTGGTCTAGTCATTTATACTTCTGTGGCTATTGATTGCAAATTGCAGATTTTGCCTATTACACATGCAGGAATCCTAGCGTTAATGGCCCGTAAGGGGGCTATCAGTTGGGGAATTGTTAATTTTTATAACTCATTTTCCTCCCCGTCTGAATCTAGTAACATAACTGCCCTGGGTGAAACTATAAAACAATTCTTGAGTCAAAGCCTTCATAGCCTCTTGATTGCTGGCGATTTTAATATTCATCCCTGCGGTGAGCCACTTACGTCCTGTATTGCTGAATGGGGTTGTCCCGGTATGTATGGTTTCCATTTCGCACATACTGTTCAAGGAGAGCTGTTAAATGCATTGGTTACTGAACTACATTTGGTGGCTGCAATGTATATAAACGACCCGCGCACAAATTTTCCCGTGCCCACATTTAAGGGACACTGGAAGGGGTCTTTTATTGACTTCATTTTAATTTTATCCTCTTTACAATCTTCAGTGAGCAATTTTATAATTACAGAGAGTGAATTTAGCGATCATAATCCCTAATGCTTCATCTGACAGGCCCACTGGTAGGGAAAATAGGGGATGTACCAAAGCAGGGCCTATTGCGACCAACTGATGGTAAGCGCAGATTAAAATGGTCTCAAGTATCCCCGGAGATATTTTACGGAAAGGTCAAAATAGCATGTGCCGGTGAACTGGTTCTCTGTACAATGGAGCGGTCCTCGCCAAAAGAGATCCTTGGTGTTTTTAAGTCTCTCTCACATAAGGTGACTGAGCTTTTATCTGTTCCAGCAAGAGGTCAAGCTTCGTCTGGTCCTAGATGGTTTGACTCCCACTGCTCTAAAGCAGCTAAGAGGCAGAGGGAAGCTTTGTTTGAGGGAAAGTTAAAGCGACCTTTGCCACACGAAAGGGAGCATTACAGGACGAAGCGTGGAGGGAGTTGCTTGATTCCAGCACCCTTAGGAATAGCTCAAAGTTTTGGAACATTGTGAATAGACCCCTGTTTAGCGAGGAAGTGGGTGGGGGCTACAATCCCACATAACTGAGGAGGAGTGGGTACCTCTGGTAGGTCGCTACCCCCCCCGCTGCAGCTCCACCGCTGACTTCGCCTCCTGACTTGCCTGTGCTGTTTTCTCCTGGTTTCCTGCTTGGGTTTGCCGTCCTCTGCCTGCTGTGCCCGTGGCCCCAGCCCCTTTTCGTTTCTGTACCCTGCCCCCTTCCCTCGTGCCCCGAGCTTCCTCCTGAGTTCCCGCTGCTTCCTCCTCTGCGGCCCTTTTCCCCTGCTGCTCATTCGCCGACCTCTCAGCCCCTCCCGCCTCCCAGCTGAGCCTTCCTCCCCACTCCTGCATTTAAGGCGGCCGCTGCGAGGTAAGGAGAGTGACCCTTGACCCTCCGGTAGGTCGCTCCCCCCACTGCAGCTCGACTGCTGACTTTGCCTCCTGACTTGCCTGTGCTGTTTTCTCCTGGTTTCCTGCTTGGGTTCGCCGCTCTCTGCCTGCTGTGCCCGTGGCCCCAGCCCCCTTTTCGTTTATGTACCCTGCCCCCCTCCCTCGTACCCCGCGCTTCCTCCTGAGTTCCCACCGCTGCCTCCCCTGCAGCCCCGTCCCCCTGCTGCTCATTCGCCGACCTCTCAGCCCCTTCCGCCTCCCAGCTGAGCCTTCCTCCCCACTCTTGCATTTATGGCAGCCGTGTGCAGCCAAAGTCGCGCCTAAGGCAAGCCCGTCTGCGCCCGTCCCCGCCTGGACCGCCCCCAGCGCCAAGACCCCTGGACCGCGCACCATCCAGGTAGCCCGCATCCGGTACGATGCCAACTCCCTCATCGCACTCAACAACGGACGACCACCCAGCTGCCACAAGGCCGCCCCGAAGCCCACCCACGGACCCTTCACCTGCCGGAACTGCAGCTTCTCCTGCATCAAAGACGCCGAAACACCCACAACGACAGAACCCAACGTGCTCCGATGCATCCTGCTCAACATCCCCTCCGCACGCAAACACGCCATCGAGCTCTGGGACCTGCTCGACTCCACATCACCAGACATCGCCTTCCTGACCTGGATGAACGAAGCCTCCGCCCCAGACATCACAGTGGCCATCCCTGATGGATACAAGATCACCCGCAGAGACCGCCCCAATGGAGTCGGAGGAGGAATCGCCATCATCCACAAAAGCACCATCAGGATCTCTACTAACACCTCCGACACCCTCAACACTGCCAAACACATGCACTTCCAGATCCACACAGACCCCAAGACCACCCCAAGAGGCACCCTTGTCTACAGACCACCAGGACCCCGCCCCCAATTCTGCAACTCCATCACCGACTTCATCAGCACGCATGCAATGATCTCCACCAACTACATCCTCCTCGGCGACCTGAACTATCACCTGGATAACAACAACGTCAGCAACTCCTCCACCCTGATCGACAACCTCACCACCCTCGGACTGACACAGATCGCCACAACACCTACCCACATCGCCAGCCACACGCTCAATGCCATCTTCTCCTCCAGTCCCCACGTTGCCTTCAGCCACGCCTCCGAACTCACCTGGACCGACCACCATTGCGTCCACTTCACCTTCCGGAAACCCGTCTCACATCACCGCACCCCACAGACCCCTAGACGTCGCTGGGGCAAAATCACCAAAGAACTACTACAAACACATCTCGCACTCAACCCACGACCAACCCCACTGACCCCGAGGAAGGGGCCCGCACCCTCAGACTCTGGATGGACGATTGCGCCAACACCCTAGCCCCAACGAGACAACACACCCACAGAGATGCCAGTCAGAGAGCCAGCTGGTTCACCCCGGAGCTTCTAGCCTCCAAACGCACCTGTTGGAGACTGGAAAACACCTGGCACGACGAGAAAACGCCTGACAGCCACGCAGCCCTCAAAGACGCCATCCGCAACCACCACCACCTCACCAAGAAGGCCTCCTTCAAGGACCGCCTCGACAACAACGCACACAATAGCAGGGAGCTCTTCAACATCATGAAGGAACTCTCAAACCCCAGCTCCTGCACCAACGACATACCGCCGTCACAAGCCCTGTGCGACACCCTCGCTGCCTTCCTCCACCGCAAGATCACCGACATCCGCGACAGCTTCAATCCTCGGACGAACCCCGCCAACCCCACCACACCGGACCCACCGATAACCGCTGACCATGACGGCCTCACCACATGGACCACCGTAACCACCGAGGACACCATGAGCACCATGGTGTCCATGGTCCATGGTCCATGAGCACCATCCACTCAGGCGCCCCTTCTGACCCTCTTGCCCACCACATCGTAAACAAGGCCAACAGCTCCATCGCACCCCACCTTTGTAACATCATAAACCTCTCATTCAAGACCGCGACTTTCCCTGAGAGTTGGAAACACGCCAAGATTAACGCCCTACTGAAGAAACCCAAGGCGGACCCGAGCGACCTCAAGAACTTCCGGCCCATCTCCCTACTTCCGTTCCCGGCTAAGGTCATCGAAAAGATCATCAACACCCAGCTCACCCGCTACCTGGAAGACAGCAACATCCTCAACCCCTCCCAGTCAGGCTTCCGCAAGAACTACAGCACAGAGACCGCCCTCATCGCTACCACAGACGACATCAGAATCCTACTAGACAATGGCGAGACAGCAGCCCTCATCCTCCTGGACCTCTCCGCCGCCTTCGACAACGTCTGCCACCACACACTACGCACACGCCTCTATGACGCAGGGATCCATGACAAGGCCCTGGACTGGATCACCTCCTTCCTCTCCGACAGAAGTCAAAGAGTCCGCCTCCCCCGTTCCACTGCCGAATCACCAAGACCATCTGCGGTGTCCCACAAGGATCATCCCCCAGCCCGACGCTCTTCAAGATCTACATGGCTCCACTCGCATGCATCGCCAGACTTCACGACCTCAACATAATCTCCTATGCTGACGACACCCAGCTGATCCTCTCCCTCACCAATGACCCCTTCACCACCAAAGACAACCTCCACCGCGGTATGAAGGCAATCGCCAACTGGATAGAAGAAAGCCGGCTCAAACTTAACACAGACAAGACGGAGATCCTCATCCTCGGACCCTACCCCTCAGCCTGGGACAACTCCTGGTGGCCCACATCCCTGGGGATTGCCCCTACACCAACCAACCACGCACGCAACCTGGGAGTCATCCTCGACTCAAAACTCACCATGACCAACCAAATCAATGCAGTCTCTTCAACTTGCTTCTACACCCTCCGCATGCTCCGCAAGATCTACAGATGGATCCCTACAGACACAGGAAAAACAGTCACCCACGCCCTCATCAGCAGCAGACTCGACTACGGCAATGCCCTCTACGCTGAAGCCCCGTCCAAGCTCATAAGCAGACTTCAAAGAATCCAGAACGCCTCAGCACGCCTGATCCTCGACGCCGAGACCACATCACCCCCCACCTGAAAGACCTGCACTGGCTCCCCGTCGACAGAAGAATCACCTTCAAACTCCTGACCCACGCACACAAGGCACTCCACAACACCGGCCCAGAATACCTCAACAACCGACTATCATTCTACGTACCCAACAGGAGACACCGCTCCGCCGACTTCTCACTGGCCGCCATCCCACGCATCCACAGGACCACCTCCGGGGGTAGGTCCTTCTCCCACCGCGCCGCCAAGACATTGGTACTCCCTCCCTCTCTTCCTATGACAGACAGGAGACCCTCAGACCTTCAGGATACTACTCAAGACCTGGCTCTTCGACCACTAGCTGCAGCCACCCATCCCCCCAGCGCCTTGAGACCCTCGCAGGTGTGTAGTGCGCTTTATAAATTGACTGATTGATTGTTTGATTGTTTGCGTGAGTACAGTTACAGAGAGTCCCATGATACTCAGGAGGTAGTAATAAGATTTGAGAGGGGTGAAATCATGGAAGGTATAACAGGTTTAACTGTCGGAAAAGCACCCGGTCCTGACGGGATCCCTCCAGATCTTTTCAAGTCAGATCCCCTCTTTTGGGCGCCGATATTGGAGTCAGTTTTTAACGCGGCGGCACAGTATGGTTGTCCTCAGTCATGGGCATCCTCTATCATAGTTCCTGTTTTAAAAAAGGCAATACAAGTAGTACCCACTGTTATAGACCTATTTCTCTTATAGACTCAGTGGTAAATGTGGTGGGCCGGGTCCGCATTCAGAGATTATCATCCTGGGCAGAGGATAATATGATTCTGTCGAAAGCCCAGAATGGATTTCAACAGGGATGGTCTACTGTTGCCCAGTGTCTTAATTTATTTCTGATACTGAGCAAATACACTGTTGCTCGCTCTGGGACCATCCACCTTGCATTCATGGATCTGTCATTGGCATTTGATTGCGTTATCAGGAATAAGCTATGGAAGTCCATGAAGGCAATGGGAGTGGAAAACAGTGTGGTTAATTTTTTGGAGGACCTGCACAAGTCCACTAAAGCCAACGTCAGGTTCTCACAGGATCTGCGTGTTACGAGGGATTTTAACATTAAAAAGGGAGTTAGGGAAGGCTGTATTTTGGCCCCTTTTTTATTTAACCTCTATATTAATAAACTGGATAGCATATTAAGGCCAACTGGGGCTGAGTACCCCAGTGTGGGACATCGTGGGATCCCCGTCCTGTTGTATTCGGACAATGCCGTTCTCATATCCAGGACTGAAAAGGGTTACAAACACTTTTATCTGCCTTCTCAGGTTTTATGTTAGACAGGGCTATGGCAATTCATAATTCCAAATCATATGTTATGCAAGTGGGACATTCTAGTAAGAAAAACTTCCAATTTAGAGTGGGCGATTCTAAGATTCCCCGCACAAACGAGTTTTCTTACTTAGGGGTCCTCTTTGACGATAAGATTAACTGGGGTCCATTAATACAGAAAAAAAGGGGACCTGGCTAGGGTGAATTCAGAAATCTTCAATTTTGCCTCCAAACTTGGGAAGAAACCCACAGGAGCTATACTGCAAGTGTATCAGGCCAAAAGCCTGGCCATAGTTTCGTATGGCAGCGAAATATGGAGATATAATGCTGGAGACACCCTCCAAGTAGTGGAAAACGACTTTTTAAAACGTCTATTATGTGTTCCACAGGAGACATCCAACCTAGGGGCCCATTAGGATGGCAGGCGGATCGCCCCCACCAGGCTGGCGGTAGCCACCGCCGGCCTGGCGGGGGCGATCCGCCCGCCATCCTTCCCTTAATCACCCCCGCCATATTAATATGGCGGGGGTGACTGCGGCGGACGGAAAGACCGTCTGCCGCTTTTCCGCTCCGGTCGCCTTGCCGCCAGGGCGGAAAAGGTTTAATATGGTGGCGGTGTCTATTAGACACCCCCAGCCATCTTATCATTGCCCAAAACAGATGTGTTTCCATGGCGGCGATGCCGCCACGGAAAGGCATGTGGTCTTCACTTCGGGGGCACCCGGAGTGAAGGACAGGTGGGGGTGCACACGGGGGTACCTGTGGTACCCCCTGCATTAACATTAACAAAGTGGTAGGCACTGCGCGGTGCCTGCCGCTTTGTTAATGTAAATGCAAATTTGCATTTTTAGCATTGCACCGCCCGCCACAATGATAAAAATGCACTGTGGCGGGCACATCCTAATACCCCCCACGGGACCCCCGCCCTTATGGTGGGCGGTCCCGAATTCCATTAGGATGGCGGGCAGACCTAGTCCGCCCGTCATCCTAATGACCCCCCTAGTGTTCCACAAGGAGCTGTGGGTCCCTTATGCAAACGATGTACTCTCTTTGCGACCCCTGATTTGTTGGTTAAAATGTTGGCTGAATATAGACCTCTCTCTCACCCACCTGATTATAAGAGATTGCATATCTCTTGATAACTCGGCTCGTATCCCGTGGCTAAGTTATGTTAAGAAAAGTTTTGGAAGGTTAGGGCGGGGGACCTATTCTCCACTCCTGAATGCATCACTAAGTGGGATGTGGAGACAATTAAGGTAGCCTTCTTGTCAGTAAGGAATATGGAAAGGGGAGCCAAGGAGGTACAGAAACCTAGTGTGCGGACGTACATAATGCTCAAAACAACTCCTAGGGCAGATTCATACCTCATGGGGTCTTTGTCCACTCATGAGAAATTTTTACTAACTAAGTTTAGGCTGAACCTTTTCCACCTTTTGCTTGCCAGACCCAAATGTTTCAGTAGAGGTAAAGAGGCAACTCCCTGTGGCTGCGATGGACAGTATCCGCAGGATATGCTGCATTTTATGATTTTATGTAAACTATTTGAATTTCCTCGTAAACGCTATTTGGTTCCTATCTTAAAAATAATGAATTGTAGACAGGTTTGTCCTGCTTTGGTGTATCTGCTATTATTGAAAGAGGACTGCTTATTTTTTATAGTGGGGTTTTTAAAGGCTATTGTTAAGTCTAGGAAATACATGGATTTGTAAAGAGTGTATTCCTCAGGCTTTTTTATTTATTTATTAATTATCATTGCTGTTCCTGTTGTCATCTCAACAGTTGCCCTGTCACTTATTTTGATGTGTAACTTTTATGGTATGATGTATAAACTGAATAAAGTTTCTTGAATTGAACTGAACTGAGTTGGGTACACTATTATTCCTTGAGGGAACCCATTTTGAAGGCTGATTGCTCGATATGGAGCTCCCTATTTTAACCACTTAAAACAGTTTGACAGACAGGAAGTGAACCAGTTCAGAACTATCCCTGAGATGACCATCTTTACTGTCAAGTCGTGAATCAGAGAGAGGTTGTTGATTGTACCAAATGCAGCCAAGAGATAAAGATGAAAAAATAGGCCGAGATCACATGAGTCAAGGATGCAGAGTGCATTGTCAACAACTTGCAGCCGGGTGGTTTCTGTGGTGCATCCTTGTCTAAAAATGGATTAGAAAATGTCAAGGAGATTTTTAGCTTGGATGCGAAGAGAAAGTTTGTCAACAACATAGCTTTTTATCACCTCCTGTAAGAAGGGTACGGTTGAGACAATATAGAAGTTATTAAAGGTCATTTGCATCAACAGAGGTTTCATTATTTTTTTAAATAAAAGGTTTGGTCCATTTTCAAGCAATCAAGGAAAGCACTTGCATTAGAGAAGAATTTAAAAAATGGTTCAGTGGGGTGGTAGATGTTTTGCAAGATTCTTGCTAATGGTCCTAGGTACCACATTAGTAAAGTGGTTCAGTGGTTTAAGCTTAGTAATAGTTTCAAGCTGCTCTGACTCTGAGACTTGATCAAAGTAAAACCAGGTCCTGTGAGCTTCCAGATCAACACATGCCGTAATCTGGGTTGTCAGTTGCTGGTGGAATTGAGTGTTCAATAGATTTTACTTTCGCAGAGAAAAAATGCACACATGGTTTTAGGAACATAGACATTTTAGATAATTCTTAGAGGTGTTCAGGAGTGAGTTAATGTGGGGGGAATAAGCTTTGTGAATACAAAAAGTATAGCCTATTCTAGGAATTCTAAGCCAAGACAATTTTCTCAGACATTTATTTCAATGTAAAGATCATTTGAGTACCAGAGGAGAAAGGCATATTCATCTACTATTTTCACTGTAAAGTTAATGTAACAACCCGGGAGGAGGTGAGTAAGCGTTTTGGTAGTTTCCTTTTGCTTTTCAGCTGAGCAAATTCGTCCATCAGGTAATTTAAGCACTTTTTGTAGTCAGAAGTTGCAGCATCTATGTGTAACTGATAACTTTGAATCGAAATTTCCCCTGAGCCTTGTTGGAAAGAGCACTGATGTTGATGTTTTAGGGCTGCAACACCAACTCTTGTCTTTTTTCTGTTGCCCTGAGTTTTTCTGGAGGACAATTTCCAACTTGAAGGGGAATTTGATGGGGATCTGAAGGTGGTCTGACCAATGAACTGGGATCGATTCATCAGTGGATGGTCGTGTATCCTTTGAGATGATCAAATCAAGACAGGTACTAGTATTTTGACAATGTTGGAAGAGGTTGTTTTCATTGGCAGATTGATGTCACCAATGAAATCATCATTCACTTGAATCATGAATAAGCTTTGTTAAAAATAGAGTAGCAACACTTCAGAGAGAAAGGAAATCAAAGCGTTCACTATATTGATTAAACAATTATGGCCATTAATGCAGTTTATTTTTTTAAATCCACTGATTATTTAAAACATCATAATTATTGTCAAATTTAGAAATGTAGGTACTCGGGACAAGGAGGTTGTGCTTTGGAGAAGTGCATTGGTGAGGGTAGGTAGGGAGAGGTAATGTGCCATATATACATAATATTTACATAACGAAACCTATCCGGCCTATAGCTGACTAATTATTAATTACAAATGGTATACAGACATAATATCGAGTCCAAAATATAGAATGGACATAATATCGAAGTCAAAATATAGAATGGACATAATATCGAATGGACAGAATATAGTGGTGAAAAATATCGAATTGAAGGTAAGTAATTTAATATCAAACTTTAAAATATAGAAAGTCAAAATTTCGAAGTATATAATATAGTTTGTTAAATATATCGAATTTTTATTAATATCGAATTATTTTTAAGTGTATTTTTTATGTTATTTAATTTTTGTGTAATTTAATTCTGTAGCGGGTTGTGGGTTTATAGGGGAATAGGGTGGGAAGTAATTTAAATGTAATTAATTAAACATGTTAATTTATTTATTGGTATTTATTTAGAATTAATTGGTAATTACATTTTAATTGGTAATTAATTCATTTTATATTTTTTTAATTTTTGCGAAATTTACTTCTGTAGCAAGTTGTGGGTTTATAGAGGAATAGGGTGGGAAGTAATTTAATTGTAATTAATTAAACATGTTAATTTATTTATTGGTATTTATTTTGCATTAATTGGTAATTACATTTTAATTGGTAATTATTTAATTTTATAATAGTTAATTTTTTGCGTAATTTAATTCCGTAGCGGGTTGTCGGTTTATAGGGGAAAACGGTGGAAGTAATTTTATTGTAATTAATTGAATATGTTAATGTATTTATTGGTATTTATTTTGAATTAATTGGTAATTGAAGTTTAATTGGTAATTAATTAATTTGTAATTGGTAATTTATTTTTCTATTAATTAATTAATTTGTAATTATGTTTATTGTATTAATTTATTTTCCGTAGTGGGTTGTGAGTTTATAGGGGGAATAGGGTGGGAAGTAATTTATTTTTAATTAAGTAGATATTTTTGTACTTATTTATTGGTATTAATTTTTAATTTATTGTTAATTAATTGATAATTGGTAATTATTTTGTATTAATGGGTAATTAATTTTAATAATTAATATTACTTTGTATTTTTAATTGATGAATTGTTACATAATATTAAATTGGTAATTTATTTTAATTAATTTATTCTTGGTATTGATATTTAATTAATTTGTATTAATATATTAAATCTTTACTTTCCCTACTGTTGCACTCTCTGGAGTGGGAATAGTAATTTTCACCCCTACGCTATCCAACGCTTTCTTTACTGTTGCACTAACTGGAGTGGGAATAGTAATTTTTACCCCTACGCTATCCAACGCTTTCCCTACTGTTGCACTCTTTGGAGTGGGAATAGTCATTTTTACCCCTACGCTATCCAACGCTTTCCCTACTGTTGCACTCTCTGGAGTGGGAATAGTAATTTTTACCCCTACGCTATCCAATGCTTTCACTACTGTTGCACTCACTGGAGTGGCAATAGTAATTTTTACCCCTACGCTATCCAACGCTTTCCCTACTGTTGCACTCTTTGGAGTGGGAATAGTATTTTGTACCCCTACGCTATCCAACGCCTTCCCTACTGTTGCACTCTCTGGAGCGGGAATAGTAATTCTTACCCCCTATGCTATCCAACGCTTTCCCTACTGTTGCACTCTCTGGAGTGGGAATAGTAATTTTTACCCCTACGCTATCCAACGCTTTCCCTACTGTTGCACTCTTTGGAGTGGGAATAGTAATTTTTACCCCTACGCTATCCAACGACCTTCCCTACTGTTGCACTCTCTGGAGTGGGAATAGTAATTTTTACCCCTACGCTATCCAACGTTTTCCCTACTGTTGCACTCTCTGGAGTGGGAATAGTAATTTTTACCCCAACGCTATCCAACGCTTTCCCAACTGTTGCACTCACTGGAGTGGGAATAGTAGTTTTTACCCTTACGCTATCCAACGCTTTCCCTACTGTTGCACTCACTGGAGTGGGAATAATAATTTTTACCCCTACGCTATCCAATGCCTTCCCTACTGTTGCACTCTCTGGAGTGGGAATAGTCATTTTTAACCCTACACTATCCAACGCTTTCCCTACTGTTGCACTCTCTGGAGTGGGAATAGTCATTTTTACATTCCCGCTATCCTACGGTAATAATATTGTATATTTTTTATTATTTTAATATATATATATGTTTTACCAAATACAATTGTATGTAAGTATTTTTAAGTATATTTTAGTTATTTATTTTTAATTTTTTTTAATGTTACATTATTTTTAAGAAATTCGATATTTTTCCAAAGTATATATTTTTAAACAATATTTTGGATTCAATATTTTTGTACTTACCTGTTTGTAGATAGGAATTCGATATTTTGTCTTTCGATATTTTGGCATCAATATTTTTGGTAGTTTATATTTTGTCCCTCTATATTAAGTCAGTGATCCTTTACAAATACATAGCATCACGTCAACCCTGAACAATGAATCTCAGTGGTCACAGCTTGTTGAAGAGAAACAGTCAATCTCTCGACCC
Source organism: Lissotriton vulgaris (assembly GCF_964263255.1). Taxonomy (NCBI): domain Eukaryota; kingdom Metazoa; phylum Chordata; class Amphibia; order Caudata; family Salamandridae; genus Lissotriton; species Lissotriton vulgaris. The sequence goes on from NC_141695.1 coordinate 93,402,801, forward strand.
CTTCAAGAGTTCTAGGTAAGTAAGTCCCTAGCTTGGGGTCTTCGGCAGGACGGGGTAGTGGAGAGCACCAGGTATGGAGTCAGGGTGAACAATCTAGCTGAGATCCAAAAGTGGGCACATTGAAGCTCATCAAATCAAATCAACTTTAGCTCGACTTTCGAGCTAAAGTTGATTTGATTTGATGAGCTTCAATGTGCCCACTTTTGGATCTCAGCTAGATTGTCTATAGCTTTTTGCTTTAGACTCGGGACTTTCGAGCCAGACGGAGATATCCAATGTTTTCCGTCCCGCTAAAGTTGATTTGAGGAGCTTCAATGTTCCCACTTTTTGATCTCTGTCAGCTAGATATGTTTACTGTACTGCAATACTACCCGGGTCCAGTAGATTTTCGGGTTACCCCATTGAAACTTAACATTGTTAAAAATAGAGGGAGAGTCGTCCCAATGGAAGTGTCAAGATGGAGAGACTCTAGCTTTCAACCATAGGGGATGTTGATCATTGAGGAGATAAACTGGCCATTTTGTTGGAGAGTCTATCAATGCGTCTGTGATGAAGGTGGAAAATAGAAGGTCAATTTTGAGCGTCCCTTTCCAGGTACAATGATATTGATCCGGGATCATTATTTCCTGATATCCTTCCTGATTTTGTGGTTCAAATTTTTATTAGCATATTTGTGTAAACAAGGGGAACTAGTGCCTAATGTACAGAATTGAAAATTGACGAATCATATTTTGTGAGAAGTAAGATTTGTTCATGTAAATGTACAAAGGTACCATCTTCTGAGATATCGATTCATCCCTACAGAGGTAAAATCTGAAAATTGTAAATATCACACTGACGGTTGCTGATGATGACATCAGCAAACCAGTTAGTGAGCCTCGACCATGGGCAGAAGATAGAAAAAGTTCAGTGAAGCTGAATTAGAATTATTAGTAGAGAGGTGCCTTGCCAAGTTTAATAGACTTTTCAGAAAATCATCATTCAACCTTCCAAAAGCTACCAAAACCTTATTTTAGGGAAGAATTAGAGACCACATTAATGCAGGAGGAGCCACTAACAGGACAGGACCACTGAAAAATATGTAACTGGTTGTGTGAGCTGAGATCATGTATGAAGGAACTTTTTGTTAACAGTTTTTATTGCATTTCATGCAAATAGCAACAAGGCAGGAGCCTCCAAAGGGTAGAGGTAAGGGGTTCAGGGATTAGGGGGGCCAGGCACAGCAGTGAATTCATGTAAATAGATTGTATTGTCACCCCACCAGAAATATGTCCAACACAGCAGGAAATTCAATGTAGTCTATAATGAGTCATGACAGCGTCACTCCATCAGAGGAATTTCTAAGGTATGAAGGAAAGTTTGGCAGCCAGAAGAGCTGAGCCTACCGCTATCACCAAACCCTCCACCCAGAACCAATAGGAGAAATGATTGAAAGCACTGAGGCAATCAGAGACATGAGCATCATCAACACTTCCAGGGTCTGCTGGTGCCAGAATGTTTTCTCCCTCTCATCAAACATGAGCTTGAGATCCCTCGAAGTGAAAAGGAGGCAGTACATTTGCTCAAGACCCCTCAAGGTGAAAAGAGGCCAGTACATGTGCTCAAGACCTCTCGAGGTGAAAATGGGGCCAGTACATGCGCCCAAGTCTTCTCAAGATGAAAAGGGGCGACAAGACCCCACGAGGTGAAAAGGGGCCAGTACTTGCCCAAAAGACCTCTTAAGGTGAAAAGGGGCCAGTACATGTACTCAAGACTTCATGAGGTGAAAAGGGGCCAGTACATGTGCTCAAGACTTCATGAGGTGAAAAGGTGCCGGTACATGCGCTTAAGACTTCATGAGGTGAAAAGGGGCCAGTACATGAGCTCAAGACTTCATGAGGTGAAAAGGGGCCAGTACGTGCGCTCAAGACTTCATGAGGTGAAAAGGGTCCAGTACATGTGCTCAAGACCCCTTGAGGAGAAAAGGGGCCAGTACATGTACTCAAGACCTGTCGACGAGAAAAGGGTCCAGTACGTGTGCTCAAAACCTCTTGAGGTGAAAAGGGGCCAGTACTCGTGCCTCGAGCTCTGGATTAAATCCGGAGTGGGGTCCCTCTGTGTACCTTGCAAGGGGGCCCCCTCGACTTTCGTTACACCATTAATCCATGTAGAACCATCTACCGAAATTTTCAGTGATGAGATACATGGTCAGAGGCACAAACATTGTACAGTCCACAAAAGACACACGACGAGCAAGCACACATGACCCAGGAAGCCATAGCAGCTTGCCAATGGATGCAAATTGAGCAGACAGAACGAGAGAGCCACCAACTGCTGCTGTATCTATCTAGAGCCACACCCCAAATGCCACACTCAGGGGCATATGTACAACGCCCCTGCAGAACATTACTGCCGCTGGAGGATTTCTTTTATGATGCTCTGTAGGTGCTGTGTGCCTGCCCATATTTATAGCGCCACGTAAAGCCACCCTGCATGGCTTCTCATAGGCTTATAAATCTGTCGATCTTTCACACGTTGCTCTGTGTGAGAGGGGCGTTTCTTAGGTGTTGCTGTGGGATTTCCCACGCAACACCCATGGAATCCACCACATTCCCAGGTTTAGAAGGTTTCGTAAACCTGGGAATGCGTCAGATTTGTACTCCTCCCCAAGGGGGGGGGGACGTAAAAGTGGTGCAACAAGGAGAAATCCCTTTATTTCTCAGAGGAGAAATACCTCGTTTTTTGCTCTTTTTATGTGTGCTGCTTTCTTCAGCACACAAAGAAGGAGTACATAAACAATTATAACTGCAACGCAGGCATCCTTGCACCATGGTGCAAGGGTTCCTACTTTGATGCTAGTTAGCCAGTTGTGTACCAGCTCAGAGGAAAGCAAAGCATTTGGACACCCTAGCTGTACTTTCCTGAACCCTCCTCCAAGCCAGATCAGCATTGGCAGATCGAGCATTAGGTTCCTGAGGCGGAAGCCGGGAACTTTGTGGGTTGAACTTTTTAAAACAAAACTGCATTTAGTACTTTGTATCGTGTATTTTAAATTTAATTCTTGGGCACTCACTTACCTACTCCTATACTCTTGCGCACCCCTGCACGGCAACTTGGAGCCAACAGCAGCCAATTAGGCGCTGCAGCGGAACCACTCATTTTCGCCGTCGCCATCTTGGGTGAGTCAGAGGGCGAGCAGATTATTTGCTTGGCCCTCCCACCCTTCCCAGCATAAAGTGACACTCCCCTCTCGGAGGCGCAGCGGACGGGCGCAGCGGGCGCGCCGGCGGCGCGCCAAAGGCGAGCCCGTCTGCGCCCGTCCGCTGCCGGCCGGGGCAAGGGGCATGCCACTCTGCCCAATTAATTACCTATACTGCTGTTGACTTGATACATTTGCACTCCCTGCGGACCCTTTGTCTAATTACACTTGCCAGATTAGACTCACTGGGTTTGCTCTGCCCCCGCTCAGCTTTCCCGGAGTTTGATCCTCTGTTAGCTGTGCAGACCCCCTTGGCCGCCCCTCCTCCTCCCGCCAAGGGAGCTGCCAGCTCTAATTTTACAGTGAGCTATTTGAACACCGGCTCGCTGGTCAAGCATCAGCTGGAGATCTTCCAGCTTTTAGACTCGGATAAACCCGACATGCTTTTTATCACCGAGACTTGGCTGAACGAGGAGTCCTCTCCGGACATCCTTGCGGCGGTCCCGCCAGGCTACTATATTCTTCAAGCCAATAGATCCTCTGGTAAGGTGGGTGGCGGGGTGGCAGCTATTATTAAACATCCCATTACATTTTCTTCATTAGCTATTACCGCTATTCCTTTGGTCGACTGCCTTATTCTCAGACTAGAATCTCTAGCGGCCCCCCTCATCTGTGTTCTAGTCTATCGGCCCCCCCAGTCCATGCCCAATTTCCCGACAATGTTCGGTGACATGCTTTCCCAGCTGGTTATAAATAATTCAAAAATGTTTATCTTAGGGGACTTTAACTATTGGCCCTCTGATGATAGAGAGAGTGCCTGTTCATCCACCTTCTCCGACTTGTTACAGGGCATGAACTGCTCTCAACATATTCATCTAGCAACCCACATTAAGGGCCACACCCTTGACCAGGTGTGGACCTCTAACCTGGACATTTCTTCTCCCCTTGTTCTTCCCTGCACCTGGTCGGACCACTCTATTATAACTTTCTCCTTAGCCGTCAATACCCATGTTAGTCGTACCCTTGAGGGCAATCTTCTTGCTACGAATTGGAATAGGGCTGACCTGGGCTCCTTTGTTACCTCACTTAGAGCCTCTTCCCCATCGGAGAGCGACTCGTTGGACATCCAAGCGTTAGGCCTGCAGCGCTGGCTCGAGTCTGCTAGCGATACTGTAGCCCCTTTTAAACAGGTCAGGTTAAAGCGCCCCCATGATGCGCAAAGATGGTTCTCAGAGGAACTTAAAGTAAAGAAACTTAAACTCAGACAGGCTGAGCGTTGCTGGCGACGAGTCTATGCTTCTGACAAGAAGCTGGTATTTACGACCTTGCTCAAAGACTATAAGCTAGCCTTCTTGCAAGCAAAAACTTCCTATTTCTCAAAGAAAATGATAGACTCAGCCTCTAAGGCAAAAGATATTTTCTCCACTGTGGAAGAACTCTCGCATCCAGATAGGGTCACCATCAAACCTCCTCCCTCCCAAGCTATTTGTGACTCCCTTAATTCCTTTTTTATTGAAAAAGTCAATAAAATTAAAAACAGTATTCCTTGTTTGGTCCCTTCTGACTCACCCACTCCTGTCACCACTTCCGTTGTTCACAATCTGCAGCAAATAACACAGATACCCCCTATTTCGGAGGCTGAGTTTCTAACTCTGCTAAATAAGGTGAGCTCTGGCTCCCCCATTGATTGCTGTCCCCCCCACGTGTTGCGTGAGGCCTTCTCTGCCTGCCCCATCCCCCCTTTGACTCTCCTCAACAACTCACTCAAAATGGGCTCAGTTCCTAGCTCCTTTAAAACCGCTGTTGTGGTGCCCATTCTCAAAAAACCCAATGCCGATCCTTCCCTTATGAACAACTTTCGCCCTATTTCCCTACTCCCTTACCTCAGTAAAGTTCTCGAGGCTCATGTCACTAACTGTTTGAGTTCATTTATTGAACACTCGCAGTTTCTTGACTCCCAACAGGCCGGGTTTCGAACTGCCAATTCAACTGAGTTGGTCATTCTCTCAGTGATGGAAGATCTGCGGAGGGGCGCGGACTGTAACATCAGCCAGACTTTGGTGCTTCTCGACCTGTTGGCGGCCTTCGACACGGTCGACCATGACATTCTGGTCGGCCGAGTCGAGGAGGCCGGCATTCGGGGATTAGCCCTTGACTGGGTTCGCTCGTTTGTGAGTGACCGTCATCAAGCTGTCCGTCTCTCTCAGTTCTCTGCTGACAAGGTTGGGTTGACATGCGGTGACCCGCAGGGCTCCTCTCTTTCCCCCCTCCTTTTTAACTTGTACCTTGCCCCCCTCATCCGTTCTTTACGAGGCAGTAATGTCACTGCATTTAATTATGCAGATGACATTCAACTGATCCTCGATATCGACTCTTCGGATCATTCCATTTACAACTTCCAGTCCACTCTATGTCACATCAGCGACTGGATGGGGGCAAATTATTTGAAACTTAACCCCGATAAGACCGAATTGGTTCTCATCGGGTGTACCTCCAACCCGTGGAGCCCTAACTTCTGGCCTACTCGTTTAGGTCCCCCCCTGCCCTGCTGATTCTTCCAATAGCCTTGGAGTGATCATCTGTAAAGATCTGTCGATGAAACCCCAGATCAACGCAGTGGTTTCCTCTAGTTTCTTTCACTTACGTAAAATTTGTAACATATCTCGATTTCTTACCACAGAGGCTCTCACCCTGGCTTTACTGGCCCTGGTAATTTCCAGGCTAGATTACGCCAACTCCCTCTATGTTGGCATCCCCGCCTATCAGCTGAACCGATTACAGCTGGTCCAGAATCAGGCTGCACGACTGATCTTCAAACAGCCCAGGCACCAGCATGTTCGCCCACTGCTTAAAACCCTCCATTGGCTTCCTGTGGTCGAACGGTGCAACTTTAAACTGGGCTGCACCATCTTTAAAGCACTGGCCGGCCTCGGTCCAGCCTTCATCTCCTCCCTTCTCTATCACTATGCCCCCTCCCGTAACCTTCGATCCTCCCATCTTGCTTTACTTAAAACCCCTATTTTCAAACATAAGAAACATGGAGGGCTTAGATTCTCGTTCCTCGTCCCTTCTTTTTGGAATGCACTCCCTGTAGAGTTTAGGCTCACCACCTCTTACCCCCGTTTCCGGTCCCTCCTGAAAACACACTTGTTCCGTAAAGCACATAATTAGTTCCCTACTCCTCGGCTCCCGCTTGTTCCTACCTGTCTCCATACTGCCTATAGCGCCATGAAACCTCTGGGTGTAAGTACGCTCTATAAGAATGTTTTACATTACATTACAATACATTACTGTGAGAAGTTGGCCTGATATGCAGTGCTCACTATTCTAGTGATCACTATGTATCAGTCCAAACAACCCTTATTGATGATTGGTTGTAAGTCAACCTTATAGACCAGCTATCCTAGTAGCATGGATACGAGCAGTCTAAGGCTAAAAGACTCTAGAGGGCGTGTTAAGCCAGCTGTTTTACCATCACATATACCCCTTGAACACCAAGTGAAAGGACACCACACAAGTGTTATGAAAATAAACAGTTATTTATTTAGATCACAACAGCCCTGTACTCTTTATGAGGACAGGGTACTAAGCACACAACAAAACTCTTACGAAAATACTTTAAGTTGCACAATTTACACAAATGCCCGAGGGGCACGAAAAACCATATACACTAAAAGTGGAATGCGAAATTACTAGCAGGTAAGTACGGTACTAATAGGCTTTGGAATCGCTAGGACTTGACTACTGAACCTTCAGATTACTAATAGGAGGCCTAGGGGACTCGGGTGCAGAGTGTGCACTCTCACGCGGGAAGCGGGACAAAGTCTATGGTAGCTAGTAAAGACAAAGTTAGTGTTCTCGGGCGAACCCGACCTGGTAGGAGAAAAACGAAAGTGGATCCTGACCCTTGGATAGTGAGGCTATGCTGGGGCACTGAAATGCCGAGTTTACCTAGCCCAGGGGCTGCAGCTGCATAGGTCTCAAAAGACGTCGGGAAACCTCGTTGACGAACCAGGAGCCTGAAGAAAGGATGCTGGCAGGCGACCAGTGAAGAGAGTTTCGAGTGATCCAAGCCTGGATCTGGAAGATGGAAGACACCTGAAAGCAGAGGGGACCAAGTTCGTGACTATTAGCCAGTAATCAGGTGGCACCAGGAGGGCACCGGATGGTAGTCACCTCGACTAGGTGAGTGGGCGACGCTGTGCTCTGCAGTCTCACGGACCAGGAGGCGTTGTCGGCGACCAGGATGGAGGTGCGAGCTGTCCTACGATGGATGATGCTGTCGACGTCGCTGGACCCAGGATTGGGCAACAAAGCCTTGGCAAATTCAAGCCCACGCGGTGGACCTAAAATGGCGTCTGGAGTGGACCAGGAGGGTCCGGGGTGCTCCTCTTTTGGAAGGGAGCAAGAGCCAGTCTGGAGCAACCAGACCAGCAGTGGTGATGTCGTCAGGCGTCGTTAGGAAGGCCACAAGCCAGCGGGCTAGTAGCCAAACAACGCGGTGAGCAGCAAAAAGCAGAAGGGCCCCACGCAGATCGTGGAGATGCTGGGAGGCTGAACTTCGGTGCTGGAGCTGCTCAGGGTCGGGGCTTCTCGAACCCCAAAGTACTCACCAGAGGATCCCTCGGCGGTCGTGCTGGAAAGAAGTCGTGCAGTCTTGAAGATGGCCAGTCCCTCGAGGTCTCGTCGCACCCACGGATCTCAGCTTAGCTGTAGAGGTGGGTAGAGGTCAGAGGTGCCAGAGAAGCCGGTTCTCGTCAAGCTGGGCAGTCGGATTCCGGAGGAAGGACTTGCAGCAGACCGCAGTGTTCTTGATGGTGCCCGCTGATGCAGGGTGACTACTCCTTAGTCACAAGGGAGAAATCTTGAGAAGAGTCTTGAGTTTCCTTTCGTAGAAAGTAGTTCTTGATTCAAAGATGATCTAATTTGGAAGGGTCCCCGCTCCTGCCTTTATCCTAAAGAAAGGGGTGGGTACGCGACTAGGTCCTGCCCTAGGGGTGGGACCAGGAAGGGGGGGTGGTTACACCCCTCTCCCGTGCCGGACTTCCCCAGGCCAGGGGCTGGTGTGCCCCTGGAACTGGTTCTGGCCGGCCTATGCGTAGTGAGCACCGGGGTGCCACTCAGCAGTCACCTTCCTGTAAAGCCCTGCCTACCCAGGATACACAAAACCCTGTCTGGGATGGTGCTAGCACCGCCCCGGACAGGAATCCCTTTGTCCAAGCTCCCCTCGCTGGAAGGACTCCCAGCAGCAGGAGGTCAGACTCGTGTCTGTGGTGGCAGCATCCATTTTGTGGAGCTGAGGCTTCAGTTACCATGTCGTGTCCCTCTAGAAGGGTGGAATGCTAACCCCGTCGCCAGAATTGGCGAGGGGTTAGTATTCCAATTCGTATGACACCTTACTCGACATGTTTTGATAAAGCGATACCAGAGTTGGCATGTAACCGCGAGGATTATAATGCCCTTAAGAGTATATGGTACGCGATATCATGGAACAGCTATTTGGACTTGGTTCCGCAAGCTGCAGACAGGCTCAGATCATGCCAGAGCACCATCTCACACGATCCCAAGCACTCTGCCTTCAGGATTGTTAAGGCCTACCATAGGAGTGACTGATAGGAATCTGTGTGTCCATTTTAGGGTTAGATATAGGTATACTATATCTACAGCAAAGGGTGATTACACCACCTTGCCCCAGCTGTCGTGGAGCCAGTTGTGTCAGATTTAGATGGCCATCCAGGGGTGGCATAATACATGCTTCAGCCCCTGGTAGGCCCTGGGTACACCTATGCCCTGAGTTACAGGGTCTGATAAGGTGGCCCAGTCCCAATTGGATAATGCACCTAAGGTACACATGTCAATTTAGTGAGAGAACAGCTAGGCTGTGGGTCTGATTGGCAGGCCCACAGCCAGGGAAAGTCGTAAACCAGTGAAACAAAAGCAAAAAATCTGGGTGAGATCTCAGATCTCCTTAAGGTCTAGCCCGGCAGGAGAGCTCTATATAGCAGTGTGATCGCCTTCATCTGCCTTGTAATGAGAAAAAAGAAGGCGTTGGCAGCCATGCTCCAGAGATTCTACCACCCCAGAATCCCATCACTCACTTATCCTGCGAACCAGCTTGCCACCCTTCAGCCCAAGGAGGCACATCTTTCAAAGTGCTACACAGTGCCATGAGGTGCCCCAGTATATCAACAGGATACTGTTGAGTTCCAAAAAACGTTTGGCCAGCTCTAATGGGAGGGCCACAAACACATACAGATGACGGGGTAGGACAACCATCTTGGAGACTGCAATAATGCTGCTCACCAAACATGGAAGGATATACAAACTTCCAATGGAGCAAGTACAATGTCTTTTTAATGACCAGAGGACCTGACAAATATTGAGCATGGTGCTGTGTGTGGAAGCAAAGCCCATTTGATTAAAGTGAACCAGAAAGCATCTATGGGGGAGCAAGCGGATGGCCAATACCTTGCACAAGATCTTGTAGTCAGTGTTAAGCATTGACAGCGGGCAGTAGGAGTCAAGGAAAAGCAGGCCTTTCTTTGGAAGCAACACAATAGGTGCTTCACGCAGGGAGGAAAGAAGGGGACCATGCTGGTGGGAGTCATTAAAGAGGGCAAAAAAAGTATAGGGATAAGGTCTGAAGCGTAAGCAGTGTGGAATTCTATAGGTAGCCTGTCTAGCCCAGTCGCCTTCCCCCTCGCAGTGTTATTCACTGCACTCCATACCCCCTGCTCAAATGCAGCCGAATCTCAAACCAAGATAAACCGGTGAGGTCTGTAATATAACTTAGCATATCCATGTCCCTACATTCGGTATCTGCAGAGCACAAATAATAATAGTGGCAAAAAAACACCTCTATAATCCTGTAATGAGTAAAGACATCCTGCAAGGCCTGGAGGATGGTGTGCTCCCGACCCTTGCCAGGAAGAAGCCATGCCAGCATTCTACCCGGTTTATCCCTTTCAGCGTGGCCCTGGCCACATACGTCTTATAGTCAAAATGCTGTAGGTGTTTAACAAACTCAATGTCTTCCTTTCCTTTAGTATTTGACTTGTCCCATCCGCAGTCCTCTCCAACCCGCGCGAAGACCATCAATGACTGCTTCTTGGTGCTTGATTTCGGAACGCATCTGGGACCCACCCCAACTTTATTAGAGATGCAGTTCCCCCTAATGAACACCTTCATGGCTTCCCACTCTACTCCAACCAACTAGGCCGAACCTGAATTATGAAGCCAGTAATTTGTGACATGGTCACCCAACAATACCCGGAAGTCCTGGTCCACAATCCTCACAGGGTACAGCGGACCCAGGCGAGAACCACTGAAAAGCACACAATACAGGGGAGTGATGCCAAATTTTCAGTTCCCACCACCCTACTATACAGCGCTCAGGTATAAACCCGGTCAAGTCAGACTTCAAGGTTGTGTAACTCTGTACAGTAGGAGTACACTCAGGAATACGGGTTACCTACTCTCTAACAATTGACCAAATCCCTCTGTACCGCCCATGAGTGTGCAGAGTCTGCCAACTTAGTTGCCGACATGCTGCACAAAGGAGATATGATCCATCCAAATCAATATCAACCACACAGATATAGTTGCCCCCATTAATCCTCCAATATGGCACCATCAGGGATAGGAAGCGAACACGAACGGACAAATACGCCGGCTGGTTGACATTCGGTGCAAAGAGATTCAATAGTGCACCAACGCTACCATCAAATCATCCTAATACCAAGACATAGTGACCATACGGGTCTATCACTACTCTATGCAACTGGAAGGGAACCCCGGTCAAAATGAGAAAATTGTGCAAAAAAGCTGTAGAAGTGGCAGCGAATAGCTGACCCGGTCAATGCCCCCGGAGGGCCTAAATCTCACACTCTTCCAAAAACGAAATTTTTACCCCCCTCCGTTTCAAATATGCTAGCACATTATACTGCTTAGAGGGGGAGGAGAGACCACGCAAATTCCACTGGAGGAATTTAACCTGTGTCGCTATGGACATCCAACCAACAACAAAGGACCATAGGGGCCTCCCACAGTACCACCAACGTGGCCCACATCTAACCATGACAAGCAAATGAAATCCACAGCCACATACATTCTGTCATCAAAAAACAAAAACAGATAACAAAAAATAATGCTACAAAAACAAACCCCAACTCTCCCCAAGGACTGAAACATACAACCATCCTTTCCATTCACCACACCACTCAAGGCCCACTGAGGAGCCAACATGGGGCTAAAGGGACAACTAGTTCCATAATGGAGGGATGTTGTCAGGGAGGAAGCCACCCACTAAAGGAGGAAAGAGGAGCTCAGAGCAGCCAAACAAATTTTAGTAAACAAATTCTGCAAGCCCACCCGCCCGATACCCCTCCAGGCCCACCCACATCCGGAGTACACACAGGATACAATATCACATAATAATTCCACTCACCCACACAGTAGTAACATAAAGTGGGAAAGGGGTGCAAGGCAAGATGAAAATACATCAAAACAAGCAGTGTTAAACAATAGTATCCAATGACCCCGGGGTGACCACCACCAAGGTGTCTGCAAGACCTGGTGTACCAGAATCTTCTGACTCGGAGGCAGAGCTGTGATGTCCTGGTGGTGAATATTGAGGGGAACCCTCGCTGACCCCAATAGACATGGCAGTCTCAACCACCCTTGTTTGTTCCAGTGCCACCTGTGAGGCCGTAGGCCGGGATTCCTCTGTGTCAAGAACGTTTTCATTATGGGCACAGCGGCCACCACAACTCTGGTACCTCAGCATGCACAGTGTCCTTGTCATAGAGCTGAAGCCTATCCCAGGCCACAGATGGGTCAGTAAAGAAATGCACTTTATCCTCAGCCTGGACTCTCAGTTTAGCAGGGAAAAGCAATAGGCAAATCAGTCCCAAGTCAACCAGTTTGTTCTTCACAGCAAGTAACAATGCCCTCTTAAACTGCACCTGGAGACAGAAATCAGGGTACAGAGACATCTTAGCATTTCCACAGCCAAGAGACCATATGCATGTGCCCGCTGCAGGAGGTGATCCTGATCTCGAAAATGCAAGAGTCATGCCACCAGCACTTTATGTGTAAATTATAAAGCAAAACATTTGGAGAGGCCTTCTGAGGCGACAACCTCCAGCAGTCAATGCTCCAAGTAGGCCAACAGGGAATCTCCCTCTACCATTTCATGCAGTGCCACGATACGGACATTATTCCAGTGAGCACGGCCCTCCTGTTCCTGTAGCTGGTTCGCCAGGCACAGTGTTTGCGCTGTTAGAGCCGTAATGCAATGACCCGCAGATTTGACAGTTGGGGTCAATGATTACACAGTACTTTGTGGACGCTCTCCAACAGTTTAAGAGAATCTACCCAGATAGGGCCCAATTCTATTGACAGTCAGTCAATTGTGCCTTCAAATCGTTCCCCAGACGTGTCAATAGCAGCCAAAAGTGCCTCAAACTTGCCTTCCATATAAGCCTTATATCTGCTGCAAGTACCCTGTTGGATCCCCTCATGGAGGCACTGGTGGCCCTATCCTTTTGGTTTTTTGCTTGCACCCCATGATGGCCCCAACAATTAAAACGAAAGCACCTAAGCCAAATATAGTTGCACTCCTCTGGCTAGTCATGAACCCAGGCAGACACTCACCAAATGTCTTAAGAAGGGCAATAAATCACCAAAAAGTGTAACATAGGAATACACAGGACCCAACTTGACACAGTTAGCTAAACCTCCAAGGGCAGTCATGCATGACAGTGCAGGCAACTACCAGGTCACAAGCCTGCTACACCAAAGGGGGAACACCTCCCCAGAGTCACACCAGAGGGTTCCGAACACCTCACCGGTCACTGAAGAACCCCTTAATAGCAGGAGGGGGAGCAGTGTCCTGTAAACTAAAGAAGTGGTAGCAATATAGCCATAAGGAGCCCCCTCAAGGAAATAGGCGGTAGTACCCCACAGCCACCCACAGAAGAGTACCGGGATGTCCCGTGGAAGGGCTAATGCCAACAACACTTTCATGCATTGAGGTTCCCTAGGCCCAATGTACTAAAAGAGGCCAGCAATGTGTTAAAGTGCTCATCCATGCATTCTGGTTCCGTCAGGGGCAGCACAGTCCTACATGCAACTCTCCCCCAGGCCCAGGGAGAGACAATTAAATGAATATAGGCAAAAGTGAGGCCGCCATGATTAGAGTGGGGCCACCATCTTGAACAGGGTTGTGAGTGAGTGCTGGAGTGTTACAGGGGCCCGTTCCCCCAGAGGCCTCCACGCTGGCAACAAAGGCGGCAGGTAAACAGAAGTCCAGGGCTCTGCTGACACAGAGCTCTACCGCGGCCTCTGTGAACTAAGCAGAGCTGCCATCCGTTACCACTCATGCCTCTATTATTGGAACAGCTAAAGGGAGTCACAGTCTTTACTAACCTAGAACTTAGGGGAACATACCATCTTATGAGAGTCCAAAGGGATGACAAATGGAAGACCGCATTCAGAACCATTCAATCAGGTCATACCCTTTGGACTTTGCCATGCCCCTGCTGCCTTCCAGTATTTTTTGTGTGACGTCTTACACAAGGGTATCTGGATGTCTTTTGTGTTGTATAGATAGATGACATTTTAATGTTTTCAGATACCAGGTAGGCACATGTACAACATGATAAATAAACAAGAAGAATCCTACTACCAGTGTGTATCGCAGGGAGGGGGGACACTCAGTGTTGTGTAAAATACCCCTCACACACCAACAGGCCCCTTGGTGTCATGCTTCATCATTGGGGTCTTCGCATCCCGCTAAGGGGACGCGGCACGCTGCGACCTGCGACTACGTGGGAGCGTTGACAAGTTGGACTATGTGTGGTGTGTGTTGAGTGCAGGTGAAGGGATTTATGTGAGTGAAGGGTGTGGTGAAAAATTAAAAAGTACCTGGCTAGTGGGTGGTGTGAAAAAAACTTTATTTCTACCCCTAGCTGGTGCTATTAAAAAGGTGTGCAAAAAGGGCGAGGTTTTTTGTCTTAATTAGGGACAGAACCTCTGGTGTGCGTCGACATGTTTCGGTACTGGTGTACCTTCTTCAGGACGGGGCACAACTTCCCAACCCTACTCACGTTTTTCTATAAAAAATGTTATCTTAATTTAAAAAGTGATAACAATTTAAAGGAGGCTACAGTGTGCCTACAGCGGTTCTTTTGGATCATGCAGTTGCATGCCCTGCAAAAAAAGAAAAATCCATAAGGTTTGGTTGCCATATAGGATTGGCTCAGACAGGTGCAGTCACCTGGAGCCCCAAACCGTTAAATAAACCTGTAAAAAAGGGGACACACAAGACACACAACATATAACACACACTTAAGGTTTTTGTTTATACTCATTTTCTTTGGACATACTCATGGTCTTTGTGGTATATTGCCTCATGAGCAAATCCTGGGCATCAAGGTAGGTAGGTGGATCCACAATCTAAGTGGGAAGATAAGTGGATTCAGTGTTGTTCCTTTTACTCACTGTTTAACTCCATGCTATACCTGGACAAACTGGAGTTTCGTTTGTTGTAATATACTCACGAGGTCCGCCTGAATTGGCCTCCTTCTACCACCCTGTGCTGCTCCGCTGTGAATGTATTGGGAAACAGCTAGGCGGTATATGAAGAGGATGAGGGTGTAAGCTCATTGGTTAATTGGCGGTAATTGAAGGCGACCTTGTAAGGAACATCCGTGTTACAGCCTCTCGTATACATGTGTTTTGGCCACATGTAACATGTATCCTTCTGTCATTCGTTAATTACCGGGTCTTTTGGTTGTCCAAATATGGACTATCCGCTTCCCAGCCATTCATGGGGCTCGGGTTCTGACTGCCGTTGTCAGTGGAGCCTTCTGCGCAGGTTAGGCTTGCGTGTCTCTATGGCGCGCATGCGCGCAAATGTCTTTAACGCGTCTTCCTTAATGATTCACGGCGCATGCGTGATCATATCTCTGGGTAGCGCTAGTCACTGGGGCTGTATAGTCCTCCGGTTTGTGCAAAGAGAACGCTTTGGTATCTCATTGTCACTTAGGGTGTGCCTTGATGTGAATTGTTAATCCGTTTCTCTTTTGAACAAAGGCATAGAGACATATAAAAAAATAAATATATATACAATATCCTCATCTCTCACAGTGTCAGTCTTTGACTACAGGGATTACATATATTTCATTGCAATCCGTTTCTCTTGGATAGAGACATAAAGACAAATATTGAATTCACAATATCCTCATCCTCTACAGTGTTAGTCTTTAACTACAAGGATTTCATACACTTCATTACCATTGCTGTTTAGGAAAAAGACCATACAGATGTTTTCAGTTTTTGTCTGTTTTCTGGTCTTTTTTTGCTGTTTTTACCTCGGAAAATCTTTTTGTTGTAGATGTTCTCATATCCCAAGTATGGTTTAGGTGATTTGGCTCCATGGGATGTCGTCGTTGAGACCTGTGATATGGGTTCCTAAGCGGAACACCCATCGTTGTTCCTTCTGGAACAAGCCTGTTTCAGAGGGTAGACGTTCAATGACCGTCCAGCGTAAATCATTGATGCAATGCTGGTGTGTCAAAAAATGTGATGCCATCTTAGTTGTCGTTTTCTTGCAGCGTATATTGCTTTTATGCTCCCCTATCCTTACTTTCACGGGTCGAAACCAAATAAAAGCAGCCTTACATGGGCTGTTTATGACCCAGTACCTCCGTAACAAAATGGCACCACCTGGCCTAATTGTGAAAAATGAACCACTAATTTTCCAAAATGATATGATTTTCAAAAAAGAGTGGTCTTTAATCTCTTGGCACTGTTCAAGAGACTGGTTAGTACTCATAATCAAGACAGCTGCCAGGATCACACAAGAACTCAAAATTGAAATAAATAAAATAGAGGTCCAATTGAAAACATATATCTCACTGGAAGAGCTGAAAACCAGACTCGAAGAACTAAATCAACAGATGACCGACTTCGAGTTCAATCTGAAACAGAGCAAAACCAACAAATTAACTAAGGATGTGGCAAAGTTCACCCCCGAAAATGCATACCCATACACAAAGGCGGATTATGTCACAAAAAACACTTACAGCGACGCGGACAGCAACACCTCGGATAATGGCTCCTCAGGTTCCAATTCAAGTGGTAACAGAGGAAACAGACAACGCAGAGGAGGATGGAGACAGAGGAGGCAACAATTCCCCAGACAAAGAGGATGGCGGGGGTATCAACCACCGAACCATTTCCAACAATTTATGGGCCCACCGCAATTCAACCCGTTTCAGTTTGGACCAATGTGGAACCAGGAATACAGCGATGGTTATTATGGGCAACAACAACCCTATGGAGGGGCACAACAACCTTTTTTAGGGGCACGCCAGAACACACGCGGGAAGAACCGGAAAGGCAACAGTGTCGCATGGGAAGACCAGGAACAGCCCAACGCCCGAACAACTCGGAGCATGACGGGATCACTTCCCAACCAGCCGTCAACCAGCAAGAGAGGGACCTAGTGGTGAATCTCACACCCATTACTTTAACAGCGACACAGAAGAAGGTTCTAAACAAAGGCTTGGGATTTGTGCCAACCCAGAAACCAGATATTTTCAAACTCAACATGGAGTTACAGGATTTCTTCAGAAAACTAAAACTACAGGCTTTTTTCAAAGACAAGCCCACACCAGAAGAGAAGACTGATACAGGTTTGAGGTTAAAATCTACCTTCACCCCACCCGACTCTACCATTCCCGTAGAAATCCTTACTTTTGAAAAGGCGGTGATCACAGAGGTCAACAAGTTAAATACACAAGGGAGAAACGTCTTCTATAACACAAGGGGTGAGGAACAACAAGCCCTACGGGAACTGACGGCCAACAGTGAGCTTGTTATAAAACCAGCAGACAAAGGGGGAGCTATAGTGTTGCAAACCCTTGAGGCATATGACAAAGAGTGCCAACGTCTACTATTGGATGAACGGAACTATAAAATGTTGGAGGGAGATCCAACGGAAAGACTTCGGACCCGAATCGGCGGTATGGTTGAGGAAGGCCTAGCCCATGACTGGCTAAGTAAAAAGGAAGCGGATTTCCTACAACAACCCACTCCGAGAATACCATACTTTTACTGTATCCCGAAGATACATAAGAACATCGAAAATCCACCGGGAAGACCCATTGTTTCAGGGATTGGGTCAATTTTGGAGCCTCTATCAAAGTTCTCAGATGCATTCCTCAGGCCAATGGTACAAGCAACAAGCACATACCTGAAGGACACCAAATCAGTCCTACAACTTTTGGAAGAAAAGGTATTTGACCCAACTGCACAGCTCCTTGTAAGCCTCGATGTGGAGAGCTTATATACGAGCCTGCCTCATGAAGAGACTCTACAGATCATAGAGGAAGTGCTCTTCAGTAATGCATGGAAGTATCAGACACCAAGGAACTTGGTCCTTGAATGCATCACCATGGCTTTGAAAGACAATTTCTTCCAGTACAAAGAGACACTATACCTACAGACCCATGGAACAAGCATGGGTAGTACTTTTGCCCCAAGTCTAGCGGGACTATACGTCCACCATTTGGAGGAACACAAAATCCTACATGAAAGTAACCCATACAGTTCCCAGATTGACACCTGGAAACGGTACATAGATGATATTTTCATCATTTGGAACGGGGATGTCACCAGCGCCACGAATTTCGTAGCCTGGTTGAATAACCAAAATGCGTACCTGAAATTTACCAGCACCATTTCAAACAGATCGATGGTTTTCCTAGATTTGAACATTTACACTGAGGATGGAAGGCTAAAAAGCACGACCCACTTCAAACCCACCTCCAGGAACTGTCTGTTACACTACGACAGTTTTCATCCCAGACACCTAAGGGAGAATCTGCTGTATGGTCAATTTTTAAGACTCCAAAGGAACTGTACAGAACTGAGCGAATTCAACAAACAGGCAAAAGACTTAAAATCTAAACTTATACAAAGACAATATCCTGTCAAAACGATCGACAAAGCGATGAAACGCGCAAAAAACAATCACAGGGAGGCACTCATAGAGAATACCTCACAAGATAAAGAAACTAACAAAAGACCAATCTGTGTAACAACTTACACTTCCATATCAAATCAGGTATCAAAAGTCATTAACAAACATTGGGGAATATTGAACTCTGGAGACCTTGACTTTGAGAAACCAATGCATGCACATCGGAGGGGTAAAAACATAAAAGACATTGTGGTACACACTAGACCACGTGAAAACCACACTGCAAGACAAAATAATACAGGTGTGCAAGGTCATTTCCCTTGTGGGGATTGCAGCTGCTGTCATCAAACTCAAAAAAGTAAAACCCTAACCTTTAGGAATGGCACATCATGGGAACAACGCCAATTTTCTAATTGCAATACAAGAAACGTGGTCTATTTGATAACATGCCCATGTGGACTGGAATATATAGGTATAACCACCCGACCCGTGAAAGTAAGGATAGGGGAGCATAAAAGCAATATACGCTGCAAGAAAACGACAACTAAGATGGCATCACATTTTTTGACACACCAGCATTGCATCAATGATTTACGCTGGACGGTCATTGAACGTCTACCCTCTGAAACAGGCTTGTTCCAGAAGGAACAACGATGGGTGTTCCGCTTAGGAATCCATATCACAGGTCTCAACGACGACATCCCATGGAGCCAAATCACCTAAACCATACTTGGGATATGAGAACATCTACAACAAAAAAGATTTTCCGAGGTATAAACAGCAAAAAAAGACCAGAAAACAGACAAAAACTGAAAACATCTGTATGGTCTTTTTCCTAAACAGCAATGGTAATGAAGTGTATGAAATCCTTGTAGTTAAAGACTAACACTGTAGAGGATGAGGATATTGTGAATTCAATATTTGTCTTTATGTCTCTGTCCAAGAGAAACGGATTGCAATGAAATATATGTAATCCCTGTAGTCAAAGACTGACACTGTGAGAGATGAGGATATTGTATATATATTTATTTTTTTATATGTCTCTATGCCTTTGTTCAAAAGAGAAACGGATTAACAATTCACATCAAGGCACACCCTAAGTGACAATGAGATACCAAAGTGTTCTCTTTGCACAAACCGGAGGACTATACAGCCCCAGTGACTAGCGCTACCCAGAGATATGATCACGCATGCGCCGTGAATCATTAAGGAAGACGCGTTAAAGACATTTGCGCGCATGCGCGCCATAGAGACACGCAAGCCTAACCTGCGCAAAGGCTCCACTGACAACGGCAGTCAGAACCCGAGCCCCATGAATGGCTGGGAAGCGGATAGTCCATATTTGGACAACCAAAAGACCCGGTAATTAACGAATGACAGAAGGATACATGTTACATGTGGCCAAAACACATGTATACGAGAGGCGGTAACACGGATGTTCCTTACAAGGTCGCCTTCAATTACCGCCAATTAACCAATGAGCTTACACCCTCATCCTCTACATATACCGCCTAGCTGTTTCCCAATACATTCACAGCGGAGCAGCACAGGGTGGTAGAAGGAGGCCAATTCAGGCGGATCTCGTGAGTATATTACAACAAACGAAACTCCAGTTTGTCCAGGTATAGCATGGAGTTAAACAGTGAGTAAAAGGAACAACACTGAATCCACTTATCTTCCCACTTAGATTGTGGATCCACCTACCTACCTTGATGCCCAGGATTTGCTCATGAGGCAATATACCACAAAGACCATGAGTATGTCCAAAGAAAATGAGTATAAACAAAAACCTTAAGTGTGTGTTATATGTTGTGTGTCTTGTGTGTCCCCTTTTTTACAGGTTTATTTAACTGTTTGGGGCTCCAGGTGACTGCACCTGTCTGAGCCAATCCTATATGGCAACCAAACCTTATGGGTTTTTCTTTTTTTGCAGGGCATGCAACTGCATGATCCAAAAGAACCGCTGTAGGCACACTGTAGCCTCCTTTAAATTGTTATCACTTTTTAAATTAAGATAACATTTTTTATAGAAAAACGTGAGTAGGGTTGGGAAGTTGTGCTCCGTCCTGAAGAAGGTACACCAGTACCTAAACATGTCGACGCACACCAGAGGTTCTGTCCCTAACTAAGACAAAAAACCTCGCCCTTTTTGCACACCTTTTTAATAGCACCAGCTAGGGGTAGAAATAAAGTTTTTTTCACACCACCCACTAGCCAGGTACTTTTTAATTTTTCACCACACCCTTCACTCACATAAATCCCTTCACCTGCACTCAACACACACCACACATAGTCCAACTTGTCAACGCTCCCGCGTAGTCGCAGGTCGCAGCGTGCCGCGTCCCCTTAGCGGGATGCGAAGACCCCAATGATGAAGCATGACACCAAGGGGCCTGTTGGTGTGTGAGGGGTATTTTACACAACACTGAGTGTCCCCCCTCCCTGCGATACACACTGGTAGTAGGATTCTTCTTGTTTATTTATCAGTGCCCGTGGAGTAGGAATCCTACTTTTGTACTCTACCTCCTTCCTTTGTTAATTATACATGTACAACATGTCAAGACCATGCTCACATGCATTAAACGTAAAGGATCACCTTGTCAGAGCAGCTCTTTCCAACCCCAGATCAGCCACTACGCTAAATGAACACTGGGGCCTAGACCCCCTCACAGGGTATGCAAAATGTTGTAACTGCAGTGTATTTGATTTCACTATTGAGGGGAAAGAATTCACTCTTAATAAAGTTAAAGCAAAGTCACAATGTTTATCCAACTGCAGTACCTGTACCCTGATTTATGTGATCATATGCCCTTGCCACAAAATCTACATTGGACAGACCACCCAAAAAGTGAGAAGCCGGATCTGCCAACACCGCAGTTGGATCCTCTGCAAGACCCCAAACGCCCCTCTCGTGGAACATTTCACCACCGCTGCCGGCCACAGCGAGGATGATATAAGATGAACAGTCATCAGTGTGATAAAACCCCCACCAGGAGGAGCAGACACTGGACAACTTCTCAATAAGGAAGAACTTAAATGGATTCTTCGCACAGGAAGCATTAAAAATGGACTGAATAGGAATGAAGACTGGACGACTCTACTATGAGCCCTTCTCATGTACTGAATTCTTTACACCTGTTTCCGTACTGCACCGGCTGAAATCGGCTCTCTGTAGTTGTTTCAGAAATCTTTTCATATCTCATGCAAAATGATTAACCTTAGTGCCTCTTTCTATTGCTTCAATGCTGTGCTCTGTCTGTCGTATACTCTTATCTGTTCTGAGCACGTCTCAGGTTCACTTTCTTTTTTTTGTTATTCTTTTTTTATGCAAGGAATAAACATACTTCATACATATACTACATTGGGTAAGTGGAAACATATTCAAGATACTACAAAAGAGAAACATTTGAGCATATAGCCACAAGTACATCACACATCAATCAAGTCAAAAAACAAGTGCAAAGGGAAAAAAAGCAAGATAGAGAGAAACAAAAAAATAGAAATAACTAAGCGAGCATACACAAAAAGAGCAAAAAGACTGCTCATTCAAAAAGAACACAATAAACTAACAGGAGCGTAAATCTATACCTTAATTAACAAACTCTTAAATCCATTCCGCCACAGGAGCCCAGATTTTCCTCCCCCTTGCTCTCTTCCTATTCTCCTTGGTCTTATAAATTGCAGATTCGAGATTATACATTGCAAGGAGCCTAGCCCTCCAAGAGGAAAATAGCGGGGGATCAGGAGAGATCCAATCCTTAGTGATACAAGCGCGCAGAATCGCCATACATATAAACAGAAAAGAAATCATCGATTTAGATCCTAATTACACTTCATATTCAGATTCTGTTTTTACTCTCCTGTAATACTAAATGGTGAAAGCAATATTACTGCAAGAAAATGCTGAATTGACGATAGCAAATCCACTAGTTTGGAGCATGAGTAAAACATATGCACAGCATCTGCGGCAAAGGTACCACATCTATTACATTTTGTTCCAGCTCTTGTACCCCATTTGGCGATTTTACCCGGGGTATGATATAGATCATAAAAAGCCATATAATGCTGTGCCCGCATCCTGCCAGTCATCAGAACTTTGTTAGCCAAAGTAATAGAAGCATTTATCTCAATTCCCTCTATATTTAACTTCCTTGCCCACTTTTCTTGACATTGCTCTATGTCATTAGGTAATAGCTTTATCAAATTAGAAAAAAAAAACTATGGGTATTTGTCTCCCCATCCACTCTATTAAAGGAACTGTTCTAGGCTGAGTCATAGGAGCTGGGCCTAAAGTGCTTAAAAAGCTACGAATTTGCAAATATTTAAAAAAAATCAAGGGGCATATTATCAAGAAAGGGCGTTACATTATCGCCGCTTTTATCAGCAGGAAACTGCCGATAAAGCGGCGATAATGGAATTCCAATCGAAGCCCATGTTACATGTCTTCACATCTAACATGGTCTTCAATTGGAATTCATAGAGCATATTATCAAGCCATTATCGCCGCTTTATCAGCAGTTTCCTGCCGATAGAAGCGGCGATAATGTAAGGCCCTTTCTTGATAATATGCCCCACGTTTTGATAAACCAAATTGAAGTTGTAGCTCTGTAAAGGACGGAAATTGGCCATCTAGACAAAGATCTCCTAAACAACAAATCCCTTTCTGCTGCCACTTAACAATAGTTTGATCACGAAAAATAAGGGGCAGAACACCTCCGGCTTCAAACGAGGTATAAGCATTTATATTCAGCCGGCCTAGGTGCCGCTTAACCCTCATCCAGACCAGATAAGCAGCCTTAAGAATTTTATATTTGTTTTTTTTATAATAGCTAGGTTCCACAACTTTTACCAAACAGCTATTGGCCTCATCACCCAGTCCAAGTTTATATATTGAGGGGCTATGGCAGGGCAAAGGCCTAGCTCTCTCTCCAACCAACAAAGAGGAAATAAACTGCAAAACTGCCGCGCAATAATACAAGAAAAAATGCCGGATCCCCCAGCCGCCGCTAGATCTAGTTCAAGTTCCAAAATTTGTATAGCGCACTGCTCACCCAGAGGGTCTCAAGGCGCTTGAGGGAGGGGGGTGCTTTACTTATTGAATATCCAAGTTTTTAGTTGCTTTCTGAAGGAGAGGTGGTTCTGTGTAAGGCGGAGGTGGGTGGGGAGAGAATTCCAGGTTTTGTCCGCTAAGTAGGAGAAGGATCTTCCCCCCATGGTGGATCTGTGTATGTGCGGAATTGCGGCGAGGGCTTGATTGGACGATCGTAGATGGCGGGAGGGGGTGTAGAAGGATAGTCGCGTGTTGAGGCATTCGGGTCCTAGGTCGTAGAGGGCTTTGTGTGCGTGGGTGAGGAGACGGAACGTTATTCTCTTGTTGACAGGGAGCCAATGGAGGTCTTTCAGGTGGCCGGAAATGTGAGGTTGCCGAGGGATGTCCAATATGAGTCTGACTGAAGCGTTTTGGATGCGTTGGAGTTTTTTCCGTAGTTTGGATGTGGTTCCGGCGTAAAGGGTGTTTCCGTAATCCAGTCGGCTGGTGACCAGTGCGTGAGTGACCGTCTTTCTTGTTTTGGTGGGGATCCAACTGAAGATTTTTTTGAGCATGCGCAGGATGTTGAAGCATGATGATGAGACGGCGTTGGCTTGTCTGGTCATCGAGAGGGAGGAGTCCAGGATGAAGCCCTGGTTACGTGCGTGATCCGTAGGTATGGGTGCGGTTCCCAGGGCCGGTGGCCAACATGAGTTGTCCCAGGCAGAGGGGGATGACCCTAAGATGAGGACTTCCGTTTTGTCCGAGTTTAGTTTTAAACGGCTGTTCTTCATCCACTCGGCTACTTCTTTCATTCCTTCATGTAAGTTGGTTTTGGCGGTGTTTGGGTCTTTGGTGAGGGAGAGGATCATCTGGCTGTCGTCTGCGTAGGAGATGATGTTGAGGTTGTGTTGGCGCGCGATGGATGCGAGGGGACTCATGTATACGTTGAAGAGGGTGGGACTGAGTGATGATCCTTGTGGTACGCCGCAGATGACTTCGGTGGCCTCTGATCTAAAAGGGGGAAGGCGGACTGTCTTTGTTCTTCCGGCGAGGAATGAGATGATCCAGTCCAATACTTTTCCTTGTATTCCGACGTTGCTGAGGCGTTGTATGAGGGTGTTATGACAGACTGTGTCGAAGGCTGCGGAGAGGTCAAGTAGGATGAGGGCAACTGTTTCTCCGTTGTCCAGTAGTGTTCGAATGTCGTCTGTTGCTGCGATGAGGGCGGTTTCGGTGCTGTGTTTGGCTCGGAAGCCGGACTGAGAAGGGTTGAGGGATTTGTTGGACTCATGGAAGGTGGCGAGCTGACTATTGACGGCTTTCTCAATGACTTTGGCAGGGAATGGGAGGAGCGAGATGGGGCGGTAGTTCTTAAGTTCGGTGGGGTCTGCTGTGGGTTTCTTCAGAAGGGCGCTGAGTTCGGCATGTTTCCAGTTTTCCGGGAAGGTAGCGGAGTTGAAGGAACAGTTGATGACATCGCGGAGATGGGGTGCGATGATGGAGTCTGCTTTGTTGAAAATGTGGTGGGGACATGGGTCGGTTGGCGATCCTGAGTGGATGGAGTTCATCAGGCGGATGGTGTCTTCGGTGGTGATTGGGTTCCAGGCGTAAAGGTTGTTAGAGTGCGGTTTTGGTTCGGAGGTGGGTGGAGTGGACTGCTCTTCGGACTGGTTTTCAAAGCTGTTATGTATTTCGGCGATTTTGTTGTGGAAGAATGAGGATAGAGAGTCGCAGAGGTCTTGGGAGGGAGTGATGTCGTTGGAGCCGGCGGTTGGGTTGGTAAATTCTTTGACGATGTTGGGTGGGGGCCGGTTTTGGGCCCCAGGGGGCCGTTTTTGTTACAGGGCCGTTTTTTGCAGCATAGCTGCAAAAACGGCCCTGTAACAAAAATGGCCGAAAACCGGCATGGCAATGAGTGCGGTCGGACCCCCCCCCCCCGAGGGGGGCCGGCCGAGCACTTTGCCAGGGCCGGTTTCGGTTCTCAGTCCGGCCCTGGCTATTTTGGGCATTGTTGTCAAGTCGATCCTTGAATGCTGATTTCTTGGTGGATCGGATCAGTTGGTGGTGTTTGCGGGTGGCATTCTTGAAGGTGGCTAGGTTGTCAGTGGTAGGGTTTTTTCTCCAGGTTTTCTCGAGAGTGCGACAGAACTTCTTGGATTTCTTAAGGTCATCGTTGAACCAGGGGGCTTTTTTGCTACCTTGCTTGATTAGATGGTTTTTCAAGGGTGCTAGTTCGTCGGCGCTGTGGGTGATCCATTGTGTGAGGTTGGTGGCTGCTTGATTTGGGTCCGATGATTTGGCAGGGGGGTTTTGGTGAAGCGATGTGAGGAGCTGGTCGGTGGTGATTTTGTTCCAATTTCTTCGAGGAAAAGGTTGTGGGGGGTTGTGGGGGGTTGTGGGTCATGGTCTTTTTGTAGTTGAAGTGAACGCAGCTGTGGTCCGTCCAATGGAGAGTTGTGGTGTGATCGAAGGAGATGTGCTTGCTGGAGGTGAAGATAGGGTCGAGCGTGTGACCGGCAAAGTGGGTGGGCGTGTCGACAAGTTGTTTGAGTCCGAGATTGGCGAGGTTGTCCAGAAGGGTGGTGGTGTTGCTGTCGTTTTTCTATTCCAGGTGGAAGTTGAGGTCTCCCAGTAGAATGTAGTTCTCGGAGGGGAGGGCATATGGGCTGATGAAGTCAGTGATGTCTTCGCTGAATTGTGTGCGGGGTCCTGGTGGTCTGTAGATGAGGGTGCCTCTGAGTGTGGTTTTGGGGTCAGTGTGGATCTGGAAGTGAAGGTGTTCGGCGGTAGCGAGGTTATCGTTGGAACTGGTCGTGATGCGGATGGTGTTCTTATGGACGATGGCGATGCCTCCTCCTGTTTGGTTGGTGCGATCTTTTTGGATGATCTTGTAGGCGTCCGGGATGGCTATGGCGATGTCGGGCGCTGATGAGGCGTTCATCCATGTTTCTGTAAAGAAGGCGATGTCCGGCGATGTAGTGTCGAGTAGGTTCCAGAGTTCAATGGAGTGTCTATGGACTGAGCGGGTGTTGAGCAGGATGCACTTTAGGTGGTTAGTGTCGGAGCTCTGTTTGAAGTTTGTGGATTTGGTGTGGGTCCTGATGCAGTCGAACTTGCAGGAGTGGCAGGTGAAGGGTCCATGGGTGTGTCCTGGGGCAGCTTGGTAGCATTGTGGAGTGCGGTCGGGGTTAAGGGCTGAGAGGGTTGCGGCGTCGTATGTTATGCGGGTGGAATGGGTATTGCGAGGGGCGGGGGTCTGGCGCTGGGCGCGGTCCAGGCGCGGACGGGCGTAGACGGGCTTACTTTTGGCACACCTTCAGCACGCATAGGGCGTGACCGCTGCGCGTGAACGCTGCGCGCAAAGTCATCTGTCATATGTGGATAGTGGAGTGGGGAGGGGCGAGGGAGGAGACGCTGGGAGGCGGGAGCAGGGAGGAGAGACGGGCTGGGACGGCACAACAACAAAGTGGTAGCAATAACAACAAAGCCAAGCTGGGTGAGATTGGGGCACGACGTGTAGCGTCGCAATGGGCAGTGGCACCGACACAATCAGGCACTTATTCCAATGCGAGCAATAGAGCACTATGAAAAGTCTTCAAAGCACAAGCAGCAGCAGAGTGAATAGATCGCTATGAATACTTTAAAAAGCACAAGCAGCAGCAGAGTGATAGATCGCTATGAATACTCCACAAAGCACAAGCAGCAGAGCGCTACGATACCCAGGAGATCAGGGGGTGAGAGGAGCGACCGCTTCTGCACGGGACAGGAAGGACCATCTTTTTATATGCCCTTCTGTGCTTTTTATAGCCCCATAAAAATCTAGAGCTAATATTCTCAAGTCTTTTAAAACAGGCTGATGGAAATTCAAGTGGGAAGGATCTGAACAAGTAAAGAAACTTAGACAACACCAGCATCTTTAAAACATTCGACCTCCCATAAAGTGATAAATGAAGATGGTTAAGTCGCTCTAGGGTAGAATTCACCTTGTCTAAAACTGGATTTATGTTGATTTCAGGGATCTTAATAGTGGGTGAACAGAGCTTAATTCCCAGGTAGGTTGCTTCCTGAACGATGGAGATACCCTCCGGAGGGTTACCCCCTACATAGAGACTCTGAGGTTTGGTTAGATTTAACTTGTAACCGGAAAAGAGCCCAAACTGTGATGCAAGACCTTCAATTGCTGAGAGGGCTGAGGGGAGGTCAGTAGTGACAATGACAACATCGTCTGCATAGGCCAGAGCTCTGTATTCAACGTCACATACTTTAGATAAAAAAAAATCTATATATAGAGCAAATAATAAAGGTGAACTCAGACAACCTTGTCTCGTTCCGCAAGTAATTGTGAAGAGCTCTGACTCTCTACCCGCTAGACGTATACACGCAGTAGGCAGTTAGTATAGATATTTTATTGCTTGCAACATTCCAGGTTCAAATCCCTTCAAGCGTAAGACCTCCCACAGGTAAGGCCAGGCCACCCTGTCGAATGCCTTCTCGGCATCCAACAGGGTGATTGCAATCGAGATCTTCGTAGCTTCTGCCCAGTCCATCAGGGCTATCACACGCCACAGTGATTGGTCGTGTCACGGCCGGGTATGAACCCATACTGAACTGGTGATACCAAAGTTGAAATAATCTGAGAAAGACGGGAAGCTAAAATTTTAGAATAAATCTTACTGTTGACATTGATTAATGATATTGGTCTGTAGGAGGAAGGTAGAAGGGGGGTTTGTCTTTTTTAGGAACACCATTATTATTGATTTCTGCCAGGATAGTGGAGCTAATCCCCTTTGCGCACTTAAAAACGTCACAAGCATTTGCTCCTTAATAACAAAAAAAAAGTTTGGAAAAATTCCAACGGGATCCCATCCGGTCCTACCGCCGTACCTACCGCAACGATAATGTTGCTTCCTCAAATTCCTCATAAGAAATATCGGCCTCTAAATCTTCTTTTTGTTCCACAGTTAATTTTGGAAACTCCTGATCCCCCAAAAACCCTGCGATCTTCCCTTCTATTTCGCTGGAATCTTCTATCAGGTAAAGATGGCCATAAAATGTATTAAAAGTCTCCAATACTTTCGCTGGATCTGTATGTATTTGCCCATGTTCAACCTGGTAAAGTCAACCCTCCTAGCTACCTCTTTCTGCCGTAGCCTTCTAGCAAGTAACCGTCCTGAATTCTCTCCCACCTCATAAAGGTCAGAACGGTGTACTGCGATCCGGGCTGCTAACTTAGTAGCAAACATTTGATTCATATTCCCAACTAGTACTAACTGCCTGCATAAAGGTCTCTAAAACTCGCAATTTGTTCAGCTCGTCTTCCTGTTCTGCCCTAAATCTACATTGTTTGTTAATAGAGAAGCTAAGGGTCTCTCCCCACACTCCGGCTTTAAACGCATCCCAAACCGTTCCCACTGGGGCAAAACCAGAGTTAAATTCAAAGAACTCTGCTATCCATTTAACCATTTGATCATGAGAGGCAGAATCAACTAATAACTGACGCTCAAATGTCCAAGGTTTTTTGGCGGGTCTGTGCAACCTTTCTGTTTCTAGTTCCAAAATTATCGGATTATGATCCGATATTATTATCGGTTGGATATTGATCCTAGCATTAGTTAACAGTTCTAGAGATGTAAAAAAATAATCAAGTCGAACGTGTTTATGATGGGGGGCAGAATAAAATGCCCCCCATCCCCTAGTTTTTTCAAGCACCAAACATCAACTAAACTGAAATCATTGAGAAGACCTTTGGTAGCTTTAAAAACCTTGCTTTTTTCCCTTCATACCGGAGAATATTACGGATATCTTCATCTCCTCGCATGTGTAAATTGAATTTCCCACAAAGAATTAAAGGGGACGGCAAAGATGCAAGTTCGATGCTGATATAATTCAATATATCAGGATCATCAGAATTGGGTCCATACAGTGAGCATATGGTAACTGTGAGGTCATCAATCCTCAACTCAATAATCACCCGCCGACCCTGTTGATCTGCCTTAGCACGTTTACACTCGCCCCATCCATATTTCTTCAAGATGGCAACCCATCTTGTAGTCGACCCTTGTCGTGTACAGCACAAAAGTTCAAACCCCAAATCTCTCAACCAAGCCCTATTATTCCAAGCAATATATGTCTCCTGCACAAATACAAACTCTACACCCATTGTTTTAAGAATTTGAGCCATAATTCCTGTTTTCTTTCTATTATTTAGCCCACATACATTCCATGAGCAAATGGCTAATTTACCCATCTTTAAACAGAAATTGTTTTATCATAACTGATGGAGTCCACAATTTTCTTCCCCCACATGTTAACATTAATGATGACTACTAACACTAATAACTCAAAATAACAAAATGAAGCTGAAATACATTTATTAAAGCATGATTTGCTCACTTTCAAGTGCGTCCACCCCACTACTGTGTTCCTTCTATTCCTTGCCCCTGGTACCCTCGGTACCCCCCCTACCCCGGCCACCCGACTCACATTCCTACCCCCCCACCTTCCCCTGAACCCACCCACACGAGGCAACAGGACTGTATAGTCCCTATTAGTGATGACAAGAATGGAGTGAGTACCCTCCCCACCCCCCTGTCCCCATAATTAAACACCTAAGAGAAAAGAAGAAAAGAAAAAACTAAGATATTGAGAAGAAAGCTAACATTGCTACCAAATTCTTTTGCAGCTATCTCTGAAGTAAAAAAAAGGATTTTTTCCTCATGGATAGCCTTAAGCTTGGAGGGATTTAATAAAAAGCTTGCGCCCCTTTTGCTTGCAGTGGGGAGATGAGTTGACGTAATTGCCACCTTAGTTGGACGGTGGCCTGACAGTAGTCATGTTTACAAGAAGAGTCCATAGGGGATGTTTCAATCTAGAATTCAGAAGCTTCACATGCTCTTAATCACCAGGGTCACTTGTAATGGACACTTATCCAAATCTTTTGAGGTAAGAAAGGGACCAGGCAGGGATGCCCACTATCTCAGCTTCTCTTCATATTAGCACTAGAGCCATTGGCAATAACCATTAGGGAAATACCAGGCATCCAAGTGATATTGATGCCAGGAAGTTTGCTCAAGAAGTCGCTGTATGCAGACTATATATTGGTCACACTCTTGAAATCAGCATCCTCCATGCAAGCCCTCATTGCCTTGATCGCCCTCTTCTTGCAATTGTCCGGTTATAATATTAGCTGGGAATGTGAGACAGTACCATTGATGAGTCATACAACAATGGCAGCCCTTGTATGCCAACTCATTACATGGATGCTAGATGTTTCAGGAAATGGAATTCAACAGGTGTGATAAAACATTGTTCCTGAGCTTGTAAGTATTGGGAAATTTTTGCTTTCTGTTTAGGAAATATTAGGCGTATAAAGGTTTGAATGTAAAAATGGATTTAATATGTATACTGGTTGCTGACCACATGAAGCGTTGCTAAAAAGTAATAAAGAAAAAGTTAAAGAAAAATATGTTTAACAGAATTAATTAAAAGTAATTTAATTATATTTGAATTGAAAATGTATATTACATCATTTAAATTCATAAAAGGTTGTCAGATTATTTGAAAATTAAATAATGTATTTTATTTTTAAATCAATCCTTTTTTTAAAGACATTATATTAAATCGACTTATATTTTAAAATAGTTTAAATATTTTACTCCAGTTTAACATTATTTACTATGCTGTTTTATTTTAAGTTCCTACTTCTATTTGTTTCTATTGAGGGGTTTGGAGTACCAGTGGTTGGCAATGTGCGGTGTTGAACTTACTTCAGCTATGAACTGGAGTGTATTTGTACTGCTTGTGGGTCCGTCTTGGGTGTAGTACCCTTAGAAATGCAGTTTGTGAATAGCAATGACCTTACTATTTACAAATGGGGGTGGGGTCGCACACTACTCACACACTGGCTGATGAGGGGTAATACCCCGAAACACGTGTCCAGGGATGGCGAAGACAGCGAAGATAGCAGAAGATCGAAAGATGATGCATCGCGAACACTTTACTACATTGACCAGAGTCCTTAGGGGCGACACAGCCGGTGTGTGAGTAGTGTGCGACCCTACCCCCATTTGTAACTTTAAAGCTCCCTTGAGCAGCGGGCTGACGAGCCTGGGGTCCCGCACCTACGCGCCTGAGTGGTACTATACCTGGCAGATATTGGCAGCCATCGGCAACCCCAATACACGGCCTATCCCTGCTGATGAGGGGTAATACCCCGAAACACGTGTCCAGGGATGGCGAAGACAGCAAAGATAGCAGAAGATCGAAAGATGATGCATGGCGAACACTTTACTACATTGACCAGAGTCCTTAGGGGCGACACCGCCGGTGTGTGAGTAGTGTGCAACCCCACCCCCATTTGTAACTTTAAAGCTCCCCTGAGCAGCGGGCTGACGAGCCTGGGATCCCGCACCTACGCGCCTGAGTGGTACTATACCTGGCAGATATTGGCAGCCATCGGCAACCCCAATACACGGCCTATCCCTGCTGATGAGGGGTAATACCCCGAAATACGTGTCCAGGGATGGCGAAGACAGCGAAGATAGCAGAAGATCGAAAGATGATGCATCGCAAACACTTTACTACATTGACCAGAGTCCTTAGGGGCGACACCGCCGGTGTGTGCGTAGTGTGCGACCCCACCCCCATTTGTAACTTTAAAGCTCCCTTCAGCAGCGGGCTGACGAGCTTGGAATCCCTCACCTACGCGCCTGAGTGGTACTATACCTGGCAGATATTGGCAGCCATCGGCAACCCCAATACACGGTCTATCCCTGCTGATGAGGGGTAATACCCCGAAACACGTGTCCAGGGATGGCGAAGACAGCGAAGATAGCAGAAGATCGAAAGATGATGCATCGCAAACACTTTACTACATTGACCAGAGTCCTTAGGGGTGACACCGCCGGTGTGTGAGTAGTGTGCGACCCCACCCCATTTGTAACTTTAAAGCTCCCTTGAGCAGCGGGCTGACGAGCCTGGGATCCCGCACCTACGCACCTGAGTTGTACTATACCTGGCAGATATTGGCAGCCATCGGCAACCCCAATACACGGCCTATCCCTGCTGATGAGGGGTAATACCCCGAAACACGTGTCCAGGGATGGCGAAGACAGCGAAGATAGCAGAAGATCGAAAGATGATGCATCGCGAACACTTTACTACATTGACCAGAGTCCTTAGGGGCGACACCGCCGGTGTGTGAATAGTGTGCGACCCCACCCCCATTTGTAACTTTAAAGCTCCCTTCAGAAGCGGGCTGACGAGCTTGGAATCCCGCACCTACGCGCCTGAGTGGTACTATACCTGGCAGATATTGGCAGCCATCGGCAACCCCAATACACGGCCTATGCCTGCTGATGAGGGGTAATACCCCGAAACACGTGTCCAGGGATGGCGAAGACAGCGAAGATAGCAGAAGATCGAAAGATGATGCATCGCAAACAGTTTACTACATTAACCAGAGTCTTTAGGGGCGACACCGCCGGTGTGTGAGTAGTGTGCGACCCCACCCCATTTGTAACTTTAAAGCTCCCTTGAGCAGCGGGCTGATGAGCCTGGGATCCCGCACCTACGCGCCTGAGTTGTACTATACCTGGCAGATATTGGCAGCCATCGGCAACCCCAATACACGGCCTATCCCTGCTGATGAGGGGTAATACCCCGAAACACGTGTCCAGGGATGGCGAAGACAGCGAAGATAGCAGAAGATCGAAAGATGATGCATCGCGAACACTTTACTACATTGACCAGAGTCCTTAGGGGCGACACCGCCGGTGTGTGAATAGTGTGCGACCCCACCCCCATTTGTAACTTTAAAGCTCCCTTCAGCAGCGGGCTGACGAGCTTGGAATCCCGCACCTACGCGCCTGAGTGGTACTATACCTGGCAGATATTGGCAGCCATCGGCAACCCCAATACACGGCCTATCCCTGCTGATGAGGGGTAATACCCCAAAACACGTGTCCAGGGATGGCGAAGACAGCGAAGATAGCAGAAGATCGAAAGATGATGCATCGCGAACACTTTACTACATTGACCAGAGTCCTTAGGGGCGACACCGCCGGTGTGTGAGTAGTGTGCGACCCCACCCCCATTTGTAACTTTAAAGCTCCCTTGATCAGCGGGCTGACAAGCCTGGGATCCCGCACCTACGCGCCTGAGTGGTACTATACCTGGCAGATATTGGCAGCCATCGGCAACCCCAATACACGGCCTATCCCTGCTGATGAGGGGTAATACCCCGAAACACGTGTCCAGGGATGGCGAAGACAGCGAAGATAGCAGAAGATCGAAAGATGATGCATCGCGAACACTTTACTACATTGACCAGAGTCCTAAGGGGCGACACCGCCGGTGTGTGAGTAGTGTGCGACCCCACCCCCATTTGTAACTTTAAAGCTCCCTTGAGCAGCGGGCTGACGAGCCTGGGATCCCGCACCTACGCGCCTGAGTGGTACTATACCTGGCAGATATTGGCAGCCATCGGCAACCCCAATACACGGCATATCCCTACTGATGAGGGGTAATACCCCGAAACACGTGTCCAGGGATGGCGAAGACAGCGAAGATAGCAGAAGATCGAAAGATGATGCATCGCGAACACTTTACTACATTGACCAGAGTCCTTAGGGGCGACACCGCCGGTGTGTGAGTAGTGTGCGACCCCACCTTCATTTGTAACTTTAAAGCTCCCTTGAGCAGCGGGCTGACGAGCCTGGGATCCCGCACCTACGCGCATGAGTGGTACTATACCTGGCAGATATTGGCAGCCATCGGCAAACCCCAATACACGGCCTATCCCTGCTGATGAGGGGTAATACCCCGAAACACATGTCCAGGGATGGCGAAGACAGCGAAGATAGCAGAAGATCGAAAGATGATGCATCGCGAACACTTTACTACATTGACCAGAGTCCTTAGGGGCGACACCGCCGGTGTGTGAGTAGTGTGCGACCCCACCCCCATTTGTAACTTTAAAGCTCCCTTGAGCAGCGGGCTGACGAGCCTGGGATCCCGCACCTACGCGTCTGAGTGGTACTATACCTGGCATATATTGGCAGCCATCGGCAACCCCAATACATGGCCTATCCCTGCTGATGAGGGGTAATACCCCGAAACACGTGTCCAGGGATGGCGAAGACAGCGAAGATAGCAGAAGATCGAAAGATGATGCATCGCAAACACTTTACTACATTGACCAGAGTCCTTAGGGGCGACACCGCCGGTGTGTGAGTAGTGTGTGACCCCATCCCCATTTGTAACTTTAAAGCTCCCTTGAGCAGCGGGCTGACGAGCCTGGGATCCCGCACCTGCGCGCCTGAGTGGTACTATACCTGGCAGATATTGGCAGCCATCGGCAACCCCAATACACGGCCTATCCCTGCTGATGAGTGGTAATACCCCGAAACACGTGTCCAGGGATGGCGAAGACAGCGAAGATAGCAGAAGATCGAAAGATGATGCATCACGAACACTTTACTACATTGACCAGAGTCCTTAGGGGCGACACCGTTGGTGTGTGAGTAGTGTGCGACCCCACCCCCATTTTTAACTTTAAAGCTCCCTTGAGCAGCGGGCTGACAAGCCTGGAATCCCGCACCTACGCGCCTGAGTGTTACTATACCTGGCAGATATTGGCAGCCATCGGCAACCCCAATACACGGCTTATCCCTGCTGATGAGGGGTAATACCCCTAAACACGTGTGCAGGGATGGCGAAGACAGCGAAGATAGCAGAAGATCGAAAGATGATGCATCGCGAACACTTTACTACATTGACCAGAGTCCTTAGGGGCGACACCGCCGGTGTGTGAGTAGTGTGCGACCCCACCCCCATTTGTAACTTTAAAGCTCCCTTGAGCAGCGGGCTGACGAGCCTGGGATCCCGCACCTACGCGCCTGAGTGGTACTATACCTGGCAGATATCGGTAGCCATCGGCAACCCCAATACACTGCCTATCCCTGCTGATGAGGGGTAATACCCCGAAACACGTGTCCAGAAATGGCGAAGACAGCAAAGATAGCAGAAGATCGAAAGATGATGCATCGCGAACACTTTACTACATTGACCAGAGTCCTTAGGGGCGACACCGCCGGTGTGTGAGTAGTGTGCGACCCCACCCCCATTTGTAACTTTAAAGCTCCCTTGAGCAGCGGGCTGACGAGCCTGGGATCCCGCACCTACGCGCCTGAGTGGTACTATACCTGGCAGATATCGGCAGCCATCGGCAACCCCAATACACGGCCTATCCCTGCTGATGAGGGGTAATATCCGAAACACGTGTCCAGGGATGGCGAAGACAGCGAAGATAGCAGAAGATCGAAAGATGATGCATCGCAAACACTTTACTACATTGACCAGAGTCCTTAGGGGTGACACCGCCGGTGTGTGAGTAGTGTGCGACCCCACCCCATTTGTAACTTTAAAGCTCCCTTGAGCAGCGGGCTGACGAGCCTGGGATCCCGCACCTACGCACCTGAGTTGTACTATACCTGGCAGATATTGGCAGCCATCGGCAACCCCAATACACGGCCTATCCCTGCTGATGAGGGGTAATACCCCGAAACACGTGTCCAGGGATGGCGAAGACAGCGAAGATAGCAGAAGATCGAAAGATGATGCATCGCGAACACTTTACTACATTGACCAGAGTCCTTAGGGGCGACACCGCCGGTGTGTGAATAGTGTGCGACCCCACCCCCATTTGTAACTTTAAAGCTCCCTTCAGCAGCGGGCTGACGAGCTTGGAATCCCGCACCTACGCGCCTGAGTGGTACTATACCTGGCAGATATTGGCAGCCATCGGCAACCCCAATACACGGCCTATGCCTGCTGATGAGGGGTAATACCCCGAAACACGTGTCCAGGGATGGCGAAGACAGCGAAGATAGCAGAAGATCGAAAGATGATGCATCGCAAACACTTTACTACATTAACCAGAGTCCTTAGGGGCGACACCGCCGGTGTGTGAGTAGTGTGCGACCCCACCCCATTTGTAACTTTAAAGCTCCCTTGAGCAGCGGGCTGACGAGCCTGGGATCCCGCACCTACGCGCCTGAGTTGTACTATACCTGGCAGATATTGGCAGCCATCGGCAACCCCAATACACGGCCTATCCCTGCTGATGAGGGGTAATACCCCGAAACACGTGTCCAGGGATGGCGAAGACAGCGAAGATAGCAGAAGATCGAAAGATGATGCATCGCGAACACTTTACTACATTGACCAGAGTCCTTAGGGGCGACACCGCCGGTGTGTGAATAGTGTGCGACCCCACCCCCATTTGTAACTTTAAAGCTCCCTTCAGCAGCGGGCTGACGAGCTTGGAATTCTGCACCTACGCGCCTGAGTGGTACTATACCTGGCAGATATTGGCAGCCATCGGCAACCCCAATACACGGCCTATCCCTGCTGATGAGGGGTAATACCCCAAAACACGTGTCCTGGGATGTCGAAGACAGCGAAGATAGCAGAAGATCGAAAGATGATGCATCGCGAACACTTTACTACATTGACCAGAGTCCTTAGGGGCGACACCGCCGGTGTGTGAGTAGTGTGCGACCCCACCCCCATTTGTAACTTTAAAGCTCCCTTGATCAGCGGGCTGACAAGCCTGGGATCCCGCACCTACGCGCCTGAGTGGTACTATACCTGGCAGATATTGGCAGCCATCGGCAACCCCAATACACGGCCTATCCCTGCTGATGAGGGGTAATACCCCGAAACACGTGTCCAGGGATGGCGAAGACAGCGAAGATAGCAGAAGATCGAAAGATGATGCATCGCAAACACTTTACTACATTGACCAGAGTCCTAAGGGGCGACACCGCCGGTGTGTGAGTAGTGTGCGACCCCACCCCCATTTGTAACTTGAAAGCTCCCTTGAGCAGCGGGCTGACGAGCCTGGGATCCCGCACCTACGCGCCTGAGTGGTACTATACCTGGCAGATATTGGCAGCCATCGGCAACCCCAATACACGGCATATCCCTACTGATGAGGGGTAATACCCCGAAGCACGTGTCCAGGGATGGCGAAGACAGCGAAGATAGCAGAAGATCGAAAGATGATGCATCGCGAACACTTTACTACATTGACCAGAGTCCTTAGGGGCGACACCGCCGGTGTGTGAGTAGTGTGCGACCCCACCCTCATTTGTAACTTCAAAGCTCCCTTGAGCAGCGGGCTGACGAGCCTGGGATCCCACACCTACCCGCCTGAGTGGTACTATACCTGGCAGATATTGGCAGCCATCGGCAACCCCAATACACGGCCTATCCCTGCTGATGAGGGGTAATACCCCGAAACACGTGTCCAGGGATGGCGAAGACAGCGAAGATAGCAGAAGATCGAAAGATGATGCATCGCGAACACTTTACTACATTGACCAAAGTCCTTAGGGGCGACACCACCGGTGTGTGAGTAGTGTGCGACCCCACCCCCATTTGTAACTTTAAAGCTCCCTTGAGCAGCGGGCTGACGAGCCTGGGATCCGGCACCTACGCGTCTGAGTTGTACTATACCTGGCAGATATTGGCAGCCATTGTCAACCCCAATACACGGCCTATCCCTGCTGATGAGGGGTAATACCCCGAAACACGTGTCTAGGGATGGCGAAGACAGCGAAGATAGCAGAAGATCGAAAGATGATGCATCGCAAACACTTTACTACATTGGTCAGAGTCCTTAGGGGCGACACCGCCGGTTTGTGAGTAGTGTGTGACCCCACCCCCATTTGTAACTTTAAAGCTCCCTTGAGCAGCGGGCTGACGAGCCTGGGATCCCGCACCTGCGTGCCTGAGTGGTACTATACCTGGCAGATATTGGCAGCCATCGGCAACCCCAATACACGGCCTATCCCTGCTGATGAGTGGTAATACCCCGAAACACGTGTCCAGGGATGGCGAAGACAGCGAAGATAGCAGAAGATCGAAAGATGATGCATCACGAACACTTTACTACATTGACCAGAGTCCTTAGGGGCGACACCGTTGGTGTGTGAGTAGTGTGCGACCCCACCCCCATTTGTAACTTTAAAGCTCCCTTGAGCAGCGGCCTGACGAGCCTGGGATCCCGCACCTACGCGCCTGAGTGGTACTATACCTGGCAGATATCGGTAGCCATCGGCAACCCCAATACACGGCCTATCCCTGCTGATGAGGGGTAATACCCCGAAACACGTGTCCAGAAATGGCGAAGACAGCAAAGATAGCAGAAGATCGAAAGATGATGCATCGCGAACACTTTAGTACATTGACCAGAGTCCTTAGGGGCGACACCGCCGGTGTGTGAGTAGTGTGCGACCCCACCCCCATTTGTAACTTTAAAACTCCCTTGAGCAGCGGGCTGACGAGCCTGGGATCCCGCACCTACGCGCCTGAGTGGTACTATACCTGGCAGATATCGGCAGCCATCGGCAACCCCAATACACGGCCTATCCCTGCTGATGAGGGGTAATACCCCGAAACACATGTCCAGGGATGGCGAAGACAGCAAAGATAGCAGAAGATCGAAAGATGATGCATCGCAAACACTTTACTACATTGACCAGAGTCCTTAGGGGCGACACCGCCGGTGTGTGAGTAGTGTGCGACCCCACCCCCATTTGTAACTTTAAAGCTCCCTTGAGCAGCGGGCTGACGAGCCTGGGATCCCGCACCTACGCGCCTGAGTGGTACTATACCTGGCAGATATTGGCAGCCATCGGCAACCCCAATACACGGCCTATCCGTGCTGATGATGGGTGATACCCCGAAACACGTGTCCAGGGATGGTGAAGACAGTGAAGATAGCAGAAGATCAAAAGATGATGCATCGCGAACACTTTACTACATTGACCAGAGTCCTTAGGGGCGACACCGCCGGTGTGTGAGTAGTGTGCGACCCCACCCCCATTTGTGACCTTACTATTTAGTTGGTGGTTGCATATCCCTCCATAAACACCTTCCTAGCCTTACTACTTTCATAACTCCTCCCCTTCATTTGTACCTATTACGCCTTTTCGAGCCTCTCACCTCTGTTCCTCCCACATAAAAAGGCATATATCTGGACACTCCGGCGTCAGGATGGGCATCTGGCACAGAAACAGATAGGAGAGGTAGAAGTTGAACCTCCACATATAAGTTTATCCCTTTCTGCAAAAAACAATCCAGTATGCAACACAGGCACCTTGCACCATGTTGCAGAGCTGCAGAGTTGCTGTTAGGCAGCCAAAAGGGAGCCAGCAGAAGGGAAAGGACAGGATTGCACCATACTGCCTTAAATAGGTGACTAGATGCACTGCATTCAATGCCTTTCATTAATTAGCCCCTTGGTGTATGACAGCAGAGAGCCAGCTGCACAAAGTGGCGTTAGATGCAGATGTACAAGGTGAACCTTGCACCATGTCCAGTACCCACCAGAGGTAGGGTGTTGGACCCAGGATATGTTTAAGAACAGGCCCTCTGCCCAGAACCTGCAGGGTATGCCCACATTCCATAACAATGGGGGATTGGGTGGCAAGAGGGCACCCATTTGGTATATTGAAAGGTGGGGTATTGAGAGCAAAGAGCCCACTGAGCCCACTGAGCACAGCCTATCTGAATTCTGCAGGCCAGTTGTCGGATACTGTGCTTAGGTTGGGGGCTTTGAACATGCCCTGTGCACTGAGTCTACTGGGAAAGACTGACACCCATATCATTAATTCTGTTAAACATATTTTTGTTGAACATTTTCTTTATTACTTTTTAGCAACGCTTCATGTGGTCAACAACCAGTATACATATTAAATTCATTTTTACATTCAAACCTTTATACGCCTAATATTTCCCAAACAGAAAGCAAACATTTTCCAATACTTACCAGCTCAGGAACAATGTTTTTTCACACCTGTTGAATTCCATTTCCTATATTTTATACTATCATGAAAAATATTAATTTGCTGACAAAACTGCCATTAAAGGGTTGTTATGATTGCAATCTATTTTTTTTTAAAACCTCTAAAATGCCCCAGCCATGTTTTGGTAAGCAGGAATGAATTCCCAATCTTTTGTCCATTACCTCTATCATAGTAGCAGTGTGCCTGGCGCATACTGAGAGGTCAAATTTACTATTCTGACTCCAGTCCTGGAATATTTGGGGAAGTCTATGCATCCTCAAGTATTTTTCGGAAAGGTCGAAAAGAAGTAATTTTGAACGGCTTAAAGTGCTGCCCTGGGGGGGGGGGGGGGGGGGGGGGGGGGGCAGCTCATGGCAAAAAACTAGGAAAACCCATGACCAGTGGAACTACATATCACCTTACAAATGACATTATCCATTACAACACCAAAGCTGCAAAGGACTGCTCTTTTACTCACCTGTTGATTAGTAGAGTAAACTCAGCCTGGCTTTTAGTTGCATAATAAATGTATTTGCCCCCCGCTTCTGCGCTCTTGTCTTTGAATTGTTTCTAGTTGCATGCTTCAAAAAGACATTGGAAAAGGTGAGAAGTGTGAACTGGTCCTTTCTCCATCTGATTCTCGCAAAGGTGGGACTGGAACCACAAACTTCCATCCCACAGGCTAGTTGGTAGAGTATTTTGCAAGGGTTTCTGGATTTAAGGTCAATTTAGAAAAGTCTAAACTGGTAGATGTGGGATGTCTCAATTATACTGGAGGTAGTCTTACAGTATTGACCCCCTTCTTATAGGCCAAGGAGAAGATGAACTATTTGGGGATATATATCTATATCACCAAAACTTTGTAATGTATACTCTGCAAATTATCTCCTATTGTTCAGTGTCATCCCTACTGATGTATGCCGATAGCAAACTTTCTAACTTCATTGGAAATGCATACCACACCTGGGCTCATTTTTGTATTCGACACCCTACAAGTAGGAATCCGAGAGCCAGAACTGAGGACCCTTCAAATGGCTATTGACACTTTTATGTGGGCCAGAAAGTGGGCCTAAATTTCGTGAAAAGGGCTGCATGAGTTCTTAGGAATATCCGAAATAAGAAGTTATAATGTAGCTTTCCAACTCTAGGTATTTTATTCCCCGCTTAAACATCACCTAAGGGGTTAATTTCAGGTATGTACCTAGTGAGGTGGGACTCAGTATGCAATGTTCGTACACGAGATGATGGCAAAGTATTATTAATTTCCAGTTCCACTGGGTCAATGGCTGACACTCTGAGTAGGCATGCCCACCATGTCTAGCAATGTACAAAATAGGGAGTTAAGGCCGGGGCCAGATTTACTATCATTTTGCATCAAGGTTGCACCAGTTTTGTGGTGCATCCATAACGCAAAATGCTAATAATTATTTACAAGGCTGATTTGCGCCCGCTTGTGTGGCTTTACAAAAAAGATGTAACTTGCACTGCATTGTGCTACATTTAATTCCAGGAGGCTTTCCATGGGCTGAACATGGGCGTTCCTATGCACCCACCCCAGGATTTCAAGCAAACCCGGATTTACAAATGTTTGCAAAACTTAGGGTTGCCTGGAATCACTATTCTTCCCATACGATGGGGTAGGGAGGAGCCGCATTCTTTTAACATGGAGAAAAATATTTTCTTCTTGACAGGGAGAAAAATCTTTTTTTCTTCTCGTTAATTCCTCAAGAGATTGTTTTTTGTTCAGGAAAGTGTACCTTCCTCCACAAAACAATTCTCTTTGTAATGCAGGCACCCTTGCACCTGCCTGCGTTGCTGCTAGGCTGCCTGAAGCGTACCGGCTCAAGGAAAGTACAGCACTGCGCCATATAATGTCAAATATGACGCATTCCTGCCCTTCCCCTTTCATGCAGCGCAACAAGGTGGCGTGATGTGTTGTGCGGTGTGAAAGTATGTTACATATTCCCCTCAATGTATGAATGTATGACACTCTGGCTTATGACTCCAATGAAACTGAAGGTGATGTTCCCAAACACAATGGACCTGTTCTGGGGGGCTTGTGGCCAGAAAGGAGATCATATACATGTACTGTGGGCTTGGCCCCCATTTGCAAAATCTTTTGAAAGGTAATTCTTAGCCATATCAAAAAGGGCGAGGGGCTACCCAATAAAGCCAGAACCTTCCATATTATCCCTATTGGACCTGCGACCCACTGGGCATAAATATCTCACCCCTAAAGACTGGAGTATTGTTACCAACATGCTTCCAGTGGCCAAGGAATTGACTGCCCACAAATGGAAATCAGCGTTTACTTTGACAATTTATTATTATAGTCATTCAGCTTGCCCTGGGGGGTCCCCCAGGGTTCTTCATTAAGCCCCTCCCTCTTTAACCTTCATGTTGCCCCTTTAGCCAACATCAACAGAAACTGCGGCTTCCTCCCAGTTTCCAACGCTGATGACACCCAAATAGTGGTGGCAATTTCAAACAACACTGCCGAGACAGCGGATAGATTTAGGCACTGCATGGACCAAGTCAGTCAATGGATGCAGGCAAACTGCTTAAAGTTGAATGGCGATAAGTCAGAGGTCCTGCTACTAGGGGGCTGAACCTAACATCTGGTCAAGCAACTGGTGGCCCCACAGTCTCGGCAGATGTCCGTCACCGGTGGACAACGTAAGGAACCTGGGGGTCATATCTGACTCCAAACTTACTTTTAATGCGCAAATAAATAAACTTGCCTCCTCTGTAAGGTACACGCTAAAACTGATTAGGAAAATGCTACCATATATCCCTCCTGACACCTGTAAAACCCTGGTAACCTTGCTGGCTCTATCAAAAATAGATTATGGGAATGCACTGTATGTAGGGCTGCAAAAACAGCTATTATTAAAATTACAGCGGCTCCAGAATGCAGCAGCCAGGCTGGTACTGGATATTCCCAGGTTTGAACCAGTGGCCAATAAAATGAGAAGTCTCCACTGGCTCCCCGTAGAAAAAAGGATCCAATTCAAGTCAGCTTGCCTGGCTTACAAAACTTTGCATGGATCAGGCCCTCACTTTCTGAAAAGAAACTTGGGCCCAGATGTATCAAGATACCCTTTAGCGATTCTCAAATAGCGATTTTTAAGGAATCGCTATTTGAGAATTGCTAAATGGTATGTATCTAGAAATTCACAATTTTTTTGCGATTTCTTAATATTCCTTAATTGCGATTAGCAAATTGCTAATCGCAATTAAGGAATAATTTCCCATTAATTTCTATGGGCCAGAAGGCCAATAGGAATGAATGGACAGTTATTCGCAATTTGCTAATCGCAAATTGAGAATAATTTCAAGGGTGTCTTAAGGACACACTGCTGCACCCCCTGAAATTGACATGTGTGCCCATATGGCGCACATACATTCCCTAAGGGCAT
This sequence comes from Lissotriton vulgaris, assembly GCF_964263255.1. NCBI lineage: Eukaryota > Metazoa > Chordata > Amphibia > Caudata > Salamandridae > Lissotriton > Lissotriton vulgaris. The sequence goes on from NC_141695.1 coordinate 93,446,272, forward strand.
GTGTGAGCGTCACATGTCACCTTTAGAAATTTGAAAAAGTGCTTTTTTTAAAGAATTCGCAAATTACCACCAGCTACAAGTTGGTGGTAATTTGCGATTTCTTAGCCAAAATTCGCAAAGCTTAAATGCTACATACACAGCATTTAAGGAATCGCAATTTGCGATTCTTTAAATGCTTGCGCAAAATTAAGGAATTGCAAATGTTGCGATTCCTTAATTTTGTGGTGCGATTTTTTGATACATCGCATTTGCCGATTTTTTTTGTCGCAAATGCTGCTTTTTTGCGATTCACAGCATTTGCAACAAAAAAAACGGACGATACATCTGCCCCTTGCTACGTTATGAACCGCCTAGGACTCTAAGGTCAAGTAGTGCCAAGCTTCTCAAAAGTCCAAGATTTAAACAACTAAGATGGGGGAGGGAGAGCTTTCCTACTGAACACAGCAAAAACCTGGAACAAGTTACCTGTAGAACTAAAAAACAGCCCTTCACTGTTGTCTTTTTGTAAGAATCTGAAGACCTGGCTTTTTTCAGCATAGTCCTTTCTGGCTGTCACACGGCTCTTTCCACTTCTGCAGCATAGTCATTTAGCACCGAGACGCCCTAGAGGCATTCGAGCGCTCTAAAAATCCAATAGTCAAATCAAATCAAATCAAAATTTATGAATAGGAGTAAATGATGGTCACTGTTAGTAATGGAGATGTTACGGTGGATCTCCTTGATATCGGGGAGTGAGTATGAACAGCCATGGCGTCCCCTGGTTGAGTATCTACCTGAGAAGTACTGACTTCGTGGTGCCCCAGATCCTGGGATCCTGGAATTTGGTTGCAAACTCTGTACTCTGAAGGCTGGTCTGTCCTGGGCTTGGTGGGAATGATGCTTCAGGGGACCAAGCAAGAACTGAGAGAAATATACAGAGTTCGGTGTTTTATGTGTTATTTATCACTGTTCGCCATGTTTAGATGTAGGGGGAATGGTTTCTTTACTCAGACTGAGTAAGGTGTGTTGTTATCTGTCAATGTTTTTCAAATACCGATAAAATACCTTTAAAAGAAAAAAGTGAAAAGACATAAACCACTAGCCATGGTCAGCTGTTGTGAAAGTGACCTGATGCCAGGCCTTGTGCCCCAGTTCACTTATGGCTGCGATGAGTGATGCTGACCGGGCTCAGAGAACCATCAGTTATGGTGCTATGGTCATGATCAAAAACCTAGGAACCTCAGAAATGTACCTGCCATTAGTTTCTCAGCCATGACCCCCTCAATGCTCTACTCATGACCTTACACATGATGTCACTGATAGCAAAATACATAATGGTACCATTGATGCTATCAATTTCATTACTTTGAAAGAATGTCTGACAAAATATAGAAAGACATAATATCAAGGTACAATAATATCGGAGCATTTATATCGATGTTAATATTTTATATTATTTAAAATTAATGTGTAATATCGACATCCATAGTAGTTGCGTTTGCAGAGAGGTGGAGAAAGGTGAGCGTGGCCTCCGAACACCTCTTAGCAATCCTACTGTGTGGGATTTACTGGAGGTAACAGGGGGGGTAGTTAGCCCCCAAGGTCAACCTTGGGGGCCAACTACCCCTCCTATTACCTTCAGTAAGTCGCATACAGCACGATTGCTAACTTCTCATACCAGACCATGCCCCCTTTCTCTACCACTCTGCAAACACGCCCCCTGGCGTGTTGTAAGTTGGGGAATTATTTCCCCTTGAATACTGAGGGTCCCTGAGGCCAACAACCCTACCAGCTACCTTCAGTAAGCGCCACAGAGCTGGATTGCAGAGAGGTGGTCCGAGGCCACGCCCCTTTTCACACCACTCTGCAAATGCAGCAAATCACCCCAAATGCAGTGTGCCAAGAATTAATTCCCCAACTTACAGTGCACTAGGGGGTGCGTTTGCACAGTGGTGCAGGGAGGGGGCGTGGCCTCCGGCGAGATGCCGGCTTGTTTTTTACTATTGTTTTTTTAGAAGGAGAAGGGGGGCTGTGTGGCTCCCCTTCTTTTAGCATTTTTATGGCCCTGGAGACCCCATCCCCCAGGGGCAGACCCTTTTTTAAAAAAAAATGTAAAAAAACAGGAAGAGGGCAGCGCTGCCCCCCTCCCGAGGCCAATTTCTGCCCCGGGGACTCCATTCTCTGGGGCATGGCCACCTTTTGTATATTTATTTTTTGGGAAGGGGGGCCAGGTGGCACCCCTTCCCTAGGCCACGATTGGCCCGGGTACCCCATCCCCTGGGGCCGGCCTTTCTGTTTTTTATTTTATTTTAATTGTTTTAATTATAGGGGAGGGGGGCCATGTGGCTCCCCTCCCATGCCACTTCTGGCCCCGGGGACCCCATCCCCTGGGGCCTGGCCTCACCGTTGGGGACCGTGGGGGGAGCCCCAATGCCCCTGCAGATATGCCTGCTCCCCGCCTCCTGCGCGAGCCAGCATTGCTTTTTAAGAAGGGGAAATGCTGTAATGCATCTCCCCTTATGCAACAGCAATTCTGCTTTGGTTTTTGAAGGCTTCCAAAGACCAAAGCAGGGTTTGCTATGACAGGGCGGGAGAGAACAGCAATGTCCTGGAGGTGAGCACCCCGGGACATTGTAGGAGCCGGTCCTGGTGGGAGGCAGTCCCCAGGGCCATCAAAGGCTCCAGGAGGGGGGCCGTGTGGTCCCCGTCCCAAGTGTTTAAAGCCCCCGGAGGTGGTGGTCCCAGAAGCCCGGAGGTCTGTAACGGACTCCCGCATTTGAATAAACAGTGCCCCCGGGAGGTGGCGGTCCCCAGGGTTTGGGGGGCCCCTGAGGCCCCTGATCATATTTCAATGAAGCCCCTTGGGAGGTAGCGGTGCCTGGGGCTTGGAGGACCCGCGAGGCCCCCCACCCTATTATAATAAAGCCCCGGGGAGGTAGCGGTCCCCGGGGCTGCATGGGGGGGTGCGTGTGCCCCCGCACATAAATTATAAAGCCCTGGGGAGGTGGCTGTCCCAGTGGCTGCAGGGACCCCTTTGGCCCCCGCTACAGAGTTCAGAATTGCCCCCGGGACCTGGCCCATCCACGTATCTTTTTTCATTTTTGATGGGGTTTGCCCACCTAGCGCAATCCGGCCAACAGTGTATAAAAAAAATGCTTTTTTGGGCCTGGGGGTCCCTGTGGGACCCTCTGAGCAGTCCTCGGGGGTCAGGGTGTTTTTACCATGCCCCCTTTTCTTGTTTATAATCCATCTCCCACCTTTTTCATTCTCCCTCGGTCTGAAGAACAAGATGGCTGCCAACACTTCCTGATTTGAAGTGTTGGCAGCCAATCAGAGGCAAGCTCGTGCTCTGGAGGGCTCAGCCAATCAGATCTCACAATTCTCAAATATCGATATCTGTTTATCTTAAAATATCTCAAAAACTACTGAACGGAATTAAACCATTTAAAAATGTGTGCTTTCTGAACCAAGAGCTATCTCTCTGCCAAATTTGGTGTAATTCCGTTCAGCAGTTCAGGCTGTAGCCCTGTCTAAAGTTTCCTACGGAAATTAACATGGAGAAAACACGTTTTGGTACCCTCCTTTTTTCTCGCCCCCCCCTTGACAAATCACCACGAAACATTGAAGACAAGAGCTGACCTGAGTGAACAATTTGTTTTGAAAATTTCGTGACGATTCGTCAATCGGTGCCAAAGTTATTGGCAAATCAAAAAACGCTTTTCCAATGGAAACTAGGTTCTAACTATAACTACCTACTGGTGACCGCCAGTAGGTAATGTATATATATCCGGCCGCAATGAGCTCCTTCTGATCTCCAGGGCCCGTTGGTAGGTGGTGGGCCGTGCAGACGGAGCACGCCAGGCAATTTAGATAAGTCGCAATTCCTGAAGTAAAGCGCACACTCAGGGTGGATGAAATTTATTTCCAGTTACGGGTTTTGACAGAGAACAGTCTTGATCACACACTGTGTCCAATGTAGACAACTCATTAACATAGGCGAAAACAGACAAAGATAATGGACTACACTAGTCATGAGTGTTGTAATACAGGCTTCTATGGCAGACATGTTTCAATGTGTTACATCGTGTACATCTATTTCTGGTAGGATATTTGTGTGCCATTTGCATGGCATTTAATACATTTCAGAGCAATCTTAAAACCTGTTGGATAAATTCTCTCCCACATCCTAGGTAGGCTGATGTTTAGAAAAGTTCCAAAATTGGTGTGGACCATGTCTCCGCATCAACGGCGGTCATTTTGAAATGCCTGAATTTTGATAAAAGTGGTACAAATAATGTACCAGGAATTAACGACAAGGAGCGGAATACATATACATATGTATTTTAGACAAAATAAAGAACATCGCATGGAATGATAATATGATTCTTACGACTTTAGACATAGAATCGTTATATATGAGCATTGAACATTCCTGTGGCATTATTGCAATTAAGCACTTTCTCAACTCAAGGCCTTCTGAATATGTCATGCATAATAAGATGTTGATATCATTATTCATCTGGTGCTTAGAGAATAACTATTTTTCCTTTGGTAAAGATGTGTACCGGCAAATACAGGGCGTTGCCATGGGGGCCTGCTTCTCCCCCAGCTACGTGTGCTTGCACGTGGGCTATTGGGAGGAGCAGGTCCTCAGGGTACAATACAAAGAAATGTTTGATTAGAGGATTATGCACTGGCTGCGTTATATTGATGATGTTTTTAACAATTGGAATCGAGATAATGACAGTGCAGAGGACTTTATCAAAAGAATTAATGATAACTGTTTTAAGTTACTCTTTACCTAGCATATCAGTCCAACCAAAATTGAATTTTTAGATGTTTGCATTTATGTCAATGATAACAAATTGGCTACCACTGCTTTTAGAAAACCAACTGCAGGAAATGCAACACTTCATGCAACTTGTGCACATCCTAATAACTTAATTGGCAGCATCTCTTATGGTGAGATTTTAAGATTGAAACGCATTTGCAGTACACCTGAAGATTTTAATAAATGCCAAAATGATGCCCTAACTAGATTGAGGAAAAGAGGCTATACAAACAAAGTATTAGCAGAAGCAGTACTGAAAGCTAGTAAGAGACCTAAAGCTTCACTCCTGCCACAGGAGATAGTAGGAGTAGAATTGGACAGTGCAACAGAAGACCCACATACGCTCATTACAACATTCAGTCGTCAAGAACGGAAAATTAGAGCCATAATTAATAAGAATTGGCCTATTATCTTGACAGACAATGTCCATAGTAACAGACTTCCAGAAAAACCTACAATCACGTTTAGGAAACCTCAATCAATGGGGGATCAACTTTCAAGGAACAGTCCTGAGTTAGAGCACTCAGATTCATGGTTGAAACCAAGAAAAGCTTTTTATAAATGCATAACCTGTTGTGCATGTAAGTTTGGAGTAAACACAACAAAAAATACTACTCCATTTAGAGAGAATGAGCTAGACATCAAGGGCAACTACAATTGCCGCACAGATTTTGCAGTATATGTTCTCACGTGCACCTGCGGGCTTAGGTATGTGGGAAGTACCAGGCTCCAGGTGCACGTGAGGATATTACAACATCTTCGGGCCATCATTAATTGCGATCCGGCTTATCCGGTTGCACGCCATTTTAAAAAAGTACACAATAAAGACATCAACTGCCTATCTTACTTTGTGATCGATTCTACTCCTGTTCCACGGAGAGGTGGCAACAGAGAAAAATCATTAAGACAACTGGAAACTAAATACATCTTAGATCTAGACAGTAAATTTCCAAATGGTCTTAAATAATACAGAAGACATGCATACTTTCTTATAGATCAATAATTAGCATGATTATGATCACAGTGTCATAATGAATGTGTTTGGGAGATTCTGTATGTAACATACCAATCCCCACAGGCTTGTGGGTGGTATGTTCTCTAAGTTGTAAAAAGAAAGAAGAGAAAAAAAACGCTGGGACATGGATAATTAACACTTTTCATATCCAACCAATCTGCCTCGATTATAACACATTTTTAAAATTGCCTTTTATGGGGATATTTTTTTTGCACATATAATTTGCACTAGATACTTTGCACTTACTTTAAAACACATTGTTATGATCATCATAATAAGAATTTGTATGACTTGGGTTTTTTTATATGCGAATGCATGAATTTTATATCATTAAGAAAAATTCTCTTTAAATCCGAACCATAAGCTTTAAGGGTTGTAGATACTAATATGATGGCTTTCTCTGATACATAATGAGAGTATCTACTATATTAGTTGAATATATTTGAAAACATCTTTGCATTTAGGCAGCAATTTTGCACATACTTTAGTATAATTTGCACCTCATTTCCGCATTTAAGCGGTAATTTGAACTTGTGTTTGCATATTTTGCGCAAGTTTTTTTTGCGTGATTTGCACAACAATATGCTTTTGGATTATGATGTTTTATATATGAATATATTGCGGAATTTGCACATATTTATTGTATATTTTGCACACTCTCTCAGCATTTATGCAGTAATTTGCCCAAGTATCTACAGGTTGGGCCGAACTTGCTTGATGTTTAAATTGCACATGAGATACGCGTCTAGACCTAAATATAAGGTCTAGTAAGTGACCAGATATTGCGGTATTTGCACATGTCAATAGCATTACTTGCACAATAGCGTAATTTGCACATAATATGTTTATAAACATTTCTGAACTTTTATGTGTAGTCACATACATCAGGCAATATTCTAACACACTTTGTATCAATTCCAAAAAAGCTATGGTTTCAGAGTAAAAAGCCTCGCAATACAAGTGTTTTTCTAGTGTGTTGTCACTGTTTACTATCACGTGGTATAGCAAAAAGAAAAAAACGAATGTATAAAAAACAATGACGTACCGTTGTCTCACCATGTGATCAAGGGCATTCATTGCCCGAAACGCGTCATGCGAGGAGTGAGAGAAAAGGAAAAATAAAAACTTACCTGTCATTTCAAGCTGCCTGTTGGTCCATTGATTCCATGTTCGCCGAAAGGAAGTGCTGGGATTAGTCGCTGATATATACATATACATATATATATATATACATATATATATATATATTGCTACGTTTCTTCTCACCCCATGTACATCGGCTGAAGTCACGGCACAGCAACAGGTCAGTTTGTAGAAAGTTTTGCTTTATTTACACACCATGTGCAAAGTTTAAGCGTGCATCAAATAACGGACGGCCTACGCGTTTCGGCTACTCCTAGCCTTCCACTGGACCACAGAGTCCCTGGGGTCTAGACCTTCTTTAAAGTGCTCAGTGTAAGTACCCTCTTCCCTTTCCATAGTCATCTAGACCATCAACCTTGCACAGTTTTACTGGCTATTTACTCAGCCATTTTCACTTCTTGTTTCGCTTCCACATTACATTACAGTAAAGTACTCTAAATGTTTTAAAGAAACTCAAAGCAAAAATAAAGTATATACATTATGTACATTATTCAATTTTTTGCAACCATTATGTTTTCAAGGTTAAATTCCTAAGGACACAATCACGAGTCAGAGTGCTTTCTAATATATTACGCGTTTCACCTTGACATAAGGCTTGTTCACGGGAACAAACCTTATGTTAAGGTGAAACGCGTTGGGCATGGTGGAACTCTGTGAATAAAACCGCCATAATTTCTGTCAACAAGTGCGTTTCCTTCTTTTTACCGTGAGGTAAAATATCAGTTTGCATATATATATATATATATATATATATTGGTAACCTCGCAACGCAAGTACTAATCAAGAAAGAGGCAGCAGTGAGACAAAATGCACTTTGCAATATATTTTAACAGGATGCACTATGAAGCATATCAGAAAATAACGGGACAATGGCCTAATACAAAGCGCTAATGAGCTAAACTGAACTGAATGCCTAGTCACGCTGCAAAATCAAAATCGAATTAAGGATGCATTCTGGGGCTCGTAGTTTGCAAGCACGGGCCATGTGACCACTTGGATTTAATAAATGCACTCACCTGTGAACAAGGCGAGAACGCCGAAACGCGTAAGGATAAAGGAGTGCCTACATTTGCTGCTTGTTTTCAGACGAATAAATGTCAACTTGCTGATAAGACGAAGTTGGACTCTGCGCTTCTTTTGTGTTCATACAGTCTAACAGGATCTCCATTCCTGTCTTGCAGAGACCGCCCTGCAGGGTCGGGGGCCCCCAGCAAAGTGGAGTTTTTCGTGGCATATCAATGGAGGGGGCATGACCCGCTTGCTCATCGCGCCAGCCAGCGAACTTTCACGGCGAATTGGTGTTGGTGAGGAGAAAGGGAGATGAGAGAGGCGACATCCTCTCTTTGGTAACCTCGCAACGCAAGTACTAATCAAGAAAGAGGCAGCAGTGAGACAAAATGCACTTTGCAATATATTTTAACAGGATGCACTATGAAGCATATCAGAAAATAACGGGACAATGGCCTAATACAAAGCGCTAATGAGCTAAACTGAACTGAATGCCTAGTCACGCTGCAAAATCAAAATCGAATTAAGGATGCATTCTGGGGCTCGTAGTTTGCAAGCACGGGCCATGTGACCACTTGGATTTAATAAATGCACTCACCTGTGAACAAGGCGAGAACGCCGAAACGCGTAAGGATAAAGGAGTGCCTACATTTGCTGCTTGTTTTCAGACGAATAAATGTCAACTTGCTGATAAGACGAAGTTGGACTCTGCGCTTCTTTTGTGTTCATACAGTCTAACAGGATCTCCATTCCTGTCTTGCAGAGACCGCCCTGCAGGGTCGGGGGCCCCCAGCAAAGTGGAGTTTTTCGTGGCATATCAATGGAGGGGGCATGACCCGCTTGCTCATCGCGCCAGCCAGCGAACTTTCACGGCGAATTGGTGTTGGTGAGGAGAAAGGGAGATGAGAGAGGCGACATCCTCTCTTTGGTAACCTCGCAACGCAAGTACTAATCAAGAAAGAGGCAGCAGTGAGACAAAATGCACTTTGCAATATATTTTAACAGGATGCACTATGAAGCATATCAGAAAATAACGGGACAATGGCCTAATACAAAGCGCTAATGAGCTAAACTGAACTGAATGCCTAGTCACGCTGCAAAATCAAAATCGAATTAAGGATGCATTCTGGGGCTCGTAGTTTGCAAGCACGGGCCATGTGACCACTTGGATTTAATAAATGCACTCACCTGTGAACAAGGCGAGAACGCCGAAACGCGTAAGGATAAAGGAGTGCCTACATTTGCTGCTTGTTTTCAGACGAATAAATGTCAACTTGCTGATAAGACGAAGTTGGACTCTGCGCTTCTTTTGTGTTCATACAGTCTAACAGGATCTCCATTCCTGTCTTGCAGAGACCGCCCTGCAGGGTCGGGGGCCCCCAGCAAAGTGGAGTTTTTCGTGGCATATCAATGGAGGGGGCATGACCCGCTTGCTCATCGCGCCAGCCAGCGAACTTTCACGGCGAATTGGTGTTGGTGAGGAGAAAGGGAGATGAGAGAGGCGACATCCTCTCTTTGGTAACCTCGCAACGCAAGTACTAATCAAGAAAGAGGCAGCAGTGAGACAAAATGCACTTTGCAATATATTTTAACAGGATGCACTATGAAGCATATCAGAAAATAACGGGACAATGGCCTAATACAAAGCGCTAATGAGCTAAACTGAACTGAATGCCTAGTCACGCTGCAAAATCAAAATCGAATTAAGGATGCATTCTGGGGCTCGTAGTTTGCAAGCACGGGCCATGTGACCACTTGGATTTAATAAATGCACTCACCTGTGAACAAGGCGAGAACGCCGAAACGCGTAAGGATAAAGGAGTGCCTACATTTGCTGCTTGTTTTCAGACGAATAAATGTCAACTTGCTGATAAGACGAAGTTGGACTCTGCGCTTCTTTTGTGTTCATACAGTCTAACAGGATCTCCATTCCTGTCTTGCAGAGACCGCCCTGCAGGGTCGGGGGCCCCCAGCAAAGTGGAGTTTTTCGTGGCATATCAATGGAGGGGGCATGACCCGCTTGCTCATCGCGCCAGCCAGCGAACTTTCACGGCGAATTGGTGTTGGTGAGGAGAAAGGGAGATGAGAGAGGCGACATCCTCTCTTTGGTAACCTCGCAACGCAAGTACTAATCAAGAAAGAGGCAGCAGTGAGACAAAATGCACTTTGCAATATATTTTAACAGGATGCACTATGAAGCATATCAGAAAATAACGGGACAATGGCCTAATACAAAGCGCTAATGAGCTAAACTGAACTGAATGCCTAGTCACGCTGCAAAATCAAAATCGAATTAAGGATGCATTCTGGGGCTCGTAGTTTGCAAGCACGGGCCATGTGACCACTTGGATTTAATAAATGCACTCACCTGTGAACAAGGCGAGAACGCCGAAACGCGTAAGGATAAAGGAGTGCCTACATTTGCTGCTTGTTTTCAGACGAATAAATGTCAACTTGCTGATAAGACGAAGTTGGACTCTGCGCTTCTTTTGTGTTCATACAGTCTAACAGGATCTCCATTCCTGTCTTGCAGAGACCGCCCTGCAGGGTCGGGGGCCCCCAGCAAAGTGGAGTTTTTCGTGGCATATCAATGGAGGGGGCATGACCCGCTTGCTCATCGCGCCAGCCAGCGAACTTTCACGGCGAATTGGTGTTGGTGAGGAGAAAGGGAGATGAGAGAGGCGACATCCTCTCTTTGGTAACCTCGCAACGCAAGTACTAATCAAGAAAGAGGCAGCAGTGAGACAAAATGCACTTTGCAATATATTTTAACAGGATGCACTATGAAGCATATCAGAAAATAACGGGACAATGGCCTAATACAAAGCGCTAATGAGCTAAACTGAACTGAATGCCTAGTCACGCTGCAAAATCAAAATCGAATTAAGGATGCATTCTGGGGCTCGTAGTTTGCAAGCACGGGCCATGTGACCACTTGGATTTAATAAATGCACTCACCTGTGAACAAGGCGAGAACGCCGAAACGCGTAAGGATAAAGGAGTGCCTACATTTGCTGCTTGTTTTCAGACGAATAAATGTCAACTTGCTGATAAGACGAAGTTGGACTCTGCGCTTCTTTTGTGTTCATACAGTCTAACAGGATCTCCATTCCTGTCTTGCAGAGACCGCCCTGCAGGGTCGGGGGCCCCCAGCAAAGTGGAGTTTTTCGTGGCATATCAATGGAGGGGGCATGACCCGCTTGCTCATCGCGCCAGCCAGCGAACTTTCACGGCGAATTGGTGTTGGTGAGGAGAAAGGGAGATGAGAGAGGCGACATCCTCTCTTTGGTAACCTCGCAACGCAAGTACTAATCAAGAAAGAGGCAGCAGTGAGACAAAATGCACTTTGCAATATATTTTAACAGGATGCACTATGAAGCATATCAGAAAATAACGGGACAATGGCCTAATACAAAGCGCTAATGAGCTAAACTGAACTGAATGCCTAGTCACGCTGCAAAATCAAAATCGAATTAAGGATGCATTCTGGGGCTCGTAGTTTGCAAGCACGGGCCATGTGACCACTTGGATTTAATAAATGCACTCACCTGTGAACAAGGCGAGAACGCCGAAACGCGTAAGGATAAAGGAGTGCCTACATTTGCTGCTTGTTTTCAGACGAATAAATGTCAACTTGCTGATAAGACGAAGTTGGACTCTGCGCTTCTTTTGTGTTCATACAGTCTAACAGGATCTCCATTCCTGTCTTGCAGAGACCGCCCTGCAGGGTCGGGGGCCCCCAGCAAAGTGGAGTTTTTCGTGGCATATATATATATATATATATATATATATATATATATATATACATATATATCTATATAGCATTGATATATATATATATCAATGCTCCCAGTCTCCTCCAAGCCAAGGACAATCCCCAACGAAGACAGCACTCGCGGGGGCAGGTTCCGTTATTTTAATTACACGGACCACAGGCACTCAAACAGACGCATTTCGGCAACAGCCTTCTTCGATGTTTACGGAAAGCGCAGGATTGCCCTGTTTTTAAACAGCATTTCAAACGCATTTCCGATAGCAACATAAACAACTAACAATAATGTGCAATCACAAATCATGTCAAAAAGGGGGAGCGCCATCTTGGAGTGTCCGAACTTCTATAGGCATGACTCACAGTGGCAACATAACTTCGAGATGCGTAAATCATCGATCCAGAAACGAAGCACATGCTTCATGGCTACTGTTATGTCTATATACATAAATAATAAATGCCAACACGCAATGGGCCTGAGTGAACAATTTGTTTTGAAAATTTCGTGAAGATTCGTCAAACGGCGCCAAAGTTATTGACAAATCAAAAACGCTTTTCCTATGGAAACTAGGTTCTAACTATAACTACCTACTGGGACCGCCAGTAGGTAATGTATATATATCCTGCCGCAATGGGCTCCTTCTGATCTCCAGGGCCCGTTGGTACGTGGTGCACGCCGGACAATTTAGATAAGTCGCAATTCCTGAAGTAAAGCTCACACTCAGGGTAGATGAAATGTATTTCCAGTTACGCGTTTTGACAGAGAACAGTCTTGATCACACACTGTATCCAATGCAGACAACTCATTAACATAGGCGATACCAGACAAAGATAATGGACTATACTAGTCATGAGTGTTGTAATACAGGTTTCTATGGCAGACATTTTGTAATGTGTTACATTGTGTACATCTACTCCTGGTAGGGTATTTGTGTGCCATTTGCATTGAGTTTAATACATTCCAGAGCAATCTTAAAACCTGTTGAATACATTCTCTCCTACTTCCCAGGTAGGCTGATGTTTATAAAAGTTCCAAAATTGGTGTGGACCATGGCTCCGCATCAACTGCGGTAATTTTGAAATACCTGAATTTTGATAAAAGTGGTACGAATAATGCATATGGGTTGGCCAAGTGCATACATTTCACACCAAATATATAATTGTGTACATAAAAACTGAGTGGCTTAACAGTAGATCCTAGATGGTGTTGAAGATTTTGCAATCTGTTGACGTATATACAGTCATAATTATGCCAAGTGGCTTGGGAAAGGAGAGAGATAAGAAAAAGAAAAGAAAAAGAAAACATTTTATACATCCTCTTCTAAATATGAAGGAACGCAAATGCAGCGCATTTCAACAGTCAACATACAACAATTAATGGTGCCAAGTGGTCATATTTAAGTTGTTACTAAATTGGCATTTCCCAGCGTGAATTGTCAATTTCAACCAACTGGTCATGCTTCTACACCTCGAAAAATCACCTGTGCTAAGAATAAACTATTCATTTCCAAACAGAAAAAAAATTCAAACAGTCTTACCTTTTGTGAACCCTTCACCACGGGTTGTGATTCTGAAGAAAAGGTTAGGGACCCCTGTTGATGCCTCCAGCCAAGAGTGGGCCCCTTCCTTTACTCCTTTAATGTAAAACGAACATGCAAATGTCAGGTTAAAAACATCTAAATTAAAATTCAAAAATGGTATTAGAACATTGGAATGTTGGGAGCTCCATTGAAAACAATGGAGTGCTCCGGGCTTATAATGGCTGGTATAAGCCTGGAGCTCCAACATTCCAATGTTTCTTTGTTCACAGCTCTGACCATGAACAAAGGCTTCAGGGAGTCTGAGGGGATTCCAATCCCCTCGCGCTCCCTGAAGGCTTTGTTTTATTTGTTGGAATATTCTGTCCTCCAGTGACAGAATGTTCTAATAGCCTTATAGCCCTTCGTAGATGGGCTATACCGCTATTAAAGTCCCTCTCCCTTGTTAAAGGCCCTCGCCTTCGGCTCGGGGCCTTTAACGCTGGAGAGGGCCTTTAATAGCCGGTATAGCCCTGTACGGCGGGCTATAAGGCTATATTAGAACATTGGAATGTTGGGAGCTCCATTGTAGACAATGGAGTGCTCCCTGCTTCTACGGTCCGGTAAAGGCCCGCAGAGCAACATTCCAATGTTTTACAAAGGCCTCTCGGAGCTCGAGGGGATTTAAAGCCCCTCGAGCCTTGAGAAGCCTTTGTTTTATTTTTTAGAACATTCTGCCCTCTAGTGGCAGAATGTTCTAATAGCCTTATTGCCCTTTGTAGCAGGGCTATACCGGCTATTAAAGTCCCGTCCATGTTAAAGGCCCTCCCCGAACGCAGGAGCCTTTAATAGCCGGTATAGCCTGCTACGGCGGGCTATAATGCTATATTAAACATGTAAACGAAGAGTCACGGATCTGCAACACAAGTATTCCATCAAGCAAACCAGATATTTCACAATTGATGGACCAAAATTGCATAAAAGTGTTCTACTGGGATTCAAACTATCAGTTAATTGTTATGTAGGTGTATTCTGACCCCCCCCCCCCCGGGCTTTTAGTTTCCAAATCAAGGATTCTAGAAATGGTACTGCAAAAATCAAACTGCATAAACTTACCTGTGTACAAGTTACAGGTGGACCGAATTCCGTGAGGGACTCTTCATAAACTTTTTCGACTGGATTTGCATGTAAGCTAAATAAACACAAAGCTGAAAACCAGAGTGCGTCTCTTTTCTTCTTTTTTTACGATGGAGTTGCGATTACTATACATTTAATGGGAGCGTACTGGCACTTCTCAGCAGCAAGCAGATACTCTAAGCAATGTGTGCCTTAAACTTCTATATTTCCATTCCACGTAATGACAATAACTGTACATTAGTGAAACATCTGTGTACTGTGGTATCGGACACAACACTGCATCCTTGTGGGTGCAGTGCCAAATACCATTCCAGAGTTTCCTGGAAAAGATACTCACGGAGTGCTGTGCTAAGAGGTGCAATACAGCGCGTGGTTCATGAGGCTTGCTGTCAAATGAAACGTGTGATGGTTCTGCTTTCTGTGGAGTGCCGAAGGTCTGCACTCTATTAATAATCCAACAGCGCCGCTTGGCGTCCTGCTAGAGGAAATACCACCATGTTTAGTACAGCTGAAGAAGCAAGACAGTAAATCATACATTAATTTGCCGATTAACATATATAAATTCAGTTGGCAATAATGGGGAAAAACAGCGGACAGTTACAAATTGCATGTTTCAATTAGACTATTGCCAGCGGCTCCTTGTCATGTGTGACACCTCACCCTTGTACATAGGGACAGATCGGACAATAGCACTGCATGCATCCCTTGGCCTTACAGCATATACAATAGCATTGGTAGTGCAAGCTTCCCTCATCACCGAAAAGGTGTGGCTCTGCAGTAATGCAAGCTTCCCTCCATCACAGAACATCTACAGCTCAAGTAGCAGCAGTTTTATGTTCTGATGTCCTCATTTGTATTGTGTACGACACCGGAGATACACAGATACAAAATGTTTGCAGGCACTGGGGAGAACAACCCTCCAGCATGAGTTAAAGGTAAAAAAAACAGAGAGACGTCACACAAGCTTCCCTTTCTCGGAGTCGTTCATATCTCACAGACGTGATAGGTTTCTGAGGGTACCCCTTAACCTCCAAAGTCATAGGGATTGGATTTCTGACCACCTGGCGTCCCTGAATGGAGCTCAGAATTTAAGCGGAGCTGTGCTTCTCTAGGGGGCAGCTTTTTCCAGGTAGGGGAAAAGGCATGAGGTTCTAATCCGAAGGCACTTTGGTGTCAGGAGTGGCCAGCTGAACAAAATCAGCAACATGGTGCCTATTATGTGATCAATGGGCACATTCCTGTGGTTCTTTGAACCAGGCAGAGCACTCCTGATTGTGTTTAAGCGCCTTCCACTCCAATAACTGGAATTGGTGTTCTTTAAGATGGACCAAAAATGTGCTGTTCATGAATCTGGGGCCAGATTTACAAGTCCCCTGCGCCACCAGTAAGTCACTTTTTCTGACGTACTGTTGGCGCAGGGGGCTCCTCCATATTTACAAGGACAGGAAAAGCCACCCTGCGTGACTTTTCCTCTCCTTGTAAATACGGCCCCTTCACACGCTGCAGTTTGCGTTGAAGAGGCGTTCCATGGAAAATGATTCCAAACTGGAAATAGGAGATGGTAAAGAGAGTCTGCACTGGTCTTGAAAGCAGGGATGAACTCTGTTGGCAGCTCTTACATTGCTATATAAAAGTTTTAGTTTTTCTAGATAGATGTGGTATTGTTACAGCATTACTACTGAGGCTCTTATGCCAGAATGGGCAGATGCTACCCCCTCACGAGCGGTATTAATTAAGTAAAATCTAACCTGCTCATTAGAATGTGTCTATTTCCTGTGCTTGGCATGGGAATCATCTTGAGAAAGGATGTAGTAGAAGGAAAACCATCAGGAAAAGAAGATCCTCTCCCCTTACCGTCTCAGGTACTACATGCACCTTTAACCTACATTGCCCTCATATTGCACTACATAACGGTTCTTAGGACTGACCTTTTACCTAGTTGAGATAATGACTAGAGGTCCTGGGGATTTCTCCAAAAGGCCTAAGTCTCATTCATTATACAGGAGGATTCCTGGAATCACAGCTGGACAGCAGGCCCAACATCTCCTGCATATAAACTATGTACAAGCATCATTCCTTCCATCATCCTAGTTCGGCAGGACGCAGCGAGGTATATCCCTAGGGGGTATCACTCTGGGTATATATACACCATCCCTTGCTAAGGTAGAGAGAGCATAAGAGAACTTCCATGCCAGCACACTGTCCCAAGATGCTGAGGCTCCTGCACGCAGACACTCCAGCTCACAGTGGTCTGACATCTTTTGCGAGGTGTCCACCTCGAAGCCAGTACAGGGTCCCACAGTCTCTCGCTTCAGGTAATGGGGTTGACCTTATCCTAGAGGGATTATTGGCTTTACACCCACATTCATGCTCGGTACATTCAGGTACATCTAGTTAGGGACACATCGTAGGAGTATGCTTTTATTACTCTCATGTATTTTTGTACTTGCCTGTATTTATCGTTTTAGCACTATGGTAGAAATCTACCATCGTTTATAATTGTTTCTGTTTAATGGTTGTTTCAGCATACCTATTTTACACTAGAATGACGTTGGTTCAATGAATACTTATTGAGAAACGTCCTAACCATTTATTCTGTGTATCTCTCTCTGAGAAAAAGTGAGCATGAGTGACTGAGCGAAAAGTAGCACTGTTTCCACGATCCCTGATGGGACGGGGTTGTCAAGTACAATAGTTGCCAAGAACTATTCTATCCTTGGTAAGATGGGTTCTAGTGGCACTGTGAGCTAGCTGGTATACAGGCTGACATACTCGATGGGGGTGCCCAGAATTAGTTTGGACACCAAGCCCGCAGTGTATGTTAGCTAAACACGCAGATCCTAGATAGGTGTATAGGAACTACACAACACAATGTTGCTTGAATTGCTGCCAAAATGTTGGTGTCAATTTTGGTATGAGAGTGAGCTACTACAGCTACCTTACAGTTCCGCACTGCTGTCTGTAAAGTCAAGTCTGTTCCATAGTTCCCTTTCGCTTCAGATCCCTCAACTCTATGGGCTATCCTGTGTTGCACATAAACCAAAGGAAGATTATCCTTGAGACCTGCCACTTTCTGCAGAGCTGTTTATTTTTTTATGGATTTCCTTTTGAACATCTGAATCCATTCCGGCACCAGTCTGTTGAATCAACATTATAATCTCACACACATAAGGAATGTGGAATGCTCTCCCTCCGAAGCTTTGCTTCTGTAACTCTTTTGTAAAGTTCTAAAAAGACCTGGCTTTTTAAATTGCTGTGCCTCATGCCCCATCTGTTTAAGCGCTTTATAAATAAGAATAATAACTGTAATAATAATGAGGATGAATCATACACTATTGTTGTGGGAACTGAGGGATCAGCATTCTGTAGTGCCAAGTAACAAGGCATGTAATCCTATGAGCTACGCGGTACAATCACCTAAGGTTTTAGTGAGTATACATATAGGTTTGATGTCACCATCTTCAAAATGCTTGAGCTGCAGCTCCACAGAGGCACAAGTCAAAATATTTTTGCTTAGTTCCAACTGAATGCTATGGAGAGTCATCTGTGTAGAACTCATTATTTTACTCATGTATGGGTAAAACATTATGGGCCTGATTAACAAAGGTATATTCAGACCTGCAGTCTACATTTTGACCTGAAGTCTTGTGTGTGTTTACGTTTGTTGTGGAATTCCCAAAACTGCATCCTCAGTCTAATCTTTTTATGTGTGGAGCTCTCCTCCCCAACTGCAGAGTGACCACAGATGTGAACTTAGTATTAAAATTTAGTTTTCTGAATTCCAAAACAAATGTAAACTTAAACAAAAGTGTAAGTTTACCATTGTGACTCAGGCCCTACGTGCGGTATTCACAAAGGGATTCACGAGTAGTTTCTTTCTGCCTGAAGAAGATCCGAATGTGGGGCGAAATCTCATTGAGGGCAAAGAACTACTCGTAAGACCCTTTGTGACATTGACTTCAGGTCTGCAGCTAGACTTCAGGAATAAACTTAGGACGCGATTTATAAAGGGACTTGCGACTCCTAAAGTTACGAGTTTGGAGTCTCTGCAATTGAGTTGAGTCTCTGCACTGCAGTTCTCATAACTTTACGAATCATATGTCCCTTTCTAAATTGGGTCCTGTGACTTCAGGTCTAAGTTTACCTTTGTGAATCAGGTCCTAGGTGTTTGTGGAACATTTTGTGCATATTGTAGGAATTTTTACGTGCAGAATATGGGTCATATTTAAAATTTTCATCAATTGCACTTAAGAAAATTTCCCACTGCTCCCACTGAAGGTGTAGGTTGCGAGCATTAGGTAGTGTTGCTTTTGTCGCTGTTTATAGTGTAGGAATAAGGGAGACTATAATGATAAGTATGAGAGCAAAGTGTGCTTTGGCTGTGGAATACAAATGTGATTTGTAAGGTTATTTGGATAAATATTGAGTACAAAATATCGTGGCATCGAAATATCGTCAGCAAGAATATTGATGTAAAGAATATTGATTTAAAGTAAATAATTATTAATATTGTTTGCAAAAATATAGTTGTTTAACATATTGTTTTTTTATTATTGTTATGTATTTTAGCATATATTTGATATATTTGTTACATTTTTAGTAGTTATTCAGTTTAATTTAATTAACAATTCTTTTTCGGTAGCGGGTTGTGGGTTTCTCAGGTATACGGTGGGCAGTAATTTAACTATAATAAAGTTATGCTTATTTTGTATTTAATAGTATTAATTTAATTGATATTTAATTATGTTAATTGGGCTAATATTTTTTTAATGTACATTTTAAGTGCAGGTTGTGCGGTTTATAGGGGTGAAGGGTGGGAAGTAATTTGGTTTTAATTAATTATCAATTAATTGATAATTAATTATAATAATTGTGTAATTGTTTTTGGAACGGGTTGTTAGGTTATAGGAATATAGGGCGGAAAGTCATTTATTTTTAGTTAATTATTAATTTGCTGTTGATTAATATTATTTTTTTATTGATAATTAATTATGTTAATTATTGCATTAAAAAAAACTGGCGAGGGTTGTGGGGTTTATATGGGTTAAGGGTGGGGAGTAAATTGATTTTAAATAATGAATAATTATTTGTTAAATTCTTTTAATTATTTAATTGACAAATACTTATTGTAATTAATTAATTAATTTTTGTTAAAGTTTCATTTAAGGTGGGGTTAATGGCGTTAATAGGGGTAAAGGGTTGGAAGTTAGTTAATTTTAATGAATTAATACTTAGCTTTACTAAATAATATGTGTTTAATTGGTAAATAATTGTGTTAATTTGTTTTTAGATTTTAGATGTGGGTTGTGGATTTTGTAGGGGTATGGAGTAGTAAGTAAATTAATTTCAAGTGATTAATAAATATTTTTTGATTAGTATTAATTAGATAATTAATTATGCTAATTGTGTAAATAAATGTCTGTAAAATTGTATGTGTGTTCTGTGCTTGGTAAGGGTATAGTGTGGAAAGTACATGTATTATAATTAAGGCTCCCAGTTTTACAGATTTTTACAGGTAAATACAGACAGAAAACAATGTGTTTACTGTCTGTATTTATTTTTAACCCCTTTGCTGCTAGGCCTTTTCCCCCTTGTGCTAATCTTTTTTTGGGCTATTGGGGGTAGTTCACACTTAGGCCCCTGTAACTTTTTGACCACATAAGGTATGCACGTCAAATGTGCGTCCTTTTCTTCCAGCATCATGGGGATTCTAAAGGTACCCAGGGTTTGTGGATTTCCCTGGAGGGGACCAAGAAATTAGCCAAAATGCATCTAAATTTAGTTTTTGGGGGGGAAAATGGGAAAGAAGTGCTGCAAATGAAAGCGTCTGTTTTTTTCCATGCAAATGGTATCAACAAAGGGTTTGTGGGGCTGAAATAAACATTTCCTCAGCTTTTAGGGACTGATGGACTTTTGTCAGAAAACCATCATTTTTTACACAGTTTTGGCTAAATTTGAGGTTTGCAGGGGATTCTGGGTAGGAAAACGTTGGCGAACCCCTGCAAGCCATACCTCGCTAGACTCCCCCATGTGTCTCGTTTTCAGAAATGTATGAGTTTTGTAGGTTTCCCTAGAAGGCCGCCGAGCCCAGGCCAAAACTCATGGGACCCCCCTTGCAAAACCAGGTTGTTTTGTCATACGTAATTTTGATGTTGCTTCAATAGGTTTAGGGCCCTTACCTGTCTCGGGTACTTGACCCACCCATGCAAGTGAGGTACCATTTTTATCGGGAAACCTGGGGGAATGCTGGGTGGCAGGAAATTTGTGTCGGCCCGGTGGTCCTACAACTTTCCCACACAGAAATGTGGAAAACAAAGATTTTTCAGCAAGATTTGAGGTTTGCAGTGGATTCTGGGTAGGGAAATTTTGGGGGATCCACGCACACCATACCTCATTGGATTCCCCAGGGTATCTAGTTTTCAGAAATGTGTGGGTTTGGTAGGTTTACCAAGATGGCTGCCGAGCCCGGGGACAAAAACTCAGGTGACCCCCCTTACAAAACAAGGTCCTTTCAAAATAGGTAATTTTGATGTCTCCACAATACGTTTTGGGACCTTCCCTGCCGCGGGTACTTGTCCCACCCACACAAGTGAGGTACCATTTCTATTGGGATACTTGTAGAAATGCTGGGTGGTTGGAAATTTGTTGGTTCTTTCTGAAGCGTGAAAATGTTGGCACACTAATGCAAGGAAAATGTGACAGTTACATTAAGAGGTTTGCAGGACAGGATAATTTGTTGGGATCTACAAGTGAGAAATCACCATGTACTCCCATGGGTGTTTAGTGTATGACAATATCTACAGTTGGTAGGTTTTTCTTAGATGGAATGTACACCTTGGCAGAGAGACAAAAAAGACAAAAAGTACTGCAAAGCCATCTAATCCTCAAGCACACACACATACTGGTTGGATTTGGCATGAGGGCGAGTGATGGTGCAGTACATAACATTTTATTTATAAGAGATTTCATAAAAATGAAATGCAGTGTCAATATTTGAAAGGACAAAAAACTGAACCAGTGACTCACATCTTGTAGCTGTAAAGCTGCGTCAAGGCCCCAACCGCTTTACAGGTCATTCACATACCTTTCATACGTGATACACACAAGACCATTCACACCAGCAGGCATGAAACTAACACATTACAACATTCACAAAAAGGGACAAGGTACACCCTGCTTGAGAAAGGCAGAAAAGACAAATACTTCTGCACAACCACCTATTCCTCAAGCACACATACATATTAGTTGGATTTGGCATGACGGTGAGCGATGGTTCAGTATATACAGTTGTATTAGCATGAGATTTCACAAAAATGAAATGCTCTATTAATAATTGAAAGGAGGAGAAACTGAACCATTGACTCAGGGAGCTTGTGATCTGTAAAGCCATGACAGGGCACCAACCTCTTTACAGGCCATTCATGCACCTTTCATACGTGTGCCACATATAAAACTATTCACATCGCCAGCCGAGGGCCCATCACATTACAACACTCTCACCAGCAGACAGCCCCATTCAAGGGCCCATCGCTTTCACATGCCCACATTCCTGACACAGCAGAACACACAAGATAATGGACGGAATGTTGCACAATTGCAAAACATTCACCCCCAGTCACAGATCTGGGTGTAATCCATCGTTATTTTGCTCACCAAGCCACCCCAGTTCAGACATGGCCATATGCAAATCAGTCTTGACCCTGTGCCACATGGGAACAGTCCAGACCGAACTGCCAAGCCATGTCTTCCCTGGACCGGAATCAAGCATCCTAGTACAGGTTTTTGGCTATCAGCCGTCTTCAGCCAGGATAGCTTGACTCCAGTGGCTTAGTGAGCACAGGACCCACGTCTGGGCATACCCTTCCCACATAGGGTGAACAGCAAAACACACAAGATGATGGATGGAATGTTGCACAATTGCAAAACATTCACCCCCAGTCACAGATCTGGGTTTAATCCATCGTTATTTTGCTCACCAAGCCACCCCAGTTCAGACATGGCCATATGCAAATCAGTCTTGACCCTGTGCCTCATGGGAACAGTCCAGACCGAACTTCCAAGCCATGTCTTCCCTGGACCGGAATCAAGCATCCTAGTACAGGTTTTTGGCTATCAGCCGTCTTCAGCCAGGATAGCTTGACTCCAGTGGCTTAGTGAGCACAGGACCCACGTCTGGGCATACCCTTCCCATATAAGGTGAACAGCAAAACACACAAGATGATGGCTGGAACGTTGCACAATTGCAAAACATTCACCCCCAGTCACAGATCTGGGTTTAATCCATTGTTATTTTGCTCACCAAGCCACCCCAGTTCAGACATGGCCATATGCAAATCAGTCTTGACCCTGTGTTTCATGGGAACAGTCCAGACCGAACTCCCAGTTTTATGTTTTTACAGATTTTTACAGGTAAATACAGACAGAAAACAATGTGTTTACTGTCTGCATTTATTTTTAACCCCTTCGCTGTTAGGCCTTTTCCCCTGTGTGCTAATCTTTTTTTGGGCTATTGGGGGTAGTTCACACTTAGGCCCCTCTAACTTTTTGACCACATAAGGTATGCACGTCAAATTTGCGTCCTTTTCTTCCAACATCATGGGGATTCTAAAGGTACCCAGGGTTTGTGGATTCCCCTGGAGGGGACCAAGAAATTAGCCAAAATACATCTAAATTTTGTTTTTTGGGGGAAAATGGGAAAGAAGTGCTGCAAATGAAAGCGTCTGTTTTTTTCCACGCAAATGTTATCAACAAAGGGTTTGTGGGGCTGAAATCAACATTTCCCCAGCTTTTAGGGATTGGTGGACTTTTGTCAGAAAACCATAATTTTACACAGTTTTGGCTAAATTTGAGGTTTGCAGGGGATTCTGGGTAGGAAAACGTTGGGGAACCCCTGCAAGCCATACCTCGCTAGACTCCCCCAGGTGTCTCGTTTTCAGAAATGTATGAGTTTGGTAGGTTTCCCCAGAAGGCCGCAGAGCCCGGGCCAAAACTCATGGGAACCCCCCTTGCAAAACCAGGTTGTTTTGTCATACGTAATTTTGATGTTGCTTCAATAGGTTTAGGGCCCTTACCTGTCTCGGGTACTTGACCACCCATGAGAGTGAGGTACTATTTGTATCGGGAAACCTAGGGGAACGCTGGGTGGGAGGAAATTTGTGTCAGCCCGGTGGTCCTACAACTTTCCCACACAGAAATGTGGAAAAAAAAGTTTTTTCCAGCAAGATTTGAGGTTTGCAGTGGATTCTGTGTAGGGAAATGTTGGGAGATCCATGCACACCATACCTCATTGGATTGCCCGGGGTGTCTAGTTTTCAGAAATGTGTGGGTTTCGTAGATTTACCAAGATGGCAGCTGAGCCCGGGAACAAAAACTCAGGTGACCCCCCTTACAAAACAAGGTTCTTTCAAAATAGGTAATTTTGATGTCTCCACAATACGTTTGGGACCTTCCCTGCCGCGGGTACTTGTCCCACCCACACAAGTGAGGTACCATTTCTATTGGGATACTTGGAGAAATGCTGGGTGGTAGGAAATATGTTGGTTCTTTCTGAAGCGTGAACATTTTGGCACACTAATGCAAGGAAAATGTGAGTCACATTAAGAGGTTTGCAGGATTAGATAACTTGTTTGGATCTACAAGTGAGAGATCACCATGTACTCCCATGGGTGTTTAGTGTATGACAATATCTACAGTTGGTAGGTTTTTATTAGATGGAATGTACACCTTGGCAGAGAGACAAAAAAGACAAAAAGTACTGCAAAGCCATCTAATCCTCAAGCACACACACATACTGGTTGGATTTGGCATGAGGGCGAGTGATGGTGCAGTATATAACATTTTATTTACAAGAGATTTCACAAAAATGAAATGCACTGTCAATAATTGAAAGGACAAAAAACTGAACCAGTGACTCACATCTTGTGAGCTGTAAAGCTGCATCAAGGCCCCAACTGCTTTACAGGCCATTCACATACCTTTCATACGTGATACACACAAGACCATTCACACCACCAGGCATGAAATCAACACATTACAACATTCACAAAAAGGGACAAGGTACACCCTGCTTGAGAAAGGCAGAAAAGACAAATACTTCTGCACAACCACCTATTCCTCAAGCACACATACATATTGGTTGGATTTGGCATGAGGGTGAGTGATGGTTCAGTATGTACAGTTGTAATAACATTAGATTTCACAAAAATGAAATGCTCTATTAATAATTGAAAGGATGAGAAACTGAACCATTGACTCAGGGAGCTCATGATCTGTTAAGCCATGACAGGGCACCAACCTCTTTACAGGCCATTCATGCACCTTTCATACGTGTGCCACATACAAAACCATTTACATCGCCAGCCGAGGGCCCATCACATTACAACACTCACACCAGCAGACAGCCCCATTCAAGGGCCCATCACTTTCACATGCCCACATTCCTGACACAGCAATCACACCAGCTGACAGATTGCGTGGAATGGCGTTTGGCTAGCAGTATGTAGTGACCAGCAGTAAATCACTAATTACACATCGCCAGCCAAGAGCCAGTCCACGCACAACACCAGCCAAGCGCAAGTCCACGCACACTGGCAGGCCTACACCAGCCCACACACACTGCCAGCCGAGTGCCAGTCCACGCACACCGCCAGCTGAGCGCCAGTCCACGCACACCGCCACCCAAGCGCCAGTCCACGCACACCGCCAGCCAAGCACCAGTCCATGCACACCGCCACCCAAGCGCCAGTCCACGCACACCGCCAGCCAAGCACCAGTCCACGCACACTGCCAGCCTACACACACCATCATCACATTTAGGATTTTTTTATACAAAAAAGAAAACACAAACAAATTGCAAATAGATACAAATCTACTAACACAAAATCTGAAACTAAATACATTGCACAAATTCCAGAGACCAGGCAGTTCACTTTAACACTCATCGATGCTCCCCAAAAATATTTTACGTGTGGTACATTCTAAAACAAGCAGGCACACAGCGCAGGGTTAGAAGGACACTTGGGGCAGTACATACGAGTCTCCTTCTGCATATCTCTTTGCCAACAGACTCTACATCTCCTACTGGGAAAGTCTTTTGAGGATGTGGGAGGAATGTGATCAGGAAAGTGGCGATCTTTCAATCTAGCCACATCCTCCACCACTCCAACTCTAGGAATACTTGCCTGTTCCACTACAACAAGCCTGTCTAATACAGACTCCTGAAACTTAGCAAAAGTCATCTTTGACTCAGGACAAAAATCCTTGAATAAAACAAAAGCTTTAAGTTGCGAAGTGGAAAAGATAGATAGCCAACTTCTTAAGAGTAAGACGTCTGACCCTCGGTCTAGGTCCACTCTCTCCCCGCAGCTCCATTGTGCCTTCTCTTGCCTTCAGACCCCGACCTCCTCCATTGCAGGTTCGAGACTGATGCCCGCTCCTGCGCCTGCTGCCTGCTCCAACTGGGACCAGACTGCCTGCAACCACCATAACCTTTCTCAGCCGTTTTGTTCTTCTTAATCATTCCCTGTTGTGCCACTGTTATTGTGCCTATCTGTGTCTTGCTCTAATTCCACCACTGTTATTATTTTCTCATGACTGCCTGTTCCTTTCGCCTTTTGCCGCTGCTGCCCCTGTGGCCCCTCCCCCCCAGATTTCCCTCTTGCAATTCCCCCCGGAAGTCCCCCCTGGAATTCCTCTGCTCCTGCACCCCAGCCTCTCCTCCCTCCCACCTCCCCTACTTAATGGCGGCCGCTGAAGGTGCGCCAAAGGCAAGCCCGTCTGTGCCCGTCTGCCAGTCCGCCCATTCGCGACCCAACCGTGGCCAGCGCCAGGAAGACTGGACCTCCCATTACCCATTGATACGACACCACCACCCTCCTCGCACTCAACACTGGAAGACTTACAGAATGCCAACAGGCCTCACCGAACACGATCCACGCCCAGTTCTCCTGCCTCCACTGCCGCCAGACCCTCATCGCCACCCCGGGACCCAATACTGCCGACGCCAGCACCGGTGACACATTAAATGCATCCTCCTCCGTACACAAAGACACCATGGAAATCTGGAACCTACCCTGGGGGCAGAAAGGCCAAAAAACCGGGCCGATCTGCCCCCAGGGGGGACAGAAAAACATCCAAAATTCAAATGCCCTCTTGGAAGCGATCCTTGGCCAAGGGGTCGCCTCCATGCATTAAATACATACTCCCTGGTGCCTAGTGGGGCTTTCTGCCCCCTTCCCCAGGAACAGAAAGGAGAAAGGCCCAAAAAAGGGCAGATCAGCCCCCGGGGGACAAAAACACATTCAAAATGATATTGCCCCCTTTAAAACAACCCTTGCCCAAGGGGTCGCTTCATTGCATTTAAAACACAATCCCTGGTGCCTAGTGGGAATGTTTCCCCCCCACCCCCCAGGGGCAGAAAGGCCAAAAAAAGGGACGATGCCCCAAGGGACAGAAAAACATCCAAAAACATATTGACCCCTTGAAAGCAACCCTTGCCTAAGGGGTCGCTTCCGTGCATTGCAAACAATATCCCTGGTGCCTAGAGGGGAAGGCTAAAAAAATGGGCCGATCTGCCCCCGGGGGTGGGGGACGGAGGAGGAGAAAAATATCCAAAATAAATATGCCCTTTGGAAGCAACCCTTGCCCAAGGGGTTGCTTCCATGCAGTCTAAAAAAAACATCCCTGGTACCTAGTGGGGATTTCTTCCCTTGTGCCTCGTGGGGGCATTTATGCCGCACGATCACGACGCTGTGCGCAATCGTGCAACACAAATGGCCTTCAAAGAGACATCAGGGGAGAGTAAAAACTCCTTCCTATCCCCTGATACCTTGACCGGTAAAGAACCCCCCCTTCCGGAGCAGGAACACCTACCTAACTCCGTGGACGCCTGGATGCAAATGGCTTCCAGTGCGTCCAGGGCTTCCTGACGACGATGACGCGCGCTGTGCAAGCTGATGTCATGGGATTGCCCGGGGGGGTCACAGCGAAACTCTTCCCCTGCCATCCCCCTTTGTGGGGGCTAGATGGGCTGCCAATGGGGGGAGCGCCAGCGCTTTCCCCCATGGGTGGCTGCCATGACGAAGCAGTTCCGTCATGAGCACACGCCCACCGTTGCTCATGACGGAACCGCTCCGTATTGAGAGTAGAAAGGGTTTAATGCGGAAAAAGACTCATAATGGTGCTTCTTGTGAGAGACTCTCCATGCTGTCATTCATGAACTTCGGGAAAAACCTGAAGAGAGAGACAGCTGAGGGAGTTCAAAAATAGGATGAGATTTCCTTAAATACAGATATATGATAATATATATTTGTAGTATAATGCTAATAAGTACCTATGGGTGTAGTTTTGTTATATGTAGCTTCTTTATTTGCTAAAACCTAACTGGCATCCACGTATAAGGGCATAAGAGTTAATTAAAAGTAGAAATATGCCATTTTGTGACATCTATTCTCAAAACACAAAATAAATATGGATAAATACCAATAAGATGGCCCAAAAATAAATATGGATAAATACAGACGGAAATGTTAAAAACATAAATACCTAATTATAATTCTTTAATAATTAATATTTAATGAATGATAATTGGTTTGTTGATAAATATTAATATTGTACATGTTTTTTTAAAGTTAAGTGTACGGTGCAGGCTGTGAATTTTGTGGGTTTATAGGGTGGGAAGTTAGTAAATTAAATGTATGTAATAATTTTTTTGTTAATAAATAAATTCTAAATACAAATATGTATTTATGGGAAAAATATTTTTCCATTCTATTTATATTCATATTTGTAGGCATTTGTGATATGTAAAAAATCAAGGTTTATGATGAGGAGTTGGCCAGTAGTATTAAATCAGTAGAATTGTTGTGTCTCTAGGAAACATGGCACACACAATCACCATATATTGATGGCTTTGTCACAATTTCTACCCCAGCTACACCTTCACTATATGGACGAGCCAAGGGAGGCCTAGCAATTTTTATCTGTACAACAGAACCAGTGGAACTAAAAAAAGTGAATAGTGATTCCCCTTACTTCCAACTGGCACTTTTAGCAGTGAGCAATTATCAACCTTTCATACTAATAAACTATTATAAAAGCATCTTAATGCAGCCCGTTATAAGGATGTGGAAGAGTTAGCATAAGATCAGCTAAATTTGCAAAGGGTGGTGACCCTGAATGTAATTACATCTGGGTGGTGTACTTTAACTCCCATAAGTGCAGCCTTTCAGGGACAAGTGCATGTTGCTTTACTGATATTATAGGGAATAGCCAATATCATTTCCCCCATGGCACCTATGGGGGATGGTTAAATGAGCTCATGTGCAAATATAATTTATAAATACTAGTATCTAATGGTGAAGAGAGTGATACACTAATACCCACCTTTCAAGGCAGCGGAAGCTTTTCTTATATTAACCATATTATAATGTCAACAAATGGCCTGAGGTATTGTAGGTCACTCTACATTGAATTGACAAGCTTTAGTGACCATGCTTCCTTAACACTGTCCTTAAGTGTTAAAATAAGCGGAATCGATTATAAATTGCTGCCACCTAATATTGCTGAAGCCGGAAAAAATGATATAAGTATAAAATGGACAGATATAAATGAAAAAATTCAGTTGGAAACTCTGGTTAAAGACACCATAGAAAGCTTCTTTGTCTGCAGAAAGCTTCTTTGTCTGCACTGATATTGATTCTTCTCTTAACATATGGCAAAATTACAATGGCTATAGCCTCTAACTTAAGAAGGGATAGTATGGCTAAGAAGAAGCAGGACAAGGGATGGTTTGATCATGAATGTACTTGGCCTAATCAAGAATTAAAAATAGCCTTACTCAAACCCCAGAGAGAGGTCGGAAGTTAGACAACTCAGACTAATATATCACCAAGCCTTAAAACGGAAGAAGGAAGATGTACAAGAGAAGGCCTGGTCCAATTTGAACTATACAGCAGATACAAGGGACTCCATATTATTCTGGAAGGCAGTAAATTCACCCTTATGGAAAGAAGAACAAGACCCTATGGTGACTGGCTAACAGATTTCCATGGAATTTTTAACACCCCAGGAGAAGTCGGCCCTTAAAGATTATATTACTTTACACTCTAGATGAGGTTATATTGGCAATTAATAAAATGAAATGTGGTAAGGGCCCGGGACCTGATGGGGTCCCGACAGATGCATACAAAGAATGCACAACGTTATGGGCACCTATATTAACACAGTTCTGCAATCCAGTCACTCAACAATGCATCCCAAATACATGTATGGATAGCATAATTGTCCCAATTTTTTTAAAAGGCCATATGGGGGGATGAACTCTTCCATTAAGATAATGGGGAGAATAGTACTTGAGAGTCTGGAAGTGTGGGCCACTAACAATAACATATTTACAGACTCTCAATTAACTATGGGTGTAGTGGGGCTACGTGGAGGTCCACGGAGTTGCAAACAAACTCTGTGGAACTTCACTCTGCTATGCCACCCGCCTCCACCCACCCTATATTAACAAGTAATTCTACATTACTTAAAAGTAAATTAAAACCACTTACCTGTACTGCGGCGTCCCCGGGCTGCCCTTCTCCTCTTCCTCGCCTTCTGGGTAATCCATGAGAAAACTGTGCATGCACACACGCCTGCACATGCACAGTTTTCTCAAGATTTGTCATCTCCGCGTTCTCTGCGGAACGCGGAGGAGGCAAATCTCCGCACAATCTGCAGGCAGAGTGGAGTTTTCCGCCCGGGCTTACTCTCAAAATGGTTTCAGGGGGGATATGGGAACGGTGGAACAATGTATTAATTTGAATTTAGTTATTGGCAAGTACATAATAGCCAACAGAACACATCCATCTCTGCTTTGCTGACCTAAGTTGTGCCTTTGATTGTGTAAATCACGCAAAACTATGGGAAACAATTACCAAAATGGATACCCTAGATGACATTGTATCACTCTCGTCACAATTATACACAACCATGACTGCAAGAGTAAGATATGGGAGGGAAGGTGAGTGTACCCCAAGTTGTAAGGTTTATAGGGATATTAGACAAGGCTGTGTCCTTGCACCCTACCTAATAGTAAATTTTACGTCTCTTTAATCCAACACTTGCCCTACTGTTGTACTGAGTGGAGTGGGAATAGTAAATATTAACCCTCCGCAATACTACACTTTCCCTACTGTTGTAATGACTGGAGTTGGTATAGTAAATGTTACCCTCTGCAATCCAACACTTTCCCTACTGGTGTAATGACTACAGTTGTAATATTAAATGTTATCTCTCCGCTTTCCAACATAATTCCAACACTTTTCCTACCGTTGTACTGACTGGAGTGAGAATAGTACATTTTACCCCTCCGCAATCCAACACTTTCCATACTGTTTCTTTCATTGGAGTTGGAATGGTAAATTGTCCCCCCCTCTATCCAATAGTTTCCCTACCGGTACATTGTCCAACCCATTTCCAACACTTTTCCTACTGTTGTACTGACTGGAGTGGGAATAGTAACTTTTACCCCTACGCAATCCAATACTTTCCCTACTGTTGGACTCATTGGAGTGGACTTTTACCCCTCCACACTCCAACAGTTATATATTTGTTATATTTTATATCATTTTAAAAACATTTGAAATTAAATATTTCAATTAAAATTATTAGTTTATTAATTATGTTTTAAGTAGATATATGTAAATATATGTAATATGTCTTATTTTATTTTATATACATTTAAAAAACAATATTAATACAATAATATTAGTGGCATTAATATTTTTTTCAATATGTTTGTACTTGCCATTATAATTATACGATGACAATATTTTTTACCTACATTTTTTGTCACACTATTTTTGACCTCAATATCATATTTTGAGGGACGATATTCTGTCAGTGAACCATTTGTAAGCAAAAGGATGTGTCATCCCCTATTTATAAGGTATACATGTGTGGCCTGAGGAATGGAGAACAATTCTAATAACTAGGTTTGTTTTGTTATGCCAATTCTATGAATATTTAGTAGCAGATTTATCAATATTTCATGCAGCGCAGCTATACACTTTGTTGCGCTGCACTGCGTGAAAGGAAGAGGGCATGAATGCACCCTATTCAACATAATATGGCGCATTCCTGTCCTCTCCTGGCGCACTTTTGGTGGCCTAGCGGCAATGAAGGTACCCTGAGAAATTGAGAAGAAATAAAGATATTTCTCCTTGTGACGCCTCCCCTGTGAAGACATAGTATTTTGACGCATTCCTAGGTCTACCACTCATGGTAAATCCAGGAATGTACCAAAATCCATGGGTGGATGTGTAGGAACACCCACGTTCCACCCAAGGAATTCCTCACTAGGGCAGAGTAAAGCAGAGTAAAGCAAGACAGAGATTTGCGCTGTGTTGAGTTACTCCAGATTTACCAAACAACGCAGGGCCACACATCGTCAGACAGCATAGACTCAGCATAATATCCTACGTTGACGACACCCAGCTCATCCTCTCCTTCGGAACCCGAAGCCACCAGACTCAGGTTCCAGGAAGGAATAAAATATGTTGCATCCTGGATGGGTAGCAGCAGCCTGAAGCTCAATTTGGAAAAGACAGAAGTCCTTGTCCTTGGACCCTCCACCTCAGCATGGAACAACACCTGGTGGCCCACCGCCCTCTGGATCTCCCCCACCCCCACGGACCACGCCTGGAACCTCAGCATTAGGCTCGACTCCTCCCTCACCATGACCCAACAGATCAATGCCATCGTCTCCACCTGCTTCAACACCCTCCGCATCCTTCGCAAGACCTTCAAAGACTGTCACCCATGCACTCATAACAAGCAGACTGGACTGGGAAAGGCCCCCTACGCTGGAGTCAACAAATCCCTGCTACGCAAACTCCAGACCATCCAGAACACCGTGGCCAGACTCGTCCTCGGCATCCCAGGACATGATCTCATCACCCAACACCTGCGAGACCTCCACTGGCGCCCCATCGAGTAGAGAGTAACTTTCAAGCAACTCACTCATGCCTACAAATCTCTCCACTACACCGGACCTAAATACCTCAACAAAAGAGTCCCCTTCCATGTACCCAAAAGAAACCTCTGCTTCACCGACCTCGCACTAGCAGAAACTGCGTGCATCCACAGAACCAGAGCGGGTGGAAGAGCCTTCTCCTACATCGCGGCAAAGGCCTAGAACAAGCTCTCAGTCAACATCAGACGCTCCCCTACTTTGCACACCTTCAGGAAGAGCCTACAAACTGGCTTTTTGGCTGACTCGCAGCTGCACCCCACCAGCGCCTTGAGACCCTCACGGGTGAGCAGCTTCACAATTCCCTGATTGATTGATTGATTACATAAAGAAAAGCACAGAGAAAGCTAACTCACTGATATTACGACCACTATCTTAGTGACAGGACAGAGGATCAGCATGACTTCTTAAATATTCATTCCCAGCGAGAGCCAACAAATACAATTAGGTAGCGCTGACCACCTGGCTAGCTCAAGCTGGATCACATAACATTCATAAGGTAAACTTAACTTACCTCTGGGTGTGAGCAGCAGGCAATTTGAAAAAAAAATATTAGCATTTTATAAAAAAATAAACAATTACTCACTGAGCCCCACAATGTTGACACCCAGCAGGCCGAGCAGGTCCCTTTCCCTATCCAGCAGGTCGGCCCAGCATTGAGTTAGCTGTTGCGTCATGCACTAAACGCCAGTGCTCCAGCACACGCACTGGCACCCTCTGTCCCACAGCAGGCAACACTACTGCAGGGTGTACCCTCTAACAGGCCTGCTGCCAGCCCTGAGGCGAGGTGGCACTGGACATAAAAAAACAAGTGCGGCCACCTCCTCCTCTGAAAAATGGTGCAGGCCTGCACGCCTTGGCGGCGCTGGTAACCCCAAGGTGTGTGGCTTGTTGCACTGCACTGGCGCTGCCGCTTGCTGCCTGTTGTTCCAACATGGCCCTAGGATGTGGAAAAAAAGAAGAAGTAAGAAAAAGAAGCAGAGCGGAAGAACTAAAGGAAGTAGAAAGGGAACACAAAAATAACTACAAGAAGTAATAAAAAAAATAATGAAAAAAGACAAAAATGTAAAATACACAAACACAGAGACGAACACTGATAAAAAAGGTAAATGAGGGGTGGATGAGTTTGATAGGGGGAGGAGTGGAACAGATTAAAATTGGATTGAAAAATCAGACCCAGCACTATGCACACAGCTGAAAGCAGGTACAGCAAAATGTATGTGCCCAGGCAGACTGTGTGGGTCTGAAAAAGCAGTGTGAACAGGCGGACGAGCATTCTTCTGCCCATTTGCGGAGTAACGCATAATCTCACTGAGGTTTTTGGGAACTCCCCGGAATTCCACGGAGCTAACCCCTTTGAGTTCTGTCCAGGCCTAGTTCATGTCTGGGGGAGTGGGGAAGCTACCACAAGGACAAAACCCTGCCCGCACAAAGAATAAAATTGCCGGCTCCCGCGCAGACAGAGAAAAAGCCAGTCAGGCGTGGACCCGGCTGAGCAGCAAGGGGGTGGGCTCCCCGCGCTCCCCAAAAAGTGGGAAACGTGTTTTACATGGCTCCAGTGGGACTGGGAGTCCATTCTCTAAAAAGTGATTAAACAAAACAAAAAGGTAACACACAGCAGGAGAGCCACTGTTGGGGTATTCACTGCGCTGGCTGAGAGAGCACCCCATAATGCTCTGTGGGCCTCTATTTGCATCTTTTGTGGTGGCCCCAGCAGGGTAGGGGCACCACCAGTGTGAAGTTAAAGATTTGGGGGTCTTCAGGAAATTCAAAAGTTACCCAAAGATTCTGGGGTTATGAAATGTGTAACCCCCAGACGTTTCATTGTCTTGTTTCAGAACTTTTGTTGTATAGCCTGGGAGTGCAGTGACTTTTACGGATTGGTTTTATTACTGAATTTATTATTCCTTAAAGAAATGCTCAAGCATATGTTACGTTGAATTTTAAAGTCTTGACAATATGTTAACATTTACTTTTGATTATTGCAATACTTTGTTGACATAAATGACTGCCTTTAAACATGGTTATTGATCTCAATTATATATTAGTTGTTATTAACATGTAGGTTATTGTTTTTTTAATGTATTGACCCTTGATAAAGCTGTAGGATTGTATTTTGTATTGATGTAGTAACCTTAGACAAAGCCAATAGGCCTGTTTTATTTAAAATGATACCCCCATATTGTGATATTTTATTTAGTATAGGTAGGGGTACTGCGATTTTGGGGCCATGACCTTGTAGGAATCAAATGTGATTTGAGAATGTCACCAGAGGTATTTCAATTTACCTGATGTGTGTATTTGTAAATGAATGTGTTGGACTTGGCCCTTCTTGCTGGGTCATCCCAGAAGTTTTTGCCTTCCTGCTATATTTTTTCTGACCTGTTGTTGGTGGTTTTATGACTCTGGGCATGTTACCACTGCTGATCAGTGCTAAAGTGCATATGCTCTCTTTATACATTGTGTTTATGGATTAGAGATTCCATGATTGGCATATTTGATTTACTTGTCAGACCCTAGTATAGTAAACTTTGTGTGCCCAGGGCCAGTAAATCAAATGCTGCTAGTGGGCTGCAGCACTGATTGTGCCACCCACAGAAGCAGCTTGTAAAATGCGTCTCAGGCCTGCCATTGCAGGGCCTGTGTGCAGTCTGGGATAAGGGTGGGCGTAAAATCCGTTTCGCGGGCGGATTTTCTGCAATTTCGCGATCCGCGAATCTTGCGAAATCGCGGTTAAATCCGCGAATCAGCGGGGACGAATTTTCAGCCAAGCAAGGGTTACAGCAGCAGGTGCAAAAGTTGAACCTAATTTCTTTGTAACCTTTTACAAAAGGGTTACAAAGAAATTAACTTCAACTTGGGCACCTGCTGCTAAGTGCTTCCTGGCGCCTCGTTGCCTACTTGCAACTATTCTCTGACCCTGCTCTGACCCTTGAAGTAGGGTCAGAGAATAGTTACAAGTAGGCAACGAGGCACCTGTCCAAGGAATTAAACCTCATCAGGAAGCACTTACAGATATAAAAAACAGGAAGAAGGGAGAGGATGGCAAATACACCCATTTTGAGTTGTAAGGAGGGGTTAAACTAAAAGAGACCTTTACAGCATAATTTTCATATGCATTTTGCTAAAAATAAAAAGCTGTATGTTCTGTAGGGACAACTCAGGAATCTGGCCCTTCTGAGATCAGGCCTGTTGGAACTGGGGTCACCAGTCCCCTAGGGTAGCATGGCACGAGCGGGTAGGCATCCGAAAGCACATGTGTTAAGCGATCATGCAGCACACACTCACACTGAGACAGAAACCTGGGCACGCAATAAATGACTCCCCTCCAGAGCTTGTATAAAAACAAGTGATTTGTATTAAGATAAATAATCAGATAGATAGAGCAGGATCGGGGAAATCATAAATTCATTTAAAATACACGTGTCTCAAGACTTGCAATCAATATTGGATGAATAAATATCCGTTCTGCAATAAATATTAAATATTGGATCAATAAATAGTTAAATAAATTTTTAGTGGGACACAGGCCCGACCTACGCCTTGCTTCTTGGTCAGCACCTGAAAGGAATACATCTCAAAGTCATAAGAACAACACTGCATTAAGCATCAATATCCATTTCCTCAGGTAAACAAAGGGACAGTTCCATAACAGAAACATCTCCCCGCTGTAAGAATAAACAATTCGTTAAGTGTAGTTCAAACATTTCCTTAAATATGAAACATTTCATTTGCCACAAAAGTGTGTGGACGTAACTCTCCTCCTGTAATAGGAATTAAACATTTCATTAAGAATAATTATTCCATATAACAAGGTTGGGCATCCCTTTGGGAGAACTTCTCATTGGGCCCAGCTAACCATTGCATTAGCCGGCACTAACTAGGAGAAAACATTGCAATCTAGGTAACCATCCCCTTGTGCAGGTTTAACTGTATCAGGGCTACACCAACATTCCATCAGGGAAGTAGAAATCCCTACATTGAGCAGGTGTAAGTAGATCTCTGTTATAGCAGGGGTATGAGACCCTTCCCTGGGCAGGAGTAAACATTGCCTCAAATGAGGACAACACCTTTCATTAGGCATAAAGTATTTCTTTAGGCATCACACACCATCCCATTACCTGATGCCTGAACAGGCAGGGCCTTCCCCCTATTAATCAGGAGCTTACAGGTAAAACATTTCCTGCAATAGAGATAATCAGTTTAGCAGAAGTAAAACACTTCACTGAGGGTAAAACATTTCATTAACCATTTCCTTAGCCAGGAATGAAACTCCTATGGCAGGAATAAAAACACGCCACTGCGGATAAAACATCTCATTAGGCAGTGTAGCTATATCCTTATAGCATTAACGTTCCCCTACTCAGCAATCAACAGTTAACAACTCTTCAAGGCAGAGATAACCATTTTTAACAGGCAAGCCTGAGCTTAGAAGACTTGGTTTATGCATGTAAAGCCTTTTAGTAAATGTAAACATTTCTTTAAAGCAAGGAGCACCTCACTCCATAACTGTGGGCATGTGCTCCACCTTTCAACCAACATGAATAAATGTTTCATTAGTCAGCAGACACAGTTCATTATGCAGCTGTTGGCGTTTCCACCCCGGGCCAGAATCAACATTCTATTTCCTACATTAAGCAGGCATAAACCTTTCAGCACCCAAGAGTAATCCTGTAAATAAGTAGAGGTTATAACACTGGGGCAGGGGTGTAATAAAACTTCTATAGTTCAGAATAATCCTGGCTTCAAGCAGGAATAACCACTTCAAAACTCTTCCCCAATCATAGGTAACATCCCCCTAATCAGGAGTAAACATTACAGGGAAGGAATCAGGCATAGGCCTTTCATTAAGTAACTTATAAATAGATCATTACTCATTGCTAGAGAGCAACATCTCATTAAGCAGGCACAGGCCTTGCTTTAGACTAGTAAAACATTTCTGTTAATTAAGGTGAACATTTCAATAAGCAATTCAGTAAAGCATTCTCAATGAGCATTTTACTATGCCTTGGACTCCCCTATGCCGGGCTAAGCCATCGCAGGTGAACTCAGTATGTCTTTAGGCCTACGCCGGAACCAGGGCCCAAACAGTTAATGAATGGCAAGCCTGTCCTCAGGCATAAACAGTAACTTAATGGCCTCCACGTCACTAGAGGCACATGGGGCCAACAGGTGGGCACTTAAGGTCAAAAATACAGCGTTTCTCTGGGGCCTACAAGAGAGCGCTTGGAGGCACAATTACAGCGCTTCTATGGGACATTCAAGAAAGCGCTTGGAGTGAAATTACAGCGCTTCCCTGGGCACTACCTCAGTTCCTCACATGACAGCGCTTGGCCACAGGCAATGCTGGGGACAGCGCTTCAGCAGGCAATCAGGTTTAGATAATAGCACCCTGCAGGTACAGCACTTCACAAGGCAGCAACCCCCTTCAGTACCTCAGCACTCTTCACAGGGACAGCAAAGGAGCGTTGGGGGAGCAGGGAGTCAGCGCTTCAGAAGGCAGCAACTTCTAGAGCCACAGAAGTTCTTGGTGACACAGCGCTTCAGGGGGATAGCGCTTTTCAGGATTCACAGCGCTACGATATAGCAGGCAATTCACAGCAGAGGTAGCGCTCAGCAGACAGTTCATTCCAGGTAGCGCTTCTGAAGGGCACCACAGAATATAGCGCTTCAGGCAGGAATCACGCCCAGGATTCTAGCGCTTCACAGACAGCAGGGTGCAGGGCTATAGCGCTTTGGCCCACACGAGGTGGGGGCAAGACCAGCAGGTCTAATAACATTCAGTTCAGGGCGCTGCAGTTCAGGCAAATATAGCGCTTCAGAAGGCAGCAACCCCCTCCATTACTTCAGCGCTCTTCACAGGGTCAGCAAGGGCAGCGCTAGATATACAGGACAGGTGACACCCCAGTAGCAGGTTAGCAAGGGAGACCCCAGGTGACATCAGGAAACGCAGGGTCAGTACCGCGCCAATACCTGTTTGCTTCTTCAAAAGTCCTGTGATGATTTAATTTCTTCTTAGCGCTTTAGGTTTCTTGCGCCCTTGTAAATAGAGGCTTAGTTTCTTCTTGGCGTGATGTTTCTTGCGCCCTTGTAAATAGAAGCTTAGTTTCTTGTTGGCGTGATGTTTCTTGCGCCCTTTGGTTTCTTGTTTCCTTGAAGGGGTTAAGTTGGTGGCTGGTGTTAGATCTCCTCAGCCAATCCCCTCAAGTGGTCCCTGGGGGTTCTCTGCCGCGGGGCTAGGTCAGAGGGGGGGTACAGGATACCTCAACACTTGAAAGGCAGCTCCTAGGCCCTGTCTCTTCCAGTATCATAAGTCCCTGCCCTGACCCTCACTGCCTATCCTCCTGCGTAGGTCCTTCCCCAGGTCTTCCCCTCAGTCACTCTGACAGGAAAGTTTACCTTCCTTTCCTTATACAGTGCCAATTGACAGTTGGCAGTGGCAGTTGGTGTCACCTCACCTGTTCCAGAAGGTTCCAGGGGGTTCTAGGAGGTTCCACCATTCTACCTGTGGGCAGGCTGGCAGGCTAAGTTGATACATTGTTTGGAGGGTTCCAGCCAGGCCCTAGCCACTAGAATGCGCCCACTAAACCCCGCTGCAGCAGCAGTGGTCAGTGGCAGCCATGTTAGGGGTATAAGACACCTGCATCTTAACATCAGTATCACAGTACACAGGGCTTTCCTCACTACACAAGGCCTATACATTGTTGTTACCATGAGGGCATTCTGATTTAAAAGGGAAATAAAAGGCGAAAATTTTTGGGGAAAGGGCCAAGTCTCACAAGGCCTCTCTTTCTTTATCTCATTCTCGTTCTCTCTCTCCCTCTCTTTCTCTCTCTTTCTCTCTATCTATCTCTCTCTCCCTCTCCTTTCTTGCTCTATTTGTCTCTTTCTCTCTTTCTTTCAAGTTCTTCCTCTTTCTCTGCTTATCTCTTTCTTTCTCCGTTGTTCTCTCTCTCTTTCTCTCTATCTCCCTCTCTTTCTTTCTCTCTCTCACATCCTCTCTTTCTCGCTCTCTCTCTCTTTCTCTCTCTTTCTTTCTCTCTCACTCTCCCTCTTTCTCTCTCTCTTTCTCATTCTCTCTCTCATCCTCTCTCTCTCTCTCCCTCTCTGTGTGTCTTTCTCTCTTTCTCTCTCTCTTTCCATGTCTCTCTCTCTCTTTCTCTCTCTCTTTTACTTTCTTGCTCTTTCTCTGTCTCTTTCTTTCTCTCTCGTTCTCTCTTTCTCTCTCCCTCTCTTTCTCTCTCTCGATCCCTCTCTCCTCTTCTCTCTCCCTCTCTCTCTCTCTCCCTTTCTCCGTCTCTTTCTCTCTTTCACTTTCTTGCTCTTTCGCTGTCTCTCTCTTTCTTTCTCTCTCATTCTCTCTCTCCCTGTTTGTTTGTTTTGTTTCTTTCTTTCTTTCTCCCCCCTCTCTCTCTTACTCTCTCTTTCTCTTTCTCTCCCTATCTTTCCCTTTCTCTCCCTTTCACTTTCACTTTCTTGCTCTTTCTCTGTCTGTCTCTCTTTCTTTCTTTCTCTCTCTCTTTCTTTCTTTCTTTCTTTTTTCTTTCCTTCTTTCTTTCATTCTTTCTTTCTTTCTTTCACTCTCTCTCTCCCTCCCTCTCTCTCTCTCTATCTCTCTCTATTTCTCTCTTTTAAAACATTGCAAAGATCTCGTAGATGACAAAGTACAAACAAGCATTTGCAATGCAATAGGTCTCGCATGTTTTGTATTTACGTGACTTAGCTGTACTGATATTACAAATTACAATGGCTTTTAATTTTTTTAAATAATTAATACTTAAATAAAAGTGATTTTAATTTATAATGGCAATAGCTTAAACTTTTGTAAATAACTTTTGTGAAGATTATGTTCAGTGTATTTTATTGTGACGAAAATCCAAGAACAGAAGTGAAATATTAATATCTTTTTGTGACATTTGTAATAAAGTTTGAAACATTGAGAGAACATATTTGAACCAGTTGTTGTTTAATGGTTGCGCAGATTGATGCTGGGGTGGCGCTGAGTGGTGCTGTGGTGGTGCTGAGTGGTGCTGTGGTGATGCTGAGTGGTGCTGTGGTGGTGCTGAGTGATACTGGGATGGTGCTGAGTGATGCTGGGGTGGTGCTGAGTGGTGCTGTGGTTGTGTTGAGTGATGCTGTGGTGGTGCTGAGTGATGCTGTGGTGGTGCTGAGTGGTACTGTGGTGGAGCTGAGTGATGCTGGGGTAGCGCTGAGTGATGATGTGGTGATGCAGAGGGCAGAAAGGCACAAAAAGCAGTCTAACAAAGGGCAGAAGGGCAGAAAAACAAGGGAAAAACGAGTCTAACAGAGGGCAGAAGGGCACAAAAAAACAGTCTAACAGAGGACAAAAGGGCAGAAAAACAAGGGAAAACGAGTCTAACAGAGGGCAGAAGGGCACAAAAAACGAGTCTAACGGGGCAGAAAGGCACAAAAACGAGTCTAACAGAGGGCAGAAGGGCACAAAAAACGAGTCTAACAGAGGGCAGAAGGGCACAAAAACAAGGGAATAACAGAGGGCAGAATGGCACAAAAAACGAGTATAACAGAGGGCAGAAGGACAGAAAAACAAGGGAAAAATGAGTCTAACAGAGGGCACAAGGGCACACAAAACGAGTCTAACAGGGGGCAGAAGGGCAGAAAAACAAGGGAAAAACGAGTGTAACAGAGGGCAGAAGGGCAGAAAAACAAGGGAAAAACGAGTTTAACAGAGGGCAGAAGGGCACAAAAAATTAGTCTAACAGGGGGCAGAATGAATCCCGCCCTGCATGTTTGTCCACGAAGATGCCACCTTTTTGTGCAATACCTCTACTCAACTGGAGTACTTTCTACTGTCTAATCAGTAAGTGCTCCCTCATTGGCTAAATGTATAGGGGCAGATTTACAATAACTGGCGCATCCCCAGGGATGCGCCAGTTATTGTGCGCCGCAGCTCCGCCACCCATGTGGCAAAAACGGCACAGATGCGTCACGCATCTGTGCCGTAAAAGCAGCGCATTGCTGGAGCTGCGTCGCACTTGCGACGCAGCTCCAGAAATGCTCTGGGGGGGCCCTATCTCCCCAATGCTGCATCAAGCCTTGCGCCTGATTCAAGCAGGCGCCGGGTTTTGACGCAGCATTGGCCTAAAAGTGACTGAGTGAAATCTTGTAGATTTCACTCAGCCACTTTTAGGAGGCTGAGTCGGAATGCCTCCTGATGGCGCAGGGCTTTACAACGTGACGCATCTCACAGAGAGATGCGTCACATTGTTAATACCCAGCACCATGGCGCATCTTTTGTGCTGCCGCTGCACCACAAAAGGTCTCGGTAGAGGGTGGCAGTGGTGGACCAGAGGGTGGCAGTGATGAACCAGAGGGTGACAGTGATGAACCAGAGGGTGGCAGGGGTGCACCAGAGGGTGGCAGTGGAGAACCAGAGGGTGGCAGTGATGAACCAGAGGGTGCTGTGCCCATAAACGACTGCATGGGTAACTTCGCCATGCAAGCGG
The DNA here is from genome assembly GCF_964263255.1 of Lissotriton vulgaris. Taxonomy (NCBI): domain Eukaryota; kingdom Metazoa; phylum Chordata; class Amphibia; order Caudata; family Salamandridae; genus Lissotriton; species Lissotriton vulgaris. The sequence continues at coordinate 93,488,169 of NC_141695.1, forward strand.
CCAGCGAAGACGCAAAAAGCCCCGCGAACATGCAAAAAACCCCGCGAACACGCAAAAAAACAAAAATCTGCAAATTCGCACAAATTCGCGAATTTTGCGGATCGCGCATTCGCAAATCCGCGGATCGCGAATTCGCAAAATTCGCCCATGCTTAGTCTGGGACTGCCATGTCGACTTAGCAAGTGCGCACACATGCCAGTCCCCAAATCTTCCCTTTACTACATGTTAGTCACACCTAAGGTAGGCCCAAAGTACCCCTGTGAGCTGGGTGCATTGTATGTGAAAGGTAGGACATGCCCTGATGTGTGTGGCATGTCCTGATAGTTTCTCACTATTATAAGGCTATCTGTTCCCATTGGCCAGAATAGGTAGTTTGTTTATCTTATAAAACATAACTGACCCTGGGAACAAGATAGAAAAGAATAATCTAGTATGCATGAACTCAGAATGTTGAAGTGCATCTCTTAGTGGGGGGGGGGATTACATTCTTTGTTTGAAAATACACCTTTTAGAAAGTGGGTATTTTCTTGCCTAACCCTCCAGTGTGCCTCTGCTAGGTTTGTGTATTGCATGACAGGCTTTTGGATGACAGGGGCTGGAGGAGGGCTGTGGCTCCAGAAGTCTGTTGAGTCAGGTCTGGGCTGAATGGACCTGGGTTAAATTTAGAGTAGTGGGAGGAGATTTTCTTTCACCTGCCTGGGCCTGGTCTGCCTTCAACAATGCTGTCTCCACCTCCTGCCAGGTAGGTGCACCACTAAGGACAGAACTGGTTTGGGCTGGGTACAGACACTCTCTGCCTTCAGAGAACAAAGGATTTTAGTGGATAAAAAGTGGGACCCAAACCCCAGACCTTTAGATCACTTCTGGGAAATCAAGAGGAAACCTTTGCCAAGGAGAAGAGCCGGAGAAGCTGAGGAGGAATACTGCCCCTGTACTGATTGCTGTCTGGGGTTGGCCTGCAGTGGCTACTTGCTGCCAAGGAAAGGAGAAAAAGGACTTTGCTGTTTTGCTTTGTCACCTGCTTGAAGAAAAGATCTCCAAGGGCTTGAAACTGAGCTTGCTTCCCGTTCTGAAGTCTCAGGAACACAAAGACTTCACCCCTTCTGTCTCCCTGCATGTAAAACTGCTGTTTCAGCTTCTACAGAAGGAAATTGCAACACTGATGCCAGCGAGCGATGCTGTAGCCTGCACCGAAGCCGTGGGCACCGTTCGTGAAGAGCACGACGCACCGCCCCGACTTGCACCATAGGCCCAACGCCTGCTGACGCCATGCCACATCAACTCCAAAGCCGTCATCGAGGCGGCTGCCTGCACCAGAGCCGAGGACAACACTTGTGACAACCACGACGCACCGTCCCGACTCGCACCGCAGCCCGGACTTCACCGAAGCTGACTTCATCATCGTAGAGCCGATCCTCGACGTGGGTGAACCCTGAATCCATCGGCATTGCGCCATCATAAGGAACAGTGGGTTGGGCGCCATCGTGGCGTCACTATAAGGAATCATCGTCTCACCTCCCCTGGTTGCAGTAAGTAACAGAGGCTGCAACTCCCCTGGGGTCGTAAGGAACTGACGCCGCACAGTGCCTACGAAGACGCACCTCCCCGACGCCGTGAACTGTCTTTGTTTTCATCAATTCCAAGGTACTGTTCTTTGTGAGTCTGCTTGACTTCGGGCCCGACGCCACGCACCTTGTGATCGGCGCCGTAACTTGGTATTTCCACCGGTCACGATGTCGTTATAACTCCAAGTGGAGTTATATGTTGCTTCATTCTTTATTTTTGTGAGTAACCTATTTTTGAGGATATCTTGATAACTGTATTGTGGATTTTTGTTGTTTAGTCTTCTTTTGGTTTAGATAAAGATTATTTATTTTTTTAAGCTGGTGTGGTGTCCATTTGTAGTGTTTGCACTGTATTACTGTATGAGTTCATAAATGCTTTACACACTGCTTCTGAGATAAGCCTGTCTGTTTGTGCCAAGCTACCAAGGAGGTGAGCAGGGATTATTTTAGGAGTGTATCCCCCTTACCTTGAATAGAAGCAAGGGCCCCTATTTGGACAAAGGTACCTACCTCTGCCAACTAGAGACCCCCATTTCTAACAGAATGCATGGAATTTAGTAGTGTGTTTGTAATAAATGTACTTTTTCTTTTCCAAAGAAAAGGCACAGATTGGACAATCATTTATTGAGTGTTATTATTGTGTGCCAGCAAGTGGTGATTGCTAACCTACACCGCCTCCCCTAAGTATGTCTCGGACTGCTCTGCTTCACTAGACTGAGAGAATCAAGTGCATCAATAGGGTGCTTGGTTCCCAGTAAGGGGAAATTGTGGATCTATTATTTGTGCAGGATTCACTTCTTGCACAATAGCTAAATTTCTTACAGTCGCAATTACAGCATATTTTGCTTTGTCATTTCTTGGGTCACTCCTCCCTGGAGGTGTACTTGGCACTACTGCAAAACCCTCAATACTACACTTGTTGGGTTTGAAGCAGTACCTTCTAGTAAATTGCGACTCTGCACCCTTCACTGGGCTTTTACCTTTGTTAGCAGTCTTAAAAAGCTGCATTCCCAGCAAGTTGTACTTCATAACGTTCCTCAGTAGAGCCACAATATTCTTAGTTTGAGAAGCTGCAACTTGAAATGAAATATATCTCTTTCATACCAGACTTTTCTTTATGGACTCCTAGTATTTGTGGTGAAGTTTTGTGGCTCCTTGCAGTCTTGTGGGTTGCATTTCTATTTCTTCTACATGGACCTCATAATGTTATCAGTCTTGGTGGTTTGGAAGCCACTTCTTTGAGTATGTTTGTTATCTTTTATGAAGCTGCATCTTTTTTAAGGATTGCAGCTCCAGAGCTCCTGTGTGGTCCCCATAAACTCAGTTTACTCTTATTTGAATTAAACATTCTACTTTACAGCAGGCTGCTCCACTACCACTCATTTTTCATTTTTTCATTTCATTTCATAAGCTTTTATTCGATTTGAGAAATACAAATCATACAAGCAAACAGCTAAAAACAATTTGTTGCATATGTAATAATTCTAAAGATGACTCAAAATATACTTAGGAGTAATACATAAAAAAGAAGGGAACATATGCTGACATTCACTGGACAGCAATATATAATTAAAAAATATAGAACGTAGCTAAAAGCTGTAAAAAGGTCATGTATGTACAGACAGGAATAAATATATTTATCACACCAAGTGCTTTTCCTGGCAGCTGTACATTTTAAAGCAAAAGATCAAACATGGCTCGGGCAAACACGGGAAGGTTAATTTGATATATGAAAAATGGACCATACGATTACATACTGTGGGCATAATACAAGGTTAAAATACTATATACAGCATAGACAAAGACATTTATGTACAGACAGGGATATATAAAGTTATAGCAGCACTATGCTCTTCCTGGCAGCTGTACATTTCAAAATAAAAGTAGCAACAAAGAAACAAATATCCACGTTCTCTAAGGAGGATAATAGTATCAGGGCGCTCTTTGAAGATCGAATATTATATTTTAAAAAGATGGGTTTTAAATACTTTACCCCTAAAAAATGATAAAATTTACAAAAAAGTAGAAAATGAAAGCAGCTCTGTCGTGAAATGTTGTCACACGGGCAGGGAGTCTCAGATCTTACTTTCTGATTTGGGAATGCAACAAGATGGTGTACAATACCCAATCTGACTCGGGTTAGCACAAATTGATGGGAAGGACGAGACACATTCACAAGGTAGGTTTGAAGCCCCGGGGTTAAGTTCAGTTCCTTGTAGAATTTCACGGTGGCTAATTTGCCATGGACCTTATCTCGCTCATTCTTTTTAAAGTTTAAAAATGTTTGTTTGATTTTTTTTTTTGGGATTGCAACTGCCAGTTTGGGGTCAAGGAAAACATCAATTTCAAATAAAGATTTATACCAGAAATGAATGTATTTCAACCACTGTATGCGTAATGTGTAATCCAATCCTATACAGTCAAGAATGATCTCTTGAGTGAATCAAGACTCTGGCTTAGCCCAAATAGAACGCCACAATAAGAGTGGCCGAACGGCTGCTAAGTCAGAGATAAACTCGATCTCTACCTCATCGTGAATTAGTTGTACAGAGGCAGAAGGAGGGACACATAACAGTCTCTTTAAAAACTTGTTTTCGTCTTTTTGGAGCGAAGGGCTTTCAATGTGACCCCACACGCCCGCCCCATACAATGCAGAAGAAACACAACGGATGTTATATATATTGATCATGTCTGGGATACTTCTCGATCCAAGCTTGGATGCAAATCGGAATATACTACTAGTAGTCCGCAACATTTTCAATCTGATGTTGTCAAACTCAGATGTCCAAGACCCGTCATTAGTATAAGTGATTCCCAGATAACAAAATGATTTAACGTGTGTCATCTTATCGTTATCCAAGAAAAAGCTATGCTTCAGTTTGTTAGCAGCCTGCCCGCACAACATAACATAAGTCTTGGATTTGTTCACACGGAGCCTCCTGTTTTGAATAAACAGCATAAAACTATCAATTAGTCGCTGTAACCCAATCTGAGTGCGGGATAAAAGAACAGCGTCATCCGCGTATAATAAGATTGGGACAGGTTTACCTCCAATCAGGGGAGCATCTGCTGGAATATCGGCCAGGTTACGATCAATACAGTTAATAAAAAGGGAAAATAAAAGAGGGGCCAGTACGCATCCCTGGCGAATTCCCCTTGAAACTTTGAGGAACGGCGTACATTCGCCTAGGGTACCATAACGAACCTTACAGGAGAGTTTCTCGTAAAGCCTGGCCAGAAAATAGACAATTTCCTTCGGTGCCCCTGACTCTAACAAAACCTCCCAAAGAATAGCGTGATCAACTAAATCAAGCGCGCTGCTCAAGTCAGCAAAACATAAAAAAAGATTGTCCTGTTTAGCTACATTGTATTTATTAAAAATGAGGTCCAAATTTACACATTGCTCCAGAGTGCCCATACCTTTCCTGAAGCCATATTGCACTTTTGTTAAAATATTCGAGTCTGTTGCCCAGGATTCTAGCCTTTTGAGCAGAATTCAGCTCATGACCTTCACTGAGGCGTCCAGCAAAGAAATAGGACGATAATTGGAAGCCTCAGATTTGCTACCTTTTTTGAATAGTGGAATAATAACTGATTGGCCCCAAGAGGGAGGGATGTTACCTTCTGCCGCACAGTTAAAAGTCCTCACCAGAATAGGAGCCCACAAGTTCGGTTCTGCTTTTAATAGATCGATGGGGACCCCATCTGGGCCCGGGGCCTTCCCCCCCTTGCTTTTAGAGAGCCCTTCGTGACCATCCTCCAAGGTTATTCCCAGGGGTAGAGGTATCCAAAATGAGACCTCGGTTACTGATACAGCTAGGGGTGTCCCTTCTGGGTTAAAAATATTAGTAAAATGGGTGATCCAATCATTACATGCAACGTAGGAAGTTATTTCTGGGATACCGTCAGTATTTAGAAAGGGGCTGTTAATTGTTTCCCAATAAAGTTTGTTGTTTTTGGTCTCAGCTGCTTCCTTTAGCTTATCCCAAGCTTCATTTTGTAAGACCTTTTTCCTGTTGAAGGTTGCCAATTTATAGTTGGCCCTTAATTGTTTTATCCCATTACTGTCTCGGGGTTTGATACCTAATGCCTTCTTCAATTCCCGTAGGGCGGTTGTACAGGATTTGTCAAACCATCCCTGCTTTATAGCTCTATTAGATGGGGATGTCTTGGTGAAAATACCTTCAATAATAGTGTTGATAATGATAAATTGTGACAATAAGAAGTCAGGGTTGATAACATTTTTTAAATAGTAACTGATTTCCGTTTTACAACTAATTATGACCTCCCTCTGTTTAGCCATAGAGTTTGTTCCAGACCATCTGATCCTCAGACCATTTGGTCTAAAGGGTACTAAATCAGTGGAACAGGTTTCTCCAGTCACTAGTGTTGCACCTCGTCCCGGGAGGGTAACGCAGATGCTGTTGTGGTCACTTAGACTTTCCTCACTGATACACAGGTTTAGGAAGTCTCCTGTACTGGAGAACAGAATATGGTCTATAAATGTCCCAGCATCCCTCCCTGTAAAGGTAGGACAAGTAACGTTCAAACTATTTTTATTACAGCTTAACAGGTGTAGGTCAAGTTTAATTAGCAGTTTGTTTAGGATTGAGCCATAATGGCAATGTGAGAAGTGAAGGAAATCCTCACTCTCACCCGCACTCCCCCAGTGATTAACCATCTCCGTTCCAAGGCCGCAGGGATTCCCTTTTGATAGATGGCATGGCTGCAGGTTAAAGTCCCCTGCCCATAGAACATCTGCCCTTCTGTTGGAGATGCCCAGAACCCTTACAATTTCCTTTTCCAGGGGGAACAGAATGTTCCCTCTGGAAGCGTCAAAGATGTTATTGTAAAAGTTTACAAGGACCAGGTCATTTCCCTTACTACATTCAACCCTCACTACCTGGCTGTGGGTTCCCACAATCGAGCTACTTCTGACTACACAGTTACTCAGCTTATTGGACAGAAGTAACAAAAGGCCCCCCTTTGCCCTGCCTGAACTAGATTTAGTGGCGTTAAGACAGTGGGATGAGTAACCTTCTATATTTATTTGCTCTTGGCACCAGGTTTCTTGGAGGAGGATTATATCAAATCCTTCCCCTATGAACTTAGACCAGAAGGGGGTGTCTAGTTTCCCTGCAATACCGGCAATATTCCAAGAGATAAAGGTAAGGCCTGCGGACTCGGTAGGACCATAGGCAGCTTGCTCCGACTGGGAGGCGCGGGGTGTAGTCAGGTTAACCTCCTTGGTACTCTCACCTAGGACAATTCTAGGGGCATCAAGGGACACACCCGCTTCAGTACAGGTCCGTGAAACACCTTTCCGTGGATACCCAACTGCAGGCCCACAGATGGAGGGTTGGGTATTGCTTGGGTTAGTTTTAGGAGGGAGAAATTCTGTGGGGCTGCCTTCCTGTACAAAATCCTCCCGTATGACCACTTGTCTACTGGGGGGTACGTAATCCAAAGAGGGGGCTGCTAAAACACTATCGTGGACAAGTTGCACATGTGCATCAAACCCTAACTGACTAATAGCGGACTGGCTTGAGGATGGTGAGGCATAAAGTCAATCAGCCATCTCAAGACAGTCGAAACTGTTGTTAGTATGAATACCTTGCCACCCGTTGCCCATAAAATGGCCTTTGTTGGGATACCAGGGACGCGGTACCCATTCCCTGCTCCTACTCTTTTGGGTCAACCAAGAACCTCCATAGTTCCATACTTGTTCTGGAGGTAAGACCCAATTAGGTGGTAGTATTGGGGGGTGATGGTTATATACGGGGGGTAGAAAAAAGAGAGTCGGTGGGTATCGATTCCCCCTTTCTTCTCCAAATCTGGCCACGAGCAAATATGATTCACGGTGGATGCGTCTTCACAAGTAACAATGACGCAATCCCCCTGAATACTCTTGGGGCTCGCCCCCACCCATGGTACTCTACGAACAGATGATATTCTACTGGTATTTGGGGGCTGTAATGGCCTATTGATACTAAGCCATTGAAGAATTTTATTCAAGAGGGACCAGGATGGTTTGTCTGTTCCTGCTGCTAGTTCGGGTACTCCCGTTAGAATTACCGTAAATGGGGAGACCTCAGGAGACAGATGAACTGGGCGTTTAGATCTAGGCCCCCTCTTGCCCTCTGAAGGATTTGATTTTTGGGGCACCGGGGGTTTGATTTGAGATGGCTGCGAAGACACATTGGCTGCGGTGGGGTTGGCAGCTGTTGGTGGAACTACAGGGGGAGGAAGAGAAGGGTTTTGCTGACTAGATGAGGGTGACTGGGATGTGGGTTTAGCTTTTGACTTAGAATTTGCACAATTATTTGGAGCTGGTAATAGGGGGGTTAACGGTTCTTTTGTTTTTGCCTGTGCTTTGGACATAACGGGCGGTCTAACTGGATTAGCTGGTATAATCCCAGAATTGTCCGCTACCGAGGCCCCCCCGGGTTTAACAGTTCCCACCCTGGTCTGGTCGGGTAATTTGGTAAGGAGTGTGGCAAGTTGCTTTTCAATTGCCATGATGCTCCGTTCCAGGGGTTGGAGATGGTGTTTTAATAAGTCCCTGAATCTAGCGAAGAGTTGTAAAGTATCGCAATCAATCAGACTGGGACCACCCTCTTGAGCGTTGTCCAATATGGGACGTTGCAGATTAGGTAAAGCAGGTGGTGCAGCATTGTTACTAGAGGGGGCTTTATTGGATGTTAATACGGTAGACCCTTTCTTTTTATTGGTGTTATGGTGGTGTTTGGTGTTGTTCCCCTTTTTATGAGCTTCTGGCTGTTTTGGAACAGCACCTTCTCTAACCCCCCTATGCTGCGTTACTTGTACAGGATCTTGTACAGGAACTTCAGACAAAATCTGCTCAAGGTCCGGGGTAATCTCAAGACTCCCAGTCAATTCCAATTCTAATGATAGATTGGTAGCTGATAAGTCAACAGCACTTGGTATGGAATGAACTTGGGCTGTTGTACCAGACTGTATTAGAATTGGGATAGGAGAATCTGAAGGGAGTGGGGTTAAGGCCGCTGCTATGAGGCGCATTGAGGATCTCCGGGCTATTGCAAGGTCCTGGGACACCCTACGTTCTAACAAAGAAATGTTTTGATTAATAGCCTCAGTAGTTTTTTAAATGAACAGGTCAATAGGACCTGTAAACGAAGTAGTTTTGAGAGCAGTCTTACTTCTGGAACCCCTAGTCATTTTTGTACAGGCTAAGAGTCTGGTTCCCAAGTACTCAAATGTCAAAAGTCAAAGGTCAAAAGTCAGTACCTTAATGATAAGAAGGCAGCGACCGATAAATAGGAACCAAGGGGGGTGGCCCAGCCCAGCCTGGTACAGTCTGGAACGGGCTGAAACGGGCCCGCCCTTGGCCCGGGCTTCGCCCGGCGTCCCGCGAGGGAGGGTGTGCGCCTTTTTAATGCGCCTCCTGGCGCTTGTGGATGATGCACGGTGGGGGCTATGCCTGCTGGGGGTTGTAGTGCCTCTGACCCGCCCTCCACTCTGCGGCAGCTCTCCAGGAGTCAAAGGAGGCGTGCGGCGGGAGGCGGGATGCGAGATGGCTCCGGCAGCAAGCAGCGAGGCGGAAGGTATCCGCTGGTAAAAACAAATGAAATGCAATGGGCCACGGCAAGTTCCGACAATGGAAGAGTTCCCCCGCTCTGCAGGGTGTGCGCCTTTTTAATGCACCTCCTGGCGCTTGTGGATGATGCACGGTGGGCGCTATGCCTGCTGGGGGTTGTAGTGCCCCTGACCCACCCTCCACTCTGCGGCAGCTCTCCAGGAGTCAAAGGAGGCGTGCGGCGGGAGGCGGGATGCGAGATGGCTCCGGCAGCAAGCAGCAAGGCGGAAGGTATCCGCTGGTACAAACAAATGAAATGCAATGGGCCACAGCAAGTTCCGACAATGGAAGAGTCCACTACCACTCATGAGCAGACCTCATGCAAAATTCTTGTCTTGTATTCACTTCCCACTGAGACATAGTAAAAACTCACATCCTACCATCAATACCAAACATCAGGATAGATCCTTACCCAGTCAACTTAAGACAGTATGTGTTAGGTACACACAAAATTATTCTATCACTGATCTCTCTAGTTCAATTCATGTTTAAGCACAGAGATGGGTTTGCTGTGACACAAATGTTACATCCTTCCAAAGCTCAAGGATGACACTAAAGGCCGAATTTAGGGCCTGACTACAATGGTGGTGAGAATGCCACCAACAGCCTGTCGGTGGCGGTATCACCACCATTGTAAGCAGGTTTCATGCCTGCATATTACTATGGCGGGTGTTTTGTTAATGGCAAAAAGACCAAATGCCATGGATCTGACAGGCTCCTTGAGCCCGTCAGACCATCTGAGGGGAATCATATCTCTAAAACAGTGGTGGTGCGTACCAGGCACCGCCGTAGGAATTATGATGTCTCTTTCTGCCCACCTGTTCATGGCAGTTAACCCACCATGAACAGGCAGGTGGAAAGGGACTTTGGGGTCCATAGTGGGTCCCCCTTCCACTCAGGCCCTAAGTTGTGGGCATTGGGGGGCAACTATGATGCCCCCTACATATCTCTGCACCATATGTCAGGTGTCCCTATTTTGCATTGCAGCGGGTGCTGCAGCCAGCAGCACCAACCACAATACAAAACATAGGCATTGCGACTGCCGTGGTGGCGGTCCCATTGTAATGCCTCTTATGGGACTGCCAACAGCATGTCAGGAGGTCCCGTTTACGATACTGTGCCGGGCAGACGTAAGTCTGCCCTTAGAGTTTGGTGAACGGGTACTCTGTCAGAAACATGACAGATATCCCACCTGTCTCATTGTGCTATATCATAAACTACACGTATAATAATGCAAACAGGATGTCTGCGTTGGAGTAAGCTGTGCACCAATCTCTAAAGTTGGCCCTCAAATCTTACTCAAAGATAGACAGAACATGAAAACATAACTACACCCATTGTTCACCTTACAGCTTCACCTCCTGCTTAAATGCAGAATCAATTGTGCGATGACTCTTTAATAACCCCACCGAACACCCCACACAACATGAAAACACATCCCACGTAGCCACACTATGCACCAGCACTCTATCATGTCAAACAACAAAAGAGTGTCGTCAGAGGAGAGTTTCGTTAAGCACAGTTTATGAGAAAGATGAAATCAACCTAAAAGGAAGTCACTTAGGGATTTCTCTAGAAGCCCTCACTCACCACCCTGGGTGGTGACATGCTTCATCATCGGGCCCACCAGGAGAAGCCGAATGCCTCCCTGGTGTGCTACAACACCAGATTACTGCGGAGCTGGTTTTTCGTGACAATAGTGTGAAAAGTAAGTGATTTAAAAAATGCCAACAGGCTGTACCATACAAAAAACTGTATTATGTGGTTAGCCAGGCATTAATTAAAATATATGTGTCGGGAAATTTACCAACTAATGTGTTGGGTATTTCCACTTAGAGTGGGGTCGACATGTTTCTGCCCGTATATGTGTAGATTTTACTGGGCTTTCATCAGGACCATGTAACTGTGTACCTCGGTGGTGTGGGCGCGTTAAGGCCCACCCTTGCCAGAGGACGTGAAAGTTAAAATTTCTGTGTAAATATAGGTGCAAAAAGAACAAACCAGAAAAAGTGAGTGTTCCTTCGGAATTTGAGGAACCTGTGGTTTGTTATTTAAAAGATCCACACCCCATGGGTCTCGGGAGGGGGGTGGTGGCGACAATGGCACACCGCCCGCAACGCCAAACACCCGCTCGGCACCTAGCGACACCTTCTACCGGACCCCCAGCACTCTATCCGCCAGCCATGCACAACAAACAGAGTAGCATCTTTCCTGACTACCTAAAAGCGCTTCATACGGGGTTTATGAGAAGCAAAATGATAGTTGCTCTACAGTACAAGGCAATACAATAGAAATGCATAAAGTGAGGGAAAATACCTAATCTGAAAAGTTAATGTGATTTTTCCTAACAGTTGAAAGGAGAGGTCAAATGATATTGCTCTTATGGTCAGCATGGTTTGCAGGGCCATCAGAGAACACAGACATCTTCTGCAAAATGTGACCACGATTGATGACATTATACTGAAGAAACTGCTTGGGTCAATACAACATTCCCCAAGATCATAAAAAATGATTGTAGGGCCAATGTGTTTCACGTCAGACTCCTATCAAAATTATGTTATTTGATAGAATTTGAGCAGAATGCTACATTTTTAATGTGATGCTTTTTCTAATTTTTTTTAACCATCGTTGGATCAGTATAAACAAACTTTTACCAAAGCCAGCGCCTAGGTTGTTCCTTCATTCCACTCTCTCGTTCTCTCCCCATCTTTCCTTCTAGTCCTCACTCCTGTGGGCGTGCTTTTTTCATCCTCCTATCACCTCCGTAACCCACTTGTTGGTGCTCTCCTTTCCTGTTCTGTGACACTTTTTCTCTATCTAGGACTCTTTCCTTCGTCACTGACTCTCTAATCCCTCTCTAAATTTGATCATCTTTACTTTAAACCACTATCTCATCTATAACACGCCCAAAGAAAGATATCAAGGTCAGTATTTTATTGCTTGGCTGCCCCAATCAATTGCATAACGGGTCAATTTTTTCTGAGATAGTTGAGTTGTAACTGATAGATGTCACAGTACGGTGCACTAAAACACTATCATATCACATTTCATTAAATGCATTAAGAAATTAAATAAACTTCTGTAAAAAGGCTAAGAAGAGCAATGCAGATGAAATGAACATTCAGCATCTCTTCTAAACTAAAGTTGCACAGAAATGAACGCCTTCTTTAGAGTGGAGTATATGGAATGAGTGGTGTTTCCTGTAAATTAACATTGAAAACTTTACTTTTTAGCACTATCCCAAAAATTATTGTTATTGTTATTGTTAATTTGGATTTGTAACGCGCCCAATCACCTACAGGTCTCTAGGCGCTCGGAAATCGATGTTATTACAATAACTTGGCACAACACATCAGGGAGACACAGCTAACAGTTTACATTGCGCTCAGAACTTTACCAAACAGCAGTGTTTTCAACAGTTTTCTGAACCGCAGAAGATTCACTTCCCTGCGTAGCCCCTCAGGCAGCCTATTCCATAGCTGAGGGGCCAGTACGGAGAAGGCTCTCCCTCCCTTAGTTACTAATTTGTAACGGGGGCAAACCAGCAACTGGGAGTCCGATGATCTAAGTGTTCTCTTTGGGTTGTACACCTCCAGGCGGTCTTTAATGTAGACAGGTGCATGGCCGTAAATCGCCTTATGGGCTTTGCATAAACTCTTGAATTCAACCCTCTCTTTAATAGGGAGCCAATGAAGACTCTGAAGTAGAGGGGAGGCCTTCGTTCTTCTAGGTAATCCAAAGATCAATCGTGCGGCGTCGTTCATCACGACCTGTACTCTGTTAATCAGAGTTTTAGGGAGGCCAAGATAAAGGGCATTTCCATAATCAATCCTTGAGATGACGGTCGCTGTTACAATTGAGCGCATCATGGATTGAGAGAGAAAGGGGGCTAACTTCCTCAGTTGCCTGATAATATTCGTGCAGCTTCCCACAACGGAAGATATTTGGCTGCACATTGACAGATCACAGTCTAATTTAATCCCCAGGCTCTTTACGTTCACACTTGGCTTTGGGGCTAGTCCTAACTCTGAAGGCCAGTACAGATCACTCCAGGGTGAGGTGGTAGATGGAATTACCAATACCTCGGTCTTATCCAGGTTGATCTTTAGCAGGTTTTCCGTCATCCATCTTACGGTGTACCTCAAGATGTTCTGGGCTTGAATTTGTGCTACCCCTGTATTATCGACACACAGCACAAGCTGAGTGTCGTCAGCATAATTAAAGACTCTGCAGCCCATATTGGCCAAGGATGCAATCAGAGGTTGTAGGTAGAGATTGAACAGGAGTGGGGACAATGCGGAGCCCTGTGGTACCCCGCACTCTAGGGTCCCCACCTCTGAAGTCGAGTCCCCCAGTTGTACCCTCGGTGTCCTTCCCGAAAGGAAGGATTGCAGCCATTTAAAGGCCAGGCCTCTGATCCCAAAGGCCTCCAGTCTTTCCAGGAGCAAGTCATGGCTGACAGTATCGAACGCCGCTGACAGATCTAATAAAATCAGGGCGCTCGGTTTCTTGCTGTCAGCCATGCCTCTTAATTCATCCAGCACCGAGAGCATCACTAACTCGGTGCTGTGATGCGCTCGGAACCTTGCCTGTCGCTCATGTAATAGACCATGGGATTCCAGGTACAGGGACAAAGACTTCAGCACATGCTGTTCTAAGATCTTTGAGAGGAAAGGCAGCTGGGAGATCGGCCTGTAGTTCTTCAGAACAGCCGGGTCTGCGCCCGGTTTCTTTAACAGGGGCCTAACTCGGGCCTCCTTGAGTTCGTCCGGTAGATACCCTGTTTCTAGGGACCTATTAAGGAGAGAGATAATCTGATCCTCCAGTAGAGGACGTGCCACATGGAAAACACTCGGGGGACACGGGTTCGCTGGGGAACCGGATTTGGTTTTACCCATCAGCTGCTCTAGGCTCAACACGTCCAGCTCAGGGAACTGTACTATGGAGCAGTGAACAAGATTACGAGCATCAGAGTGTATGGTAGCACTATTCACCACACTACTCTTTATTTCCAGGATGATGGTCTTTACTTTTTCTAAAAAGTACCCCTGGAAGGTGTTACAGTTTATAGGGGACTCGAAGTTTTCCTGTTTTTTACTCAACTCCGACAGGATTTTGAAGGTCTCCATCTGGGTATTCCCGGCCCTCTTTAGGCGAGCCTCATAGTACTCCGCCTTAGCTTGTGAAATGAGGTTTTTATACAGATGAAGAGAGCCTTTATAGTGGTTCCTCGCTGTATCCTGCTTAGTTTTCCTTCATGATCTCTCCAGAGCTCGGAGTTTTCTTTTTTGTTCCCTCAATAGTGGGGTAAACCAGGGAACCTCTTTGCCAGGTCCTTTTATTGACTGAGTTCTTTCCGGCGCTATCTGATCAATAGCTTCGCCCAGACTCCGAGTTAGATTCCCGTATTCTAGGTCCAGCCTTTTATCTGTATCCAACAGACAAGCCGCTTTCGGGAACACCATGGTCAGGGTTTTTAAGTCAACCTCAGCCCATTTATGGGTTCTTCTAATACCCCGCGGTAGGTATTTTAAATGGTCATTATTGTTTACCTCACAGGTCACCAAATAATGGTCGGTCCATACACAAGGGACCACATCCCTAAGAGTGACGTTTGGCTCTGTGGTCCATACTAGATCAAGAGTATGACCCTTGATGTGTGTGGGTACTTCCACGAGTTGACTAAAACTCAAGGAGGACATTGTAATGTCCAATTGGCGTGTAGCCAGATCCCTGTGGGGGCTATCCCAATGCAGATTAAAGTCTCCCATTACCAGGATTTTCTTATATCTTGTACGGAGGTCAGACATAATAGGAGCAAGTAGGTCGTTAAAGAGTGGGGTTGAGTTGGGCGGGCGGTAAATCGACAGGACCACCCAGCAGGAGTTGTTCAGGGTAATCTTTACTCCAACCAAATCAGCTAGATCCACCGTTTCTAGGCACTTAAGCAAATGTGTTACTTAGGAAATTCCACTAAATACAGTGGTAATATCCAGCAGTGGTCATAGCATTTTCCACATAGTATTAACAATATATTTAGAAGCATTGTGCAAAAAATAGAGAGTAGTTTGTGGTAACAAAATTACAGTTGGTAAATTCCATGTTAATTAGAGGCATTTCAACTGGGCGGTTTCACAACGATAACCATTCCTGAATGAATACAGTGGAGAAAAGAATTCTGATAATTATATTACCATATGTTTATAGCATTCCACCTCTTTCTCAGTAGAACACTCAGAAATTCTCCTCAAACACTTACATGTTTAAAAAGAAATTAATTTGTCTAATAAAAGTAGCTGATTTGGCTGTGAAGAATTTGGACATTTGTGCTTCCTAGCTACTGGCCATCAGAGCTGCTGCACTGGGTGCAAGCTCCCTGATTTTGTGATCTCACCACCCTTACTCTGCATGCCACCACAAGACCTCAGCAGGTAGTGGGATTGGTAGGTATTAATGTTGATTGAACTACTGTGCTGTTGCTTGACTTGATAGTGCATCAGGCCAACACTAATGAATTTGCTAGCTTGCAAATTGGAGGTTATCTATTTCTCTCTACATCACCCTATTTGTTCTTGTAAGAGGATGGCTTGGTATATATTTCACACTTATTCAAGTGTAACACCCTGCACTAATCCTGACAACCATTATGGTGTTTTTAGTGGTTTAGACAACCATAGACAGCTCTCAAAGTGGTAGCTGTCGACAGTTTAGGAGGAGTGTAAAGCAGCTTGTTTCACCAGTATCTAATCTTGTAGTGCAGATTAAGTAGTTCAGTTCATTTAGTCTTTATTTCGAATAAAATTCATAAAAGACAGCAAATATAAAAACATTATCAACATTACAGCATTATACAATGGGTCCCCAGGTGTATAAGAGGGTTTACCTACAGACAATATACAAACGTTAAAAATCAGGTTGAGTTAAAAGGGGTTACAGTTTCTTTACGCGAATTAGCCACATCCACCCCAAAAATTTGGCAACACAGATCACAGATTTTTCAGTGCGTAAATCGCGTAATTTCAACAAGGCAACACGATTCTCCCTACAATTTAAAATTTTACAAATTGGTTTCAACCATTTCAGTCTAGGCGATCGATACGCCGGGCATGCAAAAAATATATGACCAACACTTTCAACCTGGTCAGGACAAAAGGGGCATTTATTACATGTATTCTTTGCCCACTTTGCAGTAAAGGAATTGATCTGCAAAGTCCCCACCCGAAACTGATGATACAGCTTACGGTCAAGTGTTTTGCATATCAAGTCCCAGTAGGGTTCAAGGAATGGAGTTAACTTATGCGTTAGGAACAGTCCCGTTAGGCTATTTCCTGATGAAAGGGTGACCAATGCAGATTTCCTTGCGGCCCAAAATAACTCTTTGTATTCCACTTTAGATGGGAAACTAGAACATTCAGGGTGTAACCAAAGTTCAGGGAGGCCCATAGAGTACAATATTTGTTTGACCTCCTGCAGCCATGGGATTTTCTGAGCACCCCACAATGATCTAACCTCGCCCAATTCATGAGCGAATAAACTAAGCTCTTCGGTCGTCCAGAGGCAACGCCAAAGAGCCGCAAGGCGATACTGTGCCATCTCATTCAGCAGTCTACAGCCTAAGTCTAGAAGCAATGGTTTTACAGGTGTCGATTGGGGGAGCCCCACTAAATTCCGGAAAAACCTGTTCTGTGCTGTGGTTAGTGCTGACAAGTCTTTGTAGCCCCATATGTCCGCACCATACAGGGTAGCTGCATTAACCTTGGCCTCATAAATTTTTAATGCCGGTTTGATACGTTTGGTCAAGGTTTTTTTCTGTTCCTTCAGCAGGCATCCTGTAAGGCGAATAAATTTAAGAATTAAAACCTCCAACTGGGGCTTCCACGTAAATTGATGGTCAAGGGTCACGCCCAAATAAGTCATGACTTTGACCTGTTCAATTGGGACACCATCTAATAAAAATGAACTTTTAATTGATTTGTTTTTGTTAAAAATCATAAATTTAGTTTTATCAGCGTTGATCTGAAGGTCATTTATTGTGCAGAATTCTGCAAATCTGTTTAAGGCAGCTTGTAAGCCGCTCCGGGTCTTTGATAGGAGCACGGTGTCATCGGCAAATATTAACATTGGATATTTTGATCCCCCCAGGGTGGGAGCATCTGTTTGTACTTCATTAAAGAATGCAACCACCCGGTTGATAAACAAGAGAAACAGGGTAGGGGCCAACACGCAACCCTGCCGGACCCCACGTTCGACAGGGAAGCTAGTGGTTACCTGACCCTGTTTCCCCCATCTTACACGGGCAAAGTTATCCTCGTGTAGGCGCCTGACCAGCTCTAGTAGTTCGGGAGGAAGGCCCATGAGTCTGAGGGCTTCCCAGAGTTTAGCCCTGGGAACCAGGTCGAATGCCGACCTGAGATCGACAAAGGCAGCGTAGATGACACCACCGCCCAAAAAAACCACCTTCCAGTACAGCATGGTAAGACGAAACACCTGGTCTAGGGTGCTGGTGCCTGATCTAAACCCTGCCTGCATGGCGGAGAGTATGTTATTCTGCTCAATCCACCCCTGTATTCTAGCCAGGGTCATACGTGATACCACTTTTTGAATAGTATCGATCAGGCTAATGGGGCGATAGTTTTTTGGTGAAGATCGGTCCCCTTTTTTATAAACTGGAAGTATCTCAGCCCCTTTCCAGGATTGTGGCACCCTTCCCCCTGCTGCAATAGAATTTGCTAATGTTGTTATATAGGGGACCCACAGATCAAGATTCAATTTAAAAAGGTCTGCTGGTACTGCATCAATACCTGGGGCTTTCCCAGACTGGATAGAACCTAGTGCTTGCTCAGTGTCTGAGGTACAAAAGGTGAGTCTATCCCCATAGAATACTAATATAGTCCCTGCTAAGGGCTCGCCTGCCAGCTGGACGATATTGGGATCTTCGAATTGAGCGGAAAAAAATTCCACCCAGTCAGCAGCGGAAACATAGTTTTCAGGGGTCAGTGAATCAGAACCCCTACCCCATCTGACTAACTCCCAAAACTTAATTTGGTTGGACGACTCACAGGCTTGAAGAAGATCAAGCCAGTACGCATCAACCCATTCCCTTTTAGCTTCCCATATAATGCGTTTGTAAGCCTGTCTCGCTATCCTGATGTCTGGAGTGTTTCTGGATTTGACGGCAGCAATTAAGATGCCATGGGCTTCTCTGCAATTTTTATTATACCAACCTTTGAATGGCTTCCCTTTTTGTTTTCTACATGGCCTAGTGAGAAGATCCCTAATAGTCGCAAAACATGCCTCGTGGAGATCAACAATGGTGGGCTTTACCCTATCATTAAGAGATGAAGCAGACATCCTATCTCTAGTGTCTAGGACCTGTGCTTCTATTTGACAGACAAGCTCTTGGTCAGCTATGACCCTAGACCATTTGACCCGTCTCCTGTTGTCACACAGAACTAGGTCTGATGTAATACAAGCTGTTTCTGTCTGGGGGAGTCCTAGACCAGGAACCCTAAGTACAAGTGAGAGTGGGTGATGATCGCTCTCTGGCCTGTTTTCTATTGACATATCAATTACAGAAGCCCAGGCCCAGGATTCGATGTTGATCAATATATAGTCGATACGACTCGAACTAGAGCCATTATCAAAGGTTGGTTTTCCCTCCTTGTCAGACAAGCTGCGGCCATTCACCGCTCGAAGCCCCCATTCCAGGCAGAGCCCAAGCCAGTGAAGGGCAGCCTCCGTACCCCTGACAACCCTATTTATTGCTAGCGGGGGAATATTCCAGACAATATCCTCATCTAACCCTACATCCTCGGCAAGACTCGGGATGGGTTCAAATGAGCAGTTCAGGTCACCAGCCACTAGAATGAGCTGGTCACTTTTATACTCATTTAAGAAGCCTTCCAAATCATTAAGGATGGGTTGTTTCCTTCCACCCGGACAACCTCGGGCATAGATATTAATTAAAACAATATCCTTACAATTTTCCTTACTTAGGGATATGCAAAGGAGGTCAGTATTTTTCACCCAGATTTCTCTGGCACTGAAACCAAGTGAGTTTTTTATCCATATAGTAAGACCACCCGAAGCCCTGCCCCTGGAGCCCTGCGTAGCTGGTTTATAAAAGTTTAGGAAGCCTGCTCTAAACAGGGGATCAACTGACCAGGTTTCTTGGAGAACGATGATATCATATGTGGTAATATAATCAACCCAATCATCGTTATCCAAGCGGCCCCTTAGGCCTGCTATGTTCCATGAGGCCACCCTAATTTTGTTATCTGGATTACTGGGGCTGGAAGTCTCAAATTGTCCCTGAACTCCCAATTCTATCGGGATTAGATTGTCAACATTGTCCATTACTGTTTGTTGCCTGATGCTGTCATAGAGCACGCCACACTTGGTAATGACAGGGTGGGTGGAGTCGAGTCTACTGGATGTTCTAAAACAACCACCCGCCCGAGTCAGTCAACCCCCTCCAAACCGCCAAACATATTTGATGTGGGAACCCCCTGCCACCAGGTGTTCTGTTATACCCACCAATCCCATATCCTCTATGCCTGGGCTTTTGGATTGTCGTCCAAGACCCTCCCTTTCCAAGTTGTCGCTGAGGAGGGTAGAAAAAGCTGAGGGGTCTAACAACGACTGAATGGTCCTCTTCGCACGGGGCCCACTAACAAAGATGCTGAGTTGTGTGGGGGTCAGCAAAGGACACCACTATACAGTCACCAGTAATGGTTTTGTGAGTGGGTCCTACCCATGGTACTCTTCGCACCATTAGTACCTGACTTCGTTGATGACTAGGTAGCTGTCTATTCGTATTGAGCCAATAAATGACCTTGTTTTTGAGAGACCAATGATTCTCTTTAGTTTGTGGGTCAAGAGCAGGTACACCAGCTAAAACAATGACATATGGACTTGCCTCTGGTGGTAAGTCAATATAACCACCGCGGAAATTCGATCGACTAGATTCTAAAGATGGCATATTCTTATTAGTCAAGTGGTTAGGCTGTTGTACAACATCTTGTGGCCTAGATTTGAAGCGTGCTACATTCTGTTGTGGACAGGTTTGAGCCCTAGCTTTAGATGGTACTGTAGTCTTTGTGAGGCAGGCTTGTTGTCTGGGTTTAGGAGGTACTGGGTCCTGGGATGGGGGACAAATGCCTAGATTAGGAATAGTATTAGCGTTGTCCCCAACTTTCGTGCGGGGTTTTGGTATAGGTTTAGGACCTGGAGGTGGGGGATTTGGGGGGACCGGGGGCTCTGACTCTATTGCCTGGGAAGTTGAACCATCCCCCTGTGGGAACCTAGCTTCCATTTGCTTTAGACTAAGGCTAGCCAATGTGACTATAGTCCTGTCCATTTCTAAAAAATGGTTTTCCATTCTGGAGAGGGGAAAGTAACTTTTTAAGTGTGTCCCAGACAGTTTTTAAAAATTCCTCATCCCCCTTCCTATCCCCATCTATCGCACACAAACTACTCTCCTTTGACCCTTCCTTACTCTTGTCAAGGAAAATGTCCACCGAAGGAACCAGCATCACACCGCTTGGGGCATGGATATTATCACTGCCTAATGGTGTTGTATTAGCATGATCTTTTCCTTCCCTAACCCCAAAGGAGCCCAATGGCCGCCTACTATTCAAAAACTGGTATCTCGCAATTTTGGCCTTTTTGCGAGCAAAAATAGACCTAGCAAGACTTTTTTTCTGTCGAAGAGCAACCTTTTTATCATTAGCAGCAGTCTTGGGCACAACAATTTTTACTGGGGAGCTAGTACCAGCCACAAATGTAGGTGGTGCAAACTCCTCCGGAAGTGTTAAAGTAGATTCCTTAACTAGCTCAGGAGGGGATGTGCTTAGGGGGTGATGTATATCTGCCACAGTAAGCAACGGGCGAGGGCCAGATGTTCGCTCAGGGGTTAGCGCTAGGGCAAGGTTTCCTGAGGATGATTTTTTGGAAGAAGCAATATTTAAAGACAATTTACGTGCAGCATCTAATTCAAGGGAAACCCTATGCTGCATTTTGTTAATTTCCGCATCAATGGCCAAATTGGTCCTTATGAGGAAATCATCCAGGGTCCCACTAGGTTTGTTAAGACCCTTGGCAGTTTTACTGCGACTGCCCCGTGTACACATGATTGGAAACAACAAGGAACAGTAGCAAAAATAGTGAGAAGGTCAGCCAAAGGATATAGCCCAGTCCAGTTCTCTCAGACCTCGAACGGCCTCAAACGGCCCGCTCTTAGCCCGGTCTTCGCCCCGGCCTTAGTCCCGCGCGCGTCCCGCGTGCGCATGGCTATCAAAAATTATCAAGGGGAGGAACAGGAGGGGGCGGGAAGAGGACCAGCTGCGGCCGATCAGCGCCGGTCAGCAGGCTGGTCCTCGCAGTCCCGCCTCTGGCCGTGTGTGGGTAGATGTTCAAGCAGCAAAGGCGTAGGTGCTCCAATGCACAAGCAGGGACCAAAGGTGCAAATCCCAGCCAAAGTCTTCAACCCACGAGCGGCGCCCGCGGAGCGGGGGCCGCGAGGCGTGGCGTAGTAGTCAGCAGGAGGCAGGCAAACTGGGACAGCACTCCCGAGTAAAGCAGAAGGTGAGACCCAGGCAGCACACACTCCACGAAGGTTTTAAAGGGTGGAGGGGGCGGGAAGAGGACCAGCTGCGGCCGATCAGCGCCGCTCAGCAGGCTGGTCCTCGCAGTCCCACCTCTGGCCGTGTGTGGGTAGATGTTCAAGCAGCAAAGGCGTAGGTGCTCCAATGCACAAGCAGGGACCAAAGGTGCAAATCCCAGCCAAAGTCTTCAACCCACGAGCGGCCCCCGCGGAGCGGGGGCCGCGAGGCGTGGCGTAGTAGTCAGCAGGAGGCAGGCAAACCGGGACAGCACTCCCGAGTAAAGCAGAAGGTATGAAAATAGTTATATATTACAGACACTCACTAACTCCTACCCAGAGCTATGATTACAATGCGCACAATACTTTGGTAACACAAAAGGTAAGTAGCACACAAATACAATGGGCTTCCACGGATACCAAACCATATACAAAAATAGTGGAATGCAACTAGCGACTGAAGTTGTGAGTGGGCCCAGAAGAGTTAAAAGTGCTGGGGGACCAAGGGACCACCCAAGGTAAGGGCCCAAGGGTAAACAGACAAAATATTGATTCCAAAATATCGAATGGACATAATATTGAGTACAAAATATAGGCTGGACAGAATATCGAATGGTCAGAATATAGACTACAAAAATATCGTTTTGAAGGTAAGTAAAGTAATATCGAATTTTAATATATAGATAGTCAAAATATCGAAGTACATAATATAGGTTAAGAAAAATATCGAACTTTTAATAATATCGAATTTTTTATAGTGTATTTTATGTGTTAAAAGTGTTTATGTTATAATTTAATTTAATTAATGAATTTAATGTTATTTAAATTTTGCGTAATTTAATTCTGTAGCGGGTTGTGGGTTTATAGGGGCATAGGATGGGAAGTAATTTAATTATAATTAATTAAATATGTAAATTTATTTATTGGTATTTGTTTATAATTAATTGTTAATTACTTGTTATTTAGTAATTAATTACATTTTAATTGCAAATTAATTTTATTTAATTGATTAATTGATAATTATGTTAATGTAACTGATTTAATTTCTGTAGTGGGTTGTGGATTTATAGGGGAGTAGGTTGGGAAGTAATTTAAATATAATTAATTAAATATGTTAATTTATGTAGTGTAATTTAATTATAATTAATTAAATATGTTAATTTATTTATTGGTATTTGTTTATAATTCATTGTTAAATTATATTTGTTTGCTAATTAATTAAATTTTAAATGCCAAATAATTTTATTTAATTGATTAATTGATAATTATGTTAATTTAAGTAATTTAATTTCTGTAGCGGGTTGTGGGTTCATAGGGGAATAGGGTGGGAAGTAATTTAATTATAACTAATTACATATGTTAATTTGTTTGTGTATTTATTAGATTTTAATTGTTAAGTAATTGTTTAATTACTAATTAATTAATTGTTAATTTGAAATTAATTAGTGTTAATAGATAATTAATTGTAATGATTAAATTAAATTAGTATTTGTAATTAATTAATTATTATATTATATTAAAGTGGTAATTACTTTTAATTAACTTTTTTATAGATATTAATATATATATCTTTTTAAATAATATATGAAGTATCTACTTTTCCTACTGTTGCACTCTCTGGAGTGGGAATAGTAAGTTTTACCCCTACGCTATCCAACACTTTCCCTACTGTTGCACTCTCTGGAGAGGGAATAGTATTTTTTACCCCTACGCTATCCAACCCTTTCCCTACTGTTGCACTCTCTGGAGTGGGAATAGTAATTTTTACCCCTACGCTATCCAACCCTTTCCCTATTGTTGCACTCTCTGGAGTGGGAATAGTAATTTTTACCCCTACGCTATCCAACGCTTTCCCTACTGTTGCACTTTCTGGAGTGGGAATAGTAATATTTACCCCTACGCTATCCAACGCTTTCCCTACTGTTGCACTTTTGTGAGCTGATGAGCTCGGGAGCCTGCACCTTCATGCTGTGAGTGGAACTGGTCCTGAGAGACAAGGCAGCACGCCCTGCAACCTATGAACTTTGCTTTTTCCCTACTGACAATTGAGGAATCATGAAACACGTGTCTAGGGATACGAACTGGAAATGATAATACAGCACTGGCAATGAACACTTTGAATTGAGCGAGAAATAAGGAACTTCATGAACCATCATGGTAGAGGTAATTTCGTTGGGGCGTGTCTGGTGCGCTCCCACCCCTTGAACTGCTTTCCCTACTGTTGCACTCTCTGGAGTGGGAATAGTAATTTTTACCCCTACGCTATCCAACGCTTTCCCTACTGTTGCACTCTCTGGAGTGGGAATAGTAATTTTTACCCTTACGCTATCCAACCCTTTCCCTACTGTTGCACTCTCTGGAGTGGGAATAGTAATTTTTACCCCTACGCTATCCAACCCTTTCCCTACTGTTGCACTCTCTGGAGTGGGAATAGTAATTTTTACCCCTACGCTATCCAACGCTTTCCCTACTGTTGCACTCTCTAGAGTGGGAATAGTAATTTTTACCCCTACGCTATCCAACGCTTTCCCTACTGTTGCACTCTCTGGAGTGGTAATAGTAATTTTTACCCCAACGCTATCCAACGCTTTCCCTACTGTTGAACTCTCTGGAGTGGGAATAGTAAGTTTTACCCCTACGCTATCCAACGCTTTCCCTACTGTTGCACTCTCTGGAGTGGGAATAGTAATTTTTACCTCTACGCTATCCAACACCTTATCTACTGTTGCACTCTCTGGAGTGGGAATAGTAATGTTATACTTCCGCTATCCTACGGTAATAATATTGGTTATATTTTGATTATATGATGTGACTATATATATATGTTTTAACAAATATGATTGTAAAAAAAAATTATAACTTTAATTAATTATTTAATTATTATAAAGTAATTTAAGTATTTTTAAGTATATTTTAGTAAATAATTTTTAATATTAATTTCATTTAACATTGTTTTTAATAAAGTCAATATTTTTACAAACTATATTTTTGTAAACGATATTTTTTACTCAATATTTTTGTACTTACCTGTTTGTAGATACAAAGTCGATATTCTGTCTGTCGATATTTTGTCACCGATATTTTTGGTACTCGATATTATGTCCCTCGATATTATGTCAGTGATCCGGGCCCAAGAACTCCACGGAGGCTGTGTACTAAACAAAAACACAACCACGTGCTCAAGATAAGCCAATGTGAAGTTGCAGTTGCAGTTCTTAATAATAAGGACCCTTCCCAGAGGACTTGGAAGACACCTTATGGAAGATGGATGGTTCGAGAGTCACCCCACCGGTGGATACCCAGAACCGGGTTACCTGCCCTAGGTAAGCTGGGTTCATAGATACAAAGTGACATCAGGAACCACCACCATAGACCCCAAGGGAGAACCTCAAGCAGATGTTGCTGGTGAAAAAGATGCAAGTTTCTATTGGAATCCAAGGGTGGATTCAGATAGAAGAGTACCTGTAAGCAGAGGGGACAGAGTCTAGGTCATTTAGGGGTGACCAGGAGGCATGGGAGTTGAGTGCCACCCAATGTCAGCTGTTACAGAAGAGTTGACGGTGCCCTTTTCTCTTAAGCTACGTGGATGAGATGATGCTAAGGACTACCAGAAACGGTGTACGAACGTCCCACGTTGGATGTTGATATCCAGGGGGACGGTGTCCGGCTGGAACACCAACAGGCCTTGGCAGCGGCAGCATGTGGAAGGACACAAAAAGATACTCTGTTGGGACCAGCGTGGTCCAAAAGACTCACCACATTCAAGTAAGTCAGTGTAGTCCCAAGCAAGCAAGGGGGCCTACTGGAATAAAAGAAGACCCTAGACTGGGCCTTGTGATCACTGGAGATGAGAGTTGCCTAGTCTTAGTAACGGCCAGCTGACGTGATTCACAGAGACTGGGTTCCGACAGTGTCGATGAGGGATCCTGGCCTCAGACTCGTTCTGAAGACAGTGCGGGCCTTGTTGTAGAACTGCCTCATATGTTACTGAACCTGTTGGAGTCTGTAGGAGCCCCGGATCAGTGATTCTGTCAAAATGTTCTGGTGCCTGCAGATGCAGGGGAGTGACTCCTTCACTCCACAGGAGATTCCTTTGGATGTCTTTGGATGCCAAAAGGCCCAGGAAGGAACCTGTATGGAGCATGGACACTGATGGTGCAGCAACGTGCAGAACGAAGAGGTCAGGAGCAGACAGAATCTTCCTGGTTGCAGTCCCCCTTCCCAAAGCGAAGTTCGATGAAGTCAGTCCGACCCCTCAGCACGACTCAGTCAGGATGTGCAGACAGTTGGAGAGGACTCGGAGTGGGATCTGAATTAAATCCCACAGCAAATCTAGGGACCCACACTCAGGTAAGCCCTTTAGTACCCTAAGGAAAGGGTCAGTATGTTTCAGGGGTCCCTCCCAGAGGAGGGGCTGGACAGTGGGGAGGATATTCCCATGTCTATGTCCAGTTTCACACCAGAGCGGGAGCCAAAGGTTTGAGCTGAAGTATGCAAGAAGGGCACCCAGTGTGCCCCACAAGCAGTCTACGTTGTGCTGGCAAGGGCCCCCCACCCTGTCCCAATACACTAAACCCTGTCTGGGAGGTGGGCACACCTCTCTGTGACAGAGTACCTATTGTCCTGCCTTCCCCTGTTCGAGCTTGGTTCAGCAGCAGGAGAGCAGAATTGTGTCTCAGGTCGGCAGCAGCCCTAGTTTGCTGTCTGGTTCTCGAAGACTTGTACCCAGAGCACTGAGGACCTCCCGAAGGAGATATACTGTGTATGGAATCATACCTACCACACCCGTTATGGTGTGGGGGTATGATTCCAACATGTTTGATACCAAATATGACTAGGTTCGTTGCAGCCGGTTTAGAGATGGTCATAGCTTAATCAAGCATAGTCACTCTATATACCATGATGACTAATAGACTGACAACCCGGAAGAAGGGCTCATGCAGGGCCACCCTCTTACTTAGAACTGAGCATCCTGCCTTCGGGACTGAAAGGCTTACTAGAGGGGTGACTTATAGGTTTTAAGTGCAGTGATGTTAGATATAAAGAGACATGTCTTTTGTGACGGTCCCTTATGGGTGGCATAACACATGCTGCAGCCCATGGAGGACCCCTTACGTACCTAGGCCCTAGGTTCCTTAGTACCATATACAAGGGACTTACTAGGGTACACCAGTAGCCAATTAGAAATATACCAAGGTACTCACTATAGCCAATTTAGGGAGGAAGCACAGTGACTGGGGTTCTGATTAGAAATACAGTATAACACCAGCAAAAAGTAGGTTTAATCATGAAAGCAGATCCTACTTTCCTACAGTTCTGATCAATTTTACTCATTGATCTGTGTTGCAAAGTCTATAAAACTCGCCACAGTTGACACAGAACAGCTAGTCTTGGGCACGACAAGTGGATTTGGGCCAGCCAGATAGCGATGCAAGCTGCATGAGCGCATGGACCCTGCATTCATCTGATTATTCTTAGGAATATTCCTTATGAAGACGAAAAGAATACCTAATGTCACTTCTGCACAGGACAACTTGTAATCATGACCTATGTGTCCCAGTGCACCCCAGATATTGGTCTCTTACTACCAACATCTGAATAGCTGGGATCCAGTTACCTTGCTTGAATTAGAGCCCACTGAACCCTTAATGTACCATTTAGAAGGACAACATATAGCTGGAAATATCCTAGGGATCACCATGCTGAATATTGGTTGCATTACTAAGTTATGTACATTTATACTACATTGTGAGAATATTATACATGCCGTGAAATGAAATTTAGTTTATCTTAATGTATCACTAATTAAATTAATATTGATAGGAACATGATCAAGGCATGGGATTCTCTCTTGGTTTTATGGGAAATTTATCATTATTTGTTGAATGGTCATTTTTTAGGGCAATCGAATACTTTTCTATTTACATTAGCTGGGTATTCTGATGGTACTCTGAACGTAGTTTTTGAGAATCCTGTGATATTTTCATTAAAAAATTTCTTGATTTGTTTTCAGTGCAGCAGAATTCTAGTCAAAGTCAAAGTCAAAAATGTTCTTTATTCTGTTAAAATTTAAAACCATCAAAGCACAAATTACATAACAACTACCTATTATATATTATACATTATAAATGCTACGGAAATTAGAACATAGATCGTATTTAAAAGACCATTAACCAATCATCTCTACGCCCACAACCACAAATACCCTCGGCTTCCAAATTAATACATTAAAAAGTTTGTCACATACAAAAGCACGCAAACTTAAAAATCGAATTTTTCATAAAAACTTAAAAAGGAAGAAGAGATACGGTACTATAACTGTTTCTTCGCATAATTGCCCAAGTGATGTAACTAGCAATCCCAAAGCACACGACCGGGGA
Organism: Lissotriton vulgaris; assembly: GCF_964263255.1. Taxonomy (NCBI): domain Eukaryota; kingdom Metazoa; phylum Chordata; class Amphibia; order Caudata; family Salamandridae; genus Lissotriton; species Lissotriton vulgaris. The sequence continues at coordinate 93,516,333 of NC_141695.1, forward strand.
GCAGAGCATTTGCAAGTAAGCTAATGCTGGCCTAACTTCCACAAAATGTGCCCCCCTTAACAATGGCAAAATAAAATTCCTGCGCAATGTTACATAGAAATCACAGAAAAAAATCACATGAAGAGTATTCTGCTCTGAAAAATTATCACAAGGGCATTGACCCAGAGACCCCTCTTTCGAAAAGTCTTTTGGGAATGACAGCAACCCGGAGAGCATATTATACTTGAACCTAGTTAACAAAAAAACGGTGATAGGGTTTGTTTATGTAGTTTAGGTATGGCTGTATTTTCCTACTCAAACTCAACATAACAAAGCCCCTCACCGAAGGTTTTACTAGTTCCGCCTCCTCTCTAGCTGATATTGCCCTGTTTAGGAACTGGGTCTTCAGGTCTATAATAGCTGCCTTGCTAAGAGCTCTAGGTTTAGAAAATAACTCAGGACAGCCCTATAAATCCAGTTGAGTCTTAACATAGCGAATCCAAGGAATATCAGATCCTCTATCTAAAGACATACAATCCTTGATGATCAGCTGATTCAGGTTCGGTGGTTGCTGTGCCCAAATTCTTAGCCAGCATAGTAATGGGGCAACAGCAATCTGATCTGAGACATATCCTGCACCTAGGTCCTCATGAAGGCTATAGATAGGAGTTGAGGCTGGGAGCGATAGCAGCCTACGAAAAAAATAATTTTCTGCTTTCTGTATTTCACCTGTCTCCACATAACCCCATATGTCGCTCCCATATGTGACCATTGTGAGACACCAAGGGCTAGATGTAGGTAAATCTTATTTACCGATTCATAAATACCGAATTTTACCGATTCGGTATTTATGAATCGGTAAATAAGATGTAGGTAAAAATTCGGTAATTTTTACCGGATCGGTAGGATTTGTTATTTACCGATTCAGTAATTACCGAATCGATATTTGCCATTGATTCTTATGGGCCTTGAAGCCTTAGGGCATGTATGTGTGTCACATGGCACAGGTGTACATGCACACATGTGCATGTACACAGGAATTCGTTATTTACCACCCAATGGTATTAGGTGGTAAATAACTAATTCTAAAGGCCCTGTAGCACTGTTTAAAGTGCTACCTACATAAGAAATTACAGATTCGGTAATTTTACCGATTGGTAATTTTACCGATTCTGTAAATTTACCGAATCTGTATGTTTTTGCTACCCCTACATACCAATGTCCAAATGCCGATCGGAAACGGCCGAAAATCGGTACTTTCGGCCGTTTCCGACCGGTATTTGGACACCTACATTTGGACCACTGCGTTGTAAATCTTCATGAGCCCCGGAAGCGGTTTAGAACCTATCCTCTTTGCAAATCCTAGTGGTGACACAGACGCTCTAACTAAAGTATTCTTTTTAAGAGCACGCTGCATAACCCATGATCGCTTTTCATTAAAAAGCACACCTAGATATGGGAAGGTGGGGACTTTTGTAAGTTCAGTGCCCTTACAATAAAACTTTGTTTTTTTAGCCCGTCCCTTTCTGATAGTCATGGAGTGTGACTTCTTGAGATTAGTGATTGTTGGACCCGGCCCTTTTTGGCAGGTTCACCCCGAAACTTTTTGCTTTTTCCTAGCCTGTTTCTGTAACCTAGGGGCCCATTAGGATGGCGGGTGGATCGCCCCCGCCAAGCTGGCGGTAGCCACCGCCGGCCTGGCGGGGGCTATCCGCCCGCCATCCTACCCGGAATGACCCCGCCATATTAGTATGGTGGGGGGACCGCGGCGGACGGAAAGACCGTCCGTCGCTTTTCCGCCCTGTTCGCCTTGCGGCCGGGTTGGAAAAGGTTTAATATGGTGGCGGTGTCTGTCAGACACTGCCAGCCATATTAACATGGGCATTTTCCAATGCCTTTCCGTGGCGGCAATGCCGCCACGGAAAGGCATGCGGAGACACCCTGCAGGGGCCCATTGCGGGCCCCCCGGGACTCCGGGGAGGGGGTGGGGGGTGCACATGGGGGGTACCTATGGTACCCCCCAGCATTGCAATGTACAACATGGCAGGCACCACGCGGTGCCTGTCACATTGTGCTTTGTAATGCACAACATGTATCTTTAGCATTGCGGGGGGCGGTGCTGAAAGCACCACCCGCCGCAATGCTAAAGATACAGGATGCGCCCGCCACTGTGCGGGCGCATCCTAATACCCCCAACGGGACCCCCGCCCTTATGGTGGGCGGTCCCTACACACGACAGGATGACGGGCGGACAGAGTCCGCCCGTCATCCTAATGAGCCCCCTAGTGTTGGTGATTTTAGGTCTCTGCGCACTTTTTCACTGTGGTCCAGTGTATAGTGTGTGGGCTCTCTGTGTGTGTGGTGAGAGTGACCTGCCCTCCTAAAGGAATGCATAGGGAATATGTGTGACCATGGTAGTTCCTGATGTGTGGGGAGTGCAGGGTCGAGTTTGGTATGTGCGAACTCGTGAGATTGAATTCCGCGCAATGATGTACGCGGCATGATTGTGTCTAGTGTGGAAGTGCCACTTCTAGAGGTTGGCCTGTTTGTGTAATTTGTGTCTGGCGTGTGATTGGCTGGAGCTGGCTGTTGAGCCTGGCTCCAGGAGTCAGGATGGGTCTGCCCCAGTGGTGAATTGGGAGATTAGCATGCTGATGTAAGGGAGGGGTACACCTGGGACCTGAATAGGGCTGGGGTTTTCCTCCACAATGCTGGCTCCACCCCCTGTGGTGCGTGTGATGTCCCTAGCCTGGCCAGTGAAAGGGAGTTCCCCACAACCAGTTGTAGCTTGTTTTTACATTGCCTGCACCCTGCTGGACAAAGGGATTTTTGTGTATAAAAAGAGGCTGTGAACTCTTGTAAGGGGTTCTTGTGCTTCACTTGAAACAACCAGGGGCGTGCTGCTGCTGGGGCCCAGGGGAAGGCTTGCCTCCCTGGGCCCTGCCCAGCCCCTGGATGAATGGAGGATTTTCCTTGTGGGAGCTGTTTTGCTCCATCCTTGTTCCTACAGGACTGCTGGGAACTTTTCTAATGGCTGCTAAAATTGCCAGGAACTTCAGCAGCCTCCATGTGGCATATTGTTGGCAGAACGCGCTTTAAGTTAATTTTCCTAGAGAAGGAAGAGGAGCGTGGGCTGTGCAGCGCGATGCTGCAGGCCCTTTAGAAAGGATCCCCCAGAGATTGCCTTGGGTTCCATTGCGAGAGCCCACCTCGCTTATTTTAAATGTAATTGCGCAGGTGCCCACCCTGCATGGCCGCCTTCCCGATGTTTGTTTCAAGCAGGTGCCCACCCGCTTGTCGGAGCCTTCACAGGAGCCCACCCTGCTTTGTGTGGGTAAAAACGCCGAGATTTCCGTGGCAGTCCCCGCCGCGGCCGCCCCGGAAGTCAGGCTAGTCCGCCTGTGACTGGGGCGGGGCCGCGGCGGGACCGGAAGAGGAAGGAGAAGCATGGCGGCTCGGCAGGGCTGGGATGGAGCCCTGCAACGTGGAGGAGTTGCTCCTGGTGAAGCGCGGTACAGCTGGTCCCTGCGAGGCCCTCTCAGGAGCGAGAGAGCCCCGTCCACTGCCGCACCACAAAGAGAAGCGCCACTGCCTCAGGAGGAGGTGCTTCCGCGCTGAGGGCCGGTGGAAGGAGAGGGATCGCCAGACCCGGTGAGTGTCGTGGGGGGGGGGCTCTGCTTTGTGTACTGGGCGGCCCCACCTGACAAAGGGCCGCCCCAGCAAGGAGGACAGAGGGCCAGTGAGGGCCCGGTGGCAGTCAGAGCGGCCCCATCTAGCAGCGGGCCGCTCCAACGTGTGCGGGCAGAAGTTCTCGAGCCCCGGTGGCTCCCACAAGGGGCAATCAGTCTTGGAGAGCCAGAGGGGCCCGTGACCCCATGTTCCGTCCCCCAGTGTGGGGGCAAGTTGTTTCTAGAGCCAGTGCGCTCCAACGTCCAGGGCCAGATTGGATTAATTAAGGAGCCAGTGTGCTCCTGGGGCCCTATTGTTTCCCTGAGAGGCGCCAGAGAGGGCACCGTGCTTTTTTTCCTGAGCGGCCCCAGATGGCAGCGGGCCGCTCCAACGTTTTGGCGCAGTTGGCTCAGAGGGCCAGTGCTTTGTCTATGATGGGCACACAATGAGTTGAGGAGCCAGAGTGCCCCTGGGGGCATATTTTATTTCCATAGCCTTGAGGGCTCCAACGGTTGGGCGCAGTTTCGTTCCTGAGGGGCTAGTGAGAGCCCCAGTCTCACTTTTGAGTTTACAGCTGCCCAGCATTTAGTGGGCAGCTGCACTGTTTAGGCACCAAGGGAGAGAGAGTCCCTGTGTGGGACGGAGATGGCACGGAGGTGCCAGGCCTTCTACAGCTGCGCAGCACTTAGTGCCAGCTGCAACGTTTAGGCCCTGTTACTGTTCCCAGCTGCCCAGCAAGTAGTGGGCAGCTGCAACGTTTAGGTTTGCGCCGGTGGCGTACCCCTGACTGGTGCTGCGTGGCAGCGCGCCCTGACATTCTGGACACAGGGCATTTGAGTCCCTCCTTGAGATGGCCAGTTTGCCAGGGGGCTGGTATGTGGGTAGGGCGCAAGGCCCTAATGTGATTTCTGCGCAATGTGATTTTACTATGTTTATAATGGTAATTGCCTAATGTGATTTTTGCGCAATGTGATGTTACTATGATTATGAGGTTATTTTACCTATGTAGGTTTATGTTAGTGAGAGTTTACCTCACTGTGAGTTACGCCCCTAAATGTGATTTATTCGGAGGAGGCAGAGTCTAATGTGTTTAGACTAGTGGGGAGATTGCCTACTGTATTTTTACGGGTTAGGCCTAAAAGTGATTTATGCGTAATGTGCTTTGCCTTTATGCTTGAGTTATACTTCTAAAGGTGCTCATGCTTAGAAGTTTGCTTTGCCTAGTATGTTATACTAGAGAGGTTATGTGTCCTGTGTGATCTAGGCCTATGGTTATTAGTATTGCGTAGTGTGTACTTACCTGTCACCAGTGGTCACTGGTTGTGGTCTATAATTGTTATTTTGTGCTACACTTATTCTAAGTTCTAGAAGTGCTATTTCTGCTAAGTGTTGATTCTGACAGTGGCCCATGTGGCCCTGTCCTACTGTAAATAATCCCTTGTGAATATTGCCCGTGCCAGTTGGCACAATGTATATTGTGTGATTACTATCTGATGTGTTTTGACAATACAAAAGTTATTTTTATATAACCTTGTGTGGAGTTCCTTTTGTGGTGTGCCTAGGATGTTGTTGCTGTTCTGTGCGTGCGCAAATGCTTTACACATTGCCTCCGGGATAAGCCTGTCTGTTCGTGCCAAGCTACCAAGGGGGTGAGCAGGGGTTATCTTGGCGTGTGACTCCCTTGCCCTGACTAGAATGGTGGTTTCTGCCTGGCTTTGGCGTAAGCCTTAGCCAACCAGAAAATCACAGTTCTAACAGTGATTAAATCTAGAGAATCCATAAAATCAATAAAACTATCTAAAAGTGATTGCAACCCCTGCGACGTTCTGGCCACCAAAACAGCATCGTCGGCATACAATAAAGCCGGAATCATTTTGGAACTCACCCTAGGGATGTCCTTGCTGGAAGAGATCGATGCGTCACCCAGTTTATTAATATAGAGTGTAAACAGCAGGGGTGCTAGTATGCACCCCTGTCGTACTCCTTGTTTCACTAGCCATTCCCCAGTTAAACTTCCGTTTTCATCATAGAGAACGGCCGCCGATGTACTTTCATGAATGGCTGCCAAGAACTAAATCAACGCTGGATGAAGCCCAATGCAGTGAAGGGATGCCCAGAGTTTTTGTCTATTTACAAGGTCGAAAGCGGTGGATAAATCCATAAAGGCTAGATGGATATCCCCCCGCTTAGCGACCATGTACTTCCCTATAACTACATGAAAATTAAGGCATTGTCCCATTTTGGCCTTTCCCTTCCAAAACCCATACTGCAGGTCCGATAAAATGCTGTTTTTGTCCAACCAATCTGTTAGGCGGGTAGGTACGGCCTTCCCCATTATCTTAGCTGCAGAGTCCAGAAGAGAGATCAGCCTATAACAGAACGGATCGTCTTTTGCACCCTTTTTAAAAATTGGAATTATGACAGCTTTGGCCCAGGACTTGGGGAAGCCGACCTTGGTCGCGGCATTAAAAACAAGTGTCAAAATTCTAGCCCAGACGCTGGGGTCGGCCCTATAGAGGTCTGTTGGTACGCCATCTGGGCCTGGCGCTTTACCCTTTGCTGTCGACATGATCGCCTCAGTCACTTCCTCCTCTGTAAAACGCACACTTAAGACCTTAATATTATCCCCTTGAAAAGTTTGGGCCACTTCAGTATTTATGCCACTAAAATGTTTAACCCATTTTTCTGGGGGAATGAGACAGTCCATAACTGAATTATATGTTTCACTGAACATTGGGCTATTAACCACCTTCCAGAATCTGGAGCTGTTAGACAGGTCGCTTGCTTGGCTATGTTCTCCCCAAGCCATTTCTTTTAGCTGTAGTTTTCTTTTTTTAACTGCAGATTTATAGGCTTTTCTAACCTGCTTGACCATGTTTACATCCCTTGTAGGATCCTTCAAAACCCCTAGAAGTGCAGTATGCGCAGTAGCGCATGCTGAGTCGAACCAATTTTTATGTTTTTTGGGCCTTGCTTTGCAGCATAGTGTCAGATTGGTAGCTACCTGCTTCGTAGTGCGATCAAAGGCACCTAACATTTCGACTGGGTTAGAATCCGGCTTTGAGCATATACTAAAATCCTCTGGTAGCCCTCTATATAAATTTCCAAGAAAATTATCTGGAGTAATTGCTTCCCATTTTAATCTCCGAGCTTGGTCCTTGGTGGCAATTATAGACTTTGAAATAATGACTTGCTTATTCCCCATTTCAAAAGCCCGGATATGAAGAATCAGGGTGAGAGGATTATGGTTACTCAAACAGCTACACTTGACAAAAAATGTGCCCAATAGTTCAATCAACGGGCATGATACTAAAATATAATCAATAGTGCTTCCATATCCCTGTCCTGTGTAGGTCGGGACTGGAGGAGAAGTGTCTGCTTGTTCCGGGCAGAATAAATTAAAAACACATAAAAAAACTCTCTAGATAGGACCCGCACTTTGTATGTTCAAAATGAGTTGTCCCCTGGGGTCCGTGTTCCTCTTCAATATCTTGCATACAATTGGATGGACAGACATGAGTATTAAAATCACCAAGGATTAATAATTGGTAAGGAGCGTCATTTGTGGCCTCATAATCATTAAGAAAGGTTGTTAGAGATCTCAAATGCTCCACATCATCTACTCTAGTATAGGAATTGTAAAAATTCACCACTAATAGACCAGGTAGATTTTCGCCTAAAAGTTGAACCGCTAAAATATTAGGTGTATACGTCGCTATCAGCTTAGGCCTGTAAAGCAATTTAAGGCTAATCAATATCAAAAGTCCCACCCTCGACCTCCCCATAGACGATGGCACAGCATTTTTCCCAAAAGAGCAATACCCGTCCAGATGGTATGAACCATGTGAATCCCAGGTTTCCTGCAGTGCAATAATATGGTACTTTCGAAGTAATGACTCCCAATTTATATCCCCCCTTTTTGAACGCAAGCCGGCTATATTCCATGACAGAATTTTTACTTCAGATCCAGTTTCAAGCCGGCCCACTTCATTACCTTCAGTTTCTATTGGTGAGATAGAAACTGGAGATGTATTTCAGAGTGAGATCACCGGTGAGTGGTCAGGCAATGATAGATAGAATTCCTGTACAAGCTTTGTACTATCTGGAGGGGGTGCCTCTGTGTGTGTATTACCTACTTGTAGTCAACCCTGGTCATCTAGGTTGGACAAGGCCTCAAATCTATTCGATACAACAATGGACAGGACAAACTCCCCATGTGATCTCAAAGGAGGCCGACAAAAATACCCCAACGGTAAAGCAACAATGGAGTTGAATTTGGGAAAAATGGTCTTGTGCTTGGAGGATCAATTGTGCCACTCTAGGGCTTCGAAATTTACAATGACACAGTCCCCCCCTATCTTTTTCGGAGATCTCCCAAGCCATGCAACTCTGCGCACCATCAGGATGTTGTTAGCTAATGATGGCCTAAACCCTTTATGTTTGGCCAACCAATCCACAGTTTTAGTTTTTTAACTGCATCCATGATTCATGTTGGTCCGATCTTAAAGGAGGGACATTTGCCAAAATTACAACAAGGGGACTTGCGGCTGGTGGTAAGTCTATAACATCCTGCGAATGTTTTAACAGTACATTTGATGCTAGAGTATGTATTGGAGTTTTACCTCCCCCAGGCCCCAATGATGGATCATTCGATGACCCAGCAAGATTATTCTGTGGTTGTGAGTCAATAACACTTGTAGAAAGGGGTTGTGTCTGCCACCCACGCCCCTGCTGAGAAATACCAACTAGCCTGCTCTGCCCCATCAGTTCAGCCCTCCCTACTTGGGTCGAAGGAGTTGATGCATGGTTTGTACCATTTATGCTATCTACAACAGTATGGGTTAAATGATTCACCATGGTTTTGCCTGAATCTGAGCCTCCTGACTGAGTAATTAAGAGACTACCTCCCCCAAGGGCGTTCACCACATTTGTATCTATCTTCCCTTCTGCAGATTTTGCCAAACGGGCAACTTTCTCCTCAATTTCCCCTAATTTCGTCCAGAAGGGTGCAAGAATTGTTAGTATTAGCGTTTCTACTCGTTCCCAGTATGCCTGATTGGCCCCCACACCTTGATGGTCCGTCATATTTTCAGGATAAGCCGTCCCAGATTTGAATAACTTTGGTTGCCTCTCCCTTTATCTTTATTTTGGGCTTGCACTGCTAGACTGCCCCTTGTTTGTTTTGCTAAAGGTTCCCCCACACCACCTACAGCCCCAATACTTTCTCTGGACGGTCTCTTTGGCCTAGTGACCCGATTAGCTTGAGCTTTCCCTTTATCAATATGGGAAGTGTTCTCAGTATGGGTGTGAGTAGAACCATAGTAGCGTCAGAAATATGTGGGGTGGTGGGGACCGTTATTGGTCCGTGTGCAGTATCACGTACAGATATATCCAACAAAGAACACTCCGGGGACAATTCCAGACACTCCTGAGATATACTCTTGTGCGTCTCAGCAATACCCCCCGGTGTGTGATCAGGTAGATCTACAATTGGGTGGCTATCAGAAGTTACGGCTACCACAGGTGACTTTGCCTCGCTTATTGCTCCCATGGATGATCTTTTTTGTGCTGCATAGGCACCCAATGAAAGCCTTTTTTTCCGTGAGCTGTATCTCATGCTGGAGTACCGATTCAGCCCTACTCAAAAAGGCATCCAATGTACCCACCACCCCACCCCCATCTTTCCGGCTCTCAAGCTTCCGTTTTGTAGCCATGAGCCCTCTCCTATGGAATATTCACCACCCCACCACAAAGCGCTTATCCTCCGCAACCCTGCCAACAGTTAGTCCAAAGTCAAAAACAAAAGTCCCGCTTACTTATAGTCCAGGTACAGGTGCAGATGTTAGAGGTGTGGCCCAGCCCAGCCTCCTCCTGGCTACGACGGGCACGGAAGGGCCCACTCGTGGCCCGGGCAGCGCCCGGGCACGCCCACGCTACGTGGGGCCTCTGTTGCTTAAATGCGCCTCCTGGTGCCGAGTGATGACGCGATCTGCTAGCACCACCAAAGTCCTCTGTAAAATGCAGTTCCTTACTGCGTGAGGCTGGCGAGTCCGTAATTAGATGCGGCGGCGGCCACAAGATAGCAGCGTTTTCCCCTTCAAAAGCACAAGGAGCCGGTAAGCAAGATATGTGGCAAGGTTTGCAGCGTCCCGCGCTGCATGGGTCCTCTGTCGCTTAAATTATCCTCCTGGCGCCGAGTGATGACGCGATCTGCTAGCGCCACCACAGGCCTCTGGAAAATGCAGTTCCTTACTGCGTGAGGCTGGCAAGTCCATAATTAGATGCGGCGGCGGCCACAAGATAGCAGCGTTTCTTCCTTCAAAAGCACAAGGACCCGGTAAGCAAGATATGTGGCAAGGTTTGCAGTCAAATTTTCTGTGTAAGAAAATGTGTTACTTGATTATTAAACCTAAATGGTGTGCATCCAATGTGAGGGTTTACATGGTTGTCATAATTATTTTGAGTTCATAGAATTCAATGAAAATGGGAAAATATGTTGACGAAACGTTTAATGTGATATAAACTATAAGATAACATTATGCCTCTAATTCTAAGATAATGACAAGCAGCAAATAGCAATTTTAAGACTATCTGATGCCTAACTTCTGATGATTTTTCAGCTACCAGACAGTGTTATACTGAACAAGCAGTTACCTATGTCATTATCATTTGAAATGTCTTTATGTCATGACTACAATTTCACACCTGCTTTATTAACCTTCTTGCTTTCTCAAATTTGCTTGAAAATGCACTATTTGCCCACTCTTTTTTTCCAGAGTTTCCCAGGGAGAGAACTTCCCTTATGACAGTCGGGCTTGATCTCTACGATTGCTCGCCACAGGGCACTCATCCCGAACTTTTACTCCTTACCACTTTCAAATTTCACCAGCCGCCACTGACCATTACCAAGATCCAGTGGAGAAGTGTGGCTCACTGTTTAGAGGAGGCAGACCTGGAAGCAGAGGTCAGCCCAGGACCAGGGTTCAATTCTCGGCTCAGCGGGGTCTTGAGTCTTAAAATGTCCATGAACTCGACAATTCTCGGTCCGGTGCCTACTCGATGCACGGGTTCACACTCTGCGACTCTGGGCAATAGCTTGCTTAATCTCCACAATGGCCCCTCGCGGCGGGATGCCTGGCTTTCACCTTGCGGATACCCTGCCGGGGTTATCTCACAGGGGAATACAAGGACGGGTTCCCTAAGCAAGCGCTTAGAAACCGCTTGGTGATTTGCGGTATATAAATTCCTGTACATTTACATTTACATTGTGTGGGTGGCCAAAATGTCAGGGAGGCTATTGGGGCTGGCCATGACATGAGACAAATAAACACCTATGCTTAAAACCGGCTCTGCCGGTGAATATTATGAAAACGTTTGAACATTAGCTGGCATTTGATTGTACAGAGACTGTTACTGTGAATTGCCCAGGTGAATTGCTTACCTCTCTCCTAATTGTACTTCCCCTGTTCAACAGAAGCCCCATTAATTTGTCCCACTCAATTTTTATCCTGCACGTATCTCAGAGCACTGTATCCCCAAACAACATCTGCCAACTGAACATGTTCCTCCTTCTGTGGCCCAGATACAACCTATATCTCTGTACTCCTTTGTGCTGTTGCCTGCTGACTGCTTTTCTGTTGTCAGGTCGGAAATGCTAAGCAAGCATAAGGTGACCTTACAAAAACCCCACTATTAGAATAAGGCCTTCCATAAACAGCACAAAAGAAGATTAGCCCTCACAAATAATCAAAAAAGAAGATAAGATCATGGACGTTAAAAATCCAATGCATTTTCATAAGGGAAGAATGAATTATACAACAGGTTTCAAAACTATACTCATTATTCTCTGCAGACAGCACAATACTCCTAGACTGCAGCGCAAAATATCTATGTGCCATATCCTGAAGCTCCTAAAACAGAGGTGTCATTCGTACATTTCTTATATTAATGGCATAAGAGCATACATTTTTTTTCTTCTGCAAACAACTTAGCTTAATTACTGGACTTACCTTTGAACATACGTTTGTACATTTGTATATATGCTTACTTTCAAATGCTTTACACATGCTGCATCCCCATTACAAGATGGCCATGACATTACCATTGACTGGGGTCCCTTTGTTCTTCATGTCTAGCTAAATAAAGAGCTCCTTCACACTATTTATCCAGCTGCCAGTCAAGTAGTACCTGAGTCCTACTACTTAGCCTGTAGCTGGATAAAAAAAATGTACTTTGAGATATTTTAGCCTGCAGCTGGAGATTATGTGCGATGTTGCTGCGTAATAGCAGAGGTTAAGTACTATTTAGCAGGCTGTAAGAATCATAGCCATTACCTTAATGTACCTATATGGCCTTACAACTTGGTTGTCGTACCAGTATCTTCATACCATGGTTTCAAGGAGCTTTAGTACTGCTTATTATTAGTAGCATATATGTGGTTCCTCTGTTTTTTTAGTCATGGGGTGTTGGTAGAGCTTAGTGCTTAGTGATTGTGGCTGGTGGTCTCAACCAACTCAAGTATATGCCATCTGGATAGATTGGCAGTGTTGAGATGAAAACGAAATATAATCAAATGGATGTGACATATGTTGAAATGGACGTGACAGGAAAGCATCAGATGAGCAATGAGATACATATTATTCCTTTAAAATTAAGAAAGTGCGGACATTGATTTCATATGTGCTGAAACAAATATAGCATGCTGACATTAAAATAACATGGACTGAAAAGAACATAGAAAGTATTAACATGAACATTACACTCATCTAAAGTAAATTAAAACATTGATATTAATTTTAAAAAAGAAATCACTATTGGTAATAGATTCACACGTGAGTAGTAAAGTGAACTCTTTCATGGTCTTATCTCACTTAAAATGGAATTCTGGCACAACGAGCATGAGGAGTTTGCATCACTAGAACTGCAACCAGGCACATGGCACCAGACAAATCAAGGATACAAGATATCAAACTCTGGAACAAACCTTTGGTAATACATAAAATGTATACCTGCCGTACATGCCCTGAAGATATTTAAAAAACGAATTCTGTGTTGTTGTTTATTTAATGCTATGTTGTATTCTTTATCTTCCTTAGGGTGATTTTAAACTCTGTGTTTTTCAGGCTGTATATAATGGGATTACATAGTGGAGTTACAGCAACATATGACAGAGACAATAGTGTGTTGTATTTTACTGAAGCCGTTGATGTTGGTCTCATGTACGTAGAACAAATAACTCCATAGAATAATATAACAACAGTCAGGTGTGAGGTACAGGTAGAAAAGGCCTTGCGTCTCCCTTCTTTAGACCGGATTTTCAGGATTGTTGAGATGATGTTGATGTAAGATGCGATAGTTAAAGTAAAAGGTGCAACTCCTATTAGAGTACCCATGATGTAGCTTGCTGCCTCAACATCACGAGTGCTGCTACAAGAAAGTTTCATTACAGCTGCCACATCACAGAAGAAGTGGTTGATTGTGTGAGACCCACAGAATGAGAGTCTAGACATTAGAACAATGTGTGGAATTGGATCTATTAAACCAAATATCCAACTTGCTGCAGCCATTTTCAAGCAAACAATGTCATTCATGGTGGTCACATAACATAAAGGATTGCAAATGGCCACATATCGATCATAAGCCATAACTGTTAGAAGGAACATTTCCGTAGACAATAGGAAAATGAAAAAAAAACATCTGCAGCATACATGCATTTATAGAAATGCGTGTTGCCTCCAGAAAGAAGTGAGCAAGCATGTTTGGGAAAATGATTGTCGTGTAAGTGATGTCCAGAAAGGCTGGTGTGTTAGGAAAAAATTCAATGGTGTTTGCAATTGTGTGTTGGAATAGAGAATCACCATGATAAGAAGGTTCCCCACAAGTACCAGCAGGTAAATCAGCAAAAAGGCCAGAACAAGTGGAACTAGAAGATGTGGAAAATCAAGAAAAACCACAAGGGTGAACTCAGCTGCTAAATTTTGATTCTCTCCTTCCATTTGTCCTGGAGGGCAGTTTTCTGGTGCTCAGACATCAAGAATACCTGCAATCAAAGATAAAAACAAAAGTAAATATGCAATACTTACCGTTTTGAGTGGGACAATGGATGTGCATGGTTGGCAGTCGTTATGTACGTTTACAATCAGAAGAAATGTATTAAACTGATGATACAAAATATAGCCATAAGCCAGTTCTAATTGCAGATCTAAATGTTGCTTGGTATTGGTATTTATTCTTTTTGCATTTTCCTGGGACAGTGGTTAGGATGCCTGATGTCTATATATAAATGGATGCCTGATGTCTATTGGTGATGTATATGTTGGTCACTTATATATGTGACAGAATGTATATATAATTATTCAAACATTATCAAGAAGACACAATTAACCCAAACACCCACGGATACGAAAAGTTTAAATAGGTTGCAAACTAGATAATAGCTGTGACTCTAGGTATAACCATAAGGGCAGACAACTTTCAAATGAGTATTATCTGTTCCTGACTAATTTGTAGATATGGCACTTCAAAGACTTTATGTTATGAACAGCTACAGAAAGAATATTATTCAGGTCTCATCTTGTTTTCATCCAGTAGCTTAGTAGAAGTTTAACCCCCTTCAGTCACTGTTCGATTGAAATGTCTTCCACATTCTGCTTCAACCCACAACATTTTGTGTAGTTTTACACATTTTGCATTCACTGGTGAATTGGCACTCAAATTAATCCAATCTGCTTGTCTGAGTTGTTTTTCATGAAATCTCTCAAATGCTTTACTTTATCAAACATTAAATAGGAGCATTCGAGTGCTCCTTGGAGCATAAAAAACAAACTTGCCGAGTGGTCCATTTCAGTCCATGCTTAGATGAAAGGTCTGTGTCCAACCACAGTGACAATTCACTGTGCTTTTATTTTGGGATTATTTAGTAAAGCACTTCTACACAAAGTGGTGCACATACCAGAGAAACGCAGGACAGAACAAGACAAGAAAACAACTCACCATCGCTATAAATTAGTCTAGTTAGAAAACCTAGGGAGATGGATTGTCAACAGTGTTATAAAACTGGATAGGGTTGATGTCCTCCTAAGGTGAAAACAAAATGTATTCCACAGTTTTGGAATTGGATGAAACAACATGGAGGCCTGGAGGGCATAAACTAAATAAAAAGCAAATGGAGCAGAATGGGCAGTGTAACCAGAGAACTTAACAAGATTAAGCAAGTAAGAGAACACAATTAAAATGAAGGGCCATCTAAATAGAAGAATTACAGGCAGACAGCAAGATTGCGCAAGGTTCAGCGAGAAGAGAGCATTATGCTGTAGCAAGAATAATGGATGAAAACAGGATTTTGTAACAATTTCAAATAGGGTAGCGACATATTTAGGAAGATCAACATAAAGAGCACAGCAATATTTAAGGACAGACAGGACAAATGTTTTACGTTGAAGTTTCAAAAAAAGAAAAGAAGAAGCTTCTGTTTTTTGTAGAAATGAAGACAGCAGTTTTAGAGAGGGAGTCAATTTAAAATAAAAGTTAAACAATGATATATATATATGATCAATGTGTAGATATCAACCCAGGAGGTAAAGAACAGAACTTGCCCACATAATAGTGATAGGACGCAAAACAACCTACTTCCTTAAAAAAGACAGTTTATTTTAATTAAACAAATTACATAAAAAATCACAAAGCTAAGTGTGTTAAAATTTAAAAAAATTCTAAGGGGTAGAGAAATATAATGCACACAAACAATTGAGAAAATACAATAAAGACAAATAAAACACAATAATCACAATTTCATAAAAACAAAATGCCAATTCTTGAATTAATTATAAAATATGTTGTCAACATGTAATTTGTTTAATTAAAATAAACTGTCTTTTTTACGGAAGTAGGTTGTTTTGCATCCTATCACTATTATGTGGGCAAGTTCTGTTCTTTATCGCCTGGGTTGATACCTACACATTGCTTTTTTCCCTGACCTAGGGGTTTCATTATCTTCACTACAGGGAACCCTTGTTTGATACAATTATATATATATATGATCATGCATATAACTATATATATATATATATATATATATATATATATATATATATATATATATCTATATATATCTATATATATATATATATATATATAGATATATATATATATATATATATATATATATATATGTATAGATATATATATATATATATATATATATATATATATATATATGGAGAGAGAGATATATATATTACTAATACGCACTACAAGACTTTAATAATATTAAAAAGGGCGTGAGGAGTATATAAAAATAGCAAAGAAGAAAATTTAAATTATATAGGAAAGTAAAAACTATTTCAGTGTTCGACCTCTGCCGATCTCCCATCCTTCTGTGTAGCAAGAAGAATTTAAAGCTCTTTCAAGTAAGGGACTAATTGGATCCTGCCAGAACTTTGTCTAAGACTGGTCACTACGTAATGAAGGATTGTGACCAATCAGTTGTGGAAAGAGCATGCACAAAATCTCCCTTGAATCCAATTCACCAACACAGGATCAAGGCTAATTGTGGCTTTGCTGCCATGAACACAAGAGGGTCTGGAACTGAAATAACAGACTAAAACAACTCACTAAAACCATGATGCTGGAAAGGCTTTGGTAAATTGTGGATCGAATACGTTTTTTAGAAGGTCTCGTGGTGACCTACTGGCATCGTAGCCTAGGCTGGCTGGATTGACTCTGAAATAGAGGAAAATGCTAGCAATTCCTCTGCAAAAGAGTGGGATAAAGAATAGCATTTGCCAAAAAACAGATTAGGGTGGTTGTACATTCCTTGTGAACAAATTCATAGATGTATTCTCTGGTCTAAGACTTTGCCAAGTTATAGCACCTAGAATGAATAATATTCATAAATCTGTTGCACAGTGTTTGCCATCTCAGAATCCATGTTCGTATATTGGTTGGCTATCTTCAAAGTACAGTTCTAGTAACTCCCAATTAAGCACAAAAGTATGCAATCAATGACATGACATTCTAACTTCTACAAAATACTCTACAAGTGAATGAATGAATACTCATTTATATAGCGCGTGGTTACCCGGAGGCATCCCAGCGCTGCAGTGTAGCCAATTCATCACCCAAGAGATTTACAGAAATAGGAAGGTTTTTAGCATCTTTCTAAACCTAAGGTGGCTCTCTTCCATCCAAATAGGGTCCGGCAGGTTGTTCCAGAGTTTAGCTGATTGGACAGAAAAACGTCTGCCACCCATGCGGATTCTCCTTATTCGCGGGACTGCCAGGAAGTTCTTACTACTGGATCTAAGGGTCCTATTGGTTTGGTAAGGACAAAACAGAGATTGAGTTAGACCAGGCCCTGTCTTGGTCAAGGCTTTATGGACAATAGTCATAGCCTTAAAATCGACCCTTTGTTGTATTGGCAGCCAATGGAGTTGCCTGAGTGCTGGTTTGGCAGAAGTTCTACGCGGTATCTTTAAAAGCATCCGAGCTGCGCAATTCTGTACCGTCTGTAGGACCCTGAGTGTCCCTAATGTCGCTCCTAAATATATTGCGTTAGCATAGTCCAGGAGTGTTAAAATCAGGGCCTGGACTAATATCCGCCTTGCTTCGAACGGAAGCAGTTCAATGATTTTTCTAAGGGACCTCATCAGGGCGTAGCAGGTCGCTGCAACCTTCTGAGCTTGCACCAAAAAGTTAAGAGCTGGGTCTAGCCAAACCCCTAGACTTTTGATTTTCTTTTTGGGGGAAGGGGGGTGACCCAAAGTGGTCGGCCACCATCCGTCAACCGCGGAGGGAACATCATGTCCCAACATCATGATCTCTGTCTTTGTTCCATTAAGTTTCAAGAAGGATGCATCCATCCACTCATGAACCTTGCTAAGACAGGAGAAAAGTTTATCATAGGATGACATCTGGCCAGAAAGGGTGATGATAAGCTGCGAATCATCTGCATACGTCACTAGTTGAACTCCCCAAGGTAACACCACCCCAGCAAGAGGCCTCATATTGATAATAAATAAGGTCGGGCTGAGGGATGACCCCTGGGGAACGCCACAGCGAAGATGCGCAGGTGGAGAAGAGATGTCATCCTCAAATACAGAGAAGGTCCGGTCTGAGAGGAAGGATTTATTTATTTATTTATTTATTTATGTTTCTTGTAGAGCGCAGGAACTCAATCTCCAAGGAGATATCTCCGCGCTGTGTTGTTCCGAAGATAAGTAAGGACAGAAAGTTTGTATGACATATCTAGGATTGCTGGGTAGGAAACAAGTACATCTTCAGGTATTTTCTGAAGGTAACAAGATTGGAATTTTGTCTTAGGAAGGGGGGTAGTGAATTCCATAGAGTAGGACCTCTAAATGCCAGGGCTCGGCCTCCTTGTCTTTCTCTTTTGATCCTAGGGATCTGCAGCAGAGCTTGATTTTCAGATCTTAGGGATCTTCCTGGTTGATAGGGTTGGAAGATTTCAGTTAGGTACCTAGGGCCAATTCCGTACAAGCATTTATGGATAGTACAACATATCTTAAATTGTACTCTCTGGCGTATTGGGAGCCAGTGTAGCTTGCTCAGTAAGGGATGTGAGGGGGTTCTCACAGGGACATTAAGGATCAATCTGGCAGCAGTGTTTTGAACAACCTGCAGTCTCTTCAGCTGTTCTGCATTAGCGGATATAAGCAATCCATTGCAGTAGTCAAGCCTACTCATAACTAAGGTTTGTACTAGTGTTCTCCGATGATAGTCAGCTAAGTATGGGAACACCCTCCTGAGTAGGCCAATGACTCTCATGCAGGTTCCCGTGACCTGTGTGGCATGATCTTTTAGTACCAGGGATTGATCTAACTTGACACCCAGATTTTTCACACTTTCCTTAGGACAAGGAGCTATACCCAATGCTGGAGGCCACCACTCAGGTGTCCAAAGGAGTGGGGCATTCCCAAAGAGCATGACCTCAAGGATTGCAGCCATTTCAGCACGGTTCCAGTGACACCCACATCACCCATCCTTTGAATCAGAATAGAGTGATTAACGGTGTCAAAGGCCACGCTGAGATCTAATAACAGTATGGCTGCACAACTGCCTTCATCTACAATCCTTCTTGCTTCCTCAATAACTGCCACCAGAGCCGTTTCGGTGCCTTGTTTGCACCTGAATCCGGTCTGGGTAGGATGCAGTAAATTCTGGGTTTCTAGATGGTTGGAAATCAGAGAATTTACATATTTTTCTGTGAGTTTGCTAATTGTGGGCAGCAAAGAGATAGGGCGATAGTTAGCCCAGTCGTCAGGATTGAGGTTGGGCTTTTTAAGTAGTGCCTTTACTCTTGCATGTTTCCAGTGGAGGGGAACTTCCCCAGCTGAGAGTGAAGTATTGATCACCTCCTTAATCACCGGGGCCACAACATCAGAGACCTAGTTGAGCATGGTGGGGGGTGCCACATCAGCCGGTGAACCTGATTTAAGGTTACTCAGAAGTGATTGAACCTTAGAGCAATCAAGAGGGGGAAATGTTTCAAGAAGATTCAGCTCAAAGCTCGGGGGCGAGGCTAATATACATGGAGTATCAAGGAAAGTGGAATAGATGTCTGTTATTTTTGATACAAAGAAATTAGCCAATTCCCTGCAACGAGTAGATGCAAGACTGGGGTCAGCATTGGGAGTAGATGGGGTGGCTAAGGATTTGAATATTTTAAAGATTTCCCTGGAAGAGCTGGAAGCAGAAGTCATTTTTTCCTGGTAATATTTGGATTGAGTGGATTTAATCAGAGTTTTATAGTTGCGAAGAGTGATCCTATAGATATTCTTACTGGTTTTTTGGTAGTCTTTTCTCCAGAGCCTCGCTTTCTGTTTACAGAGTTGTTTAAGGGTTCTCAGGTCTGGGGTGTACCAGGCTTTTTTGTTTGCTCCGATACGATGGGAAAGCTCAACCTTAGGTAAGGTCTGGTCTAGTGATTCATCTAGCCAACGATTATAACAGTCGTTAGCGTCTGAGGGGTCATTGCGAATTTCAGGTACAGTTTCTAAAAGGTTGCGTGTTCATTTCTCAGTGACTAATTTAGACCAGGGTCGCCTAGTTTTTTTTACAAAACAAGCCTGGCCTGTCTGTTCCTGGCGGGTAAAGGAGAAGGACAAAAGTGAATGATCAGACCAGGGAATTGAGGTAGAGTTTGTAAACTTGAGCGCACTTAGATTAGTGTAACAATGGTCCAGTGTATATCCTGCCTTGTGTGTAGGGCCATGGATAATTTGTCTCAGTTGGACTGTGTTTAATGCTGACAACAGATTCTGACAGATCGGGGTATCTGATTTATCTAACTGGATGTTGAAGTCTCCCAACACCGTAAAATTGGGGGAGTTGCAGGATAGGTTGATGACTGAACTTAACAGATCTTCAAAAAAACTGTCCCGTCGCCCCTGGAGGTCTGTACACCAAAAGGCCTGAAAGCGAACATGTAGGGGAAAGGGTGACAGAGAACATCATACACTCTGCCCCAGGGATGAAAACTTTCTCTATTCTACAACTTATAGATTTTTTATGCGCTATGGCAATCCCTCCTCCTCTTCCATCCATCCGATCTTGCCTTACCATAACATAATTCAAAGGAAGGGCCCGAACAACATCAGGGTCGGAGCCATCGTTAGTCCATGTTTCTGTGAGGAAAAGAACCTCAATGTCTGAGTCCTCCAGTAACATGGAGATCTCTAGGGCATATTTAGGTAGGGATCGGCAGTTCAAAAGAGCCAGTGAGAAAGGAGGTTGCTCAGAGGACCTGATGTCTGGGGTAAAATGATAATTGCAACCTGGACAGGGATCGTGGTCCTTATCGGTATTTAACAGGATACAGGTCGGTCCGACCTTATCTCTTATAGTTGATTTCTGTTGTATGCAATCAGAGGTCTATTCACAGGTGAAGGAACAGGGAACAAGTAAGTCCTTTTAGCCGATGCTGGATTAAAGCCCACTTGATGATGCTCCTCACAGTTGGTACAAAGTTCAATACATAATGGTTATCCTCAAAATACACCAATTATGCATACACACACCAGTGCTTATCATCTGTAAAGCTCAAGATGATGTCACTGAACGCGCCGCGTCAAAATTTGTCTTGGCAAGGTTAAGCAATACGCTCCTTCCACCTCGAACCCTTAATGCACAGCATCAAGAATCTAATGGATGAGTTTTGTAAAGCGTAAGAAACAAAATGGCCGCCGTGATTACACAGTCTTGCAAGAGTGGATAAATCTCACAAGATTTTCGGAGATGAGGCCTCCATGAAATCAAAGCTGCGTTGGAAGTACCTCAGCACATGCTGAGGGCCCGATGTCTGGCTCAACATGGTTAAGTATGTTTTTATAATAAATCAGGCACAAAACATTGCCAAATTAACATTGACAGATGGCTGTTTTATGAATTGTAATGAGGATGAGCATGGGTACAGAGGTCCCACACTCCCCCAGTACCCTGCTATGCTATGATTCGTAAGGTATCCCAATATAGGCCTGGGTAGTCACCTAACCTTTCACCTACATTTATCATACCATTGTACTACATAACGGGCATGTGCAGACCTTTTACCTAGGTAGGTGCTGCATAAATGTTGTGTGTTTTTCTCTGAAAACTAGCCTCATTATTTATGCATGAGGTTTCTCAGAATCACAGCAGGAGTACCATCTTCTGCATCTCCTGCATAATAACTATGTATAAGGGTCATCACTATCGTCATCCTCTGCCGACATGACACAGCAAAGTAGAACCCCTGAGGGTACCATTTTGGGTAAATAAGAACCATATCTATCCTGGGACAGGCAGAGGAGAAAGACTTCCACACGGACACTCTGACACAAGACGGTGAGGTTACTTCACGCAGCAATCCAGCACGCAGTGTTCTGACATCACTCGCTGGGTGTCCGTCTGGAGACCAAGATGGGGTCCTTTATTCTCTCACATCAGGTAGTGGGGTTGGCTTTATCCTAGGGGAATTCTTGGCTCTACACTTCCGTACATGCTAGGTACATTTAGATACATCTAGTTTGGGTTAGCATCGTAGCAGTACGCAGTATTACTGTCATGTGTCTATATGCCTGCATATACCCATTGTTCTCGTCCTATGGTAGAATTCTACCATCTATTTACTCTGTTAATGATTATAACAGTAAATATCTGTTTCTGTCTCATGGTTGTTGCAGCACGCATATTTTACACTGGAATGGCGCTGGTTCAATAAATGCTTACTGAAAAAGTCGCCATCGTTTATTCTGTGTATGAGTGACTAAGTGAAAAGTACTGTACTGTGTCCACGATCCCTGAGGGGATGGGCTGTCGTGTTCAATAGTTGCCAGAAATTATTGGCTCGTTGGTAAGAGGGGTTTATAGTGGCACTGTGAGCCTGCTGGTATACAGGTGAACATATCTGGTGGGGGTATCTGGAATCAGTCTGGACACCACTCCCACAGTTTATGTTGTCTAAACACGCAGATCCTATATAGATTTATAGGAACTACATGACAGCTACATGGATGTTTTGCCCTAGAGGATTGACAAAGAAGGTGCCAAGAGAAAAGGTGACCAGGCTCATGGGTTGAGCACCTTTCCCTGGAGTAGTAACAAGCAAGGCAACCAACAGATATCTGCAACACTACAGGTCGAGGTGAAGTAGCCCTAATTAGGTCATACATAGTCACAAGGACCAATTCTGTCTGCACCAACATAGACTAGCTACAGTCTTTATCCCGTTATAACTGACCAAGAGTCCTTTGACTGTGTATAATTCATGTAAGGTAATATTAGGAATTTAGGGGACCCAATTGCCCTGACAAAGGCCCAGACCTCCATTGGTCTTATTAGAGAGCAGAAACATGTTGACATAACATTGGGGTTCTGCATTTCACATTTTTCAACTTTTGTTTTATATTTTGTGTTAGCCCATGAACAAGTGTAGTGTAGTTCCTATTTTCCCAATAGGCCCTGCGCATTGGAATAACATAAACAGTAGTATCGACGTAGAAGTGCGGATCTTCCAGGCCTCCACTGACTATGCTAAACTTAATTGGGTTTGTTACCAACTAGCTCAGAGGTCACTGGAAACTTTCTTCTCTGAATAGGAAGTGATCAGCTTCCCTTGTACAGACAAGAAGGGATTCAGTTTTCCAACAACCGTGCAACATGACAACTTTGCTCCTCAGATAAGAGTCAATCTCTAGAGTCGTGTGAACAATAGACAGTTATTTTACTCAGTCAGTGGTTGTGCAGTTTACTTTCACAATATGTAGAGAATAGAGAGACGGGCGTTTTCAATAAAGGGAAACATTTATTGAACAGTCTTTCTTCTCGTACAAGAGAAATGAATTGCCACAATTGCAAGACTTGTTATTAGATAAAGTACGTACAGTAAGATGAGTATTGCGAAATAATACTGTGAAAGCATTGATATGGTTTCTTAGCCATACAATGGTTTAAAATGAATAAAACATATATACATTCATATATACATTAGGCTAAAATACTCAACGGGTGCTTCTAACTACGCCTACCCCAGTGTACCTGACCTAAGCCTAATACTTGGGAGGGGAGTAAGAAAGTAGCTTTAAGTTAAGTTGGTTTTGCCAAGGTTTGCTTCAAGAATTCTCTCTAAAGGTTTAGTCAACACCATAACTCTGGAATAGAATGATGGAGGTCCGGTATCTCCTTCAGGGGGTCGATATCCCAGTCACTCGCAAGAGTGGCTTGGAAACGCCGGAGCTGGATTTCTCTGCAGGAGAAAAGACAGCGTCTCTCTCAGCGCGTCGAGGAAGAGGAGGGGCAGAGTCCGCGGGCAGCTTGCATCTGCTGGGCTCTTGCAGGGGACGGCTGTTCAGCTCCTAAGTTCACCACACCATCGTTCGCTAGTTAGCAGCGATAGCAGTAGCGATAGCAGCTATGGTATCATCAGCATAACTGCAGCTTCTTCAGCTTCAGCGAGACAGCAGCGATGGCATTGAGGCAGCTAGCCTTCAGCAGCGATCGTGTCAGCATCAGTTTTCAGCGCTTGCTTAAGGCAACGTTGGTAATATTTATACCTGAAAGGTGCCTTGTTTGACGTAAGTTTTTGGACATAAGACGTCAATAAAGATGTCACTAGGAAGTGATCGTCTATCAGTGCTCATTAGAGTTCTATTACTAATCAAAACATAGCAAGCGGGGCTTTCCCAGGTTGCTGAGTTTTTATCTTGTTGAAGAACTCGGAGTGTTAATCTAGGAATCTTAGATAGTAACTTCTGCTATGTCATTGCACTAATTGGTTGCAAAGGAAGTGGCAGAGAAAGCGATTCTGAAATGTGGCTCTGTTCGTGAGAGGCCAGAGACGAGTTTCTGAATATTGCATTTGAACGGTTATGCCAATATAGGGAATAAATGGATTTATAGCCGAATAGGGGCATAAGGTCACAGTATCGATCAGGGTCCTAGATTAGAACGCTACACCCACTTCACGAATTCATGTCCATCAAATTACTAAAACTAGAGCAATAAGATGCATGTGTAACATCGCCCACCCCAAAATACATATATGCATTTGAAATAGGCGTATTTGTAATACGTGAAAATTTAGGCACTGTACGTTTTTGAAGCATAGAAATCATTCAAAAATTATAGCATATGAAATCAATGAACGATTATGCAAAAAGAATTACACATGAAATATCTCTGAATACAGAAGAAGGGCGAGATAATTTCATCACATATAAATGCATTGCAGTAAAATGTGCTAGAGGGTGGTGTAAAGTTATTATGTCTCTAGATGTATATAGAAATAGAAGTAGAAGCTTCTGTTCTCTATGAATAGTTCTACGTTAAGCAAAGAATTTTTCGTGCCAAAAAAGGTGAATATTAAAAAGTGTTCAATTCAAAAGAATTCTTGCTAAACGGGGAAATAGAGTTCCAACGTTTTTAGCAGTTTTTGTTGTTCAAAACTGAAGGCCGAATTCAGAGTTCATGGGAACGCTGTGTGTCGGAATGCTTCTCTAAAGTTATTGTTTCTGTTCGGGTGAGAACATCATATCAGACAGGCTCTCAAAGAATTGGTCTACAAAATCAGGTGACAGTTCGACCAAATTCAATAGTGCTGTAACTTGGCAGGTGTGAGAATGATTGCTGTCATCAAAGGCTGGATCAGCAATGCTCACAGATGGTCGTACCTGGGTGATGTTGCTTTTGTCACTCGCTCCACTGTTACCACCTAGTCGTAGCACAGGAGTCTCAACGAATGCCGTCATCAGGATTGGTAGCCGCTCGGGACAACACAATGCGTGAGCCGTTATCGGACTTAGCAAAGTATCGATATCCATTGGTACAGCTGATGGAAGTGAAAGACAGGTGTTCAACACGCACTCATCTCCGCATAGCATACATCGAAGTACAGGTAAGATGCAGTTTTGCCATATCGGTCTGAATGAAAGGAACCAGGTCATGTTTAGATCTCTCAGCCTGGCCAATCCAAGGACTCTAGTTATTCTGTCCCGGTAGCGCACTGCTAGGATTATTTCTTCCATTCCCAAAGGAGTCATGTCTGAGCTGTGGCTTGCCATATCGAAGCAGGAGGGTCAAAAATAAAATCCCTGCTACAAGTCCCAAAAATAGGGGTATGCCGCCAAAAACAGAGTGGACAAAATTTGGAACGATTCCCAGAATTGCTTGAAATGGTGTTAGCAGTCCCGTAAAAATCGGCTTAAATATGCCTGGGATGCCTGTGGCACTAGACATGTTAAGGAGTTGGCTCAACATTTCTACGAAATGCACGGGGCAATTTGTTGATAAAAGGTCATGAACCTCCGTAGCTGTCCTTGCAACTAGGAGATCATACGTCTCTTTTGATGACGTGATGGGCACTGTTGTCTGCAAAAGCACAGACTTCATTTTGCTTAAAGTATCAATTCGTATAGAAGAGAAATGCAGACGAGGCCAGATGGGAGTCTCTATGTCTCCAGGCCCGCTCGGGAACAATGCTTGCATACAGCATTTGACCATGGAAGTTACGCTTAAGAGATAACTTTTTCCTGGCAAAAGGCCACAACATCTGTGATCCGTTCTTAGAATGTAACTCCCATTTGCGAGTTGCATAAAGAAAGGCTCTATCTGCGTTGCAGGTGT
Organism: Lissotriton vulgaris; assembly: GCF_964263255.1. Classification (NCBI taxonomy): domain Eukaryota; kingdom Metazoa; phylum Chordata; class Amphibia; order Caudata; family Salamandridae; genus Lissotriton; species Lissotriton vulgaris. The sequence continues at coordinate 93,542,097 of NC_141695.1, forward strand.
GACAAGCTGGTGGCATGAAAGGTTGTTAGTATTACCTTCACAGGCTCCATGTAAATTAATACCCTGGCACAAAAGTATACCGCTTAGTGAACGTTTACAGTTCTCACCACTAAGAAATACATTTTTGTCGCTGTCACTGTAGCATGAATGTGTGTATGGCAATTTCCATGCTAACTTAACATATCCTTTACCTAATCGTTCATACTGGCCAGTAGGTATGTATTCAAGGCACTTTTTAAATCGGAAAGTTGTTATCGGAATTGTGATAATCCCGTGTATTATCCATTCAATGACAGGACTCTCTGACATTGTCAATGGTAATCTCTCAAGTTTTTCGATGCTCAGGATTGTATAGTCTGCTCCTTTCTGTGCCAAGCTGATTTGTTTATCAGTAAGGTTAAAGATGGAGAACAATGACGTTGTGTTGATTAAACGCCAAGGCACATAGCCTGAACGAAGATTTTGCAGCGTCCAGCCTAATTGTACAATAGAACGTAATTGTGACTGGCCATGCTGTAACATTAGCAAGTCTCTGTCTATTATATCAAAGGCAGAGGATACAATATTGTCCAACGAATATATTCTGGAGGACAGAGTCATTAACCCATTGTCCACTACAGAAAGTGATTTTTCCAAATTAATACGACCAATTTCTCGTATTTTTTCAGCTGTTTCAATTTGTGTGACTTTCCAAGCCTCGTTGTATGCAGCATAGATACTGGTCACGATGAAACGCTTTTGACGCTGTTGGCGTGGTCCCAGAATGAAATCGCGCAAATCAGCACCCTCTTTAAGTAAAGACAAGTGTTGCTTAATTTCAGCCAGTGTGGATGATCCTAGCCATTCGAGGCAGGGTTTCCCTACCCTGTATGTTGTTACTATCCCTGGATGTTGTCTCTGGGAGTATCTAGGGTCTTGTCTGGTCATTTTTAACCCCTGTGTTTTATTCAGGAATCTATCTTGACAGTTGTTTGTGTCAGTAGGCCAGATTAACCACTTTTTCCAATCAGGATGTGTTCTGTTTAAATGTAAAATTTTAGTTACGTCTATCTCAATATCTGTTGTTGCATTTTCAGGTATTGGCTTTGGAATAGACGGTTTGTTTAGGTCTTTGATCTTAGCTAGGCCAAGACACGATGTTTGATGAATTGTGTCATTTAAAAACATCATTTGTTCTGGTATCATGCAGGTTCTGAATAATGCTTCTAGGCCTTGTACCTGCCAATCTTTCGTACCCCAGATGGTTTTTGTTTCAATGTTATTTTTCCAATAATCAAAACGAAACATCATCATTTTTTAATAAAATGCTTCTGAATATATTAATTTAGTGTTTGTCAGCATTGTTTTCATTCCTGTTTTATCTAACAGTTTGTAATAAAACGTTTCTGCATCACTGGTGTTAAACCCTGAGAAGTACTTGAATTTCTCATAGAATGTTTTAGAACTGCTTTTCGGTGGTGTTGCACAATGTTCCCACTGATTATACTTAAAAACATTTCTAGGCTGTGCAGATTTATGCAAGTAATGATCACCATAATGTGTAAAACAGAACATCTGTTCATAACTAGACGAACCTTGTAAATAATCATGTTCTGTGAATCTAGCTGACATTACTAAATCAGACATCATGTTATTAATACTATCAAAGTCCCAATCATCAGAGAATGTACTAGGTTTTACAAAGTCACTTAAGGAAACCTTCAGTTGATGAGGATACTTCAGGATCTCGACCGGACCATAGATCTCATAGTCAGTTTTCTCCCATACTACCCCACCAGGTATTGGAATGGCTGTGACATTTACTGTTGACAGTTCTCTTTTCTTCACGTGGGATGATCTGTGTGGTTTGAGGACTAGGTTGATGTTCTGACTTGCTGTGTCCATTGTACTATATTTTCCCTCAATGAATTTTCCCAAACAAAGTACCATGATGAGCCAAAGCAGGAGGAAAAATACACCTAGACCGAACCAGAACTCTAACCAAGGGGAAATAAGGTAGATTTCCTTCAGTTGATGAAAGAGTTCTGTTGCTTTTTCTTTAAAAGACTTTTTGTTCCTGGCATCACTTCGGGGTTACTTCGATCTTCAGAGAAGTTGTCGAAGTTGATGAAATAACCAGAGGCAGTTCTGTCAATTGTTGGGATTGTTCTTTCAATTTGTCTTTCGGTAGCACATTCAGAAGCCACATCATTGTAGACTGGTGTTTCTTGACGAACTGTTTCAATCTGTGTTTCAAGAGGCACGAGTTCCATGGCATTATTGCATAGTCCTTCTCTGTGCACTGCAGGCTGATCGAATGTGATTAGTCTTTCAGTTTGAACCTCTTGGATTGTTGCAAGTTTGGGTATTCTGTTGTTTCTCGGGAGTCCACTGGGCCTACTGTTGATTATAGGCCACATGCTTGTGGTTTTACCAGGTCGATTGATACAACTCTGTTCTCCTTTTTACCAGCAAGGGGCGGTAGTACTACTGATCTTGTTCCGGTGACTGCCAAGACAGGTACTGCTTTTCTGTAAGAAGGCCCAAATTCCTTCTTCACCGCAATTTTTTCTCTGACTAGATCCCCAATCTTTGGAATCCAGACAGGCCTTGCTGGGGCTGTTGCTTGTGGTGCCTAGTCAGTGATATCTGGCTGTTGCTTTAACTTTATGTTGCCTAAGGATTTTCTTGTTTCATTCAAGTCCTGTAAAACAGCCAAACGATCTTTTATATCAAAGTCTGTTGTTTTCTTATCTTGTACCACTGATATCTGACTATCGAGGTCCTGAACTCTCATTCTAGTTCCGAACATTAGTTCGTATGGGCTGAAACCTTTTAGAGAATTTCTTGGCAAATCATTAGGACTGATCTGGACACAATGTTTGACCCACCCAGCACCCGAACCTAATACCTTTGCTGTTATAGATCGCTTTATGTCTCGGTTTTTTCTTTCTACCACACTATTCCCTTCGGAGTGTGACGGACAAGAATACCGCAACCCAACTCCCATGCTGGCCATGGCCTCCTTATAAGCTCGAGAGCTAAAAGCAGGACCCTGGTCAGAATGGAACATGGCAATTGCGTATGTGCCGATAAAGACTCGCAGATCTTTTACAACCGTTCTGGCGTCAGCCGAGCGCTGGGGGACACATTTTTAAGTGGATTTTGTCTTAATGATTAATAGGACGCTGGATGGCTTGCGGACAGCATTATCCTTTCTATAAATGGTAACTGGGCAACAGGCAGGACCGGTTCATTACTGCGATCCCTGTCACAGTCCGGACAGTCCTTTACATATATCTGATGTTGCACGCTCATCCCCGGCCACCAATATACTGATTGCAATTCAGTCAGAGATTCCCTCATCTGAATGTGCCTTGGACCTTCACCCATGTGTGCGTCTGCTATTAATAACTTCCTCCTGTTCGTGTTTGGAATCACTCTATCCCCCACTCCAGGGATTCGAGCAAAAGGAAGGGAGTTTGCATCGATTATGTATGCATAATTGAGTGGATAGTTCACGGGTAGTGCTGCACAGTCGCCTTTTACGGTCGTTTTTACTGCCAGCATGGTTTCCCCGTCTATGTATTTTTCTCCACGCTTTTTTGTGGCTACGGAAGCCGGTTTAGTTGCTTCCGCTGTGGCTGTATTAGCCAATGAATTCCCTGCAACGTGAACGCCATCACGTTGAAGACTCTGTGCGTGTATCACGTGAGTCCTTTGTAGTTCTTTCTGTAAAAGAGCTACCTGTTTCCATAGCAATTTATGCTTTATTGTGGCACCTGTGTCATCTTTGTAATCGTTTTCAATCCAGCTCTGCAGTTTATTATTGTAAGAGTTGACGCATAAATGAGAATCACACACGATTAGTGTCGGGAATTCACGTTCTGCATTTTCGAGCGCCATCTTTAAAGATCTGATTTCAGCTCTCTGAGCCGAACAGTTTCTTACTGATTCAGTTTTTGTTACTTTCGGTCTGAATTTACCGCACAGCCAACGACCTTTAACAATCGCACAGGCTGCATCGTAGGATTTGCTCTCTACGTTAAAATGCTGTACAAATCTATCTGTATAGATTATACAGGCGTACTGTGGGAGAGGCAGAAGTTCGTTTGGCAGAGGATATTCTTCTTCATATTCTAAATCATTCAGTTCTTCGAATTGCGGGGCGAAATAGTATTTCACATCTTCCGCTCCAAGAGAATCTATACACTGTATCCATTTCGGATCCAGTGACACTGTAGGCAGATTTACTGGGCTGAATAGCGCCTCGAAGGCGGATTCCGCTGTGAGGATATTAATCCTTTTGCCGTGTGCTAGTTCTCGTTCATTCATTAATGCAATTTGCACTGCTTTCACAGTATTTTCTGTGGGACTGAATGTTTGTTCTGCTTGTGTGTACAAGTGAGATTTAATTGAAATGGGTACCTTTTCTCCCTCATTAGAGGTTAGGTACGTGAATCCGCATCCTCCTGGGATGACTGGGATTACAAGATCGCGTGTGTTGTCACGTGTATCTAATTTTGCTTTTGCTAACATGTCTGTTTGCAGTGATCTCAAAATTTCTGTGTGATTTTGAGTCCAGGTGATTTGTTTAAAATCAGGTTTAATTAGTTCGTAGAGAGGTTTAACCCTCTCTGCGTAATTTAGAATGTATGTTCTTCCGAAATTCAGAAAACCTAGAATCGATTGTAAATTCTTCAGTGTTTTTGGTGCTTGGAGTACAGCGCACTTCTCTAAGAAGTTGTCCGCTAGGCTTTTTCCTTAACTTGATAATTCGTATCCTAAAAATAATACTGTCAGATGGGCAATTCGAGACTTTTTAAAGTTGAATTTGTAACCCTCTGCTGCGAACCCAAGTATAATGGTGTTCACTCTTTTCAAGTGAGTATCCAAGTCGTCGTCTGTGAGATAGATATCATCTACGTAAAATAATGCCTCATCATCATATATTTGTAGTAACTCTGTTACTCTAGCTGAGAATAGTCCTGGGCTGTTCTTGAACCCCTGTGGGAGCCTACAGAAATCTTTCTGAGACCCCATTACGGAGAAAGCGGTCAAATACCTGCTTTCTGGTGCAATGTTTTGACAAAAGAAACCATTCGATATGTCTAATGTCGTTTTATATTTTTTCCTAACTATGTTATTCATTAGGGCTGCACTATGCGAGTTTTGTACTGCAAATGTTTTGCAACATGCATTAAGGCGTCTGTAGTCCAAAACTAGACGATATGAATTGTATGGCTTGGAGACAGGAAACAAAGGATTGTTCATTTGAGAGGTGCATGTTTCAATCACCCCATGGTATTCAAGTTGATCTAAGATCTCCCTGACCTGTTTTTTAGCTTCTTGCTTAATGGGATACTGCCGTTGGGCAGTTGGTTCACTTTTTAATTGGATTTTGTGAGGAGGTGAGTCCTCATCCCATCCTACATGATTTTTCTATAATGCCGGTGCCAGGGCCACTGCCCATTTCCTTGCATATGTATATTTTTTGTGAATCGGAATATGATTCGAGAATGCAGGCATAATCATTTCTTCGCCACGAGGGCACTCCCTGACAAACTCTGGGGGCCAATCTTTTTCAGCTAACAGAATATCATAGCCTTTTGAGAGTTTATCCCAAAATAGACCCTTTATTTTCCTAGTCTTATCACCCTCTATACGCAGTGTTATTTCGTATATCTTATGGGGCTCGCTAAGTCTGGTGTCGGCAGTTTCAACCTGAATGTATTCATTCGTGTCCACTGTCTCCAGATGACTCATCAAGATCTTGCGGGCTATACTGATTTCTGATGCACTGTCTAACATTGTCTGTGCCCACTCCCCGTTTTTCAACTGTGTCCTCAGTATTCTCGGCATGTTCCATTACTCTAATACTGGCTACCTTCTTTTTCGGAAATTGAGATTTTTTACTCTGAGCAGGTTCCTTGTCTTTGGACTTGGTGTGCTCTCCTGGGTCTGACCGTCCTCTTCTTTCCGATTTCTGCGAAAAAGATCGAGAGGGACGTGTATCAATACTTTGATATCTATCAGGTTTTTTCAAATTATCCCTATTTCTAAGGTTATATCTTTTCTCAGAGGGCTCCCTCTGGGGAGACTGGTGTTCTCGAGTCGGAGTTCTTTCCCTCCGTCGAGGAGACCTACCTCTGGACTGGAAAACTTTTTCCTTGGGAGTGGATTGTTTATTTCCATCCCTGCTCTTTTTAGGAGTGTTTGAATTATTTTTAATAAATAATTTTTCAGGATTTTCGAGCAGTTGGGGCTTTACAGGTTTTCCACCCAAGCTGTCTCTACCTAATTCTTCATAGCATTTCTCTATGATTCTGGCAAGCTCAATTGGTTGATCTGTTATATCTGTTTCCTTCAACTTCTGGCGGATCGCCACAGATGCTGCTTCTCCCTTTATGTTGGCTAATAATATAGCCGAGGCCTGCTTGAAGTCTTTCAGTAATTTCATACCAAGAGTTAAAGCAGGTTCTGGACCGTATTCATTTTGAATCTGTCTTAGTACATCTGGTATTACCGCCATAGACGGAACACCATGTGTTTTCGTGTAAATGGAAGCAAAGACTGTACCCCAAGTGGCACAGTCCTCCACGTGTGGTGCGATTCCCATAGGAAGGCAGATGGTCAAGATTCTGTGTTTCTCGATAGGGGTAGTATCCGGAAATACTGCCTCTATTGGAGTGATTTTTTGTGCTAACCAGAAAGGAATTTGTTCCCGTTTTACGGGTGTTTTACCAAGACATGACTGTATGTTCTGTGGTGTAATTTTATTAGTGTTCCCCTGATGAGGGGTCAGCTGTGGTATATTAACAGCTGTTTGGACTGTAGCAGTCCGCATTACATATTGGACTAATTGTCTATGTATTTTGATTAATGTTTTTAGCTGTGCTAAAAGCTTCTCTTTAGACATTTTTTCAATGTCCGGATGTGGTGTGTAGCTGGATAGAACCGGCCACGTTGCTCCTGGTCTACCTAGTGGACCGAGCCTGGTTATATGATCATTATGTTTTAGGGCGCCTTTATACCAAAGTAAGTGTTCTTGGTATTTTAATGGGATTTCAGTCTCCTCGAAAGGAGCGTACTCTTCCGGTGGATCCTCTACTGTATAGTAGTGGAACTCGTGTGTTGCAGCGTTTGCCGCTGGAAATTTTATCCATGAATAAAATACCTCTGTCTGCCGATATTCGTGTGCCTCTATCACGAAGACGACTGTGCCACCTTGTGTGGTCAGTCCATTTTCTATAAGTTTTAACGTTATAGATTTTCTTAAATGTGCCGGGATGATTATTGCACCCGGTTCAGTAGTCCCGTCGGGACCCTGCTGAGTCGCATCTGCTGCGGCATCAGTTCCGTTGTTTTCTACTGACATTTTAAAAATGCAGGTTTTGCAGAGTAGGTCTCCAAGGAGACAAAGATTAGGTGCACAATATTTTGGAACACTGTATCCTTCAACGTTGAATAAACCAGAGCTTTACATAGGAATCTCTTCCTACTGAGTTCGGGCGGATTTTAACCTTTCACCCACTCCAGACATCTATTGGAGTATTTACGGGAGAAAGGGGTCTGTGTGAAATATGCACGACTGAGTTACTCTAACGTCTTGCGTTAGTTTATCGCCTTACCAAACGTTGGGCGCCATGTAGTGTAGTTCCTATTTTCCCAATGGGCCCTGCGCATTGGAATAACATAAACAGTAGAATCGACATAGAAGTGCGGATCTTCCAGGCCTCCACTGACTATGCTAAACTTAATTGGGTTTGTTACCAACTAGCTCAGAGGTCACTGGAAACTTTCTTCTCTGAATAGGAAGTGATCAGCTTCCCTGGTACAGACAAGAAGGGATTCAGTTTTCCAACAACCGTGCAACATGACAACTTTGCTCCTCAGATAAGAGTCAATCTCTAGAGTTGTGTGAACAATAGACAGTTATTTTACTCAGTCAGTGGTTGTGCAGTTTACTTTCACAATATGTAGAGAATAGAGAGACGGGCGTTTTCAATAAAGGGTAACATTTATTGAACAGTCTTTCTTCTCGTACAAGAGAAATGAATTGCCACAATTGCAAGACTTGTTATTAGATAAAGTACGTACAGTAAGATGAGTATTGCGAAATAATACTGTGAAAGCATTGATATGGTTTCTTAGCCATACAATGGTTTAAAATGAATAAAACATATATACATTCATATATACATTAGGCTAAAATACTCAACTGGTGCTTCTAACTACGCCTACCCCAGTGTACCTGACCTAAGCCTAATACTTGGGAGGGGAGTAAGTAAGTAGCTTAAAGTTAAGTTGGTTTTGCCAAGGTTTGCTTCAAGAATTCTCTCTAAGGGTTTAGTCAACACCATACCTCTGGAATAGAATGATGGAGGTCTGGTATCTCCTTCAGGGGGTCGATATCCCAGTCACTCGCAAGAGTGGCTTGGAAACGCCGGAGCTGGATTTCTCTGCAGGAGAAAAGACAGCGTCTCTCTCAGCGCGTCGAGGAGGAGGAGGAGGGGCAGCGTCTGTGGGCAGCTTGCATCTGCTGGGCTCTTACAGGAGATGGCTGTTCAGCTCCTAAGTTCACCACACCATTGTTCGCTAGTTAGCAGCGATAGCAGTAGCGATAGCAGCTATGGTATCATCAGCATAACTGCAGCTTCTTCAGCTTCAGCGAGACAGCAGCGATGGCATTGAGGCAGCTAGCCTTCAGCAGCGATGGTGTCAGCATCAGTTTTCAGCGCTTGCTTAAGGCAACGTTGGTAATATTTATACCTGAAAGGTGCCTTGTTTGACGTAAGTTTTTGGACATAAGACGTCAATAAAGATGTCACTAGGAAGTGATCGTCTATCAGTGCTCATTAGAGTTCTATTACTAATCAAAACATAGCAAGCGGGGCTTTCCCAGGTTGCTGAGTTTTTATCTTGTTGAAGAACTCGGAGTGTTAATCTAGGAATCTTAGATAGTAACTTCTGCTATGTCATTGCACTAATTGGTTGCAAAGGAAGTGGCAGAGAAAGCGATTCTGAAATGTGGCTCTGTTCGTGTGAGGCCAGAGACGAGTTTCTGAATATTGCATTTGAACGGTTATGCCAATATAGGGAATAAATGGATTTATAGCCGAATAGGGGCATAAGGTCACAGTATCGATCAGGGTCCTAGATTAGAACGCTATACAAGAACGTTCTTAACAGTTACCCCTCTACACATTTTCAGTGTCTTCAGTGGCCCAGGACATTTACTGATAGGCACACCCACCCATTCATCCCAACAAATAATTTCGGGGGATGGGGGGAGCGTCCTTATTTCTGCATGAAGAAGGACTGTCCAGTGATGAAGCATGTCATCATGGTGAGTGGGAGCTTTCCAGTGGAGGCTGGTGTTCATGGGTGAGATGGGTGCCGCCCTGCCAGCCTTGAGGGATTAAAAAATATGACCTGGAACACCAAGCAGCTATCAATAAATTGTGCTGGCTGCTCGGTGAACAAGCATGGGTAAATCTGGGTGTTTCTTTGAGGGGGTGGGTGATGATGCCATTGGCTCTTGGTTCTCTGCTGTGTGTGCATGCTTTTGGCTGGGCGCAGATTTCATCAACCTGAAGCCAGAAAGCAGAGCAGTGACGACACACAGGTGGGCTGGATCTGTGTATCACAACCAGAATACAGCTTTTCATTAGGGCGAATTTTGTTTAGCCCAGGGAGGAGTCAGAAGCTCCCCTTTAATTTCAATGCCTGGGGGCAGGCCCAGTCCAGCTTCGGTAAAGTAGTGGGGAGTGGCAGTGGCCTCCTCTGCCTCTTCTTTGACACTTGAGAGACCACCCAGTAACAGTTGGTGTTCAGAAGTGATTGGTGTGTGGGGCCAGGGGGAGGGGTTAATCCAGAATTTTCCATTTTTTTGTTTGGGAATCAGTCACGAGTTGGAGGCCAGCGCAAGAGAACATATCAAGCTTGCGTGGGATTGAGGTGTTAGAGGCGACTGCGTGCACTGTGCCACTGACTGAATAAGTAAGTATTGTGCAATTTAATTAATGAACACAGCCGAGTGACCTGACCCGATGGCTGCCTGCTGCTTGAATTAAAGTGAAAGCGTGTAGATTATGTTATTAGTGCTTCGGAGGGAGCAGTGGGCTATCAGGTCTGACAGGTGCTCCGTGAACAAGGTGGTGTTGCCTGGTGGGTGGTAGAGAAGGTTACAGTGAAGTACAGTGTTTTTGGGAGTGCTGATGTTGGTGGTTAGACATTCAAAGGAGTTGTGATTAATGGACTCTATTTCAGAGATCGATATGTTATTGTTGTGGATAATTGCCTCGTCACCGTCTATTTGGTCCTTCCTATCCTTGTTGATGACAGAGTAGCCTGGGGGTACGAGCAAATCCAGAATGGGTGTTGAATAATCGTTTAGCCAGGTTTCGGTGATGAAGGAGAGGCAAGAGAATTGCAGAAAGAAGCAACAGAGGTGCAGAAAGTAGCAAAATGGGTACAGGAAGAAGCAAGAGAGGTGTCGAATAAGCAGGGGAAGTGCGGAAAGAAGCAAGCAAGGTGCAAAATGAGGCAAAAGAAGTCAAAAAGAGGCAAGTGAGGTGCAGAAAGAGGCAAAAGAGATGCATAAAGAAGCAATGTGGGGTACATAAAGAGGCAATAGAACTCTAGAAAGAGGCAAGAGAGTTGCCGAAACAGGCAAAAGGTGCAGAAAGAGGGAACAGGGGTGTAGAAAGAGGACAGAGAGGTGCCGAAAGAGGGGAGAGAAGTACAGAAAGAAGCAACAAAATGCAGAAGGAGGCCAGAGAACAGCAGAAAGAAGTAAGAAAGTTGCAGAAACAGGGAAAAGAGGTACAGAAAGAGGAAATAGGGGTGCAGACAGAGGCAAGAGAGTTGAAGAAAGAGAAGGGAGATGCTGGAAGAGGCACTAGAAGTGCAGGAATTTACAACAGAGGTGCAGAAAGAAGCAAGAGCAGTGCAAAATGATGTAAGAGGGGAGAGAAGTACAGAAAGAAGCAACAAAATGCAGAAGGAGGCCAGAGAACAGCAGAAAGAAGTAAGAAAGTTGCAGAAACAGGGAAAAGAGGTACAGAAAGAGGAAATAGGGGTGCAGACAGAGGCAAGAGAGTTGAAGAAAGAGAAGGGAGATGCTGGAAGAGGCAATAGAAGTGCAGGAATTTACAACAGAGGTGCAGAAAGAAGCAAGAGCAGTGCAAAATGATGTAAGAAAGTTGCAGAAAGAGGCAAGAGAGGAGCAGAAAGAGACAAGAGAGGTGCAGAAAGAGACAAGAGAGGTGCAGAAACTGGCAAGAGAAGTATAGAAAGAAGAAAGAGAAGTACAGAAAGAAGCAAGAGAGGTATGGAAAAAAACAAGAGAAGTGCAGAAAGAGAAAAGAGAGGTGAAAAAACAGGCAAGAGGACTGCGGAGGTACAAAAAGAGGCAGGAGAGGTGCAGACAGGGGAAAGAGGAGATCAGAAAAAGGCAAGAGAAGTGAAGAAGCAACAGAGGTGCAGAAAGAGGCAAGAGGGGTGTAGAAAGAAACAAGAGGAGTGCTGAAGGGAAGGAGAGTGCAGAAAGAAGCAAGAGAGTTGCAGAAAGAGACAAGAGAGGTGCAAATAGAGGGAAGACGAGTGCTAAAAAAGGCAACAGGGATACAGAAAGAAGTAAGAGAGGTACATAAAGAAACAAGAGAAGTGTAGAAAGAAGCAACAGAGGTGCAGAAAGAAGCAAGAGAAGTGCAGATGGAGGTGAGAGGTGTGAAAAATAGGCAAGAGAGGTGCAGAAAGAGGGAAGAGGGTCCAGAAAGAGGCAAGATGGTTACAGACAGAAGCAAGTGAGGTGCAGAAAGAGGCACAAGAGGTGCATAAAGAGGCAAGAGAGGTGCAGAAAGAGTGGAGAGGTGCAGAAAGAATGAAGAGGGGTGCAGAAAGAGATAAGGGGGATGTAGACGTTTACAACAGAGGTGCAGAAAGAAGCAAGAGCAGTGCAGAAAGAACCAACAGAGGTGCAGAATGAGACAAGAGAACTACAAAAAGAAGCAAAAGAATTGCAGAACCAGGCAAAGAGGTGCAGAAAGAGGAAAGAGGGGTGCAGAAAGAGGGAGGAGGGTTGCAGTAAGAGGCAAGAGGGTTGCAGAAAGAGGTAAGAAGGGTATAGAAAGAGGCAACAGGGATGCAGAAATTAGCAAGAGAGGAGCAGAAAGAAGCAAGAACAGACAGAGAGAAGTAATAGAGGTGAGGAAACAGGCAACAGAGGTGTAAAAAGAAGTAAGAGAAGTGCAGAAAGAGGCAAGTGAGGTGCAGAAAGATGCAAGAGAGGTACAGAAAGACATATAAGAGGTGCAGAAAGAGGCAAGAGATGTGCAGAAAGAATCAACAGGGTGCAGAGAGAGGCAAAATGTATGCAGAAAGAAGCCAGAGAGGCGCATAAACTAGCAAAAGAACTGCAGAAAGAAGCAACAGATGTGCATAAAGGGGGAGAGGGGTGGAGAAGGAGGCGAGAGAAGTGCAGAAAGATGCAATAGAGGTGCAGAAAGAGGCAATAGAGGTGCAGCAAGAGGCAATAGAGGTAAATAATGAGGCAAGAGAAGTGCAGAAAGAACCAACAGAGGTGCAGAAGGAGGAAAGAGGGGTGCATAAAGAGGAAAGATGAGTGCAGAAAGAGGCAGGAGGGGTGCAGAAAGAGGTAAGAGGGTTGTAGAAAGAGGCAAGAGGGATGCATACATTTGCAAGAGAGGTGCAGAAAGAAGCCAGAACAGTGCAGAAAGAACTAACAGAGGTGCTGAAAGTGGCAAGAGGGGCGCAGAACGAGGCAGGAGAAGTGCAGAAAGAAGAAACAGAGGTGCAGAAAGAGGCAAGAGAGTTGCAGAAAGAGGCACGAGAAGTACTGAAAGAAGCAACATAGGTGCAGAATGAGGCAAGACAACTGCAGAAAGAAGCAAGAGAGTTGCAGAAACAGGCAAAAGAGGTACGGAAAAAGGGAATAGGGCTGCAGAGAATGAAGAGGGGTGCAGAAAGAGGAAAGAGGGAAGCTGAAATTTGCAAGAGAGTTACAGAAAGAAGCATAAGCAGTGCAGAAGGAAACAACAGAGGTGCAGAATGAGGCAATCAAATTTCAAAACGAGGCAAGAGAGTTGCAGAAACAGGCAAAAGAGGTGCAGAAAGAGGAAAGAGGGGTGCATAAAGAGGGAAGGGGGTGCAGAAAGAGGCAGGAGGGATGCAGAAGAGGTAAGTGGGGTATAGAAAGAGACAACAGGGATGCAGAAATTAGCTAGAGAGGTGCGGAAAGAAGCAATAACAGTGCAGAAAGAAGTAACAGAGGTGCAGAAAGTATCAAGAGGGCTTCGGAAAGAGGCAAGAGAAGTACAGAAAGAAGCAAAAGAGGTGCAGAAAGAGGCAAGAGAACTGCAGAGAAAGGCAAGAGAGGAGCAGAAAGATTCAAGGGAGATGTACAAAGAGTCAGGAAGAGTACAGAAAGAGAAAGGAGTGGTGCTAAAAGAATCAAGAGAAGTGCAGAAAGAAGTAATAGAGGTGCAGAAAGTGGCAAAAGGGGTGCAGAAACAGGCAAGAGAAATGCAGAAAGAAACAGAGGTGCAGAAAGAGGCAAGAAAGGTGCAGAAACAGGCTTGAGAGGTGCAGAAAGAGGGAACAAGGGTGCAGAAAGAGGCAACAGATGTGAAGAAAGAAGCAAGAGAAGTGCAGAAATTGGCAAGTAAGGTGCAGAAAGCTGCAAGACAGGTACAGGAAGACAAAAGAGAGGCGCAGAAAGAGGCAAGAGACGTGCAGAAAGAAGCAACAGGGGTGCAGAAAGAGGCAAAGGGGTACAGAAAGAAGCAAGAAAGGTGTAAAAAGAAGCAAGGGAAGTGCAGAAAGAAGCAAGCAAGGGGCAAAAACAAGCAAGAGAGGCGCAGAAAGAGGGGAGAGGGTGCAGAAAGAGGCAAGATAAGTACAGAAAGAAGCAACAGAGGTGCAGAAAGAAGGGAGGTGCAGAAAGCGGAAGAGATGTGTGAAAGAGGCAAGAAAAGTGCAGAAAAAGGAAGAAATGGGCTGAAAGAACAAGAGAAATGCAGAAAGAGGCAAGCGAGGAGCAGAAAGAGGCAAGAGTACCATTAGTACCGATTTAACACCCACATTTAGGTGACCATTCCAGGTTTGCAAAGGGCCTTCCACCACTCTGTAACACTTGTTGCTGCATTTTTGTTAATGTTTGAGCTTTTTGAGCTGGATACAAGTTTTTGTTTTGTTCAAATCTGCAGAATTCGCAGCAGATAGATTATGTGTCAAATGCAGAAAAGTTATAATTGTGCAAAAAAAATTGCAGACGAAAAAGTCGCATAATTCAAGTGGCCCTGCTCATACCTCTAACTAGGTCCAGAAGTGCTCCTCCTAGGTTCCGTCTTTTTTTGCCTCATTGAGTTTATATTTTAGCTTCTATGGAAACAAGCAAGAATAAACCCGAAGTTACCACTCCACAACACAACCTACCATACCACATAATTACTCTCCATAACAGATAATGCCACTCTACATAATTCCTATGCACTAAATACCACATACTTTCTATCCACATAATTTCACTGCTCAACATACCACATAATTCTTCAACACACAATGTATATCCACTTCACTCCAAAAGAACATTAGTAAAAAACATTTACATTTACAATGCCAATAGCTCCAACTCTCACAAATGTGAGACCTATTACATTGCAAATGCTTCTTTAACTAGTAGTCACATTTGCAGACTGGTGGAGAAAGGGGGCTGGGCCTCTGACCAGCGCTCAGAAATGACATTGCCTAGGACTACAGGGGGTATAATGAGGTCTTCTTGGCCCCTAAAGTCCTACAGGAGTAAAGTGGACTTCATCCCCCAACCAGCAGTGTGCCTGGAGTGGTGAAGATAGGGAGGAGTCTCTCCAAGACCTCTTAGTATTCCCACTGTATGGGACTTACTGGAGGTAACAGGAGGGGTAGTTGGTCCCCAAGGACATCCTTGGGGGCTGACTGCCCCCCTTATTACCTACAGTAAGTCCCACACAGCAGGATTGCTAAGTTCTCACAGCTGGCCGTGCACCCTTTGCCCACCACTCTGCAAACTGTCTCCCTGACACACTCTTGGATAGGGTTTGAAGTCCCTTGCCGCCTGAGGGTTCCTGTGGGTCAACTAGCCCTTCTCTTACCTCTAGTAAGCCCAACACAGCTGGATTGCTGAGAGTGGTTTACACCACTCAGGACACAAGGGGACCTTATCGTCCCACCAGCAGTGGTCCAAGAGGTACGTTTGCAGAGTGCTGTAAAAAGGGGTATGGCCTTGGTTAACCTCTCAGCAATCCCACTGTGTGGGCCTTACTGGAGCTACCTGGTAGGCTAGTTGGCCCCTTGGATCCCTTTGGATCCAAGGGTCCAACGAAAAAGCACAGACTGGACAATCATTTATTAAGAGTTAATATTGTGTGCCAGTGATTGGTGATTACTATTACCCCACCTCCCTGAGTATGCATTGAACTGCTCTATTTGGCTACTCTGAGATAGGCAAGTGCAACAATTGGGTTCTTGGTTCTCATTAAGGGGAAATGGTGGCTCTATTATTTCTGCAGGCTTCAAATCTTCCACAACTAATAACCCAACGTTTTAAAGTCCCAATTACAGCACAGTTTGCTTTGTCATTTCTTGGGTCACATCTCCCTTGAGTTGTACTTGGCACTGCTGCACAACCCTCATACTGCACTTGTTGAGTTTGAGGTGGTACCTTCTAGTCGATTGCAACTTTGCACTCTTCACTGGGCTTTTACCTTTGTTAGTAGCCTTAAAAAATTGCATTTAAAGGAAGTTATATTTAATTCTGTTCCTCAGTAGACCCACATTATTGTTGGTAGTTTGAGAAGCTGCAACTTGAAATGAAATAAATATCTTTCATCGCAAACTGTTCTTTATAGATTCATGATATTTATCCTTGCAGTCTTGTGGGTTGCATCTCCATCTCTTCTACATGGGCCTCATAATTGTATCAGTCTTGGTGGTTTGGAAACCACTTATTTGAGAATGTTTGTTATCATTTACGAAACAGTATCATTTTAAGGAGTGCAGCTCCATTACTCCTGTGTGGTACCCATAAACTAAGATTACTCTTCTTTTGATTCAACATTCTACCTTTCAATAGGTTGCTCCACCACCCCTCATGAGCAGCCCTTATGCACAAGTGTTGCCTCATATGGACTTCCCACTGAGATCATAGTACAAATCCTACCATCAACCACACACATCAGGATAGCTTCTTATTCAGCCAACTGAAGATAGTAAGTGTTAAGTATACAGAAAATGATACTCTCACTCATTGATCTACTTCATGTAATGCTTAAGTGCAACCATGGGTTTGCTGTGATATATATGTTACATCCTTCTAAAGCCCACACATACCACTAAGAGCAGGATTTAGAGTTTGGTGGACTGGTACTCATTATGGATATCCCTTCTGGCTCATTATAAGTGCCATAGCATAAAGTGCACTTTAATAATTATGAAAATAGGATGTCTGTCACATTTGGGATGGAGTAAGCTGTGCACCAATCTCTAAATTTGACCCTTAAATCTGACTGAAAGATGGACAGTATATATAAACACAACTACATCTATCTTAGAGTTTACAGCTTCACCTCCTGCTTAAATGCTGCATCTATCTTTCCAGCGTGTGGCGCTGTTTCATGTAGCGTGTGTGTGGTGGCAGCTCCTCTGCTTTTAACCTCCCGTTTTTGGTATTTAATTTTTATTTTGTTTTGGGCACTTTCCCTCGTTTTTAACAGCCTGGCCCACATACTCCCACCTCTGCCATCCTTAATTGCACCCTAATTGTGGCAACTCACCGCGCTTTGCGGGTCCTTCGCCCTGTCTCGAGGCGGCCATCTTTGGTGTGTGGGATCAGCGTGCAGGTAGTCCTTTCTTTACCTTGCTCGCTGAGTACTTAGGCAGGCAAATTTGGCAGCGCGTTCTTTCCAGCGTGTGGCGCTGTTTCATGTAGCGTGTGTGTGGTGGCAGCTCCTCTGCTTTTAACCTCCCGTTTTTGGTATTTAATTTTTATTTTGTTTTGGGCACTTTCCCTCGTTTTTAACAGCCTGGCCCACATACTCCCACCTCTGCCATCCTTACTTGCACCCTAATTGTGGCAACTCACCGCGCTTTGCGGGTCCTTCGCCCTGTCTCGAGGCGGCCATCTTTGGTGTGTGGGATCAGCGTGCAGGTAGTCCTTTCTTTTCCTTGCTCGCTGAGTACTTAGGCAGCCATGCTGACGCGCAGCTGTTACGCGCAGCGGGGACGCCGAATTGACGCCGGAGTTACGCCAGAGTTCAGCCCGTCTGTGCCCGTCCGGGCCCAGACGGTCCTAGGGCCGGCCATTATGCCCGTTTTCTCGGCGCCACCTACCAATAGGCTCCAATACGGGAGGGAGGCCCTTATTTCTTGTCGCCCATCCCACCCTACCATCTGCATTTTTGCACAGGAGGGAACAATTCCATTTCTACCGTGCAGAGCCTGTATTACCGGTCATAATTCGGTTGCTGTGAAGTCTGCTCTTTCCATGGCGCTCTTGAATTGCAGGTCACTGCCAAGTCACGCTATTGAGATCAACTCGCTCATTCTGGACCACGAGCTTGATGTGTTGTTTCTCACTGAGACCTGGCTCTCCCCCAGCTCGGGCCCTGATATGGTCAGAGCACTCCCTCCAGGTTATCTCATATCTCATCTGGACAGACCTGTGGGGAGGGGAGGAGGAATTGCTATCCTTATTAGAGACACGCTTGCTTGCAAGGTTCAGAATGGAGGTGTGACTGATTGTGAGAGCTGTCAGTTCTCCCTCCGTTTGTCACCTACGGTGTCTCTGGCGGGCCTGCTGATCTATCGCCCTCCTGGATCCTTGGGAAATTTCCCTAATTCTTTCCTTGAAACAACCGCACTTCTTGCTTCCTCAACTACCAACTTCGTTGCTCTTGGGGATTTCAACATCCATCTTGATGACCCCTCTAACGCCCCGGGAGTAGATCTGCTGGATGATCTCAAAGCTTTTGGGATCAATCTGGCCAACCCGGGGGCGACCCATGAGAAGGGACATTTGTTGGACCCCATATTTTCAAACCTGGACCACCTTAATTCATCTCCTGCGCTGGCTCTGCCCTGGACAGACCACTTTTTGGTGTCCGCAGTGTGGCAATTTGATAGCCTAGCTGCAATGGTCCCAAGGGTTCACACCTTGGAAAGAGCTTGGTCGAGGCTCCCGGTCGATACCTGGGCGGTACATCTGGAGGCAACGCGGCCCCCTCCTGGATCTAATCCGTTAGTCGCGGAAGCGAATTTACACATCTGGCTTACGGATTCGTTAGACATTCTCATACCCAAAAAGAAACAGCTTACGAAGGGGAAGAGAGTGGGCTCGGCACCCTGGTATACGTCTGAATTGAGAACAATGAGGAAGGGTTGCAAGAGGTTAGAGCGGTCCTGGAGGAAAGACTGGAATGAATCGAGTCGGAAAGAATATCGGGTGGCTCTGAGTAGATACAAATCTGCCATTCAGGAGGCAAAATCCGGATTCTTCGAGGAGAGAATAGGCTCTGCGGCCAACTCTTCTAAAGAGTCATTCAGGGTTATTAAGGAACTACTGAATACCCCCGAACCTCAGATCATCCACGAGGACCCACGCAAAAAATGTACAGAATTGGCTTCCTTTTTTAAAACAAAAATCGACAATATATTGGCTTCCCTTCCCCGGCAAGCTGAGGTCTCTTCCTTAGGTGACAATTCCAGTTCCCAGTTTAGGATGCGATCAGTTGAGCTGGCCTCTTTTGGCCCCGTCACTATGGAGGAAGTTCTTTCGGTTCTGAGAACCATGAAGAGCGGCTCCCCGAAAGACCCGGCACCTATTAAATACTTAAAACAGGTGGCCTCCACTATCGGCGGCCCAGTGACGGACCTTATAAACCTGTCCCTCACTCAAGGTGTAGTACCTCCTAGTTGGAAAGGGGCGGTGGTTAAGGCTCTTTTAAAGAAGCCTAATTTGGACCCCGCCGACCTCGCCAACTTTAGGCCTATCTCTCTGCTGCCGGGCCTTAGTAAGGTGGCTGAGAAGGTGGTGAATCACCGCTTGTCGGACTTCTTGGAGTCCAACTCCCTCTTAGGCGATTCCCAAACGGGTTTCCGCCCCGGTCAGGGGACCGACACCGCCCTGCTGGCGGTTGTGGAGAACGCTAGGAGCATTTTGGATTCGGGGGGATCAGTGGCAGTGATCCTCCTGGACCTCAGTGCTGCTTTCGACACCGTGGACCATCAGGTGCTTCTCCAACGGCTGGCGGGGGTGGGGGTCACTGGTCTGGCCCTCAAGTGGTTTGCTTCCTTCTTGGAAGGACGTACATTTGAGGTGTGGGAAGGCCATGAAAAATCATCTTCAATCCCTCTCCAGTGTGGTGTGCCACAGGGCTCTTCATTGAGCCCTACTTTATTCAACGTCTACATGGCCCCCCTGGAGAGTGTGGTACTGCCGCTGGGTATTAAAATCATCAGTTATGCTGATGATACTCAGCTGGTGGTAGGCCTTTCCCAGTCGGCTCACCATCCTGACCGGCTGCATTCGTGTTTGGAGAAGATCTATACATGGATGTGCAGCTCAGCACTAAAGCTTAACGGCTCCAAGACTGAGCTGATGCTGCTGGGGAACTCCTCTCCATCTTTGTCCCCCAGCAGCTGGCCCGATTGCCTTGGACCAGCACCCACTCCCAAGCAGGAGATTAAGAGCCTGGGGGTGTGGCTTGAGCAGGACCTTTCATTTAAAACCCATGCTAAAAAGACTGCTGGCGTGTGTTTTGGCCCGCTCTGCTCAGCCCGGAAGATTCTACCCCTGCTCCCAGTGGCCACTAGGAGACTTCTCATCCAGGGGCTTATCATCTCGCGGCTGGATTTCAGCAACGCGCTGTTCCTGGGTGCCCCAGAATCCACTTTGAACAAACTGCAGCAAGTGCAGAATGCGGCCGCCAGGCTCTTGACAGGTCTCCCCAGGCATCAGTCTGCCCGCCCCGCGCTGAAGGCGTTGCATTGGCTCCCTGTGAGGGACAGGGTGAAGTTCAAGTCACTTTGTATCGCTCATAAAGTCCTGCAGGGGGTAGGCCCACCTATTCTGGGGGAGATGGTTCAGCCTTATAAGGCCTCCCGCTCTCTCCGATCTGACCACCAACATCTTCTGCAGGTAGGGAGGGTGAAGAAGGCAAGAACTGGTGGTAGAAGGTTTTCTATAAATGTGGCCACCCTGTGGAACTCTCTTCCCCTACATCTACGTTCGGAAGTTAGTCTTCTCCGGTTCCGCAAACTTTTAAAAACTTTTTTGTTCTCTGCTTAACCCCCGCATTATTCTGGTAGTTTCATTCTCTGGTGAGCGCTGGGATGCCTAATGGTAACCAGGCGCTATATAAAACTCAGAATAATAATAATAATAATAATTGTGCTATGACACTCTAACAACCCCTCCGAACCCCCCACACAACACCTAAACACATCCGATACAGCCAATCTATGCACCAGCACTCTATCATCCAGCCATTTACAACAAACAGAGTAGCATCTTTCTTGACCACCTAAAAGCATTTCGTACTAGAAGAGGGTATGAGACGCAGCACAATTTCTGCTCTACAGTGCAAGACAATACATTAGATATGCATAAAGTGAGAAAAATTACCTAATATGAATTTTTTTCCTAACAGTTGAAAGGAGAGTTCAAATGGTATTGCTCTTCAGTTCAGCATGTTTTGCAGGACCATCAGAATACACAGCCATCTTTTGCAAAATGTGACCATGATATATGACGAAGAGAACTGGCTGGCTCAATCTAACATTCCCCAACATCATTGATAATTATTGCAGGGTAATGTGTTTAACATCGGACTCGTATCAAAGTTACTTTATTTGAACCTGCTGTGCCTTGTCTGACTTTTAAATATTATGTAACTACTACTACCATTTCATTAGGGTGTATTCACTTTTTGAATTCATTTGCCTATTTCTGCCTCTAAAAAAAATCTCTTTGACACAATATCCTGATGGAACCTCAGCATATGGTAATGTTTGAATTTGATGTATGTTGTACATTTTTATTACCCTCGTTGGATAAGTATAAATGAGATTTCATGTAATTCTATACTTAACAGCTTTCCAAAGAATTTATTTGGTGCAAAAAGGTCTGATTAATTGCTTTTAAACTGTTCTAATACATCTGGTCATACAGTTTCTAAAATCTCAAAATGGCGGTATGTAGATTTGTCTTTCAGTGTTTATGTTTTGAATAAAAACATTTCTTTGATGTTATCTTTGAAAACCTGGATAACAATCTAATTATCCGACATTTCTCTGTGGTTTCCTGTTACCTTATGTCAAAAATATGTTTCTCCTATTTACCTGTTTGTGGACAAGACACATTGTAAATTGTTCAAAGCCAAACTTTTGGATAGCCCATCATGTTGGCATTGTAGTCAAACTGATGGTTCTTCAAAATGTGTGTTATTTGATTGTCCTGTTATTCTAAACTCCTAGACTGATGCTGGGAATATTATTAGAAAAATACTTGAGAAATCTGATATTTTATCTTAGAAATTGATTGTCTGAATATCACATGCTTTAACGTATACAATGTCTGGTTTTCATAACAGATTAGTTGACTTTTTGTTATCTTCTGATACTAAATCATCAACATGCAACTGGAAGAAGGCATCTTTATTACCAGTTCACACCTGGGGGTCTTGGATGACATTTGCTTGACAAGGTGCCACTTTATCCGTTACTGATTCATCTGGAAATACTTGTTTTTCTAATTGTTTTGGAAACCGGTAAATGACTACCGTTCAATAAATATAGTTGTTCAATTACGGTTAATCCTATCCTTATCTAGTTTACGATTAAAATTGCAGTAGATCTTTGTTTATTCTTTTTATTTGTAGTTTTTTATATATAAATGATTTTTTTAAGTACATTTATATGTGACTGTATTACATATTTGCTGTTTTCTTCTGTAACTTGTACTTTTCTGGCACTATTTTCTGTACTGTTCTTGATACTGTGACAATGAATAAAATCTTTTAATGTAAACAAAGTTAAGGTACCTTAATATTTGATTTGAATATTTCATGTTTCTCTCTGGTTTGTGAATACCCTCCAAACATGATGTGTTCAAGATAATGAAATGTCAATGAATACTGAGAGTGCCAGGGATCGGGAGTGAAGGAGAGGCAGGAAATTGATGTCCGGCAAAGTAGTTATGATATAAGGTTAGCTCCTAATGACCTTGTTGGCAGTTATATGGCATCGCTAATCTGATCAGAAGAACATCGGCAGAGATGGGCATTAATTTCCCATAGGAACCTGCAGTGGACTGCAGGAAGAACTAAACATGATTGTAAGTTTATTGGAGAGGAAATTCTGGTTTCCGTCCTTGGGATAATGTAATTGTTGGGGTAAAATGTGGTATGTTCCTTCTGGTGAGAGCTTCTGATGCCTTGCAGATGCATGGGAGGGTGCCTGCCATCTCCAGGCTGCCCCCAGTTCCCACTGTCCACTGCATTGTTTGTACAGGACCCTCCTAAGAAACATGCAAGCCATTGTTGAATATTGCCAAGCAGAGCTTCAAACAGCCTGTTGCTCTCTGTGGGTAATTGATCTTTGTGGATTATAGTTGGTTACTTTAAGCGAAAGGGGTTCCTTACAAAGTATATAGTCTACTGTTTTCCACCATGCAAATGACACCCTATTGAGCACTAACTGTATTGCAGGTTCAGAGCCCATAACATGGTATCTCGAAAGTTAAAAGATTATTCTCTCCAACAAGTCAATTACTCACTACAAATGTCAACCATTTAATGCCAGCAAAAGAGATCTGCAAAATTGAGAGCCAAGAAAAATGATTCGCTAAGGTCCAGGCTTAAAAAGAAGGGAGCTTCAAAGTTCAGAACCCAGCTGAAAGGCTCTCCAAAGGTCAGAGACGGGAACAAGGGCTCTCAGAAGGTTAGGGCCAGAAAAGGGGCTCTCCTAAGTTCGGAACCTTGAAAAGGAGCTCTTATATAGGCAGAGTCCAAATAAAATGGCTCTCCAAAGTTCCGAGCTCTGCAGACAATACCTATATCTAAATGATAGAGCCTTAAAGGGATAAGGGATTTATTCAAGGTTCAGAGACTGTTGCTCTTTACCATAAGTAAGCTAGATCATATTACTTGATACCAATGTCAAGATGTTTGTATCCACAAGTTACTCCAAAGATACGGCATTTGTGCTCAAGTATCGCTTCTTTAGAGCCTACTGCTCACTGATTAGGTCCTTGAATTATGCCTATTGCACTTCGCATTAGAGACTTGGGGCCTATTGCACAATAACTAGTCTCTCCGCAGTTAACAGAGTATCACTGTTCTTCGAGGTCATCTACACAGTATTTCTCACTGACAGAGCCCATCATTCTGATATCACATCTCTTTATTTGCTGTTACTTTAAGCCCACACCTCAGTTCCTTGGTCTGAAAACAGAGCCTCTCCTCTAGACTCTTGTCACTTACAGGCTCTTGCTTGTTGAATCACAATTCAGAAACTCCAAATCCTCTCAGTAAATAATTAGAGTTGGTTGCTGGCTCCCAAAGCCTAAACTTGTCCTTAGCTGGCTGAGAGGTTCCAGGATGAGATGGTGCTGTACAGCTGGATAGAGTGGAATCACTTGGCAAGTGCTGTGGTTCTGATGAGTGAACATGCCTCACTCCATAGTGAAGGTTAGCAATAGTCCCAGTTGACATACTCCTTTATCATTTAAGAATGGAGCTCTGAGTAGATATGCAACATTTTAAAAGCAGCTTGTGAGACTACTAGACATGTTCTGTTATGATATGTTGTATTGTGCATTATGTTAATGCTGTTTGTGTTGCACAAAACTGCTTTTGGTGTGCCTTTTGGCCTTCATTACTAATGGCCCGGTAAATTGCAATGTGTGTGATGATCCGGTTCCACCACATATCACAATTATGGGTTTTGTGATAAATAAGAGCAGGTCAAACCTGCTGATATATATTGGATGAAACGTGCCCTCCAATTATTAGAGCATGCATGTTTTGGTGCAGTAAGCATCAAGATCCATATGCCATTTCACCAAAACCGGCAATTGGGTTGTATTTATCGCACCCAACTTAGCGTAGTTGATTTTATCCGATGCAATAAAAAATGTATTGTATTATATTGTACTCAAAATTAAATTACTCCTATTACCCTTGAGTAGGCGTTGATGCACTTTATGGTAGGTAGCAGGCTGTGTCGTAATATCACACTAATTACCAGGCCAACAGTAATGAGGGCAATAGTAGTCCAAATAGAGCACATCTGTAGTGTCATTGGCTTTAATAGGCCATAGAGAGGATGCATGGTTGCCAGATTGTTGTGCACTGGTTGGTGTACAGAGTTGTGGGTGATTGCCCACAATGTGTCATGGACGACATTGCTGCATACTCTGTCACTGCAGTTCCAAATAGCCTACCGCTTTTCCTTCTGTTGCCGCCATCGACGCAGCAGCATGTAGCTGGCGCGCCGACGTTACCGGGGTAGAAAATGGCCTTGATATCCGTGTACTCTGAAAAGGGGGAGGCATCGGGAAAAAATGTCACCTTGCCTGCTGTGTTCAAGGCTCCTATTCGCCCAGATATTGTGAACTTTGTTCCCTATGCTGTCAGTGAATTAGCAGGGCATCAAACTAGTGCTGAATCATGGGGTACAAGCCGTGCTGTTGCTCGTATACCTCGTGTACGTGGTGGAGGTATGCACAGGTCTAGCCAGGGTGCCTTTGGCAACATGTGTCGTGGAGATCGCATGTTTGAAAGCCTGGAATGACATCAAGCAGGTTTATGCATCCCAACGTATGCGTACTGGGAAGGGGAAGATGAGAAACTGCTGTTGCATTCACCGTAGAGGCCCCTGTATCATTTACAAAGAGGAGAATGGCATTATCAAGGCTTTCAGAAATATTCGAGGCATTACTCTGCTTAACGTTAACAAGCTAAATCTTCTCAGACTAGCTCCTGGTGGGTAGGTTGGGCATTTCCGCATTTGGACGGAGAGCGTCTTCCGTAAGCTGGATGAATTGTGTGGCACATGGCGTAAACTTGCAACGCTTAAGTCCAGCTACAACCTACCAATGTACAAGATGAAAAATACAGATCTTAGCAGGATCCTGAAAAGCCAAGAGATCCGAAAGGCTTTGCGTGCACCGAACAAAAAGATCAAATGCAGAGTTCTTAAGAAGAATCCTCCTAACAATTTGAGAATGATGGTAAAACTGAATCCATATGCAAAGACTGTACGCGGCAATGGAATCCTGCGGCATCTTCCCAAAGCAACACCAGAAAAAATTGAGAAGCCTGAAGATGTGAAAGTACCCAAGGAAGACTAAAAACCCAAAGAAGCCAAAAAGCCCATGGACCCCAAGAAAGTCAAGGGAAAACCCTGCAAATGAGCCTGAGATAACGTTCCCAAACAATGGTTCAAACTGGTTGTAAAACAGGTCTATGCCATAATAAAGTGCTCAAAAAAGAACTCCAGTTCTTCAGAGAAGCAAAAAAAAAAAACATGCAGCCTACCAGAGACAAATGGGTAGCAAACCATTAGGGGCCTAATTATGACTTTGGTTGTCCAGGGACCCCCAAACTTACAATGGAGCAGCAGTGGCAAT
Organism: Lissotriton vulgaris; assembly: GCF_964263255.1. Classification (NCBI taxonomy): domain Eukaryota; kingdom Metazoa; phylum Chordata; class Amphibia; order Caudata; family Salamandridae; genus Lissotriton; species Lissotriton vulgaris. The sequence goes on from NC_141695.1 coordinate 93,567,766, forward strand.
CTGGCCACCGCTGCACTGGCGGTCGACCACCCGATTACAGTGGCTCGGTGGTCAAATGGCACAATATGATTGGCATACCTTTGCACCTGTTGCCGACCATTTGTTGAGGGTTGAGGACTTTGTTGGACCCCTTCTACCTGCATTACAACTTGCGGAACCCGCTTCGCGGGTCCCGCTGCGCACCAGAGCCACAGGGGAGGCTGATTGCTGCTGCGTGGGAAGGTCCAGGGCTGCGAGCGTGCGGGGCAGGACTTCGAATCCCAGAAGCCCCTGCACACCGCGCCTCTCGTCACCTGGCCGCTCTCCCTGGCCAACACGCCCCGCCTGCAATCTTCGAAAGGCTCGTGAGGATTGACCGTTGTGGGATACCTTTGCACCTGTTGCCGACCGTTTGTTGAGGGTTGAGGACTTTGTTGGACCCCCTTCTACCTGCATTACAACTTGCGGAACCCGCTTCGCGGGTCCCGCTGCGCACCAGAGCCACAGGGGAGGCTGATTGCTGCTGCGTGGGAAGGTCCAGGGCTGCGAGCGTGCGGGGCAGGACTTCGAATCCCAGAAGCCCCTGCACACCGCGCCTCTCGTCACCTGGCCGCTCTCCCTGGCCAACACGCCCTGCCTACAATCTTACGGACTACCTATTTAAGGGAAGGTTAGTACCCGCTAAGCGGGAGCGTGCGGGAGCGTCCCGGGAGAAGCCCGGAACAAGGGCGGGACCGTCTGTGGCCGTCCGGGGTCGCAGGAGGCCGGGCTGGGCCAGGCCATTTACATTTTGCTTGTTGTATGTATGTAGTATCTTTGCACTGTGTATAGCTAGCAGTGGTTTTTAGTTAGTACACCAAGCGCTTCTAATCTGGACAATCCACCTTTAACATGAGTCACTCTGCTCCGCCCGGTGTGAGTGTCTCTGTTCTGGGTCCCTTAGATAAATTCTTTAAGAAATCCGCCAAGGAGGTAGATATGAACTTACTTCTTGCTGAAAGAAGAGCAGAGCGTCGACGCTCAATTGAGCAGTTAAAGAAAATTCCACTGCCAGTCTCAAATAATACACAAGAACTTGCCGTCCAAGGTTTGAGCGTTATTGAGGGCGATGCCACTGATTTTAACCTTACCCCTAGTATATTTAGGTTTCCTGCTATCTCCCCGCCCTGTAGTAGTGCCACCTGTGGAGGTCACCTTGTTTGCCCCCCTATTGATCACTCAAGCATAATTGAAACAAATATCCCAGAGACCCTTATCAGGGAAGTAGAAGCAAGCCCTATGCTGTCCAATTTGTCTCTGGTTTGTATCGACCCAGGCGAGATCATTCCTGAAACGAGTGCATTAAAATCAAGAACCACGTCTGACAAGGCCACAAGGGTTGTACACTCCCCACCAAGGAAGAAAAGGAGAAAGGGAGGGGTAAAAAGGAAAGGGCGTAGTTGCCAGACTCCATCTCCACCCCTACCCAACCTAAATAGTGAGACAGGGCCTCCACACATAGCAGAGCCCCTACCCTCAGATACACGCGAACATGTATTCCCAGAGCTAGTAACCATAGGAGTAAACGAGGTGTCCCTTGGTATTTTGGAGAAGCTAATTAAATCATATATGCTTCCCCTGCTAGAACGTGTGAGGACTATGGGAGAAAAACTGGATCGTCTTGTGGCGACCATTGAGTCTACACATAGCACTGGCCTGGATAAGAATAAGGGCCCATCCAATAAACCAGCCGGTTCATCTCTTGTTGCTGGCAAACCCCCTAGCACCACCAGACAACACACTATCAATGCTACTAAAGCAGTCACTATTTCAAACAAAGCACCGATTGTGGTTGCGAAACCTACTCTAACATTACCTCTCATGAAAGCAAACCCTAGTGTGGTAGCCAGCAAACCACTGGCTAAGGGAGCAGCACCGCAGATAAAGAAAGGGATGGGTAAACCCGCTGGTTTAAACGGTAAAAATAACAAACCCTTACCATTCAATCAATCAATCAGTGACACTTATAAAGCGCGCTACATACCCGTAGGGTCTCAAGGCGCTGGGGTGGGGGGTGCCGCTACTGCTCGAACAGCCAGGTCTTCAGCTTCTTCCTGAAGGAGAGGTGGTCTTGGGTCAGGCGCAGGTCGGACGGGAGGGAGTTCCAGGTCTTGGCGGCCAGGTAGGAGAAGGACCTTCCTCCTGTGGTTGCTCTTCGGATGCGGGGGACGGCGGCGAGGGCGTGGTTGGCTGATCGGAGGTGGCGTTTGGGAGCGTAGAAGTTGACTCGGCTGTTGAGGTAGCTCGGGCCTTGGTCGTGTAGGGCTTTGTGTGCGTGGGTGAGGAGGCGGAAGGTGATTCTCTTGTTGATGGGGAGCCAGTGAAGGTCTCTCAGATGTCCGGAGATGTGGCTGGATCGTGGGATGTCGAGGATGAGTCTGGCTGAGGCGTTTTGGATCTGCTGGAGTCTCTTCTGGAGCTTGGCGGTGGTCCCGGCGTAGAGGGCGTTGCCGTAGTCCAGTCGGCTGGTGACGAGGGCCTGGGTGACGGTCTTCCTGGTCTCTGTGGGGATCCACCAGAAGATCTTCCGTAGCATGCGTAGGATGTTGAAGCACGCCGAGGAGACGCTGTTGACTTGCCTGGTCATGGAGAGGGAGGAGTCCAGGATGAAGCCCAGGTTACGTGCATGGTCTGTCGGTTCGGGTGCGGTGCCCAGGGCGGGAGGCCACCAGGAGTCGTCCCAGGCGGAGGGAGAGGAGCCCAGGATGAGGACCTCCGTCTTGTCCGAGTTCAGTTTCAGGCGGCTGGTCGTCATCCACTCGGCTACCTCTTTCATCCCTTCGTGTAGGTTGGCTCTGGCGGCGGCGGGGTTGTTGGTCAGGGAGAGGATCAGCTGGGTGTCGTCGGCGTAGGAGATGATGCTGAGGTGGTGTTTGCGTACGATTGCCGCGAGGGGGCTCATGTAGACGTTGAAGAGGGTGGGGCTCAGGGATGATCCTTGGGGGACGCCGCAGATGACTTCGGAGGCCTCTGACTTGTACGGTGGTAGGCGGACTCGCTGTGTTCTTCCGTCGAGGAAGGAGATGATCCATTCCAGCGCCTTGTCCTGGATTCCGATGTTGCTGAGGCGCCGTATTAGGGTGCGGTGGCAGACCGTGTCGAATGCCGCGGAGAGGTCTAGGAGGATGAGGGCCGCTGTTTCTCCATTGTCCATCAGGGCTCGGATGTCATCGGTGGCGGCGATGAGGGCGGTCTCGGTGCTGTGTTTGGCTCGGAAGCCGGACTGTGAGGGGTCGAGGGATCCGTTCGTCTCGAGGAAGGCGGCCATCTGCTTGTTGACGGTCTTCTCGATGACTTTGACTGGAAACGGGAGAAGCGAGATGGGGCGGTAATTCTTGAGGTCGGTGGGGTCCGCTGTTGGTTTCTTGAGTAGAGCGCTGAGTTCGGCGTGTTTCCAGCTCTCGGGGAAGATGGCGGTGTCGAAGGATGTGTTGATGATGTCTCGCAGGTGGGGTGCGATGACAGCGTCGGCCTTGTTGAAGATGTGGTGGGGGCAGGGGTCGGTTGGTGATCCGGAGTGGATTGAGTTCATCGTGCGGATGGTGTCTTCTGTGCTGATCGGGGTCCAGGCGTGGAGGGTGGTGGTGGGGGGGGGTGGCTGGTCGGTCGTGGTGTGCGTTGGTTGGTTGTTGAAACTGCTGTGTATGTCTGTGATCTTGTTGTGGAAGTAGGAGGCGAGGGAGTTGCAGAGGTCTTGCGATGGGGTGATGTCGTTGTTTCCTGCGTTGGGGTTGGAAAGCTCTTTCACGATGTTGAAGAGTTCCTTGCTGTTGTGTGCGTTGTTGTCCAACCGGTCCTTGAATGCTGTTCTCTTGGCGGCGCGGATCAGCTGGTGGTGTTTCCGGGTGGCAAGTTTGTAGGAGGTCCTGTTGTCCGGTGTCGGATCCCTTTTCCAGACTTTCTCGAGGGCTCGGCAGTTGAAGAGAAATGTAGATTTGCCCCCAGACTCTCTTAATTTTGTTATTGTTATGACAGGTGTGCCACCAGTTCAGGAAGGGGATAGAGAAAATAATGAAAGTTTAAAAAATAAAGTCATTTTTTGGCTGAAAACAAATAGACCCCTTCCTCCCAACCTTAATGGGGATATCGTTACTGTCAGAAGATGTCAGTGGGTTGGGGTGCGCCCTAAGGACATAGAGGGGGACATAGTGATCATCAACTTCAGGGACCACAGAGTTGTATCTCACCTTACAGATTGGTATGTGGGAAACAACGAGGGAGGGATCTCTACAAGGAATCTAAGCTATTTCTACCCCGAGATCTTGACCAATCCAGTTGACCAATTCCCTGGTAGAAATAATAAAAACACCAATAGCCTCCTTAAATGGTCCAATTTCACGCCAAGCTTCCATGCACCCCATTTTAACCCAGAGGCGCTGTATCGCTCCTATATTCAATCTACCTACAACTGCCCTGTACAAACTCCGGGATGGGCTAAGTCATACACCCAGCCCATTGGTCCTCCAGCCCTATTGGATTTGCCATTCTTAAATAAGCCCCCGTATCCTATGGTTCCCTCAACACCAGCCTTTACACAGCTACAGCAGCCTCCGAGCTTTTTTCCAGCAAATCTTTATGCCAACAGGCCTACCCACCCTAAAGACCTTTGGAACATTCCCCTGAGAAACATATATAACCCACTTTCAGGGCTGTCGTCTAATGATTGACAAGCACTAGAGAAAAGTGATGACGACCCTTACCACGGTGTGTGGGAGATGACACGAGCATCCTCCCAGGTAATGTTGTAAGTTCTAAAGTCACACACCAGGGCTGTGAGGAGGGATGTTTAGTTTATTCAAGAGAGCTAGTCATATCAACACTGCCTCTTGCCCCACCGCAATCTATGGTTGTTTCTCCCACGGGCAAATCTCGTGTGCAAGCTGCTCAGGCTGGGTTAACATGCTTGACAAGGGATGGGTCGTTCATAGAGGTACCCCCGTCTGAAGAATCTTCCTTTCAACCCTGTGAACCCCTCCCTATAGACACTTTAGTCCCGTGTGTTCAAACTTGTGTTAAGGGTACTACTTTGGGATGTTGGAATGTGGCTGGTATAGAATCCTGTATATGTATACCTGACTGGGCTGACTTCATCCGACAAGGTGATGTTTGGTCTTTTCAGGAGACATGGTCAACCCTTCCAGTTTTTCTTCCAGGTTTCCTGAGCTTTAATAAACCTGCAGTTAGAGGCCAAAGAGGCAGGGCCATGGGGGGCCTCACTACTTGGGTTCGTCAAACTGTAGGGGTCTCTGTGAAGGAAATACATATCGACTGCCCTGATATTTTAATAGTTAGCATGAAATCTAATAGTGGGCTGGACATTTTGTTGTTTAATGTATATGCCAGAGGAACTCCGGGTGGTCGTGTATCAACCACCTTAACATGTTTAGACGAATTCCTTGGCTCTTCCCAACCATTGGGTCATGTGGTTGTAATGGGTGATTTTAATACTTGTTTTGAACCTCTAAGTAGGGAGGATGGGTTGCTAACTGAGGCAGAGGACATGATGTGGGGTGTCCCACAACTCGAGCTACCTCCGATCACTAAGTGGTCCCAAGGCGCCACTTTCATTAAAGGTTTATGTCTGAACTGGGGGCTGCGTGCCCTAAATGGTCGTACAAGATCGGATAGGTTGGGCAACCCAACTTTCTTCAATGGCAGGCATAGTAGTCGCATTGATTATATCGTAGTCGACACAACCCTGTGGCCCATAGTATCGGATATGACAATTAAACCACGACCAGAAAGTGATCACAAACCACTCATAGCAGAATTAAAGGACTCTAGTTTTGCCCGGCCGATTGTGCGACAACCCAATTCCGTTCAAGAGGCCATGGTATTAACTAATGATATGAGGAGGGTTCGTTGGCCTAAGGTAGCTGTAGATGTGAATGCACGTAGTAAAATAAGAACTTTGGTTTCTAATTCTCTAAGGGAACTTGATAAGTGTGTTAACCTGAATTGGACAATCCCTAAAATTTCCGACATTCATGCCAGCCTGTTTTTGTCCCTTAAGTCATTATTTGTTAAATATGTAGCCAACAAGGGTTTAGGAAAGGCGAGAAAACCTGCTAATTGGTTTAATGAAGAGTGCGGCAAGTCCCATACAATTTTATTCAAAGCATTAAAATCTAAGAACCCAGCCCTAATCAAAACCAGCAGGAAGGCTTATAATGAAGTTAAACGGCGAGCTAAAGCCGCATGGGATGATGAGCGCTGGGCTCTTCTAGCTGAGGCCTGCGGCTCTAGGAACCTCCAGCAGTTTTGGCATCTCCTCAGATGGAGACAGTCCCAAGATGATCGTCCCAGCCCCGCTTCTGTTGATCAACTAAAATGGGTGTCCCACTTTGAGGAACAGTTTAGGTGTCTTAGGACTGGGGAAGCCCCCATTAGTTGGCCATTAACTTTTGATACCCTTGTGTTTTCAGCCAAAGAGGTTGAAAATGTCTTGAATGCCATCCCCAGGGGCAAAGCGCCCGGTCCGGACTGCATCCCAGCAGATATTTTCAAGCAGGATCAAGACCTATGGGTACCGTATCAATTGCATTTGGCAAACACGCTGGCTAGGGGCGCCAAGGTACCTGACTCATGGGCTGGTGCCGAGATCTTGCCCATCTTTAAAAAGGGTGATCGGTCGGTACCATCGAACTACCGGCCGATCAGTCTTATTGATGCGGTACAGAAGATAGTTTCACAACTTGTTTTATCTAGGGTTCAGGCATGGATTGAGAAGTATAACGTTCTCACCCCCCTCCAAGCAGGGTTCAGACCTCACGTAAGCACCCTGGACCAGGCTTTTCGCTTTATGCTTTTGCATTGGAAGACGGTTACGCTGGGTAAAGGGAATTTATTTGCGGCATTCGTAGACCTTAGGTCTGCGTTTGACCTTGTCCCGAGGGCCGGGCTTTGGAATTTCCTATTAGAAATGGGCATGCCTTCCATTCTGGTCCGCCTTATAGTTAACCTCCACGCAGAGACTTATGCTTTTGTAAGGTGGGGCAAACCCGGAGAGGTGACAACGAACTTTCCTGTGTCGAAAGGTGTCAGACAGGGATGTGTGTTGGCACCCACCCTGTTTTCTCTATATATTAACAGAGTTACTAAGTACTTTGACGGCTTTCCCACGGATGCTCCCAGTTTGGCTGGCATGAAAATCCCCCTGCTCATGTTCGCTGACGATACTCTCTTGGTTTCACGAACTAGGCAGGGCCTTCAGCACACACTGTCGAGGTTTGAGAGTTTCTGCAGCAAACATGAGCTGGAGGTGAACGTGGCCAAAACCAAATTTATGGTTTTGAGGAGGCATAAACAGGTTAAGGCTAGGGTTACCATGGGGGATACCCCCCTGGAGCAGACAAAGCACTTCACCTACCTGGGAGTTACCTTTTGTGACACCTTGAGCTGGACCCACCAGATTGAGCTCATGACCCTGAAACATCAACAGCTGGGCGGAGCCTTGATTAAGGAACATAAAGGGTCATTTACGAAGCCTATGTCACCACTGATGAAGATCTATGGAGGAAAGGTTTTATCAGCGGTGTTATATGGCGCAGAGCTATGGGGTGGAAGTAATCTGGACTCTTTGAAACATGCCCAAAACAAGTTCTTAAGGATGGCAACAGGTTTGCCCCAGTCAACACCACTAATCCCCCTTCTATATGATCTGGGGTGCCACTCGGTGGTCGACCAAGCAAGACTTCGACCTTTGTCATTCTGGCGACGCCTATGGACGACGCCAGAACTACACCATTACGCAGAAGCCTGTCTGGAGGTAAAAAACAGTCCTGGTGCCATTAAAATCGGATGGTTTAGAGATCTTAGGGCTACACTACTATCTCTGGGCCTTAGTGAGCTGTGGTCTTCGCCCGAGACAGCCAAATTTCCATCAAAAAATGAGCTTAAGAAATGTTACTGGGAATGGGTGACGCACAACATTTTCTTAAAAACGAGCTCGAGCAGTCTTTCTGGACTGTTTATGGTACATAAAGATTCTCCCAAGTTAGAAGGGTACTGGGAAATTATTACTAAACCTCTGGACCGTAAACTCTTTTTTCAATTTAGATGTGGTTCACTTCCCATAGGGGACTTTACTAAAAAGTGGGGAACTGATGGATCGGGTTTTTGTGCTAACTGTTGCGGCACCAGGGAAAGTCTGAATCACATTTTGTATGTGTGCCCACTATACTCAGCCCCCAGAACCAAATGGCTCAAACCAGTATGTAGACAACTAGGCACCAGATCGGCTGTTGAAGCCTTGAGACTGTTAAAAACTAATCTGGATCCGCTTATTGTTGTGGGGGTTGCTAAGTTTCTCGGGTGGGCCTGGGTGATCAGATGTAGGTTTATTAAAAATATTTAGTGGAGACTGTTTAAATTTTGTATATACTGTGGCAGTATGGTCGTGCTCGACACCTTTTTAAACTTTTGTATAGTTCTGTAAGAAGTCAACTCGATGCCGATGATTTAATACTGGTTTTAACTGTTTCATGTGTATTGTGTATATATGTCTTTTATGATGAATTAATCGAATAAAGACTTCTTGAACTGATTGGCAGTGCCCTGCGGCACCGCCAAGCATATTATGACTTTCCTCACCACCAGCGGTCTCATGGAGGCTCTTACTCCATTAAACTGATGGCTGTTAGGAAAGAAAGGGGGCCCTACTTGGCCCCCGTTGGCCCTGTGAACAGGTGTGCATGCAGGGGGGGGGGCATATACTGTGCCCTTGAGTTTGCATGCACCCCAGTTCCAGCACTGCATGGCCTGCAGAGTCCATGCTGTGAAGGAACTGCCTTTGGTGCTCCCATTTCTGTACCCATTTTCAGAGGCGCTGCCGTGGTATCACCAAAGAAACGTCCGCCTGACACAAGAAAACTCGTAATCTGGCAAGCAGTGCTCACGTGGCTTTGGCAGTGTGGGAGCAGGGAAGTGGCGTACCGTCCTCTCTTGCACCCCAAAACTCATAATCAGCCCCTAGTTAGGAAAGGGCCTGTCTCAGGGATGTCTGATGCTGTGCATGAGGGTCTGTTGTGTGTCGTGCACTGTGTCGCACATACGCTATCCATGCAGCTACTGTGAGGACATGTGCCAGGATGAAAGTTTACAGATTTGCAATGCCTTGGTAGGGAACGCTGCTCAACTGCAGAATGTTTTTGCTTGCTGGCACCTAATGCACAACTATTGAAACACAAACAACTTGTAATTGCTTTGGTCCTAATGATGAGGCAGTTTCCTGTTAATTGCCCTGTTCAGTCGGGGACTGCAGTCCATTGGGGGATGCAGCTATTAAGACATGCTTGCGGAGACAGCCTATATCTACATCGGTGAAAGTGGGATCTGAGAAGGTGAAACATTTTTTGTAAAAGTCCTCCTTTGCTGCTAAAACGCTGCTTGGCTTCTCTGTTGCACGTTCTGCTTTGTTTTACAATATGTGCATTTTTCGCAGTATCGCATGCCTTCATTTTTCTCCTCCTCCAGGACTACATGAAACTCTTGTCACCCCGGCCAGCCGCCCACCTTCCACCCTGCGGCCCTGCAGTAGCTCTTTGATTTTCAGTTGTATGCATTTGGCCTTTGCTGCCCCTGGCTACAGACCTGCCCTGAGGCCTTCCCTCCTGCGGCTCTGCAGTAGCTCTTTCATTTTCTGTTGTATGTTTTTGCAGCATTTGACCTTTCTGAACAGTTTGCATCTCCTCTCCACTGACCTGCCTCCTGGCCTTCTCTCCTGCGTGGTGAGTACCAGCCCAGGCTAATAACACGAGGCTGGCGCACACTTGCTTCTTTTGAATAAACACAAATTCTAAAGGGCCGTGAATTAGGAGCTTGCATTAGGCAATACCTACAAAAATCAGACAAGCTCTACTTAAATACTAGTTAAAACAAGCATTGTCAAAGCACACAGGTCTGGCATTTTAGATGAGTGACTGTGTGTCTGTTGTGGTATGCTACAGTGGTCGAAGTGGGCGGGATAGGCAGGGCACGGCCTGCCCCTACTTCCTTAATTTCATAGAACCCGTTCCCCTACTTTCTTATTTTAAACCTGCCTCCCGGACGGCAGAAATCGCCAAGGCCGATGGTTAAGGCACGGCTTTTGGGGACGGGTGAAACAGGCAGAGTAGGAAAAGGACTCTGTTTTTTTCTTCATGACCAGAGAAGACAAGGACAGTGTCCAGTTCTCCTGCCGCTAGCAGCTCCCCCCCCCCTCTCTTTGTTCCCCCTCTTCTCTCTCTTTCTGTCTCGCTCCTCCTCATTTAGTGAAAATTGAGAATTCAATAAACGGGTATTACCTTCTCTTTCCTTTATGTGCTCCCCTGTGAAATGGATCCAAAAAAGAAAAACACTTGCTGGAAACGTCGTCTTTTTCTGACATTTTTCAATTTCTAAGTGCAGCCTCGGGGTGGAGAGAAATAAAACATTCAAAATATGAAAGATAACTAACTAACTAAAGCAAGACAGAGTGGTTGCAAGGTGGCCAGATTGACTTATTCAGAGGCGTAACTAGAGACACATTTTTTTAGGGGGGGGGCTACTAAAAATTCCTTTGAGCCCAATGGGCGTTGCGCGCCTGGATTTATTCACACCTAATCACATTAGCGCCACTTTACAGCGTTTGCCAGTGAAGCGCTACTTTTGTTTTCTCGTCAGTCTTTGAACAACATTTTTCCCTGAGTGGGAAAGTGCACTTTTCCTGGAGGTACTGAAATACCTGCTTGATGGGTGAATTGGAAAACAAAATGCATACTGTGGCTACAAACATGGTCTTTTAAAACCATACTGCTTACATTTGTTGTAAGGATATAAGCAATGGGCATTCAAGAGGGTCCCTTCTGGGCCCTGTAGTCATGGCCTTAACTTTTCAGGCAAAAGCACTCAATAATTTCAGAATAATGAGTGTGAAAAGAAAAAGGTAACCATGTTGTTCCTGCTTAGATTTCACCTGCTTTACATTTCTCTTGCATTCCCTAGGAGTGTTTGATTTTTCTAGGATGTTGCAAAAAAAAATGTAGGCAGCATATTGCTCTTGTCTAGTGCGTAATTTGAATTGAGTCACATCCAGGTGTTTATAGCGGGTCAGTGCAAGTTTCTCTCAGTTGGACAGTATGGTGTTCAGTGGGGGAGAGGATGTGGCACTATGGTCAGAGCGTCTGAATTTGGAGCTGGGGAACCAGGTTCAGCCTTTATGACCAGTCCACCAGACCACTCCCCCTGAGGGAGCACATTCCCATGCTAGACCTTAGAAGGCCCAGCAAGATCTTAAAAACCCTGGTGTCTTAGCACCAGCAGGTGGACCCTAGCAGTGGCAAGTGTGGGTTAACCTTGAAGGCCTGTCCGCCACAATTCATTCTAAAGTTTACCTCCAGTCTTGCAGTCAGGCCTATGAAGCAACCCACCATAGAGTGACAGTGACTCTGTCACTGCGGTCACAGGACCCTTAAGCAGGGTGGCTCTAGGGCAGTGCGACTGCACCAGGTGCTGGTCAGCCGCGGTCCGTGCAGGTAACAGCGGTGAGACAGAGGAGCTGGGTAAGGGGGGATTTCGAGGGACGATGCAGAGGGGAAATAAAATAAATAATGTATTTTCCCTCTGCATCGGCCCCCGAAATTCCTCCTTACCCGCCCCCACCTTTGTTACCTGCATGGATCGCGGCTGGCATTGACTTCAGGTGGGGGGGTGTCATGTTTGCAAGTATAAAATGGTTTAAAAAGCACTTGCTGCCTCCTGCCTGGCCTACAAACAATTTTCAGCAACAATGAAAATGTCATGATAACTCCAGTGATTAATGTTCTTAGTAGAGAGAAGGTGTTTTGTCTAGTGGACTTTTTGACTCATGGAAAGGAAGCACAGAGGATTAATGTGCCTGAACAAGTACCATGCAGATCACAAAGTGCACATAATATAAATAGGTCAGTGGGTTACTGATTTGGTCAGTTAGACCATATTGCTACTTTTAATATGTTAAAATCCTAAAACAAAACAGTGAGCTCATAACTGTCATGTAAGAGCTGCATGCAAACTGCAAGGTAGAAGTTAGAGCTTTATTGTTTTTCCCCAGTCTTTGATTATCCTAATGTTGCAGAAAAGGGTTCATTTGGGTAGAAATCAACTCTGGTTATTAAATAGAACCCCCAACCATGGTATTATGTTTTCCAGTGTCCCTTGCAGGCAGGCTCGCAGCGGTGCTCCTACCCCCTTGTTCAGCGTCCGGGCTTGGCTCCGCCCCATTGCTCCCTGAATTGACCGGCCGGGCTTGGCTCCGCCGGTCCAACTACAATCCCCAGGATCCCACGGGGGTAATTGACGACGCCATATCACAGCGCGCCAGGAGGCGCATAAAAGACCGACATGTCCCTCGTCCCGCAAGGACGCGCGCGGGACGTGCCGGACGAAGCCCGGACAAAGGGCGGACAGTCTAAGACAGTCCGAGACTGGCAGAGACTGGACTGGGCCAGTTACTCTGTCCAAACTTCAAGGTGAGACATTGTCATTGAACGAGGCCCAACTTGGACTCTATTTGTTATTGACTTTGTACGAACTGTGGCTCATTCGTATTCAGGGTCCGTAACATACGCTGTTCACGCATCTATTAAGTGTATTTGGGAGTGTATTGTACATTGGTGAGCTATGTCTAGAAAAAAGCTATCCCCGGCAAAAAAATACTATGGATAACTACCTAGTCCAGGTAGTAGCTAAAATCAATAGCGAGAGGAGATCCTCATTGGGGTTAGGTGTATCCCCTAAATCCATCTTGCCGGACCCTGACCTGGCCCAACTCCCTGATTTAGACAACAGTAGCAGCGCTGTTGCATTATTTGACCCTGCTGACAAGGCCAGCTCGGCTCAGATTAACTGTGTAGCTGATGATAGTGATAATGAGGAGGAGGTTGAATTACACCCAATTGAGGAAAAAGCCCCAACCCCAGTGCCTGCACCGCGTACCACCAGAGGAGTTAGACAGGGCCAGCCTAAACGCGGAGGGCTACGATCGAGCCGGAAAAGGCCTTCTTCTCCACCTAGCAATATTGTTGTGGTTGAGGAAGAAGGGTCAATTGATGAAGTTTGCATGTCTCTAACTAATGAGCAATTTAAGAAGCTGTTGGGTATGATAGATTCGAAGATTAAGGGCATTGTAAAGCCTTTGGTAGGTAGGATCGAGAAGCTAACTGTCGAGGTAAACAGATTAGGGGATTTATTGAACAAAACTCTAGTTGAAGTAGAAAAATTGCCTGATGAAGTGGTAACTAGAGTGGAGCTAAAAAAGGGAACCTCTAGACCAGAGGGTGGTGGTGGAGTTATTCCTTTGTTTAACCAACCGGCGGTTCCTCAGGTAGCCATAGTGGACAGTGAGCCAGGGGAAGATGCCCCTCCAGTTGTATCTACTGTTTTGAAACCCGTGAAAGGCTTGGTTGAGCTTATTGTTGAGGCTTCCCCCCTGGTCCTTGTTTTAGCTAACGTCCCCACATTGGCTCCAGGACAGGATGAAACTACTTCATCCCTGCTGTCCAAGGCCCAACACTGGCTGACTAACAATATGGTGATAACTCCCTGGGGTAAGCAACAGTTGGCAGAAGAATTAGTTATGGCTAGGAGGGTGGAGTGGATTGGAAGTAGCCCAAAAAGATTTAGGGGTGATTGCGTTGTTTTGAGTTTTTCAGATCCAGATGTATTAACCAACATATTGCCCAACCTTCTACCGCCACAGAGAAGATCCACCGACATTATTCAACTCACTTCAGACTTTTTCTACTACCGTAGTGGGAGAGGTCCTAACCGGTGTACACTAAGGACAAAATGGAATGTGGTGTCAAACAAGGGGAGGAGGGTTGCTCAATCTACTGAGTAGGGATTAAATCTTGAGAATAGGTTCTCAGCTCTCTCTAATCTGAATGAATGCGATTGACTTTCTGGGGGTAAAAGTTTCGCATTATTAGCTTCAACTGATCAGAGTAGAGGCAGCTTGCCTGCCCAGAAGGGCAATTGTTGTAGAAATAAGATGGTGCCTAGGATTGGGGCCGGGTTCGGCCCGACGGATCCTCTAATGGTCACGGCCTTATCCTCTGTATGCTGTGATTTTGCAGTTGGCTTACAGGGGGTGGGTAATAGTGATGTCATATGCAATGTAGCCCAGGCAAGTCCTGCAGTGATAGTAGCGGGCGAGCCTAGTAACCCGAACCCTACTCCTAAATTGTTAGCTGGTTCTTCGATTGGGACGGGGAACCTAATCTCTTGGAACTTGGCCGGACTGTGTTCTAAATTAGATTGTGGGGACTGGCTTGGCTTTGTTAGTTTATTCGATGTATGTATATTTCAGGAGACTTGGGCATGCGAACCTGTTTATGTGTTGGGATATTTAAATTTTTCTGTGCCAGCAATAAAGGGCCCAAAAGGGAGACCAATGTGGGGTCTCACAATTTGGGTTCGACAGTCCCTTAAACGAACAATCAAAAGTATGGTGACTAGCCACAACGATATCCAGTTAATCAGGATAACTAATGATATTTCAGGGTCACTCAATATCTATAATATATATGCCAGAAGTGCTAAGGTTGGTCGATCTGAAGTTTTAATTGCCTTGGGTAACTTTCTTGACACATATTTGCATGACAATAATATCGTTATAGCAGGTGACCTTAATCGGACTTTTGAGCCTTTGGTCACTGGTGAGGCCTTCTTTGGAGCAGAAGAGGACTCCAATTGGGGTATCGCTGTGTTGGAATTGAAGCCAGTCACACGTTGGACTGAGGACAAATAGATCTGAATGCTATGTGTCTCGAAAAAGGTCTAAGAGCTTTGAATGGAAGAACAGTATTGGATAAAAAAGGCTCTATGACATTTGATAACGGGAGACATAAAAGCAGAATAGATTATGTAATTTGTAGCATGATGTTATGGCCATCTGTCTGCGACATGGAGGTTGTTGTGAGACCCGAGAGTGACCACAATCCCCTATGTGTGGAGCACAAATGGTGGCCCGCTGGGACTGTTTCAACTTGCCCTAACGCTCTTGTTCCACCTTTGATTATTCCAGGAAATGACATGCGTAGGCTCAGATGGGCTAGCGTAGTGACCAACCAACAGGCCATCGACAACATTGACCTTGAAACTGATAAAGCTATACTGGCTATGGAATCGATTAGCGTTTTTCCCTCTGGCTTGGGGGATGTGGTCAATATCCATGATACCCTCTTTGGCAAGATAAAAAATCACTTTTTGAAACGTGCTAAGCGTAACGGGGCAAGAGCTTGCAAAAGTGCAAAATGGTATAATGCCGAATGCAGGGCGGCATGACTTGCTCTGGGTCATGCCATTAAGATGAGGGAGCCCAAGACCATCCGCCTAGCCAGAAAGGGTTATAAAGCCTGTATAGCGAAAGCAAAGAGAGCCTGGGACGAGCAATAATGGTGTAAATTGAAAAGAGCTAGTGACAGAAAGGATTCCAGAGTGTTCTGGAACATTGTCAAATGGGGTTGCGAGAGAGCTGAGGACCCCCCTAATAACTATGTCCCACAAGAGTACTGGGTACAATTTTTTAGCTCCCAGTACGCTGCTAATAACCAGATTATAGGTGAGGACAGTATTACCCTGTCTTTTTCCCAAGGTAATCTCTTTACCTACAAAGAGATTATGTCTGCCCTAAATACAGTGAACAGAGGGCGTGCTCCAGGTCTAGATCGTGTCCCTGCCGATATTTTCTTAAACGACAAGGAGCGATGGTGTAAATATATTTACTTACTTATCAATTTCATTGCTAAAGGTGCTGAGGTCCCGGCATCGTGGCGGGGTGCTGTGATTATCCCAGTCTTTAAAAAAGGAGATTGTGCGCAGCCAGGCAACTATAGGCCAATAAGCCTTATCGACACTGTGCAAAAAATAGTTGGCCGTGTGGTCGTAAATAGGCTCCTTGACTGGGCAGAGGACAACAACATCTTATCACCCTTTCAAGCGGGATTCCGAAGGGCAACAAGCACGGTGGACCAAGTATTCCGCTTTGAACTGCTGCAATGGAAGACTGTGGTGCTGGGAGGAGGTAGCCTATATGCGGCTTTTGTCGATTTACGGGCTGCCCTCGACCTGGTGCCACGAGTCAAATTGTGGCAAGTCTTACAGAGTTTGGGGGTCCCTGTGGAGCTATTGACTTTGATAATGCGCCTTCACGAGTTTACCTTTGCTAAAATTCAGTGGGGCGGTCATGGGATGGTCACAGCTGACTTTCCCGTTGAGCGTGGGGTTCGACAAGGGTGTTCAATGGCCCCAACCTTGTTCACTTTATACATTAATGGCGTTGTCTCCCGTATGGCGTCAGCGTCAGTAGATGCTCCCTCTCTTTCAGGTCTAAAAATTCCTATTTTAATGTTTGCGGATGACACGCTTATTCTATCCAAAACTCCCAGTGGCTTGCAGCGTGCTCTGTCCATTTTTGAAAATTTTTGTGGGGAACATGGTCTAGAGGTGAATGCGACCAAAACGAAACTCATAATTTTTAAGCTGCACCGTAGTTTCAAGTCTAAAATTGTCATGAGTGGTCGGCCTCTTGAGGTGGTAAATTCATTTACGTATTTGGGTATTCATATTGCAGATAACAACAGGTGGTGTCAGCACATAAATATTGCTACTCTGCAACATAAGCAATTAGCTGGTGCTATCAATTCGGAACACAGAAAGTCTTTGACTAAACCCGTCAAGCCAGCATTGCTGGTTTATGAAGCGAAGGCAATTGGGTCCGCACTTTATGGTGCTGAGATGTGGGGATTTGAAAAGTTGAGTACCCTACAAACCTCAGAGAACAAGTTTCTACGGTTACTCACTGGTACCCCGAAAAGCACTCCATTGTTGCCTTTAAGATATGATCTTGGTAGGAAACAAATAATGGATCTAGCTAGACTACGACCAATCCTATATTGGCGAAGGCTCTGGACTACTCCCGAGCTTTCTCATTATGCTGAAGGTTTTATTGATGTCATTAAGGCGGACTATTTTCATAAAATTAGCTGGTTCAAATCTCTGAAAGCAATATTGTTTGAGCTTGGGCTAAGCTCGATATGGTTAGATCCAGCTGGTGCAACATTTCCCACTAAGTCTGTCCTAAAAAATATATTTTGGGAAAACGTTGCTAGTAGGAGTCTGAGTAGATCTAGCAATGGGTCCATGACTGCGAGTTTTCTTGAGGTTAAACTGTATCCCGCTTCGGAGTCGTACTGGGATATTATATCTAAGCCGGGAGGCAGAAAGCTCCTATTCCAACTGAGAGCTGGAGCCCTCCCCATAAGAACTCTGTCAGCAAAATGGGGAGCAGGGGGGTGTGACACCTGCCCAGCCTGTGGACTGGGGAAGGAAACACTTGGACATTTTCTGTTTTCTTGTAAAGCTTACTGTGCTCCAAGACGTGTCTGGTTAGCACCTATGTGCAGGAACCTTGGGACCACCTGTAGCTCTGTTGCCCTGCATATTATATGTTCGAGCCCACTTACATGGATATTAATTGCAACAGCAAAATATATTGGATGGGCATGGGCGATCAGACAGAGACTGCTAGTTAATTAACTATTCTCTGTCTGTAAAATCTGTCTCCATGAAATTGTTATTATTGTTTTTAGACCATTAATGTTTTTACAACTTTTCTATTTTTATCAATGTATGAACCTCTTTTTACTTGCTAATCAAGTACTGTGGGAAACTTTTTAATTGAGCGTATTTTATGGATTTAATAGTGCACTGTCTTTGTGATTGACTGTAAATTTAATTGTATTTTAACATGTTGTGTATGTCTTGCTTTTATGAGTAATTACTCGAATAAAGCACTATTTGACTTTGGTATTATGTTTTAAATTCTGAGTTTGTGTTTCTCCAGACCAATCACTATTAAACTATGCTGCCTACTAGTATGGTTGTCGTGTGACTCCTACACCTTGTAGTCCTTTGTCTTATGTAACATTTCCTATACACTGATTTACACATGTATGATTGATTGTCTCTGTGTAATATGTGTGATGTAAAGTGCTCTGATACCCTGTACTGGTATTAGTGGGTCTGTACATTTTCTGATACTCTATTTTGTCATTTTTACACATGCTAACAGTCTCTGCGTTGTAGTACCAGTGGAACATACAACTGCAGTAGTGAGAAAGGTGACTAGTCAACCTTTGCAAAGGGCCCTGCACTTCACAGCAGCACAAGTCACATGTTTTCGGAACTTTTGAGCTATAAACAATTTACTAGTTAAAATCGTCAGATTATGCAGCAGATGATTTATTATGTGGCAAATATGGCAGAGCCATAATTATGTGGAAAAAATTTGTAAATTAGGATATTTTGCCATTCATGTTTGAACTGCTCTTGTGGAAAAAGGAAGGAAAAGTGCTGATGACATAAACTCCATGGCTGGGAGATAAATGGCTTGCGATTCTACTTTTTTAGGATATTTGGGACATTCTGTGATTGGAAACGTTTCCCATTTTGTGGATGTATTTTAATGTCAATAACTCATGTTAAACCTTAATTATACATGTATATCCATTGGTTACATTAAATAAAGTAATAAGCTGTAACCGATTAGTGAAATGGGAAACAAATACTGCAAATTGAGATATTTTGCTCTTCATGCCACACCTCTGACTCTGCCCACTGACCCAATCCACTGGTTTATCCCGCCCTCTGATTCTCTGCCAACAGTTTCCCTACTTTTTTCACCAACTTCGACCACTGGGTATGCATGGGCGGGTCACTGAATGCTGGGGTTATGTGAGTGGGCGAATGTAGGTGATTGTGCATGAATGAATGGTTGTGTGAGTGGCACATTAATGGATGATTGAGTGATTGAATGGGTGAGTGAAAGACCTTTGCCCTTCCAACCATTCACTCGCCAACACATTCCTTTAAACTTGTGCTCATGATTGCAGTCAACAACTCACGCACACAAAAAACGCCCTTTAATGAAATAGCGCTATATTTTTTTATTTTAAAAAAGCTAGAGCTCTTCACTTTGCCAATGCTTCTTAAGTGCTAGCCACTATTCTGATGCCTGCCATGCTCTTCCCTGCCTCTCTCTTAACTCACTAGCAGAGCTTTTCACTTTGCTAATGCTTGTTAAATGCTATCCGCTCATCTAATGTGTTCTTTGCTCATCCCTGCCTCTCTCTTAACTCACTAGCCAGGGCTCTTTGCTTTGCCAATGCTTGTAAAGTGCTAGCCGCTCATCTAATGCGTTCCCCCCTCTATCTTAACTAGGACTCCCGGTTTTATGGTATTTATTTTTTTGACATTTCCGTCTGTATTTATCCCTATTTCTTTTTTGTTACCTTTATCTGTATTTATCCATCTTTATTATGGGTTTTTGTGAAGAAAAAAAAAGCTGAAACTGGTATATTTCCCCAATGATTTAACTAATAAATATCCAGTCAAGCTTGAATGCCTGCCACGTTTCAGTGATATGAACACCTGCAGAAGATAAATCAATGCACTCATATGCAAATATGCTCATTTCAGCATCAGCCTTCTGCATATCTACTGCTGTTGAAGCCTCTTTACTAAAATGTCTTTCTTTTTAACCCCCTTCCCTAGCAATCCACACAATCATTGGCTTGGCACTCATGGCAAAGTGTATTTAGAATCACTCAAAAAAGCACCCAATTTCCGTTTTTATCCACATTTAAAAATAAATACAGACGAGAAAATAAATGGTTTTCTGTCTGTATTTATCTGTAAAAACGGAAAACAGGGAGCTTTAATCTTAACTCACTAGTCAGAGCTCTTCCCTTTGCCAATGCTTGTTAAATGCTCACCGCTCATCTATCGCGTGCTCCGCTCTTCCCTACCTCTCTCCTAACTCACTACCCAGAGCTCTTCACTTTGCCAATGCTTGTTATATGCTCGCCGCTCATCTATCGCGTGCTCCGCACTTCCAGTCCCCTCTCTTAGCTCACTGCTGCCTCTGCGCTTCCTGTGCCCCCGTTTCTGCCCGCTGTCCGCAGATGCCGCCATGTTTACCTGGGATGCCCCCTCACCACGAGTCAAGGAACTGCCGCCCTTTCACCATGAATCAAAATCCAACAACAGGTCGTAGGCATCAGCCTGTTCGCATCTGATATCAGAAAGCATTGCACCCGTGTGGTTTTAACAGCTACACACGCACCAAGCACCACTTTTATCCCTAAAAACTGTAAACAATATTAGTTGACATGAAGGTGACTTGCGAAGAAAAAGATCTTAATATTTACAAAAATAGTTGCAACGTTAAAAAACTGAGTTGCGTGGGAGGGATGTTTTTCTATTCATTGTGACAGGTAACTAATACACATCTTGTGTAAACCATGCTGGGGACATGGCCCACTTCTCATTTAAAATTCACCAGGAACCATACTTAAAAATTTGCAAACATTCGTGACAAGAATTTTCAATTCTATTAAGGACACGGAGGCGAGGATTATGCTTTCTCGATTTCTTTACTACAAACAGCAGCCAATAGGAACACAGTAAAGAAAAAGTAGACTACAAATCCCATGAGCACTTAGGCAACCATAGAGACTACATCCTTATATAAACAACCATAGAGGGCACTACTTCCTCTTTCTTTGTCCAGTAAATTGAAACAGTCAAAAGTCAATTGAAGAGGTACCGAAGAACAGCCTGGAGGAAAGGATCCGAAGGCAACAGCAAAATGACCAACAGGAGACATTGCAACCGTCCAAGGGCGAAGAGACCGCAGCAGGAAACACTGCAGAGCCAAAATCCAAAATGCTGGAAACGAGGCAGGAGAACAGCGACGAAGATTCACTTCTGGTCTGAGCCTGAAAGAAAATCAGAGCCGTAATACACAATCCCAATACCATGGAAGGTAACAGTACAAAGGGTAGGGAAAAAACAATGCAAGAAACATTTTAGAGTCATAGCAAAGCAATGATGCAAGACATAAGCAATGCAGTAGAATACATTTGGGTGGGATAATCCTCGCCTCCGTGCAAATTTTTAATTCAATGGCAGGACAGGAGGCTCAGATTATGCTTGTTTAAAGCTGGTCCACCACAACAGAAGCAATATCCACAATGGGTTTGAAATAATACGTTTTAAACACAGTATCGGAAGACCAATCAGCGGCCTTCATAATATCTGTCAAACTCACACCAACAGTAAAAGCCTTAGAGGCCATGGCACCCCGAGCGGAATGAGCTCCAAAAATGGAGATATCAATTCCCGCCTCAGACATAAGCCAACGTACCCAACGGGCCAGGGTAGCCGGCGCCACAGGCCTAAAAGGCTTCTGCAAAGCAATCAGCAACTGCCCAGACAAATCTTGTCGAAAAGGAGCAGTACTCACCTCATAATCTTTTATGCACTGGACCACACATAAATGTGGGTTCTGAGGAAAAGCTGGGTAAGTCACAGAAGACATGTTACTTTTGGTGCGCCGGGAAACCGTAAAAGTGACCCCGTCCGGAGAAAACGAACGTCCCGAGAGATCTAATGCACGTACACTTGAAATGCGTTTACAAGACACCAAACAAAGGAGCATTGTCAACTTCGCTGAAAGTTGCTTACGAGACAAGGAAGAATTGGGAGGCCAAGCCTCCAGAAAACGTAAGACAATAGAGACATCCCAAAGAGTCACATACTTTGGACAAGGTGGTTTAACCAGCCGAATGCCACAAAGTAATTTAGAAATCAAGGGATGCTCCCCAATAGGCTTCCCGTCAACAAAATCGTGGCCCGCAGAAACAGCGGAGCGAAAGGAATTGACTGTACTATAAGCAGAACCAGAAGAAGCGATGGAGGCAAGAAAATTAACTACTAACGTAACATCCGCTGAAGCGGGATCCAAGTTTCGTTCAGAACACCAACCACACCATCGCCGCCAAGCTGATGCATAACGCTTGTGCGTGTTGGGGGCCCAAGCCTCACCGATAAATCGTGTAGCGTCTCCAGATAAGCCAGGGACTTTCCAGCATTCCCCGAAAGGCGCCACGCAACAAGCCGGAGCTGGCCCGACAGAACCAGAGGATGTGGATGGAGCAGAGGATCCAACAATAAGTTCCACTTCTGTGGAAGCAGGAACGGTGTCGAGCAACTCATCTCCAGAAGATCCGGAAACCATGCCTGAGCCCTCCAAAGAGGAGCTATCAGAATGACCTCTGACTGGAAGTGCTTTGCTCTGGCCAAGACTCGCGGAATCATCGCGAATGGGGGAAACGCATAGCAAAGATGAGGGGGCCAAGTCTGGAGAAAGGCATCCGCGGCAAGAGCCTCCGGGTCCGGACGCCAGCTGTAAAACTTGGGCAACTGAGCATTGAGGCGAGAGGTGAAAAGATCGATCCAAGGTCGACCACAGAGGCGAGACAGGTTCCGAAAGACACAGGGGTGAAGCCGCCAATCGCTGAAATCCAGCAGATAGCGAGAATTCCAGTCGGCCACCTGATTCTGGCGACCCGGGAGATACTCTGCAATAAGAGTGATCTTCCTCTGAAGGCAGAAGTGCCAGAAGTCCTTCGCAATCTCGGCCCTAAAGCCTCGACCTCGTTCCTCCCAGCTTGTTCACATACCTCACTGCAGAGATGTTGTCCATGCGGAGCAGTATGCAACAGCTGGTGGCCTGAGGAGCAAGGCTGCGGATCGCAAACGATCCCGCCAGGAGCTCCAGACAATTGATGTGAAGGTTCAGTTCGTCTTGTGACCAACGGCCGCCCGTCGTCACATTCCCGCATCGGGCTCCCCAGCCCCAAAGACTCGCATCCGATTCCAGCACCACATCTGGAGTCGAGCCGAACAAGGCCTTCCCGTTCCAAGTCTCCATGTGGTTGAGCCACCACAGCATCTCCAACTTTGCGTCTGATGACAGAGGAACAAGATCGGAATAGCGAAGACCCTTCCGCAAATGCCGGATCTTGAGACGTTGCAGGGCCCGATAATGCAAGGGACCCGGAAAAATCGCCTGAATGGATGAGGCCAACAGACCGATAATCAGAGCGATCGATCGTAAGGATACACTCTGTGTGGACAACAGTAACTTCAACTCCCTCTTGATAGACCTGACTTTCTGGGAGGGCAAGAGCAGTTGGCAAGAGACTGAATCGACTAGGAAACCCAGGAACTCGATCGACTGAGTGGGATGTAAATGAGATTTTTGAGGATTCACTAGAAATCCTAGAGACTGTAACAGGTCGACCGTCCATGCCAAATGGGAGTGTAGTTGCACAGGACACTGAGCCATCAACAAAATGTCATCCAGATACACGATCAGACGCACTCCGCGCGCCCTCAACGATTCCATGACTGGTCTCAGGAGCTTCGTGAAGCACCACGGAGCGGACGAGAGACCGAACGGGAGAACCGTGTACTCGAACCACGTCCCCGAACATTGGAATTGAAGAAAACGGCAATGAGGTGGAAAGATGGGGATGGACAAGTAAGCGTCCTTCAAATCCAGGCGAACCATCCAGTCACCCTTGCGAAGGAGATCCCTGAGAAGATGGATGCCCTCCATCTTGAAGTGGCGATAGACCAGTCCGTTGTTGAACTCCTTGAGATAGAGCACAAGGCGAGAACCTCTTCCCTTCTTCTCCACCAGAAACACATTGCTGACGAACCCCTGAGGATGCAGGGAAGTCCGCACAATGGCTCCTTTGAGCAGAAGAGACTCGATTTCCCTGGATATCACGTCTCGATCTAGTTGGGAAAAAACAAGGGGAGAAGGGACGAGACTTTGAAGGGGAGGGTGGTAAAATTTGATGCGATACCCTTGAACTGTCTGTAATATCCATGCATCGGTTGAGATCGTGCGCCAATTGTGCAGAAAAGATTGCTCCCCAGAACAACACTGTCATAAGGGATCAAGCTCGCCTGTAGAGGAGAAATCCTGGCGACCTCCTTGGTTTCCACCATAGCCTCCCTTATTGACTTGTCCACGACCTTTGCGGGAGGGATAGAAATTAGACTTTGAACCTGAATAGGATGACTGCTGGTGTCCTCCTCCCTGCTGGGACTGTTGGCCACGCTGCTGGCCAGAACCACGGCCGAACGAACATCCCCTGGAACGTCCGGCCCTGCCAAAAACCGGGCGGAACGCCCTGCGTAAGGAAGACTGTGCCTTGTCAAGGCCGCTAAAGGTGGCCACAAACTTGGTCAATTCTTTTAGGAAAAGGTTGACCAAACAGGAGACCCTGTGCAAGGGGCCTCGATTCCGACGTTGCAAGTTCAGATAGCCTGGGGTCCATCTTCAACAAGATGGAACGCCGACGCTCGGTGGACAGAGCACAGTTCGCGTTCCCTAGTTGACAAATAGCCCGCTGGGCCCAACCAATAAGTTCATCGGGTCAATGCCAGATGCAGACCCCTGAGCCTGGTACGCTAAGTCCAAAATTTTGGTCAGGGGGCCATGAAGATCCAGTAACTTATCCTGACACAGGCGCCAAGAGCGGTCAATGCCCTTTTTGGGATCCTTAGTGAATTTCTTGAGGTAGGTCAGAATAGTGGGATCCACCTCCGGGGTGTCAGCCAATTTATCTGCCAACTCCGGGCGAGGGCACTCGGAGCGGAGACGAGAGCGCACTTCTTGATCAAAGGGCTCACGGATGTGTGCCTGGATATATTCCGCAACCTCAGGAGCAGGGAGCCAAGACTTCGAATTCGGTTGAAATATATCAGTTGGCTCAAATGTGAGGACTGGCGGATGGGAAGAGGCGTCAACAAAATGTTCTTTTCTAGATTTTTTAGCAGGGGGAGGACCAGAGGGACCTGAGGAAGAGGAGGAGGAGGTGTCATCAGTGTCCGGAGGAGGCGGACGAGACTGTTTGGAAACAGTGGAGGCAGACAAAGACTTGGCCAATTTAACAAAGTCAGATCTATGCAGATTTTTTGGCGACTTAGAGGAGTGTTTGCCAGAGGAGGACGGTATCCAGCCCTGTTGCTGAGCATAGTCGGTCAAATGACGTTTTAACGGTCCAATAGCGCGGACCAGCGCAGTATTGACCGAATGCTGGACCCCTTGGTCAAGGGCGTCAACTAAATCATATTCAAAAGAGTCCTCAGGCTCTTCATCATAATAATACTCCTCAGACTCTTCATAACCAGCCATGGCTGAATAAATGACAGCACAACTTGAGGAAAAAGATGCCCACAAAACAATAAATAAAAGGTCAAATTGTAAATACAAGTGACCCTGTCAGGGGGAGTGACAGCCCCAAGCAAGCCAAACAGGCAGAGCAACAACTCAACCTAAGTAACAGTAATATAAAGAGTGGAGGGACAGGCTTGCACTAGTCAGCCACTCTAGGCAACGCCTCGATGAATTATACAGCCCAAAACTCTATATTGAGGAAAAGGGCGTCACGAGGGACTCTCCGGCAGGCAGTGGGCTGAGGCTGTGGAGAAAACCCCGCCTCTCAGCGTGTCCAGGCTCAGTGAGGAACACGGAGCGTCAACAAAGCCAACGCGCATGCGCGGTGGCTCGCCTGCAATACCCGGAAGAGGAGCAACGCGCGACGATAGCGCACGAGCCTCCGAGTCCCGGTCCCACTCCACAAAGGAAACACGGGCACGAAGCGCCCGATGTGAAAAGAGAGGCGACCCGCGCTCTCCTACAGCACAAAGACAACCGTAAACCGGGACAAGTAAAAGGGAAAGAAACGCCGAAAGCAACGCGGCCAAGCAATACGGCGAAGCGTCGGTAGACGGCAAATAAGCAGCAGATAAGCGGCGTTACAATGCAAGTAAGCACAATACATAATAACATGCAAATAGCACAAGAAGCACAGAAATGGACTTAACTGGCTGCGAAGCAGCAAAGAAAGAGGAAGTATTGCCCTCTATGGTTGTTTATATAAGGATGTAGTCTCTATGGTTGCCTAAGTGCTCATGGGATTTGTAGTCTACTTTTTCTTTACTGTGTTCCTATTGGCTGCTGTTTGTAGTAAAGAAATCGAGAAAGCATAATCTGAGCCTCCTGTCCTGCCATAGAATTGAGCGCTTGTTTTTTTTGTTTTTATTTCAAAGAGTTTTATTGAAGATTTTTTTATTTTTATTTTTTTTTAATACAGTACAGTGTTAATTCGGGGGCACACGTGTAGAGTACAGTGTTGGGACGCCTCAAACACAGGTTTCAACCTGCAAGTTTTTTCTCGCCTCCAGTCCTCCACTTTTTTCGGGGACACTTTGGCCTGAAATGTCATTTACATGGCTGCTAAGTTGCAAGTCTGAGATGCTTTGCATAGTTGCCTCCCACCACCACCCGGATAGAATATTTTGCCCACAGATTTGATAGATGACTTGCATAGCCAGCCTATAGAAAACACCATGTTTCAGATGTTAATGACGTCGACTTACAAATGTTAACAACTATATACTCGAAATGTACATTCTGCTTGTTTTATTAAAACAATAAAATGTTACTTTGTAATCATCCGCATATAATTATATGTATTTTTACATTTTTTAATCACATCTGTTCATTGTTTTTAATGGATTCAAACAGATGAGAAAACAAAACCCTGGCGCCAAGTACAGAAGCAGGGTGTGTACCTGTAAATGCAGATTGTCGCAACCACATTGCAATCTATGTGAGCTACAATATAACAATCCGGATCAAACATATGGAATTATATGTATTTATTAGACATATCAGTTTTCTATGTGCACAGAAAATGTTTTCAGATCATAGCACCAATGACATAATAAAATCATGGATTTTATTGCCTCCACAGTGCTGTTCCTAAGCATGATAAATAACCTGTATTTAGAGGGTCATAAAACA
Organism: Lissotriton vulgaris; assembly: GCF_964263255.1. Lineage (NCBI taxonomy): Eukaryota > Metazoa > Chordata > Amphibia > Caudata > Salamandridae > Lissotriton > Lissotriton vulgaris. The sequence continues at coordinate 93,594,512 of NC_141695.1, forward strand.
CTGCCCGGATACAGAAATTCCGGAGCCGTATTTCTGTGCCCCATGCACCAGGGGCGCTGGAATTTGGGGTACATTCAGTAGTTATGCGTCATTGCGAGGTTACATGGTGAATGTGAAGTTTCTGTTGGTTTATCGTGTGACTGTGAAAGTGGGTTGTCTCACTGTGTGGCTAGATCGGGGTGCAGCTCAACACAACTGGAGAGTGATTGTCAGTGGAGGCCAACATGGCTCATGGGTGGCGAGGCGCACACATGGAGAAGAGCGCATGACTGGTCTTAGCAGCCCGAAAGGGCCAGACAAACAGTCACTGCCACTCAGAATGGTTCTGCCACTCCTCCCCTGCTCTGTAGCCACGCCCGCTCCCTCACGCAAAGCTGCCGCAGCAGGAAGACAAAATTAAGTGATAATAACATTACGTTATTATAAATGTATTATTTCCTTTCTTTTACTGCTGCAGAGTAGTGGGGCGATGCTCCTCCGCCCTAGCGGAGAAGCTGCCACTGGTGATTGTGCATCCGTCATGTGTCAGTGTGAGCAGCTGTAGTGTCAATATGGCTTGCCAGTATGGTGCAGGATAGTGAGTGTGAGACGTTTGCTAGTATAGGCAGCAGGGCCGGAACTGTAACCCACAGCAGCCCTGGCAAATCTTGGCAGACCAGCCCCATATGGTGCATTGCGAGCAAGTGCATCGAGCAAACCTGACCACTACAATATATATTAGAGACTGCACCTTTCGGTTAAAATGATCACTATATCTGCACAGACATGCAGTTTTACTGCTAAAACTATATAGCGCATAAATGATAATAGTTGGAAATCGTATTTCAGCAAATATGCATCATTTACACATCACCAAGTAAAGTGTCTTAATTTGTTTTGATCCAAATAAAATCCCAGTTTCAATCACACTTCAGACTTCCCCCAAAATGTTCTTCCTTTGTATTTTCTTAACAGCTGAACTGTGAAATATTTGAACACATATATTTACAGGTATTTAACTGTCCTGTGTTAAAAAAAATGGCATCCTACAGACTTTACCTTCACACTCTGGGGTGCATTAGAATGTCGGGTGGATCGCCACCACCCGCCTGCATGGTGGTGGGGATCCGCCCGACATCCTTCCCCGCCCGCCACCCATTTCCCCAGCCATATTACTATGGCGGGGAGACCGCGGCGGATGGAAAGATCGTCTACCGCTTTTCCAACCGGTCAAGAAGTCGACCGGGCGGAAAAGAGTTCAATACGGTGGCAGTGTCTGTTAGACACCGCCAGCCATATTACAATGGGGGCAGAAACAAGCCTTTCTGTGGCAGCATTGCCGCCACGGAAAGGCGTGCAGAGTTTGCTTTGCGCGAGCCCATTGTGGGCCCCCGGGGACTCTGGGGGGTGAGGGGTGCAAATGGGGGGAACCTATGATACCCCCTTGCATTTCAATGAACAATGTGGCAGGCACCACACGGTGCCTGTCACGTTGTGCATTGAAAGGCACAACTTGCCTTTGTGGCACTGCGACGGGTCACCGCCCTCCCCAATGTTAAAAATGCCCCATGCGCCCTCTAGTGTGGCAGGTGCATCCTAATTGAGGGTGCAGGACCGCCGCCAGCATGGCGGGCGGTCCCGATTCCCGGGGGTATGTCGGGCGGACACAGTCATCCCGCCATACTAATGGACTCCTCCGTGTTCACTTTACTAATTTGTCAGAATTTGTCAGATATACATAGCCTGACATTTGACCTCTGTCTTTGAATGCATAGTGGATGTGACATGAAAAAACAAAACGTAAAGGCATCTTTATTGCTCTTTCACCTTCTGAACCCCAGCATGGTTATAGTGCGGGTACTGCGGCACCTCTATAACCCTACTTCCAGCGCCTTTGCTACCAGCCCTGGCAAACGTGTTTAAAAAGCCCCACACTGCAGGAGTCCAGGACTTAAAGTGCATGGTGGAGTCAACAGCATTGTGGCCTGACGTCTACCAGCGATACTCAGAGTGGCAGAAATGCCAGTGTGGTCCATGTTGGCTGTCTTGTCAGCAGCATGTACTAGAAATATCATATATATAAAATATATACACATGAACGTACGTGGACTTTGGGGCTGCCCTTTTCATCTGTTGCTATAAAATTGTTATTCATATTTTGCTTTCGCCCACCACAGCATGCAGCATCTGACATTGGGTAAGCCCACTTCAGCCTTTGGCTCGCTTGTGTAGTGAGTGACTACATTTTGTCGAACCACATGTGCACATCCCCCCCAAAGAAGCCCACTTCAGTGACTTTTGTGGGCCATACTTTATTTTGCCCATAATATTTTATTCCAAGTCGAATTTTTAAAAAAATATATTTTTAACACATCCTTGTATGTTTAAACAATGTCTTCAAGTTATAGTAAATTTTAAATTTAAATTGTTTATTTATTGTTCAGTTAATTAAAACCATAACAATATACCAAATCCTAATTTTAAAAGTCTACGTCACATAAAAATTACATCTCTATAACAACATACAATCCTAGAAAGTTATATAAAAATGCTTTGCTTATTATTACTGTGATTTAACATTCAGTTTGTGCTCGTGGATTTGTAAAAATTTAATCAATTTGCAGTTTATTTGGGGATCATTAGAGTCTAATCCACATATGATAGCTGGCCTGCACGATCTTATGCCTCTGTCCTGAAATGCTCGCCGCAATATTCTGGTTCGAGTTGGTTACAATGTCTTACAGTGACATACAAGATGAATCAGATCTTCTTTTCTGTATCCACAATGCCGACAATTTTCATTTTCTTTTAGTTTCCAGTGTGGCGCTTCAGCAAGAGAAGGAAACTGTCCGAATCTTAAAATTATTAGTTTCCTCTTTACGTAGATGGAATAAGTAGAGTCCAAATAGGCTGTTGCTTCAAGGTTTTATAGGTGTTGATCAGTGTCCATGAGTGACTTCTTGTACGAAAATGATCTTTATCGATCAGTAAGGAGTGGAACCTTGCAGCTTTGTTTATTATTAATTTGAATGCTTGGTAAGGCATTTGTTTGCTCCACAGCTCCCTTGTGCAGGCGATCTTTAAGGAGTGTTCAAGAAATGTGTGTGCTGGCGAATATTTATCTTGATCCATTTCCTGCCATAGGGTTTCATTAAGGCCGTTTTTTTCTACATTTTGTTTTATTTGATACCATACTCTAATGTATGAGTAGAGCCTACCCAGTGTTTCATTCATTAGCCCAAACTCCAAGCGCATCTGAGCTGGTGAGGCAGTCTTTGGAAGTAGAAGAACCTTTTTGTAGAAGCACGTTATTAGACTGTTTAGGGTTTCTGCGTCGTTTCCATGCATTGCAGCGCTGGCGTATGCTAATGTTGACTGAGCTTTGGCTGACATTATTATTAGTAATGGTTTCAGAGACGGACCCTCCAACTTCTTTGCCAGGTTTTTGAGGGCGAATGTTAGGGCCCCTTCACGTTGTTTTGTGTACTTTTGGAGATCATGAAACGAAAGTTTATCGTCAATGAAAATTCCCAAGTATTTATAGCATGATACTTTCTCCAACAGCTCTCCCTTTAGTCTAATACGTTGAGTCGAAGCTGTCCGATTAGTAATACACATCGTTTTCGTTTTTGAGAGATTTAATTCCAGGTTGTTTGCCAACAGAAATTCAGAGAGTTCATTTAATAGTCTTATCAGACCTACCTTAGTCAGATATGGAAAACAATATCCTCTGCGTAAGCCAGGTGTGATAATAGGAGTCTTCCTAATTTAGGTGGGTGTGAATTAATTCCATATAGTTTTCTTGAAAGCTCTGAAATGAATAAGTTAAAAAGGTGTGGAGCTAGTACGCACCCCTGCTTTAAACCCATGTGGGTGTACACTTTCCTTGATAACCTGGCTCTATTTCCGAGTTTCATACATACCCAGGTATCTGTATAAAAAAGTAGTAGACCTTTCAATATCCTGTCAGGTATACCACAGGATTTTAATTTGGACCACATAAGTTTCCGATCAACACGGTCGAAGGCAGCTTTTAGATCGATGTAACACAGATGGAGATCTTGTTTCCTGTTTTTACATCTTTCTGCGATCAATGACAGCGACAGTATATTTGTAGTGGTTCCAATACCCTTCTTAAATCCTGTTTGATTGATTGGTATTAGGTTACAATCACTAGACCATTCAGATAGATATTTAAGGATTAATGAGGCAAAATATTTGGCTTCAACATCCTGTAAGGCGATTACCCTATAATTCTGTGGACTCGATCTGTCCCCTCCTTTGTAAATGGGAGTACGGTTGATGCTTGCCAGCTTTCTGGAAATTGATTGATTAATTCTACATCAGTGTATAGTTTCCCTAGTATTGGGCTCCAGTACTCCGAGTCTTATTTAAAAGTAGCCTGGGGAATGCCGTTTGGACCGATGTACCATCACTTTTGCCTTTCTTTATTATGTTTGTTATTTCTTCTGTTGAGTAATTTACTCCAGTGATCTGCAATTTTTTTCCCTTTTTACTAATGTACTTCACAGTTGGTGAATGGAAGTTGTCCAGATCATATGGTTGTTCTTCTTTAAATTTCTCCCTGAGAAAATTAACCCACTCCTGCTCCTGTACATGCGATGTTGTGATATTTCGAGGTCTCCACAGGTTATTTTTTGACTGCCAGAATTTATTTAAGTTTGAATGTCTTAAATCATAAATTAATTTAGACCACAAGCTCTCAGCCTTCTCTCTTTTAAAGTCCCATACTCTTTTTTTGAATTGTGTTCTCATTTGTTTAAATGCTTTCCAGCATATACTCTTGTATTTTTCCTGCCTATATTTCCTTTGAGCTTTTCTTAGTTCTTTCTTTAACACTTGCAGATCTTTTGGTAGATTTCTTGTCCGATCGTTACTTTGGACCCCTGTTTCTACCACTTTCGTGGTTTTCGCTAGTTTATCTAGAAATAGCGAGCAGGCTTGAATTCTGTTGATGAGTTCTAAGGTTAACTCAGCCAAGATACTCTTTATTGTTAGAAACAAATTTGTCTTGTTCATGTTTGTTCATTTTAGGCATCTTAGATTAACAGAGGTGAGTTTGTCCTCGGGCAAATTGGTAGATTGGTGTCTTGGTGTGTCTAGATTAAAGATGACATGCTGGATTGAGTGATCACTCAGTGGGGTAAATTCTATGTAGAAACAATCTAGTATCGGTATTAAGGGGAGATTTACAAGTGTGAAGTCTAACGTTGAATGCGCCCTTGGACCGTAGTATGTTTTTTCTGGGGGGCGATCTACGTTGTTTCTTCCGTTAAGGACCCGCATACCTTAAAATTCGATATCTGTAACTAGTTGTTGACCAATACGGTCCGTATGGTTGATCCCCGTACTATCTTGCTGTGGTACATCCCAAAATAAGTTCTCTGCAATTAGAATATCATCATCATCTGGCGTGAATATCAAGTTTGAATTAAAATTGCCTGTTACAATCATACTCAACGTCGGATCTTCACAACGTAGTCTTGATATTGTTTTAATTAGAAGGGCGTTTTTCTTCCTTTTTATTTGAGCCTTAGGTTGTGTATAGTAATTATTTAATATTATCGTATTAGTTGTGTTCAAATTTTGATCTGAAAATTTTACAATTGACTACTGGGATCTGGGGATTTCAACTGTTCTTTTGATATTTTTAACGCTGTTGATACGTACACAGTTAATCCTCCAATTGCCCTACCGTAGAGCGTACTTTTTTCCGCAGCTACTGTGTAGTGGACATAGCCTGCTATTGGAATGTCCTCTTGCGATCAAGTCTCTTGCAGGGCTATTATGTCACAATTTGCCCACTCCTTGAGCAGGAGGCCTTCATCAAGTAATCGCCTGGCTCCTGCTATATTCTGAGATACCATATGTATTAAGCTTGACGTTGAAGTCGAGACCATAGCTCCCTTATGTCAGACACCTTGGTTGTTTAATATACTTGGTAGCCAGTTCCATTCTTCTAGCTTTGTATCTCTTGACCCATATTCTCTTCTTGTTGACATTACCGGAGACTGAGCTGTAAGACTCATGCCTTTTGCATTACGTAGAACTGGATATGCTTGTTCCGCATGTTTCTTATGAATTATTGTCCTGTTTATATCCTGCTGCTCTATTTCTCTCAATGGGAATGGATAACACAGTCTTGCTGGTTTTCTTAATTGAATGCCCCAGGCTAAAAATTGTTTAGAGCTGCTTAATATTAGCTGTGCCAGTTCAGGTGTCTGCCACATTGTTAATGTTCGTTCTTTTGTTGATTTGGTCTCTCCTGGGGGAAAATGCACTGTAGCTAGGTCCAACGTGTTTATGTGTTTTAATTCCTCTATTTCGGCCAGGAGCTTCAAGATGTTGCCTCTGTTTAAGGTATCACAGTTTCCCTGTGTTTCATATTCTGGTGTCCATATCAACTGATGATCTACCTTGTCTTTAGTTGTTCTTGCTGTTACGATATCTTTATCCTCCATTTTCTTAGTCTTGGATTTGACTTGGATAGGGATGCAGGCATTACATTGACCGTCTCCTGAGTTATGATGCCTGGTTAGTATAAGATTTTGAGGAGGTCCTAGAAAACATTGGGCTTCCTCTTCTTTTGCTACATGTCTATTTCTGGGCCTTGAATTTGCTTTCTCAGCATATGTAATTATTCTCACTTCTACTTTCCGGTCGTTAGAATCAGTAGGTTTGTAGGTTACAGCTAAAGCCTTCAGTTCTTGAGTACTAGGCAAAGTTGCTTGCTTTATTTTAACTTCCATATTTGACACATTTAGGATATCCTCTTTGACATCCATCATTTTACGGGGTTCCTCCTGATTTTCATTTTCATTTTTGTGTGACCATATCAATAAAGGCATGTTCTCCATCCCTGACTTATTGACGTCAGCTACATTATTTAATTGATTGTTTGACGTATCATTATCTGTTTGCTTTACTTTAGCAGCTCCCGGTTGTTCCGTAAGCTTAGTGTTTTTAGAACTTTTTGAAAACTCCAATTTACAATCATCTGGTTCCCTTGAGGTGGTTTTATTGGTATGGTTCCCAGAGGCTTCCACTTTGTCTTTTAAAGTCTCTTTAGTTTTTTTATGGAGAGAGACTCCATCTCCTGTATCAGAATCCCGAATTGGTTCTGGAGACTTTTCCTTTTGATTTTCATTTGCTGTTGTTGTGACAAAGATAGGATATACCTTTTTATCTGCACCAGTGTTAAATTCATTATGCCTGTTTCTTGCCTTTCTGTCTTTCTTTTTTTGTCTTCTGGACTGTGGCCTTAGATTCCCTGGCTGTTTAGTACTGGCACTCTGATTTGTTTGCTGTATATCCCCCATCTCACAGTTGTTAGTTTGAGGTTGTATCATTTGGTCCTGGTCAGTTTTTACTGGTCCCTGTAATTTCCCCGTCTCACAGATGTTGATTTGAGTTTCTTTCATTTGGTCAGCTTCTGCTGGTTCCTGTACTTTATTTTGAATTCTTTTTCCCACAGTTACTGATGTAATTGTGGGCCCCAGGTTCTCAGCCTGTAGGACCCGGCGCTTATTTAAGCATAGTATCTGTTCCATTATTTTTGGTAAAAAACCTAATGTATCTATTATGGGTCGACATGTGCAAGTTGATTCCCGCGGTGTATAAACTGATTGTGCCCTTGTTATTAGTTTGGTTACGTCTTCAAGTTTTGTGTTTATTTCAGCTATGTATGATGCAATGATGTTCATTAGATCTATCTGTATGTCGAGCTTGTCTGACTGCATTATCAATGTTGCTGAAGACCTTTGAAGTGCTTGTAGGGTTTTCGAGATTAATTCAGTTTCTACATTCGTATTACTTTCATTGATTTGGTTTTTATTCTCTGATTTAAAGTCTTGCCTTTTTCTTCCGTGTCATTTGGTCTTAACACTTGCTCATTTCTTTCTTCTTGCCCCTGTCCCCTGTCGGTTTCCACGCAAGAGTCTTCCATCGGTATACTCTCCCATGACATAAACAATACCTCGTCATCATCTCCAATCCCGTCAATCCAGTCAAAATGCTTGAGCCTAAGCCCTCCAAACTGGCTATTGCTTTCTCGTTTCTCAACCATTGATGCAATGATTCATCTATTTTTAAATACAAATCATGTTGGCCAGCTTCTTGACCGTGCTCGGCTATAAGTCTATGGTCATTGCTTGTCTTTATAGCTGTGTTATAGGGAATGATTTCACCATACATTGTTTTTTACGCTATTAATGGTTCACAATGTAGTTGTTTCAAACTGATGCCAGTATTACCGGTCCCAGTTCCATTTGCGTGCACTGTTGCTGTTGTTAAGGTGGTTTTACTTGTGAGGTGAATTCCGGGCGGTTCTTTAGTATCTCGGAGTTCTACTTCCTCTAGCTTGCTTAGGTCTAACCTCTCAATGAGGTTTTGATTTGAGATTTCTGCGGCTTCTGTTATAGTGTTTTTTTTATTTGAATCAGTCATTCCTTGATTTACCCACTGTGATGTTTTTTGCGGAGTTAAGGGGGTCATTAGACCTGATGTTTCTCCTGGTTTAGAACAGAGAGATGAAGTGGGATCCTTTAAATATTGAAATCTTGAATTTAGCATCCTTTTTTGTTTAGACTTTTCAAACATAGAAGCAGTAGGGGAGATTAACCGGCTCCTAGATGTTGAGTTTCCCCCCCTTTGCTATAGCTGGTTTACTGCCTTTTTTGCTTTGGAGAGCCCTTTTAAAGTGGGTGTTCTCTCTCCTGGGGCCTTCCTCTCTCTACCTGATTGCATACTGTGGGTCTCTGAAGCCCCTTTACTCGAACCGCTTTTCACCGCCTACAGCTCGCAGCTTGCCTATGCCCCAGGTGCTCTACAAGTGTTCTCCTGATTGTCTTTAGTACGCAAGGGATGGAGGCGGGAGGTGGTAAGTTATGTGAGCTCAGACCCAGGTCCGGTCAATATACCTCTTGCTTTTTCCTAGTGCTCACCTCACAGCTACAGCTCCAGCTGCGATGTCAGATCAGAGAGACATAACCACGATGGCGAGGTGTAGCATTAATCGTAGCTTTAGCTTTAGATGAGCTTCAGGGATGCTGCTGTTAGTTTGCTCGTCTGGTGTTTCAGTCTGATATTTTAATGGGTGGTAACTCCACCCACCGCTGGGTGACAGTAGGCCCATGACCACACAAACTGAGCAGCAGTAATTTTTGCGTGGAGGTAGCAGTCGCAACACTTCCTAGTGAGTGATTCCTGATGCTCTGCTCACCTCGTAGCTCGCCTCTCTGCCTCCGCCCGACCCTTGATGGAACAAAGCAGGGCAAAGCGGTGCAAGCGGGGCTAGGCAGACTCGGCAGACAGGCAGCTAGGCAGACAGGCAGCACAGGCAGCACAGCGGCCAACTCGTATCGCTAAAAGTGAGCAGAAATGAAGGGTGGGGGTTGTTACAGACTGTCGGAGCCGCAGGGTGAACAGCAGGGATCCGCTAGGATACCGCAAGGGGCTACGGGCATCAGGCAAGCCACAAACCACCTACTGCGGCACCGCACTGCTGATGGTGTCAATAGCAGTAAGCAGTAAGCAGTAGCAGGCAGTGCAGTGAGGGCTTGGCTTGGCTTGGCTCCCGTTAGTGCAGTAGCAGGCAGTGCAGTGAGCAGTGAGGGCTCGGCTCGGCTCCCGTTAGAGCCCACCCCTGCTCACCTCCCTGCTCACCTCGCTGTCGCCGTTCGTTCCCCCACCTTGGGGTCCTCCTTGGTATCACTTCTTCCTCTCAGCAGCCGTACAGGGCTGGCAGGCGCGGTAGGGAAAAAACACGGCAGAATCACAAGCCGCTTCTCGCTCCCTCCGTCCGGCCGTCTCCGCTGCCGTTCTCGCTAGCTCCTCGCTCCCGCTCTGACGCTTGGCTTCCTCGAAAACACAGTATCTGGAATCCTCTCCTCCAAAGGCCCAGCAGTCTTTTGTCAGCTCAGACCTCAGTTGCTGCTGTCTCCTCTCTGAAGTTACAGTAATTGAAAACCAATAGTACCTTCATCTTTCATAAATAAGCATCTTATTTATTTGTGATGTAAATAAAACTGAAAATGGTTTTCCTACGTGTTCTAAGTACACCCACCTGATAAGAAAGCACCAACACTGTAAAATCGTATGTGAGGGTTAACTTTCCTCTAACTTTAAAATCTTTAATAAAACAATATGATCACTATGTTTACACAGCAGCATGCTTTCATCCTCTTTATTTTTGGTATAAGATTGCGAGACGAAATGTGAAAAAATCTAACCATCAGACCAGCTTGCCAAGGCTTGAGCTATTGGATTTGCCAAATATTATTCAAAATGTTATAGTCATAATATCGAAGTTTAAATATTGATATGCCATAATATCGATGTTTAAATATGGATGTGACACAATATCGACCTGCAAGAATATCGTCGAGCAGACTATCGAAATGCAGGTAAGAAATATATATATTTTTTAATATCGAAGTTAGTAATATCGTTAGTCAAAATATCATTGTTAATAATATTGAAATGTATTTTAGTGTTCTGTATTTAAGTATATGGGTTAAAAGTATAGTTTATTTTTCTAATGTATGTTTGAAATTTTTAGAAGTATTTAATTGTATGTTAAGTAATTTTTTAGTATTTTAGTTCGGTAGCGGGTTGTGGGCTTATAGGGGAATAGGGTGGGAAATAATTTAATTATAATATATTTTTATTATATTCTTAGAAATTATAAATTGTTAAAGAAATTAAATATTACGTTTTAGTTCCATAGCAGGCTGTGGGATCATAGGGGAATAGGGTGGGAAGTAATTTAATTTTAATTAATCAATTAATTAATTAATATTTTTGTATTAAATACATTTTTAATGTTAATTGTGTTAATTATTTGTTATTATTAGTTATTAATTGGTTATTAATGATTAATAATTAATTGGTAAATATGTTAATTGTGTCATTTTTTCAGGAGCGGGTTGTGGGTTTACAGGGGAGTAGGGTGGGAAGTATTTTAATTATAATTAATAATTGTATTAATCCATATTTCTGTATGTAATATTTTATGGTGTTAATTGTGTTCAATATGTTGTTATTAATTAGGTATTGATTGGATATTAATTATTAATAATCATTGGTAAATATTTTAATTGTATTCGTTTTTTTAAGACCGGGTTGTGGGTTTATATGGGAGTAGGGTGGGAAGTATTTTAATTATAACTCATTAATGTATATTTTTTATTAATATTTGTGTATTTTAATAGTTCATATTGTTATTTGTGTTCAATAATGTGTTATTTATTCATTAATATTGTTTTTTAAATATTAATAATTAATTGGTAAATATGTATATTGTGACAATGATTTATGAGTGAGTTGTGTCTTTAGAGGGGAGTAGTGTGGCAAGTACACTGAACTCTGCCGCGTAAATGTTCAACTTTTTCTTAACTCTTACATAATGTTGTGAATACGATTCATGTGGCAATAATGTGGTCAAGATAAAGCAATGTTTACAACAAGATATTGTTTCTATGCACTGTCTAATGTTTAATAATGTTTATAGATGGCCGCCGTGCAATTATACTAGATGTCGAGCACAGCTAAACATACCAGTCCTCTTTCTATGCACAGCACTATCACCTATGTATAGCACCAATTCACTATCTCCGATGTGTGATCAAGAGACTTGTTCTCGAAACGCGGTACATTGAATAATACAACTTTGGTTTTCCTGCATAGTGAGAGCCCGCTGTTATTTGGATCACTAGATACATATATTTAAATATGTATGTTTAATTTTTTTATATTACATTTATTATTTATAATTTTTAACTTTTTTTTAATAATTCTAACTGTGCTTTTATTAATTATATTTATTATTTAATTAATTTTAAATATTTTTAAGACATTTAAAAAAAAGATATTTTAAACAACAATATTTTAAACAACAATATTTGTGTTTCAATATTTTTGTACTTACCTTTGTAGAGATAGGATGTCGATATTCTGTCCATCAATATTCTTTCCTCGATATTCTTGTAGGTCGATATTCCGTCCGTTGATAATCTGTCAGTGAATCTTAGTATTGCTGCTTCTTAGGAACACCAAATAGACTATGAGCCATAAGTACTACTCTATTTTGCATGCGCAAATGGGTCTGCGACCCATTTGCGCATGCATGTGAAAGGGCTATGTACAATTGCTAAATAGCGAGTCACTATTTATTTGCGACTCGCTATTTTGGAATTGAGAGTCGCTATTAGGAAGGGTCGTTCTCTTTCTAATAGGGACCGCAACCCCATGTATGAATGTTTTGCCTCTGCAATACCTGTCACAAAACACTCGCAAATTACCACTCTCTGCAAGAGTGTGGTAATGTTATGTTGTTATGTTAAATGATCTTTTATAGCGCTCGACTCACACGGGGGCAACTTGACAGTGCCAGGGACTATTTCTGAGATTGAAAGAAGACAGAAGGGATTAGAAAAGAAAAGCTTTTAGCTGTTTCCTAAATATGCCATAGTTGTCAATTTTACGAAGGGGATCTGGTAGCTCATTCCATTATCTTGGCGCTAGATACAAGAATGCTTTCCCTCCAGAACGACACAGCCTAATACGTGGTACTTGAAGGAGACCCCGCATCCCGGACCTCAGGTTCCTGTTAGGTACGTGTTTGATAAGTTTCTTTTGGAGGTATTTAGGACCTCTTCCGTTGAGTGCTATATAAGTGAGGCATCAGATCTTAATAAAAGGTCTCTTTCCAGGGCCGGACTGACAATTCCGGGCACCGGGCAATCCCCCGGTAGGCTGGACAGGGTGGGGGCCGGTTTGGTAACAGGGGGCTGGTTTTGTGTTGCTGGGGCCGATTTGGACCCTGTTGCGTGACCGAGCAAATTATATGCAGCTGCTGGAGCTGCACGCACCGTCCGGGACCGTGTCCGATGTGATGATGTCACTCACCCGATTTATTGTATTTATTAAAACTACACCTGTGACCTCTGACCTGGGTTGGGTGGGTACACCGTGATGTACGGCGCGCAGTGACGTGTACTCTTAGTTTCCGCGCCGTGGTACAGTCAATCACGTTCAGGGTGGAGTCTGGAGACAACGCAAGCGCATTGGGGGTCGCGCTGCACATTACAAATAAGGCTGGCATGGAGCGGAGTCTGCCGCCCGGCGCCCGCAGGCCGCAGCAGAAGGTGAGTGACAGGTCGTCCCCTGCGTGATTTTCCTGGCCAGGCTGGGAAGGGTTGTTGGGGTGAGCGTGATAATTGCGACCGGGTTGCAAAGTAAAGCAAAAGCAATTAGGCCTCGGCCTACCCATGATGATCGGCAATGAGGGATTGGGAGAAGGAGCAGTGAGGAGTAAGCGAGATTGGAAAATATTTTCCTCATAACAGGCATATTTTTTGTGCGTTAAGCATGTTACACCAAAAGCATTTCATCAGTCATCAACGTGAACATTATACGCAAGGGCATTCCTCGCATGCTAAATAACTTAAGGCGCCACCCAGAGACTGGTACAAGCAGAAAATGTCTTGCGGCCGGTCACAGCTTCCCAGAAAGACTGTCTTTGCAGGTCCCCACGGCTAAGTCCGGCTCTAAATCCGCTGGTGTTGCCATTACAGTAATCTAGTTCAACAGTAGTGATGTTGCATATATTGTCCTTTACATACATTGGATCCTTTCCCTCTTTCTTTTCCTTCCTTCTTTATTAGGATGTTCTGAAACGTAAAATATTCCTGAATCTGTGGTAAAAGTAAAAATAAAAAAAATCTCAAATGGGGTTTCCACTTTCCTCGAACAGAGATGCTGCATTTCTCACCCTCTTGGGACAGGCTCATAATACACTGTTTTAATCAGTTTAGTAATATTGTTTGGTTCGGCTCATCTCCATGTCTTGAGGCAACGGTTGTACTACAGGTTAGACCTATACAGACTCGAATCCTCGTATTATTGCAAATCATGAAGGTCCGATCTGTGAACTTAGTACCAGATCCCAGGTCTTTCAAAAATGCTGGGGCGCTTTACTTTTGGATGGACCAGCAGCTTCGTAATGATCACGAGCAACGGTGTTGGGCCCTTTCTGATGTTTCTTGCAAATGAGGGCAAAATGAAGGTTTTGGGCCCTTGTCACCCACTTTGATTTCGAGAATCATTGCAATTGCATTGTAGCGACACACTCTGGAGAAGGCACTGTGGTAGTGAGGGACGTGATCGCTTTTTCATATATTGCGCTACCAGTAACGCACAAACACAACATGATGCAGAACCCAGACTGAACAAAGCTCCCTCTCGCTTCCACTTATGCCGCCAACCTGACCCCCTTTCTCTCTCCCATCTGGTCACTCTGCACATGGGACTCAGATTCCCTTCCTTACTTCCTGGCCATAACCTATCACCACTTACGCCCTGCATCATCTTTTAGCACAAGCATGAGTTCATTTAAAAGACTTACAAAGTCTAACGACCAGATGGCCAGTAACACCGAGGAGCAGTAGTAGTATTTGTAAACGGAGCGGCATTCTAGTCTATTTAGGCATATCCAAGAGGGGTTTATGTAGCGCGCGCACCCAGAACTGAGTTATGTAAGCGCTTTCAAACGCAATTATCAGGTAAAGGAGGCGCATTGAAGTGGTTTAATTGTCTATTCTAGGATGACGCAATTTGATCAAGGTTCCAACTACAAACAGTGCAGCGCAGCCACAGGACGGTTATCTCATCCATTCCCCCATACAATACCAAAGAACATTTTTTTTTTTAAGAGCTAAGTCAGGACAGTGTATTAAGTGACACGCATAATTAAAAAGCAAGCACACAAACACTTTCTAGGAAAAAAGATACAAAGTGAAATTAAGAGAATGCAGGTGACTGGACTTTTAAACTGATGCCACATTTCTACACATGATACATAGGACCGGACAGGTTTTACTTATGGCTCCTTGTTGTCCTGGGGCCGTTCCTTTCCATGAATCAACGAGGGCTGGATAATAAAAGGCAACCCACATCAAACCATTTTTCAGCAATAACGATGATTTGCAGCAATTGAATGGCTTTGCTGTATACAGCAAAGGCTCTGTTTTTAAAGTAAAGACCTGCAGAAGTAGAAGGGGGTTAGCTGTTTGCATCTTATTGGGACAGCGAGGAAGGGATCTGCACTGTTTTAGAAGTTATTTCTATACACACATTCCAAAATAACATAATGGGAGAAGAAAAGTAAACTGGAAACCTTGAAAGCATATCCCAATCGAGCACATAATGTTTAAAAACTTACCCCTAGATTCATCATCGGCATGTTTTGCGAGTCTGTAATAGCGATTAATAAGGAATCGCTATTACAGACTCGCAAAACGGGATTCATGTAGGAATTGCAATATTTATTGCGATTCCTACAGCTTCCTTATTTGCGATTAGCTAATTGCTAATCGCAAATAAGGAATAACTCCCCATTCATTCCTATGGGCCTTTGAATGGGAAGACATATCAATGTGCGAATCGCTATTAGCGATTTGCATTTTGAGTTTGCGATTTCAAGGGTGTAGGGGTGTCCAAAGGATACCCTGTTGCACCCCTGAAATGATATTGGATGCTGGTGTTACGCACACACATGTCTCAAGGACATGTGTGTGTGTAACATACAACTTAGAAAAATGCACTTAAGTGCATTTTTCTAAGTTTCCACTATTTACCACGAGTTTTGACTTCGTGGTAAATAGCGGCCCAATATTGCGAATTCTCAATTTTTAAATGTTTCATGAATTGCATTTAAGGAATTTCAAATAGAGATTCCTTAAATGCAATTCCTCGCAGATTTGCGAATTCTATAATAGCGAATTTTGCATTTGGGATGATGAATCCCAAATGCAAAATTTGCACTCGCAAAGGGCCAGATTCTCAGAATTTGGCCTTTTGCGAGCCGATTTTACGTTGATGAATCTAGCTGTTAGAAGCCACTCCGAGAGTCCGGCTACACTAGTAGTCCTACTCCCCCTTTTGCAGGCAGCCCTTCTGTTCCTCATGCCACGGGCCGCCGCCCCAGCAGTCAAGTAAGTGTGAAAGTGTGCAATGTTTTATGGAGGTGCTGGCTTGATGTGGAGGGCGTAGAACACCCACGCTTTACTAAAATGAGGTAGAAGTGCATTTTAAAACTATGTGTATGGCCTCTTTCTAACTCGGGAATAAACCTCTGATCTCTCATTTGCGGGCTCACACAAATTAATTTTTCCATTCTACATATGTTGTTATTGACAAAATATGGTTCATGCCATGCTGACAATAATTGTAAAGCAGTAAAACATGGAAGAATTTTGTAAGCAGGTTATCAAGCAAACTCAACTTCCAATCCCGCCTTTCCCTGTTAACAAAAATGTGTGTTCCTGGGCAAATTGTTTTCATGTGCGGAGCTTGATGATCTGCTGCAATGAAGCGGTGTTTTTAGAAACAAAGTTGGGTAGACTGTTAAGTGCTATAGAAGCATTTTACTTTATAATGTTTTTGTGTGAAAGTATGGCCTTGTAAACATCCAAGGTATCCAGGCACTGGATTGTCCAGTGGGGATTAAACAGTCCACCTACCGACTTTTTTGTTTATTTTGTAGTGAATTTATGAGCGTTTGTGTAGCACATGGGCACTATAATTTTGTTCCCAGGACGTACATTTTGTCTGCCTTCCTTTTTAGTTCTGCAATCCACAGAAGCCCAACATATACACACATTGACGTGTTGTTGACGAATTTAGGTAATCTCCTTAAGTTTGTGTGTTTAAGAAAGAGCAATTTTCCAGCTAGGTTGCTTCCGAGCACTAAAATGTCCTGATACAAGTTACAGCGAGGACAACACACACACAAGGTGGGCATGGTGCAATGCCACTTGGTAGGCATACGCCTTTTGGTGTGCAAGAGCTTTATATTCTTTAGATGTATTAGTTTGCGAGAGTAGTCCACTGTGCCTCGCATCGCTTTCGGCGCCTTAGATTAAAACATGAAGCAGCTTTGGAAAAGTGTGTTTTGCCTACTAGCCCCGAAATAGTTATAAGTCCCGGGCCAGTGCAATGCCCGCAATAAGCAGCGGGTTCTGGTGTAATGTAGCAGTAGGCATTCTCGGGGCACAGTGGTGCAGTGTGCAGCCTGCAGTGGAAAGTACCCACGAGCGCAGTGTGCCAGACAAGTGAGTGCGCCCAGCATTAGCACCCGCCAAAGACTTTAATGCCTCTGGGCACAGGCCGGAAGCAGAAGCGAAGCTGTGAAATTTTCACCTGAGTTCTAATTCTAGTTCCCTAACTTGCCTTTTTGGTGTGATCATAACATGATCTAGCCTCTCAAGTGCTAAGGAGTGCTTAGAAAACTGTTAATGACCAAAACGAAGCACTGTGCACTCACTACAAACTTGACAACCCTGGAGCTTTAAACTTGTTTATGTGACGAGGGCAGAAGACAGACCTGAACAAAATTCTGTCTGAGGCAGCACACAAACCCATCTTCGACAAGGAGGAAGGCTGCACCCCTTTAGCAGACTCTCCCTTGATTTAGTGGCCTGGGATGGATGGAGTTCATAGGTTGCTTTATCCCTAATCGGTAAAGTGGAAATGTCAAACGTAACATTTTCCGCAGTTCGATCTCTTCAGCATCACACAGACAGATCCATCCCCTTCTGCGCTCTTTGAGACCGCATTATGCAGAACTTGCACAGATGCTTGTGCTCAGTAGAGGCAGACACTTGAAGGGTCTGTGTGCGTTAAGAAAGGCTCACAGTCCTGAAAAGTAACACATGCATCATGCCTGCACAATACACATGCATCTTGCCTGAATCGTCGAGGGCCAGGCTGTAAAGAGATATCAGGTAGTCATCCAGCGGGCATAGTAATTTTGAAAAGTTATAAGGAATTCTGACTGCAAGAGAAGAGATTTATAGTCCCGGTCCTCTAAAATAAGTGCCGGTGCTGAGCACAAGAAAGCTGTGGCACAAATTGAGTACTAGAGGAGGGTAACTGCAATAGGCGCAGGTGTCATGTCACTGACTCGACCCCGGCTCCTATGACCTGTAAAAAGCAGCGTCTGGTCTGAATATCCCTATCACAGCCTTATGAGCCGTCCGGCGGCTGGCGCTCACCCACCTACATCAGCGTGGCGTGCGGCTCGTTCTTGTCCAGCTGGTGCAGGTTGCCAATGAAGGGCCGGAACGGGGGCAGGTTGGGATCGTCTTCTTCCAGGAGGCCAGAAACAGGAAGAGCGCCAGGGCCACCAGGGCGCCCTCCACCAGCAGGGAGAGCAGCGCTACACACTATGTGGTGGATGGTCTCACTTTTACTTTGTTCTCTCTGATTCACTACTTTTGTTTATTTTTGGTGCTCTCTGAAAGAATGTCTATGGGTACATATGACTGGGTGGGTAACCTGGTGCTCTTTACGGTCATCATCTACTATTTACTGTGCTTTGAAAGTTGATACAATTGAATATGTCATGAAAAATGTGCAGTAAAATTCACCATTTTGGTCTGGCGTTTTCCAAAATTTTCTTGGGGGAGAACCCCCCCAATCCCCCTTAATAGCGGTTGGACGCGCACGCTACGCTCGCGCGCTAGGTGTCGGGAGGGGGCTGGTCTGGCAAAATTTGCCAGGGCTGCTTTCAGTTCCCAGTCCGGCCCTGTCTCTTTCTCACCGCTAGCCAGTGGAGTTCTCACAAAAGGGGCGCCGAAGCGGAGGCCACTGGGTGATTCAGAACCACCCTTGCTGCAGTGTTCTGAATCACCTGCAGTTTGTTCAGCAGGGTCTCGCCTACCCCGGCCAACAGAGCATTGCCATAATCCAATCAGCTGATAACCATAGCCTGGACCAAGGTTTTGCTATGAACAGTCGGCATAAAGGGGAGGATTTTTGCACTCGCAAAAGGGAAGGGGTCCCAATGGGAACCCCTTCACCTTTGCAAAGGCAGGGGAAAATATTTTTTAAGGGCAGACAGTGGTCCCAGGGACTACTGAGCACCCTTAAAAAATGAAACAAAAACGTTTCATTTTCATTTATGCATCCCTTTTTTCTTTAAGGAAAAGGGGCTGTATTTAAAAAGAATACTGCTTTGTTTAAAAGCAGTCCCAGACATGGAGGTCTGCTGAACCCAGCAGGCCAACATCCCTGGGAGGCCCAGCCATTCTCAATGGACTAGCAAATTGTCAGTGGCTCATTAATATTCACAAGCTTCGCAATTTGCAACACCATTGGGAATCGCAAACAGTGTTAACACACTGTTGTACATGGCATTTTGCGACTCACAAATTGCGACTCGCAATCGAGCGCAAATTGCGAGTCGCAACTTGTCATGGTCGTACATCTGGCCCTATATGACAAAGGGGACATTACTATTAGCTATAAAGAGCATATCTCGGTCAGCTGACGCATTGAGTTCAAGGCCCTGACTCTGGCGTTCAGAGCAACCAGGGGACTGGGCCCTGCTTATCTGAGAAACAGACTCCAACATTACCAACACCTCCGTACCCTGAGATCCAACCATCTATATCTCTTTGTCTCTCCCTGCTTTCACATGGCAAGGACTGGCAGCAGAGCTTTTGCGGTCAGGACCACTAAACTCAGGAATGCCCTTCCACTATCCATCCGTTTATCGGAGACAGAGCTTACTTTTCATCGTGCCCTCAAAATCGGGCTTTGCAACTACATCTAGCTTCTTCCCTTTCATTTCTATTCAGTCGACTGCCTGAGGGCTGGGACACCTCTGTTGGGGGTAGCTGTGCGTTATACAATCTTTAAAAATAAATAAATAAAATAAAAGCCATACTGTTCTTCCACCTTTTTCGACAACATTTTAGTGTGTCTATCTCATATATTTGCTATGTCTGACGTAGGTTTACTCACCTATACTGAAGTCTCTTAGACTAGCTTGTCCATGTAAATTGAAAAATCTCTTGACATCGAACAAATAATTTTCAGAATTGCAAAAGCCACTGGGGCACGAACCACATGGGGCAAAAATCTTGTTGGATGATGCTTTGTTGCTATAATGTGGAATGGAATGTGACGTTACTACCACTAACCAACGTAAAGCATTGAGAAATGTTGGGATGTAATATTGCATGGACTACCTCAGACCTCCTTTCTGAGAATATGTTATCTGGAAGATATAATAAGCTATTAATATATGAAAAGCAAAGTTCTTGTTGTCCAGTCCAATTTTCACAGCCGACAATACATCAGAAGTGCAGTTTTCTAATAATAACGCTTGTCCATGACAGGAGATTGTTTTGAATTTATGAACCAAAGGCACCCCCACAAATCATTTGTTAAATAGATGAAGATTCTTTCAGAAATGTACCCTATCACGAGTTTTTCTATTTCAGATGGTTACTCGTCTTTGCAGATTCTTTCACAACAGTGCTACACAAAAACTGTTACAAGTTGTCCTTCTGAACCATAAGTCTGAGATGCATTATCTAAGGTCGGAAGGTACTAGAAATCTCATAGACATGTAACTTTTTCTATGGCCACCTCAATCTTAGGATACCAGAATACAAGAACAGCAGACCAACTTAAAGTTCTCTTTATCTTGAAATCATGCCAATGGTTGCAAGTTATATTGTGTGTTTTAAATGTGTCCTTTCTGCATGGTTACTGCAGAGTTTTTCCTTCTTTTGATTAAACCATTTTTCTTGGCCTTCAGAATCTGCACACTTCACTTCTACTAACCAGTGCTACAGTGGTTGGTAAAATATACAAATTCCAAATTGGCACATTTAATTTCCAGTAAGTCAGAAGTATGCAATACTACATGTACCCAGGCGCTGTAAATTAAATACTACTAGTGAGCTGCAGCCCTCATCGTGCCACCCACTAGGATAATATCAGTCAGCAAAGGTCCTTGACAGAAAACAGAATGCACAAACTTAAAATAATTATAGGCCACAATCTGCACTATAATAAGTAAGGTGTCCAGCCGGACCCTGAATTTAATCAATGGAAAGGATAGAAAACATTTAAAAACGACATGTATATAGTGGGACACAATCCTGTATCCACACAGGGGTGGGGGGTTTAACAGGCAATTTTACAATTTGTGAGAAACTAGTGCAAAATAGAATCAATCTAGCTTTACTATTGTAGTAAAAACGCATTTATGTCACACAGTGGGGAACTAGTGTTTAAACTACAACAACTGTCGACGGCGTTTCGATCCTATAGAAATGAAGGATCATCATCAGGTCAACCAATGAATTGCCTACTATACAAGCCTGTGAATAGAATGGGAAAACAGAAAACAAAGGACATTTGTTTAAATTCTTAATTCATCCTACAGTAACGACGGAGTTCATAGCATAAAGAGATTTCACGCCATGCCTTAAGGTGGAAACACTGTCATACGTGCAGGTGAGTGCAATATCTGGTGACATTCATCCATAATTTCATGCTTGTGATATACCAACCAGTGAATGGGGTACTGTGTTGGACATAGGATAAGGAGGGCGAGGAGTGGAAGGCTAAGGATTTACCTATTTACAGGAGGAAGTCCAAGGAAATCGGGAAGGCTGAAGCTAGAAGATATCTATATCTCGGTTCCAATGGGCACCGATGACTTGACGTGGACCAACTTGGAAGGGAGGGCAAGACCTCTGGTACCTGCATGAGGGGTACCTTAATATTAATGAGGGGTCTTGTGCCGGAAGACGCTATTGATGCTAGCAAGGTATAGGGGGCTTACCCAGGTGATAAGGCAAGATGAGCGTCCCATCCGAAGGCGCCGTTGTAGTAGTACAGAAGGATGGGCCGGGCGGGGTTTCTAAGGAAAGGCACCTAGTTAGGACTGAACCTAAAGACAGGGTTGTAAATTGGTAAATAGGGGCAACAGCGCTTACCCACGTGCAATTACGGTTCCAGAGGTGGTGCGGATGGGAACAGGAGATGGTAGATGCCTTAGTTAAGGCGAGCCTGTGAGGAAAGGAAGGGATTATTAGCCAAGACTCCGCAGGGCACGTCAATGATACTGACGGGTTGAGACTAGCGGAGGTGAAGGGGTGCTTACCTAGATACGAGGACATGCACTGCGTCCCGTCCGGTGGCGCCGCTACGGTCAGAAGGAAGGTGATTGGAATATCTAGAGGAAAAAGGCGACCTGATTAGGGTTGGGCCAGGGGACAGGGGGGTGAGTGCTGGGCAGGAAGATGCGGTGGCGCTTACCAACGTGTACAAATTGTTCAGAACCCAGATGAGTGGTTGATGGGCGCAAATAGCGGTAACCGCCCGAAATGAAAGTGGGACCTGTGGAAATGGAAGCATGTCAGAAATTTTGAGAAGAGCTTGTAATTGAAGCTCATGTGTCAGGGGTGGCAAGGGGAGAGCTAGATCTGCGCTTACCTCCCTGTTCGCAATGGAACAGCAGTAACCGTCTGGAGGGCAGAATCACACCGGTCAGACGCAGGGTTGCACGCGTGAAGCATAGAAATAGAGTGCCAGCCATATTGGATGGGGCTAGTATCCACCTGGTGGGCGACTATGGCGGCCATTTTGAGATGGTATGAAGGTTTTGAAGAGGCGGCCATGCTAGAATGGGGTGAATTTGCGGCGCAGTGAAGGGAAGTGAATAGAAATAAATTCATAAATTAAAACGACGGCGCCGTGAGTGTGAGTGAATTACATACGTTGTGCAGACTCTTAAGGAGACTGTGTGCAGTTAGGCCCTAGACATTACAGTAGGAGGATACACATTATTAGAACATAACAGCTTGAGAATGCACTTGAACAAAGAATAGCCTGTTGTAACAGAAGGCTTCATGTTCAGAGAAGTGTGGTCCAATCTTCATTGTGATTCAGTCCATTCCTGATACTGTCCATGAGTAGGATCATTTTCAATTCCTCTCTATTTAGTAGGTGCATAATGTCTCCTCCACGGGGTGGCAATTTAACTGATTTGAGGACAGTCCATTTCAAATCATTGTCACTGTGTCCCTTTTCCGTGAAATGATCCACCAGGGGAGCGTTGGGGCTTTTGCAGCGGATTCTACTGCGGTGTTGGCCTATCCTGGTTTTTATCTTTTGTTTGGTTTGACTAACATATACAAGCTTGCATGGACACTGGATCAAATAAGTCACATCACTGCTGTTGCAATTAGTGAAAGTTTTACAGTTGATTGTCACATTGTTAAAAATGAACGTTTTACCTTCTATAGTAAAGTCACACACATTGCATGATCCACATTTAGCATGACCAACAAGCGGTGTTTGGTTCCAAAGAGAATTTATTGTGTCACCTGTGGGGGGAGTAGGAAGTGCAGCCCTGACCAGTGGTCCTTTAGATTAGAACTTTTCTTAAATGCAAACAAGGGT
Source organism: Lissotriton vulgaris (assembly GCF_964263255.1). Classification (NCBI taxonomy): domain Eukaryota; kingdom Metazoa; phylum Chordata; class Amphibia; order Caudata; family Salamandridae; genus Lissotriton; species Lissotriton vulgaris. Next base: position 93,617,777 of record NC_141695.1, read on the forward strand.
CGATCAATGTGCAGAGTACCAAAATTAAGTATAGGCCAGTGTTTGATTATACTTTTTTTAAAAACATTGGAGACAGGTGAAAATGTGGTCACACAAGCTATTCTTTTATTGGATTCATTATCTTTATCTTTAGGGCAGAGGAGAACCTCCCTAGGGCAATACCAGGCATGTTTTACTGCTCTCCTGACCAGTCTTCTAGGGTAGCCCCTGTCTTTTAGTTTGTTAGATAGGACTGTGGCTTCAATAAAGTAATCCTCTTTAGCGAAGCAATTCCGTCTGATGCGAAGGAATTGTGAGTAGGGTAGGGAGTCCCTCAGCGCTCTAGAGTGATTGCTATTATAGCTCAAAAGTGTGTTCCTTCCAGTAGGTTTGCGGTATAGTTTAGTGTGTAGTGAGCCTTCAGAGTGATAGATGGTAAGGTCTAAAAAGGGAATAGACTCTGCGTCAACTGTGCTGGTGAATGTAAGTCCAATTGTTGTTAAGCCAATAGATAAACTGATTCAAGCTGTCAAGGTCAGTATTCCAGATTAAAAAAATATCGTCGATTTAACGTCTCCAAATGGAGATTGCAGAAGAGAATGGATTAGAGGGAGTCAGTCACTAGGATAGCACCATAAAACATGTCTCTAGGCCAGCCCCTGCAGCACAGGTAGGCAGTTTAAAACCGCTATTTCAACCTCACAAAATACACCTTTTGCCAGGACTAAGCCTTCCTTTTTCACATCTACAAGTCACCCCGAAGATAACCCATAAATGCACAGAGGGCAGGGTAAGTGGTATTTAAAATGTCGGAGATGTATATTTAGTGTTTTACATGTACTAGCAGTGAAACACTTCCATAGTTGATTTTCACTGTAAAAAGCCTGGCTCTCCCCTGGGGAAACCAAATAACAACCTACAATGCTTAATTTCAGTTTAGGAGCAGCTAGAAAAATGATTCAATGACTCATTTAAATTGTACTTTATCCATGCAAGCCAAATGTGCCTTAGTGCCAGAGTCCAGTGTCACCTCACCCCTGTTGGCTCCCTTGGAGTGTTAAGTGTATTGCTCCCAGACAGTGCACACAAGTCTTTGGCTGCGGACAGTGGTGTTCCTCTCCTTAGCAGGATCCTGGAGGCTACACCCAGCCCCTTCTTGAGCTTCAAAGGATGTCTGGGGCCTGTACCCAGCCCCTTTCTGACTTCAACAGGTGCCTACTGTGTCACTGGCAGATGAAGCTCATAACTACGCCTGCGTACCCTTTGTCCCTCTAGTCGTAATGGCACCAAACGGAGTGGCGGTAGAGCAAATAGGCAGAACATGCAGGGGGAGACAACCGCTTGCCCTTCAACCACAAAGTGCCACTGGGAGTAAAAGTGGACATCACAGACCTCTTCTCAGCTCACTCCTGGACCTGTGAGAATCAGAATAGTTCTGCTGTGATGTCTGAAGAACCTCAAGGAGGACTGAGCCTGCTTGCCTTGAACATAAGACCCCAGAAGTAACTCCATGGGCACTATTTGAGATACAGGGAAATCACACGTTTCCATAGGTCTGTCCTGCAAATCCTCAGCTGACCAGTTCTAACTGTACCTGCTCTGGATCCTGATGCTGACCTCTGCTGGAGTGAGCCTGGACCCCAAGGTGCTTTCCCCAAGGTCCCATACCTTTGGCTTGTGTCAAAGTCTGCTCCTCCTAAATGTGTCCTGATACCTGGGACTTAGTGACTTTTTGCAAAAATTTGGCTCTGAGAACCAACGGGGGACCAGGACCAACCTGCCAAGCTGATCCGACAAAGGTGCATTGCCGCCGGGGCAAAGATTCAGGGTGTATGGATAGAATATATGCCCAAAAATTATGTGAAACTAAAAAATCATGTCAACAATATCAGAAAACTAAAAATATTGCTAACAGGAATATGGAAGGTAAAAATATAATTTTGTGTTTTTTAAAATATTGTTATAAAAATATTAATGTAGAAAATATTGTATGTGATATTGTTTGTGTCATCATCAAATTTAACTTTGGCACTCATTACGATGTCGGGTGGATTGACATCGACAGCCCGTCGCAGGACGTCCATCCATCATCCAAGGCAACGGTCTGACCGCTGGATTACGATACCGGCAGTCTAAGCACTTGTAGGAGTAAACCTCAGCAAGGCCTACCAGTGCAAGGGGTTCGCCCTTCTCTGCACAAAGTCCTCAGACCATAGGAAGAAGTTGGCACAGAAACTGGAAATAGAAAAACAATATTTATTACAGCTCATGAGGCATTTCCTTGTCCTACCTTATCGGTCACTTTCTTATGTGCACTACACTTCACTATAGCTATTTTCTTTGGGTATGTCAGTGCAGTTAAAAGTTTATGCACTAATTCTCCGAGCATTATCTGTATCCCGTGGGATGTAAGAAAGCATCTTTCCTTCCAGAGCAGGCCAAAGTCATGCGCCACTCCAAAAGCATAGCGGCTATCTGTATAAATGTTCACTCATAAATCAGTACTAAGCTCACATGCTCGTGTCAAAGCTATTAGTTCCGCTGCTTGAGCTGACTTCTGTGGTATGCGAGCTGTCTCCACTATCGTGTGAAGCGTAGTAATTGCATATGCGGCTGAAGTTGTACCATCTGGCAACTTCAAACAAGACCCATCAACCCACAGTTCTCATCTACATCTGGAAGGGGCGTGTCTTGCAAATCAATGGGACCCTTTGTCTGTTCCTCAGTCAAGAATATACAATCATGTGTTTCTTGTGCCTCGGAAACGGCAACAACGTGGCTGGGTTTAGTGTTGCACATTTCTTCAGTGTAATGTGAGGAGCTAACAGCGTCAGCTCATATCCTGTTAGACGAGCACTAGTTAAATGCTGCGTCTTTGTTTGATTCAAAATTGCATCAACAGCATGGGGAACCAGCACCAACAGTTTATGTGACAAAACTATTCCTTCACTCTGACGTATTGACACAGCTGTTGCCGCTACTGAGCGAAAACATCCAGGCAACATTCGAGCAACAGGATCAAGTACTGCTGAAAAGTATGCACAAGGACGTTGCTTATCGCCATGTGTCTGCACTAAGACTGACAATGCACATCCATCTCTCTCGTGTACGTAAGGGGTAAAGAGCTTCGTGTAATCTGGAGTACCTAACACTGATGCTGAGCAAAGGGCTTTTCGTAACTGTCGAAACGCATTCTCACATTCATCTATCCATGGAAGGAGTATTGGAGTATCTTTTGTCAAAATTGCTAACAAAGGCTTAACAATGTATGAAAACCCTAATATCCATTGCCTGCAAAAGGAAGTAAGACCAAGAAATGCACGAACTTCTTTCTGTGTAGAAGGTACTGGTGTGTCTAAAATTGCATGAATACGATCTGATGTGAGTACACATCCCTCCTTAGACAAAAGGTGACCTAAATAGGTTACCTTTGGTCTACAATATTGCAATTTCTTTCGTGATACTTTATGATGATGAGAAGCAAGGAAAGAAAGCAAAGACAGAGTACATTTTCTCACATTGCTCAGGGGTATCGGCTGCCAACAAGATATCATCAACATATTGTATGAGCGCCACACCTTCAGGCAGAACAAAAGAATCGAGTTGTCTTTTCAGTGCTTGACTGTAAATACTAGGACCCTCAGTATAGCCTACAAAATCTATACAATCGATTATTCTAAGTGAAACCGAACAAATATCGGCTATCTGGATGAATAGGGATCGAAAAGAAAGCATTCTTTAAATCTATAACAGAGAACGTAGTTGCTGATGGAGGAACCAAAGTAAGAAATGTTGTAATGTCAGAAACCACAGGATATTGTGGAACCACAATCTTATTCACTTCTCGCAAATCAATTATGAATCGATACATTCAAATGTCAGTATCTTTTTTCAAAATAGGGAGAATCGGACTGTTACAGACATTGAATGGAACCACCTCAATAACTTCAACCTCAATGAGATCCTGTACAATTCGTGTGAGTGCTTCCTCACCTTCCTGTGAAATTCTATATTGGGGAAACGTGGCAACACAGCTCCCTCCTTTACACTTATATGCACTGGTGGAATAACCATCTGTCTTATATGCACTGGTGGAATAACCATCTGTCCCACATCAGTATCTGAAGTACCCCACAAAGTATCAGGGAGAAAAGATAATGCAGTATCCTCCTTAACAAGGCAAACTCTTTCCATCACAGGGTAATTATCATTCAAAATCACACGTACTACTTCAGGGGAACATCGTATTGTAGCTCTGAAATACTTGAGCATATCAAGAACCCCAATATTATCTGGTGTATTTGGGGAAAGCAAAAACGGACATGGAGCAATGAATTTATTAACATGCAATGCAAGTGGTTGTGACAATGGGCCAAGGGAAGGTGTTCCATCGAACCCCATTGATGTAATCGTTAAGCCAGACAGGGGAGCCCTTGGAACCAATTGTTTAGACAAGGCGATATGAGTAGCTCCTGTATCAACCAGAAACTGATCAGTAGAACTCAAAACATGTGCTGAAACAGAAGGTCCCCTCTGATCTACTGGAACTTCAACTGATTCCTTACCCCATCCTAGGCAATCCTATGCATAAGCACAATCGTGTAAATCAGGCTGCACATAATCAGACATTTGACATTGGTTACGTCTATCAAAGGTATTGAACCCGTTCTGTACTCCTGCATTAGAATCAAACCTAGCGTGATCTTTCGTATTTCCCCTGGGTCCTGAATATCCCAAACGATTTCTCATTTGTCCCCTACCACGTGTATACTGCTGTGAGTTCAATGCTGGACACTCAGCTGCCCAATGTCTAAATTTCCTACCATACGCACTTTGATCAACAGACAGATTCGAGCGAGCATAAGAAGAACCATAAGATCCACGTCCACCTCTATCATTACCTCTAGAAGGCAGACCATACACTTGAGATAACATAACCTTCGTTTTTAACTCCTTAGACTTCTTATCCTCACTACCCTTCGCTTCTAATTCCTGACGTTCATAATATTGAGTTATTGTCAAGAGAGATGCCGGTGAAGAGGTAGTCCAAGAGCTTTTACTAGCTTTCAAATGACTAGCCACTCCTGGTAATAGATTTGCGACATATTTATCTACAAACAGATATCGGTTCATATCGTCCATTAGCGACTGGCCACTAATATCATGAAAGGCTTTCTCAAAGCGCGTAAAAAAATCAGAAACCGATTCATCTACCTTTTGCTTACACAACGCTAAAACAGTCCAATCAATCTTTTTAGGGGGAATAATCATTTTTAACTTGGCTAATATCGCAGCAGGAAGATCTAAAATCAATCAACACAGCTTTTGCGCTGGTTCCCTTTCCTCGTCCTCTTGTTCTATCTCCTTCCATAACGCCCCATAAGCTACGCAATCATCAATTTTACGCACAGACCTCCACATATCAGGTGGTAATATCAATCCGAAAAATAAATCAATGTCAGCCAAAGTCATAGTACAAGAATTAATGGCTCCCTCAACTTCCTCATAAAAGGCGGCTGTTTTAAGTGCCATTACATCTGCCCTGTTCCAGGGAGTGTATACCCAATTATAAATAAAATAACCCTTAGCATTGACAGAATCTTTATCATCACTTGTACCCGTTCCTTTAAGAGGAACATATAAAGGCGCAGCCTCCAGCATAGGCTTCGCATGGACTATCATAGTCTTATCTGTTCCGAACATAGATGATTGCGCCCCGCCGGTCAAAGACGTCCGTGCAGCTGCGTTTGCTTTCTTTTTCTCCTCTTGTAAATGGATCGCTTCATTTCGTAGGTTAAACAACCGCTTGATCATATCAGCCACCTAGGGGAGAGTAAAACGACCATCACGCATTTGTTTAAAATCAGCTGCTATATCGTCTGTTTCTATGTTAACAGAATATTTCCGAAACAGCTCAATAACTTCTGTAGCAAACGTCTCAGTGAAATATAGCTGCTCCTTTTCCTTCCACCCCATTAAGCTATGTAGAATATTAGAAATATTCGAAAGAGAGACAGTACTATCAAGTGCTTTACGAGCAGCCTGTCTAAGTTCGGATGCACAGTCAGCGGTCAACATAGAGCGAGTGCCTCGTTTGTTTTGGTCCGGGTCGGAGTCCTCATCTGCCTCAGATGGGGCAGACGAAACGGCATACAGAGGCGGAGGAAGATCTAGTAACAAAAAAACATCTTGCGGTTTATTAAGGACAGGATAGAGAGGTTGCCGTACAGCATATGGGCCAGATATCTGTAATCTGCGTTCTTTCTCCTCTCTCTCTATCAATTCTTTCGCTTCTTTCTTTCTCAACTCCAATGCTTTCTCATACACATTCTTCTGCTGCTCTTTCTCAATCAACGCTTGCTCACGGCTCTCTCGTTCACGTACTTCTTTCACCCACATTCGTATACATTCAAACATATCTTGTCTGGATTTCCGCTCAAACATACACTGTTCCATATACTCAATCTATCGCGAATCAAATGACCCATGCATTGGGCAACATAACTCTGGATCCGCATGAGTGTATTTATTCCATAATGTGCTGTAAATTATAGAAGAAAGACCATATTTACATACATATAAATATAAGGCGTCCCCTCTGGGGGAGCCGGTTGCGATTCCTCGAGTCTTAACCGGTTATCACTACAAAAGCAGCACATCCTACGAAGTGCACTAAAAACAGGCATGCCAAAAAAAGTGCAAAATATGCAATATTATAATCAAAGTAGCACTTAAGGTATCTTTAATACATTGTGCCATTCAAATCAAATTCAAATTGGAGAAAAGTCTCCTCATTACCTGCCTATATGGGTTGCAATTCATATATCCAAATTCCAAAACATACAACTCTGACTAGTCTTCCAAATCAAATTGCCACAGAAAGCGTTCCTAAAAAACTGCCTTGCCACTCCCAGGCTTGCAAAACCCACAGCAAGTACCGAAAAACCGTTCTTACCAATCACAGGGCATCCAGATTCCAACTGCCAAGTTCTAAATTCGACCAAACGGTCACTGCGCGGCGAAACAACAGAAGAGATCTCAGTCGAGGACCGGCACCACCTGGATGGTCAGATCGGAAAAAAGGAACAAAACGCTGTGGGTGCCAAGACTCGGGTCTCTTCTGGCATGTGATCACATCCGCAGCGAGATTCCAATCCTTCGTCTCGACCAGTCCTTCGGGCATCCGAGTCACAGATGAGCCCCACGTGGGCGCCAATTTGTAGGAGTAAACCTCAGCAAGGCCTACCAGTGCAAGGGGTTCGCCCTTCTCTGCACAAAGTCCTCAGACCATAGGAAGAAGTTGGCACAGAAACTGGAAATAGAAAAACAATATTTATTACACCTCATGAGGGGGTACTACGATCCAAACAACACCCTCCTGTATTGTATGAAGTAGCACACCAAACTAAGAGCACATGGCCCCTTTTATACACAAAGAGGGGGCTCAAAAGAAGGCAGTAAAAACACAAGAGCCAGTTTTATGTACATATAGGGGCATATTGGAAGGCACAATCAATGAGTGGGTGGAGTTACCAGTTCTCGAGAACTGGTAGAAACATTCCTACCTGGAACTAATTACTAACAGCTGCAGACCCTACCTGACATTTGCTGGAAAAGAAGATGCTAAATATAGCCTGTTGCTGGGCAGGTTTCGAGCGTAGTTACCAAGAAGGTAGGACAAAGCACATGGTGAGCACATGGCAGCATGTGGCAGACAAAATGGCTGCTACAAATACAAAATGGAGTCCACTAAATGTTACGATAGTTGCCAAATACAGCATGTCTTCTGCAAATGCTTGATCTAATCTCTGTCAATTTACTACACAGGAAAGGGGGAAAATTCACCCCATTTGACAGGCTCCAGGAGCCTGTCGGATGGCGGTCGGACTGTTATCCATACAATGAAGGCAATGCCTATGCAGGCACGGCCTTAGGGATTACGATGTCCCTTTCCCACAGCCTTTTCATGGCAGTTCCACTGCGATGGAAAGACTGTCAAAAAGGGACTTTGGGGACCCCAAACAGGGCCCCCATCACCCGTGGGCCACTGGATTGTGGCACTGGGGGCACATGTTGTGCCTCCGCCCACATTCATACACCGGGTGCACCAGGGCACGCGGTGCATGGATGTGCCCAAAGTGCTCAATTACACTGCAGCTTGTGCTCTGGCCCATTTCCAGGGCTGCAACAGAAGCCCCAGTGTTATTGATACATTCCGACCACCGTGCTGGTGGTCCTAATTCAGTGGGTGGGACCTCTGACTAGTTGCTGGGCAGTCCCTTTCCAGCTGCAATGGCGACTGGATGCTTGTGCGACCACTATCATAATGAGGTTCTCAATTAGGTCTAACTAGACGATAGAAGTACATGAGACATCATTACATATATCAATCATAAAAACTAAATACAGCCATGTTAATAAGTTAAAATCAATAAAAAAAAGAAAAAAGAAGAGTTGATAGATTCACATAATGAATCTAATTATCTTTTCTAGGCCATACATGACTGAGAAAAAAGTGAGCAAATTGTACAAAGTAGGCAGATGTATTAGCCATCAAAGTCAATCAGATACCAATATAGTACAGACATTTTCCACCCCTTAAATTATAATGAAGAAACAGCAAATCACAATAAAGGTGCATTACATTAAAACCAGCTAACTGCCCAAAGGGTAAACGTAATGTGCAAATTAGGCAAACAATTAAATGATCTGAGCAATTCAAAGATGGAATAAACCATGCTTAATGAAACACTCGAGAGAGGCAGTTCACAATAAAGTGCATTATAAACAGTGCCTGATCCCTCTAAACCAATCAGGGGGAATTTCATTGCAAAGATAAAATGCCTAAAAAAACATGACCATTAAGATAAAGGGGTAACCCAAAAGGTACAGGACCTGGGTATAACATGTTATAAGAATACAGTGGTCCAAGACCTCTATAGTTTATAAACTGAATCCATCAGTAAATGTTCATTAATTCAACAAATTTTGGAGCATATATTAATCAGCTCTATCCATAAATGCGTATGTGTATACAACAATATAATGGTCAGGGCATAAAAAACACAGCAGTATCAATACAGAGCAGTATTTTTAATTCATTGCTCCTCGTTCAAACAAATTCACAAAAATTCATGATTGCAAAACATTACAATCCATAGTGGTTGCCCCAAAGGAGCGTGCAGCATAGCAAAGAAGTGCCAAGAGGTGGGTAGTGAAGAGAGAGAAATTGAAAAATCAAATAGATAGTGACACAAAATATTCAAAATAATTCGCAAAGACAGTAACGGATCATCATTGACCCATCCTGTAAAACCTGACCCTCAGAATATTCAAAGGAAAATATTCTCATGCATTGTAAATGAATATATCATAAATTTCGCACATCAATGTAGAGAAAATTTATCAGGTCCAGGTTATATAAATACTGAGTCAACGTTTCGACTCGTCATACGGCCATATGGTCATTTTTAAGCCTGGGCCATGCGAGTCTTCATCAGGACAATAAAAGGTGGGGCAACCAAGGGATTATAGATGTCCCTACAAGAAAAATAAATACGTATTTAAACTGCTGCCTAATTCTGAGTAATTAGATGGAAATGCCCAATAGTTCAAAAAGCTCTTACCCAGAGAGGTGTAAGGTGGTGAAAATTCCCACGCAAAACTGATGGTTCTATGTCCTATAGGAGGAATCAATGGACAGGGGGGACTTGTCAATGTCAATTTGGGTACATTTAATGTTTGAGTTTAAAAAGAGAGAAACGGCCAGGTAGAATACCTTATAGGTTCCAGGTCGAAACCGAATTTCAATCGACGGTGGTTGATGGATGATGCCCTAAAGTAATTCATACAAGTAAATGTAATGTAAATGTATATGTAATGTAAATGTAAATGCAATGTGTGTGTCTTGTAAAGCGCACTGCTACCCGGAGGCGTCCTGGCGCTATAGACCGCTGGGGAACCCGTCCTGGCTTTCCCTGTGAGATGTTCCCTCCTGGGTATCTCCAAGGTGAAACCAGGCATCCCCGGCGTTTGTGGGGGGCCGTTGTGGAGATGAGGCAAGCTAATGCCCAGAGATGCCGAGTGTGATCCCTGGTTAGAGTAGGCACCGAGGCGAGAATTATCGAGTCTGCTGACCCTGGTGCACGACCCTGCCGCGTCGGGAATTGAACCCTGGTCCCGGAACGTCCTCTGCCGCCTCTAACCAGTGAGCCACACCACTCCACTCCAAGGTATGTATTAGGGTCAGCATAGTTCCTATGGTAAACTCACTGGTATGTATATCCATGGATAACCACACACAGAGAAGGGAGAAAGGAGATTACCTGCAAATGGGTTCTATAACTCTGAAAAATCTTCCTCAACCAATTGTAATTTCTGTGCCCATACTCGCTCCAATTTTACTGCGTAGTATACAATTGACTGAAAAGTTAAAAAAAGGGGGACGAATTTGAAACCCACTATCAAGGTCCAAACAGCTCATCTTAATCGAGCCTCTGCTTCCCAACATGCTTACCATAAACGTTTCTTTTGCAACAGGACTCATGGAGGGAGCAGTGAATGCCCAGCCATCCAAGACTGAATGAAACACCATTCAAGTTAGCGTAATCAAAAAGGGACTAATTCCCGTTCGTGTCAAGTGTTTTTATTTTTACAGGATAATCCACAATAAAGTAAAATGTATTTGGGCATCCACCACGATTAATTAATCCATAGTGGATCACTAACCGAACTGGGGTGAATTTAATACTCAATTATTAAGCCGATTACCGAGTGAACAGTGTCGGCCATCTTGGTTCGGGTAGTGAATCAAAACAGCCCAAAGAAACTGTAATAGTTATAATCAAATTACTGATTGCACACCCTAAACTATGTGGTATGTTGCCTTGATCAGTGATCCTTGATGTAAACTTCTGAAAGGGGAGCCAATCCTAGGATCATTGTTTGGCGGTGGCCATATTTGAACAGGTTCTGGAACTCAGTATAGACAAGAGCCACCTCTTAATTTAAAAGGAATTATATACATATGTACAAATATACAATACACATTTACAACATATTCAATATACAGAGAGCACTTTTTACAAAAAGTCATTGCGGACAGATTTTAATCAGGTATATGTAATTACTCGACAGTACATTTCCAGAGGACCCCCTATAAATTAGAGCTGCAGTAAATATAGACAGATCCTCCAGTACACATAACCCAGATTCATAAGTATACCACCTGTCTGTTCATTTCTTCCAATTCATTCAAACCCCTATTAACCGTATCAAGGAGATGTATCCATTTACATTCTCTTAGACTGAGGGTATTATTGAAATCACCACCCCTTACATTCGGTCTCACTTTTTCGATAATCCACCACTTAAAGCTATTTGGTTCATGTTCAAAAGTGGTGAAGTTTTCCACCAAAGGGGCTCCAACAGTTTTACAGCGTATGCGGCTGGTATGCTGAAGAATACGACACTTGGCTCTTTGAATGGTCTGGCCAACATACATAAACCCACAGGGGCACAAGATGGCATAAATCACCCCTGTGGTGTTACAGTTGCTGTGTTGTTTTAAAGTGTACGTTTGGTTATTGTACGTAAATGTAGTACATTCCTTGAAGAGAGCACACGCTTTACACGAACCACATTTCTTATGACCCGATACAGGGGGAAAACCCCATAATGTTGTTTGGGTAACTTTGGCCGGTGTAGGTAACAGGGATTTAATAAGGTGGTCTCTAATGTTTCTCCCTTTTCGAAATGCATGCCGTGGAGGCTCCAAGTCACCCACTGCTTCCTTTACCAGGTGCCAATGACGATTAATCACCTTTTTAATCATATTGCTTTTAGTATTGAAGGTTGTAACACATACTAATCTTTCAGCCTGCGGTACTTTTTCTTGTACAGTCAAAAGAGCTTCCCGATGGTTATGCCATGCTCGCTTTCATGCCTTTTTCTGCAGGTGCATAGAGTATCCTCGTTCACTCAGTCTTGTAATGAGTAGTGAAGGTTCGTCAAAGAAATCTTCTTTTTTGGCGCAGTTTCTCCGCAACCTCAGAAATTGACCAAACGGTAAATTATCTCTGAGGTTGCGGGGGTGATGACTGGAATATCTTAAAAGAGTATTACGTTCACTGCTTTTTCTATACAAGCTTGTCAACAAGCAACACAAGTCTACCTTTATTTGAATGTCCAGGAAATTTATTGTAACATTATCCGACTCTACAGTGAATTGGATGTCGACCAAACGCAAATTTAGCCACTCATGGAATTGTAACAAACACATCTTACTCCCCTCCCAAATCAATAGGACATCATCGAAGTACCTGGCCCACATCGAGATGTGGTCAAAGTAAGGGTTATTATTGTTCAGAACGTAATTGCTCTCATACTCACTCATAAAGATTATAGCCAGGTTTGGAGCGAAACTTGCGCCCATTGCCACCCCTTTTGTTTGTACATAAAAATTCCCCTGGAATATAAAAAAGTTCCTTGTAATGGCCATATTCAAAAGTTTGATAATAAATTCAGTCGGGACCCTATGTGGGGACAGTCTAAGGTTGAGAACCCGTTCAATACAGTGTAAAGCTGCCTGTTGGGGGATGTTCGTTTACAGGGCAGTGATGTCCATGGTCACCAGTAAGGATGTATTAGGATCATATGGATGCCCATCTACCAACTGTATCGTAGCTGTAGTATCCCGCAGATAAGTAGGGATTGCAATGGCTATAGGTTTTAAAAACACATCAATGTATTTACAAAGTGAATCAAGTAAGGAACCACACCCCGAAATGATGGGTCTTCCCGGGGGGTCCTCAAGCCGTTTGTGCACTTTGGGTAATGTGTATATTGTAGGTGTTCGTGGATGTTTATTATTCAAATAGTCATATTCATGTTTTGTGATAAATCCATCCAAGAGAGCTTGGCTAGTTATTTCATCAATGATGTAGCTAATAGCTTTTGTCGGGTCATTTTTCAATTGTCTGTAGTTCCCTACCACCTCTAACTGTGAGAGGATCTCTGCTCTGTATTTATCAACACTTTGAACAACAATAGCCCCACCCTTATCGGCGGGCTTGATTACAATATTGAGGTTCTTTTTAAGAGTTTGTAAAGCTGTTTTTTCTGGTTTACTTATATTGTAGGGGACGTATTGTCTTTTCTTGAGTGTCTGGTCCACATCCCGCAATACCACCTGTTCAAAAGTCAAAATCCTATTGTCCATCAAATGGGATGGGGGATTAAATTTAGATGGAGGTCTCAGACCACTCGCGGAGAAGGAAGGATTGTAAGGGACCTTATGGAAATAGTACTTAAGGCGCACCTTCCTAAAAAATTGCTGCAGTTCCATCTTTAGATTAAACTCATTAGGCATGGCAGTGGGGACAAAAGATAGCCCTTTTGATAATACACTATGTTCTTCCGGTGATAGCACATAATTCGACAGGTTAATTACCGGATTTTCAGGTCTATGTGTTACCATCTGTAATGCAGGCGTCTTGTCTTGATTTCCGCGTGGGAGTCCAGCTGGAATTGAAGTTGTTTCTTGCCCCTATCTGTTCCCTGATTCCAGGACCCACCCCGGGTACCCCTGGGTCTCCCCCAGGGATGGCTCCTAGATCGAGGGCCCCACCATTGGTCCTCACCTAACAAAGGGTGCTCTTGTCCCTGGTAATTCTGGGCTTGGTTGTTAGTACCAGAGCCAGTACTCGTCCCTGGACATTCCGAATCGCTGTCCGAGCTGCTACCAAATGAAGAACCAGAGAAGGTGTTATATCTCTGGTAGCCCCCATGTCCCCAAATCGACAGTCCACCTCTCTGATCTCTTGTGTTATATCCTTCTTGAAGATATGGATATGTGGACTTTTTGTCATACACTTTTATATCCCTTGCTACTTTGTCTAGCTTAGTGCCTTTGGTGTAGATATCAAATTCTCTGATGGTTTTCTCCAGCCTTTCTAATGCCTCTTTTGCATTAACTAGGGCCTTATCGTCGATAATTTCCTTTCTAAGGGCAGCTATTTCCCTGGTCAATCTTTCAACCTCCTCAAGAGCTGTTTCAATACCTAGAACCATCCAAAGTCTTGAACAGATATTCGATATGAAACTAAAGTTTTCTTAAATTTTGGGTTCTCTAGAAAGATAGCTGGTTCATTCCGAACTTGCAACCCAACCGGAATTACATTGGACCTCAGATACTTCGCCAATGTGTGACTGTGAAGTCTAGTTCGAATTAATTTTTTCTCCAAACGTTCTAGTTTAAGGATTTTACTATTCAGTGATAAATCACTGGTAGTAGTATTATCAGCTCGGAAGGTACCACCTCCCTCTTCCTGGAGGAGCTTATCTATATAGTCTTCACTATATGACAGTGTTTCCTTTTCAGACATTATACAATGAAGAACTGGTTGTGGCAATGACTCTAAGTAATTAAACACAATAAATGATTACACATTTAACAAAACATACAACCCTCGCAGTCAAGCTGCTCAAAGGTAACCATTAGGATAATGGGGTAACCCAAAAGGTACAGGGCCTGGGTATAACACGTTATAAGAATACAGTGTCCAAGACCTCTATAGTTTATAAACTGAATACATCAGTAAATGTTCATTAATTCAACACATTTTGGAGCATATCTTAATCAGCTGTATACATAAATGCATATGTGTATACAACAATATAATGGCCAGGGCATAACAAACACAGCAGTATCAATACAGAGCAGTATTTTTAATTCATTGCTCCTCGGTCAAACAAATTCACAAAAATTCATGATTGCAAAACATTACAATCCATAGTGGTTGCTCCAAAGGAGCGTGCAGCATAGCAAAGAAGTGCCAAGAGGTGGGTAGTGAAGAGAGAGAAAGTGAAAAATCAAATAGATAGTGACACAAAATATTCAAAATAATTCGCAAAGTCAGTAACAGATCATCATTGACCCATCCTGTAAAACCTGACCCTCAGAATATTCAAAGGAAAATATTCTCATCCATTGTAAATGAATATATCATAAATTTCGCAGATCAATGTAGAGAAAATTGATCAGGTCCAGATTATATAAATACTGCGTCAACGTTTCGACTCGTCTTACGGCCATATGGTCATTTTTAAGCCTGGGCCATGCAAGTCTTCATCAGGACAATAAAAGGTGGGGCAACCAAGGGATTATAGATGTCCCTAAAAGAAAAATAAATACGTATTTAAACTGCTGCCTAATTCTGAGTAATTAGATGGAAATGCCCTATAGTTCAAAAAGCCCTTACCCAGAGAGGTGTAAGGTGGTGAAAATTCCCACGCAAAACTGATGGCTCTATATCCTATAGGAGGAATCAATGGACAGGGGGGACTTTTCAATGTCAATTTGGGTACATTTAATGTTCGAGTTTAAAAAGAGAGAAACGGCCAGGTTTTTTTTTTTTTTTTTTTTATTTGAACGGTACGGCGCGCTCTCGCCCTCTGTGCAGAAGAAGATCGGCAAAATGTCGCGCCAGCGGTTTGTCCAGGAGGGCATCACTTTGAAGGGCAGTGCGCAGATCGTGGCCGAATTCTTCTGGTCCCAGGTTTGAATTGCATCGAGCCAACTCAGAGGAGGAGCCGAGACGGGACGGACGTGGACCGTCTCGGCTCCCGGCCCGCGCCCTGCTCCGGCCTGGAGCCCAGCATCCTTAGGAGGCCCCCCGCGACGCACACGCTTCCTAATTGTAGCGGAAGGTGTGGGGCATCTGCAGGGCTACCCCGATCTCTGCTGGTGCCTGTGGAGCGGCGATTGCTGAATGCTCCCGATCCCCGCCGAGGACCCAACATGGCGGCCGCCCGTTACCAGCTCGGGCTATAGAACAACAAGGAAGAGAAGCGGAGACCGGGGGCGAGTCGGACAGGCAGGCGCTATTCACCCGAGCCGATGTAGAGCTCCTACCGCGTCCCCCGCTGCCACCTCGTTGCTGGTGTCTGTGGAGCGGCGCTGGCTAACTGCTATCGATCCCTGCCGGGGACCCAACATGGCGGATGCCCGCTACCAGCCCGGGCTAAAGAACAACAAGGAAGAGGAGCGGAGACCGGGGGCGAGTCGGACAGGCGCTGATCACCTGAGCGGTATGTAGGGCTCCCACTGCGTCCCCCGCTGCCACCCGCTGTCACCCGCCGAGACTCTGAGGGCATTCCAGGGGCACACCAGTAAAGGGCCGGTGATTGACGGCGGCGCCCCTGCTGATGACGGCGCCGCCTTGAAACCTTCCCACCGACCTGCTCCGGGGGCCATACACCCCTCTCTCCGCCACAGACGGGCCTGGGCCCGAGGGCAGAGATGTGCCCCCCCTTCCCCCTTGCTGACCACGCTGTTTAGCGCCAAAGGTGCCTGACTTCAAGATGGCGCCTTGGGGACACGCTTTCTATGACCGGCAGACGCAGGCTACGGGAACACGAACGCAGAGGATAGTGCCCTGGTGGACTCTGGAAGACTTTTTCGCTGGACTAGTCCCTCCCTCCATACCCTGCATCTTACCCACCCTTCCTCTATGCTGTGAATGCTGCTGTTTTTTCTTGGACAGTTTTCGCTGGACTCTAGCCCTTCCCTCCAGACCTTTGTATCCCACCCACCCCTCCTCTATGCTGGTACTCGTGTAGTGTTTGCAGCGGTCCTTTGTACTCTCTACCACCCCTATATTACCCTTAGAGTGTTTCCAGTCACATCCCTCCTGTCAAGATAGAAGATAACTCTAACGACTAGTATCCTATTTGATTTTTAGATTGTATCCATGTGTATCCCCTCCCTGTGTTTAGAATTATAGCTTTAACGACTAATCGCCTGTGGACTTGTTGGAATATAGCCAGGTGTATCCCTTCCCCCGTGTGAAGAGATAACCCTATCCACTAGAGCAAAAAGAAATGTGTTCCTGAAATGTGTAACATAACTGATTCTATGTAAAGTGCCTGGTAAAGGGGCAGCTGAAAT
Organism: Lissotriton vulgaris; assembly: GCF_964263255.1. Lineage (NCBI taxonomy): Eukaryota > Metazoa > Chordata > Amphibia > Caudata > Salamandridae > Lissotriton > Lissotriton vulgaris. Next base: position 93,634,704 of record NC_141695.1, read on the forward strand.
TCCAGGAGCCTAGTCCCGACAGCTCGACGACTTCGGAGGGCTGGAAGAGGTCCCCCGCTACACGGCGGAGGAGGGCACTGGACATCGAATGCTGTCTTATGTAAAGCGCTCTGATAACCTAATCGGTTCAAGATCCTGAAATGTGCAACGTAACTGATTCTATGTAAACTGCTGTGATAACATGTAACGGAACTGGTGCTATGTAAAGCGCTCTGATAACCTAATCGGTTCAAGTTCGCGCTATAGAAAACTCTAAAAATAATAAAAAATAAAAATAAAAATAAAAAATAAAAATAATACCTTATAGGTTCCAGGTCGAAACCGAATTTCAATCGACGGTGGTTGATGGATGATGCCCTAAAGTAATTCATACAAGGTATGTATTAGGGTCAGCATAGTTCCTATGGTATACTCAATGGTATGTATATCCATGGATAACCACACACAGAGAAGGGAGAAAGGAGATTACCTGCAAATGGGTTCTATAACTCTGAAAAATCTTCCTCAACCAATTGTAATTTCTGTGCCCATACTCGCTCCAATTTTACCGCGTAGTATGCAATTGACTGAAAAGTTAAAAACAGAGGGACGAATTAGAAACCCACTATCAAGGTCCAAACAGCTCATCTTAATCGAGCCTCTGCTTCTCAACACGCTTACCATAAACGTTTCTTTCGCAAAAGGACTCACGGAGGCAGCAGTGAATGCCCAGCCATCTGAGACTGAATGAAACACCATTCAAGTTAGCGAAATCGAAAAGGGACTAATTCCTGTTCATGTCGAGTGTTTTTATTTTTACAGGATAATCCACAATAAAGTAAAATATATTTGGGCATCCACCACGATTAATTAATCCATAGTGGATCACTAACCGAACTGGGGTGAATTTAATACTCAATTATTAAGCTGATTACCGAGTGGACAGTGTCGGCCATCTTGGTTTGGGTAGTCAATCAAAACAGCCCAAAGAAACTGTAATAGTTACAATCAAATTACTGATTGCACACCCTAAACTATTGAAATGGAAAAGTGTGGCTCAATGGTTAGAGCGGCAGACCCTGATGCAGAGATCTGGCCCGGGACCAGGGATCAATTCCCCGCCTCAGCAGGTCTTTGGCTCAAAATTCCATGGACCTGATAATTCTTGCCTCGGTGCCTATTCCAATCATGGAGTCCCACTCTGCAACTCTGGGCAATAGCTTGCTTAATCTCCACAACGGCCCCCACAACGCTAAGGATGCCTGGCCTCAACCTTGGGGGTGCCCAGGAGTGGACGCCTCACAGGGAAAGCCAGGATTGGTTCAACAGCGGTATTCGTACAAGCGCCTTGAGACCCTTGCGGTGAGTAGTGCGCTATACAAGTATCAATTTACATTTAGTATGTTGCCTTGATCAGTGATCCTTGATGTAAACTTCTGAAAAGGGAGCCAATCCTAGGATCATTGTTTGGCGGTGGCCATATTGGAACAGGTTCAGGAACTCAGTATAGACAAGAGCCGACTCTTAATTTAAAAGGAATTATATACATATGTACACATATACAAAACACATTTACAACATATTCAATATACAGAGAGCACTTTTTACAAAAAGTCATTGCGGACAGATTTTAATCAGGTATACGTAATAGGGGTTTGAAAGAATTGGAAAAAATTAACAGACAGGTGGTATAATTATGAATCTGTGTTATGTGTACTGGAGGATCTGTCTATATTTACTGCAGCTCTAATTTATAAGGGATCCTCTGGAAATGTACTGTCGAGTAATTACAAACAAAGGACATCAGTAACACACACTGAACACAGAAAGATATATAATAACTAACTGTGAAAAAATCTTTCACTTTTATATGCATGGGCAGTTTGCCCATGAAGGTGGGCAACAACTGCATGTACTAATAAGATGATGTTGGTTGGTGCAGTTCAATTTACCGTAGATTACCCAATTTTGATAAACTTTCATTAGCATGTTTCTCCCCATTGTCTGCTTTATTTATCTGTAAGTGGAATAGCTAAAATGTGCTTAGGAAAAAAATCATGTAAGCTAATAACTTGCAGCTGGTGTGCAGTTTAGTAATGGCCAATCTTAAACTGCTATCTTCACACTTACCACATTTCATTTTTGCAGTCTTGCTATAAGCAGCTTCAGCACACTGTCACAGTCAGCGCTGTATACAATACTAAACGGAGTGGGCTTTGTCCCGGCCCTTGTTCATAATTATTCAAAAAGGGGGTGGTGATGGACAGAGTATCTGAATTAAGCAGAACACTACTACCCAGTCAACAGATCGGGGCTTGATCCATCACCGTTTTTTAGCTCACTGCACCATCCCAGTTCAGAACCTGGCTACATGCAAATTAGTCTGACCCTGGCCCAGTGCATCATGGGAACAGGGCAGACCAAACTACCAAGCCAATTCTTTTACTGGAAAGGACCAAGCTTCCGGGGACCGGTTTCTGGCATTACAGCCGTCTTCGGCCCGGCTTGCTTGTATCCTGATGGTGCAGTGAGCAAGGGACTCATGTCTGAGCATACCCTTCCACACTCATAGTGACCAAAACGATTCAAAAAGGAGGTGGTGATGGACAGAGTATCTGAATTAAGCAGAACACTCCTACCCAGTCAACAGATCAGGGCTTGATCCATCACCGTTTTTTAGCTCACTGCACCATCCCAGTTCGGAACCTGGCTACATGCAAATTAGTCTGACCCTGGCCCAGTGCATCATGGGAACAGGGCAGACCAAACTACCAAGCTAATTCTTTTACTGGAAAGGACCAAGCTTCCGGGGACCGGTTTCTGGCATTACAGCCGTCTTCGGCCCGGCTTGCTTGAATCCTGATGGTGCAGTGAGCAAGGGACTCCTGTCTGAGCATACCCTTCCACACTCGTAGTGGCCAAAACGATTCAAAAAGGGGGTGGTGATGGACAGAGTATCTGAATTAAGCAGAACACTCCTACCCAGTCAACAGATCAGGGCTTGATCCATCACCCTTTTTTAGCTCACTGCACCATCCCAGTTCAGAACCTGGCTACATGCAAATTAGTCTGACCCTGGCCCAGTGCATCATGGGAACAGGGCAGACCAAACTACCAAGCCAATTCTTTTACTGGAAAGGACCAAGCTTCCGGGGACCGGTTTCTGGCATTACAGCCGTCTTCGGCCCGGCTTGCTTGAATCCTGATGGTGCAGTGAGCAAGGGACTCATGTCTAAGCATACCCTTCCACACTCGTAGTGGCCAAAACTATTCAAAAAGGGGGTGGTGATGGACAGAGTATCTGAATTAAGCAGAACACTCCTACCCAGTCAACAGATCAGGGCTTGATCCATCACCGTTTTTTTATCTCACTGCACCATCCCAGTTCAGAACCTGGCTACACGCAAATTAGTCTGACCCTGGCCCAGTGCATCATGGGAACAGGGCAGACCAAACTACCAAGCCAATTCTTTTACTGGAAAGGACCAAGCTTCCGGGGACCGGTTTCTGGCATTACAGCCGTCTTTGGCCCGGCTTGCTTGAATCCTGATGGTGCAGTGAGCAAGGGACTCATGTCTGAGCATACCCTTCCACACTCGTAGTGGCCAAAACGATTCAAAAAGGGGGTGGTGATGGACAGAGTATCTGAATTAAGCAGAACACTCCTACCCAGTCAACAGATCAGGGCTTGATCCATCACCGTTTTTTAGCTCACTGCACCATCCCAGTTCAGAACCTGGCTACATGCAAATTAGTCTGACCCTGGCCCAGTGCATCATGGGAACAGGGCAGATCAAACTACCAAGCCAATTCTTTTACTGGAAAGGACCAAGCTTCCGGGGACCGGTTTCTGGCATTATAGCCATCTTCGGCCCGGTTTTGTCCACCATAAGCGTGGAAGGGTATACTCAGATGTGAGTCCCTTGCTCATTGCACCATCAGGATTCAAGCAAGCCGGGCCGAAGACGGCTGTAATGCCAGAAACCGGTCCCCGGAAGCTTGTTTCCTTCCCAGTATAAGAATTGGCTTGGTAGTTTGGTCTGCCCTGTTCCCATGATGCACTGGGCCAGGGACAGACTAATTTGCATGTAGCCGGGTTCTGAGCTGGGATGGTGCAGTGAGCTAAAAAACGGAAAGGACCAAGCTTCCGGGGACCGGTTTCTGGCATTACAGCCGTCTTCGGCCCGGCTTGCTTGAATCCTGATGGTGAAGCTTGTTTCCTTCCCAGTATAAGAATTGGTTTGGTAGTTTGGTCTGCCCTGTTCCCATGATGCACTGGGCCAGGGACAGACTAATTTGCATTTAGCCGGGTTCTGAGCTGGGATGGTGCAGTGAGCTAAAAAACGGTGATGGATCAAGCCCTGATCTCTTGACTGGGTATGAGTGTTCTGTTTAATTCAGATACTCTGTCCATCACCACCCCCTTTTCTGAATCGCTTTGTCCACCATAAGCGTGGAAGGGTATACTCAGATGTGAGTCCCTTGCTCATTGCACCATCAGGATTCAAGCAAGCCGGGCCGAAGACGGCTGTAATGCCAGAAAACGGTCCCCGGAAGCTTGTTTCCTTCCCAGTATAAGAATTGGCTTGGTAGTTTGGTCTGCCCTGTTCCCATGATGCACTGGGCCAGGGACAGACTAATTTGCATGTAGCCGGGTTCTGAGCAGGGATGGTGCAGTGAGCTAAAAAACGGTGATGGATCAAGCCCTGATCTGTTAACTGGGTATGAGTGTTCTGTTTAATTCAGATACTCTGTCCATCACCACCCCCTTTTCTGAATCGTCTTGTTCATAATTAGCTTTTCACTACAAGCCCTTACTTACTGATTTCCTTGGGAAGAGGGTCCCACGAGGCGAGGCAAGGCACGGCACAACACAGCGGGCAGGAACAACACGACTGTCAAAGGTTTATCTCCGAGAACAGCCATTCATCATTTGCTGGCGTTTGTATGTGTGGAAATATTGATTAGGTGAACTCTCTCTGCGGCACGCCTCCGATGATGCACTGTAACTTAATAAACTAATGAAGGCCCCTGTGCAAGTACTTCAAGGACGCCTGGACTCTCTGTAGCCACAGATGCATCGTGCGTGGCTGCAGATGTCTATAATGGGGGTGGCTTGTACACAGCAGGTGTTTAGGAGGAGTTTCCGCTTGCTACAGCGTAATATGTGCTCATTAGCCTGGCATATTTCTTTGTGACCCAAGCTGGGTTGCTGCAGGTTGGAGGCTGCATTTGTATGGAAGTTCTTCTCCCAGCTGCGTAGGCAGAGTAATGTGAAGACTACGCATCTAAAAGCACATACGACGTGTACGTGCGCACGTATAGCTGTGCATTGGCATTTCAAACCCTCCCCGCAAGTTTCTGAGGCTCCAATTTCCCACATCCTGCGCGGCGCCGCGGCGCCCCTGGCTTCTCATCACGACGCACCGGGGTGCCGCGGCGCACAGTTTGGGAAGCACTGCTATAAGGTATTCTACCTGGCCGTTTCTCTTTTTTTAAACTCGAACATTAAATGTACCCAAATTGACATTGACAAGTCCCCCCTGTCCATTGATTCCTCCTATAGGACATAGAGCCATCAGTTTTGCGTTGGAATTTTCACCACCTTACACCTCTCTGGGTAAGCGCTTTTTGAACTATTGGGCATTTCCATCTAATTACTCAGAATTAGGCAGCAGTTTAAATACGTATTTATTTTTCTTGTAGGGACATCTATAATCCCTTGGTTGCCCCACCTTTTATTGTCCTGATGAAGACTCGCATGGCCCAGGCTTAAAAATGACCATATGGCTGTATGACGAGTCGAAACGTTGACGCAGTATTTATATAACCTGGACCTGATCAATTTTCTCTACATTGATGTGCGAAATTTATGATATATTCATTTACAATGTATGAGAATATTTTCCTTTGAATATTCTGAGGGTAAGGTTTTACAGGATGGGTCAATGATGATCCGTTACTGTCTTTGCGAATTATTTTGAATATTTTGTGTCACTATCTATTTGATTTTTCACTTTCTCTCTCTTCACTACCCACCTCTTGGCAATTCTTTGCTATGCTGCACGCTCCTTTGGGGCAACCACTATGGATCGTAATGTTTTGCAATCAGGAATTTTTGTGGATTTGTTTGACCGAGAAGCAATGAATTAAAAATACTGCTCTGTATTGATACTGCTGTGTTTTTTATGCCCTGACCATTATATTGTTGTGTACACATATGCATTTATGGATAGAGCTGATTAATATATGCTCCAAAATTTGTTGAATTAATGAACATTTACTGATGTATTCAGTTTATAAACTATAGAGGTCTTGGAACACTGTATTCTTATAACGTGTTATACCCAGGTCCTGTACCTTTTGGGTTACCCCATTATCTTAATGGTTACCTTTGAGCAGCTTGACTGCGAGGGTTGTTTGTTTTGTTAAATGTGTAATCATTTATTGTGTTTAATTACTTAGAGTCATTGCCACAACCAGTTCTTCATTGCATAATGTCTGAAAAGGAAACACTGTCATATAGTGAAGACTATATAGACAAGCTCCTCCAGGAAGAGGGAGGTGGTACCTTCCTAGCTGATAATACTACTACCAGTGATTTATAACTGAATAGTAAGATCCTTAAACTAGAACGTTTGGAGAAAAAATTAATTCGAACTAGACTTCACGGTCACACATTGGCGAAGTATCTGAGGTCCAATGTAATTCCGGTTGGGTTGCAAGTTCGGAATGAACCAGCTATCTTTCTAGAGAACCCAACATTTAAAGAAAACTTTGGTTTCATATCGAATACCTGTTCAAGACATTGGATGGTTCTAGGTATTGAAACAGCTGTTGAGGAGGTTGAAAGATTGACCAGGGAAATAGCTGCCCTTAGAAAGGAAATTATCAATGATAAGGCCCTAGTTAATGCAAAAGAGGCATTAGAAAGGCTGGAGAACACCATCAGAGAATGTGATATCTACACCCAAGGCACTAAGCTAGACAAAGTAGCAAGGGATATAAAAGTGTATGACAAAAAGTCCACATATCGATATCTTCAAGAGGGATGTTACACAAGAGATCAGAGAGGTGGACTGTCGAGTCGGGGATGTGGGGGCTACCAGAGATATAACACCTTCTCTGGTTCTTCTTTTGGTAGCAGCTCGGACAGCGATTCGGAACGTCCAGGGACGAGTACTGGCTCTGGTACTAACAACCAAGCCCAGAATTACCAGGGACAAGAGCCCCCTTTTTTAGGCGAGGACCAATGGTGGGGCCCTCGAGGCAGGAGCCGTCCCTGAGGGAGACCCAGGGGTACCCTGGGTGGGTCCTGGAATCAGGGAACAGGCAGGGGCAAGAAACAACTTCAATTCCAGCAGGACTCCCACGGGAAAATCAAGACAATACGCCAGCATTACAGATGGTAACACATAGACCTGAAAATCCGGTAATTAACCTGTCGAATTATGTGCTATCACCGGATGAACATAGTGTGTTATCAAAAGGGCTATCTTTTGTACACACTGCCATGCCTAATGAGTTTAATCTACAGATGGAACTGCAGCAATTTTTTAGGAAGGTGCGCCTTAAGCACTATTTCCATAAGGTTTCTTACAATCCTTCCTTCTCCGCGAGTGGTCTGAGACCACCATCTAAATTTAATCCCCCAGCCCATTTGATGGACAATAGGATTTTGACTTTTGAACAGGTGGTATTGCGGGATGTGGACCAGACACTCAAGAAAAGACAATACATCCCCTACAATATAAGTAAACCAGAAAAAACAGCTTTACAAACTCTTAAAAACAACCTCAATATTGTAATCAAGCCCGCCGATAAGGGTGGGGCTATTGTTGTTCAAAGTGTTGATAAATACAGAGAAGAGATCCTCCCACAGTTAGAGGTGGTAGGGAACTACAGACAATTGAAAATTGACCCGACAAAAGCTATTAGCCACATCATTGATGAGATAGCTAGCCAAGCTCTCTTGGATGGATTTATCACAAAACATGAATATGACTATTTGAATAATAAATATCCATGAACACCTACAATATACACATTACCCAAAGTGCACAAACGGCTTGAGGACCCCCCGGGAAGACCCATCATTTCGGGGTGTGGTTCCTTACTTGAACCACTTTGTAAATACATTGATGTGTTTTTAAAACCTATAGCCATTGCAATCCCTACTTATCTGCGGGATACTACAGCTACGATACAGTTGGTAGATGGGCATCCATATGATCCTAATACATCCTTACTGGTGACCATGGACATCACTGCCCTGTAAACGAACATCCCCCAACAGGCAGCTTTACACTGTATTGAACGGGTTCTCAACCTTAGACTGTCCCCACATAGGGTCCCGACTGAATTTATTATCAAACTTTTGAATATGGCCATTACAAGGAACTTTTTTATATTCCAGGGGAATTTTTATGTACAAACAAAAGGGGTGGCAATGGGCGCAAGTTTCGCTCCAAACCTGGCTATAATCTTTATGAGCGAGTATGAGAGCAATTACGTTCTGAACAATAATAACCCTTACTTTGACCACATCTCAATGTGGGCCAGGTACATCGATGATGACCTATTGATTTGGGAGGGGAGTAAGATGTGTTTGTTACAATTCCATGAGTGGCTAAATTTGCGTTTGGTCCACATCCAATTCACTGTAGAGTCGGATAATGTTACAATAAATTTCCTGGTCATCCAAATAAAGGCAGACTCGGGTTGCTTGTTCACAAGCTTGTATAGAAAAAGCAGTGAACGTAATACTGTTTTAAGATATTCCAGTCATCACCCCCGCAACCTCAGAGACAATTTACCGTTTGGTCAATTTCTGAGGTTGCGGGGAGAAACTGCACCAAAAAAGAAGATTTCTTTGACGAATCTTCACTACTCATTGCAAGACTAGTGAACGAGGATACCCGATGCGCCTGCTGATAAAGGCACGAAAGCAAGCATGGCATAACCATCAGGAAGCTCTTTTGACTGTACAAGAAAAAGTACAGCAGGCTGAAAGATTCATATGTGTTACCACCTTCAATACTAAAAGCAATATGATTAAAAAAGTTATTAATCGTCATTGGCACCTGGTAAAGGAAGCAGTTGGTAACTTGGAGCCTCCATGGCATGCATTTCGAAAAGGGAGAAACATTAGAGACCACCTTATTAAATCCCTGTTACCTACACCGGCCAAAGTTACCCAAACAACATTATGGGGTTTTCCCCCTGTATAGGGTCATAAGAAATGTGGTTCATGTAAAACGTGTGCTCTCACCAAGGAATGTACTACATTTACGTACAATAACCGAACGTACACTTTGAAAGAACACAGCAACTGTAACACCACAGGGGTGATTTATGCCATCTTCTGCCCCTGTGGGTTTATGTATGTTGGCCAGACGATTCAAAGAGCCAAGTGTCGTATTCTTCAGCATACCAGCCGCATACGCTGTAAAACTGTTGGAGCCCCTTTGGTGGAACACTTCACCACTTTTGAACATGAACCAAGTAGCTTTAAGTGGTGGATTATCGAAAAAGTGAGACCGAATGTAAGGGGTGGTGATTTCAATAATACCCTCGGTCTAAGAGATGTAAATGGATACATCTCCTTGATACGGTTAATAGGGGTTTGAATGAATTGGAAGAAATGAACAGACAGGTGGTATACTTATGAACCTGGGTTATGTGTACTGGAGGATCTGTCTATATTACTGCAGCTCTAATTTATAGGGGGTCCTCTGGAAATGTACTGTCGAGTAATTACATATACCTGATTAAAATCTGTCCGCAATGACTTTTTGTAAAAAGTGCTCTCTGTATATTGAATATGTTGTAAATGTGTATTGTATATTTGTACATATGTATATAATTCCTTTTAAATTAAGAGGTGGCTCTTGTCTATACTGAGTTCCTGAACCTGTTCCAATATGGCCACCGCCAAACAATGATCCTAGGATTGGCTCCCCTTTCAGAAGTTTACATCAAGGATCACTGATTAAGGCAACATACTACATAGTTTAGGGTGTGCAATCAGTAATTGATTATAACTATTACAGTTTCTTTGGACTGTTTTGATTGACTACCCGAACTAAGATGGCCGACACTGTTCACTCGGTAATCGGCTTAATAATTGAGTATTAAATTCACCCCAGTTCGGTTAGTGATCCACTATGGATTAATTAATCGTGGTGGATGCCCAAATACATTTAACTTTATTGTGGATTATCCTGTAAAAATAAAAACACTTGACACGAACGGGAATTAGTCCCTTTTTGATTACGCTAACTTGAATGGTGTTTCATTCAGTCTTGGATGGCTGGGCATTCACTGCTCCCTCCGTGAGTCCTGTTGCGAAAGAAACGTTTATGGTAAGCATGTTGGGAAGCAGAGGCTCGATTAAGATGAGCTGTTTGGACCTTGATAGTGGGTTTCAAATTCGTCCCCCTGTTTTTAACTTTTCAGTCAATTGCATACTACGCAGTAAAATTGGAGCGAGTATGGGCACAGAAATTACAATTGGTTGAGGAAGATTTTTCAGAGTTATAGAACCCATTTGCAGGTAATCTCCTTTCTCCCTTCTCTGTGTGTGGTTATCCATGGATATACATACCATTGAGTGTACCATAGGAACTATGCTGACCCTAATACATACCTTGGAGTGGAGTGGTGTGGCTCACTGGTTAGAGGCGGCAGAGGACGTTCCGGGACCAGGGTTCAATTCCCGACGCGGCAGGGTCGTGCACCAGGGTCAGCGGACTCGATAATTCTCGCCTCGGTGCCTTTGAGCCATACTTGGACCTAATTACAATTCCTGCTGACTGGACACTTTATATTAAATTTAGAGTAGGCACCTTACCTTTAGGAGACCTGCTCTCAAGATGGAATACGCCCGCGCAGGCATCACCACACTGCTCACTATGTACAACTAGGCCAGAAACTGTGGCTCATTTCTTTTTTGAGTGCCCTGATTACACCCGCCCAAGAAGATATTGGCTCAAACCTCTCTGCAGACAACTGGGAACTCGCCAGTATACGGTGGCTTTACGGATTTTATTAACTGACACATCCTCCCCCATAGTCTGTGGTGTGTCTAAATTCCTAAAATGGGCATGGTTGATTCGCTTAAAAAGACTGTCTATATCAATTTAATCCCTTCTTAAATAATTTATTTGTTGTACAATCAGAAACTTTTAATTCAACTTAATTTTAACTTGTACAGTTTTTTTACGATGTGCTATTTTATATATTTCTGTAATGCTTTTATGATACTTGCATATCGAAATAAAGCTATCAACCAACTTTATTGTGGATTATTCTGTAAAAATAAAAACACTCGACACGAACGGGAATTAGTCCCTTTTCGATTTTGCTAACTTGAATGGTGTTTTATTCAGTCTCGGATGGCTGGGCATTCACTGCTGCCTCCGTGAGTCCTTTTGCGAAAGAAACGTTTATGCTAAGCGTGTTGGGAAGCAGAGGCTCGATTAAGATGAGCTGTTTGGACCTTGATAGTGGGTTTCTAATTCGTCCCTCTGTTTTTAACTTTTCCGTCAATTGCATACTACGCGGTAAAATTGGAGCGAGTATGGGCACAGAAATGACAATTGGTTGAGGAAGATTTTTCAGAGTTATAGAACCCATTTGCAGGTAATCTCCTTTCTCCCTTCTCTGTGTGTGGTTATCCATGGATATACATACCATTGAGTGTACCATAGAAACTATGCTGACCCTAATACATACCTTGTAAGAATTACTTCAGGGCATCAACCATGAACCACCGTCGATTGAAATTTGGTTTCGACCTGGAACCTATAAGGTATTCTACCGGGCCGTTTCTCTCTTTTTAAACTCGAACATTAAATGTACCCAAATTGACATTGACAAGTCCCCCCTGTCCATTGATTCCTCCTATAGGACATAGAGCCATCAGTTTTGTGTGGGAATTTTCACCAACTTACACCTCTCTGCGCTTTTTGAACTATTGGGCATTTCCATCTAATTACTCAGAATTAGGCAGCAGTTTAAATACGTATTTATTTTTCTTGTAGGGACATCTATAATCCCTTGGTTGCCCCACCTTTTATTGTCCTGATGAAGACTCGCATGGCCCAGGCTTAACAATGTCCATATGGCCGTAAGACGAGTCGAAACGTTGACGCAGTATTTATATAACCTGAACCTGATCAATTTTCTCTACATTGATGTGCGAAATTTATGATATATTCATTTACAATGTATGAGAATATTTTCCTTTGAATATTCTGAGGGTCAGGTTTTACAGGATGGGTCAATGATGATCCGTTTCTGTCTTTGCGAATTATTTTGAATAATTTGTGTCACTATCTATTTGATTTTTCACTTTCTCTCTCTTCACTACCCACCTCTTGGCACTTCTTTGCTATGCTGCACGCTCCTTTGGGGCAACCACTATGGATTGTAATGTTTTGCAATCATGAATTTTTGGGAATTTGTTTGACCGAGGAGCAATGAATTAAAAATACTGCTCTGTATTGATACTGCTGTGTTTTTTATGCCCTGACCATTATATTGTTGTATACACATATGCATTTATGGATAGAGCTGATTAATATATCCAAAATTTGTTGAATTAATGAACATTTACTGATAAAAAAAGATGAGGCATGCCTGCCCAGGAACCAGGTCAAACATCTTCCACAACCTCAACAGTGAGGCCAGGAAGCAAGCAACATCATACGTTATGTAGCCATCTGGAAGTAACAGTAAATACACAAGAGTCAACATCACCTGGACAAAATACAAAGATTACAACAATGGCAATGAAATTGTACTTCGAGGGGTTCAACAAAAACTCAAAATGAACGAAATGCACAATATCCTGAGCAGAAAAGGTATCATGTGGGCAAGGGCTCAACTTCAAATGCTAGACACAAGGATTAGGAAGGGCCACCAACAAAGTAAATTGATTAAACCTAAATCTGGTGAAGAGAAACCAATGGTGATTGTTGAGCATGTCAAGCAGATCAGGTTAAACAGGTAGCCATGTACCAACCTGTGCATAGCCTAAAACCAAGGACTTCTAAATCTCTAAACCCTCTCTCTGATTTTCTCTGCAGTAGAAAATTGTCCCATGCCCAAGGAATATATGCCTTCATAATGTTAGGTGGTGAATCGAACAAAGTAGGTGTGCCTAACATAACAAAGCTATCCCATATGTATACCACCTATTTCACTTACATGCAGATAAACACAAAGCACACAATACTGTAGCAAAGAAACAATCGTAGGAGGCACTAAAACGCGGTGGGCTCCAGGGGGAGACCACACCATATACCTTAATAGTGGTATGTAGAATTGCTGGGACCCCAAGGAGCTACCCAAGGTGAGTAAGTAGGGACCACACGGAGGACGTGTGCAGTGTGCGAACACAACCGTATGCTCGTGAAAATTCAATGGGAGATTCCCGATTGCCGTTTTACAGAATACAGACCCTTCCCAGTGGATTACAAGGAAATCCTTTGGAACATAGAAGATAGGAGAGCCACCCCACAACTGCATACCGAAGTACCAGAGTTACCTATCTCAAGGAAGCCAGGTGCATAGGGCTAAAGTGGCATCATAAACTGCTGTTGTTCTCAAAGGGAGTCTTCAAAGAAATGAAATCCACAGGAGGATTCTTGCTGGAAGGAACATGAAAGCAGAGGTAACAGAGTCTGGGTCACTCAGGAGTGACTAGGGGCTCCGTTGACGAATGCCCACCGATGTCGGGTGTTTCAGGTGTGAAGAAGGAAACCTTGACTCTACAGCTGCAGGGACCAGACGATGTTGAGGACAACCAGGTGCCGGAGACAAGCTGTCCCTCGAAGGATTTCGGGTGCTGAAGGGTTGGTGTCCGGCAGGAGCACCAACAAACCTTGGCAGCGGCAATTCATGTAGAAGGTCAAGGAAGGTTACAGTCTGGCCCAGCAAAGCCCAGGGGACTCACCACAGCAAGGGGAGTCCGGACAGGCCTGGAGCAACCAGGGGAGACCAAGAAATGCAATGTTGTCCCTCAAGTGGACACACAGGCCGAACGCACAGGAGTCGCGAGGGGACCTCTAGCAATTTTACCAAGTCATAGCTTGCAGGGCACGGAGTGAAAGGAGGTCAAAGTCCTTTGTAGGAAATGTGCACAGAGGTTGGTGTTGTTAGCAACCTAATGCACTTAGTTGGGGAATGCCAACAAGCATATACACAAAGTATGCAGTGCACAGGGGATTGGGTTAAGCGGTCCCCACAAGAGATATTGGCCTCAAACTCGGTGAGATGGCAGCTGAACCTCAAAGAACATAGGAACCCACCTCCTGTGTTGATAGATTCTTCGGAGTCTGCAGGAGCTTAGGATCATCCAACCAGTCAGTTGCATTACGGTGCCTGCAATTGCAGGGGAGTGACTTCTTCACCCCAAGGGAGATACTTCAGCTGTCCTTGATGCTCCAGAGGTCCTGCATAGAGCCTGTATGGAGCACAAGCACAGATGATGCTTTGGGCAGAGAGGGAGATGAAGTCGGGCCCAGTTGAAGTCCAGCGAAGTTCAGAGTCTCTAGACGGTCGAAGGTCAGTGGTTTCTTGATCAGAATCGTGTCCTCATCAAATCTAGAGTACTTTAGCCAGGTAAGGCCTTTTGTACTTACAGGAGAGGGTTGGACAGATTCAGGGCCCCCTCCCAGGAGAGGGTCAGGACAGTGGGGAGGTTACTCCCATGTCCTTTGTCCAGTCTTGCACCAGAGCAGGAGCCAACAGCTCCCAGAACAGGTTTGAACTGGACTATGCACAGGGACACCAAATGTGCCCCTTGCGTAGACTCTCAGGCACTTTGGAAGTGCAGCACCCAGCCCCAATACACTAACTACTGCCTGGAAGGTTGTCACACCTGCCTGTGGCAAGATGCCAATTGTGCTGCCTTCCTCTGCTCGAGCTTGGCTCAGCAGCTGGAGGGCAGAAATGTGTGTCTGGTCGGCAACAACCATTTTGTGCTGGCCGGGTCGAGACGGCTGGTACCGGGAAGACCAGAGGCCCCACAAAGCTCACTTCAGAAGGGTGGAATTATACCTCTCACACCAGTTACCGGTGTGGAGGTATGATTCCAAGGTGTTTGATACCAAACATGTGATTTGTTGCAGTCATTTTCGAGATAGTATTTTACGCGAGCATATAATGCCCCTCTACCTATATGTCTGGCTGTGTCACCTACAACCCAGGAGAATGGTCTCCGAAGGCTGCAGGGGTGCTCTGCTTATGCAGGGGCACCCTGTCACGTAAAATCTAGCACCATGCCTTCAAGATTGTCAAGGCCTGGTATAGGGGTGACTTATAGGTTTTAAGTGAAGTGACCTATAGATATAGTACACCTATATCTAAAGTAAGTGGTGCATGCCCCATCTTACACAGGCTGCTGGGAGTCCTGTTCCATATATTGCATGGCCTCTCATGGCTGGCATAATACATGTTTCTGGGGCCTCTGGGGAACCTATGCCCTGGGTACATGTGTACCATATACTAGTGACTGATTAGGATATCCCAGTATCCAATCTTTAGTGAACCCAAGTCCCTAACACAACCAATTTAGGGAGAAAGCAGATAGACGGGGGTCCTGATTGGCATGATCGCAGTCAGACTAGTCAAAAACCAGCAAAACCCCACAAAAAAAGTGGGGGTAACCATGCAGTTAGTTCCTACCTTCCTACAACCTGTTGGTCTAACAACCTGGCCTACAAACACTTCACATACAATTTGAACAAAAAAGGAGATTTGTGAGTGTCACTTAGTATATCATTTATTGTATTGTGTTTATTGTATCTGTTTACATTTTTTTAGATTAGCATTTTTAGTAGCTACATTTTTAACTATGACATTTTTGAAAGCTGTACATTTAGCTGTATTGATAAATAAAAAAATGTGTTAGATATTTTAATTTAGCAGCTAAATATTGGGTTTTTAGAGTTTAGGGGATGGGACATTTTTAAAACATGTTTATTTCAAAATAACAATATTGTTAATAATGTTGAAAATACGCAAATGTATACATTGGATTTAAAAAACAAATTGTTTTAAAACCATTTATCAATTCTTTGCATAGTTAGATGCACATTCATGGTATAAAAATATTTTAAAAAACTTAAAATATGAAAACGTTCATATAAATAATATTTAGAGTCTTTTAAATTAAAAATGTCTAATTTTATCATTTTTATAAATGTAAAAATGTGTAAATATTTTTTAATATTGTACATTTATTTTGAACATGTATTTAGAATTTATTTATGGTTCATCATTTTGGAAAGGTTGAAAAAAAAATTATTAGGCATTTTAATTATTACATTTTTTTTAAAATTTTATTAATTTATGTCTCCATTATGATGTCAGTGGACATCTTAGCAGAATTAGACGGCCTGAAAAAGAGTTGACGGTCCCTTTTCCACTATTACAGTGCGACCGCCTTCACAAAGTGTATATTTTGTATTTAGGCTTGCGCTGCAGGTTGTAGCACCAGCCTCAATAGAAAATATACACTTTAAAAACATCCCTGCACTGTGTGGCAGGCAGCAGGTCTGTCCGCCATTGTCGCTGCTCACCACCTCGACCCCCGCACCTCAGGCATTTGTGTAGGTCTCACAAGGCCTCAGGACCATTCACCCCAACCAGCTCAGGTGGGTTTGGCCACTACAGCCCAGTATATCCCCGAAGACTCGCCTCCGAGGACCCAGGGGTGTCAGCTCTCTCCAGGGACTCACTGTCCTGACCAGTACTATCCTCCTGCAGGATGACTCAGATGTCTATCAGAGGGCCGCCACTGCATCCAGGGCCCAGGGGCATCGGCCTACTGCGGGAACCCATTGTCCCAACCAGTACCGTCTTCCGGCAGGTCAACCCAGGAGTGTATCGGTGCCTCGCTACCATGTCAGGCCTCTGGTGGTGAGTCAGCCTCCAGAAGCATCTACTGCACAAGTCCCCGGCTCACAGTGTAGATGGGGCCGCTCTACCTCACCAGCACCAAATTCCTTCTGCAATCAACCACTTGCCCTAATTTAGTGGCCCCTCACCAAGGGGGGCCGTAAGGGCCGCTCTTCTCCCGGCACTGAGCAAGGCCATTACGATCCTCCAGGGCCGACTCCACCTTACCATCAGGCTGCACCTCCAGACCCGCAGGCCCGCTTCTCCTCTGCTAACCACCACCTCCAAGCCCCCGGGCTCTGATATCCTCGGGTACTCCAAGGGGTCCGGAGACCAGCAGCTCAATTCTACAGCAGAGGGAGCAGTTGTCACGAGCTACCATTGTGGTAGTCCCAGCATCAGCAGCAAAGTGGTAATGGACAGAGGTGCCTGTAACTCCTGCAACAGGGCTCCCAAGCTCTGACCACACTCCCAGGGAACTCACTGCTGTATGGGAGGCCTCAGCAGCCTCAGGATGCTGGCTCTCGTGACCACTTTAGGCCTCAGCCGGCAGAGCTCCAAAAGCAAGCTCTTACACCGCCGCCATATTGGCAACGCACCATTAATTATAATTATCAAAATAACATATTCACAGTTCATAAAAACAGTGTTAAAAATACCCAGTAGCTTATGCTATAAGTTCCCATAAGAAAAAAGACACCTGCTGATGGCTAGCAAAAAAATGCTAAAAAATGCTAAAAATGGACAATCATTGAGTTTCGCAAGCTTTTATTCTTGGCTTGCCTTGACAAGTGCTAGGAATTAAATAAACCTGCAGCTGAGAATAGTATCCTTCCGTCCAAAATGGGAAATTACTGTTTGCCAGCATGTGCGCAAACCGCGCTCCAGAATGGGGGACAACAGCAGGCTTCTCCTTTCCTTATTAAGTGCAGAGCAAATGAAGATTGAATGCATAATGTCCTCTTTTGCATTCCAGCATAGGTGGAACTCATCAAGAACCCCCATCTTCTCCCATGGTGGTAGATCCTAAAAGAGTAATATCAGATCTATATCTCATATACCTTAAGCATGGCTTCATCTCCAAGCAACAATGTCTTTTTGACCAACGGATTGACTATTTTCTTGAAGGCATCCTGCGAAATAGACCTGTCCTATATAGAATGCAGCTAAAGCCTATTTATTGCTTTCTCCAGATAATCATTGGCTGGACCTAAGGGACTTTTGTGTAGAGCTATCCATAGAATTTCTTTTAAGATTCTGAAAGCCGATTCAATCTGTACCAGTACGTTGCGTAGGCTCCATATCTTGCTTGAACATGTTTTGGGATCCCGAATTCCAGGCATAATTGAGCCGGTGATGGATATTTTGGGAGTGAAAAAACGTGTCTGTCACGACCGCGGAGTATCACCAACATGCATGTCAGAATTGGAAAGAAAATGGTAGCATGCTAGGGCATTTTAGTGAGTTACATATAACACTGAAGGCCAACATCAGTATGGTTCCCTTGCTAGATATTTGGGTTGTTTGTTCAGCAAATGCTCCTTTTGGATCTACCATAACCCTGAGATACTTATAGTTAGTTATATTTTCTAGTGATTGATCCTTTAGAAACCACTTGCACAGCACCAGCTTTTTCAGTGTTATTGACAGGACAGTTGTTTTTGAGATGCTAATTTCCATCATTTGAGCTTC
Organism: Lissotriton vulgaris; assembly: GCF_964263255.1. Classification (NCBI taxonomy): domain Eukaryota; kingdom Metazoa; phylum Chordata; class Amphibia; order Caudata; family Salamandridae; genus Lissotriton; species Lissotriton vulgaris. The sequence continues at coordinate 93,653,283 of NC_141695.1, forward strand.
TGCATGTTGGGACAGTGTGTTGATCAGCCGCTGTAAACCAATCATGGGTTGGCTGACTAGGACTACATAATTTGCGTACAGTAGATTAGAGTTGCTGAAATTGTTAATGGAAGCCGAATGAGATGTTACCTTATTTGGGTCTTGTGAGAGGTCAGCCAGGAATAGATTGAACAAGTAGGGTGCCAGGAAAAAGTCTTGTTTAAATCTTTGCATTGTTGAAATTTACCTTGATATTACATTTCTGGCTCCAAGTTTTATTCTAATCTATTTCTTTGTATAGAGAAGCTGGATTGCTTTTATTAGTGCAACTGGCATTACCCATTTGTACAACTTGACTCAGAGGATGTTACTATCAACTGTGTTGGATGCAGACTTGTAATCCAAAAAACATAAATGCAGATATTGATTTTTGACCCTCGTCTTATTGATTAGAATGGAGAGCAACATGATGTTTATAGATGTTCCTGGGACCTAAATTCAATTCAACATTTTGCCTCCTTTGTTTGATGTAGCCCTCAATGGTTAATTACCTCTATCTTTGGTTACTTTCCTCCAAAGTGTAGTGTTAAGTACAAAGCCCAATCGGTTTTGGTTACATAAGATGTTGTCAGTGGCTTGGTTGTTCTGGTAACACTGCTAACTATGCAGTAAAAGACCTTAGAGTTGGCATTTTTGCTAGCGTAGTTAAATTATGCCTAAATACTTTTTTTGTTGCTTTGTTTCTTCTTATAAGATTTTTTTATTAGGATGTCCTCAGATTGTAGAGTTTTACTAACTGACATTGTGTTCCCTCCGTACCTCTGATAATCTTCAAAGCTTGATTAAGCTTCTTCTTTGCCATCAGGGCAATGAGTGAGCAACTCCTAGGTCTGGCTGTGTTGAGGTAAGAAGGTTCAGGACCAGAATGGGGGTTGGGAGCACACTGCCTCACAGTCCCAGCACAGTTTGCCCCTTTGCATCCTGGTAAATGCAGTACACAGTTCAAACTTACTTCAAAATTAGCTTAAGTTTTTCACCAAAGTTGGTGTAGACATTGCTGTATATCTCTAGACACGTGTTTCTGGCTTGAGCCTGTCTTCAGTAGAGAGCAGCAGTATTAGAGAGCAAAGAAAAATCATCTGGGGTTGCTGGAAATGCTGCCAAGTTTCTCTCAGGTCACAGTACCACTCACAGGCACACAGGTGCATCTCCTAAGCTCGTCAGATTGCAGGCTCAAGGGGGCCTTTTAAACAGAATGGGTGTTGGGAGCACACTGCCTCACAGTCCCAGCACAGTTTGCCCCTTTGCATCCTGGCAAATGCAGTACACAGTTCAAACTTACTTCAAAATTAGCTGGAGTTTTTCACCAAAGTTGGTGCAGACATTGCTGTATATCTCTAGACACGTGTTTCTGGTTCGAGCCCGTCTTCAGTAGAGAGCAGCAGTATTAGAGAGCAAAGAAAAATCCTCTGAAAGAAACCGCAATCTCAAATATTTCTATCTGGTGACCTTAAATTGAACTTAATTCACTCCCTGAAGATATCATCATACAAAACAACATGTAGAATATTCCTACTCAGTCACTGAACATGAAGCAGAGAGATGAAAGAGGTGCTGCTTTTGAGGAGGAGCTGGAACATCTGGGATGAAAACATTAAATGGAATAACACCATGGAACGCTCCACCATCAAGCACATATCCTTCCCCCTCTAGCCAATCGACATTGGACTACATGGTAGGGGCATTGTCCCATTATCCAGTGGTCGCCTCCTTTGGAGTAGACCCACAGCTGGAAAGTGACCATTTTACTCAGTCAGTCCATCAATGCATGACAAACAAATGGAGGTCTAGACACTATTCACATGATTAATTATAACATAATTAAATGGTCAGATAAATCAATCAACTCTATTGAAATATCATCCACACAGGTTCTAGAATCACTTGCATCCTAGCAGCTGGATCCTCTAATTGAATCAATAGCTTTCTCTGTAACTTTAAGAGATAAGCCTGCAAGTAGTAAATGATGCAAAACTGGTCCTGAACTTTATAACAGAATGGGGGTTGGGAGCACACTGCCTCACAGCCCCAGCAGCACAGTTCACCCCTTTGCATCCTGGTAAATGCAGTACACAGTTCAAGCTTACTTCAAAATTAGCTGGAGTTTTTCACCAAAGTTGGTGCAGACATTTCTGTATATCTCTAGACACGTGTTTCTGGGTTGAGCCCTTCATCAGTAGAGAGCAGCAGTTTTAGAGAACAAAGTAAAATAATCTGGGGTTGCTGGAAATGCTGCCAAGTTCCTCTCAGGTCACAGTATCACTCACAGGCACACAGGTGCATCTCCAAAGCTCGTCAGCTTGCTGGCTCAAGGGAGCCTTTTAAACAGAATGGGAGTTGGGAGCACACTGCCTCACAGTCCCAGCACAATTCGTCCCTTTGCATCCTGGTAAATGCAGTACACAGTTCAAGCTTACTTCAAAATTAGCTGGAGTTTTTCACCAAAGTTGGTGCAGACATTTCTGTATATCTCTAGACACGTGTTTCTGGGTTGAGCCCTTCATCAGTAGAGAGCAGCAGTTTTATAGAGCAAAGAAAAATCATCTGTGGTTGCTGGAAATGCTGCCAAGTTCCTCTCAGGCCACAGTACCCCTCACAGGCACACAGGTGCATCTCCAAAGCTCGTCAGCTTGCTGGCTCAAGGGAGCCTTTTAAACAGAATGGGGGTTGGGAGCACACTGCCTCAGAGTCCCAGCACAGTTCGCCCCATTGCATCTTGGTAAATGCAGTACACTGTTCAAACTTACACGCGTCAAATAATGATAAAACTGCCCAGCAACTATCTTGGAGCGTTCGTAAAGGTAAATCTATATTTGCTAGACCCAAGGAGGCCAAGAACATTGGGAAAAACTATGTAAATGTGGATGACAGTGACTCTCTCACCTTTAAACTTTGTTTACTAAGCTTGGATCCTCCTTCTCAAAGCCCTTTCTATTTATCGCAGATGTGTGGGTGTGTCAGGGGTCATCCGGGAGTTCAAACACAAATCTTCCAGGAGCCAGGCAGCAAGAACCATTATCAATAGAACAACTCTAGTCATCCACAGTACATTGGTTAACTTGGCAACTTTTATACATGTTGTACATTGCACAGTTAAGGACATCTTGCAGTCCCACAGGAGATGTCCAGCAATTCCACGGTCAGTTCTCTTGAATATGCTTAACACCATTGCTGCTGATCTTAATCTTCTCCTGTGCTGGGCCATTATAAAAACGGGTGTGGTCATGACGAGCTCAGCTCGTCATGAGCACCTGAGAGGTATATGCCATGACGAGCTGAGCTCGTCATGAGCACCGAAGGGGTTAATGACAGTACCCAAGTGATATGTTTCGTTGAATTCCTAGCTTGTACAGGTATTTATATGTGATATCTGATACCAGTCATAATAATTACTTATTTAAATAAATATTGACCCAGTGTAGATCTTGTGATGTTGTAAACAAAGGTTCAATATCAAGCATTCTTTCTGCTTCTCGGGATACAGTTATTCTGACTATATGTAGGCTTTTAACTTTTAAATTATATTTAATAAATGTATATTTCATCTCATAAAAACATGAAAACAAATTACTTACCTGTAACTGCGGTTATCCAGTATTGCTAACTTTCATAGATTCACATGCCTGAATCATTCCCACGGTAAATAAAAAAGCAGTTCAAAGGTAAATAACAGTAGTAGGCCCAAAAGAAAAGGCCTGAGGCCTAGATCTTAGTAGCCTATCTACATCATAATGCTAAAAGAACCAAACATTTGGTTACAGCCAATCAGCTATCAGCACCCTCTAGAACCCTCTCTGCAGAGCCAGTTCTCCTCAGATTTTCGTTAGCACAAGTGGGAAATAAGTATCCCAAACCAGAGAACTGACTCTCCGTTGAGGAGGGTGGGTGCATGTGAATCTCTGAAAGATACCAATACTGGATAACCATAATTACAGGTAAGTAACTTGTTTTCTTATCCAGTATTGGGGTATCTTTCATAGATTTACATGCCTGAATCAGAGTAGCAAACAGTATACCAAGTATACAGTCGGTTGCAGATGGTGGGAGACTTGTGCTGATAAACTCCCAGTTGCATCCATTATTTGTTAACAGATGCTCGAAAATGCAAACCTTCAAAGTTAAAACATGAGTTATAAGAACTAAAGCGACGCGTCCTCTCTCCGGGCTGTGTTCCACAGCCCGGAGAGAGGACGCGTCACACGCCGCTCCCGCTCTGATACAGGCCTGGGGTATCCCGTGGTCCTTTTCGAGTCGTACCCGACGAGAACCGACATTAGAATACCTTAAAGAACAGTACCATGTTCAACGTCTCCGATATTTTCGAATATTACATAACAATCTGTATACTGTTAATTTGAGTGCACCGGCAACAAAGTTAGTCAGTTCATTGGTAGTTCATCTACTCAATCAGTGTGGTTCTAAGGTCTTTCCACTCGCCGGTTTTGCACCTTATAATTCGTGTGTTCTGTAACTCTCGTGCGTCTATACAGGCAGTGCACCCAGTGCTTTAACTGACCAAAAGCCTTGCAGGATCCCTACTTCGTGAAGGTTCTTGGTGCCGATTTCAGCCCAAACGGGAACACTTTGAACTTATAACGGGCGTCAGCCACTTGAAAGCGAAGATATTTGTGCTGTTTGGGTTGGATAGGTATGTGGAAATACGCATCTTCCCTATCCAGAGACCCCATAAAATATCCTTTGTTTAAACAACTCAAATCTTGTGAAGACGAGGGGGAGGGGGACCCCTGGGCAGAGTAGTAGGTGGCTGTTTGATTAATTCCAGGGACTGGCCATTGGTTATTAGGTCTAGAACCTATTGGTCTGACGTAATTTCCTGTCACTTGTGAACAAAAGCTGAAATCTTCGGGCCCACAGGTAAAGAGGGTAAAATGGTTGGTGCCCTGTGGAGATCACGGCTTCCTGTTAGTGTCTCGGCCTTGATACTGTGATCTCTTTCGACCACCCTGACGGGAGAAACTAGTCATAGACTATCGGCGGTATGATGTCTGGCTGTAATCCTGTACTGGGATTGATACTGCTTATTTGGTTGGTTCTCTTGATGAAAAACCATGTCCTCTCGCTCCTCTGAAAGATCCATGCCCGTATTGAAGGGTACTTAATGATCGTGCAGTATCTGTGTCAGTTTTTATAGCAAAGTGGGCTTCATCAAAATGTTTACAAAACCAAAAACTCTCCATCATAGGCCATGCCTAGAATCTTTGTTTGCCCCTCAGGTCTGAAAGTAGTGGCTTTAAGCCATCCCTGGCGTCTAAGCACTGCAGCCCCTGCTAGCCGACGGAGGTTGGTGTTCACGATGTCCAAGGCGCAATCTATAGTTTCTGATGCAGCACGTTCTCCTTCCAACAAAATCTTTCTTGCTTCCTATCTTCAGTCCTCAGGAATGAGGTCAATGAGACTCGCCATGTCTGACCACATTTGACGGTCATAACAGCTGATTATCGCTAGAGGATTGGCAGCTCTAATAAAGGCCGTTGCCAAAGTAGAGAAGTTTTAGCCTATAAGGTCCAGACGACGTCCTTCCTTGTCAGGCTGTGTGGTGATAGGCGTTGCAGGAGTTTAGATTGTTGTTGGGTGGCCTGTGAAATTACTGAATCTGGCAGCATGGTGGTCTATCAGACGTGATGGGCTGTTAGCAGGTGCACATTATTTCTTTTCTATGAGCGGAAGCACTGCGGAAATAGACTTATTCTATTTTAGGTACCACTCTCGTGATCTTCCTGGATTCTTCCTCAAAATCATGAAGGAAATATTCTGTCTGTTCAACTGTAACTGGTAGTTGAAATCTAGCTGCTGCTCGCTGCATTAAAAAATGTACAGGATGCTGTCATAGATGAGGCCATCGTAGACAATCTCATCATAGACTTTGCTGTCGTAGACATTGTTATGTAGGCGAGGTTATTGCAGACGAGAACGTCGTCATAGATAACCGTCATGACCAACCATCATAGATGAGGCTGTCATAGATGACAGTCATGGACAATGCCATCTTAGATGAGGCAATCATAGGTGAGGGCATTCGTAGATGAGGCAATCATAGATGAGGCCATTCGTGGATGAGGCCATTCGTGGATGAGGCCATTCATGGATGAGGCCATTTGTAGATGGGGCCATTCGTAGATGAGGCCATTGTTAGATGAGGCCATTGGTAGATGAGGCCATTGGTAGATGAAGCCATTGGTAGATGAGGCTATTAGTAGATGAGGCCATTGGTAGAGGAGGCCATTGGTAGATGAGGCCATTGGTGGATGAGGCCATTGGTACATGAGGCCATACATAGATGATGCGGTTGTCATAGACGACAGTCATAGACAATACCATCATAGATAATGTTAACATAGGTGATGTCATCCGTAGATGAGGCAATCATAGATGAGGCAATCGTATAATGGCCATCCATGGATGAGGCCATTCATAGATGGAGCCATTTGTAGTTGAGGCCATTCATAGATGAGGCCATACGTAGATGAGGCTTCATTGATAAGGTTGTCATAGACGACCATCATAGATGAGGTTGTCTTCGAGCGAAGGCTGTCCTAGGCAATGCCATTGTAGATGAGACCATCATAGACAAGGCTGTCATAGACGATCGTCGTAGAGGAGGCCGTCGTTGACGACCGTCGTAGATGAGCCCGTCGTCGGCGACCGTCATAGATGAGGTCGTAGTCAACGACCGTCATAGATGAGGCAGCCCTCGACGACCGTCGTAGATGACCGTCGTAGATGAGACCGTCGTCGACAACCGTCAGAGTTGAGGCCGTCGTAGATGAGGCCGTCGTCTACGACCGTCGTAGATGAGGCCGTCGTGGACGACCGTCGTAGATGAGGTGGCGTCGACGACCGTCATAGATGAGGCCGTCGTCGACGACCGTCGTAGATGAGGCCGTCGTTGACGAGACCATCATAGATGAGGTCCATATTGGTGAGGCAGTAATAGTAGATATGGAGTTTTGTTATGGACTCCTAATGTCATGTTAAGAGGGTTTCCCTGATGTAGTGTCAGGGATGAAAAGGGAGTTGTAGGATCAACCTCTGAGGAAGTTTTTGCCAATTGCCTCTATGTGAGAAGTGCCTTATAAAGACCCAAGTTGAGTCTTTATGGCTTTTATGTGCGCCCTCTGGAGGCTCCTGGCGTGACTTCTCCCTTTGACCTCTCCTATGAGGTGAAGGAATCCTCATCATAAGTGGCAGATTAAAGTCTCTGTAGTCCCAATAATAGCCTCATCTCTTAGAAAATTAGAGTTATTGAGGAAAAGGTTAGGCATATTTCGTAGTCTATTACCTTGTTTTCTGCCAATCTGCCATATTACTGCCTTAACCCCTTCCATGCTCATGACGAGCTCAGCTCTTCATGAACAATGGGATTCAAGGGAGGTCAGCATCCGGGATGAATTGCCTTAGCATTCAAGGTGTTAATAGGGTCAGAAAAATGAAGTATGATCTTGGATGATCCAAAAAGGAGTAAAAGCTGAAGAAACTGAGCAGAGCTCAGCGAGACTCCCTTCACACACGATGTGCAGTGAAAATCTGAGGAGAACTGGCTCTGCAGAGAGGGTTCTAGAGGGTGCTGATAGCTGATTGGTTGTGACCAAATTTTTGGTTCTTTTAGCATAATGATGTAGATAGGCTACTAAGATCTAGGCCTCAGGCCTTTTCTTTTGGGCCTACTACTGTCATTTACATTTGGCACTGCTTTTTTATTTACCATGGGACTCCCGCCTCGGCGACGGGGAATGATTCAGGCATGTGAATCAATGAAAGATACCCCAATACTGGATAACATATTTACACCTAAAATATGGAATCTTGGGTAACCACCATGGCAGAAGTTGATTCATGCACACAAGGCTATCATTGTCTTATGACAGAAATTACAATGCTTTGCAATTGCCAAACTACTGTGTGTGCAATAACCGCAATATATTTTTTCTAAATGTTAATATAAGAAACTTAACTGTCTAGCGTCATGCCCCACATTAATGTAAATTGTCTCTTTATTTGCAGATTTTCTAAATAAACCAACACCAGGAGACTGCATTACTGGAACATGGGAGAGGAAAATCAAACTTCAGCAAATGAGTTCATCATTTTAGGTTTCTTTGATCTACCACATCTCCAAGTTCCTCTCTTTGTTTCCTTTTTACTAATTTACTTCTTAACACTGGTGGCAAATCTTCTCATCATGGTAATTGTCTATTCCAACACACAATTGCACACACCAATGTATTTTTTTCTAACAAACTTAGCCTTTGTTGACATCACTTTCACAACAATAATTTTCCCCAATATGCTGGTACATTTTTTTCAGAAGGGTACCCCCATTTCTATGACTGGATGTCTGCTACAGATGTACTTTTTCATTACCATGGTATCTACAGAACTCCTTCTTCTCGGAGTCATGGCCTATGATAGGTACCAGGCTATCTGTAATCCCTTACGGTACACCACCATCATGAATAATGTAAAGTGCATCACGCTGGCTGCATTAAGCTGGATAGTTGGCCTCACGGACCCAATACCACACATTGTCCAAATAGCCGGGCTCTCCTTCTGTGGGTCTCATAAAATCAATCACTTCTTCTGCGATGTTACAGCTGTAATGAAGCTTTCCTGTAGCAGCACTCGTACTGTTGAGGTACTGAGCTACATTATTGGTGTTATAGTTGGTTTGATACCTTTTGTATTAACTATCACATCTTACATTAGCATTATCTCGACAATCCTAAAAATCCAGTCTAAAGAGGGGAGGAACAAAGCCTTTTCCACATGTACCTCCCACCTCACTGTTGTTATTTTATTCTATGGTGTTATTTGTTCTACATACATGCGACCAACATCAACGTTTTCAATAAAAGACAACAAACTGCTATCCTTTTCATATGTAGCTGTAACTCCATTGTGTAACCCCATTATATACAGTCTGAAAAACACAGAATTTAAAAAAATACTAAGGAAAACAAAGATTACAGGATAGTGAGGGCCACTGGGATTGCTCTACTCAGATCCCTTTGCACTTTCTGTATAATTATGGGTTTCTACAGTTCCCCTATATTCCAGTGTATGCTGTAAAATTTGGAAAGTGTAAACATGTTTTTTTATGGTTTACATATTACTTAAATGGCGTACTAGGGGTGCAACCTTTGTTTAAGACACTTTGCAAAGTTAACACTTCATCTTTCTGCTCCGGATTGCTTTATCTGGGTATAAAAGAAGTTGGGCATTTTCCCATGTCATACAGCTTATATTTTCTCAGTGAGTAATTTGCATTTGTTGGCCAAAATAAACATCAGGATGTGTGAGAGTAATTATACGCAAATCTTCGGATTATGTTGGCATTAGCCCTGCTAGCTCACAGTGCACCATCCGTAACCCTAACCTGACAAGCTAACAAATGGATAGTGCAAACTCAGAACTTGACAACCTTGACTACCCAAGGAAATCAAAGTAACAAATTTAGAACCACTGTGTTTGGTTACTCATGCATACCGAAAGGAATACACAAGAAATACTCAACAAGGCATTCCAATATTTGTTGAAGCATTGAGATTCTTGTAAAAAAACTAAAAAAACGCTACAATAATTATTAGAAAGAAACAGAATAATGTAATTAGCATTACGACAATGGTAAAGAAAAAGAACAATTCCACCATTGTGCTATAACAGAGAATATGTGCTTCCATTTAAGTACTGTGTTATATTGTACTCATACCTAGCACTACCTAACCTAGTATGATAAGGGTGGGTGAATCTGCAAAATCTCTGCAGGGTGATCTAACTCCCCATTACCTTTGAGTAAGTGTCATCAGGATGACTGTCATGGTGAGGAGCTAGGCAGCATCTCTTGCTAAGGTAAACAGGAATCAGCTGGACTGGAATTCACGCATGGTTGACTCCTTAATGCTACCGAAATACTCCTCTGACTAAAAAAGGAAGGTATGTTGTTTATAAAATAAACATCACCCATGCCGCCATGCTGAATTCCTAGTCAGTCTGCTATTGTTTATTCTATTGTGATAGTACTGTCGCCAAGTGGCCAAAACAAGTGAAAACAGTATGCATAGTGTATCTAACCCTTGTACAGAATGCTCAAGGTGGGGTGATAATATGCCTAGAAGTCGAAATGTAAGCTCAGCCATTTCAGCAAATATTATCCTGCACAGGCACGCATGAAATGTGTCTCAGCTGTCAGTGAACAGTGTTCAGAAAAAGATGTCAAGTTAACATGAACATGCAAAGTGGTTGTGCTCTGCTCAGCCTGAGAATGTGACCACATGACACCCAATCCTTGAATGTAAGGTGACCAGGAAGCTATCACAAACTATGCTAAAATATAACTCCCCATTCAGAAGCGGTATCCTCAATATCCATGACATGCTTGACTTTAAGCACAACACAACACTTGGGTCTATAACAAACAAGACAGAAAAAACCTAGTACTGGTGGAGTGTCCATTTTAAAGAACAGTTTACCTCACCCACCAAAGGTGGCATGCTTCATCATAAGGTAACCTCCTTGCACCATGATGCTTAGTCACAATGTGAGCTACAACCCCCTCTGTGAGAGGAAGGTGCTCAGCGATGTTTTGAGAAGAGGTGTAGTAAATACATTAGATGAGCTTATTGTGATGATGGCAGCAGAGCAAAATCAAATGAAAAGTGTGATAGTTAAAACTAGCTACAGGTTGCGCAAATATCAGTATTGGCGCACCATTGGGCCAGGATTAAAAACTAGGACACCGCAAAGGGGATTCAACCTGCCTCTGGGTCAAAATGGTAGGCTAGTGGTAGGTCAACATGGTTCAACCTGCAACCCACAACAGAGTTGTGGTGGCTCTTCTTCAGGACTTCCAGTTAAAGCTTCAATGTGATATTGTGCTTCAATACAGAACCACTGAGTAAACTAAGGTGTATTCAAAACCAGTCATTTTGTGGCAGTCCACGTAATCAAGGATCCACTGCCAGTCACTTGAAAAAGAGCATGTGTAACTTCTTCATTAAAACCACTAATTTTGTGAACAACAAAACTAGGTCAAATATTTGTGTGCCCATTTAGTGTAATGTTAGTAGAAATGTGTATGTGACGAGATATCACATCACTGACAATAGCCCCTAGCACACGTAACATGCCCATCCCATTTAGACTTTTAAAGGTATCATAATAAAAATTATCTGTAAACATCACAAACATAACATAATTGTTCCTGTTAATGGGTTGACCTTACGCATTAACATCGAGCATCATGCCTCAGCTCTACCCCAGTGTGGTCTCAAGGTACTCTTTAACCTGCATATCAGTGATAGGACAGAGACAAAACAAGAGAAAATAGATTGGCACAAGAACCAAAGTGAAAATCCTAGAAATCTTTTTAGCATCTGTGACCAATGGTGTGGGCATGTAATGTATTATAGGAGCTATTGTCAGTGATGTGATATCTCGGCAGATATCCTTTTCTAATGACATGACTCACAATGGGCACAGAAATGTTTTTTTTAAACTTTTTTTATTAGGAGCGTGCAGATCAAAATGAATATACAGTCATTAAATTATAAACATCAGTTCAATATACTGTTGTCTGGCCATGGGAGCAACTTGGTACCGTTTTCGAGTCATAGAGTGCATCCTTTAGGAAGTGCCATACAGGAGATAATTTTACACTGATATCCCGGCTCTATTGTGGGTGCAACATTCTAGGACCCTTTATGTCCTGCCCCAAAGTTGGTCCATTTGCAATTGCTAAATAAACAAGAAGAATCCTACTACCAGTGTGAAAGAGAAGGGGGGAACACTCAGTGTTGTGTAAAATACCCCTCACACACCAACAGGCCCCTTGGTGTCATGCTTCATCATCGGGGTCTTCGCACCCCGCTAGAGGGATGCGGCACGCTGCGACCTGCGACTACGCGGGAGCGTTGACAAATGTAGACTATGTGTGGTGTGTGTTGAGTGTGAGTGAAAAAGTGGGATTGGATGTGAGTGGGGGATGTGATGAGAAATTTAAAAAGTACCTGGCTAGTGGGTAAAATGAAAAAAACTTTATTTCGTACCACTGGCTGGTGCTATTAAAAAGTGTGCAAAGAAAACAAGGTTTTTTTGTCTTAATTAGGGACAGAACCTCTGGTGTGCGTCGACATGTTTCGGTACGTGTGTACCTTCTTCAGGACGGGGCACAACTTCCCAACCCTACTCACGTTTTTCTATCAAAAATGGGGATTATTTTAATCTTTCTAAAAAGTGATAACACTCGTTAAAGATGGCTATAATGTGCCTACAGCGGTTCCTTGGATCATGTAATTACATGTCCTGAAAAAAAGAGAAAACCATTAGGTTTGGTTACCATGTGGTAATGGCTCAGACAGGTGCAGTCACCTGGAGCCCCAAACAGTTAAATAAACCTGTAAAGGAAAAAGACATACTAAACACACAACATATAAGACACATTTAGGATTTTTTGTACTTATTGTTTTTGGACATACTCGTGGTCTTTGCTGTCTATTGCCTCATGAGCAAATCCTGAGCATCAAGGTAGGTAGGTGGATCCACAATCTATAGAGACAGAGAGGTGGGCTCAGTGTTGTTGTATTTACTCACTTTTTAACTCTGCCATACACCTAGATAGGCAGGATTCTGTTTGAAAGAATACTCACGAAATCCGCCTATATTGGCCTCCTTCTACCACCCTGTGCTGCTCCGCCGTGAATGACATACGAACGGGTTAGATGGTATATAAAGGGTGACTGGATGTGTTCCCATTGGTTAATTAGCGGAAATAACCAGAGACCATGTATGGAGAATATCCATGTTACCGCCTCTGTGCATGTGGTCTAATCACATGTAACATGTAGCCTCCTGTTATTTGTTTGTTGCCGGGATGTCCAAATTTGGGCTTTCCGCTCATTAGCCACTCACCGACTGTTGTTATGACTCGCGCTAACAGAGAACCCATTGGTAGCAGCTACCGCTCGAATGTGTCTCATGCGCCCATGCGCATCAGTGGATTCCCCGTTCATTCTTTGCGCATGCGCGAATCCGATTGACTGCAGCGCATGCGCGATAATGTTTTTAATGGTAGTGTTGGTCCCATTCATTCCATCATAGATGGTGTGTCGGGGTTTCGGTTGTCAGATAAGTTCCTTGACAATAAAAGCGAAAGCTGGTTTTATGTTTGGTTATGCTCCTTTCCTTGTTATATATTTATTTGGAGTGATATACCAAACGGATGTATATATTGCTGTGGTAACTCGATACCCAGATATTGGGTGGTACTTGCATCGACCCAGTGGTTGGTGTTCTGATCACTGATGTAGTTTCCTAGGTATCGAGGTTCCTGTTACATCCCGTAGATGATAAAGTGGCCCTATTACAGCTTAGGGATAATCAAGTGATTTGATTCCACGGTATATCATCATTCAGTCCTGTGATATGGGTTCCCAGGCGGAACACCCAACGTTGGAACAGGCCTGCCTCTGAAGGTAGTCTTTCAATGATAGTCCAGCGTAGGTCGTTGATGCAGTGTTGTTGTGACAGAAAATGTGATGCCATCTTAGTTGTCGTTTTTTTACAGCGTATATTACTTTTATGTTCCCCTATCCTTATTTTGACGGGTCTGGTGGTCATGCCTACATATTCCAGTCCGCACGGGCAAGTTATTATGTAGACCACGTTTTTCGTATTGCAGTTCGAAAATTGGCGCTGTTCCCATGTCATGCCATTCCTGAAGGTGAGGTTCTTGCTTTTCTGGGTTTGGTGACAGCAACTGCAATCGCCACATGGGAAGTGACCTTGTATACTGGTCAAATTGTGTTTTGCAGCCTGGTTTTGTCGTGGTCTAGTATGGACCACGATGTCTTTTATGTTCTTGCCCCTCCGATGTGCATGCAGCGGTTTATCAATATTTAGGTCTCCACAGTTCAGTATACCCCAGTGCTTATCGATGACCTTTGATACCTGGTTCGATATGGTGGAGTAAGTTGTCACACAGATAGGTCTCCTGTTTGTTTCCTTTTCTTTGGGATTTTCTTCTATGAGTGCCTCCCTGTTAGCGCGAGTCATAACAACAGTCGGTGAGTGGCTAATGAGCGGAAAGCCCAAATTTGGACATCCCGGCAACAAACAAATAACAGGAGGCTACATGTTACATGTGATTAGACCACATGCACAGAGGCGGTAACATGGATATTCTCCATACATGGTCTCTGGTTATTTCCGCTAATTAACCAATGGGAACACATCCAGTCACCCTTTATATACCATCTAACCCGTCCGTATGTCATTCACGGCGGAGCAGCACAGGGTGGTAGAAGGAGGCCAATATAGGCGGATTTCGTGAGTATTCTTTCAAACAGAATCCTGCCTATCTAGGTGTATGGCAGAGTTAAAAAGTGAGTAAATACAACAACACTGAGCCCACCTCTCTGTCTCTATAGATTGTGGATCCACCTACCTACCTTGATGCTCAGGATTTGCTCATGAGGCAATAGACAGCAAAGACCACGAGTATGTCCAAAAACAATAAGTACAAAAAATCCTAAATGTGTCTTATATGTTGTGTGTTTAGTATGTCTTTTTCCTTTACAGGTTTATTTAACTGTTTGGGGCTCCAGGTGACTGCACCTGTCTGAGCCATTACCACATGGTAACCAAACCTAATGGTTTTCTCTTTTTTTCAGGACATGTAATTACATGATCCAAGGAACCGCTGTAGGCACATTATAGCCATCTTTAACAAGTGTTATCACTTTTTAGAAAGATTAAAATAATCCCCATTTTTGATAGAAAAACGTGAGTAGGGTTGGGAAGTTGTGCCCCGTCCTGAAGAAGGTACACACGTACCGAAACATGTCGACGCACACCAGAGGTTCTGTCCCTAATTAAGACAAAAAAACCTCGTTTTCTTTGCACACTTTTTAATAGCACAAGCCAGGGGTACGAAATAAAGTTTTTTTCATTTTACCCACTAGCCAGGTACTTTTTAAATTTCTCATCACATCCCCCACTCACATCCAATCCCACTTTTTCACTCACACTCAACACACACCACACGTAGTCTACATTTGTCAACGCTCCCGCGTAGTCGCAGGTCGCAGCGTGCCGCATCCCTCTAGCGGGGTGCGAAGACCCCGATGATGAAGCATGACACCAAGGGGCCTGTTGGTGTGTGAGGGGTATTTTACACAACACTGAGTGTTCCCCCCTTCTGTTTCACACTGGTAGTAGGATTCTTCTTGTTTATTTATCAGTGCCCGTGGAGTAGGAATCCTACGTTGTACTCTACCTCCCTTCTTTGTTAAAAAAACCATTTGCAATTGCATCATGTGATCACATTACTACTTTTAGTTTTACTTACTTTCTAAATGAAACAAAACATACCAACTTATAATTGCTGTTGACAGCATCTGGTGGTATAAACATTCTCCCATAAGTTGTATTTGCGTGCCCTTATTTGATGTTTATACAAAAGGGGGTGGTGATGGACGGAGCATCTGAACCAATCAAACACTCACACTCAGTCAAAAGATCTGGGTTTGATCCATCACCGTTCTTTAACCCACTTTGCCACCCCAGTTCAGACATGGCTATATGCAAATCAGTCTGACCCTGTGCCTCATGGGAACAGTCCAGCCCAAACTGCCAAGCCATGCCTTCCCTGGACCGGAAACAAGCTTCCGAGGACCGAGTTCTGGCATTACAGCAGTCTTCAGCCCGGCTTGCTTGAATCCAGTAGCAAAGTGAGCAAGGGACTCACGTCTGAGCATACCCTGCCACACTTATGGCGGCGAAAGCGGTACAAAAGGGGGTGGTGATGGACGGAGCATCTGAACCAATCAAACACTCACACCCAGTCAAAAGATCTGGGTTTGATCCATCACCGTTCTTTAACCCACTTTGCCACCCCAGTTCAGACATGGCTATATGCAAATCAGTCTGACCCTGTGCCTCATGGGAACAGTCTAGCCCGAACTGTCAAGCTATGCCTTCCCTGGACCGGAAACAAGCTTCCGAGGACCGGTTTCTGGCATTACAGCCGTCTTCAGCCCGGCTTGCTTGAATCCAGTGGCAAAGTGAGCAAGGGACTCACGTCTGAGCATACCCTGCCACACGCATGGCCGCCAAAGCAGTACTAAAGGGGGTGGTGATGGACGGAGCATCTGAACCAATCAAACACTCACAACCAGTCAAAAGATCTGGGTTTGATCCATCACCGTTCTTTAGCCCACTCTGCCACCCCAGTTCAGACATGGCTATATGCAAATCAGTCTAACCCCGTGCCTCATGGGAACAGTCCAGCCCGAACTGCCAAGCCATGTCTTCCCTGGACCGGAAACAAGCTTCCCAGGACCGTTTTCTGGCATTACAGCCGTCTTCAGCCCGGCTTGCTTGAATCCAGTGGGAAAGTGAGCAAGGGACTCACGTCTGAGCATACCTTGCCACACTTATGGTGACCAAAGCGGTACAAAAGGGGGTCGTGATGGATTGAGCATCTGAACCAATCAAACACTCACACCCACTCAAAAGATCTGGGTTTGTTCCATCACCGTTCTTTAGCCCACTCTGCCACCCCAGTTCAGACATGGCTATATGCAAATAAGTCTGACCCTGTGCCTCATGAGAACAATCCATCCCGAACTGCCAAGCCATGCCTTCCCTGGACCGGAAACAAGCTTCCCGAGGACCGGTTTCTGGCATTACAGCCGTCTTCAGCCCGGCTTGCTTGAATCCAGTGGCAAAGTGACCAAGGGACTCACGTCTGAGCATACCCTGCCACACTTATGGCGGCGAAAGCGGTACAAAAGGGGGTGGTGATGGACGGAGCATCTGAACCAATCAAACACTCACACCCAGTCTAAAGATCTGGGTTTGATCCATCACCGTTCTTTAGCCCACTCTGCCACCCCAGTTCAGACATGGCTATATGCAAATCAGTCTGACCCTGTGCCTCATGGGAACAGTCCAGCCCGAACTGCCAAGCCATGCCTTCCCTGGACCGGAAACAAGCTTCCCGAGGACTGGTTTCTGGCATTACAGGCGTCTTCAGCCCGGCTTGCTTGAATCCAGTGGCAAAGTGAGCAAGGGACTCACGTCTGAGCATACCCTGCCACACTTATGGCGGCGAAAGCGGTACAAAAGGGGGTGGTGATGGACGGAGCATCTGAACCAATCAAACACTCACACCCAGTCTAAAGATCTGGGTTTGATCCATCACCGTTCTTTAGCCCACTCTGCCACCCCAGTTCAGACATGACTATATGCAAATCAGTCTGACCCTGTGCCTCATGGGAACAGTCCAGCCCGAACTGCCAAGCCATGCCTTCCCTGGACCGGAAACAAGCTTTCGAGGACCGGTTTCTGGCATTACAGCCGTCTTCAGCCCGGCTTGCTTGAATCCAGTGGCAAAGTGAGCAAGGGACTCACGTCTGAGCATACCCTGCCACACTTATGGTGGCCAAAGCGGTACAATAGGGGGTGGTGATGGACGGAGCATCTGAGCCAATCAAACACTCACACCCAGTCAAAAGATCTGGGTTTGATCCATCACCGTTCTTTAGCCCACTCTGCCACCCCAGTTCAGACATGGCTATATGCAAATCATTGATTCAGATGCTCCGTCCATCACCACCCCCTTTTGTACTTATTTGATGTTTAAGCAAGGTTTTTACGTGGTGCAATGTCCCATACCTCTGATCCCCATACCCTGTTGAGGTGTACCTGGGTGGAGGGAGGGGGGCGTGAGGGGGAAAGCACGTGGTAATAATGGACCAGCAATAGGGGCCTAGCTCATGTACAGGGTCTCCCAGACATTGGTATGTGAGTCTGCTGTGTATGGACATATGGGGCACAAAATGTTTGATCTCGTTTTGTTTGTTCATAAAATTGGCGGTCTTAATGAAGAAGTTACACATGCTCTTTTTCAGGGGACTGCCAGTGGATCTTTGATTATGTTGACTCCCACAAGATGACTAGTTTTGTATACACCTAAGTGTACTCAATTGTTTTGTATTTAAGCATAATATCAGGCAGAATGTTTACCTTTAGGTCCTGAAGAAGGCTGCCACACTTTTGTTGAGGGCTTCGGGCTGACCTACCACTAACCTACCATTTTAACCCAAAAGCAGATTTAATTCCCTCCTGCGTCCTAGTTATTAATCCTGGCCCAGCGGCACACTAATAAAGGTATTTGCACACCCTCAATTTTGCTCTGCTCCCCTCAAAAACCTTAGCTCATCTAAGGTTTTCACTATATCTCATCTCAAATCATCCCTGAGCTCCTCCTACTCAGAAAGGGGGTTGTAGCCCCCATCATGACTAAGCATCAGGGTGCGAGGAGGTTACACTATAAGGAAGCATGCCACCTTGGGTTGGTGAGGGAAACCTTCCTTTAAAATGGACACTCCACCATTACTATGTCTTTTCTGTCCTGTTTGTTATGGACCTGGGTGGTTTGTTTTAGTTAATATATTTATAATAGGGGAGTCAATTCCTACACGTCTTAAAACCTCCTCTGGCCCTTTTTGTTGTGATTTGATACTTGACTTTAAGCCCAGCTACATACTTTGTGAATTGAGGCTTGGATTGTTTCTGTTTGTCTTCCTTTTTTTAATGAAATAAAAAGAGCATTGTGAGTACTTCTTTGGTTTTATTTACTCCTCTGATCTGCGCTCTGATCATCCACCTGTCTCTGAGGATTTTTCCGATGACTACTGAAAGGAATGTGAGGAATGTGTATCAATATCCTGATACCTGTCAGGCGTTTTAATAGTATCACAATTATACAATTATCCTTCTGTATAAAGGTTACGTTATATGGAGTATGAACATGATAATACTGTAATTTCAGTATTTAATGCTGTTAAAAGTTGGTTGTGAAATAAAAGTTTGAGTAAATGATAATCTGTCCTTATTTAAAACGAAAAGAAATTGCATTTCTCAATTTGAAGGTTTATATAGTGTGAACCAGATTCAGGGGGTTTATTTGCAAGTCTGTTGCGCCATCGTAGAGTCACTTTTTTTACGCACCAGCGGCACAAGGGGCTTGCCCATATTTACAAAACCACATAAAGTCACCTCGCGTGACTCTTCATGGCCTTGTAAATATGGGCCTTTCACACATTTCTCTGTGGAACTTGACGTATTCCCTGATTTACAAAACTTTGTAAAACTTGGAATGTGTCAGAATCCTACGCCTCACCAAGGAAGACGCAGGAATGGCACAACAAGGAGAAATGCTTTTATTTCTTCTTGCTTCGTTTGTATGCAGGCTGCATTGTGCAGCATGCATAGAAAGTGGAAAATGCTATCAATGATTGTTTTTGTGCAGGAAGGTGTCCATTCCTGCACAGAAACAATCCTCACTTCAGGGCCAGCCCCTTGCCTAAATGGCACATTCCTGGCTGCACTGGCGCATAGCAGCCAATTGTGTATCAGTGCAGGGGAAAGCACAAGAATGCGTTGTATTGTTGTTAACATGACGCATCCCTGTGCTTTGAAAATCACCCAGCACAGTGCTTCTAAATGGCTTGCGTCTCCCCACTGCATCATTTTCTTGTAGATCAGGCCTGAATGGGCAGTAAAGCACTTCACATAATATCAAATGTTAACAAACAGTGTATATTTGCAGAACAGTCAAATAAGAGCAATTAACATAATAAACCTGGATAATACAGGTGTCATATTTATGTAAGTCCTTTCAAGTTGTAGTCCAATTTTCAATCTTCATATGCACTTGAGAATCAGCAATAGTGCACTCAAATATTTTCTTATCAAGATGTGGATCATGGAAGGGCTAATACCTTTAAAAAAAATGAAATCTTAAAACTATCTTAAAGAATGGATGAAAAGCAGTATAAACTGTGTTTATATCTAGAAGTAACAACATGTGTTCGTCAAACAACAAATTAGGAAGGCGTTTTTCAGAACGAAATTTCTGATGGAACACGACTCTTGACAGCTAGATTTAACAAATGTGTCATAGGTCAAGATAACATCTGCAAATCACATACCACTTTTTCCGATCCTCTCAGGATCCACCACCCCATGTCCATCAGTAAACTATGTTTCTATACTTACATAGTAGAAAAAAGCAATATATATATCTTCAATACATCATCTGATCTTTATCACTTATACATTAGACATAAGATTTATGTAACATTTTTCCTGTCCCGGGGGAAGGGGGGTGAGGAAGGATTTACCCCAACAGCAACAAAAAGATTGTGTGGTGGTCCCCAGTGGCATTGGGCCCTGCACCCACCGCAAAAAGGTCCCTAGAATAATTTTAACCCCCAGGGGGAAGAAAGCCCACTAGACACCAGGGATATTCTTTCTTAAAAAAAGGGTGGTGAGGCATGCCAAACTATTGGGCCTTGTACACACCCAAGAGGGGCCTAACAGTCTGTCTGCCTCTGGAGAGTGGATGTAACAGAAAGATTGCTGGGCACCAGGAATTATTATATAAAATTGAGAGGGGATGACCCACCCTGTCCACAGGCCAAGGTCTGCTCCAAAAAAAGGCAACAAATCTTTTTTGCCCCCCCCCCCCCACACTGCCTGTGGGGGTTTATAGAAACAAACTTGGCACCAGGGATTTCTTTTAAAAATAAGGAGTGAAGAGCCCAGACATTGGTCAAGTGAGTTGGTTTGCAAGGGCAAAGGTCTTTTTTTTACTATCCCTGGGGTGGATTGAATAGTGGTGGGGCTTCTTATTTCCAATCTTCTACTATCAGGTGAAGCAGAAGCTAACTAAAAACCAGGCGAGAATATTCGTAGGTGCAGTACGTCATGGCATTGGCCCTTGCCCCTTGCACATAAGGGCCCCAGCAGTCTTTGTTCCCATGGGGTAAACTGGTGGTTTATCCCCAAAGGTCCCCCTGAGAAGGCAGAAAATCCACTAACCACCAGGGCCATTATCGTTTGAGAAAAGAGGGGGCCACAAAGGTATTGGGCCCCTACTTCATAACAGGCCTGCCTTCCTAAGTGGGAAAACCCACTGGATGTCAAAGATATTTAAAAAATATTGGTGGGGACCAGCAGGTCTGACATCAGGCTGCACCCCATTTCTAAAGCCCCAGTAGTCTTTCGGCCAACCTGGTGTCTACAGCATCCCTATGGTAAGATGAAATTGATATCTTTTGTTCAGAGTTTTGAAGAAAGAGCCAACAGAAAGAGGTAAATCCAATTTCCATGGTGGGTGGCTGCACCATTATGGCTTTTGGTTAGACAATAACAAGGTACCCTAGAAAGTCTGGGCATTTTCTAAAACCTGGTCACCCAGGTGAACTGAGGGGGTTGTAGCTTGCATGAGTCGCGCAATATTGTCCTATCTAGAAATGCCCTCAAAATGTAGAAAAATGACAACTTTTGCTAAAAGTATGCATTTTCCTAACACTTCTGCGGGTACAATACAAGATCCTGTGGGGATCGACAACATTCCTAATACTCAATATTCCCATATTTCCAATAACCTGAGACAGGAGCAGTCAAAGCTAGGACTATGTGAGCACATCCTTAACCTCATATCTTTAAAGTTCATTTCTGTCATAGGCGATAGGCTCAGCCACCTAAGTGTTTTAATCAGCAAGAGTGCAGGAATGCTGGAACGCTGAGAGTAGGAATTGTGTGGCTCCCAATAGATTCCAGAAATTTCCCTCACACAAATGTGCGAAAAATGTATGATTTAGCCAATGTTACACCTCCCTGGATACACGTAGGTGTCTATCTTTTAGAAATGTCTAGCTTTGGTAGGTTTCCCTGAGGTGCAACTGAGCCTGGGCCCATATACTGCAGCAAGCTGCATCGCCGAATGGGTCGAGGTTCATTGTAAAAATATGATGCCTCTATGTTGTGCTTTCAGGCCTTTCATGTTGATAAGTTGAGCCACACAATGCAATACTGTTTTAATGGGAGAAGTGTGTGAAAATTAGGTGGTGGGAATGTTGTACTTCCCTGCAGAAATTGATGCATGGAATTATCAAAAACTTGAGATCTGCAAGTCTTTCTGGGTAAGAAAATGCCATGTGGTCCACAAAGGTTACCCGCCCTGGATTTCCCTGGGTGTCTACTTTTCAGATATTCTTGTTTTTAGAACTTCCCTCGTAGGACAGCTGTGCCAGGGCCCAAACACTGCTGCTAAAGTCACATTATGTTTGGGGCCTCTGTTGCAGGCAATAGGCACACCTACACAAGCGACAAACCATTTTTAAAACAGCAAAACGTTTTAATATTATTGGATTTCTCTCCATATGTGTCTTCAGATGTAAGCAGATGTGCATTTACTAAGCCGCAAAAAAATCTTTTGAGTGGCTGTGTGAAACTTAGTAAATAAAAAGTAACACAAGATGCACCATACTGCTTTGCATTACCTTGTGTTGGGAAGGCATTCCATGAGTGGAGCTTAGGCATTCCTATGCATCCAGCCATGGATTTTGACACAATCCCAGAGTTACTAAGGTGAGTACACCTGAGATTATGCCAAAATGCTGCACTTCCTTGAATCAGACATACAAAGTAATATATATATTTCTCATTGTTGCTCCTTTTTTTATGTGTGCTGCATGCATCATCACAGAGAAAAAGGAAAATACTGTTAAGGATTGGTATTCTGCAGGAATGTATCCCTTCCTGCACAAAAACAATCCTGACTTTAATGCAGGCACCCTTGCACCATGGTGCATGGTCAATAGAACAAACGAAATAAAGGAAAACTCAACGACCACTTTTATTTACAACAATATTTGTTCCTGAAAGTAAGCTAGAAATATAGTGATCTTTCAAAAAAGCATTTGCTACATTTTCACGATTTTCTTTGAATTCCCAACAAGTGGGATGCAGAATTTTGCTTGGATACACTATGTGGAATAGAAGTTCTGAAGGTTTAACCGTGAAGCTCCCTTAACATCAAAAATATGTCTCAGCCTGGAGCAGGGTAAGCCTAGTGGCTAAGGCGGTAACTGCCTACCAGTGCTCATCAAATAGAGAGAGAGGCCTAAGGCCATTAATTCTCAGCCATAAGGTAGTTGGTGTAAGCCGCTTTATTCCATTGGTTATTGATAGTGTTATGAACAGTAAACTATCCCTCTTCACTCTCTGCCCCAATCGTATTAGTTCATTAGATGTAGGAGTCTGCTGATAGAGTACTTTCCTACTGGAGAGCACTGCTCTAGATATAAACATCAATGGGTGACATGTGAAGAGGCCATCAGTATCCATACTAGACAGGCATGCGAGTCATGCAGCCTGCAAATTGTTATTAAGGCTCTCAGGATTTAACAGAGCTACAGGGAACAGGGAACATCTTTAATTACCACACAGAGGAATTGAAAACGAAAGCCACATAGAAATAGCATGGCATAGAGGTAAATAACATTCTGCTTTCTGTGTGCAAAGGACTTCTTTCCATATGAATGGTTGCAAACCTTACAATGTCTACAACTCAATATTGTTTAAGAGGAACTGAATTTGATCGATAGTGTTTCAAATACAGAAACTATAATGCTGACACAGAAAGACAACGTTGACTCAAAGAAAGCAATAATAAGAAAATGTTATTTACAGGATTGTGAATATGCAGAATCATAGGCTGTGATCATGCAACACACTGATGGATTGTGGTTTTAGATCCTTCTTAGCTACAGTAACAACATGACACTACACCACATACTGGAAAAACAGATCCCAAAAAAGGGTGCACAGACACAATATTTTCTCAAAAATATTGTATACCACAATATCGTGCCCCAATGTTCATAATGGTAAGAACACAAATATTGTATAAAAAATTTTGTTGACACTAATATTGTACAAAAATATTGATTTGTCAATATAAATATAGCTTTAAGTAGCAAATGTTAAAAATATTAATGTATATATTTATTATAGGTAGTAGGTAGTTATAGGTAGGACCTAGTTACTGTAGGAAAATCTCAATATTCTATTCCCAATAACTTTGGCGCCGATTGACAAATCTTCGGAACATTTTTAAAACGTATGGCCCGCTTCGGTCCACTCCTATCTTAAAAGTTTCGGGGTGATTCGGCAAGCGGGGGCCGAGAAAAAAGGGGGGTCCTGAAACGTGTTTTCTCCATGCAATTTCCCATAGGAAACTTCAGACACTTCTACAGCCCGAACTGCTGAATGGAATTACACCAAATTTGGCAAAAAGGTAGCCCTTGGTTCAGAAAGAGCCTTTTTTGTTTAATGGTGTAAATCCATTCAGTAGTTTGTTAAATATTAATTGTAAAATAAATATATATATATCTGGACAGGGCCTAAGCACACATATCATCGTGAGATCTGATTGGCTGTCAGCACTTCATCCAAGAAGTGTTGGTAGTCATCTTGGGACCAATATATATGATAGCTCCTCATTAAAAAGCATTGCAGTTAATAGAAGGTTTTAAGACTTTAGTTACATAATAAATCATTTGTTGATGGTACCATACTCCGGGCCTGGTTGGTACCGATCTGTAGGCTCCTGGGCACAAGGGTAGCTGCGGAAGCTGAACGCATTTTGCGTACTGATACCTCACTACCCATTGCATTGGCTATGGCGAAATTTCTAGTCTGGGTATGGATTTTGAGGGCTCACTTAATAGCTCAGAGTCTTTGATATTAAATATATAACAACTTTCTTATAATGCTGTATTTGTAATGTAAATGTAAATTGATACTTGTATAGCACACTACTCACCCGCAAGGGTCTCAAGGCACTTGTACGAATACCACTGTGGAACCCATCCTGGCTTTCCCTGTGAGGCATCCACTCCTGGGCACCCCCAAAGTGGAGGCCAGGCATCCTTAGCATTGTGGGGATCGTTGTGGAGATTAAGCAAGCTATTGCCCAGAGTTGCAGAGTGGGACTCCATGATTGGAATAGGCAGCAAGGCGAGAATTATCAGGTCCGTGGAATTTTGAGCCCTAGACCCGCCGAGGTGGGGAATTGAACCCTGGTCCCTGGCTAGACCTCTGCATCAGGGTCTGCCGCTCTAACCACTTCTCCACCTTTGCGCATACTCTAATGTTCTATCTTTTATACCTGCTGTTTTAATGATTTTATTGCCTGTTTTTTTACTCAAGGGGATGTGCATAATTTTTATATTGTGATACATATTTTTAAACTGTGATTTTGCTGTATTCGCTGATTTGCACATTGCTTTTCTGATTGTAAAAGTCGAATAAAGCTTTATGAACTGAATTGGTACCATACTCATTTTAGGAATTGTGGTGTGTTTTAAGGTGATGTTACCATTTGAAAAAACCTTCTGCTGGGATATCATAAATCATGTTTGAGAGAAAACTATTTTCTCATGCTTTTCCCACATAGGTTTGGAAGGTGATCTATAAGCTAAACTGACAGCATATTTTCTGTAAATTCATATTATCTTTCTCAGTCATGTGAGAATGAAGTCTGACATTCTCAGTAAATCATGTACATCCAAAAAGGGCAAAGACTGTCAGTTGATTCCTTTGTGTTCTACTGCAGCTTCCCAGAGTGTTCTAAAGAACAACTAGAGAGCTAACAGTCCTACTTATGGGAAACGTATTGCACACCTGAAGCTATCTGGATTGGAATAAAGGGATTACATTTTAGACATTTAATTTAAAAAGGAACACAATGAGGGGGTTCATTTTGCCATTGAAAGTATGATTAGTGCTGCAGAAAGAAAAATGACGGCACATTTTGAGTGACTTCTCCAATCCTCTTCTATTTCATTAAAAAATTCTGACATGCAGACTGAAACATGCACTTTCAATACCAGCAGCAGACTTCCCTGGTGAGCAGTAGCTTTACTACAGTGATCTAATAAACAACTAGAGTGCTAACATTCAGAATGTGTGGCAAATGAGTGACTCATCTGAATGCCTTCATGATGGAATCAAAGTAAGAAACTGAATGTATTTCCTACTGAGAAGACTATAGTAAATGAGGAAATTAGGAAACTTCCTAACAAATAAGTCTTCCAAGATGGCCACCAGAGACAAAAGAGCCCAAATGTAGCACAACTATCACCCAGATGTAGCCCAAGTATAGCCCAATGACAGAATGTCCCAGAGTGTTCTAGAGAACAACTAGAGCGCTAACAGTCTTACTTATGACAAAAGTATGGCACACCTGAAGCCATCTTGATTGGAATAAAGTGGTAACACTTAAAACATTTAATTTGCAAAGGAACAAAATGAGGGGGCTACCTTACCTCCCCAGGAAAGCAGAAGCACTTGCTAATTTCATTAATGGTGCTTATGTTCCAGAAATCTTTTTGCCAATGGTCTCTACCTGCTTGCTTTCTTGAACTAAAGAAGAGCACAGTGTGGGACTTTTTTGCTACAGCCTCTATTACTGAGTCAGAAGGAAGCTTAGCTCTGAGAAATAATGTGTCCTTATCATGGGCCTTATATGTCTTACATAAACAAGATGGCACAGACTTCAGTGATGCTGGATTGGGAAACAATTGCATAGCAGACTCGAGAAGACCCAAATAATTAGGTGGCAGTGATAGGAATGTTAATGTTCAGCCTTGCAGCTGCTATTATCAAAACATCATTGAGAAAAAGGACATCATCCACTGGAGACACTCTTTCAGGAGGTGTGTCCATCAAGGTAGATGAGTAGCCTCTGATTGAAGAACGCAAATACCTAGACCAGGATGGAGATCTCCTTCTCCTATGTCTAGACTTGATGTGGACCTGGTCTTAGATGTTACCTTGGATCTTGAGTGGCTACCCAGTGGAATCCTAAATCTGTCAGGAGACGTGTCAGTCACAGGTTATAGATGTGGATATTCTACAGGGCCTGAAAAGGCCATAGGCGGAACAGACACTGTATTTGGAGAGAGCTGAAGAGATGGAGTTCCTAGGATATGGTGTGTACAGTGTGCCTCTTAAAGGAAAATATGTCTGAAAATATGCAGTTAGATGTATGGGGCACAGCTATGTCCCGGGGATGGGTACCCCGGGACACAGCAGGAGCCAGATCTGTGGGGTGGCGGTCCATAGGTTAATCTATGGCTCCAACAGGGGGGCCACAAGGCACCATCTTTTCTTGATGTAGGGCCTTCTCTAGGGAGTTGGCGGTCCCAGGCCCAAGAATGGCCTGGGAGTGGGACCACATGTCCCCTTCCATCTTTACAAAAATAAGTTGTTCTCGGGTGGTGGTGGTACCTGAGGCCCCCCACTACAAATTGATAATGGCCCCAGGGAGGTGGTGGTACCCATGGCCAGCAGGGGGTATCTGAGCCCCCCCCATTAAAAATAAATAAGCCCTGGTGAGGTGGTGGTCCCTGAGGCAAAGGGCGGCTGACAAGGCCCCCTGAAATATTTTTGCATTGTGGCCCCGGGGAGGTTGTGGCCCAAGGGTCATGCGGGTCAGAGAGCCCCCCTCTTTTAAAACTAAATAAACCCTGAAAACGTGGTAGGGTGCTGGGGAATCACTAAGCCTGTGAGCTTCTGTCCTTTATTTAGACCTGGCACACCTGAGGGACCCTCATACAGAAGTGTGGGAGCTTGCACTTCATTTCTTTTTTTCCAGCAGAAGGAACAGATCCAACGCGCCACTGCTGAGAAGTTAACAAAAATAAAAATGCTTGCCCCACCCTGCCCCATTTTCTTTTTTTTGTAAGATTTTTCAAGGACTCGGCTGAAGCAGATTTACAAGATGGCTGTCAACACTTTCTGGTTTGAAGTGTTAACAGCCAATCAGATTTCAGCATGCGATCAGGCGGGGTCACAGATCTTCTGCGTTGCTATTTGTACAAATTAGAATTTCTTTAAATATCTCTGTAACTACTGAATGGATTACACTAATTCACAAAAAGGCACACATTTGGTGTAATTCCATTCAGCAGTTCAGGCTGTAGCTGTGTCTAAAGGTTCTATAGGAATTAATATGGGAAACACACGTTTTTAAAACTGCCCTTTTTTCTCAGCCCCGCTTGACGCATCACCCTGAAACTTTCCATGCGTGTCAAAAATCACAGGCACACTTTTTTGCAAACATTTGATGAAGGTTTGTCAAATGAAGCCAAAGAGATAGGCAAGTCCAAAAAAGCTTTTCGTATGGAAACTAGGTACTAAAAGTAACTAATATAGGTTCTACGTAGATGTGTTTTACACACATTGAGGATTGTGGGCGGGACAGCTCAGCACTTAAAACTTTGAGGAAGATCCGCACTTAAAGCTTCTTAGTTGGATTTATCTTGCCTTTAAGATCTGGAATACAATCTTTACTTTTTCCACTATTGTTTTTAGTTTTGACTGTTTTCCTGCATAGTCAAAACTGTTCCAACTTCCTGGAGCTTTTACTGGAATAAGATGTACAAGTTGCTTAAGGCCAACTCCTCACAGAGATGTGCAATGAACAATCTGTGCATTGAAAACCTTGACATAGGCCAAAAACAAAGGTAACCACAATTCCAAGTCCTTTGATGAATCACCTTTAGACTGAGCAAAAGGAGGGCAAGTGGCTGTACTCAACATTTCTGTTCAAAACATATTCCAAATAAAGCCTGGATACCCTCAAGGTAACAAGGTTTGCACTCTACAAATCTATGTTACATTGCATTACATAATGAGAGAAAAATCTTACAAGCAAAAATAGGAAGAAGGTTAAAACCAACACCCTAATTGTGCCAAACAAAAATTATGTGAAAAAAATATATTAAAAAAACACATAAAATATTAAGTATGCCTGTCACAGAGAATATGGAGTGATACCTGCAACAATAGTTTCCAAAATAGCAGCATACAGGGTCATAATACAAGATGTGTGATGTATTTCAGTTGTAACAATATATCCAATATGGCGGCTGATCAGCGGCACCACGTCACAAAATAACAACCTGTTTAGGTCTGCTTCTTCCCAATGGGCCGCTATTGAGTACACCAAAACTTCCTCATTTCTATGATGATCACCGCACACTGAAACAGCCCAAATACCGAAAAGGCACCTAGCAGAGATTACTGCTATCAAGTGGCTTCCATCTGTGTTCCGTCGTTGTCAGATAAATAAGATTAATGTTGCTTGTGTTCCACATACCTACCTAGCAAACATGAGTACCTCTGCGCCTGTGCCCCACTCCTTGCCAGTGTAAAAAAGGTCCACACCAATATATTGTGTAGAAGTATATATTTGAGAAACAAAGCAGGAGCAGGTAAATTGCTCACTACATAGGTTGCTGGTTTCCAACCAATTGCCACTGCTCACTACAACAGGCCCCCTTTTGGGAAGTGGAGGACTTGTCATCTAGAAGACACAGTTGAATATTAATATCTTGTCCACAACTGCTTCCTAACCTTATCTCCTAATATGTCCTTTCTCATACCTGGGCCAAAGTCATCAAAAGAGCATTGAAATCTGCTTTGGGTGGATTTCCACATACCCCTCGTAAACGGTCTTGTATTTTAAAAACTGGATACAGTATTAACAGTACACTAGAGCACTCCGTCAAAATAAATAAATAAAAATACACCTCAATGTGCTGTGGAACAAAATAATCAAACGTTTATTGAATCATTATGAAATAGAGCACAAAGTATCCAGCAATGGTCTCCTAAATAAGTTTATCCTTACTAGAAGTATACACAAAACTGTTGTCTACACTTCTCACTTTTTCATTATAGAGACAGGATTTGTAGCCCTCAGAATACATCTACGAACATCTTCAAAACAGTGCATGAGTTTGTCAACCCTGCAGCTTGCAAACCTCTCCGCCATATCTCTGAACTGTATGAAAATATTTCTGTTTATTTCCATTCAATAAATGGAAAAATAAATCTTGGATCATTACAACAGCATTTAAGGTTTTTCGATCTTTCAACTCTGATAGGTTGGCTGGCCCACACTCTTGTCCATACTTTTGAATATTTAACCCTGAGCATTGCGTCAAATATTAGTAATTATCTTTGCCCCCAAATTATGGAGCAGCTGCTTTAAACTGCCTGTTTGCATTTTACTAATACAAAGTCCTCAGGGCTGCCCCGGGTTTGCCCCTGCTTTGGGGCAGCATATAAACAGTTATAGGGTGCCCTAACCAGGTCTGCACATGGTTCTCTGACAGAATGTTGAAACCACAAATTTCATTGGACATGAATATTGAGTCAAAAATATTGATCACATAAATGTAATTTTCTTACACTTAGGGGCCTATCACGATGGCACTCCTAAAGCCTCCATCGTCGGCTTCAATTCCGACCGGCTGATAATGATTTAGCGGATCAGAATTGAAACCAGATGCTTATTCCAGCTGGCTTCCGACGGGCTCAAGGAGCATAGTTTTCGGTATGGTTTCCATGCCAGCCTGTCCAACATAGAAAACATGTTGGAAAGCATGTTTGGGTGCCCCCAGCAGGGCCTCCTTGTGTATGTAACCTCTGGTTAAATAAAGGGGGCTCTTGTTGATCTCTGCACCCTGTAGCAGGCATCTAAGGTGCCTGCCACGCAGTGCAGGAATGAACAGAAAATACCATTTCCCTATGGGAGCATGTATTATGGTTGGTTTAGAGCAGTAATGCATGCTCCCATAAGGAAATGTAGGAATGTGACTGAACAGTGTTCGGCTGCATCCTAATTAGGCGTTCAGGACTGCCGACCGGAGGTCAGACGATGTCAGGGGGAAGCAATTTGGCATGACATCGTAATAGGACCCCTAGATGTAAATAACAAAAATATCGAAACAAATATCATTATAGATTAATATCAAAAACAAAAATATAATTTTTTAATATAAACATACCTAAACATGGAAAAGATTAAATATATGACCAATAAATAGTAATATAATGTAAATTAAATAATTTTACAATATATATACATTCAAACGTATTCAAAAAACCTCAAATAATTGTATATTTATTAAAACATATATAAGTTAATCAATTAATAAAATGACAATTATATTTTATGTTAAAATTTACAATTTTTTTGTAAAATGTTAGAAATAACAAATACATATATATGCACACACACAATACATCTTAAACAGTAACAAATAAACTGTAAAAAAACATACCAATTTAAAGTACTTCTAAAAAAATAAATAAGAAATTACAATTTAATAAAAAATATTACATATTACAAATACACAAAAAAACATCGTCATAATATACATTTGAACAATTTAAACAAAAGTATAACATTATACAAAGAATACCAATACTATTCCCACTCCAGTTTCTGAAATATTAGGGAACTCTTTGGACTCAGGAGGGGTACAATTCCCACTCCAATCAGTGCAACAGTAGAGTAAGGTTTGTACTCAGGAAGACTACAAATTGCTATTCCCTCTCAAATCACTGCAACAGTAGGAAAAGTGTAAGATTGTGGAGGGTTGAAAATGTACTGGCCTAATTCCAGTCAGTGCAACAGTAGGGACAACTTTGAACTCAGAAGGGGTAAACTTTACTATTCCCACTCAAGTCTTTGCAACAGTAGGGAAAGTATTGGATTGCAGAGGGGTAAAATTAACTATTTGCACTCACTCAGTGCAACAGTAGGGAAACTGTTGGACTCAGGAGGGGTGCAAATTACAATTCCAACTCCACGTGCCACAACAGTAGGGAAAGTAGTGGACTAAGAAGAAGTAGCAATTTACTATCCCCACTCCAATCTGTGAAACAGTAGGGAAAGTTTTTGATTGTGGAGGGTTAAAATGTACTATTCCCATTCAAATCTGTGCAACAGTAGGAAAAGGGTTGGACTAAGGAGAGGTAACAATTTACTATTCCCACTCCAGTCAGCGCAAAAGTAGGGACATTTTGGATTGTGGAGGGGCAAAATGTATTATTCCCACTCTAGTGTGTGCAACAGTAGGGAAAGTGTTGGATAGCGGAGGGGTAAAATTTACTATTCCCACTCCAGTCTTTGCAACAATAGGGAGACAGTATTTCACTTCAAACAAATACAATATTTTTCCAACCACATTATATAACAATACATATAAATATTTAAATTTAAAATATATATCTAACTTAAAAAAAAAAACAATTACATATGTAATATATCTGATAAGTATTTTAAATTAAAACAAACAACAGAAACTACCACACTATATTTTCACAATTATAACAACCAACAAATACAATTTTATTTACAAATATAAAACATTACACAATAAATAAAAATAGCAACTTTTTAAACAATACATGAATATGTTTATGTTTATTATTTATTAAATACATTCCTAATCTATATCTCTTCAAATTAAACACACACCTAAATGATATCTAACAATTAATAATAAAATAATTTCATTTAATTAACTTCCTCCCCTTTATCCAACCAAACTCAACAACACACACCTAATATACATATATATATATATATATGTATATATATATATATATATACATATATTTTAAACCTAATAACATAATTTACCTAATTAATAATAAATTAAAATATTCATAACAATAAACCAATAATAATATTTAACTACCATGCCCCCCTTTACCCCTACACACAAAGCAAAAACACCTCATATATAACCCACCCTAAACCCCCCAAAAAGTAACCCAATCAAACACATATATTACAATTAACAAAAATAATCATTAATTAAAAAATTAATAATAATTATGTAATAGTTATTATTAAATTACTTCCCAGCCTATACCCCTACAAACCTTGCAACCAGCACCTAAAACTTAACACCATAAAAAAATGAATTAAACAATTAATATTAATTAAATATTAAAAATAAGTAATAAGAGCACCATGGTACAATGAACAGCTTTCGGAATCGAAAAAACAATGTAAGAAACTGGAGAGACTATGGAGAAAGAATTATGATCCAGCTTTAAAATCCAGATATAAGCTGCTAATTAGGGCCTATCATAATGATATGAAGAGTGCTCAAGCTAAATTCTATGAAGAAAAAATCTCTCAATCAGCAAATTCTTCAAGGAAACTATTTAAAGTGGTTAAAACTAACCCCCATGAAAATACGAAAACCTTCCCGGTCTCTGTCAAAAGGTGTAATGACATAGCTACTTCTTTTCATAAAAAAGTAATAGATATATACAATCAATTCCTGAAGAATAGGGACTTGGATTCTGATAAAGGCACAGAGGTGAAAAGACCCATATCCTCCCCAGAATTAGTTCATTTCCCCAGATTTGAGGAGGAAGATGTTCGTAATCTAATCAAAGCGGTACAAAAGGGGATGGTGATGGACGGAGCATCTGAACCAAATCAAACACTCACATCCAGTCAACAGATCTGGGTTTAACCAATCACCGTTCTTTAGCCCACTTTGCCACCCCAGTTCAGACATGGCCATATGGAAATCAGTCTGACCCTGTGCCTCATGGGAACAGTCCAGCCCAAACTGCCAAGCCATGCCTTCCCTGGACTGCAAACAAGCTTTCTGGCATTACAGCCGTCTTCAGCCAGGCTTGCTTGAATCCAGTGGCAAAGTGAGCAAGGGACTCATGTCTGAGCATACCCTGCCAAAGCGATACAAAAGGAAGTGGTGATGGACAGAGCATCTGAACCAATCAAACACTCACACCCAGACAACAGATCTGGGTTTAATCCATCACCGTTCTTTAGCCCACTCTGCCACCCCAGTTCAGACATGGCCATATGCAAATCAGTCTGACCCTGTGCCGCATGGGAACAGACCAGCCCGAACTGCCAAGCCATGCCTTCCCTGGACCGGAAACTGGCTTCCTAAGATCGGTTTCTGGCATTACAGCTGTCTTCAGCCAAGCTTGCTTGAATCCAGTGGCAAAGTGAGCAAGGGATTCACGTCAGAGCATACCCTGCCAACTTATGGCGAATAAAGCGGTACAAAAGGGGGTGGTGATGGACCGAGCATGGCTTGGCAGTTCAGGCTGGACTGTTCCCATGAGGCAGAGTATGCTACGTCCATCACCACCCCCTTTTGTCCCGCGTAATCTAATCAAATCAACTAAATCTGGATCATGTATTTATCGATCCAGTCCCTCCCCAGATTTTAGCTAAGGCACTGGAGATCATTTTACCCTCCGTAACGAAAATGCTTAATCTATCATTAGAAATAGCTTTGGTCCCAAAACCTTGGAAGCATGCAATAATTAGGCCCTTACAAAAAAAAGCCAACATGGATTCTACTGTTTTTAGTAATCTACACCCCATCTCACTTTTGACATTCGTCAGCAAACTTCTAAAGAAGTATGTAAACAATACCTTGACTAACTTCCTGGAAAGTAATGACATATTGCATCCCACTCAGATGGGTTTTCGAGCCTCCCATAGTACAGAATAAGCAGTGTTGGTGGTCAAAGAGGAGTTAAAGGCACTATTGGATGAGTAGGTTCGCTGCCATCTTTTTGTTAGACCTCAGTGCAGCATTTGACACCGTAGACCATAACACTTTTATGGGGAGACTAAGGGAAATAGGAGTCCATGGCTTCTTTTTTGGAAGACAGGTCCTTCCAGGTCATCACTGTTTATCAGATCACCTCCCAATTACATGTGGTGACCCACAGGGATCCTCCCTTAGTTCTACCCTATTTATTATTTATGTACGAAAGCTGGCTAATATAGCACAGGTAGATGGTATCTCATTAGTGTCATATGCTGATGACACACAGCTGATAGTTTCCCTGACAGATAAAGCAAATCAGCAGCTGAGCCACTGTCAGGAGAGAGTGGTAAATTGGTTGGCTTATAGCCATCTGAAGTTAAATGGTGAAAAAATTGAGATTATGTTACTAGGAAAACTTACTAACCAGGCACCCATGACACCATAGTGGCCCCATTGTATGGATTGCCAATCCAGGAAACTGTCAGGTATATGTTTTTTCCTTCTTAAAATACTAAGGACGATTATTGAAGTGATCCCGGAACATCTGAAAAAAACGATCTTCCAGTCTCTTATAATCTCATGCTTGGATTACGGCAACTCACTCTACGTGGGCGCGCCTAAATAAGTAACGAACAGACTACAGGTAGTACAAAATGTGGCAGCTAGACTCCTTCTAAAAATGCCCAAACGCATTTCGATTAAAGAAGCAATGAAACAGCTACACTGGCTCCCTATTGAATCAAGAATAAAGTTTAAGTCCCTTTTCCTGGCATATAGGGCTGCTGACAATAACGGATCAATAAAACTGAGACAAATGATGTTTAGATATATCCTGACGAGGCAGCTAAGATCAGGTCAGGAACAGATTTATGGACATTGAGCTAGGTGGGAGGGGGGCAGAGTATTTGCCCACCTGATGCCAAAGATGTGTAATGCCCTCCCATGTAAAATATGAATCCTACCCAGCAAAACCATTTTTAGGAAACATCTCAAAACTCTGCTGTTTTCCCTGTAAACACCATATGGATAGAGCTTTGTAAACAGTACTCTTTAGCGCTGGGGAGACTTCGGGCAGCCATGCGCTTTAAAAATTCCTAACAACAACAATATCAATAATAACTATTAATTATAATTAACTTACTTCCCACCCTATAACCCTATATACACCACGACCCAAAACCTAAAACTTACTGCGAATAAAAAATAAAATTACAAAATGAACATAATTATCAATTAATTAATATTCATTATTAATTAATTAATAATTATAATGAAATTACTTCCCATCCTGTACCGCTATAAACCCCACAACCCACTACAACACAAAAAAAAAACTAAAAATTTATAAACTATATTAAAACACATAACATGACCAGGTGATTAATTTTAACAGTATATTTTGGAATACCGCAGCGATCCGCTACAGCCAGCTATATGTAGCTTTCGCCAACCTGCATAATTGCAATTGATTTAGTTCCCAGGGATTCTCTATCGAGGGTGCTCCATATTATGGGCCTTTCAGGGAATCTTTTGAACATTCTTATTTGGCTACACTCGGGTAACGGCGGTAAAGTAAGATGGGGGAGACCAGGGGAACGTTGACTGACCCGTTTAGGATAGATCGTAATGCCAGACCAGACACAGCTGTGTCCTTGCACCAGCCCTGTTGTCCCAGCATCTGGCTAGGAATTGGTGTGATTTGCCAAAAGTGGGGGGGGGACGCTGGGTGCTTGCATACTCTATGTGGATAATATGCTCCTTTTATCAAAATCTCACTGGCAAGTACTTAATAATGTGACTGCATATTATGGGGAACAGGGGCTTGAGTTAAAAAACACAAAAAGGAAGTTTATGGTTTTTAGCTCAATACACCAAAAGACATTTAGAGGATTGCATATGTATGTTGCCTGCAGACTTGCTTTGATTACTTAGGTGTTAGATTAGTGCCTAATCTTAACTTGGATCCACAGACCCAAAGAGCGTAGGTATTTCTAACATATCAAGCCACTAAGATTGTAAAATTACAAACAGATGTATACAAAGAGGGTGGCTCTGTCACTTGACATATATAATGTGAAGGCATAGGGAGCTTCTCTATACAGCTCAGAAATCTGGGGTTGTGCGAACACTAAATTAGTGCTACATTGGTTCCAGTGCATATTGGTATGGCACAGAAGAAAATAGGACAACATATTTACTGTAGAACCCTGACTTACTGGCAAAGGTTCTGGACCTCCCCAGCATTGAATTCTTATCATGTGGCCCTAAGATATCTAATGATCCCATGGAAGAGAATAAAAATCCTATGGCTCCAATGCTCGAAAAATCTGTTGGGTACCGTGGGCTTGGAGAAATTTTGGAAGAGCCCAGAAGATTTGACTCTAGCCTCCAAAACCAATCTATAGAGCACCTATTGGGAAACCTTGGCAGTTTTAAGGGTCACCAAAAGTATAGGTGATCCAACTGAGTAATTTCTGGAACAGAAACCTCTTTCATGCTAATAGTCTACCATAGATAGTCTACCACAGATGAAATAGTGCCATTGAGAGTACTTAAACTGTATAGTCACTCTAGATATATATCTTTGAGACAATTAATCACACCCTTTGAAAAAGTCGGAGCAACAGTCTACCTACAAAATCCAGCACGGCTAAAAATAATATACAAGGGATCAACAAGAAGCTTCTCATGTGAAATTCAAGCCGAAGCTTACCTAAGAGAAATCTCAGTAACAGAGAAAGGGAATTCAGGAACATAAATGCAAATCAGCAACTAGTCCATGAACATAAAAGCATGGGGAGCAATCAGAAGGGGTTGGGGAGGGGGGTGGGGGGAATAAATGCATCTGAAATTTGGTATGAATATTTGTGTTTAAATAATGGTTTCTGGCAAATACCTGATTACATCACTGACCCCACCCACTCGATACGACCAAAGTATAAAGGGCCTGCTCGCGGGACGCACTGAGGCGCACTCTGACTACACTGACACCCACACCTGGGTACTCGGGGACCCAGCAAGCCTCATAGGATGGTAAGGGGGGAAGGGAGGGGGACTGAGGGAGGGGAACCGGTAGAGGGGGGGAGGAACAAGAAGTGGGAGGGGTCAGGGGGGATAAAAGAGGGCCGGGGAGGGAAAAGCGGGGGGAAAAACTTCATCACATCAGGCTATAGAAGAAATTAAAGACGCCAGGTTAACAAAAACTGATTGGGGAAAAGTAAAAATGAAAACGAAATGCCTATGCGGATAGTTTCGCTGAATGTCTGCGGACTAAATGATGGAAAAAAACGAAGAGCTATGAGGGAATATTTAAGAACATTGCACGCTGAGCTGACCTGCCTACAAGAAACACACATAGAGGCCTCTCAAAAGGGGCTCTTAGAAAAGCTGGGATACCAATTAGTATCATATATGACACAAGGAACAAGAACAAGAGGGGTAGCGATCTTAGCAAGGCATGGATGTGTGGTTGTAAATAGGCAAAAATCAGACCGCTATGGTAGATGGGTTTTGGTGGAGTGGCAGGTACATAGCTTTAATTTCACACTATGCTCATTGTATGCTCCCACTGTAGACGACCCGGAAGCTATGGACTCTCTTAACTTAGAAATAGCCAACTGGCCTCTGCCATTAATAGTCTGTGGAGACTTAAATGTGAATGGATTGAATGGCTTGTGGAAGAATGATCCGGGGAAATTCTCCGGTCGGAAGAAGAGAAGCCACAGAACATTGATTCAATTGATGTGTGACAATGGCCTAGTAGATATATGGGAACTGCAAAATAATTTAGGGACCGGTAGTACATATTACTCTGCCCCTCATAAGGTCTTAGCAAGGCTAGACTATTTTCTGGTATCACCAGCAGTAGCATCCACCGCAAAGATTAGTATATTACCCCGGGTAATGTCCGACCATAACCCGCTTATCTTAGATATAACAACCGCTGCCCAACAAAAGAAGATGACAAATTGGACTTTTGAGAGAGCCTTGTTACAGGATTCAGAATATACTGCCCTAATGAAAGAATGGATGAGAAATTTGTTGGTACTAAACAAAGGTTCTGCTCCCCCTGCAGTAGTATGGGACACCCTAAACGCAGGTATAAGGGGGGAGACAATCAGATACTCTATTAGGCGGAATAAGGCAGAGAGGGAGGAAGTAGAAACGAGAATAAGGACAGTTGCTAGACTAGAACATGAACTTAGTAGCGCAATTAGGGCGAATCAGGATATTGTTAGAATAACATACGAGCTTGCTATGGCTAAGGCAGCGGTTGGGGAACTATTTGCGTCTAAAGCAGCAGGGAAATATTTGGCGTGGAGGAAAGATCAATATGAGTATAGTGAGCAGATAGGCCGCATGCTAGCTGTTCGAACAAGGCAGGCTGCTACTAAGGGGGATATTACTGAGATCAGGTCCAAGAACGGAAGTGTCGCAACAACACCCGAGAGCATATGTGCTAGCTTTCGGGACTACAATCAGAAGCTATATGAAGCTGACTATATGGCACCTAGCGAGGATATAGATAGTTATCTTGGGAGTGTCAGACTAGTGAAACTAACGACAGAGGACAGAGGGACATTGGAGACGGCATTTAATAAAATAGAAATACAGAGGGCAATTTATGACTTACCATCTGGTAAAGCAGTAGGCCCAGACTCTATACCCTTGGAGTTTTACAAAACATTTTTAGCCGAGATAGAAGAAGAACTATATGAGTTGGCTGTAAATATACAAGAGGGTGCGATACCTCCGGAGTCATGGGGAGAGGCAACTATGATAGTCTTTCTGAAAAAAGAAAAGCCTGCAACCAATCCTGGGTCGTATAGGCCGAAAAGCCTAATGAACAGCGATGTGAAAATCTACTCAAAGATGTTGGCAAATAGGCTAGGAGCAGTAATTGGCAAGATTGTCTCTCCATGGCAACACGGGTTTATCCCTGGGAAAGGAACAGCGGAACATGTCAGAAGAGTGTTTAGGTTATTTGATGGCACGGCATCCTCACGAGACCCTATGGCACTGATCCTTTTAGATGCTGAGAAGGCTTTTGATAGGGTCTCGTGGGGATTTCTCTGGGCTGCGTTGGAGAAGCTGAATCTTGGGGAGGGCTATGTGGGGGCTCTGAAAGCCTTATACCACAATCCAAGAATAAGAGTTAGAACCATGGGGGAGCTGAGTGGTACAATAGATATTGGACGAGGAACTAGGCAAGGGTGCCCCTGCTCCCCGCTACTCTTCGCTCTATACATAGACACATTCATTAGGAGGATAGAGCAGAACAGAAACATCTTGCCCATAGCATTAAACAGGCATGAAACTAAAATACTAGGATATGCGGATGACTTGGCCATAACATCAAGCGAACCAAAGTCAGCCCTAACAGAAATAGAACAGGAAGCGGCTGCATTTGGAAGACTGTCTGGGTACAAATTAAATGTAAATAAGACCCAAGTAGTAATAAATCAGAAAGTATCTTTGGTCGATCCAAGAGTGGTAGAGACAGCAGTATATCTGGGGGTTTGCATAACCTCAGACCTTTCGAAAGTGGTATCGAAGAACTTAAGCCCCATTATAGATAAGGCCAAAATTGATTTTGACAAACTGAATAACCTACAATTGGTCGCTGCAATGTTATCAAAATGATGTTTATGCTAAAAGTGCTTTATTTATTTAGGAACATACCGCTAATGTTTAACAATAGCTGGTTCAGGGAGCTAGAAAAGGTAACAAACAGATTTATTTGGGCCAAGGGCAAAACACGTCGCAGCCAAAAATTTCTGTCACTCCCAAGAGAGAGAGGTGGGCTGGTGCTACCAGACTTTAAGGCATATTATTGGGCAACGGTCCTGCAATATACCAGAGGTATGCTGGGGGGGAGTGTTATAGACAGATGGAGAGGTAGAGATGGGGTCCCAGACGTATATGAACTCGTAGTGAAAAACTCTAATCAATGGTTACTCACATATGAGGAGAGGAGCTATCACAAAAAAGTAAGGCTTAAGACCTTGGTGGCCGCAAGATCAGTCTGGTCTGGGATAAGGAGAAAATTAAAACTAGGGAGAATGAATTATTATACCCCTCTGTATGGGAACCCATCACTGCCGGGGGTATTTCACGACCCAGTTATGAGGGGATGGGATGCATTAGGGGTTAAAACTATCGGGGACCTCATAGGGGCAACCGGTCTGATCTCGTTTGCGCAGGCACAACGCTTATATAACCTAGGGCGCAGAGACTTTTATAAGTATTTACAAGTGAGGTCAGTTCTGGTAAAGAAACAGGGAGGAGATATGAATTTTCAAAGAATCGAACTGCTGGAATGTGTAAGGGAAGAAGGGGGAGCCTCCATCTCGCAATTATACGAAGAAATTTGTAAATATAAAAAGGATGATTGTGATAGAATGTATGTGAAGTGGAGAGTCAAACTAGGTCTAACAGGAAATGAGGCAGAGAAGTCATTAAAACTGTCAAATTCGGTCTTAAGAGTGGCAAATTTACAATCTCAGCAATATAAGACTATGTTTGAACTTTATTACACTCCTCATAAAATAGCGCAGTGGGGGGGAAATAACGGGGGCATCTGTCCGAGATGCCAATCCACACAAGCAGATGCAATTCATATGTTTGCATCATGCTCCTCTCTGGATATATATAAAAAATCTTTGGAACAATTTTTCTCCGATTCTTTGGGGATGCATTTAACTTTGACAGATGAAGTTATGATTTTGGGTGTAGTGAGGGCAGGTGTAGATGTTCTTCACCATGAGTTTCTGTATTTAGCTATGACTCTCAGCAGACCATGCATAGCTACACTCTGGAAGGACCCTCACCCCCCAACATTACAGCAATGGATCTCTCGTGTACTGGCCATATATATATTAGAAATGGCCCTATATGAAAAAAGAGGGAGGGAAAAAAAAGAGGCTGGACGGATGATATGGGCCCCAATAATTGAATGGAAAAGGAGGCTGGGAGAGATTTAGGATGAAATAGGGGGAAAGTCAGACGCAATTAAGAATATGTAATATTTCTTAATGATGGTTTTCTATTGTGTCTGAGATTAATTTTTCCCACTTTTTCCTTTTTTTTTTTACTCTTCCCAGTCTAAAGCTCTTTGCGTATTTGGAAAAAATGCTTTATTTGTTTTAAATTTGGCGATAATGCTTGTTGAATTGCAAGATTATTTTTTTTGTTTGTTTCTGTTTCTCTGGCAATGTATTATGAATATGTAATTCTGATGTTGATGGAAAAAAAATAAATAAAAAATAAAAAAGACCATGTTTAACATACATATCAAAACTGTGGCTCTCTTCGGGAGAGCAGGCTGTCTTTCTTCCAGCCGAGTACCTCTCCTACAGCAGCACCCAAAACATAGTTTACTAAAAGAAGGCTTGTTAACAATAACATTACAAATGTTACAATCTTGTCAATTTACTTCTTTCATACGGGCGCGCCCACTTCACCATTCACTCTCTTATACTTTTCCGATCGTTTTCATACAAGATGCCGCAAAGGCTGCAGGGTTTCAAAAACGAGCTTTTATACAAATTCAAATACCAATGACATGTCTCGTACTACGAACAGAGCCCGTCTACTCCTGTTCGGGGAATCAAATTCCAAAGAATTCCAAAAAAAACAACAAAGCCCCTTGGTAGGAAAACCACAAACTCATGTTTTAGGTGTTCCTTGGTCGCATTCTGGTTGGGCTGGTGTTTCGGGGCCCAAGGCTCCAGAATCCTAGCTTACCCAGCTGCTCCGAGGACTTCTCCTGAGTGAGTTTGGCCGAGCGAACACCCCGTGCTTCGCAAGGCACCAAGTGCAATTTCACAAAGTAAATACAAATCCTAAAGGTGTCTGCACGTGCAGTCCCTGCACCGCAACGCCAGACCCTTTTTCCTTATTCCCTCGTGGTCCGGCTTCCCCGGCCACCGGCAAACAGACAATTTCCAAATAGACACTTCCTTCAAGTGTCTGATTCCATTCAGAAGATTCACTCACCTGGTGCACTCAGGTCGATCCCGACTTCTCCACTGCCGATTTCTATACAGACTGACACAGTCCGTATTTCTCTCGGGTTAAGCCCATAGGACTCCGGCGTAGGGTCTTCAGCCACCGGGAGGGATACTGGGTTAGAGGGCGGACTCTCTGCTAACGGGGTCTTTAAATAAAAACTTCTTGTCCACCCACTCGGCCAGAACTCCTCCCTGTCCTTTCTGCTCCTGATTACAGGAGGGGACGACCCTAACGCGGAGTCGCCAACTGAAGGATTCAAATTTCTTAAAGGTGACCTGACCTGACCTGACCTGGTCGGCCCGGTCGCTCCTCCTGCCACGTGGCCACCCCGAGTGTGCCTGCTCTCCTCCCGCTGCTGCCACCGCTGCCGAGCTCAAGACTGCCCCTGTCCTGGCTGGCCCCTCGTTCTGTAACTGTACCTTCTTGCTGCCCCGCCTGTGCCTGTTTTTAATCTTTTTGCTTTTTATTCTGTAACTGTACTTTCCTGTTGCCGTGCCTGTGCCCGTTTTAATAATTTTGCCTTCCGTTCTGTAACTGTACCTTC
Organism: Lissotriton vulgaris; assembly: GCF_964263255.1. Taxonomy (NCBI): domain Eukaryota; kingdom Metazoa; phylum Chordata; class Amphibia; order Caudata; family Salamandridae; genus Lissotriton; species Lissotriton vulgaris. The sequence goes on from NC_141695.1 coordinate 93,696,168, forward strand.
TTGCTGCCGTTGTGGTGTGTGCCCTTTAGTTGTCCCTCTGTCCCTTGTTGCTGCCTGCCCCACCCCGCTCCCTGCCGCTGCTCCCCGTGGCCCCACCCCGCTCCCCCCGGCATCCCCGCACGCTCCTCCCCACTCGCCACCCCGCTCCCGTCTCCCAGCTGCTCCTCGCTCCCACTTAGGTATTTAAGGAGTGGCTCACGGGTCCAGGAGCTGTGACCTGACCTGACCTGACCTGGTCGGCCCGGTCGCTCCTCCTGTCACGTGGCCACCCCGAGTGTGCCCGCTCTCCTCCTGCTGCTGCTGCTGCTGCCGCTGCCGAGCTCAAGACTGCCCCTGTCCTGGCTGGCCCCCCGTTCTGTAACTATACCTTCTTGCTGCCGTGCCTGTGCCTGTTTTTAATCATTTTGCTTTTTATTCTGTAACTGTACTTTCCTGCTGCCGTGCCTGTGCCCGTTTTAATCGTTTTGCCTTCCGTTCTGTAACTGTACCTTCTTGCTGCCGTTGTTGTGTGTGCCCTTTAGTTGTCCCTCTGTCCCTCGTTGCTGCCTGCCCCACCCCGCTCCCTACTGCTGCTCCCCCGCGGCCCCACCCCTGCTCCCTCCGGCATCCCTGCACGCTCCCCTCCACTCGCCACCCCGCTCCCGCCTCCCAGCTGCTCCTCCCTCCCACTTAGGTATTTAAGGAGTGGCTCATGGGTCCAGGAGCTGTGACCTGACCTGACCTGACCTGGTCGGCCCGGTCGCTCCTCCTGCCACGTGGCCACCCCGAGTGTGCCCGCTCTCCTCCTGCTGCTGCCGCCGCTGCCGAGCTCAAGACTGCCCCTGTCCTAGCTGGCCCCTCGTTCTGTAACTGTACCTTCTTGCTGCCGTGCCTGTGCCAGTTTTTAATCATTTTGCTTTTTATTCTGTAACTGTACTTTCCTGCTGCCGTGCCTGTGCCCGTTTTAATCGTTATGCCTTCCGTTCAGTTACTGTACCTTCTTGCTGCCGTTGTCGTGTGTGCCCTTTAGTTGTCCCTCTGTACCTCGTTGCTGCCTGCCCCACCCCGCTCCCTGCCGCTGCTCCCCCGCGGCCCCACCCCCGCTCCCTCCGGCATCCCCGCACGCTCCCCCCCCACTCGCCACCCCGCTCCCACCTCCCAGGTGCTCCTCCTCGCCCCGCCCCCTCCACTCTCCATTTATGGCAGAGGGCATGCGTACGCGCAGCGATGACGTGCAGCGGGCACGCCAAAGGTAAGCCCGTCTGAGCCCGTCCGCGCCTGGACCGCGCCCAGTGCCAGGACTCCTGGCCCCCACCGATGCAAGGTGACCCAACAGACCTACGACGCCACCACCCTCAACGCACTCAATGCCGGCCGGGCCGCCCCGAAAGGCATTCATGGACCCTTCCCCTGCAGAACCTGCAAGTTCACCTGCCTCCGAACCTGCAGCGCACCCGCTAAGCCAAGCACCAGCAGCAACCTCAAGTGCATACTGCTCAACACGCCGTGGAACTCTGGAACCTGCTCGACACAACATCACCAGACGTCGCCTTCCTCACGGAAACCTGGATGAACGCCTCCTCAGCCCCCGACATCGCCATCTCCATCCAGGACGGCTACAAGATCATCAGGAGGGACCGCGTCAACCAGATGGGAGGAGGCATCGCCATCATCCACAAGAACACCATCCGCATCACGACCGACTCCAACGACACCTTCGCCGCTGCCGTGCACCTCCACTTCCAGATTCACACCTACCCAAAGACAACCCTCAGAGGCACCCTCGTCTACAGACCCCCGGGACCCCGCAAACAATTCAGCGAAGACATCACGGATTTCATCAGCCCACACGCCCTCCCCTCCGCCGACTACATCCTCCTAGGGGACCTCAACTTCCACCTGGAGAACAACAAGGACCGCAACACCGCCGCCCTGCTGGACATACTCGCCAACCTCGGACTCAAGCAACTGGTCAGCTCCCTCACCCACTACGCCGGCCACACGCTTGATCCCATCTTCTCATCCAGCAAGCACATCACCTTCAGCCACTCCACCGGACCCTACTGGACCGACCACAGCTGCGTCCACTTCAGCTTCAGAAGAACCACAACCCACCACCACCCGCAACAGGTTCCTCACAGAAGCTGGAGCAAGATCACCGCCGACCAGCTCAACACCTCCCTCAGCCAGAACCCACCCGCCAGCACAACGGACCCCAACGAAGCAGCCCTCAACTTCACCCAGTGGCTGACCGCCTGCGCCGACAAACTCGCACCACTGAAGAACCCCCCCAGCAGACCCAGAATCAAGAAGGCCTCCTGGTTCACCGACGAACTCAAGGACTCCAAGAAGACCTGCCGCACCCTTGAGAAAGCCTGGCTCCTCGACCAGACCACCGACAACATGACCGCCCTCAAACACGCCACCCGCAAGCACCACCAGCTCATCCGCACCACCAAGAAGAAATCACTGAAGGAACGACTGGACAACAACGCCGATGATAGCAAGGAACTCTTCACCATCGTCAAGGAGTTCTCCAACCCCAGGACCGGCAACAACGACATCACTCCCTCACAAGATCTCTGCGACTCTCTCGCCTCGTTCTTCCACCGCAAGATTGCCGACATCCACAACAGTTTCGGCGCTCCACCCACGCCCCCCACCGCCACCCTCCGTACCTGGACCACGGTGACCACCGAAGACACAGCCCGCACGATGAACACCATCCACTCCGGATCTCCGACTGACCCCTGCCCCCACCACGTCTTCAACAAGGCCGACTCCACCATCGCACCCCAACTCTGAGACGTCATCAACACCTCCTTCGGCACGTCACCTTCCCGGAGAGCTGGAAGCATGCTGAACTCAGCGCCCTACTGAAGAAACCAACAGCGGACCCCACCGACATCAAAAACTTCCACCCCATCTCGCTCCTTCCTTTTCCTGCCAAAGTCATCGAGAAGATCGTCAACAGACAGCTTGCCGCCTTCGTCGAGACGAACGGATCCCTCGACCCCTCGCAGTCCGGTTTCAGAGCCAATCACAGCACCAAGACCGCCCTCATCGCAGCCACCGACGACATCAGAGCCCTGCTCGACAACGGGGAAACAGCGGCACTCATCCTCCTGGACCTCTCCGCAGCGTTCAACACTGTCTGCCACCGCACCCTAATACAGCGCCTCAGCAACATCGGCATCCAAGAGAAGGCACTGGAGTGGATCGCCTCATTCCTCCGCCGGAAGAACACAGAGAGTCCGCCTCCCTCCGTTTCGATCCGAGGCCACTGAAGTCATCTGCGGCGTTCCGCAAGTATCATCACTCAGCCCCACCCTCTTTAACGTCTACATGAGACCTCTTGCCGCCATCGCACGCCAACACAACCTCAACATCATCTCCTACGCCGACGACACCCAGCTGATCCTCTCCCACACCAGAGACCCCAACACCGCCAGAACCAGCCTACACGAAGGGATGAAAGACGTCGCCAAGTGGAGGAAGAACAGCCGCCTGAAACTGAACTCAGACAAGACGGAAGTCCTCCTCCTGGGACCATAGCCCTCCGCCTGGGACGACTCCTGGTGGCCCCAAGCCCAGGGCACCGCTCCCAAGCCAACAGACCACGCACGCAACCTGGGCTTCATCCTGGACTCCTGCCTCTCGATGACCAGACAAGTCAACGCCATCTCCTCATCATGCTTTCACACCCTACGCATGCTTTGCAAGATCTTCAGATGGATCCCAACCGAAACCAGGAAGACGGTCACCCAGGCCCTTGTCACCCGCCGATTGGACTACAGAAACACCCTCTACGCCGGAACCACAGCCAAGCTACAGAAAAGACTCCAACGCATCCAGAACGCCTCCGCCAGACTCATCCTGGACATCCCCCGACACAGCCACATCTCCGGCCACCTGAGGGACCTGCACTTTCTCCCCGTCAACAAGAGGATCACTTCAGGCTCCTGACCCACGCACACAAGTCTCTCCACGACCTGGGCCCCAAGTACCTCAACGACCGCCTGACCTTCTACACGCCCACCCGCCAGCTACAATCTACTAGCCTCGCCCTCGCCGCCGTACCACGCATCCGAAGAGCAACCGCCGGAGGCCGATCCTTCTCCTACCTGGCAGCCAAGACATGGAACTCCCTCCCCATCCACCTTCGGCTGACCCAGGACCATCTCGGCTTCAGGAGACAACTCAAGACCTGGCTGTTCGAGCAGTAGCGGACCCCTTCCCCCAAGCGCCTTGAGACCCATCCGGGTGAGTAGTGCGCTATACAAGTGTCATGATTGATTGATTGATTGATTAAAGTCGGACTATACTTACCAATAGTCCAAAGATATATATTAATATATCCACAATCAAGGAATAAGAAAGCAGTCGGCAATGGAGAAGGTTGAATCGTTTATTGAATCAAAATACAAGCCCTGACAGGGGAGCCTCTGTCTACACGACCCATGGAGGTGCGCAGAGGAGACTAACGAAATACACATAACACAAAGTATATATACGTTTTACATATTCTGGTTAACACTCAAAAAGGAAAAACACAAGTCGTCCGTTAGTCTACCGGAACACCCATTTAAGGTTCTTACACATTTGTCAATAGCTAAGCTAAAAGCTATTCCAAGGGTAGGTCAGTGAGGTGCCCTTCTTGTCTATCTTGGACCCGTGGAGTACAGAAACGGACCCTGCTAAAATGTATGCGTCCTACGAGAAGAGCAAGTATGACCTTGGGTTTCCCTGAACCATGTTCTAATGAAAGAGAGGCAGATTTAAACGATTTAACCTGTTTTCGTATTCTGTGTTATACCATGAAGTATCAGAACTCTTATAGATAGACGAAGGGAGATGATACCAAGTAGTCCAAACTACATTAATAGGACAGAACGAACCTCTATAACCTATCATTAGGCTATCATAAAATAGTGTTTTATTCACATTCATGGATACGTACATGTGGTTATATGGTACATAGTGGGACAATCCCGATTATGTCCATGCAAACTGCATTACTGACTGTAATTGATTTTGACAGTGATACAGTACAGCAACATCCTCTTGTACAATATCTACAACAGACGATACAATATTATCTAAAGTGTAAATGCGAGAAGAAAGGGTGTTAATACTATTATCTACAACCGCAAGTACTTTTTCTAAATTGGCTTGATCAACGGCTCTAAGCCTAGAAGCAGCTTCTACTTGCGAAAGCTTCCAAATCTCATTATAAGCAGCATACACAAAGCGTTTCGTCCTGCTATTGGCAGGTCCTTTCACAAAATCATTTAGATCAACATTTTTATTAAGGTTGGCTAAATGCATCTTCACAGCCGCTAAGGATGAATGTCTGAGCCAACCCTGGCACAGTTTACCCACCGAATAAGTTGTGACTGAATGATGAGCCAGAAACCGGGGATCAGATCTGACTTCAGTATAGCCGGGCACTAAACCCAGAAACCTGTGTTGGCACCGATCTGCACCCTTTTGCCACAGTAACCAGCCTTTTGGATTAATGGCTGAAACATTAAAAGAGGAATTCTGCACTTGGGCTTTCAAGTCGCTAAGGGAAGTGCTAGTGTAATTATCCCACCCTGGGAACTCACCCAAATCAGGTATAGATGGAGCATTTAATTTTTTAGAACTAGCCAATCCAAAGCAGGTAGTTTGAGAGATTGTATCATTCAAAAACAACATATGTTTCGGGATAAGACATGCACGGTGCAAAGCCTCTGTACCTTGTACTAGCCAATGTTTAGTACCCCAAACAGATGTAAGATCAATTGTGTCTTTCCACGCTTCATAGCCCCCGGCTGCCAACTGGTCAATAAAGGACTATCATTTTGTTCAGGCATTTTAAAATAAAATGCATCTGTATTTGAAATGTTAAAATCAGAAAAATTTGTTCAAAAGTGTTTTCGAACTGCCTTCTATAGGAGCAGGGCAGTGTTCCCACTGTGTGTAATTTACAGCATGTCTAAATGAACTCGTTTTATGTAGGTAATGGTTGCCAAAATGCTGATAACAGTACAAATCACCATAATTCGCAGATTCTAAATATAAATCTTCAGCATCAAAGGCAGCATAGTATTTCAAATCAGAAAATAAAGCCTCTACGGCTTTAACATCCCAATCATCAGAGCGAATATTTTGCTTAACTACATCACCCATAGAAACACGTAAAACATGAGATACATTACTAACTTCAGTGGGTCCATGAATCTGAAACTTGACAGCATACCATACAATCCCATCTAAAACAGGTAAAAGCAGTTATATTAACAAATGTCTGGTCCTTCTTCAAAATGTGCGAAGAGGAGTGGGGTGCCAAAGTTCCATCAATCACAGGAATAGAATCTTGTTCTTCCACGTAATGTCCGTCAATAAATCTGAAAAATATACCACAAACCCTATGGACATGAACAAAAAAATTGCAAAAAACACAAGCCAAATGTAAGTCCACAGTGGTATCAAAAACATTTTCTTAAACCAGGCAACAAAAATTTAGAACTTGGATGGGGTCTTGGACGCTTTGGAAATAGAGTCAAAGGAAAATCTGGATTGTGTAGCCAAACGGGTCTCCAAATCAGGTATAGATCAATCAGTAGGATAGGTATATTCAGTGTCATTTAATGGATCAACAGCAGCTAAAGTATTCACTAGTGGGCTCATTTCAATTGCAACATCACGTTGTACCTCAGGCTCTTGAATAAGAACTGATATCCGCACCATTGCTGGACACCAAACCGTTGGCGTCATACTATACAGAATCGGCCACCATGTGGGGTTTGACATTGTCTATTGAAATGTACCTGTTCCCCTTGCGCCCAGTAAGAGGAGGTAAAATGACTGTTCTTGTACCCTGCACACTAAGCACGGCAACTGGAGCTCGATGGAAGGACTGAATTATTTCTTGTTGTCAATCTTCTCTCGCACCAGATCTCCGATTTCGGGTAGCCAGCCACCTACTGGGGCCTGCAACGCTGGTTCCGACGTGGAGGGCAAATGTTCCTTTGCAAGTCTGTCTTTGTTCTCTTGTAGTTTCTGTAAACATTACAATGTTCATCTAAGTCAAAGCAGGTAGCAGGTAGCAGGCGCTACCGAGTCTAGACCGTCAAGGTCCGGAACGTACATATTGATGCCAAAGAGCATTTCACATGTAGTCCGACCACCCTTCTAGGGAGATTATTTAATGCACGCTGTACACTGTTTAGATGTGTTAGCCAATGTCTCCCAGCACCTATAATGTTCGCTGTCAAAGACTGCTTTAATGCTTTAAATCACGGTTCATTCGCTCCACTACACTATTACCCTCAGGCCTGTAGGGAGACAACAATTTTACCTGGACCCCCAATGAAGCCATGGCATCCTTGTACACCTTAGAGGTGAACGCTGGACCCTGGTCAGAGTGGAAGGTACCACACACAAAAATTCCCACAAAGACACGCAAGTCTCTTACGACAGTTCTGGCATCAGCGCTTCTCTGAGCCCACAGCCACACATAACGCGTGCTTGAGTCTACTGCGACTAAGATATACTTATATGCAGTATCTGACGAAAAGGGACCGCAGTGATCCAAATAGACACATCCAAGATGTTTATTAGAGATGTGTAACTGAGTCTGGGGCGGGCGTGCAGCAGTAGAACCTTTAATATTTATCTGGACTTAAATGATAAGAGTATTTAGAAGGGAAACCCTGCGGGCATTTACCTCCCTTCTCTGTAGCAGCAATAGCTGCCAAGATGTCAAAATCAATCTTAGTTTTGGAACGTGTAACCGCTGCTACTGCAAGTGTTGCTACTGCTGTCTTAGCTGCTTCATCAGCGAGACAGTTGCCGACAGTGTGAACTCTCACACGTTGGTGACCAAGAGTATGAATTACAAAAACGAGAGGGAGCCTTTCTTTAAGCTCAGCCACCCGAACCCAGATAATTTTATGTTTTATTGTGCGACCTTTGGAATCACGAAAATCATTCTGTGTCCAAAAGTGAAGATTGTCATTGTAGGATTGAACACAGTAGAATGAGTCACTTACAATAAGAGTAGGCAGACCTGGGTCAGCGTACTCCAAAGCTAAAATTAAGGCATGCAGCTCGGCCAATTGGGCTGTGCAGTCACCCAATGTTTGCAATTGCACAACATCGGATTTAAACTCTCCATTCACCATAGCACCAACCACAATCGCGCAGGCCAAAGAGTACACGTGTAGTGACCCCATAGCAGCTTGCGCACTCCCATCAGTGTATATGAAACAACGTAACTCCTCAAGTGGGCGCATAGTCAAAGGGGCAGGATGAAAAAACTCATACTGCAAGAACTCCTGATTTTGCAATGAGGGATCAAAATGAAAGTCACATCTGGAGAAGTTAAGGATGTAGCCCATTCTTAACCGTTATACCCCTGTATGATTGTCTTCACTTTGAAAGTGATAAAAATAAAGGTTTTAAAAAAAAAAAGGATGTAGCCCATTGTTTCCACCTTGTGTGCAAGGCTTTTGTATTCGGTACACTGGCTCTCGTCAATGCTTCTAGGGCAGGATATGGTGTAACCACCAAAATGCGCTTTCCCTGTGACAGTGCACGTTCTTTCAGAATTGCCATCTGCACTGCTGTTAAAACTCTTTCCACAGTGGAAAAGCGCAACTCAGCCGAAGTGTACAAGAGTGATTTTGTAAGCGATAGGGACTGTGTCACCCTCATTAAAAGTGAGGTACGTGAAACCCACGGCACCAGGTACGATTCTTATTACCAAGTTCCTGTGGTTATCGCGGGTCAGCAAGAATTTAGATTCAAGTAAGTCAGCCTGCAAAGATTGCAAAATGGCTGAGTGTTCAGGCAGCCAACATGCTTTTGTGAAAAAGGCTTGTATCAGCGCATAAACGGCTTGATACCTTGAGCATAATCCGGTATGTAAGTTCGACCAAAATTCAAAAATCCTAACAATGCCTGTAACTTTTTCAGTGTTGTGGGAGCCCGCAAAAGTGTGCATTTCTCTAAGAAATGGGGTGCCAAACCACGACCCTCATTATTGAGCTCATAGCCCAAAAACAACACAGTGTACTCAGCAATGTGAAATTTAGCAAAATAGAATTTGTAGCCCACTTCAGCAAAATGGCAAATAATGCGGTCTAATCAGCACAGATGCGGCTATAATTTGTCGTCTGTGAGATATATGTCATCCACATACGAACACGCATCTGTGTCGATCATTAGAAGTAGAGATACAATGCGGGAGGCAAACACTCCAGGGCTGTTTTCATAGTCCATACATAGTCGTTTGAAATGTCTTTGCTTACTGCCACTTGTAAAAGCTGTCCATTTACTACTAACAATGGGCAGATGTGGGCAAAAAAAACATTGCATATGTCTAGCGTGGTTTTGAACCTTTTACGCACTAGACTATCCACAAGGGCAGAACTGTGAGTATTCTGCACCACACACTTACTACAACGAGAGTTGAGTTGGCGGTAATCCAATACCAGACGGTACGAACCATCGGGCTTGATCACAGTAAAAAGTGGGTTATTCATCGGAGACACAGAAGCTTCAATCACACCTTGATATTCCAATTGTTTAAGGATTTCTGCGACGGAGGCTTTCGCCTCACGTCGCAAGGGGTATTGGGTTTGGGGTTGTTGCATTGACCGCAACGGTAGCTCATGTCGAGGAGAAAGTTTATCCCAACCACAATGAATGCGATACAACGCAGGCGCTAGTGCCTTAGCCCAATCATTTGCCAAATGCAGGGCCTGCTCCTTCGGCACTGTGTGCATGAAAGTGGGGAGGATTACCTCCTCCCTTGCGGAGCTGCCAACCCAATAGAATGTCATAGGTGTCAGAAAGATGTTCCTAAAACACCCCCTAAATTTCACGTTCTTTTTCCACTTCAAATAACAATGTAATTTTACAAAGCCGGTCTGGTGGAGCTGCCCTAGTGTCAGCTGTTTCGACTACTACATAAGTCCCAGTCGCTGTCACCCTCAGTGCCTATCGCACAATAGTAATCTACGCTGCGCTGTCCAGCACCGTCAGCGCCCAAGTCTGATTCCGCAGCTGCATCCTCACTATCCGTGGCATATCTCGCTGTTACCGCAGCAACTTTTTTCATTTGAAACTGGGGTCTTGCACGTTGTACGTCTTCCTGCTTCCCCTGTCCATCAGCTTTGCGAGGCTGATCTCTGCTTTGTTGTCCACCTCGACCTCTGCCGCCGCCTCCTCCTTCAGTGGAGCCCACCGTGGTGTCCTGTGAAGAACGAGGAGAACGTCTGTCAGGAACCTGAAACCTATCAGGTGACTTAATAGTAGTGCGGTCTTGCAATTCATAAGTAAGCTCAGCAGCGGCAGGTGTTGGTGAAGCATCGCGGGACCCTTGTTTATGTTGCTGTGTACCTTGCTTCTTGATCTTACTACAATTTTGATTCTGAACTTTTGGAGCGTCATCCTTATCAGTTGACGCTTGCTGTGCTTGCTGTTGCTTTTCATTTTTTAGCGAAAGGGTTAAGCCCCAAACTATTATGGCCAATGGTCTTATAAGCCTCCGTAATAATTCTAGGTAACTGATGGGGTTTATCCGGGTCAGGGATCGCGCGTAGGGCATTAGAGACCTGGAAACTCACTGCATCTCCCCTAACATTAGCAAGTATGAGATCGCGAACCATGTCAAACACTCCCAAAAGACGCATCCCTAATTCCACAGCCGCCTCTGGACCATGTTCGTCCTGCACACGTTTGATCATAGTAGTCATAGACGGAGTGCGGAAGCACCGCGTGTAGACCGCGGCAAAGACTACCCTCCTTGTTGTACATTCAGTTACGTCAGGGGCTTAGTCTTTTTGCAAACTAAGTGTCAAAATCCTGTGTTTCTCAGCAGGATTAGTATTTGGAAACACTGCTTCCAGCTGGTTGAATTTCTCGGCAAGCCAAAAAGGTAATTCATCCTTATCTTGGGGTCACTTGCCCATAACTGCATTAACTGTGACAAGACTGAGTTTCAGCCCACCACCGCCAGCTGGATGCACCACACCTGCCGGGGCCCCTCCCGGGAGGTTGCGGGAAATGTAATGTACCTGACCCCTGATTACCGCTATTGCTGATGCATACAGGGGTCTAATCTGCAGCGCTGTCATAGTGTTCTCATTTGGATGCCGGGTATAACGTCGCCACGTCGCCCCTGGAATAGACAATGGGCCTTGTCTGAACCCAGAAATACAGTGGGGAGCGCGCCATTAAACTAAACGGCGTGCTGGAAAGCATTTAGAGGAATTTCTACTGTCCGATACGGGGTACAGCAGGCTCTGCAGCCGGAGTGCACGTATGAAACGCACCCGAAACCGCATCCACCGCAGGAAACGTGACCCAGGAGTAGAACAACTCAAAAGTATATGCTGTCTGAGCTGAAACTACAAAGACCACTGTTTGTCCTGCCAGGTCTACCTGATAATCCTGTAAATGATTCCGCACAGCAATACGACTGTGAGCTGGAATATCCACCGCCATATAAAAAAACAATATAATGAAAACACAATGTACAATCAAAGCGCACAACTGGGTAGTAATTCAAAGAAAAACGTTTGAAAGGATCGAGCTCAAAAAAACCTATATAAATATAGGTAGCTTTTATCCGTCACTATTGTTATCCGGAAACAATAGTGAGGGTGTCACGGACTAAAAAATGCACCACTCAAGTGTATCACAATACAACCAGACTCGTAGGAGGCGCCATGTTGCATGGATTTCTGCTCGTATACAGAACTGTGCACAGAGCATTAGGACATTAGTGAATTATGGTGCGCCAAAAACTCACCTCCTGTGCCTAACAAAACCCTTACCAGCTAGCAATCAGTGTCACATTAGAACTTCGTCCTATAGCAAAGAAACCAATGATTAGACAACCCAGAACATGCGACATAGGACTATCTCAGGAATTGTGGCAAGTGAGGACACTCTTTGGTTACACTCATAGTAGTTCGTAACTGGAGTAATAAAGAGACACGGTAAGGTTAAAATCTTTATTTTAACACTGTGTCCGCATTCACAGTACCTTAGAAAACACAAGCAGACATATTATTAATAATAATGTGATTAGCTGGGTTACAATTCCATAAAACACAAAAGGAGGAACCATATTACAATAGTAGTGTAAACAGGTAAAATATAGTGCCTAGTTATACACCCTCCCTATATAGGATCATTATTATTATAAAATATAGAAGGTCTCACGAGCATCGAGGGACCCCATTTACCTTTCCGCTCAGTAAATGTAAATTACATCAGGATCAGCGTATGTCTCTCTGCATCCCTGGATTCTTCCAAGTGTGTGAGGTTATGTCAAGTGTGCTATGATAAATGCAGCAGAATCTCACTCAGCTCACAGCTGCCAAAATATTGTGTCTAGAAAGTGTTACACGGGCATGCAGAAAAACAGGTTTACGCGTTATGATGGCCTTGGCGGCTAAGCACTCACTGTACAGACTGAGGGTACGATCTATGTCTAGGGAAGGAAAAAACAAACGCTTTCCCATGTGAGAACCTTCTAAAAAGCTACCTCGCAAAAACAACTAGCAGCAGTGTCGTGCGCAAAAGCAGTCAAAGGAAATTCAGAAAAGCCATGCTAACATAACGTACACGCATAAGGTGGCCCGAATCCACACAACAGTGTGTCATCACAAGAAGTGACATCAGATGTTAAGACCCCCACACATATGTTTATCAGGTATATCATCAGTACATTTAAGCGCATTTTTATATTTAGAGTTGGGGTTGTGCCTAAAAAGTGGTGCAATACTGATTGAAAATCTGGGCCTCAACTAATATATTTATATTTTTAAACCCTGACACAAAGAAATTACCAACAAAGAGAAGCATGGTAGTAGAACTGTTCTGCTTAACTGGTTGCAAAGTCTGCCTTCTAAAATATTTTAAGTGGTTAAGGCATCTGCTACAGAGGCGCCCAGTAAATCTTAGGCAAAAATAATAATGCTGAGATAACTCTGGAGGTCAACGCATTTGCTGGAGAGATCTGTGTTTTGTGTAGCTCAGATTTGAATCAAAGTAGTATAGAAAAATATGGTGTCTCCTGCAAAGCACATCGTGTAACATGCACATCACAGATTTTTATTTTATGTAGATAGGTAAGTAGATTACTGCTTTGTACACAGAGATCTTTTTTGTTACTAGCAGTTCATAAATTGTAATCCTTATAATAGACCACAGGAACCTATGAAGAGTATGTGACTCCTACACCTTGTAAGTTGTAACCCTCACTGTCTCAAGTAACACATCCTGCACATTTATTTAAAACAATTACATGATTTATTGTCATCGGATAATGCATATGTTACGTAAAGAGGTCTAACACCCTGCATTGGAATGAGTAGTTCTATAAAAGAAATAAAAGTGTACTATTTAAATTGTTATTAGTGTAAATACTGGGACAGACCAACACATCTGACATTCTTACAGTGCGTGCACTTACATACAGGGACAGAACAAAGTAAAAAGCATGCCTCTCTTAACTTAACTACCTGTGAAGAGATAACAAGCTGTGTGCTTTTGTTTCCCCTCTGTTGTGTTTGCATTTAAGTGTGTGGTTCCAGGCCAACTCCAGTCAGGATACCCATCAAAAAGACGCTTGATGGCCCCTTTACTTCTGCCTTTATCCTTGGCCGAGCTGGAGGTGAAAATAAAACCCTCATTGCCTGCACTTTTCTGCTGGGAATGGAAAGCAGACAATGTACAGGCCCTGCTGAACGTGTGTCAGTGACTGACAATTACACTGGGACAAGTTCAACATATTTCTGTGGGGCCCAACTTCTTGACCAGGTGGACTATATACAATAGGGGATTTAAATAAAGAGGATTAGTCTGGTAGCCTCAGAAAAGCAGAAAGGGTCGAAAGGTACCCTGTTAGATTGCCCAGAGCAGAGCCCAGCTGGGCAACTGTCAAAATAAAAAGTAAGACTTGAGAGAGGGAAGCAGAAAGAGGATAAATATTTACAAATGTGTTCCACTGGCAGACATAAATGGTCTGGAGGGTCACTTGGCCACCAAAATAGCACTGTAGACTTAGGGAGGAAGGTTGAATGCTATTAAATGCCCCAGCTCAATCTTTATGCAAGAAGGCATATAATTGACAAGGATGGACGGAGGATCCTTCCCTGTTGCTGCAACAAGATTCTCCCAAAGGGGCAGTCTGTTTGGAGGATCAATGCTCAATAGGAGAAGCTTGGGTTACCAGACTCTCCACGCCCAGTCAGGAGCCACAAGAATGACTTGGGCCTGATCACTCCTGATCTTATTGAGCACTCTTGACAGAAGTGTTATGGACAGAATAACATATAGGAGGCCTGTGCTCCACACAAGATGAAAAGCGTCTCTGAGCAAGAGCTACCTTTGAAACTACAATGTGCAAAATTGCTGACATTGTGTACTCTCGGCGGAGGGTTTGGAGTTTGAGGGTGTGGGGTTGTGGGCTGACCAGAACTCTGGCCACCGACCCATGAGGTCAGAACGAGCCGTGCCCTCAGCTGCATAGAGGTTGCTGAACTTGTGCAGTCTTGTGGCTGGGTCCATAGCCATGAAAGAGGCAAAAAGTAGACAGGTGATGTTTAGTCACTGAGAGGCTCAATAATCTGGCTGTAGCCCAAGAGTCCTTAAAGCGCTCCGGGGCAATTTTTGCTTTGTCTCCAAAGAGACGGGTGCTATCAAAGGGTATGGCAATGAGGGAAGCCTTGACATCAACAGAAAAGCCAGAAGTTCTCAGCCATGCACTGCGTCAAACAGCCACCTTCGATGAAATCGTTCTGCCTACCGAGTCAGTCGTGTCAAGCCCACAATAAAGATGTAGTTTCTTATCTATAACCGCATTTTCAGCTAGGAGAGTTGGTGAGATCCTGGACTTTTGAGCTCACGAGCCAAACACAGTCTTCCACTTGTCCAAAGCAGTATTGCATACCCATCCCAAGTTGTCTCAAATTTCCATGTAAATCAGATGATTGCTTTACCCATGTTCTTTCAAAATCCTCCTTCTCCAGCACAGAGAGCCTTTCACTCGCTATATGTAAAGATGGTGTTAAAATTCTATTTGGGCAAGACCAAGTCCCTTTGCAAATAGCAACAGCTATTTCAATTATGGCCCAGTTAGCACAGTGTTAGCTACCTCCAAACACTCTCGTCTCCAAACACTCGTCTCTTGCAGCCTCTGCTGGTATCAGCTAGCTAAAAAATCTCTTAGTAGTAAGCTTAAAGCTCATTTTACTAGAGAAAAGGCAGCTACTACATCCTTGATGACCCTTAGCTGTGTGGAGGAGCGCTAGTATTGGAGCTCAAACCTGGGTCGCTCTGTTTGGTCCCTAAGCCTTGCCGGTGTCGGAGCCGGTGTTTTGAACTTACCGACACTCCTTGCGTGGCTGATATCTCCGAGGGACGCTGCCTGCCTGTGAACTCTGCGTGTGGTGGGGCTGAGAGGCTGCAACAGGGGAGGAGCGCGGCAGGGACTCACTTTCCCAGGAGTCCCTGCGTGGCCAAGCAACATCCGGTCAGCGCCCCCTGCTAGCCCCGCCCCCTGCCCGGCATACAGGTGAAAAGTCCCACAATTCCCGCCGGAAAAGTGTGACCCTTAGCTGTGTGAAGGAGCGCTAGTATTGGAGCTCAAACCTGGGTTGCTGTGTTTGGTCCATAAGCCTTGCCGGTGTCGGAGCCGGTGTTTTGAACTTACCGACACTCCTTGCGTGGCTGATATCTCCGAGGGACGCTGCCTGCCTGTGTACTCTGCGTGTGGTGGGGCTGGGGCTGAGAGGCTGCAACAGGGGAGGAGCGCGGCAGGGACTCACTTTCCCAGGAGTCCCTGTATGGCCAAGCAACATCCGGTCAGCGCCCCCTGCTAGCCCCGCCCCCTGCCCGCCCACTAGTTATAGGAAAGCTTGTTGTTCCGTCTCACGGGACGCCGGGCAAAGCCCGGGCAAAGGGCGGGTCGTCTGGGGCCGTCCGGGGCCAGCAGGGGCCGGGGCGGGCCATCCCCCTAAGCACTGTGAGTAGGTGAAGTAGTGTGTCTTTGTTACATTGACCTGGAAAACATATCTCCTACTGGTATATGTCAAGTGCAACTTCTATGTCTACTCGTTCTGGGAAATGCATTGGGGGGGGGGGGGTGACCATATAATTGGAACTATGGACCAGTTCATCACCAGGGCAGTCTCCGTTGTGGAGAAAGAGATTGCCTTAACGGAACGCAGACTCTTTCGTGAGTATCTCGCACATAAACGTTCATCTTTGGGTACATTGGCCATGGTTCCTTCACCCTCCAACATTAATTCTGCTATCCCCTTGCTAAATGTTACCTCAAGTAATGAGCAATCCCGCGTGAATGAAACTAGGGAAAGTCTGGAAATACTACCAAACCCCGAGGTAGAGAATGGGGGTATGAGTCTTGCGCCTGAAGCGGCTGAGCGACCTGCACCATTGGGGGTGCCACTGACCACTTCTCCAGTAATAGTGATTCATGAGGCTCCCAGATTACATCCTACATTACCTTCTCCGGCGAGGCTTGAACTTGCTACATCAAAAAGAAAACAAATTATCTCACCTCGCAAGGGGAACAGGTTTAAAGCTTTTAAAAGAATGAGGAAAAACTGTGTGAAGGAGGGTGTTTCCAGGAAAGGTGGAGGGGTAGAGGCCAAAGCCCTCCAGGAACAACCGGGGGGCGAGTCATTGGGTGACCATGGTGTTATACAGTCTGGCAATGGCCATCTCCCTCCTTCAAATGGCCCCTTAGTAGAAACACCCTTGATAAATAAAATACAACAAATAATGACCACTCTGATCCTCCCCGTGGTGGAAAGACTAAAAGGGCTCTCGGAGCGACTGGGTAAATTTGAGCAAGCTTCTCTGGATAATTTTTTTTCACTAAAAACACTAATTAAATTGCATACAAAAATTAGGGGGGACGGGACTGGGGGGAATACAGACTCGAGACCCCCAAATTCCAATGACCATATTCGGGCTAATGGCAAAGGGGAGTCGCAACAAGATATAAGGGACCCTATAGTAAATGCTTGTCCAACAGTCGCCATTGGCCTTTTACCTATGGCCGGAGGTGTTGATACCAATGACCAAGCTCGTTCAGTACCACCAAAGTGGAAGACTAATACCACAGAGAGCAAGAAAAGTTCTACAGCTACTGACACAATAAGGGCACTGAGGATCAACGATCGGGCTGGTAATGAATCACTTAGTGAGTCAAGCAATTTAACCATTGCAAGAAAAGTACATTTTGAAAGTTACATAGGACCAGCTCAGGCCCCCAACGCTGATCTTCCACATGGCTGTCAACCCTTTGTAGTGGTCCTTACTGGGGTCCCTCCGCTAAAATCGGAAATAAAGGAATCTTATGATGAACTCAAAAACAAAACACTATACTGGCTTAAAGAAAACAGACCTCTTCACCATACTATAAATTGCCAAGTTATTCATGTTAGAAGGGTCAATTGGGTGGGCACCAGACCTAAAGATATAATGGGGGATTGTATCTTAGTCGATTTTAAAGATCCTTCAGTAGCCCATCTAGTTTATAGCCAGGAACAGGGTAGAGGTAATACAGGAATCAGCACCCGTGATCTTAGTTACTTCTACCCACAACCAACGTCATCATGGAAAAGAGGACCATCCCAGGTGGTCACGAGGGGTAGTAGGTACTCGTTTTTTGATTTACCTTCACCTGGTCCTGGAATGTTGCATCAGAATAGGGGCTTGAATACAAATTGGTCATGGTGGGGCTACTGACATGTTGGACAACCCCCCCTATGAGAACAACCCTTTCTTTTTGTAGACCAGCCCTCTTTTTGGGACATAATCAGCCCGGTGGCTACAGAACTTGTTTCCAACCTGGATCCATGTGATAGCTTACCTTCTGTCTGCCTGTCTAGAGAGCTACCTACTAGAGTACCTGACGTTGTGATTAGTGAATTAAGACAGTTGGATTCATCCTCTACATACAAATTTGGACAAGGCACAGATCTCAATAACGGGGCTCTGGTTTCTGTCGAAGGGGGTAAGGCAGTTGTAGAATTAAAGTCCTTGAATATCTTTTCCATTTCTGCGGTTACCCAAGTAATGATGCCATCTGTAAAGCTAATGTCATGGAATATCGCGGGGTTATCCAGAAATCTTCGGGACAGCGTCTGGAGCTCCTATATGGAAGAGCAAGACATTATTCTCTTACAAGAGACTTGGGCTACAGACATTGTCCACAGACTGGGTTACAAGACTTTCCACTGTGGATCAATTCCCTCAGTGAGAGGAAGACCATCGGGGGGTTTATTAATTTGGGTAAGAATAACTTTGAATGTTGATGTTTCCCCCTTCCTCTCCCCTCCCATGATCTTCTCTGTGTCAAAATGTCGACAAAAGAAATGGGGGTATTGTATGTGATAAATATTTATAATAGGCCCAACTCTCAGAATAAGGAATCCGTGGCTGTAGAACAATTGAGATCATATTTGGATACATTGGAAGCTGACTCACAAGTTCTTATAGGTGGGGATTTCAATTGTCGCTTTGAGCCTGTCTTGGGACTTGAAAACATTCTTGAGGAACAGGACGGGGCAAATAACATTCCTATGCTTGATAGTTTAAGACCAGTCAAACGTACAGTGGCAGCCATACAGATTTTCCAGTTAGCTATGGCCCATGAGCTAAGGGCATGTAATGGTCGATTTGACTCTGATAAACCAGCAGCCTATACATATAGGAAAGGTAATTGTAAATGGCTCATTGATTTTATAATGGTTACAATTAATTTGTGGCATTTGCTATTGGACTTTAGAATAGAGCACAGAACAGAGAGTGATCATTTCCCACTACAATTGAGGTTGGATGCAAAGTTATTTATGGACCCAATTGTCGGGATAGAGTCAACTAAGGAGGAGGGTGAGCTCCAGGTTTCGAACAACAGGCGGTCCGTTAAATGGCCTTACATTCTAGCCAAAGAAGAGATAATGGTAAATATTTATAACACTTTTGCAGATACCATCTCCCGCTATGGAAACCTTTGCTTGGGTTCCCAGGAAGTCCTTGACATGCACCATCAGCTGGTGGATTCCCTGACCCCTCTCCTGAGTAAAATTTAAGCTAAGGATAAAACAATTAAGACTAGGCACACCGAACTAGATAATCCCTGGTATAATAAGAAATGTTGTTTAGCAAAATCCAATTTAATTCAGGCAGTTAAGACTAAGGATCGGGTGAGTATCAGAGAGGGCAGACATGTTTATAATAAGACCCTTACCCTGGCAAAAAAGGAATGGGATGACTCTGTTTGGGAGGATCTTCTTAATGCAGCCAGGATGCGAGATCAATGTACCTTCTGGAGCCTGATATCTAAACAGAATAAGACGGGACGATCCATTACGGATCATTATCTAGATGAAAAAACTTGGTTTGATAACTTTTCTAAATTATATGACTTAGGAGAAGTGGGCCTGGGTATTGACGACCAGGAAACTGACCGGGTTTCGAGCGCTGGTTTGTTACAGTTTAGTGAAGAGGAGACAATGCGGGCACTCCACACCACTAAGGCAGGGAAAGCACCAGGCCCATATAAAATTCCTGGGGACTTATTTAAACACGATATTGAAGTTTGGTGCCCGTATATAAATTTCCTTTGTAACTCCATAGCGGCAGGGACACCAATTCCCGAGACCTGGAAAGGGGCCGAAATTGTCACAATTTTTAAAAAAGGGGATCGATACGATCCAGCCAATTACAGACCGATCAGTTTAATTAATCTTTTACAAAAAATATTTGCCAGACATATTTTAAACCGCTTTTTAGAGTGGATAGAGGAATCCAAGATCCTTTCTAAATACCAGGCCGGGTTTAGATTAAAGACAAGTACTGTAGACCAGGTCTTTAGGTTTATGTGTATTTGTTGGAAGTATGTAAACATAAGGAGGGGTAGCTTGTACGTCTCATTCATGGATCTACGTGCAGCGTTTGATCTTGTTCCCCGTTCCCTTTTGTGGGCCACTTTGAGGAAAATGGGTGTTCCGTGTGAACTTATTTCAGTACTCGTTAGGCTTCACACAGGAAATAATGCCAAAGTGAGGTGGGGGAGAAATGGTGAGGTCTCTAAGGCAATACCAGTGAAAAGGGGGGTACGGCAAGGATGCATGCTGGCCCCCACGCTTTTCTCCCTCTACGTGAATGATATTCCGCCTTTTTTGGCTAATTGTAACCATGATTCTCCAAAGTTGGGCAACGAGGTGATCACAGCATTATTATTTTCTGATGACACCATCTTAATTTCTCAAACTCCAAAAGGACTTCAAAATATGGTAAACCAGTTTTATAGCTATTGTGTGGTAAAGGGGTTAGAAATTAACTCCTCAAAGACTAAATATATGGCCCTAAACCCACATAAATCTTTTAAAAAGAACCTGGTCCTAAAAGATACAAAATTAGAATATGTGGAGTGCTTTAATTATCTAGGCATTATGCTGGATAATAAATTACCATGGAAGGGCCAACTGGAAAAAAGCAGGTTGATACTCAAACATAATTCACTGCCTATCTTAAAAACTCATGGGGGGAGCCTCTCCAAAGCTATTACACCGGCGTTGGAAGTATTTAAAGTAAAAGCGCAAACAGCAGCACTATATGGTGCCGAAATATGGGGACCCCATTCTAAAAGGAATTTTGACCATGATGAAAACAATTTCATAAGACGGCTACTTAGAATTGCACTGAGAACGCCCTTAGTTCCAACGAAGCTTAAATGTTCCTTACTCATTAAACGCTAACTGCCCCACCCATCTAGAGGTGGTAGGCCCCTTTTCCTGCAAATCCTGCTGTGCACAATTTACGACTGTTCACACTGAGACTCCGCGTATACAATGTGAGGATTTGTTGCTACCCATGCCATCACCTGCCGTAGTTACCACCCCGCAAGGGAGGAAAAACATCTTATGCAATACAAGGTCCCTATCAAAACACGCGGTGGAGGTATGGGATATGATATCCTCTAGTCAACCAGAGCTGTGTTTTCTTACTGAAACATGGCTCAAACCACATTGCACACCGGCCATTACTCTTGCAATTCCATGTAATTACAAATTACTGCGACTGGACCGCCCTATAAAAATTGGTGGCGGAATCGCTGTAGCATACAAAGATGAACTAAAAGCAACAATCTTAGAAGCGTTTTGTTCCCCTGACTTAGAAATCCTGATTTTTAAGATACAGTCCTCTAAGGAAAACTATAAAGGTGCCCTAGTTTACAGGCCACCTGGCACCTACAAAAATTTCTCCAACATTCTAATTGAATTACTTGCCCCACATATAAATAATGATGGGGAGTTCACATTAGTTGGAGATTTTAACGTCCATGGTGAGAAACACGACTGCAATGATGCTCAATCATTGATAACAGACCTATCAATGCTAGGTCTGACATTAAAGAACAAAGGACCCACGCATCAGGCTGGTCATACTTTGGACTTAGTTTTCTCGAATGTCCACGCAATTTCATGCCCACCTGCCACTCAGGTGAGCTGGACCGATCATTTCGTTGTGGAATTTATAACCCCCCCCCCAGGCACATAAACCCACGCACCACAGCACACTACCTTGCATCCGTAGACAGTGGCACAAAGTCACCAATTCCACTTTTAAAGATAATTTTAACCCTCCCACAATACGACATTTAAATGATACTGAAGCAGCCCTCAAGAAAGTGGATGATGAAATCAGGAAAACTATAGACAGAATTGCTCCATTAAAATTTTTTAAATCCAAGCCAATTAGGAAGCAAGAAGTCTGGTTCTCCGATAAACTAAGAACTCTCAAACAAGGAGCCAGGAAATTAGAGAAAATTTGGAGAACATCCCATCTTCTAGGGGACAAAGAAAAATATTGGAGCGCTTTATCCTCCTATCATAAAGCAATTCGCTGCGCGCGTAAAGCACATATTGCTACCCAAATACAAGAAGCTGGAAACTCCCCTCGAGTTCTTTTTCAAATAGTACAGACATTTGCTAAACCAACAGCATGTGAAGCTCCTGATACTTCGTCCCAACAGTTGTGTGATGAGATTTCATGTTTCTTCACCAACAAAATAGATAAAATCTACGATAAGATTTTATATACCAATCAGGCTTCAACTATTACTCCGGTGAACCCCTTACCCACCCCCCTTGACTCCACACCAGATTCACAATCTCTGGATATCTTTCCCCCTGTTTCATCTCAAGAAATATCGCGACTTATGAAACAAATCAAAAGTGGCAGCCCAGAGGATGCTATACCAGCCAGACTAATACCCACTTTGGATGAACACCTTAGCCTACTGATTACAGAACTAGTGAACCTTTCACTCATCTCAGGCACTGTCCCCAAAGAATGGAAGCGAGCTCTTGTCAGACCTTTGAGGAAGAACACCGCCCTACCATGGTCTGACTTGACAAACTTAAGACCCATCTCTCTGCTTCCTTTCTTGGGGAAAGTCACAGAAAAATATGTCAATCAACATCTATCTAGACATATTGAACAAGTTCATGCCTTGGATGAGTCCCAATCTGGATTCCGCCCCAAATACAGTACTGAATCCACCTTGCTGTCTGTTACTGATGATCTCCATGCCTACCAGGACAAGGGCCTATCAGTCATCTTGGTTCTTTTAGATCTATCGGCAGCGTTCGACACCGTATCTCATTCCATCTTAATTCAACGGTTGTCGAGCGCTGGCCTTAAGAACAAAGCCCTGGAATGGCTAAAGAGTTTCTTGGCTGATCGTACCCAGAGAGTCACCATGGGCACATATCGCTCGGCGGAAATTGAGATTTCTAAGGGGGTGCCACAGGGCTCATGTCTGAGCCCTACACTCTTCAATATCTACGTGGCCCCCCTGGCAGGAGTGTTGCGTAGATACGGATTTGTCCCCGTATCCTACGCAGATGACACTCAACTCCTGTTTCCCTTCAAATCTCTTTCCGCCGAAGTTAAGAACTCTTTTTCAGCTGGCATGAAAGCAGTAGCACATTGGATGTCCTCCAACTACCTCCAATGCAATGTCAGCAAGACAGAGATCATGCTGTTTGGAGAAGCTAAGATACTCTGGACTCCGGACTGGTGGCCTGCTGAGCTGGGGGCTGTCCCTGAACCCAAGAAGATTGTGAAGAACTTGGGCATTCGACTGGACCAAGATCTGTCTCTTAAACAGCATACCAGTTACATAGCAGGGATATGCTTCCACAACATCGGCCTGCTTCGCAAAGTCTTCCCGCTTCTACCTAACTCAGTGAGGAAAACCTTGGTGCAAGCACTTGTACTGAGTCGGATAGACTACTGCAACGGTCTGTTAATCTCAGCCAATGAAGGAGTGCTAGACAAACTGCAGGTCATTCAGAACACAGCAGCTCGCCTTGTTCTGAATGCCCCTCCGAGAACTCCCTCCAAACCCCTTCTTGAGCAACTGCATTGGCTCCCAGTCAGACAAAGGGCCAAATTTAAAATGTGTTGCTTAATCCACAAGTGTCTGAACGGACAGGGACCTACTTATCTCGAACGGAGATTTGTTTCTTATGTCCCAGCGCGGTCCGTCAGATCAAGTACCAACCTTCTACTTGTGGTCCCCCATGTTAAAAAGGCCAGGCATGGAGGTAGAGCTCTATCCACTCTAGGACCAAAGATGTGGAACAAACTGCCTCTGACCTTACGACAATGTAGTGAACATCTAACATTTCGTAAGCAACTAAAAACCATTTTATTCAAAAATCAAATTTAAACATCTCACAGTATATCAATAAATTCGTGGAGTTACCGGTCAAAAGCGCAGAGATACGCCTGATGGAGTGATTCTAGCGCTATACAAAACCACAAATAATAATAATAATAATAACGTACCTGGATATTGATAACAAGCGTACAGACCTTCAGGCGTATTTAAGGCCGTTGCTTTACTGGGTGAGATTATGGACCACGCCAGAGCTCCATGACTATAAAAGTGGGTTACTAGAAATTATGGGATTGAATACACTTAATTCTATTACATGGTTAAAACACATTTCTAACTGGTTCTTTAAACTAGGGCTAGCTCACTTTTGGGATAATCCTTTGTCTTTGACACCGAATTGTAAAAAGCTATTAAAGCTTTCCTTCTGGTCATATGTTAATAATGAAAGGCTACATTATTCTAATATGGGTACACTAACCCTTAAGTTTTTGCTACTTAAGGATACAGCTTCTTTTGAACCATTCATGGATGAAATAGAACCACCACTTGCCAAAACAGTATTCCTGCAATTTAGATATGGAGTACTGCAGATAAATGCAAACACTTGTAGGTGGGGACACAACATAAATACGGAGCTTTATCTCTGTACTGTATGCGTACAAAAAGTAAAAGAAGACGAAGCTCATGTGCTTTTCTTTTGTCCAGTTTATAAGAAACCTAGGGTAAGATGGATCAAACCATTGTGTAAAAACTTGGGTGTAAGAACATTTAAAGAAGCTGAGCACTTACTTAGATCCACTACTTCCCAATTGGTAGTGTTTGGTGTAAGTAGGTATCTATTTAGTGTTTGTATGATTAGGATGAAACTTGGTGTCAAAACATAAGGCTTGGTTCCCTCTATTTATGTGCATATTATGCATTTTTATAGTTTTATTTCTATTCTTGATGTATGTTTTAAGTATACTGGCTTTTTTAATTATTTATATGAAACGAATCTGATTTTATTTTGGTAATTGTAATTGATTATAATTGTAATCCATAGATTGTGACTTTCCTCTTGTGAGCCTCCCCCGAAGACATTTATTGTTCATGTCATTTTTCTGTGCTTCAAATGTAATCATTGGATTTAAAAAAAAAAAAATGACATATTTCTCGATTTTTATACTTTTATGGCTTGTAGCCGAAATAAAGTTTTCAATCAATACATCCTTGAGGAGGAGCATTCCCTTGGCAGATATTTGCACAGCAGCTAATTGCTAATAAGTCCACACTTTCACTAGACACTACTGCCTTGACACAGATGCTAGAACAGATGTTCAAGTAGGACAGGCTTCTCTCAGAAATCTGTTTGCTTAGCGGTGTCCGTACCTTTTGGTTTCTGTCGACTCCATTATTGCAGGGGGGATGAGCTTGCTATTCTATTAAATGCGTATGACTATACATTGACATCCCCTACAAGAGAAGTTATAGTTTCTTACCGGTAACTCCAGTTCTCTTGTAGGGGTATTTCCATGATTCTCCTAAGCAAGCCTTCCTCCTCCCCGGTGGAGTAGACAGGCATTTTCATGCTTTGCTATTAATTAGCTAGTACAGCCTTCAGAAAGAACTGAGGTAACTGCCTTTGGCTGGGCATGATGGGATATTGGAGGTCTCTCTGCTCTTAAAGGCACAGTCTCTACTTTTCTTCACTTATGATGACAGCCCATGGGCTACTCTACACTGCACTTCTTCATCTCTATTTTCTCTCATAGCAAAAGGGGTAGTAAAGGCTCTTTTCTATGCCCTTACAAATATTTTTGTCATGTACTAGATGCATATGTCTTTTCAGTCTCCAAGATGCAAAATTATGGCCATTGTAGCCTGGCCCTTAGGCTGCATTATGACTTTCTTAAGTGACATTTCAAGGCCTTCACAAAGAAAGGCAAACTCCAGCACTTAAGAAGTTATATTAGCTAAAGTGCTACTGGCCCCGCAGATGGGCAGGACTATTCAATGCTTATGGCTATACCTGGAAATCCCATACGAGAGAATGCAAACTTTGTATCTCTCCTGTCTCATACTGCTTGGAAGAAGATGGCCTGAGGTCTTCCCTGGGACCTGTGCCATCACTTCCACACGTTTCCCACAGGGAGTGTGAGTAATGGTCCAATAGGCATGACTGCAATGCAAGGCTGGTGGAAGAAAACATTTTCCTGTACCCATCAATAATGCCCAAAAACACCATTACCTCTAAGTAGTTAATCCAAAAATCACTGTTAGCTCTTTTTACCTCTAGTCATCCTTGGACCCTTAAATCAGCCCTAACCCTTCTTTACCTCTACCTACCACCAAACCCTAAATTCACTCTTATCTCAGTTTATATTGATCCACCTCTGAATGATAAAATCACCTTTACCTCCCTTTACGTCTACTCACAATTGAACCCTAAAATCACACAGACATGATTCACAAAGATTAAGTTAGACCAAAATTCTAACTTACACCAAAAGTAAACTTTACCACTTTTCAGCATTCACAAACATAAGTTACTACTAGTATCTTTATCACTAGTAATTTTATTATTAGTAACTTTAGTAGTAGTAACTTAAGTAGAAGTAAGTTTACTAGTAGTAACTTACCTTTATGAATACGGAAAAGTAGCAGATTTCCTGCTTTGGACTAAGTTAGACTTTTGGTCTAACATTATGTTTGTGAATTGGGCTCTTTATTTCTCCCTGTCACTGAACCCTAAAATCACTCTTATCTCATTTTACCTCTACCCAGCCCTGAATCAAAAATTACCTTTACCTCCTTTTATCTACTGACCCAATAACCCTAAATGTATCATATCTTCCCTTCACATAAAACTATTACTGAACACTAAAACCACCCCTATCTCCCTTTACCTCTACCCACTTCATAATCCTAACATCACCCTTACCTGGTTACCTCCACAAATCTCCACACCTTAAAATCACACTTACCTCCCTTCACCATTACCCACTCCTGAACCCTAAATTCACACATATCACTTTGGGTCTGATGTAGGTAAATGGCATTTACCGATTCGTAAATACCAAATGTTTCCGATTCGGTATTTACAAATCGGTAAATGTTATGTAGGTATTTTTACAGATTTTTTTACCGATTCTGTAACATTCGGTAATTACCGAATCAGTATTTACCGATTTTGTAATTGCCATTGATTCCTATGGGCCTTGAGGCCCATAGGCACTAATGTCAATTACCGAATCGGTAAATACCGATTCGGTAAAATTACCGAATTTACAAGGGGGACAGGGTCACTTTGACACCCTGTTGCACCCCTGATTCAGGCATGTGTGCCATGTGGCACACATACATGCCCTGAGGGCATGTATGCGTTTCACATGGCCACATGGCACAGGTGTACATACACAGATGTGCATCTACACAGAGATTCGTTATTTACCATGCAATAATATTACATGGTAAATGACGAATTCTTAGGGGCCTGTGGCACTGTTTCCAGTGCCACCTACATATAGATTTACCGATTCTGTAAAATATACTCCCCCACATCTCAATCACCAAATACCGGTCGGTAACGGCTGAAATCGGCCGTTACCGACCGGTATTTGGTGACCTACATCTGGCCCTTTTTCTCTACTCACCAATTTTCCTAAAATCAATCACCTTTTCCACACTTTACCTGTATTCACCCCTGAACTCAAAAGTTCCCTTGTAGTTCTACTCATCCCTGAACCCTAAAATCACACTTACCTCTCTTTAACTCTATCCAACTCTGAACTCTCAACTCACCCTTAGCTGTCCTTACCTCTACTCACTCGTAAACTCAAAATTCACAGTTATCAATTTACCTCTACCCACCCCATAACCCTAAAATAACCCTTCCTTCTCTTTGCCTCTACCATCTAGCCACGCCTAAACCCTAAAATAAAACTTACCTCCCTCAGTGGTTCCCAATCTGTGCGCCATGGCTCCCTGGTGGGCCATCAAAACTAGCCAGGAGAGCGGCACCCCATGCACTTTAATGCATTCAAGGTTGAAAGGTTTGTTGGCTTCAGTTAAAATAGTTAGACTTAAAGGCAATGTGTCGATTATTTGTAAAGGACATGCCTACACCTGAAAACATATGACTTAATTGATGGCATGTCAAGGGAGATGACCTCCATATTTCACTGAATCCCCACGTTCATACATTCCCAAAGTAAGCAGAAGACATCTGATTTATTTTGTGATACTCGCCGATTGTTACGTTTTTTTCCCAAATGCATTTTACACCAATGCAGGTTATCAGGAAAGCAAATCTGTTCTATCTCTCAAACACACTAAGGGACTAATTATGATGACACAGTTGGGTACTGGGAACCACCCAACCTCAGGTCGGTGGTTCTGTCTGCAGTATTTGGATGCGACTACCCATACAGTGGTCAGAAACATACATTTTTCAATGGAAGCTTGTGCGGTGGGTGAAAAAGGCAAGGAGCACAACCTTATATTTAAAATGTTATGTTTTTGAACATCCCCTCCGGAGCCTGCCAAGCAATGCAGGGATATTTAGGGGGGCACAAGGCCCAAAGCGGAGGGCCAGGAGGGAAGGGGGCCCTGGTAGGGGCGACAAATGTCGCTCTCTGACAGGCTTTCCATGTCAAAAATGTTGACATGGAATGATGCCGGAAACCAACATTATAATCCCGACTGGGGGGTGACCATCATTGAAGGATTATGAAGTATTTTCGATGCACCAACAAGATCCTTGAGCCCATCGGAAGCACTGGATGGTCATTCCCTCTGCTGCCTCCAACTGCATTCATTGTAATGTGTCGGTCCAACCGTAGCAGCAGTTGACCGATGAGATGCAACCAACGAGATGGCAGTTGCATTCCGGCCACCATCATAATTGGCCCCCAAGTTTTATTAAGTATTAACATGTGTACTAAAACCATAGGTACTTTCAGTACATATTTCTCTCAGTATACACACATTTCCAGACAGCTCTGCTCTCTCAATAAGAACAGGAGAGTAATACACCATATGCAGCATAATGCCAACATTTGAAAGCAAGAAAGCGTGATGTATAAAAAAGAATCTGAGGAGTTTTTTGGCTTGCATGGAATTGAAGGCAATTTTAGGGAGGATAAAGCTAAAATAAAGCTGTATTGACTTTAAAAAATCGTGAGTAACACTGATGAGACAGAAGTGTTGGCACGTATGACATGGGTAGAGATGGAAGTGACTTGATAATGAGGCACATGCAATATATCACAAATATGAGTACAAAAAGAGAAGGAACAATTAGAACATCTTTCCTTAATTGTGTAGATTTATGTTTGGGTACATAGACCTCTTCTTAGAACTTCTTGTCCACTAATATCTATGTAGCCCAAGGGTTAATCGGCTATATCACTAAGCAGGGTATAAAGGTACCTATGCGAATCTGCAAGTAACCCTATTCAGCCCTGTTCTAAGTAATGTAAGGAATTTGTCTGCCAACAGTTTTTTATATTTCACATACTTCAATTCCGGTTAAACTTCTGACCCTGAATATTAATCTGTTTCATCATAATGCCAAGTAAGACACACGGCAGTGCAGGAGTGGTTTTCTGATCTGTATTTCACGGCAGCTGTCCGAAGTAAATCACCCATGGCACTGCTTTGTATTATTTAAGGAGACTGGGAGAGTCCTCCCTACAAAGCCAAGATGAAAATAACTAACCTCT
The DNA here is from genome assembly GCF_964263255.1 of Lissotriton vulgaris. Taxonomy (NCBI): domain Eukaryota; kingdom Metazoa; phylum Chordata; class Amphibia; order Caudata; family Salamandridae; genus Lissotriton; species Lissotriton vulgaris. Next base: position 93,725,577 of record NC_141695.1, read on the forward strand.
ATCCTGCTGACGTGCCTATGTGCTTAAACATAAGTGAACTATATTATAAAAGCTGAGATAAACTTACCTAGTAAGTAGCCAGGTTGTGTGCGCCGAGCAAGTCAGCTGCAGACTAGAGTCTGACCCAGGCAAGATACCTACACTATGTCTTTGGTCCTTTGTAAGCAAAGACGACTAATCTTGATAGTCAGGATAGTCACATGATTACAAGATGTTTCCATTAAGCATAGGCGTAAATTCCGTTTCGCGGGCGAATTTGCGGATTTTTGGCAATTTCGCGATCCGCGCGAATTTGCCCAAAAATCCGCAAATTCGTAAGCTGCGAATTATTTTGCTTGGTCGCACTTGAAAAATACAATATCGCGCGCGCGGCGTTGACTTACCGTGATTCTGAGTCCTCCGAGTTGTTTTGCTCCTGGTTTGCGTGTGCTGCGCCATTTTAGATCTTGCTGCGTGATCACGTGAGAGTTGTTCGAACGCAATTACGTTGTCGCGGCTCGCCATCTTGCACAGCGAGAGTTTGACAACGCGAGTACGTCATAAAGGCCCACGATCACGCATTGCGGGAGTAAACAATGCCGAATACGTAGATGCTCGCGTTCCCGAAATTGCAAAAATTACAACTATGCACAAGAAATCCACTGCAGGAAGCATAAACCTTGCGAAAATTATGATTTTGATCAGAATAACTCCTCAGATAGACATTTGGCTGCACTTTTTGGTGCAAGGAGTCCATTTTTGGGGGGTGGGGGGCTGGGAGGAAGGAAGTGCCCCAGAGTCTCCAACTTCCTGTTCCTGTCCAGCAGGCTCTTACCAGTGCTTTGTCCATGTCCTGGTCACTTTTGATTTGGATCTGGAGCTGGAAGGTTTACTTTTTGTTGCTGCTGCTGGATATTTGTATTTGAAGACTTTTTGGACTTTGGAGTTTGGATCACTTTTGGACTTGAGATTTTACAAGTATGTTGGTGTTGTTTGTTTGGGGCATTGCAGTTGAAGCACCTACAGTTTTAAAACTTTTTTCACAACTTAAAAAAAATACATATTGTGGGTAGCCACAGTATCCAGTAGGTCCATGGGTAGTCATGGGTGCATGATACAACTGTTTCTGTGATTTATTTTTAACTTAATTCTCATTTATGTCATGGAATTTTAGCTCACTGTTATATGTTGATATTTTTTTTAATTTTGGGGTGCCTGTAAAGCCTCACTAGCCAGTAGGCCCAGGTGTACTGAGTGGTGCATGGACCTAGTCTTTCTGTGGGGTGTCTTGAATTTAAACATCATTGAGGGCATGGATGACATTGGATTGTGGTGATTTGTATGTGTTTTTCAACTTTTTGGGATGGTGTTGGGGCCTGGCCATGTGGGTGACGGCCATTTTGAGGCCTGGTACAGGCAGGGCCACGCCATGTGGTGGGGGTCAAGGCTCAAGGGGCCATTTTGGAGCCAGGCAGTGTGCTCAGGCCTGCACCCAGTTTGCCTTGCTTACATCCATTATGCCCAGGTGTACTCAGTGGTGCATGGACCAAGTGTTTCTGTGGGGTGTCTTGATTTAAAACATCATTGAGGGCATGGATGGCATTGGATCGTGGTGCTTTTTTGTGTATTTTTCGACTTTTTGGGGTGGTGTTGGGGCCTGGCCATGTGGGTGGGGCCATTTTGAGGCCTGGGACAGGCAGGGCCTGGCCATGTGGTGGGGGCCAAGGGGCCATTTCGAAGCCAGGCAGTGTGCTCAAGCCTGCACCCAGTTTGCCCTGATTTCAAACATTATGCCCAGGGGTACTCAGTAGTGCATGGACCTAGTCTTTCTGTGGGGTGTCTTGAATGTAAACATCATTGAGGGCATGGATGGCATTGGATTGTGGTTATTTTTGTGTGTTTTTCGACTTTTTGGGGTGTTGTTGGCGCCTGGCCATGTGGGTGGGGGCCATTTTGAGGCCTGGTCCAGGCAGTGCCTTGCCATGTGGTTGGGGTCAAGGCTCAAGGGGCCATTTTTGAGCCAGGCAGTGTGCTCAGGCCTGCACCCAGTTTGCCTTGCTTTCATCCATTATGCCCAGGGGTACTCAGTGGTACATGGACCAAGTGTTTCTGTGGGGTGTCTTGAATTTAAACATCAGTGAGGGCATGGATGGTATTGGATTGTGGTGATTTTTGTGTGTTTTTCGACTTTTTGGGGTGGTGTTGGGGCCTGGCCATGTCGGTCGGGCCATTTTGATGCCTGGTACAGGCAGGGCCTGGCCATGTGGTGGGGTCAAGGGGCCATTTTGGAGCCAGGCAGTGTGCTCAGGCCTGCACCCAGTTTGCCTTGCTTTCAACCATTATGCCCAGGGGTACTCAGTGGTGCATGGACCACGTCTTTCTGTGGAGTGTCTTGAATGTAAACATCATTGAGGGCATGGATGGCATTGGATTGTGATGATTTTTGTGTGTTTTTCGACTTGTTGGGTGCTGTTGAGGCCTGATCATGTGGGTGGGGGCCATTTTGAGGCCTGGTACAGGCAGGGCCTGGCCATGTGGTGGGGGTCAAGGGGCCATTTTGAAGCCAGGCAGTGTGCTCAGGCCTGCACCCAGTTTGCCTTGCTTTCATCCATTATGCCCAGGGGTACTCAGTGGTGCATGGACCAAGTGTTTCTGTGGGGTGTCTTGAATTTAAACATCAGTGAGGGCATGGATGGAATTTGATTGTGGTGATTTTTGTGTTTTTTTTGACTTTTTGGGGTGGTGTTGGGGCCTGGCCATGTGGGTGGGGGCCATGTTGATGCCTGGTACAGGCAGGGCCTGGCCATGTGGTGGGGGTCAAGGGGCCATTTTGGAGCCAGGCAGTGTGCTCAGGCCTGCACCCAGTTTGCCTTGCTTTCAACCATTATGCCCAGGGGTACTCAGTGGTGCATGGACCACGTCTTTCTGTGGAGTGTCTTGAATGTCAACATCATTGAGGGCATGGATGGCATTGGATTGTGGTGATTTTTGTGTGTTTTTCGACTTGTTGGGTGCTGTTGAGGCCTGACCATGTGGGTGGGGGCCATTTTGAGGTCTGATACAGGCAGGGCCTGACCATTTGGTGGGGGTCAAGGGGCCATTTTGAAGCCAGGCTGTGTGCTCAGGCCTGCACCCAGTTTGCCTTGTTTTTAACCATTATGCCCAGGGGTACTCAGTGGTGCATGGACCTAGTCTTTCTGTGGGGTGTCTTGAATTTACACATCATTGAGGGCATGGATGGCATTGGATTGTGGTGATTTTGTGTGTTTTTGACTTTTTGGGGTGTTTAACTGATGTTCCTCGAGCTTCCATTGCTTGTAGGTGCACAAGAGAACCACCAGTGCCAGGAAGAAGTCCTGCAGCGGTGTGAGCAGCACAACGTCACGTGACGTCACGTGTGGCCTCAGACAAGACAACTCTGCAACCCGTGCAACTGCGGCCTGCTGTTCTGACATCTGAAGAAGATGGCCCCAAAGAAAGGTGGCCGTAGCGCCTCAGCGAAAAAAGTTGCCAGTGCCACTGCCAGTAAGAAGGAGCAGTAGAAGCAAGTGGCATTACCTACCAAGGAGACTGGTGTGCCCACCAACACCTTTTTTGGGAGAAAAAAACAACGCCTGCAGCAGCAGCGGTGTACGCCGGGTACCAAGCTGGAAGCAGCACCTCCGCTTCATTGGGTTCAGTGCCACCACGCCAAGTTAGGTCCAAGACAATGAGTGCTGCTGAGGCAGCCACCATCGAGCAGTGAAGTTGGCTCATCACAAGAAAGTACCATCCAATCAACGCCGGGTGTAACTCAGCTGACGAGTGTTCAACAACCACAGAAGCAACAACAACCACAGGTGCAACTAGTAGAAGCGCAAGTACATGGGCAAGGAGAGGCGCAAGGAGAGGCGCAAGGAGAGGTGCATGGAGAGGCGCAAGGAGAGGCGCTTGGAGAGGTGCAAGGAGAGGTGCATGGAGAGGTGCAAGGAGAGGCGCATGGAGAGGTGCATGGAGAGGTGCAACTAGAGGTTCATGGAGCGGCACAACTGCCTACAAGGCTTGTTCCTCCAGAAGTAGGGGCACATCAGGAAATTGATATTCAAGCTTTATCATCCGAGGAAGCCACTCCTCCTGAGGATAATCCATTGTTTTCCAGATCCCCAGCAAGAAAAAATTTAAAGAGGGCTACTACTACTACAAGTTCTTCTTCAAGCCCCCTTCATTCTGATGACCTTGATCCTGATTGGAACTCACAAATGCAGTCTGAGAGTGAGGCACGCCATGAGCCGACAAAGGTAGCTAAGCTTAAAAGGAAGGTTCCCGCAAGGCTTCGACTTATGTGTGATGACGACGAACAAGAAGTGGTGTCTTCTGCTGCTGATGAACAGTCTGACGACAACCAGGTCATCACAGTTGTCACTCCAGCTCCAGCGGGCGTGCAGCAGACAGACATTTTCACCCTATCCCGAATGGCTGCTGAGCGGGATGTGGGCGGCGTGGCACTGGCACCACCACCAACGCAGTTAACTACAATACTAACACGACCTACAGCTTCCATCTTTTTTAGTCAGAAGGGCGGGGAGGGACCTCCTTCCAGCTCGACCTCAAGTAGTGGTGCTGTAAGTGAACAACAGAAACTAATTCAGCCACGCCCATCCTCCACTTCATCTGGCATTGAAAGTCAAAGTAGGACCTCCACCACCAGCAGACATCACCAGTCCCCAGTTTGGGACTTCTTTACTGTTAGCGCAAAGGCAGAAAACATGCTCGTTTGTTCGATGTGTAAAGTATTCGTTAGTCGGGGTAAGCTTGGTAACAACTATGGTACCGGAGGCCAGAGAGGTCATCTCAAAAAACACCACCCTATCCAGTGGTATTCGCACCTAAGTAAGATCGAGGAAGTCCAACAAAGTAGAACTTATCCAAATGTATTCATTCACATTGCATCTGATGCTGATGAGAGGCTGATTGTGCAGGGGGGAAGTCAAGAATCGAGCAACATTTTTTCTGATACGCCCAGTACCCCTGACAGCAGCACTGCAGTGGTAGCGCTCACACCCTCTACCGCTGCAACATGTATGAGGCACACTAAGAGTCTGGGACAGACACCAATGCAAAAAAGTCCATCAATGAGCCTAACTGGTTTGAAGTCTGATCATCATCATCATCATCACGTAAAACGGTCCATCCCACCATTAGAAGCATGCTTTGGTCGGAGGCGCCATTTGAAGGCAACCACCCAATGGTACGTCTGTATAACGCTAAGCTGGCTAAAATGCTAGCGCTGGACCTTCTCCCTTTTTCTTTCGTGGAAGGGGTGGGGTTTCTAGAATTAGTGGCAACAGTCTGCCCTAAATGGAAGGTTCTTGGCCAGTCCTATTTTGCCAGAGTTGCAGTTCCAGCACTACATCAAGATGTGCTGGAGGTGATTGGGGCAGCTTTGCAGTAGAGTGCTGTTCACACTATCCACTTGACAACAGGCATGTGGACCAATTGGCAAGCCCTTGATTACATGTGCATCACTGCACACTGGGTCTCTTTTGCAGGGGTTAGAGACAAGTCAAGTGCAGGTGTTGACCCGGACACACTTTTTCAAGCTACTCGTAAACATGCAACATTAGCCATGTTTGCTGTGGAAACATCTCATACTGCAAAAAACATTTTGGAGGAGTTTAACAGTAAGGTCTCTGAATGGCTGCATCTAAGAAATCGCATAGTTGGTTATGTTTCCATGGATAATGGCAGTAATATAGTTAAGGCCATGCAGGAAGGTGACTATTTCAGAGTGCCGTGTTTGGCGCACAGTATTAACATCGTGGTGCAAGATTTCTTGAAAAATGAAAACACAGCCAGGAAGTTACTGACCACCTGCCGAAGAATCTGCACACATTTCAGCCATTCTTTTAAGGCCCGGAAGCAGCTGAGGGGCATTCAACATGAATGTAAAGTGCTAGTCAAAGGACTCATCCAGGAGGTGGCAACACGTTGGAACTCAACCTTTTTGTTTGCTTGAGCATCTGTCTGAGCAGTGCATGGTAATCAATGAGTATGTCTTTCGACGGGGTTCTACTATGACAGACATGAGGCTAGAGTTGGAGGAATGGAAGCTAGTTAAAAGCCTGACAGACATGCTTCGTCCTTTTGAGGTCTTCACGCGTGAAGTCAGCAAGGAAACATGTAGAAATTACCAACAAAGAGAAGCATGGTAGTAGTACTGTTCTGCTTAACTGGTTGCCAAGTCTGCTTCTAAAATATTTTAAGTGGTTAAGGCATCTGCTACAGAGGCGCCCAGTAAATCTTAGGCAATAATAATAATGCTGAGATAACTCTGGAGGTCAACGCATTTGCTGGAGAGATCTGTTTTGTGTAGCTCAGATTTGAATCAAAGTAGTATAGAAGAATATGGTGTCTCCTGCAAAGCACATCGTGTAACATGCACATCACAGATTTTTATTTTATGTAGATAGGTAAGTAGATTACTGCTTTGTACACAGAGATCTTTTTTGTTACTAGCAGTTCATAAATTGTAATCCTTATAATAGACCACAGGAACCTATGAAGAGTATGTGACTCCTACACCTTGTAAGTTGTAACCCTCACTGTCTCAAGTAACACATCCTGCACATTTATTTAAAACAATTACATGATTTATTGTCATCGGATAATGCGTATGTTACGTAAAGAGGTCTAACACCCTGCATTGGAATGAGTAGTTCTATAAAAGAAATAAAAGTGTACTATTTAAATTGTTATTAGTGTAAATACTGGGACTGACCAACACATCTGACATTCTTACAGTGCGTGCACTTACATACAGGGACAGAACAAAGTAAAAAGCATGCCTCTCTTAACTTAACTACCTGTGAAGAGATAACAAGCTGTGTGCTTTTGTTTCCCCTCTGTTGTGTTTGCATTTAAGTGTGTGGTTCCAGGCCAACTCCAGTCAGGATACCCATCAAAAAGACGCTTGATGGCCCCTTTACTTCTGCCTTTATCCTTGGCCGAGCTGGAGGTGAAAATAAAACCCTCATTGCCTGCAATTTTCTGCTGGGAATGGAAAGCAGACAATGTACAGGCCCTGCTGAACGTGTGTCAGTGTCTGAAAATTACACTGGGACAAGTTCAACATATTTCTGTGGGGCCCAACTTCTTGACCAGGTGGACTATATACAATAGGGGATTTAAATAAAGAGGATTAGTCTGGTAGCCTCAGAAAAGCAGAAAGGGTCGAAAGGTACCCTGTTAGAGTGCCCAGAGCAGAGCCCAGCTGGGCAACTGTCAAAATAAAAAGTAAGACTTGAGAGAGGGAAACAGAAAGAGGATAAATATTTACAAATGTGTTCCACTGGCAGACGTACATGGTCTGGAGGGTCACTTGGCCACCAAAATAGCACTGTAGACTTAGGGAGGAAGGTTGAATGCAATTAAATGCCCAAGCTCAATCTTTATGCAAGAAGGCATATAATTGACAAGCAAGGACAGAGGATCCTTCCCTGTTGCTGCAACAAGATTCTCCCAAAGGGGCAATCTGTTTGGAGGATCAATGCTCAATTGGAGAAGCTTGGGTTACCAGACTCTCCACGCCCAGTCAGGAGCCCCAAGAATGACTTGGGCCTGATCACTCCTGATCTTATTGAGCACTCTTGACAGAAGTGTTATGGACAGAATAACATATAGGAGGCCTGTGCTCCAAACAAGATGAAAAGTGTCTCTGAGCAAGAGCTACTTTTGAAACTACAATGTGCAAAATTGCTGACATTGTGTACTCTCGGCTGAGGGTTTGAAGTTTGAGGGTGCGGGGTTGTGGGCTAACCAGAACTCTGGCCACCGACCCATGAGGTCAGAACGAGCCGTGCCCTCAGCTGCATAGAGGTTGCTGAACTTGTGCAGTCTTGTGGCTGGGTCCATAGCTATGAAAGAGGCAAAAAGTAGACAGGTGATGTTTAGCCACTGAGAGGATCAATAATCTGGCTGTAGCCCAAGAGTCCTTAAAGCGCTCCGGGGCAATGTTTGCTTTGTCTCCAAAGAGACGGGTGCTATCAAAGGGTATGGCAATGAGGGAAGCCTTGACATCAACAGAAAATCCAGAAGTTCTCAGCCATGCACTGCGTCAAACAGCCACCTTTGATGAAATCGTTCTGCCTACCGAGTCAGTCGTGTCAAGCCCACAATAAAGGTGTAGTTTCTTATCTGTAACCATTTTCAGTTAGGAGAGTTGATGAGATCCTGGACTTTTGAGCTCACGAGCCGTACACAGTCTTCCACTTGTCCAAAGCAGTATTGCATACCCATCCCAAGTTGTCTCAAATTTCCATGTAAATCAGATGATTGCTTTACCCATGTTCTTTCAAAATCCTCCTTCTCCAGCACAGAGAGCCCTTCACTCGCTATATGTAAAGATGGTGTTAAAATTCTATTTGGGCAAGACCAAGTCCCTTTGCAAATAGCAACAGCTATTTTAATTATGGCCCAGTTAGCACAGTGTTAGCTACCTCCAAACACTCTCGTCTCCAAACACTCGTCTCTTGCAGCCTCTGCTGGTATCAGCTAGCTAAAAAATCTCTTAGTAGTAAGCTTAAATCTCATTTTACTAGAGAAAAGGCAGCTACTACATCCTTGATGACCCTTAGCTGTGTGGAGGAGCGCTAGTATTGGAGCTCAAACCTGGGTCGCTGTGTTTGGTCCCTAAGCCTTGCCGGTGTCGGAGCCGGTGTTTTGAACTTACCAACACTCCTTGCGTGGCTGATATCTCCGAGGGACGCTGCCTGCCTGTGAACTCTGCGTGTGGTGGGGCTGAGAGGCTGCAACAGGGGAGGAGCGCGGCAGGGACTCACTTTCCCAGGAGTCCCTGCGTGGCCAAGCAACATCCGGTCAGTGCCCCCTGCAAGCCCCACCCCCTGCCCGCCCACTAGTTATAGGAAAGCTTGCTGTTCCGTCTCACGGGACGCCGGGCGAAGCCCGGGCAAAGGGCGGGTCATCTGGGGCCGTCCGGGGCCAGCAGGGGCCGGGGCGGGCCATCCCCCTAAGCACTGTGAGTAGGTGAAGTAGTGTTTCTTTGTTACATTGACCTGGAAAACATATCTCCTACTTGTATATATCAAGTGCAACTTCTATGTCTACTCGTTCTGGGAAATGCATCGGGGGGGGGGGGTGACCATATAATTGGAACTATGGACCAGTTCATCACCAGGGCAGTCTCCGTTGTGGAGAAAGAGATTGCCTTAACGGAACCCAGACTCTTTCGTGAGTATCTCGCACATAAACGTTCCTCTTTGGGTACATTGGCCATGGTTCCTTCACCCTCCAACATTAATTCTGCTATCCCCTTGCTAAATGTTACCTCAAGTAATGAGCAATCCCACGTGAATGAAACTAGGGAAAGTCTGGAAATACTACCAAACCCCGAGGTAGAGAATGGGGGTATGAGTCTTGCGCCTGAAGCGGCTGAGCGACCTGCACCATTGGGGGTGCCACTGACCACTTCTACAGTAATAGTGATTCATGAGGCTCCCAGATTACATCCTACATTACCTTCTCCGGTGAGGCCTGAACTTGCTACATCAAAAAGAAAACAAATTATCTCACCTCGCAAGGGGAACAGGTTTAAAGCTTTTAAAAGAATGAGGAAAAACTGTGTGAAGGAGGGTGTTTCCAGGAAAGGTGGAGGGGTAGAGGCCAAAGCCCTCCAGGAACAACCGGGGGGCGAGTCATTGGGTGACCATGGTGTTATACAGTCTGGCAATGGCCATCTCCCTCCTTCAAATGGCCCCTTAGTAGAAACACCCTTGATAAATCAAATACAACAAATAATGACCACTCTGATCCTCCCCGTGGTGGAAAGACTGAAAGGGCTCTCGGAGCGACTGGATAAATTTGAGCAAGCTTCTCTGGATAATTGTTTTTCACTAAAAACACTAATTAAATTGCATACAAAAATTAGGGGGGACGGGACTGGGGGGGATACAGACTCGAGACCCCCAAATTCCAATGACCCTATAGTAAATGCTTGTCCAACAGTCGCCATTGGCCTTTTACCTATGGCCGGAGGGGTTGATACCAATGACCAAGCTCGTTCAGTACCACCAAAGGGGAAGACTAATACCACAGAGAGCAAGAAAAGTTCTACAGCTACTGACACAATAAGGGCACTGAGGATCAACGATCGGGCTGGTAATAAATCACTTAGCGAGTCAAGCAATTTAACCATTGCAAGAAAAGTACATTCTGAAAGTTACATAGGACCAGCCATGTGATCTTCCACATGGCTGTCAACCCTTTGTAGTGGTCCTTACTGGGGTCCCTCCGCTAAAATCGGAAATAAAGGAATCTTATGATGAACTCAAAAACAAAACACTATACTGGCTTAAAGAAAACAGACCTCTTCACCATACTATAAATTGCCAAGTTATTCATGTTAGAAGGGTCAATTGGGTGGGCACCAGACCTAAAGATATAATGGGGGATTGTATCTTAGTCAATTTTAAAGATCCTTCAGTAGCCCATCTAGTTTATAGCCAGGAACAGGGTAGAGGTAATACAGGAATCAGCACCCGTGATCTTAGTTACTTCTACCCACAACCAACGTCATCATGGAAAAGAGGACCATCCCAGGTGGTCACGAGGGGTAGTAGGTACTCGTTTTTTGATTTACCTTCACCTGGTCCTGGAATGTTGCATCAGAATAGGGGCTTGAATACAAATTGGTCATGGTGGGGCTACTGACATGTTGGACAACCCCTCCTATGGGAACAACCCTTTCTTTTTGTAGACCAGCCCTCTTTTTGGGATATAATCAGCCCGGTGGCTACAGAACTTGTTTCCAACCTGGATCCATGTGATAGCTTACCTTCTGTCTGCCTGTCTAGAGAGCTACCTACTAGAGTAGCTGAGGTTGTGATTAGTGAATTAAGACAGTTGGATTCATCCTCTACATACAAATTTGGACAAGGCACAGATCTCAATTACGGGGCTCTGGTTTCTGTCGAAGGGGGTAAGGCAGTTGTTGAATTAAAGTCCTTGAATATCTTTTCCATTTCTGCGGTTACCCAAGTAATGATGCCATCTGTAAAGCTAATGTCATGGAATATCGCTGGGTTAACCAGAAATCTTTGAGACGGCGTCTGGAGCTCCTATATGGAAGAGTAAGACATTATTCTCTTACAAGAGACTTGGGCTACAGACATTGTCCACAGACTGGGTTACAAGACTTTCCACTGTGGAGCAATTCCCTCAGTAAGAGGAAGACCATCGGGGGTTTAATAATTTGGGTAAGAATAACTTTGAATGTTGATGTTTCCCCCTTCCTCTCCCCTCCCATGATCTTCCCGGGGTCAAAATGTCGACAAAAGAAATGGGGGTATTGTATGTAATAAATATTTATAATAGGCCCAACTCTCAGAATAAGGAATCCGTGGCTGTAGAACAATTGAGATCATATTTGTATACATTGGAAGCTGCCTCACAAGTTCTTATAGGTGGGGATTTCAATTGTCGCTTTGAGCCTGTCTTGGGACTTGAAAACCTTCTTGAGGAACAGGACGGGGCAAATAACATTCCTATGCTTGATAGTTTAAGACCAGTCAAAAGTACAGTGGCAGCCATACAGATTTTCCAGTTAGCTATGGCCCATGAGCTAAAGGCTTGTAATGGTCGATTTGACTCTGATAAACCAGCAGCCTATACATATAGTAAAGGTAATTATAAATGGCTCATTGATTTTATAATGGTTACAATTAATTTGTGGCATTTTCTATTGGACTTTAGAATAGAGCACAGAACAGAGAGTGATCGTTTTCCACTACAATTGAGGTTGGATGCAAAGTTATTTATGGACCCAATTGTCGGGATAGAGTCAACTAAGGAGGAGGGTGAGCTCCAGGTTTCGAACAACAGGAGGTCCGTTAAATGGCCTTACATTCTAGCCAAAGAAGAGATAATGGTAAATATTTATAACACTTTTGCAGATACCATCTCCCGCTATGGAAACCTTTGCTTGGGTTCCCAGGAAGTCCTTGACATGCACCATCAGCTGGTGGATTCCCTGACCCCTCTCCTGAGTAAAATTTATGCTAAGGATAAAACAATTAAGACTAGGCACCCCGAACTAGATAATCCCTGGTATAATAAGAAATGTCGTTTAGCAAAATCCAATTTAATTCAGGCAGTTAAGACTAAGGATCGGGTGAGTATCAGAGAGGGCAGACATGTTTATAATAAGACCCTTACCCTGGCAAAAAAGGAATGGGATGACTCTGTTTGGGAGGATCTTCTTAATGCAGCCAGGATGCGAGATCAATGTACCTTCTGGAGCCTGATATCTAAACAGAATAAGACGGGACGATCCATTACGGATCATTATCTAGATGAAAAAACTTGGTTTGATAACTTTTCTAAATTATATGACTTAGGAGAAGTGGGCCTGGGTATTGACGACCAGGAAACTGACCGGGTTTCGAGCGCTGGTTTGTTACAGTTTAGTGAAGAGGAGACAATGCGGGCACTCCACACCACTAAGGCAGGGAAAGCACCAGGCCCATATAAAATTCCTGGGGACTTATTTAAACACGATATTGAAGTTTGGTGCCCGTATATAAATTTCCTTTGTAACTCCATAGCGGCAGGGACACCAATTCCCGAGACCTGGAAAGGGGCCGAAATTGTCACAATTTTTAAAAAAGGGGATCGATACGATCCAGCCAATTACAGACCGATCAGTTTAATTAATCTTTTACAAAAAATATTTGCCAGACATATTTTAAACCGCTTTTTAGAGTGGATAGAGGAATCCAAGATCCTTTCTAAATACCAGGCCGGGTTTAGATTAAAGACAAGTACTGTAGACCAGGTCTTTAGGTTTATGTGTATTTGTTGGAAGTATGTAAACATAAGGAGGGGTAGCTTGTACGTCTCATTCATGGATCTACGTGCAGCGTTTGATCTTGTTCCCCGTTCCCTTTTGTGGGCCACTTTGAGGAAAATGGGTGTTCCGTGTGAACTTATTTCAGTACTCGTTAGGCTTCACACAGGAAATAATGCCAAAGTGAGGTGGGGGAGAAATGGTGAGGTCTCTAAGGCAATACCAGTGAAAAGGGGGGTACGGCAAGGATGCATGCTGGCCCCCACGCTTTTCTCCCTCTACGTGAATGATATTCCGCCTTTTTTGGCTAATTGTAACCATGATTCTCCAAAGTTGGGCAACGAGGTGATCACAGCATTATTATTTTCTGATGACACCATCTTAATTTCTCAAACTCCAAAAGGACTTCAAAATATGGTAAACCAGTTTTATAGCTATTGTGAGGTAAAGGGGTTAGAAATTAACTCCTCAAAGACTAAATATATGGCCCTAAACCCACATAAATCTTTTAAAAAGAACCTGGTCCTAAAAGATACAAAATTAGAATATGTGGAGTGCTTTAATTATCTAGGCATTATGCTGGATAATAAATTACCATGGAAGGGCCAACTGGAAAAAAGCAGGTTGATACTCAAACATAATTCACTGCCTATCTTAAAAACTCATGGGGGGAGCCTCTCCAAAGCTATTACACCGGCGTTGGAAGTATTTAAAGTAAAAGCGCAAACAGCAGCACTATATGGTGCCGAAATATGGGGACCCCATTCTAAAAGGAATTTTGACCATGATGAAAACAATTTCATAAGACGGCTACTTAGAATTGCACTGAGAACGCCCTTAGTTCCAACGAAGCTTAAATGTTCCTTACTCATTAAACGCTAACTGCCCCACCCATCTAGAGGTGGTAGGCCCCTTTTCCTGCAAATCCTGCTGTGCACAATTTACGACTGTTCACACTGAGACTCCGCGTATACAATGTGAGGATTTGTTGCTACCCATGCCATCACCTGCCGTAGTTACCACCCCGCAAGGGAGGAAAAACATCTTATGCAATACAAGGTCCCTATCAAAACACGCGGTGGAGGTATGGGATATGATATCCTCTAGTCAACCAGAGCTGTGTTTTCTTACTGAAACATGGCTCAAACCACATTGCACACCGGCCATTACTCTTGCAATTCCATGTAATTACAAATTACTGCGACTGGACCGCCCTATAAAAATTGGTGGCGGAATCGCTGTAGCATACAAAGATGAACTAAAAGCAACAATCTTAGAAGCGTTTTGTTCCCCTGACTTAGAAATCCTGATTTTTAAGATACAGTCCTCTAAGGAAAACTATAAAGGTGCCCTAGTTTACAGGCCACCTGGCACCTACAAAAATTTCTCCAACATTCTAATTGAATTACTTGCCCCACATATAAATAATGATGGGGAGTTCACATTAGTTGGAGATTTTAACGTCCATGGTGAGAAACACGACTGCAATGATGCTCAATCATTATAACAGACCTATCAATGCTAGGTCTGACATTAAAGAACAAAGGACCCACGCATCAGGCTGGTCATACTTTGGACTTAGTTTTCTCGAATGTCCACGCAATTTCATGCCCACCTGCCACTCAGGTGAGCTGGACCGATCATTTCGTTGTGGAATTTATAACCCCCCCCCAGGCACATAAACCCACGCACCACAGCACACTACCTTGCATCCGTAGACAGTGGCACAAAGTCACCAATTCCACTTTTAAAGATAATTTTAACCCTCCCACAATACGACATTTAAATGATACTGAAGCAGCCCTCAAGAAAGTGGATGATGAAATCAGGAAAACTATAGACAGAATTGCTCCATTAAAATTTTTTAAATCCAAGGCAATTAGGAAGCAAGAAGTCTGGTTCTCCGATAAACTAAGAACTCTCAAACAAGGAGCCAGGAAATTAGAGAAAATTTGGAGAACATCCCATCTTCTAGGGGACAAAGAAAAATATTGGAGCGCTTTATCCTCCTATCATAAAGCAATTCGCTGCGCGCGTAAAGCACATATTGCTACCCAAATACAAGAAGCTGGAAACTCCCCTCGAGTTCTTTTTCAAATAGTACAGACATTTGCTAAACCAACAGCATGTGAAGCTCCTGATACTTCGTCCCAACAGTTGTGTGATGAGATTTCATGTTTCTTCACCAACAAAATAGATAAAATCTACGATAAGATTTTATATACCAATCAGGCTTCAACTATTACTCCGGTGAACCCCTTACCCACCCCCCTTGACTCCACACCAGATTCACAATCTCTGGATATCTTTCCCCCTGTTTCATCTCAAGAAATATCGCGACTTATGAAACAAATCAAAAGTGGCAGCCCAGAGGATGCTATACCAGCCAGACTAATACCCACTTTGGATGAACACCTTAGCCTACTGATTACAGAACTAGTGAACCTTTCACTCATCTCAGGCACTGTCCCCAAAGAATGGAAGCGAGCTCTTGTCAGACCTTTGAGGAAGAACACCGCCCTACCATGGTCTGACTTGACAAACTTAAGACCCATCTCTCTGCTTCCTTTCTTGGGGAAAGTCACAGAAAAATATGTCAATCAACATCTATCTAGACATATTGAACAAGTTCATGCCTTGGATGAGTCCCAATCTGGATTCCGCCCCAAATACAGTACTGAATCCACCTTGCTGTCTGTTACTGATGATCTCCATGCCTACCAGGACAAGGGCCTATCAGTCATCTTGGTTCTTTTAGATCTATCGGCAGCGTTCGACACCGTATCTCATTCCATCTTAATTCAACGGTTGTCGAGCGCTGGCCTTAAGAACAAAGCCCTGGAATGGCTAAAGAGTTTCTTGGCTGATCGTACCCAGAGAGTCACCATGGGCACATATCGCTCGGCGGAAATTGAGATTTCTAAGGGGGTGCCACAGGGCTCATGTCTGAGCCCTACACTCTTCAATATCTACGTGGCCCCCCTGGCAGGAGTGTTGCGTAGATACGGATTTGTCCCCGTATCCTACGCAGATGACACTCAACTCCTGTTTCCCTTCAAATCTCTTTCCGCCGAAGTTAAGAACTCTTTTTCAGCTGGCATGAAAGCAGTAGCACATTGGATGTCCTCCAACTACCTCCAATGCAATGTCAGCAAGACAGAGATCATGCTGTTTGGAGAAGCTAAGATACTCTGGACTCCGGACTGGTGGCCTGCTGAGCTGGGGGCTGTCCCTGAACCCAAGAAGATTGTGAAGAACTTGGGCATTCGACTGGACCAAGATCTGTCTCTTAAACAGCATACCAGTTACATAGCAGGGATATGCTTCCACAACATCGGCCTGCTTCGCAAAGTCTTCCCGCTTCTACCTAACTCAGTGAGGAAAACCTTGGTGCAAGCACTTGTACTGAGTCGGATAGACTACTGCAACGGTCTGTTAATCTCAGCCAATGAAGGAGTGCTAGACAAACTGCAGGTCATTCAGAACACGGCAGCTCGCCTTGTTCTGAATGCCCCTCCGAGAACTCCCTCCAAACCCCTTCTTGAGCAACTGCATTGGCTCCCAGTCAGACAAAGGGCCAAATTTAAAATGTGTTGCTTAATCCACAAGTGTCTGAACGGACAGGGACCTACTTATCTCGAACGGAGATTTGTTTCTTATGTCCCAGCGCGGTCCGTCAGATCAAGTACCAACCTTCTACTTGTGGTCCCCCATGTTAAAAAGGCCAGGCATGGAGGTAGAGCTCTATCCACTCTAGGACCAAAGATGTGGAACAAACTGCCTCTGACCTTACGACAATGTAGTGAACATCTAACATTTCGTAAGCAACTAAAAACCATTTTATTCAAAAATCAAATTTAAACATCTCACAGTATATCAATAAATTCGTGGAGTTACCGGTCAAAAGCGCAGAGATACGCCTGATGGAGTGATTCTAGCGCTATACAAAACCACAAATAATAATAATAATAATAACGTACCTGGATATTGATAACAAGCGTACAGACCTTCAGGCGTATTTAAGGCCGTTGCTTTACTGGGTGAGATTATGGACCACGCCAGAGCTCCATGACTATAAAAGTGGGTTACTAGAAATTATGGGATTGAATACACTTAATTCTATTACATGGTTAAAACACATTTCTAACTGGTTCTTTAAACTAGGGCTAGCTCACTTTTGGGATAATCCTTTGTCTTTGACACCGAATTGTAAAAAGCTATTAAAGCTTTCCTTCTGGTCATATGTTAATAATGAAAGGCTACATTATTCTAATATGGGTACACTAACCCTTAAGTTTTTGCTACTTAAGGATACAGCTTCTTTTGAACCATTCATGGATGAAATAGAACCACCACTTGCCAAAACAGTATTCCTGCAATTTAGATATGGAGTACTGCAGATAAATGCAAACACTTGTAGGTGGGGACACAACATAAATACGGAGCTTTATCTCTGTACTGTATGCGTACAAAAAGTAAAAGAAGACGAAGCTCATGTGCTTTTCTTTTGTCCAGTTTATAAGAAACCTAGGGTAAGATGGATCAAACCATTGTGTAAAAACTTGGGTGTAAGAACATTTAAAGAAGCTGAGCACTTACTTAGATCCACTACTTCCCAATTGGTAGTGTTTGGTGTAAGTAGGTATCTATTTAGTGTTTGTATGATTAGGATGAAACTTGGTGTCAAAACATAAGGCTTGGTTCCCTCTATTTATGTGCATATTATGCATTTTTATAGTTTTATTTCTATTCTTGATGTATGTTTTAAGTATACTGGCTTTTTTAATTATTTATATGAAACGAATCTGATTTTATTTTGGTAATTGTAATTGATTATAATTGTAATCCATAGATTGTGACTTTCCTCTTGTGAGCCTCCCCCGAAGACATTTATTGTTCATGTCATTTTTCTGTGCTTCAAATGTAATCATTGGATTTAAAAAAAAAAAAAATGACATATTTCTCGATTTTTATACTTTTATGGCTTGTAGCCGAAATAAAGTTTTCAATCAATACATCCTTGAGGAGGAGCATTCCCTTGGCAGATATTTGCACAGCAGCTAATTGCTAATAAGTCCACACTTTCACTAGACACTACTGCCTTGACACAGATGCTAGAACAGATGTTCAAGTAGGACAGGCTTCTCTCAGAAATCTGTTTGCTTAGCGGTGTCCGTACCTTTTGGTTTCTGTCGACTCCATTACTGCAGGGGGGATGAGCTTGCTATTCTATTAAATGCGTATGACTATACATTGACATCCCCTACAAGAGAAGTTATAGTTTCTTACCGGTAACTCCAGTTCTCTTGTAGGGGTATTTCCATGATTCTCCTAAGCAAGCCTTCCTCCTCCCCGGTGGAGTAGACAGGCATTTTCATGCTTTGCTATTAATTAGCTAGTACAGCCTTCAGAAAGAACTGAGGTAACTGCCTTTGGCTGGGCATGATGGGATATTGGAGGTCTCTCTGCTCTTAAAGGCACAGTCTCTACTTTTCTTCACTTATGATGACAGCCCATGGGCTACTCTACACTGCACTTCTTCATCTCTATTTTCTCTCATAGCAAAAGGGGTAGTAAAGGCTCTTTTCTATGCCCTTACAAATATTTTTGTCATGTACTAGATGCATATGTCTTTTCAGTCTCCAAGATGCAAAATTATGGCCATTGTAGCCTGGCCCTTAGGCTGCATTATGACTTTCTTAAGTGACATTTCAAGGCCTTCACAAAGAAAGGCAAACTCCAGCACTTAAGAAGTTATATTAGCTAAAGTGCTACTGGCCCCGCAGATGGGCAGGACTATTCAATGCTTATGGCTATACCTGGAAATCCCATACGAGAGAATGCAAACTTTGTATCTCTCCTGTCTCATACTGCTTGGAAGAAGATGGCCTGAGGCCTTCCCTGGGACCTGTGCCATCACTTCCACACGTTTCCCACAGGGAGTGTGAGTAATGGTCCAATAGGCATGACTGCAATGCAAGGCTGGTGGAAGAAAACATTTTCCTGTACCCATCAATAATGCCCAAAAACACCATTACCTCTAAGTAGTTAATCCAAAAATCACTGTTAGCTCTTTTTACCTCTAGTCATCCTTGGACCCTTAAATCAGCCCTAACCCTTCTTTACCTCTACCTACCACCAAACCCTAAATTCACTCTTATCTCAGTTTATATTGATCCACCTCTGAATGATAAAATCACCTTCACCTCCCTTTACGTCTACTCACAATTGAACCCTAAAATCACACAGACATGATTCACAAAGATTAAGTTAGACCAAAATTCTAACTTACACCAAAAGTAAACTTTACCACTTTTCAGCATTCACAAACATAAGTTACTACTAGTATCTTTATCACTAGTAATTTTATTATTAGTAACTTTAGTAGTAGTAACTTAAGTAGAAGTAAGTTTACTAGTAGTAACTTACCTTTATGAATACGGAAAAGTAGCAGATTTCCTGCTTTGGACTAAGTTAGACTTTTGGTCTAACATTATGTTTGTGAATTGGGCTCTTTATTTCTCCCTGTCACTGAACCCTAAAATCACTCTTATCTCATTTTACCTCTACCCAGCCCTGAATCAAAAATTACCTTTACCTCCTTTTATCTACTGACCCAATAACCCTAAATGTATCATATCTTCCCTTCACATAAAACTATTACTGAACACTAAAACCACCCCTATCTCCCTTTACCTCTACCCACTTCATAATCCTAACATCACCCTTACCTGGTTACCTCCACAAATCTCCACACCTTAAAATCACACTTACCTCCCTTCACCATTACCCACTCCTGAACCCTAAATTCACACATATCACTTTGGGTCTGATGTAGGTAAATGGCATTTACCGATTCGTAAATACCAAATGTTTCCGATTCGGTATTTACAAATCGGTAAATGTTATGTAGGTATTTTTACAGATTTTTTTACCGATTCTGTAACATTCCGTAATTACCGAATCAGTATTTACCGATTTTGTAATTGCCATTGATTCCTATGGGCCTTGAGGCCCATAGGCACCAATGTCAATTACCGAATCGGTAAATACCGATTCGGTAAAATTACCGAATTTACAAGGGGGACAGGGTCACTTTGACACCCTGTTGCACCCCTGATTCAGGCATGTGTGCCATGTGGCACACATACATGCCCTGAGGGCATGTATGCGTTTCACATGGCCACATGGCACAGGTGTACATACACAGATGTGCATCTACACAGAGATTCGTTATTTACCATGCAATAATATTACATGGTAAATGACGAATTCTTAGGGGCCTGTGGCACTGTTCCCAGTGCCACCTACATATAGATTTACCGATTCTGTAAAATATACTCCCCCACATCTCAATCACCAAATACCGGTCGGTAACGGCTGAAATCGGCCGTTACCGACCGGTATTTGGTGACCTACATCTGGCCCTTTTTCTCTACTCACCAATTTTCCTAAAATCAATCACCTTTTCCACACTTTACCTGTATTCACCCCTGAACTCAAAAGTTCCCTTGTAGTTCTACTCATCCCTGAACCCTAAAATCACACTTACCTCTCTTTAACTCTATCCAACTCTGAACTCTCAACTCACCCTTAGCTGTCCTTACCTCTACTCACTCGTAAACTCAAAATTCACAGTTATCAATTTACCTCTACCCACCCCATAACCCTAAAATAACCCTTCCTTCTCTTTGCCTCTACCATCTAGCCACGCCTAAACCCTAAAATAAAACGTACCTCCCTCAGTGGTTCCCAATCTGTGCGCCATGGCTCCCTGGTGGGCCATCAAAACTAGCCAGGAGAGCGGCACCCCATGCACTTTAATGCATTCAAGGTTGAAAGGTTTGTTGGCTTCAGTTAAAATAGTTAGACTTAAAGGCAATGTGTCGATTATTTGTAAAGGACATGCCTACACCTGAAAACATATGACTTAATTGATGGCATGTCAAGGGAGATGACCTCCATATTTCACTGCATCCCCACGTTCATACATTCCCAAAGTAAGCAGAAGACATCTGATTTATTTTGTGATACTCGCCGATTGTTACGTTTTTTTCCCAAATGCATTTTACACCAATGCAGGTTATCAGGAAAGCAAATCTGTTCTATCTCTCAAACACACTAAGGGACTAATTATTATGACACAGTTGGGTACTGGGAACCACCCAACCTCAGGTCGGTGGTTCTGTCTGCAGTATTTGGATGCGACTACCCATACAGTGGTCAGAAACATACATTTTTCAATGGAAGCTTGTGCGGTGGGTGAAAAAGGCAAGGAGCACAACCTTATATTTAAAATGTTATGTTTTTGAACATCCCCTCCGGAGCCTGCCAAGCAATGCAGGGATATTTAGGGGGGCACAAGGCCCAAAGCGGAGGGCCAGGAGGGAAGGGGGCCCTGGTAGGGGCGACAAATGTCGCTCTCTGACAGGCTTTCCATGTCAAAAATGTTGACATGGAATGATGCCGGAAACCAACATTATAATCCCGACTGGGGGGTGACCATCATTGAAGGATTATGAAGTATTTTCGATGCACCAACAAGATCCTTGAGCCCATCGGAAGCACTGGATGGTCATTCCCTCTGCTGCCTCCAACTGCATTCATTGTAATGTGTCGGTCCAACCGTAGCAGCAGTTGACCGATGAGATGCAACCAACGAGATGGCAGTTGCATTCCGGCCACCATCATAATTGGCCCCCAAGTTTTATTAAGTATTAACATGTGTACTAAAACCATAGGTACTTTCAGTACATATTTCTCTCAGTATACACACATTTCCAGACAGCTCTGCTCTCTCAATAAGAACAGGAGAGTAATACACCATATGCAGCATAATGCCAACATTTGAAAGCAAGAAAGCGTGATGTATAAAAAAGAATCTGAGGAGTTTTTTGGCTTGCATGGAATTGAAGGCAATTTTAGGGAGGATAAAGCTAAAATAAAGCTGTATTGACTTTAAAAAATCGTGAGTAACACTGATGAGACAGAAGTGTTGGCACGTATGACATGGGTAGAGATGGAAGTGACTTGATAATGAGGCACATGCAATATATCACAAATATGAGTACAAAAAGAGAAGGAACAATTAGAACATCTTTCCTTAATTGTGTAGATTTATGTTTGGGTACATAGACCTCTTCTTAGAACTTCTTGTCCACTAATATCTATGTAGCCCAAGGGTTAATCGGCTATATCACTAAGCAGGGTATAAAGGTACCTATGCGAATCTGCAAGTAACCCTATTCAGCCCTGTTCTAAGTAATGTAAGGAATTTGTCTGCCAACAGTTTTTTATATTTCACATACTTCAATTCCGGTTAAACTTCTGACCCTGAATATTAATCTGTTTCATCATAATGCCAAGTAAGACACACGGCAGTGCAGGAGTGGTTTTCTGATCTGTATTTCACGGCAGCTGTCCGAAGTAAATCACCCATGGCACTGCTTTGTATTATTTAAGGAGACTGGGAGAGTCCTCCCTACAAAGCCAAGATGAAAATAACTAACCTCTATCCTGCTGACGTGCCTATGTGCTTAAACATAAGTGAACTATATTATAAAAGCTGAGATAAACTTACCTGAGATAAACTTACCTAGTAAGTAGCCAGGTTGTGTGCGCCGAGCAAGTCAGCTGCAGACTAGCGTCTGACCCAGGCAAGATACCTACACTATGTCTTTGGTCCTTCGTAAGCAAAGACGACTAATCTTGATAGTCAGGATAGTCACATGATTACAAGATGTTTCCATTAAGCATAGGCGTAAATTCCGTTTCGCGGGCGAATTTGCGGATTTTTGGCAATTTCGCGATCCGCGCGAATTTGCCCAAAAATCCGCAAATTCGTAAGCTGCGAATTATTTTGCTTGGTCGCACTTGAAAAATACAATATCGCGCGCGCGGCGTTGACTTACCGTGATTCTGAGTCCTCCGAGTTGTTTTGCTCCTGGTTTGCGTGTGCTGCGCCATTTTAGATCTTGCTGCGTGATCACGTGAGAGTTGTTCGAACGCAATTACGTTGTCGCGGCTCGCCATCTTGCACAGCGAGAGTTTGACAACGCGAGTACATCATAAAGGCCCACGATCACGCATTGCGGGAGTAAACAATGCCGAATACGTAGATGCTCGCGTTCCCGAAATTGCAAAAATTACAACTATGCACAAGAAATCCACTGCAGGAAGCATAAACCTTGCGAAAATTATGATTTTGATCAGAATAACTCCTCAGATAGACATTTGGCTGCACTTTTTGGTGCAAGGAGTCCATTTTTGGGGGGTGGGGGGCTGGGAGGAAGGAAGTGCCCCAGAGTCTCCAACTTCCTGTTCCTGTCCAGCAGGCTCTTACCAGTGCTTTGTCCATGTCCTGGCCACTTTTGATTTGGATCTGGAGCTGGAAGGTTTACTTTTTGTTGCTGCTGCTGGATATTTGTATTTGAAGACTTTTTGGACTTTGGAGTTTGGATCACTTTTGGACTTGAGATTTTACAAGTATGTTGGTGTTGTTTGTTTGGGGCATTGCAGTTGAAGCACCTACAGTTTTAAAACTTTTTTCACAACTTAAAAAAAATACATATTGTGGGTAGCCACAGTATCCACTAGGTCCATGGGTAGTCATGGGTGCATGATACAACTGTTTCTGTGATTTATTTTTAACTTAATTCTCATTTATGTCATGGAATTTTAGCTCACTGTTATATGTTGATATTTTTTTTAATTTTGGGGTGCCTGTAAAGCCTCACTAGCCAGTAGGCCCAGGTGTACTGAGTGGTGCATGGACCTAGTCTTTCTGTGGGGTGTCTTGAATTTAAACATCATTGAGGGCATGGATGACATTGGATTGTGGTGATTTGTGTGTGTTTTTCAACTTTTTGGGATGGTGTTGGGGCCTGGCCATGTGGGTGACGGCCATTTTGAGGCCTGGTACAGGCAGGGCCACGCCATGTGGTGGGGGTCAAGGCTCAAGGGGCCATTTTGGAGCCAGGCAGTGTGCTCAGGCCTGCACCCAGTTTGCCTTGCTTACATCCATTATGCCCAGGTGTACTCAGTGGTGCATGGACCAAGTGTTTCTGTGGGGTGTCTTGATTTAAAACATCATTGAGGGCATGGATGGCATTGGATCGTGGTGCTTTTTTGTGTATTTTTCGACTTTTTGGGGTGGTGTTGGGGCCTGGCCATGTGGGTGGGGCCATTTTGAGGCCTGGGACAGGCAGGGCCTGGCCATGTGGTGGGGGCCAAGGGGCCATTTCGAAGCCAGGCAGTGTGCTCAAGCCTGCACCCAGTTTGCCCTGATTTCAAACATTATGCCCAGGGGTACTCAGTAGTGCATGGACCTAGTCTTTCTGTGGGGTGTCTTGAATGTAAACATCATTGAGGGCATGGATGGCATTGGATTGTGGTTATTTTTGTGTGTTTTTCGACTTTTTGGGGTGTTGTTGGCGCCTGGCCATGTGGGTGGGGGCCATTTTGAGGCCTGGTCCAGGCAGTGCCTTGCCATGTGGTTGGGGTCAAGGCTCAAGGGGCCATTTTTGAGCCAGGCAGTGTGCTCAGGCCTGCACCCAGTTTGCCTTGCTTTCATCCATTATGCCCAGGGGTACTCAGTGGTACATGGACCAAGTGTTTCTGTGGGGTGTCTTGAATTTAAACATCAGTGAGGGCATGGATGGTATTGGATTGTGGTGATTTTTGTGTGTTTTTCGACTTTTTGGGGTGGTGTTGGGGCCTGGCCATGTCGGTCGGGCCATTTTGATGGCTGGTACAGGCAGGGCCTGGCTATGTGGTGGGGTCAAGGGGCCATTTTGAAGCCAGGCAGTGTGCTCAGGCCTGCACCCAGTTTGCCTTGCTTTCATCCATTATGCCCAGGGGTACTCAGTGGTGCATGGACCAAGTGTTTCTGTGGGGTGTCTTGAATTTAAACATCAGTGAGGGCATGGATGGAATTGGATTGTGGTGATTTTTGTGTGTTTTTTGACTTTTTGGGGTGGTGTTGGGGCCTGGCCATGTGGGTGGGGGCCATGTTGATGCCTGGTACAGGCAGGGCCTGGCCATGTGGTGGGGGTCAAGGGGCCATTTTGGAGCCAGGCAGTGTGCTCAGGCCTGCACCCAGTTTGCCTTGCTTTCAACCATTATGCCCAGGGGTACTCAGTGGTGCATGGACCACGTCTTTCTGTGGAGTGTCTTGAATGTCAACATCATTGAGGGCATGGATGGCATTGGATTGTGGTGATTTTTGTGTGTTTTTCGACTTGTTGGGTGCTGTTGAGGCCTGACCATGTGGGTGGGGGCCATTTTGAGGTCTGATACAGGCAGGGCCTGACCATTTGGTGGGGGTCAAGGGGCCATTTTGAAGCCAGGCTGTGTGCTCAGGCCTGCACCCAGTTTGCCTTGTTTTTAACCATTATGCCCAGGGGTACTCAGTGGTGCATGGACCTAGTCTTTCTGTGGGGTGTCTTG
Source organism: Lissotriton vulgaris (assembly GCF_964263255.1). Taxonomy (NCBI): domain Eukaryota; kingdom Metazoa; phylum Chordata; class Amphibia; order Caudata; family Salamandridae; genus Lissotriton; species Lissotriton vulgaris. Next base: position 93,750,841 of record NC_141695.1, read on the forward strand.
AATTTACACATCATTGAGGGCATGGATGGCATTGGATTGTGGTGATTTTGTGTGTTTTTGACTTTTTGGGGTGTTTAACTGATGTTCCTTGAGCTTCCATTGCTTGTAGGTGCACAAGAGAACCACCAGTGCCAGGAAGAAGTCCTGCAGCGGTGTGAGCAGCACAACGTCACGTGACGTCACGTGTGGCCTCAGACAAGACAACTCTGCAACCCGTGCAACTGCGGCCTGCTGTTCTGACATCTGAAGAAGATGGCCCCAAAGAAAGGTGGCCGTAGCGCCTCAGCGAAAAAAGTTGCCAGTGCCACTGCCAGTAAGAAGGAGCAGTAGAAGCAAGTGGCATTACCTACCAAGGAGACTGGTGTGCCCACCAACACCTTTTTTGGGAGAAAAAAACAACGCCTGCAGCAGCAGCGGTGTACGCCGGGTACCAAGCTGGAAGCAGCACCTCCGCTTCATTGGGTTCAGTGCCACCACGCCAAGTTAGGTCCAAGACAATGAGTGCTGCTGAGGCAGCCACCATCGAGCAGTGAAGTTGGCTCATCACAAGAAAGTACCATCCAATCAACGCCGGGTGTAACTCAGCTGACGAGTGTTCAACAACGACAGAAGCAACAACAACCACAGGTGCAACTAGTAGAAGCGCAAGTACATGGGCAAGGAGAGGCGCAAGGAGAGGCGCAAGGAGAGGTGCATGGAGAGGCGCAAGGAGAGGCGCTTGGAGAGGTGCAAGGAGAGGTGCATGGAGAGGTGCAAGGAGAGGCGCATGGAGAGGTGCATGGAGAGGTGCAACTAGAGGTTCATGGAGCGGCACAACTGCCTACAAGGCTTGTTCCTCCAGAAGTAGGGGCACATCAGGAAATTGATATTCAAGCTTTATCATCCGAGGAAGCCACTCCTCCTGAGGATAATCCATTGTTTTCCAGATCCCCAGCAAGAAAAAATTTAAAGAGGGCTACTACTACTACAAGTTCTTCTTCAAGCCCCCTTCATTCTGATGACCTTGATCCTGATTGGAACTCACAAATGCAGTCTGAGAGTGAGGCACGCCATGAGCCGACAAAGGTAGCTAAGCTTAAAAGGAAGGTTCCCGCAAGGCTTCGACTTATGTGTGATGACGACGAACAAGAAGTGGTGTCTTCTGCTGCTGATGAACAGTCTGACGACAACCAGGTCATCACAGTTGTCACTCCAGCTCCAGCGGGCGTGCAGCAGACAGACATTTTCACCCTATCCCGAATGGCTGCTGAGCGGGATGTGGGTGGCGTGGCACTGGCACCACCACCAACGCAGTTAACTACAATACTAACACGACCTACAGCTTCCATCTTTTTTAGTCAGAAGGGCGGGGAGGGACCTCCTTCCAGCTCGACCTCAAGTAGTGGTGCTGTAAGTGAACAACAGAAACTAATTCAGCCACGCCCATCCTCCACTTCATCTGGCATTGAAAGTCAAAGTAGGACCTCCACCACCAGCAGACATCACCAGTCCCCAGTTTGGGACTTCTTTACTGTTAGCGCAAAGGCAGAAAACATGCTCGTTTGTTCGATGTGTAAAGTATTCGTTAGTCGGGGTAAGCTTGGTAACAACTATGGTACCGGAGGCCAGAGAGGTCATCTCAAAAAACACCACCCTATCCAGTGGTATTCGCACCTAAGTAAGATCGAGGAAGTCCAACAAAGTAGAACTTATCCAAATGTATTCATTCACATTGCATCTGATGCTGATGAGAGGCTGATTGTGCAGGGGGGAAGTCAAGAATCGAGCAACATTTTTTCTGATACGCCCAGTACCCCTGACAGCAGCACTGCAGTGGTAGCGCTCACACCCTCTACCGCTGCAACATGTATGAGGCACACTAAGAGTCTGGGACAGACACCAATGCAAAAAAGTCCATCAATGAGCCTAACTGGTTTGAAGTCTGATCATCATCATCATCATCACGTAAAACGGTCCATCCCACCATTAGAAGCATGCTTTGGTCGGAGGCGCCATTTGAAGGCAACCACCCAATGGTACGTCTGTATAACGCAAAGCTGGCTAAAATGCTAGCGCTGGACCTTCTCCCTTTTTCTTTCGTGGAAGGGGTGGGGTTTCTAGAATTAGTGGCAACAGTCTGCCCTAAATGGAAGGTTCTTGGCCAGTCCTATTTTGCCAGAGTTGCAGTTCCAGCACTACATCAAGATGTGCTGGAGGTGATTGGGACAGCTTTGCAGTAGAGTGCTGTTCACACTATCCACTTGACAACAGGCATGTGGACCAATTGGCAAGCCCTTGATTACATGTGCATCACTGCACACTGGGTCTCTTTTGCAGGGGTTAGAGACAAGTCAAGTGCAGGTGTTGACCCGGACACACTTTTTCAAGCTACTCGTAAACATGCAACATTAGCCATGTTTGCTGTGGAAACATCTCATACTGCAAAAAACATTTTGGAGGAGTTTAACAGTAAGGTCTCTGAATGGCTGCATCTAAGAAATCGCATAGTTGGTTATGTTTCCATGGATAATGGCAGTAATATAGTTAAGGCCATGCAGGAAGGTGACTATTTCAGAGTGCCGTGTTTGGCGCACAGTATTAACATCGTGGTGCAAGATTTCTTGAAAAATGAAAACACAGCCAGGAAGTTACTGACCACCTGCCGAAGAATCTGCACACATTTCAGCCATTCTTTTAAGGCCCGGAAGCAGCTGAGGGGCATTCAACATGAATGTAAAGTGCTAGTCAAAGGACTCATCCAGGAGGTGGCAACACGTTGGAACTCAACCTTTTTGTTTGCTTGAGCATCTGTCTGAGCAGTGCATGGTAATCAATGAGTATGTCTTTCGACGGGGTTCTACTATGACAGACATGAGGCTAGAGTTGGAGGAATGGAAGCTAGTTAAAAGCCTGACAGACATGCTTCGTCCTTTTGAGGTCTTCACGCGTGAAGTCAGCAAGGAGGATTGTTCTTTGGGCAAAGCTATTCCATTGTTGGTCATGCTAGAGCACCAACTGAAGGCGATGTCTTCAACGTTCAGAGATGCTGCTGAAAAGCAAGACATATCAGTTGGCGGAGAGGTTATTAAGCCGCCTAGTTGACAATGAAAGGCTTAAAAACATACATACAGAACAACACTACATTTGTGCCACTATTCTGGATCCATGGTACAAAAGACAGTGGCCAGCAAAGCATTCATTCCTTTTGATGAAGCAGATGTTTCAAAGTACAAACATTGGCTAGCTGTGTCAGCCACTCGGTTCGAAAAAGATCGGCAGAAAATTCAAGGAACCGGCAGAAGTCCAATTCAATCAGCAGGCCATCCAGCGTCAAGTTCCACTTCTTAATCTGTGGGAGAAGGGAGTCACTTTCCCTCACAGCTGTTACCAACACCAGCAGCACCTGTATCATCATCCTCACCTGCACCAGGCCCAGCCATAATATTATCGGGAGCGGATTGGCTAACTCATCAAGGGTTTCTTTGTTCCAGTGCTGCAAAGGCCACAGATGGTACGCAAAGTGGAGCAACCGTGGAGAACCTCGAGTCAATGGTGCAGACCTATCTGGATGACCCAACAGAGATCTTTGTTAATCAGAACCCATTGCTGTATTGGTACAGGAAAATGCCTATATGGCCACTGATCACCAACCTGGCTCTAAATTCTTTATCTTGCCCACTCGCAAGCATGTCTTCTGACCGTGTTTTCAGTGCTGCTGGTGCCATTGTAACTTCAAAAAGGACCCGCCTCTCATCCAAAAATTTGGAGAAGTTAACACTGATCAAGATGAATCAGCACTTCATACCACCAGATTACAAAGTACGTGAATGCACGCAGGAAGAAGAGAACACCAACTTAGGTGACATAAGTTCTTCTCTGTTGGCTGACCTACTCCCGTCTCAATTCATTGAGTTTGAGGACGAGCTATACTTCCCTGACAACGAGGTCTGAAAATGAGTTCCTTTTTTTTGTTCTTATTCACTTTTATTCCTGTGTGTCTTTCTTTGTTTTGCAACTTTTACCACAACAAAACTCTAATAACGTAATCACAACAAGTTCATCAGCAGCACTGCAGGTGCTGCAGTCTGCATTCCTGAGATTCACAAGTTCACAACTCAATCATGCTCCTCTATACTCCTTCTCCAGACTCCCCTTATCCATTTCCCTCAAGGCAGATGGATGGATTACTACGAGTCCCCTCAAGTGGGACTGAAATTACTGATTGACTACATGCTTGCTGATTGCTGACAGAGTTACTTCTGATATTGACAGGAGAGGCTGCCCTCCTTTCGGAAGAAGATGCGGACAAAAAGTAGAACAGGTAATGAATAATTGAGAAGATGGCATGCAGTGGACAGCAATGGCTGTCTGGCTCTGATTAAACCAATTGCTGTTTGTTTTTTGTGCATGAAATGATGAATCATATGTCTTGTCTTAGTTAATATTTAATCTTTCACACAGTAATTGTTACTCATGTCAACTACTCTGTTTTTTTTAACCTTGTTTAATTCAAATTGTACTTCAAATTCAGGGGCCGCTATGTTGCATTTCACAATATGCAAAATGTCCTTGGAGCGGACTAACTTGCCAAAATACCATGATGATTGATTAAATAATATATCTTTTTTCTTTACAGTCACTCACTGGGATGGATGGATCATCAGCATCGGTTTACGGAAGAACTATGGCCAATTCGTGAGTGGCAAACAGGTAAACCAGTCTACAACAACTACTACAGCAGAACTACATGTCTGTCTATTCGTGGTATGCAGTGGTCGAGGGCGAGGCAGTGTACTGTTGTTGTTATGCCAGGCAGAGTCCACTCCAGACAGAAGTTCATGTAAAATTGGGGCTATGTGGCTTGCTGCATACAATTAGATATGCTTTGTCTGTCTGACAAAGAGCCTAGGTATGCTACATCAGGTTGCTTCACTCAGTGGTGCCTGCCTTGACTGCTTGCATGGCACTGCCTCAAGCTTGGGCCAAACGTCCGTTATGTTTGCAAAATTTGCTGTTTTTCGGTATTTTGCAAATCTCGCGAAATTACCGAAAAATCACAAATTCTTGAGCGGAACGGATTTTTGGCTCATGCTTGCGGCAGGGCCATGCAGACGGTCAAGGCAGGCACCGCTGAGTGAAGCATCCTCCTAATGTAGCATACCTAGGCTCTTTGACACAGACAGACAAAGCATATTTAGGGTTTAGGTTCAGTGCGATTTACTAGGGTTTTTGGGTTTAAGTTTGTATGGTTCACTCTGAGTCTAGGGCTCGGGCTCGATGCAGGCTCGTTCATAATGATGTTCACAAGGTTTTAGGGGGGTTTGGTGTTCTTTGGTCCAGAATTGGCAGACTTTTGGCTTTTTTGAGTGTTTTGTGGGCGTGTGTGTTTGGGTGAAAACCCAGTCAAAACTAGTCGTAGACTTTCTTCTTCTTCTTCTTTAAAGAGCGCAGTGGTTCGATTTTGTTCTGCCTTGGTGAGATTCTAGTGAATCGCTGGAACAAGGGACTGTCCAGGTAAGTTTCAAGAGGATCGAAGTAGTGGAAGTGCTGAAAACAGCAATGTTTTGTGAACAGCGCAATTTGCCATGTTTTGAATTTACCAGTATTGCATTTTTGGGGGCTGTTTGGGGGTGTTCTAGATCTGTGGGGGTGGGTCGGTGGCTGGGAGTACTGCTGGGATAGTTGTATTTTGATTGCGAGTGGTTTGAAGAAAATCCATGGTGGAAAAGGGGGGTTTGGGCCTAGTTGCAGACAGCGTTTTGGAACAATTTAAACTGAGGCCTAGCAGTATTGCATGATTTTGGGGGGCTGTTTGGGGGTGTCCTAGAGTTGTGGGGGAGGGTCTGGGGGTCTGAGAGCACTGCTGGGATAGCATAATTTAGATTGCAAGTGATTTGAAGAAAATCCATGGTGGGAAAGGGGAGTTAGGGCCTAGCTGTAGAGCGCGTTTAGACCGATGTTGACTGGTTGGCTGAAAATGTTCTAAGTATGAGTTTCTGCATTTTTGCTTTTTGCCTGTTTGGGGGTGTTCTGCTTTTTTGCAGGAGGCTGCAGGGTTCTTGAGACATAGCGGGGAAGGTCTAATATCGGAATCAAGTGGTTTGGACAAAATCCATAGCGAATTTTTTTTTCCGTTTTCAGATTTTCGCTCACTTTCGTGTTTTCGGGGGACTGTTTGGGGGAATCCTGGTGTTTGGGGGGTCTTGGAGCAATGCTGGGCATGCCTAATTTTGGTTGCAAGTCGTTTGGAGAAAATCCATGGTGGAAAAGGGGAGTTAGGGCCTAGCTGCAGAGCGCGCACGGAGTGATCTGGGAACTGGGCCTAAATTTGTCTAAGTCCCCAAATTTGCATTTTTGCTTTTTGCCTGTTTGGGGGAGTTCTGCTTTTTTGCCGGTGGCTGCAGGGGCCTGGGGGCATAGCTGGGAAGGTCTCATATCGGAATCAAGTGGTTTGGACAGAATCCATGGCAAAAAAGTTTTTCCGTTTTCAGACTTTTCGCTCACTTTTGTGTTTTCGTGGGGCTGTTTGGGGGGTTCCTGGTGTTTGGGGTGGTTTGGGGGTCTTGGAGCAATGCTGGGCATGCCTAATTTCTGTTGCAAGTGGTTTGGAGAAAATCCATGCTGGAAAAGGGGAGTTAGGGCCTAGCTGCAGAGCGCGCAAGGAGTGATCTGGGACTTCTCCATCGTAGGAGATTTTGATTTCCACTTGGAAATGCGTAAAGACCCAGACACGATCACTCTCCTTACTGAAATGGAAGCAGTAGGACTAACTCAATGAGTCCACTGTCCTATGCACTGCGCGGGATATACGTTAGATGGAATATTTTCCAATCTCAAGTCTCTTTCTACAGAGAAGATACTCCCCCTTACGTGGACCGACCACGCAGCTGTATGTTTCAATATCTTTCCCCCTAATCCTCCTTCCACCATACCCCTCAATACTAACATTTTTAAATCATGGAAAAGCATTGATTTTGATGACTTCAACTATAAACTGCATATGATGCAAGATATTAACACGTCCAATCCAGAATTAGCTGCCGCCATGTATACTAACTGCCTCCAGAATATACTGGATGCAACAGTTCCCATCAAGAAAACATCCACTAACCGAACATCTAATTCAGCCCCTTGGTTCAATGAGAGCCTTAGGCTTGAAACACAAAGCTGCAGACGGCAAGAACTTAAGTGGCGCAGAAACTATGACCCTGATGAAAAAATTTGCTATAAAGATAAACTAAGTAAATACAAACAAAGGATCATTTGTCTAAAAGTATATACTATAATAATTATATTGAGTCAGCACATGACTCAGTAAAACAACTTTACCAGGTTGTCACACAGCTAAAAGGACAGGACCAAACAACTACTAAAGAGGCTTCTCAATCTATGTGCGACACCCTAACAATTTATTTACAAGATAAAGTTTGTGACATTTATTCTAAATTTGATAAGCACACCAAAAATGTCACAAATTCTAATAAATCCTCTGATCCTATTATGAACAATGTACCAACTTTTTCCTTTGACCAGGTTTCGCCTAAACTAGTTCATAAACTTATGATGATCATCAATTCAGGGTCACCGGATGACCCATGCCGTCCCACAGTGTTTAAAATGGCTCCTGACATTATTTCTCATACACTCACTGATATCTATAACGCCATGTTCACTTCAGGTATCTTTCCATCAAAAACAGTAATGAAGCCACTTCTCAAAAAAAACTACACTAGATCCGTCCAACGTCACTAGTTATAGGCCAATAGCATGTCTTTCTTTTCCTGCTAAAATCAATCATGAAAAAATTATGAACATCCAGATCTCTGAATTCATAGACCTTAACAACTGTCTTGACGACTCACAGTTTGGATTCAGAAAGGGCCATGGCATGGAGACTGCTCAGATAAAAGCATCTGATGAAATCAGAATGATCTTGGACGGAGGGGGTGCCGCAGTGCTTATAATGCTCAACCTCTCCGCAGCCTTTGACACGGTCGATCATACCATCCTGATCGACCGTGTCAAAGAAACCGGAATTTCTAACAATGCTAGCTCCCTTCTTTCGTCCTTCCTGGCCAATCGGGAACAATCTGTGACTATGGGTGATTACTCATCCTGTTCATTTGCTCTCCCATGTGGTGTCCCCCAGGGATCCTCGCTAAGTCCAACGCTTTTCAACATTTATGTGGCAGACTTGGCGAGGATCATTAAAACTCATCGCCTAGCAGTTACATCATATGCTGAGGGTACACATCTTGTCCGGGCAATTAATAACAAAGGACTAGAAGTAGCCAATAACTTCCAACAGGGAATGCATGCCATCAGCAACTGGATGAGTAAAAACTGCTTAAAGCTTAACTCGAACAAAACCGAGGTTATGGTTTTTGGCAAACTCACTCCTATATGGCCCCCCACTTGGTGGCCACAAGATCTTGGACCCCCACCTATTCCAGTCAAAAAACTCAGGAAACGGAGTGACCTTTGACAATAAACTTTTTTTACACATCAGGCAAATGCTATAGTCTCTGCTTCCTTCTTTACATAAAAAATGATTAGAAAACTTCTACCCTATCTTTCTACAAATACCATAAAAACTTTAGTTTCCACCTCGCTAATGTCGTGAGTTGACTATTGTAATGCCCTCTTGCTTAATGCACAAGAAAAGGTACTAAAAAAGCTCCAGTTGGTGCAGAATGTAGCCGCCAGACCTATTACTGGAACACCCAAATTTAAACCAATTTCAAAAATCATTTGAAAACTTCATTGGCTGCCAGTGAGACACAGAATTAAATTTAAGGCTCTGTGCATAGCCTTTAAAACCATCCATGCAAAAGGACAAACTTTTCTAAAGCACTCCCTTTGCCGTTATAGGCCATCACGTACCCTTCGATCCTCCAGGGCAAATCTCCTCGAGATAGCTAAAACAAAGAAAGTTACATGGGGCGACAGATCCTTCTCAATCGCCACCGCCAAACTGTGGAACTCACTGCCAAATCAAATAAAAAGCACTACAACTTTAATACCCTTTCGGAAACAAGTAAAAATGTGGTTATTCAATCAATAAACAGCTATATTGTGATCTTTCTGTCCAGCGCCGAGACACATCCGAGTAGTCGTGCGCTTAACAAGTTTTCTAAATAGATAAAAATAAACTAGGCCTAAATTTGTCTAAGTCCCTGTTTTTGCATTTTTGCCTGTTTGGGGGGTGTTCTACTTTTTTGCCGGTGGCTGCAGGGGTCTGGGGGCATAGCTGGGAAGGTCTAATATTGGAATCAAGTGGTTTGGACAAAATCCATGGCTAAAAAGTTTTCCCCTTTTTCAGACTTTTCGCTCACTTTTGTGTTTTCGCTCGTCTGTTTGGGGGGTACTGGGGTTTGGGGGGGGGGTCTTGGAGCAATGCTGGGCATGCCTACTTTTTGTTGTAAGTGGTTTGGAGAAAATACCATGGTGGAAAAGGGAAGTTAGGGCTTAGCTGCAGAGCGAGCACTGAGTGATCTGGGACTAGGCCTAAATTTGTCTAAGTCCCTGTTTTTGCATTTTTGCTTTTTGCCTGTTTGGGGGTGTTCTGCTTTTTTGCCGGTGGCTGCAGGGGTCTGGGGGCATAGCTGGGAAGGTCTAATATTGGAATCAAGTGGTTTGGACAAAATCCATGGCGAAAAAGTTTTCCCCTTTTTCAGACTTTTCGCTCACTTTTGTGTTTTTGTGGGGCTGTTTGGGGGGGGCTCCTGGTGTTTGGGGGGGGTTGAGGGGTCTTGGAGCAATGCTGGGCATGCCTAATTTTGGTTACAAGTGGTTTGGAGAAAATCCATGGTGGAAATGGGGAGTTAGGGCATAGCTGCAGAGCGCGCACGGAGTGATCTGGGAACTAGGCCTAAATTTGTCTAAGTCCCCGTTTTTGCATTTTTGCTTTATGCCTGTTTGGGGGTGTTCTGCTTTTTTGCTGGTGGCTGCAGAGGTCTGGGGGCATAGCTGGGAAGGTCTAATATCAGAATCAAGTGGTTTGGACAAAATCCATGGCGAAAAAGTTTTTCAGTTTTCAGACTTTTCGCTCACTTTTATGTTTTCTGGGGGCTGTTTTGGGGGGGTTCCTGGTGTTTAGGGGGCTTGGGGGTCTTGGAGCAATGCTGGGTATGTTTAATTTTGGTTGCAAGTGGTTTGGAGAAAATCCACGGTGGAAAAGAGGAGTTAGGGCCTAGCAGCAGAGTGCGCACGGAGTGATCTGGGAACTAGGCCTAAATTTGTCTAAGTCCCCAATTTTGCATTTTTGCCTGTTTGGTGGTGTTCTGCTTTTTTGCCAGTGGCTGCAGGGGTCTGGGAGCATAGCTTGGAAGGTCTAATATCGGAATCAAGTGATTTGGATAAAATCCATGGCGAAAAAGTTTTTCAGTTTTCAGACTTTGCGCTCACTTTCTTGTTTTTGGGGGGCTGTTTGGGTGGTTCCTGGTGTTTGGTGGGGGATTGGGGGGTCTTGGAGCAATGCTGGGCATGCCTAATTTTGGTTGCAAGTGGTTTGGAGAAAATCCAAGGTGGAAAAGGGGAGTTAGGGCTTAGCTGCAGAGCGCGCACGGAGTGATCTAGGTACTAGGCCTAAATTTGTCTAAGTTCCTGTTTTTGCATTTTTGCTTTTTGCCTGTTTGGGGGTGTTCTACTTTTTTGCCGGTGGCTGCAGGGGTCTGGGGGCATAGCTGGGAAGGTCTAATATTGGAATCAAGTGGTTTAGACAAAATCCATAGCGAAAAAGTTTTCCCCTTTTTCGGACTTTTCGCTCACTTTTGTGTTTTTGTGGGGCTGTTTGGGGGGGTTCCTGGTGTTTAGGGGGGGGTTGGGGGGTCTTGGAGCAATGCTGGGCATGCCTAATTTTGGTTGCAAGTGGTTTGGAGAAAATCCATGGTGGAAATGGGGAGTTAGGGCATAGCTGCAGAGCGCGCACGGAGTGATCTGGGAACTAGGCCTAAATTTGTCTAAGTCCCCGTTTTTGCATTTTTGCCTGTTTGGGGGTGTTCTGCTTTTTTGCTGGTGGCTGCAGGGGTCTGGGGGCATAGCTGGGAAGGTCTAATATCAGAATCAAGTGGTTTGGACAAAATCAATGGCGAAAAAGGTTTTACGTTTTCAGACTTTTCGCTCACTTTTGTTTTTTCGGGGGGCTGTTTGGGGGGGTTCCTGGTGTTTGAGGGGTTTGGGGGGTCTTGGAGCAATGCTGGGCATGTTTAATTTTGGTTGCAAGTGGTTTGGAGAAAATCCAAGGTGGAAAAGAGGAGGTAGGGCCTAGCTGCAGAGTGCGCACGGAGTGATCTGGGAACTAGGCCTAAATTGTCTAAGCCCCCAATTTTGCATCTTTGCTTTTTGCCTGTTTGCTGGTGTTCTGATTTTTTGCCAGTGGCTGCAGGGGTCTGGGAGCATAGCTTGGAAGGTCTAATATCGGAATCAAGTGATTTGGATAAAATCCATGGCGAAAAAGTGTTTCCGTTTTCAGACTTTGCGCTCACTTTCGTGTTTTTGGGGGCTGTTTGGGGGGTTCCTGGTGTTTGGTGGGGGGTTGGGGGGTCTTGGAGCAATGCTGGGCATGCCTAATTAAGGTTGCAAGTGGTTTGGAGAAAATCCAAGGTGGAAAAGGTGAGTTAGGGCCTCGCTGCAGAGCTCGCATGGAGTTATCTGGGAACTAGGCCTAAATTTGTCTGAGTCCCCGTTTTTGCATTTTTGCTTTTTGCCTGTTTGGGGGTGTTCTGCTTTTTTGCTGGTGGCTGCAGGGGGCTGGGGGCATAGCTGGGAAGGTCTAATATCGGGCGCTAGTGGTTTGGACAAAATCCATGGTGAAAAAGAAGGGTTAGGGGCTAGGGTTAGGGTTAGGGTTAGTGTTAGGGTTCTAAAATCGCTGTTTACACTTTACACATAGCTTGAGAAAAAGATCCACAAATTTCACCCACACTTATTTATCCTTGAAAAGGAGACTCAGAGTACGCACTTTCGAAATGATGCTTGTATGTTTTGTAATACTGTCGACTCTAAAACTGCAAGTGTGATTTTTGCACTACACAGCGTACCGTATATTTTTTTCTCCGTGGTGTTTTAATATCACTTCCTGTTTTTCCATCAACAATTACAGGACAGCTTATACCCTGTGCAATGGCAAAAAGGATGACCTCAGGCTTAGCGACCCGCAATTCAGTTTCCGCCAGGCAGGCAGTGGACAAGGTGTCTTCTGGTCCCCAACATTGATCAGCGTAGCGTCAGTTGGAATGGAGGAGTACCGCGAAAAAGAGGAATGTCTGGATGCATGCAACTTCCCAAATTCAACAGGACAACTACAACATACAGTTACAGTATCCATCTTCATTTCTACTTATTTTTAAGTAATGTTATTGCTCTGAACTTCTATGAATGTGACTCTGTGCATTTGTTTAATCTCTGCTTCAATTCATCTTTCCAGCCATTTTATTTTCTTTGCTACTTTTTAAACTAATTTAATGTACTAAGTGGTTCTTCTCTCTGAGGGCAGATAGGCAAGTGAAAATGCGTAATTAGTGCAGCCCTGTACTGTCACATTGTTTCTTCATAGTTAGTATATTGTATGATTGTAGAAAGTACTTCTTACTTTTCAGAAACCTATCCATCTAGCAAACAACTTCCTGCATGCAGTTATGTTATGTTATGTTATGTTACGACTATTTATTGTGCGCACAGATACTCCAGCCAAGGAGCGTCCTGGCGCAGAGACAAGGTAGCACGTAACACAACAACAGGCTAAGAACAAGAGTAAGGAACAGCTAAAACAGGAAGGTTTTTATAGCCCTCCGAAAGGTCAGAAGGTCCTCCAGCAAGCGGATTTCAACAGGCAAGGAGTTCCATGCTGATGCAGCCATTACCTTAAACGAGCGGCCTCCCATACGGCTAAGCCTGAATCTGGGAACCACCGCAAGGGCCAGACCCTGAGAGCGAAGGCTACGGGCAGGGACATAAAAAGACAGACAACTCGACAGGATTTCCGGGCCTGTACCTCTCAAGATTTTAAAAGCAAGGCACAAAACCTTGAAGAGGATACGCTTCCTAACCGGAAGCCAGTGTAGGGAGCGAAGGACACCTGTCACTGAGCAGAATCTGGGCAAACCCACAATCGCCCTTGCCGCAGCATTCTGAACCCGTTGTAAGCGGGTTAATTCGGCCTGGTTAGCCCCGGCCAGGAGAGAGCTGGCGTAATCCAGGCGAGAGATGATAGTAGCCTGGATCACCAACTGCCTGGTCGGGGCATCGAAGAACTTGAGAACAGGTCTCAAGCCCCTCAGGAGACCGAAGCAACAGGCCGCGGTTCTTTTAGTATGGCCTACAAAAGAGAGGCCCGCATCCAGCCATACCCCCAGATTTTTCACTTCCGATACCGGGATCGGAGTAGGTCCCAACTCTGAGGGCCACCAGTGGTCACCCCACAGCTCCACTCCCTTCCCGACGACCATCACCTCTGTTTTAGTGGCGTTTAGCTGGAGGCAATTGCCTGTCAGCCAGCTAGCCACCGCCTTCAGTCCGGACTGAAACCTAGGGGCCTCAATCTCCGCATCCCCGCTGAGAGTAACCGCCAGCTGAGTGTCATCGGCATATGAGACCAGAGTAAGGCCCCACTGCCTAGCGACATCAGCCAGCGGTCTCACGTAAAGGTTGAATAACGTGGGACTCAGCGAGGACCCTTGCGGAACCCCCATGGCCAGTGGCTGGTAGTTGGACTTGAAGGGAGGGATGGCAACACAGAAGGAGCGGTCATCTAAGAAGGAGCGGAACCATTGCAGCACCTGACCGCCAATGCCAGTCTCCTCGAGCCGGCGTAGGAGGATGCAGTGATCTACCGTATCAAAGGCGGCGCTAAGATCTAACAAAATAAGCGCCGCCGTTTGACCAGCATCCAACTTTGCCCGGAGATGTTCCACCATCACAAGTAATGCAGTTTCCGTACTGTGCCCAGCACGGAATCCGTTTTGTGTGGGGTCGAGGGCCTTGGTCCGAGTCAGATGTTCAGACAGGGCCAGGTTGACGTGGGCCTCCGTGATCTTGGCTGGCCAGGGTAACAACGAAATGGGGCGGTAGCTTTCAGGCTTGGAAGGGTCCAGGGTGGGCTTTTTAATAATCGGGGACACCACAGCTTGTTTCCACTTAGATGGAACAGTCCCCGTTTCCAAGGAAAGGTTGACAAGGGAACATACGGCTGTACGTCCCATAAAAGCTTGGTCTCGAAAGAGAGCAGGCCTTACTGGATCGGATGGGGACCCAGATTTGACTTGCAATGCAAGTTTGTCAAAACCATCCACGGTGAGGGGGGGGAAAGCAAGCAGTGTAGTCTGATGGTGGACCCCATTAATATTTTCCTCAGTGAACCCTATGCTAGGGAATGTCCTATATATAGCTTGGACCTTCCCCAAGAAGTAAGATGCAAGGGATTCACAATGGGAAAGGGAGCTCACGGTCGTAGAGGTAGTCCGCTTCGTTGTGAGATCTTTAACAGCCTTAAAGATAGTTTTAGACGGATTTGGACTGTTCCGGAATTCAGTGGCATAAAAAGCCGCACGGGCTCGGCAGATAGCTCGATGGTAAAGCTTAACGGACTTGGCGTATGCGGCTTTTAGGTCAGCCCCATAGGTTTTCCTCCAAGCCCTCTCTGCTCGTCTACAGGCGCCCTTTAGGGCCCGGAGAGTGCCATCATACCAGGGACTCGACTCTCTGGGATTGATTTTAGTTGAAACGATGGGTATCAGAGAGTTCAAGGCCCTAGTTATCCATGAACAGAAGAGGTCATATCCCCTTTCCACATCCGTCAAAGGGCCCAGCGGCTCCTCTAGTAGAAGACGGTGCAAGTCCTCTAACCGAAGCTTTTTCCAAGCCCTCTTCTGAACCCGCCTAGCCGTAGAGATGGAAGGAGTGGCCGAGACCGGGCAGAGGATGGACACCAAGAAGTGGTCTGTCCATTCCACCGGAGAGACAGATGTAATTTGAATCCCCAACAGATTGGTAAACAGGGGATCCAAAATGTGCCCCCCCAGGTGAGTAGGCTGGGAAACCATCTGGGGAAGTTGAAAGGCCTCCAGGTCAGAAGAAATGGAACGCACTGTCAGGCCTGAGAGGGTGTCGAAATGCAGGTTTAGGTCACCCATGATAGAGAAGTTGGCACAGTCGGCGACCAAAGGGCCGACAGTATCAGGGAAAGCATTCCTAAACGCCACATCGCTGCCGGGTGGGCGATAGACGACCATCCCAGACAGGGTAAACTCAGGGCTGACAGAGACCTTGAACATGGCGCTTTCACACCCGGAGATGTTTAGGGCACTCCAGACGCAAGGGTAGATAGATTTTACCACTAACGCGATACCTCCACCCCTAGACAGCCTATTCAGGGTGTACATTGAATAGCCGGGTGGACAGGCAAGATTGGTAATAGCGGTATCAGCGTCCTGTAGCCATGTTTCCGTCATGGCAAATACGTCTGGAGCTTCCTCCTCAATGAGGTCATAGATGTGCTGATGGTGTTTCAGCACAGACCTGACGTTTAAATTCAGGATCTTCAAAGTAGTGGGAGTATCAGTAGTACGGCGGGTCTCCGAGGAAATGAACCTTGGGAGAGGATGCGGAGAGTCGATAGCCCACCCATTACAAGGGCAATGATATGGGCCACGCAATGGGTGTACCGATAAAAGGGTACAACAGCAGCTTACCTGACCGATGGCAAACAGGCGATCCCGCGAGTACGTCAGCATGTTGGGCCCAGGATGAAATGATAGTCCTTACACAGATTACCGCGACGTCCAGCGCGTCCTTAGCGCGGACGGGCGCAGACGGGCAGGACTCTGGCACGACTCCGGCCACGCGAGGACACGCCCGCTGCGCGGTCCCGCTGCGCTAAGGGAGGAGCTTTAAGTAGGTGTTTCCCAGGCTGCTCCTGCGCACTGAAGCGCTGGAGGGTAGAGACACCTCTGTCCACACACCCCACTCCAAAATGGCCGCCAAAACGGACAGGTCACCCACCCCAGAGCCAAATCCGCCAAAACGGCAGTGCGGGGGCCAATTATGGTGCAAGTGAGGGGCGCTGTCTAAAAGCAGGTCTACAAACAAATTACAAACAAAAGTTGTTAAAATTCACGAAGGTGAGAGCAAATGCGCGCTGAGCGCTCACGCAGCTACCTTGTCAGGGGCGGTTTCAGGAGGGACTCGCCTTAAGTAGGTGTTTCCCAGGCTGCTCCTGCGCACTGAAGCGCTGGAGGGTAGAGACACCTCTGTCCACACACCCCACTCCAAAATGGCCGCCAAAACGGACAGGTCACCCACCCCAGAGCCAAATCCGCCAAAACGGCAGTGCGGGGGCCAATTATGGTGCAAGTGAGGGGCGCTGTCTAAAAGCAGGTCTACAAACAAATTACAAACAAAAGTTGTTAAAATTCACGAAGGTGAGAGCAAATGCGCGCTGAGCGCTCACGCAGCTACCTTGTCAGGGGTGGTTTCAGGAGGGACTCGCCTTAAGTAGGTGTTTCCCAGGCTGCTCCTGCGCACTGAAGCGCTGGAGGGTAGAGACACCTCTGTCCACACACCCCACTCCAAAATGGCCGCCAAAACGGACAGGTCACCCACCCCAGAGCCAAATCCGCCAAAACGGCAGTGCGGGGGCCAATTATGGTGCAAGTGAGGGGCGCTGTCTAAAAGCAGGTCTACAAACAAATTACAAACAAAAGTTGTTAAAATTCACGAAGGTGAGAGCAAATGCGCGCTGAGCGCTCACGCAGCTACCTTGTCAGTAGTGCATGCACTTCCTTTATGTCCCTTAAAAGATTTATGGATAGCTTCATATCCAAAGATTTGTTTATCTTCATTTGTTGTTTGCCCATGCTGTGTTATTTTTTTTTCCTCTCTCCACAAAACGTTCCCCACAAACCCCATTCCCATCCAAGTTTCAAACCCTAACCCTCTTCCCCCGGGCTGTGTGGTTTTCATTGAGGTGTGAGTAAATTACAACAATAATTCCACACACTTGCTGGGGAGGATAAGGTGCAAGCAACCTCCTCAACTCAATTTTAAGGCAGCTAGGTGAATCCTAGGATATAGTAATTCTGGTTAAGAAAACAACAATGAGTATTTCAAATTAAATTCTGAATTTCATGCCCACCATCGATTGGATCCATTGTCAACATCATCCTCCTACATGTCAAGAAGTCGTGTTGTGTTACGCTGCTGTGTCACTGTTCTTGTTGTAGCCATAATCATCCATGCAATTCTTTTTTCCCCATACTTATCTTCAGCATTGCTTAGGCTCCTGTTCCATCTAATACTCCTCTCAGGCCACTCAATGTCTGATTTTTTTACTTTGTTTTTTCATATGCTGCTACTGCTAGTGTGGTACCACTCCTACTAGCACCACAACAACGTAATTTCGGTCTGGGATGGTGTAATCGCCATTTGCCATGCAGCCAGCGCTGTGCCTAGCTCTATTCTCAAACACGAATCACAGATAAGATAAGCATTTTGGGGAGGTAGAAAGATGGGCTAGGATGCGGAGGAGAGACTGATAGTAGTACAAGTAAAGTACTAGTAGGCCAATTGAATTCACTAACTCTGTTAGTGGCACTTTTGAACATTTTTGGACGTTTTAGATAATTCATGCTGGTAAGTTTGAGGAAAACCAAACGTGCCGCAACTCCCGCCCTAACAAAAATAAACTAGTCCCACCCCTCCCTAACACAAACAATTGTCCATTGCAAGTAGTCCAAAAATAAATAATCCCCAACTCCCGATTCCCACCCCCCCAACAGTCTTTAAAAAAGGGGCAAGGGACACAGTCACTTCCAGCAGTGTTTGGGCAGGCGTTCCTTGCTGAGGTTCGGAGCTTTTTTTCGAGGTCGTCCACCTTGCGCTCCAGGAAGTCCACTCATAACGTTAGGCGGCACACATGTGCCTTCCAGGCTCTGAGAGGGCCAGCTGCTGATGTTTTTTTTGCAGCTGAGGAGCGCCGGAGGGCTGACCCAGCACAGCGCTGGGATGGAAGCTGCTGGCTGGTGGACACGGGGGCTGTGCTGGAGGAGGTTGTTGAGGTTCCCTCCTCATTTTCCCGAGCCCACAGCCGGCAATATTCAACACGAATGGCCTCCATCTTCCAGGCCCTGGCCCGGACAGCCATCTCCCCTCTGGTGAGGTTTTTGGGAGCATCTATATGAAGAAAGAATATAAAATAATGTAACCAATACTCTTTAACAATAACACAAAACAATTCAACAGAAAGTTGTCTCACAGTAACACTAGCAATTTGCAAACACAGTATAACATTTTGGCATGTATTTTTCCGCCGTCTTTGTAGGCCTGTAACAGTGGGAGTTTCAGGAATTCTACTACCAGACAGCACTATGGACTCAATACATAGTCAGAGAGTCAGAGAGTACACCAGTATTTGACTTTTTTTCTCTACTTTTGCGAAAGAAATTACTTGTACGTGAACATGTGGTAGCCGGCATAATGCTAGCTCAGTCAGCTTGCACCCAAGAAAAAGCGACACAAGTCATGATGACGCAGACTTGCATGCATTACTTTAAGCAGTATATACAGGTGGGGATAGGGAAGCTCTTACTTTTGTATAGGGGTGGCACTGGCCATACTCAGTTACATCAAGGGCTACTGTTCAATGTGATTTATATTTCGCACTGCCTCCCCCTGGGTCTTCAGTACTACAAAAGGAAAATTAAGCTTATTCATTTCTGATCATGTCTCCAGCCGATTACATGATCTCTTTGCTTATGACTTTAGGTGCTTTATTCTGATAGATTGAACAACAGCGATAGTCCACCCATGATTAACACAGCAGAAAGAAAATTATGAACATAGGGAGCGAGTGTGGTAACCATAATTGCCAGAGGAAGGGACTTGATTTGATAAAATTGTCAACTATACAATACATACACAATATATGCTGTGCTTGCAAAGTAAACTACTGTACTGTTACTTTAGGCAAGGGAGAGTTTCAGAACAATCACAACTTGTAGTTTTTGGATTTCTTCTGCTTTGCTACTCTGGCACGGACATGCTGTTCGAACAAAGTAACACTCTTCATGCACTGAGTGTCTGCTCTACATACACCGCTGCTATGTATGAGGAAGAAGATACCATCCAGGCTTCCCAAGTAAACGCTATAATTCTTCTTAATGTCTCAACTGTAACAACTCTACTTTTTCTCAACAATCAAATAACACCCTTTTCATTTTATTTGGTAAACCACCGTCTTGACTTGCATTTGAATTTCACCCAAATGATGTATTGCAATGCACACCACACATGAATTTTCTGATTGACCCACACAGGCAGTCATTTTTTCTTTCTCCTCCAACCTTCCTTGCTTCAAGCAGACATGCATCTGTTTCCTTCCTATCAGCCACCTCTGCCTGCATTCAAAAACACGTATCATTCTTTAGTCATAAATGTTGCGACTCGCTCGTCCTTCCATTGACCCTAAGTTCTTTTCCTTCTCGTTCATCACATCCCTCAAGTTCATCTGATATAACTTGGCTTCACGATAAAAAGGTTCCCAGCTGATTTGAAGTCAAATAGAGGGGGCCGTTGCTTACTTGAGAACTACAACCGCTAATGCTATTGCTAAGTCAAGGGTGACTAACTTCTCTGTGATTGGCTGAAAAAAATGTATTTCTAAATCAGTAACTGTTCTTAGTAGTAGTGTACTTTCTACTGTACAGTACATCATACACTCCTTTGCGAGCCTACTCTAAAATGTCAATAAGTAAGGAGTATAATAATAACTTACCCCTGTCCGCGGCTGCTGAGCCATCCCCCTCAGATCCTCCTGGTGGCGCCGACGCTTGAGTGGAACCCTCCGCGCTGCTGGCCCCGGCACTGGTGGAGCAAGTGTTGCATAAGATGTTGTGACGCCTAGAAAAAACATGTCATATTTTTAGATGCCAGACACCAACCACCTACTTCGTCTCGTAATGGAAGAGAAAATGTTAAACAATTTTTAATTATTGGGACTGAAAAGAAGTCACGGTTTTGGGGAGGGTGTTAACTTATATGCCTCGCCATAACATGCAACTCTTTTTGGCACAACTGATGAATGTTTGCTCTTTAATGTGCAACATTTTTATAATTACAGACAGAACCAACTACTCCCCACACCACCTGGAGGACTTGAAGTTCCAACAAGGTGAGGGCTCCCGAGTCCCGCACAGTTAGTTCTGACTGAGGTATGTGGAAAGTCGAACTGCACCTATCATCAACAATGTCCTATTTCTCTTGTCCATACTTCTGTATGAGCAGAATAGTCCCTGAAACACTAGCGGTATGTTATGTGCTACTATCAAATCAAAAAGACAACTACTAGCTTATTCTCGGTGGAAATTGACATTTTGTTGTTAGAAGTTGTCAAAGTACTAACATTAAGAAGACTGGAATAGACAGCAAGGGCAACCCAGAGGACAGCACTGAATGCCTCTAGAGCTATTGCTGGATCAGAGTTTTGTTTAACACCATTTTCCGACTAGGCAAGCATAGCCACCTACACAGACCGACTCATAAATAATAGTAAATAGTAGTTGCACAGAGAGTGATGGTAGAAAGGCAGGATAATAATGTAGAAACACACTACAAGAAGATCAAATACTATTTTGTAAAAAATAGAGTTAGGGAAGTATAATTATCTTAAAAACAGAACTACTTACTGGGGCCAGCAGAAGAGCCTGCAGTGGACCATTCCTCCTGCCCCCTCAGTCCTGCCGGAGTCCGGGGTAGTGCTGTCGTCTTGCCCCTGGGAGGTGCTGATGATCATGAAATAAACACAAACATGGATGATTGTTTTTTGGAAATATTTGATTTATTTGACCACAATCATAAATTATCTTGGGGAAACAAATTAGCAACAATTGCACTACATGTATTGACCTATCTGATCTGGTCAACTAGGAGCATACTAGTACAGTATTGCTGGATTCGCAGTGCATCTACATGGAAAGTTATGTAAATCACTAGCTAAACCAACAACAAAAAGGTTCTACTACAACTGCCAGCACTCAGCAGCACGCGACGTGACAGACACTTCTTAAAGGCAGCAGGAGTTCAAAGGAAGGACTAGAATAGAGTCACTAGTCTCTCTAGCATTACGCAGTTCTGTAAAGTACTACACTCATACATACTCATGCCAAATGAGCACAAAGTTGCAAACAAGTAAGCATAGTAGCAACGCCACTGAGCAGGCAAGCACCTGCAATCACAGAAGCTATTTAAACGCTAATTTACCTGCAATGTAATCAAATTGGCAGCATTTGTGCTCTTCTGGAAAAACATATATTAGCAATATAACACAGAGCAGAAGAAAACAAAGTAGTTAACACCGAGTAGGAGGAGCAGGTCCTGCTCACAGTCAAGGAGGTCCGACCACCGGTGCGTCGCTTGCTGGTAGGTGTGCCTAACCCCTGACTCCCTCCGCATGGCCCGGCACACCTTTTTCCACAGCTGGCGCCACTCCCTGAGGCCATACCCTGACGCAAGCCTGCCCCCTGCTGCCACAGTCTTGGGGAGGTGGCGCTGCACATAAAAGGTCAGTCTGGCCACCTCTGGGCTGAATATCTCTCTGGCCATCACTTCCTCCCCTCGTAACCGCCCGCAAGGGAGCCGGGTACGGGATGCGGGACCCTTCCCCTTCTCCTTACCGGCTTCCTTTGCCATGGTCCTGTACAGCAGAAAGAAAAAAAAAGGAAAGAATAGGGAAAAAGTAAAGAAAAAAAAAGTTTAAAAAGTACTTTAAAAGTAACGAAAAGTAGAAAAAAAAACACAATATAGTTCTCGTACAAAAGAGGGATAGATATAGAGTAGAAAAGATAAAAAAAGTCCAACGAAACAATGGATTGCACAGATGAAAGGAGGATTAGAAAGCATGCACAGAACCATAGCAATGAATGAAATACAAGATGGCCGCGCCCATTGAGGACCGCGTGGGAAAGTTCGAGCGATATTTTTTCTTGCGAGCACGCAAAACGCCTGCGAACACGTAATTGCCCGCTGCATACGACGCAAGCATGCAACTAGTGCCCGGAAACGGAAACACGTCATGCAAACAAGATGGCCGTGCCCATACATGACCGCATGGGTAATTTTGCCATGCAAGCGACCCGCGAACACGCAAAAAGCCCCGCGAGCACGCAAAAAAACAAAAATCTGCAAATTCGCACGAATTAGCGGATTTTGCAAATTGCGAATTCGAGTTTGCGTGAATTTGCGAAACGCGAATTCGCAAATTTCGCCCATACTTAGTTTCCATGCCCACTATATTGGAAAGTGCCACACTGACTACAATTAAAATCTTCAGTATTGTTTACTTTGATATTCCTGTACCTGGTAGTAAAATGAGCCAATATATTGTTAGCTCATACTACATTTATCAAAATCTATGAGCCCAAATTAGTCAAAATGTATAATAAATGAGCTATGAGTTCAGTTAGTGATAACAAAAAATAGACTAGTCCTAATGGTGGGGATAGTCATATGATGTAAAATGTAAATTGATACTTGTATAGCGCACTACTCACCCGCAAGGGTCTCAAGGCGCTTGTACGAATACCGCTGTGGAACCCGTCCTGGCTTTCCCTGTGAGTCGTCCACTCCTGGGCAACCCCAGGGTGGAGGCCAGGCATCCTAAGCGTTGTGGGGGCTGTTTTGGAGATTAAGCAAGCTATTGCCCAGAGTTGCAGAGTGGGACTCTATGATTAGGATAGGTACCAAGGCGAGAATTATCAGGTCCGTGGAATTTTGAGCCCAAGACCCGCCAAGGCGGGGAATTGAACCATGGTCCCGGGCTAGACCTCTGCATCAGGGTCTGCCGCTCTAACCATTGAGCCACACTTCTCCACATGTAAGAAATACCACAGCGACCATATTGGAAAGCATTGAGTTGGCTGCAATATGTTTTGCGTATGGGTTTCCACAAATTAAAATTAAAAAATCAAATCTATCTGCCAAAACATATTCATATGTTCACAATCATGGCTGGTACCATGCACTACTGTCACTGACAGAGGGGCTTTGAACTGTTTTGCATTAACATACTTTCTAATCAACATTGCAACAGTAGTTATTTCTAGCGTTGATGAAGTCATGTGGCTACCCCCATATGACGAAACAAGTGTTGGCTAAAGTTCTAAGAAAAGTTCTAAGTATCCAAAAATAAAATCTACACAATCAAGAAAAAAAATTCTCCTTGTTCCTTGTACTCATATTTGTGATATATTGCATGTGCCTCACAGAATCAAGTCTTGTTGGTCAATCCTAGGATTATAATTGGGGGTGTAAGGTGTATCCCATTCATACCAGTTAAATAGAAATGGGAGTGCATGCAATATTTCTTTAAGTGCAGGCGCACTTTAGCAATGGGACCTACATGAATAAGGGTGCTACCTAGTACTGAAAGTGGGATAAAAATGTTTGAGAGTGTTCTCTAAAAAAGGCATGGGCAAACTAGAGTAACTAGGAATATTTTATTAGAGGTGCCGCCTAAGTGATGTAAAACATACTGCATATTTGATTATAATACCTTTATCAGCTTCATCCCAATTGTTTTCACAGAGAAAAATTAAAGTACTTCTGAGGTGGGGCTTATATTCCCCCCACCGTCTAAAAAATAGTAACCTAGTGGGGAACCGCGTCCAACAGCCAATAGGTCAAAGGAGCCGTGGGTTGAAAACGTTTGGGAACCATTGCTTACCTATCCCCACCTGAACTCTAAATTTACCTTAATTATCTCTACATATACTTACCCCGAACCTCAAATCACCCTTACTTACCTCCCCTTATTTGTACCCACTGTTGAATTCTAAATTCACCCTTACCCTCTTTACCACTACCCAGCAAGAAACACTGAAATCCCCCTTACCTCCCATGACCTCTACCCACCCAAAGGCTAAAATCATCCTCAGAGTTAGAGAGTACAATCAGTACCTTGTCTTCTGGAGTTGATGGAGTTGGCACTGATGTCGAAGTTCCATGGATTGTCATGGACCTTGTCACCGCATGCAGATTCAGAACTGAAGCTGGTACTGTGATGGTCTCAGACGGTTCAACTAGCCCAAGCACAATTTCAAGTGGAGCGCCTTACAGATCTGTGGGACCGAAAGGCAGGCCAGAGGGAGTCGGCAATGATCCAAAGACTCAGAGCATGGCATTGAGAAACTCTTCTGACAAGGAAGGGGGAACAGCCCTAAAAACTCAGCTGTGTCAGAACAAGTGGTGGAATAGGCTCCATAGTAGACTGATTGCAGGAGCAAAATACATGTAGGGTTGTAGTGACCGATATTTTGGTAGATAATGATTGGGTCCGCTTATGACCATTGCCCACCACCATCTCAGCATATTGTAGACACTTAGACAGCACTGACTATTGCCTTTGACATGCTTTGCAATTCACATCATCACACAACATAGGGATGTGTAGGCCTGAAGTTCTCTCTATGTCTGACTATATCTTGCTTAGTGGCAGGGTTTGCCTATTGGCTTTGGCATGATTCTATGTCTTCTTGCTTCTTTCGCGAGCATAGAGGCCTATGCTCGAGTGACTAAACTGTCGCCATCTTTCCAGCCCTTCTAGGTGAGAGATGCTTACATTTCTACTTGTTGTTCGCTCTCTCTTTACCAGGGAGAACCGATTATTAAATGAGGAATGTACTTGCTCTGTGCTGGAGATGCAACAACAGTTCGGCCGGCTGAGGGTGAGTCTTTGGCACAGAGTTGTACAGGAATCTGATGGGAGGCTGGGTGCTTGCTATAAGCTTCTCTGGTAAACCTGCATTCTATATTAGCAAGAGAGTTAGAGGTCAGGGTGCCAGTTGTCAGTTGGAAGCCAGTTGAAACCAAGTGGAGTGCGAGTTTGTTCAGATGGAAGGGCCATGAGTAACATCAGATGCTAGAGATGCTGGTCTGTTGGTTTTGTCGTTCTAGTGAAACATCACGGTGCAGACGTGCAGTAGTGTTTGTGGAACAGAGAGTCCTGACCAAACCAGAGAGGGACAGAGAGTCGTACCCTTCTTCAGATTGCAGAGGCCTAATAATATGGCGAGGTATTCCATGTATGTTTAACTTTATCTAACAATACCTTTATTTTCAGGTTCTATGTATATGTATGTGTTGATGAGCGCCTGTGGTATTTAGTTATTTCTTTTTCCTTGTCATTTTGTCATCATGTAATAAAGACCCCATAAATATAAAATGTGTCCTTGTTTTTTGTGGAGGAAGGTCGGGGCCCTTTTTTACCAAGTGCTTACAGAGGGATGGGCTATTTCCCCTTTAATGGGTAATTGGAGATACAGAAGGGAAATCGGCTGCTAAGCAGGAATATTCAAATTGATGGTAGATCAACCCAACATAGTGTAAGAGGTATGTACTCATTTTAACCAGAAGCTTTTGCTCACGCAGGTGTGCGTTGATCGTCGGGAGACATTGCTGATTCGTACTTTGGTGCGTTGCTCACGCAGGTGCGCATTGATCGTCACAAGACTTTGCTGATTCGTCGGAAGACGTTGCTATACATACCCCCGGAGCTATGATCTGTAGTATCTTTAGTTGTTAGTTTTATTTCTTTCTCAAACAGGTATTCTAAAAGTGTGGTGTTTAATAGGCACTCTGGGAAGGGACTGTGATGAGTAATGACTCCATAGCTGGCTCAAACACCTGTAAAAGGGAAAAATTGCAGTCATTAAAAAGGGTGCTGTCCCAGCACAGTCTTACGAGAATGTGAGCGGTAGGAGGGGGCCCAATTCCCACTTAGATTTATTGTGCTTTTTCTTTGACTTATCCGACGGTTTAGAGCTAGATGGAAACCAACCTCTGGAATGACTCCTACGACTTCGGGATCTGGAACAGGACTGAACATTCGACTTGGACTGGTCCCCTCATTGACTCTGTGCTTGGTGATGTGGAGTTTTTTCTTGAAGGTTCATCAAAGGGCAATCGCTGCATGTCGTGACCCGACACCAGGAATCACAGCCAAATCAGATGAGGATCTGTGAAAAGGATTTGTTTGCGACAGTCCTTACAAGATTTGAGACTGTTGTTTTGGGAGGGTATATTTCCCTTGCAAACTGAAAATGTGGAAGAGGTAAAGATCTCAAAGAGACCAGAAGTAGCTATGTATCTACCTCTGCTGACAAGGAAAGAAACTTATTTCAGCGCACAGGACCGGCGCTTATATACCCCCTACATAACATTTCAGGAGCGGTGTGATGTCAGTGCTGATCTGGATGGCACCATCTGACATTTGATACCTAGGGAATATTCAAAAGGTGAGGAATGCCCTGCTAGAAGTCTATCACAAATGTATACTTCTTGTAATATTAGGCTCACTTATTTGTGTATCCCAGTCAGAACAGGTCTTCCTGTCTGGGGGTTCTCAGTTTGTGTCCATACTACGGACCTCTGGAAACACCATTGCTAACCAATGCTCGATGGTGCACCTGCATATTGCTATCGTGCTTGTAGGCACTTACAGATTCAAGTCATTAGATTATAAAGAAAAAAGTTAAATATTTGTTTCTCTTTAAATAACAACTACTTTGAAAACAGTGCGTGTGGTGTAAAATTAATTTGCATAAATACTGCAACAAAGCATTTTTTAGGCAAATTATTAATTATTTCTACCCTGGTTTTATTGCATTTAAGTATATAATGACTTTTGTAATTCTGCAGAAAAGCCCATCACAAGTTCAACTGGAAACATTAATGCTATCTGGACAAAGTAATCACCACATCTCTATAATTTTATTGTTACAATACTGCAACTTGATGAAAGTTTGAAAATTGCTAGCCCTGTCTTACACCATGCGTATTGCCCCTTCTTTATTACCTTTTTATCCATGTGACCATGAAACAATTTTTCTCTATTGAAATCTTCAAATTATTCTGCATATTTCAGAATATGTGACAAATCCGTAATCATGAAAGTAATGTGGTGATTGCATAATTGTATTGTAATGCAGTAGCCATGCCTATAGTTATTGAAACAACATAAGACTTGCAGTATGGCAAGAGACTTATCTGAAGCTATAAAAAAGATATAAGGGTCCCAGAGTAACAAATGCTAAAGCCACATATCATACAACTTTTAAAGAAATTATTTTATTATTAGGGCATGTCATATTTGTCTAGGTCTGTTCCATTATGAGAGAAACACCTGCATGGTAAAAAAAACTAAAATCGATACCCTGCTAAACTGGGAATGATCAAAACCTTTACATATGTAACAGATCCAATGTGGAAACCTAGAAGTGGCCATACTATGCAAATTGCCCATCAAGAAGGGGCCGAAAATACAATGTGATAGCTGCATAATATTAGCAGAGAAAAACATATTTTCCATTAAACAAGGATTTTTCAGGCAATTAATAACACAGGCGTTTCATTCAAAGACCTACAAGTCATCTTAACTGAAGCTGTGGCCTGGAAGAGGGTTGAGAATCGAGGAGATCCTCCATTTTTAACATTTGAGGACCTTTAAGGGAGTTTTAAGGAGTTACTATCAGCCAAAGATGGGCATTCTACTTTGGAGACCACCTTGTAGAGATTATTCCGCAAAGTAGTCCTTCAATCTCTAGAGGTCTTCACTGGCAACATCATATCTAAAGTGTTCACAGTTTGTGGTTTATTTAATCACAATAATGATATGGTAGTTCAAGCCGATATTTGGATTATCTCAAAGTATATAAATTCTTTAAAGAAATCAGTGTTGGAAATAGTTCCTGGCTCTTTTACAATAGCCTGGGATATGTAATCTGTGTTTCAGATCATATGCTACAATAGGCAACGCATGACACAATTATAAGATTTTACCCTAAGAAATCTTCATGGGTTATGGCATTACTCAGCATGTTATGTTAAGTAAACGATTTCATGCATATCCAATGCTTTAATGAGTCACAGTGTGCAGTTTCAGCTTTATTTTTGTAGAGATAGGCACATTTCATGCTGGAATTATGGTCAATCAATTGAAGTCTGTGAAGGGAAAACAAAGGAAATAATAATCTCAAAATCATTACTAATCACATTGAACTGAATCACTATGTACACCAATATAAGCATCATAACAACACTAATCTGAATTTATGTATATGCATATGGCTGTTCAAACAAGTCTTCAATAAATAATCGTTAAACAGTGTATAAGGAAGTTTAACTTGAAATCTTAGATGTCTACGCATCACAGGTACCCTTAATGAAATCATGAATGTAGAACAGACCCACACATGTTCAGGGAGCCAGTTATACATACATACATAAATATATATATATATATATATATATATATATATATATATATATATATATATATATATATATATATATATATATATATATATATATATATATATATATATATATATATATATATATATATATATATATATATATATATATATATATATATATATATATATATATATATATATATATATATATATATATATTTTTTTTTTAAACAAAGGCTCTGCAACAGGAGATCACTCAATAGCAGTGAAGAACAGTCTTGGGAAAACTTCATAAGTCTTTGACAGGCAAGCTTATACTGAGTTTTATCTGCAGAAAACTACAGCAAAATAAATATGATAATAAATTGCTATACGTCCTATACCTACACAGTGTTGTCACTTCAGTCACCAAATAACATTAACTCGCCACTTTACAATGAACTGTATTCATAAACATTATTTTATTTCAGTTTTCATAAGTGTTGTTATGAATGCTGTGACTTCACATGATATACTGATTCTGTTGGATCTATCGGCGGCGTTCGACATTGTCTCTCATGACATATTGAGAGACAGGCTAGAACACAGTGGAGTCAAAAACAAGGCACTGGCCTCGATTACATCTTTCCTAGAAAATAGACATCAGATTGTAACACTGGAAAGTTACAAATCAAGAGAAAAGTCGTTGTCATCGGGGGTTCCCCAGGGCTCATCCCTGAGTGCCCAGCCCTCTTCAATCTTTACATGACACCACTTCGCTCTCTGATGGCCACCTTTGATGTTGAATCTATTGCATAGGCAGATGACACTCATTTGATCCTCTTGACAAAAAATCCACAGTGGTGGAAGAGAAGTTTCACCACTGTTTTACAGCAGTGATGGATTGTATGAAACTGAATCATCTTTAAATGTAATAGCTCTAAAACAGAAATGATGCTGTTTGGAAAGTCCAAGGTATTTAGGCCCAATCAGTGGTGGCCCTCAGATGCTCCACCCACAATAGTAGATCCACTCAGAAATGTAGGAGTAAAATTCGACCCCACACTATCTTTCCTCAAGCGAGCACTTGCTATCGGAAGGCATGTGTTTCCAAACTATAAAAACTCTCCGAAAATTCTACTTCTGGTGCCTGGTAGAAGACGGTTGCAGCAGCCCTAATTTTATATCGCTTGGACAACTGCAACAGTCTTTATGCAGGAACAAAAAAGACGGTAGTGAAAAGATTGGAGGTGGTCCAGAATGCTGCAGTGAGACTTGTACTGTGGGGACCCATGCTCACTAGAATTTTTAATGCTGCAGTAACTGAGGGTTGTCCGTCCTCTCGGGGGGAATCTGTTATTATTCCCATCTATAAAAAAGGTGAAAAATCTGAAGCAAAAAATTACCGTCGGATCTCTCTACTTGACTTCTCAGTAAAAATTATGAGTAGAGTTTTATTGTTAAGATTGGAGGAGTTAGTTCTGGATAATGATATTTTGGCACAGGTACAATACGGTTTAAGAAAAGGGCTATGTACGCTTGACAAGAGTATACATTTGGAGCTTTTACTTGGTTAATATACTAAAGTTAAGCAGGGTTGGCTTTTTTAATGTTTTGTGGATCTAAGTAGCGCATTTGATTTGGTGGACCATGGTGTTATATGGCTGGTCTTACTTTGTCGTGTTCTAATCTAGGACCCCGATCAATATTGTGATCTTATGCCCTAATACGGCTATAATCCATCCATACCCCTATAATGGCATAAACGATCAGAGCCATATTTCAGAAACTCGCCTCTGCAGCTCATTACAGTATATGACACAGCAGAAGCCACTATCTAAGATTCCTAGTTTACACACCGAGTTCTTTCAACAGATAAAACCCCCAGCAACCTGGGAAAGCCCCGCTTGCTATGTTATGATTAGTAATAGAACTCTAATGAGCCCTGTAAGAACAACCGGATCTTTATTGACGTCTTATGTCCAAAAACTTACGTCAAACAAGGCACCTTCCAGGTATAAATATTACCAACGTTGCCTTAAGCAAACACAGCGGTGGTGGTAGAGAATACAGGAGCAGAACAGCTGTCCCTTGCAGAGCCCAGCAGATGCGAGAAGCCCACGGACGCTGCCCCTCCTCCTCTTTGACGCGCTGAGAAAGACGCTGTCTTTTCTCCTGCTGAGAAAATCCAGCTCCAGCATTTCCAGCCTACCCTTGCGGGTAACTGGGATATCGAGTCCTGAGGGGAGATACCAGACCTCCAACATTCTATTCCAGAGGTACAGTGTTGACTAAACCCTTAGAGAGAATTCTTGAAGCAAACTCTAGGCAAAACCAACTTAACTTTAACTGCTACTTACTTACTCCTTCCCAAGTATTAGGCTTAGGTCAGGTACACTGGGATAGGCGTAGTTAGAAGCATCAGTTGAGTACGTTAGCTAAATGTATATATGAATGTATATATTTTATTTCATTTTAACCATTGTATGGCTAAGAAACCATATCAATGCTTTTACAGTATTATTTCGCAATCCTCCTTTTACTGTACGCACTTTTTATAATAACAAGTCTTGCAATTGTGGCAATTCATTTCTCTTGCATGAGAAGAAAGACTGTTCAATAAATAATACCTTTTTATTGAAAACGCCCGTCTCTCTATTCTCTGCATCTTGGTGAAAATAATCTGCACAACTGACGGAGTGAAATAGCTTAGCACAATTTAGTGGTTTGGTATAGGCTAACTGGCGCCACTTAGACAATCTCACAATTTATTTTGGTGCAGATGTTATTTCTCACGGTGCTATAAGGTAGAAGGAACCACCAAATCCTTCCAATAATGAGCATACGCTTCAAACAGAAACACACTCCTTAGCACACGTATATAAGAATATAGTTATATGTAGGTGTTGCCACCCGTTTGACACAATTGCAATACGTAGTTCTTGGTAATACAAGTGTTCTATTTATTCTTGAATGCTGGAAGGTCTCCACACAGCCGACACGTGTTTCGTCGTGACCGGGAGTATAACCCAACGACTTTTTCAAGGCTGTAGAAGTTCAAAATAAACAAAATATATGTTGCCATTTCATGTACAGTTTCTTTGCCATACATTATACTGTTAGTCCAAAATTGCACAGTTCATGTGGCCCCTTTCATGCAGAAATTCCGCTCAGGTGTCCAATTTGATAGATTGCAAGCCATATTATACATCTTTTCTCCTCAGTGAGAAAATGTGATCCACATCTTGATAAGGTGTCACATTGACAGTGACTATTTAACCACATATCTTTAGATTGGAATCACAGTTTGTTTGAATATCATTAAAAAGTTGATTAACACATAATGTACCTCAGTATCCTGTTAGAGGTCTATGATCCTGTATGGACTGGAGAGATCGGGTATCTAGATAACCTTATTAAGGTGTGGGTTTTGTATCCAAGTTTGTGTTGTGACCATCATGCATCTTAATGTGTATTAAGAAACACCCTGAACCTTCACCATGTGTCAGGCATTTTCTTCTAAAATATAGTGACGTATTTCGTGCTCATAGTTGTTTTCAAATTAAACACTATGTAGTGATGTGTGATTGATATTTCAACCATAAATACCTATTTTTAATTCTGTTTTCTTTTTACTGTAAAATAAATTCATTTTTTTAAGGTCATGTATATCAATTTTATCGATGAGTAGTATGTTAACATTGATTTTACACTTATTTTCAGTAGTTAACTTACTTAGTATGCAGTGATAATTCCAACCCGCATAGGGGTTCTACGGGGTCTTCTGTTATATTGTCCACTTTGATATGTCCAATGGACTCCACTTCACACTTTGGTTGAGTTCGGCTGAAAGGAAGTTTAGTGTTCTTATTAATATATATTTAGTTCCCAGTAGTATTAAGTAAATTATTTATCTCCTTATTATTCTATAACCTTTCCATTTAAATAGAAAGGATTCCACCCATTTCCGGAAGAATCCCCTCCTTAACTTTACAACTTGGCTCAAGTTGTCCATGTTTAACCAATTAATAATGCATTCGCTTTTTACCCATTTATATAGTTGTCTATAACATTGACTATTTTCCCAATGTTTTCCAATTCTACTCCGACCCTAAAAGATATATCCACTGACTCGGAGTGCTTCCTCAAACGTATCCACTATTAGCTTTTTTAGTGCTAGTTGCCTGTTTTTAACCGCTAAAGAATATTTTTTATAAACAATATATCTTCGACGTGTAAACGGGCTCTCCCCTTAGGACATGTACCCATATGGTTGGGATAGCCGTCACCCCCTCCCAACACACTCCCCAAAAATGGGAAGACGGAAACGGTTCTGGAACTTTTGGAAGGCGGGAGGGAGTTACCCTCCCGGCCGTATTTATTAAAATATGAAACAAAATTAAAACATTAAAATAACAGTTTCATATCATGTACAATTTCATTTACACATTCCGATGTTTCTTGGCTAACCTTAACACATCTCTAATGCAAAGGTTCTCCTAGCCGATTCTAAAACATCCTGTAAATGCATTTCAAAAATTCAAATTGTACATCCTAACATTACGGGCCAACGGCAAGGTCGTAACCGGTGTCAGATCCCTAAACCAGAACTCCCCCCTCACTTGTGAGGGGCGGGCGCACAGAGGACTGTCCCTCTGTGCCAACTTCCAATTTCCCTTGTCTTAACGGGGGCCCCATATTTACTCTACGCCATCTTTAGTGGTCATCCGAGGACTCGTGTGAGGTGTCTAGAAGGTAGCGTAGACCCCCCTCCCACCCCACACTGCTTACCACATCTGCCGTCGCAGATGTCCTGGCCCCGGGAAATTCCCAGGAGGGGCCCGTAGCCCCTCCTCCCCAGGGAGGGGCCTATGACCGCCTTCCCTTTCG
Source organism: Lissotriton vulgaris (assembly GCF_964263255.1). Lineage (NCBI taxonomy): Eukaryota > Metazoa > Chordata > Amphibia > Caudata > Salamandridae > Lissotriton > Lissotriton vulgaris. The sequence goes on from NC_141695.1 coordinate 93,783,930, forward strand.
GCGGCCCCATCCTTAGAGGGGACCGCCTCCCCGTTTGAGGGTCCAATGGCCGCCTCCCCCCGGGCGCTCCCATCCATAATGGGTGACGCCCCCACCTCTAGGGATCTTCCAATTACTGCTCACCGATCATGACCTTACCGCCCGACCAAAATAAATACGACATTTTTTAAACTAAAGAGGATGGAAAAAGACGATCATACTGAGCGATTCAAAGTATAAACTCCTACTAAGCTTTGACGACATACAGGCTGAAAGAGCAACCACTTTATTTACATACCAAAAAATTACCAACTTTATTTGAAAACAACCTAAAAAAGAAACAGTATCGTGCCACTCGACTTTATTCCAAACAAATCGCTGTCATCAGGGGCTGGTGGGTGGGTCAAAATTGGCTCCTTGTTCCGTCTCGAGCTCACGTGCAACGGGTAGGTGCAGCTTCTGAGCACAGGAACAAGAGGATGCTTCCTTGGATTGTCGCTCCTCTTATCCTCCTTCGGGTGGGCATGGACCCTCCTCCAATCCGCCTACAGGGCGTGGCCAACGGTGTAGGTGTCTAGGACAACCCCTCCTTGGGCGGGAAAAAGGCGCGCCCCGGCTACGCCGCTTCGGGCATACCAGCCGAGACTCGCCTCCCGCCCAAAAATGGCTTCCCGGGGGGATCGGGGTACTCCACCATACGTTCGGGGGGACCGAGCGGTCGCCCCTTTCCATTCCTCTTACCTTTCGCCTAAATCGTTTTCATCCGTCAGTGCCCCCGTTCAGAATCAGCGTGTTTGCTCGATCAATGTTCCTTCGAACGCCCCGCGTATTGATTAGAAACACTTCCGTGTTTCAAGGGGACGTACCTGATAGGTTGTTCAGGGTCACGTCATCCCTGTTTCACCGATCCCCTTCGGTTGGTTCAGAGAGGTCATGTAGGTCTATCCATACCCGACTTTTTGTGGCGAATTAGCCGCCATCTTGTAGTGTTCTCTTGGAATGACGATAGGACTATTGGCATGTATTTAAAGACTTTATTAGTACTTTTCAGGATTTTCAACGCATCCATGATAATTTTTATTAGGTATCCTTATTTATTCTAGCCATCGGGTTTATTCACGTGACTTAATTTTCTGAAACGCGTTTCATTATTTACCTGCTCGTTTTATTATTAAACCAAATCTCCATGCAGCACCACTAATTTTATTAGAAACGTTTTGGCCACTAGTTTAATCAACCAAAAGAATCTTTGAACTGTTGTTTAGGCTTCAGTCAGAAACATGATTCATTGATTTTAATTTATACGAACTTTCATGACATTATTGATAGTTTTGTTCAATGGAACAATTTTTGTATCCTTCGTGATAGTGAGTTATCCTAGTTTTAGACTTTTAAGATTCGATAGAGGCACGCAATCGTGTCCCGTGTGGTAATGCATATTCAGAGAGGCAAAATCTCAATTTTGCCTCTCAAAGGTATCCTAGTTTTAGGTTTTGTAGGTTTCATAGAGGCACACAGTCGTGTCCCATGCGGTAATGCATATTTTGAGAGGCAAAATCCTAATTAGTCAGTGAGATGAATTGTGAACCGCTTTACGTTGTGTCATGCATATTAACCACATCGCCTCAGAATTAATGAGATGTTTTGAGTGTTTCCATGAGGGTGATGCTCCATCAATTTATTACTTACCGGTTTTCTTAGACATATATAATTAAGACAATTCGCAAAATTTTATTTATATAAGTGCACGTGTGTGTTCATAACTTTTTCTCAGTGAACTAATGATCTCTCCATCATGTAGGGTCAGTACATAGTCACGGTACTAACATTAATGGATGATTATTTTATCACATCTCATTCATATGATTCATCAGGAATACATTATTCATACATTCGAAACATGAGTCACATTATCAGAATTTTTCTTCTATTTTACAATGTCCCCATGTATCTGCTATTTCCCTAGAAAGTAATGTAGCTCATGGTCAATATTCAAACCATGTTCCACACTGCGCATTTTCATGATCCAGAGAACTTCTCTCTGTCTTAGTGTTAGCTCCCTATTACCGCCTCTAGGGTGTCTGGGTGTATGTTCTATTCCAAAGAATTCGAACATTCGGTGTGTTGTTTGTGCGGGGCAGATTGACATATGGGCAGCCACAGGGTATCGCATATCCCCCTGTTTAACCGCCCTGATGTGTTCATTGATTCTTTCCCTTAACATCCGTATAGTACTGCCAATGTATTTTTTACCACATTTGCAGACAAGGACGTATGTCACGAATTTTGTCATACAGTTGATGTTGGTGTGAATGAGGTATTTTCTCCCAAAAGGACCCTCAAATTCTGTCACTTTTTTGCAGGCCCATTTACACGCACTGCAGTTGTTGCAACCATAGAAGCCCTTTGAATGTTTATCCAACCAACTGTCTTGGGTTTTTACATTTGGATAACTTGGGCTTAATAAGTTTCCGATTGTTCTCCCTTTTCTTTAGGTCAGTGTTGGTCTCTCAGATATGTGTCCCCTTAGGGCGGTATCTGTTCTAAGCAGATGCCAGTGTTTAGTCAAGGATTTTCATATTAGAGCCACGATTCTTGAATCTGTTCAGAACAAGAAAGGAGTTCTGAACAGATTCAAGAATCGTGGCTATAATATGAAAATCCTAAGAAAAGCCGAACAGAGGATAAATAGGATCAAAAGAGCAGACACTTTAAAGGAACAGTCAAAGAACAAAAAGAAAGATGACAAGATAAGATCAGTAACAGGCTACAATAACAGGTCTGGAATATTAATGAAAAGGTTGACTAAACACTGGCATCTGCTTAGAACAGATACCGCCCTAAGGGGACACATATCTGAGAGACCAACACTGACCTATAGAAAAGGGAGAACAATCAGAAACTTATTAAGCCCAAGTTATCCAAATGTAAAAACCCAAGACAGTTGGTTGGATAAACATTCAAAGGGCTTCTATGGTTGCAACAACTGCAGTGCGTGTAAATGGGCCTGCAAAAAAGTGACAGAATTTGAGGGTTCTTTTGGGAGAAAATACCTCATTCACACCAACATCAACTGTATGACAAAATTTGTGACATACGTCCTTGTCTGCAAATGAGGTAAAAAATACATTGGCAGTACTATACGGATGTTAAGGGAAAGAATCAATGAACACATCAGGGCGGTTAAACAGGGGGATATGCGATACCCTGTGGCTGCCCATATGTCAATCTGCCCCGCACAAACAACACACCGAATGTTCGAATTCTTTGGAATAGAACATACACCCAGACACCCTAGAGGCGGTAATAGGGAGCTAACACTAAGACAGAGAGAAGCTCTCTGGATCATGAAAATGTGCAGTGTGGAACATGGTTTGAATATTGACCATGAGCTACATTACTTTCTAGGGAAATAGCAGATACATGGGGACATTGTAAAATAGAAGAAAAATTCTGATAATGTGACTCATGTTTCGAATGTATGAATAATGTATTCCTGATGAATCATATAAATGAGATGTGATAAAATAATCATCCATTAATGTTAGTACCGTGACTATGTACTGACGCTACATGATGGAGAGATCATTAGTTCACAGAGAAAAAGTTATGAACACACACGTGCACTTATATAAATAAAATTTTGCGAATTTTCTTAGTTATATACGTCTAAGAAAACCGGTAAGTAATAAATTGATGTAGCATCACCCTCATGGAAACACTCACAACAGCTCATTAATTCTGAGGCGATGTGGTTAATATGCATGACACAACGTAAAGCGGTTCACAATTCATCTCACTAACTAATTGAGATTTTGCCTCTCAAAATATGCATTACCGCATGGGACACGACTGTGTGCCTCTATGAAACCTACAAAACCTAAAACTAGGATACCTTTGAGAGGCAAAATTGAGATTTTGCCTCTCTGAATATGCATTACCACATGGGACACGATTGCGTGCCTCTATGGAATCTTAAAAGTCTAAAACTAGGATAACTCACTATCACGAAGGATACAAAAATTGTTCCATTGAACAAAACTATCAATAATGTCATGAAAGCTCGTATAAATTAAAATCAATGAATCATGTTTCTGACTGAAGCCTAAACAACAGTTCAAAGATTCTTTTGGTTGATTAAACTAGTGGCCAAAACGTTTCTAATAAAATTAATGGTGCTGCATGGAGATTTGGTTTAATAATAAAACGAGCAGGTAAATAATGAAACGTGTTTCAGAAAATTAAGTCACGTGAATAAACCCGATGGTTAGAATAAATAGGGATACCTAATAAAAATTATCATGGATGCGTTAAAAATCCTGAAAAGTACTAATAAAGTCTTTAAATACATGCCAATAGTCTGATCGTCATTCCAAGAGAACACTACAAGATGGCGGCTAATTCGCCACAAAAAGTCGGGTATGGATAGACCCACATGACCTCTCTGAACCAACCGAAGGGGATCGGTGAAACAGGGATGACGTGACCCTGAACAACCTATCAGGTACGTCCGCTTGAAACACGGAAGTGTTTCTAATAAATACGCGTGGCGTTCGAAGGAACATTGATCGAGCAAACACGCTGATTCTGAACGGGGGCACTGACGGATGAAAACGATTTAGGCGAAAGGTAAGAGGAATGGGTACATGTCCTAAGGGGAGAGCCCGTTTACACGTCGAAGATATATTGTTTATAAAAAATATTCTTTAGCGGTTAAAAACAGGCAACTAGCACTAAAAAAGCTAATAGTGGATACGTTTGAGGAAGCACTCCGAGTCAGTGGATATATCTTTTAGGGTCGGAGTAGAATTGGAAAACATTGGGAAAATAGTCCATGTTATAGGCAACTATATAAATGGGTAAAAAGCAAATGCATTATTAATTGGTTAAACATTGACAACTTGAGCCAAGTTGTAAAGTTAAGGAGGGGATTCTTCTGGGAATGGGTGGAATCCTTTCTATTTAAATGGAAAGGTTATAAATAAAAAGGAGATAAATAATTTACTTAATACTACTGGGAACTAAATATATATTAATAAGAACACTAAACTTCCTTTCAGCCGAACTCAACCAAAGTGTGAAGTGGAGTCCATTGGACATATCAAAGTGGACAATATAACAGAAGACCCCCGTAGAACCCCTATGCGGGTTGGAATTATCACCGCATACTAAGTAAGTTAACTACTGAAAATAAGTGTAAAATCAATGTTAACATACTACTCATCGATAAAATTGATATATATGACCTAATAAAATGAATTTATTTTACAGTAAAAAGAGAACGGAATTGAAAATAGGTATTTATGGTTGAAATATCAATCACACATCACTACATAGTGTTTAATTTGAAAACAACTATGAGCACGAAATATGTCACTATATTTTAGAAGAAAATGCCTGACACATGGTGTAGGTTCAGGGTATTTTTTAATACACATTAAGATGCATGATGGTCACAACACAAACTTGGATACAAAACCCACACCTTAATAAGGTTATCTAGATACCCGATCTCTCCAGTCCATACAGGATCATAGACCTCTACAAGGATACTGAGGTACATTATGTGTTAATCAACTTTTTAATGATATTCAAACAAACTGTGATTCCAAACTAAAGATATGTGGTTAAATGGACACTGTCAATGTGACACCTTATCAAGATGTGGATCACATTTTCTCACTGAGGAGAAAAGATGTATAATATGGCTTGCAATCTATCAAATTGGACACTTGAGCGGAATTTTGCATGAAAGGGGCCACATGAACTGTGCAATTTTGGACTAACAGTATAATGTATGGCAAAGAAACTGTACATGAAATGGCAACATATATTTTGTTTATTTTGAACTTCTACAGCCTTGAAAAAGTCGTTGGGTTATACTCCCGGTCACGACAAAACACGTGTCGGCTGTGTGGAGACCTTCCAGCATTCAAGAATAAATAGAACACTTGTATTACCAAGAACTACGTATTGCAATTGTGTCAAACGGGTGGCAACACCTACATATAACTATATTCTGATATACGTGTGCTAAGGAGTGTGTTTCGGTTTGAAGCGTATGCTCATTATTGGAAGGATTTGGTGGTTCCTTCTACCTTATAGCACCGTGAGAAATAACATCTGCACCAAAATAAATTGTGAGATTGTCTAAGTGGCGCCAGTTAGCCTATACCAAACCACTAAATTGTGCTAGACTGTGTATCAATAGGCGGCAGCCCTAGAATCACGATCGATAGCTTTAGTAATGATAAGAACCAGAGAGACAAAAAAGCGGAGGATCTTTTTAATAACATAGACCAACGTGGCCCTAGCACATCAGCACAGGGAGGACAATCTACAAGAAACGAAGGCCTAAAACAAAAATTCATCAGACTAGAGAGACTTAGAATGAACGAGCTATCAAGATGGTGGGATGCTGCTACCTTGAAACAATACTTTAAAGTGAAACGCATCCCCAGAGGCCTGAGATCACAGATTATCCTCACATATGAGGATTTGGAGCCTGACCTCCTTCTAGATTGGGAGAAGGAACTCACAGATAATTCTAACAAATTAATGAATATATTAATAATTAACTGTGAAAGAAAAGTCACCCTTTTACAGAAGGATATAGAGAAACTAGAGTCAGAAATTAAAGACTTAAACTTACCTGATGCAACTGAGAAAAACTATGCAAGCTTAAAAGACATTTTACAACGTCATGTTGCTGACATAATGGAACGTAAGAGCAGGAAATTAAGAAGGGATGAGAAAGACTATACCAGTGGTCGAATATTTACCTTCGCAAAGAAGTACGACCATTTAGTCAGTAAATCTGCCCCTCAAAACGTAGGAGCAAATAGATCTGCCAGCTCCAGCACTTCATTTTTGAATACTACACACACTAGTGGAAGTGAGCAAGAAGACGCAGGTGGTGCTAGCAACACCAACAATGAGACCAATAATTTTTTATTGGAGATAAGAAGAATAAAAACAGGGAACAGAGAGAACCGCAGACAGGCTACACCAGGAAGACAAGGAGAGGCAGGAGAGGGGGAAACAAATACAGGTCGACCAGGAATGAGAACCAGGTCATGGAATGCGAATCAGAAGAAATAGACAATGTTACTGTAATGAATCTAAGTGATGCTGTTTTGACTGAGGATATGATCTCTGTATTGCAGAAAGGTATGAGTTTTTGTCCTAATGATATTGGGGATCTGTGTACCACGAAAATAGATCTATTTAAATGTATCCGACGTCTTAAACTAAAAAAACATTTTGATTTGAATAAGACTATAAATAAAGATCTGCAACCGAATCTTGGTTTATTGATATGTAACGAACAATAAATTGAGGACATTCAAAACACTAGATTATTGTTATCCATTACTGACTGTGAGGATGAGGCTAACACAATGGACATGGTAATGAGAGATCTAGAAATACACATGGATTACAATATATCAAGCAATCTTAAAGACAAGTCCAAGTGGACACCGACTTTAACTGCGGGAAATAGCATTGATGTATTTCACAAGCTCTTATCTGCAGACTTGGATAAACATGAAGTTAAGGAAACAGCATCACACATACAAAGAGACAATCTAACACATAGGGAAAGAATAGCACTTAAAGAACTGAGTGAAAATGAAACACTAACAATCAGGGAAGCGGACAAAGGGGGCAACATGGTGGTCATGAGCACTAGTGACTACGAAACAGAAATATTATCACAACTTGCTAACCCTGAATGCTATGAAGAATTATCACATAACCCTATGTGGAAACTCATGGACTATATTAATTTACACCTAAAAAAATGGCATGGATCAGGTCTCCTGGATGACAATGAACACATGTACCTTAGAGTTGATCGTCCAAGATACCCATGCATATATACTCTCCAGAAAGTACATAAAACGGACAAATTTCCCCTGGGTAGACCGATCATATCGGGTATTGGTGGACCTACCGAAAGGATATCTGAATATGTAGACATTTTTTTAAAACCACTAGTTGGGAATCTCCCATCCCACATCAGGGATACAAAACACATTTTGGGTATAATGGCCGACTTAGCCTGGGATGATACCATGTCATTAGTCACCTTAGATGTGGTATCACTATACACATGCATCAAAAGAGAAATAGGCTTAACTGCAATCAAGAAAATGCTAAGCAAAAGAACCGCCAGCTCTTGGTTAAATACCGAAATGCTTGTGGAAATGATAGAACTCATACTGGACAATAATGTGTTCCTATACAAGGACAAGTGGTATAGACAAAAACAAGGTGTAGCAATGGGCTCCAGGTTTTCACCCTCGTACGCGAACCTAGTAATGGGTTGGTTCGAGGAGTTGATGATCTGGGGCCCATTGGGCACAGAATGGAATGACTCAATCCTTTTCTGGGGCAGGTACATAGACGATTGTATCATGATCTGGACGGGAACTCCAGATAAACTACTTGAATTTCATTTGTATTTAAACAGCAATGAATTTAACATCAAGTTCACAATGGAATCTAGTAAAACTAAAATACCATTCTTAGATATAGAACTTTTTGCTGAGAATGATAAAATCCACAGCAGACTATTATGAAAGCCAACAGCGTGCAACTCACTCTTGCATGCGTCTAGTGCTCATCCTGCACACCAAATACGAGCTATTCCATATGGTGAACTCATACGAACTAGACGCAACTGCAGTAGAGATGAGGAATTTCAACAGAACAAGAAAGGAGTTCTGAACAGATTCAAGAATCGTGGCTATAATATGAAAATCCTAAGAAAAGCCGAACAGAGGATAAATAGGATCCAAAGAGCAGACACTTTAAAGGAACAGTCAAAGAACAAAAAGAAAGATGACAAGATAAGATTAGTAACAGGCTACAATAACTGGTCTGGAATATTAATGAAAAGCTTGACTAAACACTGGCATCTGCTTAGAACAGATACCGCCCTAAGGGGACACATATCTGAGAGACCAACACTGACCTATAGAAAAGGGAGAACAATCAGAAACTTATTAAGCCCAAGTTATCCAAATGTAAAAACCCAAGACAGTTGGTTGGATAAACATTCAAAGGGCTTCTATGGTTGCAACAACTGCAGTGCGTGTAAATGGGCCTGCAAAAAAGTGACAGAATTTGAGGGTCCTTTTGGGAGAAAATACCTCATTCACACCAACATCAACTGTATGACAAAATTCGTGACATACGTCCTTGTCTGCAAATGTGGTAAAAAATACATTGGCAGTACTATACGGATGTTAAGGGAAAGAATCAATGAACACATCAGGGCGGTTAAACAGGGGTATATGCGATACCCTGTGGCTGCCCATATGTCAATCTGCCCCGCACAAACAACACACCGAATGTTCGAATTCTTTGGATTAGAACATACACCCAGACACCCTAGAGGCGGTAATAGGGAGCTAACACTAAGACAGAGAGAAGTTCTCTGGATCATGAAAATGCGCAGTGTGGAACATGGTTTGAATATTGACCATGAGCTACATTACTTTCTAGGGAAATAGCAGATACATGGGGACATTGTAAAATAGAAGAAAAATTCTGATAATGTGACTCATGTTTCGAATGTATGAATAAAGTATTCCTGATGAATAATATAAATGAGATGTAATAAAATATTCATCCATTAATGTTAGTACCGTGACTATGTACTGACCATACATAATGGAGAGATCATTAGTTCACTGAGAAAAAGTTATGAACACACACGTGCACTTATATAAATAAAATTTTGTGAATTTTCTTAATTATATATGTCTAAGAAAACCGGTAAGTAATAAATTGGTGTAGCATCACCCTCATGGAAACACTCACAACAGCTCATTAATTCTGAGGCGATGTGGTTAATATGCATGACACAACGTAAAGCGGTTCACAATTCATCTCACTGACTAATTGAGATTTTGCCTCTCAAAATATGCATTACCGCATGGGACACAACTGTGTGCCTCTATGAAACCTACAAAACCTAAAACTAGGATACCTTTGAGAGGCAAAATTGAGATTTTGCCTCTCTGAATATGCATTACCACATGGGACACGATTGCGTGACTCTATGGAATCTTAAAAGTCTAAAACTAGGATAACTCACTATCACGAAGGATACAAAAATTGTTCCATTGAACAAAACTATCAATAATGTCATGAAAGCTCGTATAAATTAAAATCAATGAATCATGTTTCTGACTGAAGCCTAAACAACAGTTCAAAGATTCTTTTGGTTGATTAAACTAGTGGCCAAAACGTTTCTAATAAAATTAGTGGTGCTGCATGGAGATTTGGTTTAATAATAAAACGAGCAGGTAAATAATGAAACGCGTTTCAGAAAATTAAGTCACGTGAATAAACCCGATGGTTAGAATAAATAAGGATACCTAATAAAAATTATCATGGATGCGTTGAAAATCCTGAAAAGTACTAATAAAGTCTTTAAATACATGCCAATAGTCCGATCGTCATTCCAAGAGAACACTACAAGATGGCGGCTAATTCGCCACAAAAAGTCGGGTATGGATAGACCTACATGACCTCTCTGAACCAACCGAAGGGGATCGGTGAAACAGGGATCACGTGACCCTGAACAACCTATCAGGTACGTCCGCTTGAAACACGGAAGTGTTTCTAATAAATACGCGGGGCGTTCGAAGGAACATTGATCGAGCAAACACGCTGATTCTGAACGGGGGCACTGACGGATGAAAACGATTTAGGCGAAAGGTAAGAGGAATGGGTACATGTCCTAAGGGGAGAGCCCGTTTACACGTCGAAGATATATTGTTTATAAAAAATATTCTTTAGCCGTTAAAAACAGGCAACTAGCACTAAAAAAGCTAATAGTGGATAAGTTTGAGGAAGCACTCCGAGTCAGTGGATAAATCTTTTAGGGTCGGAGTAGAATTGGAAAACATTGGGAAAATAGTCAATGTTATAGACAACTATATAAATGGGTAAAAAGCGAATGCATTATTAATTGGTTAAACATAGACAACTTGAGCCAAGTTGTAAAGTTAAGGAGGGGATTCTTCCGGGAATGGGTGGAATCCTTTCTATTTAAATGGAAAGGTTATAGAATATTAAGGAGATAAATAATTTACTTAATACTACTGGGAACTAAATATATATTAATAAGAACACTAAACTTCCTTTCAGCCGAGCTCAACCAAAGTGTGAAGTGGAGTCCATTGGACATATCAAAGTGGACAATATAACAGAAGACCCCCGTAGAACCCCTATGCGGGTTGGAATTATCACTGCATACTAAGTAAGTTAACTACTGAAAATAAGTGTAAAATCAATGTTAACATACTACTCATCGATAAAACTGATATATATGACCTAAAAAAATGAATTTATTTTACAGTAACAAGAAAACGGAATTGAAAATAGGTAGTTATGGTTGAAATATCAATCACACATCACTACATAGTGTTTAATTTGAAAACAACTATGAGCACGAAATACGTCACTATATTTTAGAAGGAAATGCCTGACACATGGTGTAGGTTCAGGGTGTTTCTTAATACACATTAAGATGCATGATGGTCACAACACAAACTTGGATACAAAACCCACACCTTAAAAAGGTTATCTAGATACCCGATCTCTCCAGTCCATACAGGATCATAGACCTCTACAAGAATACTAGGGTACATTATGTGTTAATCAACTTTTTAATGATATTCAAACAAACTGTGATTCCAAACTAAAGATATGTGGTTAAATGGACACTGTCAATGTGACACCTTATCAAGATGTGGATCACATTTTCTCGCTGAGGAGAAAAGATGTATAATATGGCTTGCAATCTTTCAAATTGGACACTTGAGCGGAATTTTGCATGAAAGGGGCCACATGAACTGTGCAATTTTGGACTAACAGTATAGTGTATGGCAAAGAAACTGTACATGAAATGGCAACATATATTTTGTTTATTTTGAACTTCTACAGCCTTGAAAAAGTCGTTGGGTTATACTCCCGGTCACGACGAAACACGTGTCGGCTGTGTGGAGACCTTCCAGCATTCAAGAATAAATAGAACACTTGTATTACCAAGAACTACGTATTGCAATTGTGTCAAACGGGTGCAACACCTACATATAACTATATTCTGATATACGTGTGCTAAGGAGTGTGTTTCTGAGTGAAATAGCGGTCTATTGTTTCACACGACTCTAGAGATTGACTCTTATTCTAAAGGAGCAAAGTCTTCATGTTTATGCGGTTGTTGGAAAACTGAATCCCTTCTTGACTGAGCCAGGGAAGCTGATCACTTCTTATTCAGTCAAGAAAGTTTCCAGTGACCTCTGAGCTAGTTGGTACAAACCCAATTATGTTTAGCATAGTCAGTAGAGACCTGGAAGACCGAACTTCTATGTCTACACTGCTGTTTATGTTATTCCAATGCGCAGGGCCTATAGGGAAAATAGGAACTACACTACAACTTTACCTTGGGGCCCCAAAACCCATTATTCATTTTTTGGCCAGGTTGTACGCAAATCTATCAACCAAAGTTTGGTACGGCCAGAAGGGTGAATGCACCCCCAATTTTAATGTAAAACGCGCTACCTGTCAAGGCTGTGTTTTAGCCCCATTACTTTTTACTTTGTTTATTAATGAAGTTGATGCAGCACTTAAGATGATACAGGCTGACTCCCATTAGTGGAGGGTAAGAAAGAACAGAAGTTCCTTACCTGTAAACTCAGTTCTCCAGTATTGGTGTCTTTCATAGATTCACATGCTTGAATAATTCCCGTCGTTGAAGTGGGAGTCCCACGGTACATAACATAGTAGTAAGAATCATATATATATACCTAAATATATACCTAATCAATACACAAAAGAAAAAAATCCAATATGTATATTCCCACTAAAGAATAAAGTCTTGAAGTACCATAGAACAAAATAGGCCCATAGAAAGCAATAGGGAGAGCTCACTTTAGTAACATATCCAAGTCATTATAATAGTCCACTTTCCAGCCAATCGGGCTGTAGCACCCTCTAGAACCTTCTCCTCAGAAGCTCAAGCCCTCAGATTTTCGAAGCACAGGAGTGACCAAAGGTGCATGAGGAGAATAGAGCCTCTGAGGGGAGGAAAGGGTGGGTCGCATGTGAATTTATGAAAGACACCAATACTGGAGAACCACAGTTTACAGGTAAGTAACTTCTGTTCTTCTCCAGTATTAGGGGTGTCTTTCATAGATTCACATGCTTGAATAAGAAAGAAAATAGAAAGCAGTACGCCACAATAAAAATCATAAAAGGCAATGAACAAAGTTGCATCACATAGATATATACAGGCAACATTGCATAAACACAAGAAAAACCTTTTATGATAGGAGGCGGGAAGCAACAGAAGCTCACCTTATTTGAAGAGGTTTCGAAGCACCGCCTGACCCACAGCAGTGTCCCCAGCGTTGACAGTCTCCAGACAGTAGTGTCTTGTAAACGTGTGTCTGCTGGATCAAGTTGCAGCTCTGCAGATCTGATGCGGAGGCACTCCTGAAAACAGGGCAGTAGAGGAACCAGCTGCTCTCATCGAGTGTGCTCGCACCGGAGCAGACAAAGGCTTTTGCAGCTCGTTGATGGCAGAATGAGATGGCAGAGGAAATCCAATGAGTGATTGTCAGCTTAGTGACAGGATGACCCTTACGCAGCCGTCCGTAGGCCACGAACATTTGGTCAGACTTTCAAAAAGTAGCAGTGCACTGGATGTAGAATTTGAGGCATTGTTTCAGGTCAAGGGAATGAAGAGATTGCTCAGCAGGAGACTGTGGATTAGGAAAGAAAGTCCTGAGGACAACCGGTTCATTAAGGTGGAAGTCCGTTGGAACCTTAGGAATAAATTTAGGATTTGTACGAAGCTCAACAGTGTCCTTTGAGAATCGGAGAAAAGGCGGCTGTTTGGTAAAAGTGTGAATATCGCTAACCCTCCTAGATGATGTAGGTGCAAGGAGGAGTGAAACCTTCCAAGTAAGGAATTTCAGTTCCGCTGAGTGAATAGGTTCAAAAGGAAGTTTCAGAAGTTTCAGAAGTTGGGCGAGGACCAGATTTAGGCGCCAAGCCAGAGGAGGACGTCGGATTGGTGGAAACATCTGGAATAGGCCCCTAAAGAACTGGTGAATGATCCGAGAGGAGTACAGAGACGTGGAACCATCATGTTGAAAACTGGAAAGTGCCTGCTTCGAGGGTCAGAGCAGGGTCAGAGAATAGTTGCAAGTAAGCAACGAGGCGTCGCTCAGGAAGGACTTACAGGGTTACAGCAGGTGTCAAAGAAATTAGCTTGACATTGGGCACCTGCTGTAACCCTGTAAGTGCTTCCTGAACAAAATTCGTCCCGCTCGCGGATTCGCAAATTCGCTAGATTCACGGATCGCGAAATTGCGGAAAATCCGCAAATTCCACCAGCAGAACGAATTTTTGGCCCATACTTAGTCCCAACTGAATAAAGCTTATTTTGAATTTAAATGTGAGACTAGTACTCAAACTGCCCAGAGACTTCCCCTCAGCATGATAACCCTCTTGTGCACTTTCACCATGATGGAACAGGGGAAGCAATGAACAACCTTCTTACAGACCTGGAATTATCAATAGTAAATAAGAAAAACTCTGTTAACAATGCTTTAGACCCCACATACCTACGGAGGGGCCATGAGACCACCGTTGACTACATCCTTTCAACGGATGGGCTGAGGCATTTAATTAGGGACTTCACCCTACTGGCAAACACTCTAAGCGATCACTCAGCGCTTAGATTGGATCTAGATCTTTTAAATCAATTAACGCACACAACAATAATCGCACACACTTTATCCCAAAACCGCCTTGAATTGGGCAGAATAAATGGATTCACGTTAAAATGGGGGAAGATAGATCCAATCCAACTAACCAACAACCTAATAAAGACATTATATCCCAATATAATAAAATGTCTAGACCTGGAAACAGATAACACCATTCTCGAAAATTTTAAGATCATCTTAGACAAAATAAAAGTAATGTTGACCAGAAAAAACAATCAAAATAACGCAAAACCATTAGGCTGATTTAACCACGATTGTACCACTTCGCTAACCAAGCTAAAAGAGGCTCTCAGACAATCGAAAAGAGACCAACAACTGATCCAGCACTTAAGGCTTCAGTACAAAAAGGCTAGGAAACTGAGGAAACAAGAGCTGAAACAGGCTCTATGGGACGACCTACATAAAAGCACACTCACAAGAAACAGCGAGTCCTTCTGGTGAATAGTAAAAACCCCTTTTCTCTCTGACTCCAACAGACCCCAGATCGACGTAGCAATAGAAGAGGAAACCTGGGTAAATCATTTTTCTCATATTTTTAAACTAACATCTCCAACAGAAGAATCACTTTATCCCCTTCCTCCCGTCCACTTTCCAATCAGCCTACAATTGGATATACTTGAGGTAGTACAGGCTTTGAATTTAAGCGAAGGGGGCAAAGCGATAGGACCAGATGGGGTACCTGTAGATGTTTTTAAACAGCTTCCGGATCTCTGGGCCCCCATACTGACTAGAGTATGCACTGCAGCTGCGAAAGTGGGATTGATGGAGTCTTGGTCCAACTCCATCATGGTACCTATTTTTAAAAAGGGGGACCGCCAAGATGTTAAATGATATCGTCCCATTTCTTTATTAGATTCCCTAGGAAAAGTAGTTGGTAGAATAGTCCTAGAACAACTCCAGCAATGGGCAGACGAAAGGAAGATCCTATCGGACTTACAATTCGGGTTCAGAGAAGGGTTCGGAACCGTAGAACAGGCCTTCATCCTAAGCCTAATCGTGTCCAAGTACATTCACGCGAAGCAGGGGACAATGTACATGCTATACGTGGACTTGTCCTCTGCCTTCGATTGTGTATCCCATGCGAAGCTATGGACCCTTTTGAGAAACATGGGGGTGGACCCTCCACTCCTGGATTTCTTAAGAGAACTATACGCGGATGCTTCTGCGAGAGTGCACTATGGGACAAAGGGAGAGCTTACTGCGTCATTTAGAGTGGAGCGAGGAGTCAGGCAGGGGTGCGTCCTTGCCCCCTTCCTTTTCTCCCTGTATACAAATGGGTTGGAAGAGAAGATGTTGAGGGGGGGCAGGACCTGCCAAGACTAAGACAACGCCTGATCCCCGCACTGCTCTACGTGGATGACGCAGTTATTCTGGCCCATACACCAATAGAACTCCAGAAATCCCTGAATAAATATGCTGAATTTATGGGCGCTTTAGATCTGCACATAAATGTCAAAAAAACTTTTGTAATGGTGGCTGATGGAGGGCGAAAACGCACAAGAACACCGTCCTTAATGAACAAAAACTTGAGAGAACTCCACAGTACCCTTACCTGGGCATAATGATTGATGAAAGACTAAATTGGAAAGCAGCCATTGAGTCCAGGAGACATCTTTTTAAGAGAGCGATTGTTGCTTTGACGAACTTTTCACAAAGACTCGGAAGGAGACCACCAGTTGAGCTGCTAAAAATTTACTCCGCAAAATGCCAAGCCATCGCTCTATATGGGGCCGGTGTCTGGGGACACGCTGACGTTGGTTCTCTCCAAATAGCTGAGCACTCGTTTATGAGATTTCTTTTATCTGCCCCAAAGTGTTCTTCCATCTACGCATGTCATGCGGAACTGGGAATCCCCTACATCGAGGATTTGATAAAAGTTCAGCCATTGTTACTCTGGAGACGTATTTGGTTATCGGACAAGAACATGATGACCTAAGACATCCTAGAGGACTCAATGGCACTGGATCGTGCGCACAAAATAGCCTGGCTCACCTATGTCAGGCGATTTTTCACAGACCTGGGCCTGGAAAGATACTATCTCACTCCAGCAACTCTAACTGAGATAACCAAGAAAGAGCTGAAACAGAAAGCCATGAGCCATTTAGAGACTCTCAGAATTACTCTGCTTTCAACTAAACAATCTGTACAACACGCAAATATGGTACTGCTTACTCCACAAATTCAGCCCTATCTCACACTGGAAATCAGCACATATGACAAGATGCTCCTGACTAGATTCAGACTCAACCTTTTCCACAGACTAGTGGCCTTCCCACAAAAGAACACTTGGGATCCAAAGCTGACTTTTTGCCCATGTGACGAGTCTTCTCCACAGACGTGTATGCACACGATACAGTTTTGTAAATATTTTCACCCTCACAGAAAAATTTGGTTATTCCCATTGCTAAAGTTTTGGGGTTTCAGACAATATCGCCCGGCTATGCTATCCCTGCAGATGCTAGACTCTGAGCGCACCTGTTACCATGTACTGAACTTTTTAAAATGCATTATTAGGCATCGGAATAATCTTTAAATTTGAGCAAATTTACCTCTCTTTCGGAAATCTTACTGAATGTACTGTGTTGTAATTTTTTACTGTTGCTTTTATGGTTTTACTATGATAAAAACCGAATAAAGAATTTATTATAGAACAGCACTATAAGCGCTTCACTGGCTACCGGTTCATAAGAGGATTCTCTTTAAAATCCTGACAATTACATACAAAGCCATAAGCGAGATTGGACCAGAATACCTAAGATCCAGAATCAAGCCACACACCACCAAACGTACTCTGCGGTCTACTTCAGAGAACTTGTTAATAGTACCCGACTAAACACCAGGGATGGAAAGACTATGGCACTTCTAAGGACAAAAACCTGGAACATTCTTAGCTGATGCACACATAAACGACACCTACTTTCAGGAAGCTCCTCAAAAAATTGATTTTTGCTACCCCAGATCACCTGGAGCTATCTCTTATTTAACTTGTTTCACTCAGACATCCTCTCCTCTGTGAAATCTCCTAACTGTCCTTTTCCGCTAAGCGCCAAGATGCTCCTTGGAGTGAACGGCGCGCTATACAAAAAACTCTTTCATTCATTCATAAGAACAATAGTTACTTACCTGTAATCTGTGGTTCTCCAGTATTGGTGTCTTTCATAGATTCACATGCCTGAATCATTCCCCGTCGTCAGAGTGGGAGTCCCACGGTACATAAAAAACAATAATTTGCACATAAGATAACAAAATCCTTGGTAACAACCAACCAGGAAGTAAAGTAGCCCTAAGCTACAGTGAAAGAAACTGTCACACTCGTGACTATCCTAGTCTTTTTGTATAGCACAAACTGCAGCCAATCAGGCGTCAGCTCCCACCAGAATGTTCTCCCCAGAAGCTCAAGCTGTCATATTTTCTCGCACGGGAGTGAAACCCATATTATCGCCTGAGGAGCCTCTGAGGGGAGGCGGGAGGGTGCATGTGAATCTATGAAAGACACCAATACTGGAGAATCACAGATTACAGGTAAGTAACTATTGTTCTTCTCCAGTATTGGGGTGTCTTTCATAGATTCACATGCCTGAATCAGAGTAAATAGCAGTACACAATTTCCTGCTCATAGACGCTCCTTCGTATAACTATGCATATGTACATGTTGCAACAATATTACAGGAAACAAAAGCGTCTAAAATAGCATAGAGGAGGAGGGAGAACAGAGGCTCACATTATTTAAAAGATAATGCAGCACTGCTCGTCCCACTGAAGTATCTGCTTTGCTGGTAGCGTCCAAGCATTAGTGCTTGCTGAAAGTATGCATGCTGGTCCAAGTTGCCGCTCTGCAAATGTGATGCAGAGGCACTCCAGCGACGAGGGCCGTTGAGGAGGAGACCGCTCTTGGTAAGGATGGCAATGGCCTTCTGCTTGCTGGTGACAGAGACTAATCGCTGAGGACACCCAATGGGCTATAGTCTGCTTAGACACAGCGTGTCCTTGTCGCACTCTGCTATATGCTACAAAAAGCTGATCTGTCTTACGCAGCGTAGCCGTTCTTTGAAGGTAAAACTTGAGACATCTCCTGATGTCCAGGGAATGCAAGGCTTTTTCCGCTCTCGTTTGTGGGTGAGGAAAGAATGTTTTTAGAAGCACCGGCTCGTTAAGGTGAAAGTCAGGTGGAACATGTATCTTGGATTGGTATGTAGCACCACTGAATTTGAAGTGAACTGTAAAAAAGGAGCTTTGATGGTGAATGCTTGAATGTCACTGACTCTACGAGCTGATGTTAGAGCCAGAAGAAGGGAAACCTTCCAGGAAAGGAATTTGAGATCCACTTTATGAATAGGCTCATGAGCTGAGAAAGGACCACATTCAAGTACCATGCAGGAGGTGGATGCCGAACAGGCGTGAACATACGAAAAAGGCCTTTGAAGAATTGCTGAGTTAATCTAGAGGAATGCTGAGAATTAGAGCCATCCTGACGGAATCTGGAAATGGCTGATAAAAACACTTTCAGTGTGGAACGAGATAACCCAGACTTAGCCAATTGGAGAAAGAACGGTAATATCTGTTCTGGTGTCGCCTGAAGTGGGTGTAAATTGGCCGCAAGACACCAAGTACAAAACCTCTTCCATTTAAGTTTGTACATTTTAATAGTAGCAGGCGATCGGGCATTGGCTACAACTTCTTTACAATCCTCCAGAATATTTAGATGGGCAAATTCATCGTGTTGAGGAGCCAAGCTGCTCACTTCAAGGAGGCTGGGTCCGGATAACAAATTTGACCCTGCTGCATCGTCAGAAGATTTGGTAGCACCTGAAATTGTATGGGATTGCACTCTGTGAGAAGTAGGAGCTTGTGAACCAATACTGGCGAGGCCACCTGGGTGCGATGAGGATGATGCAGCATGGCTGCTGTTTTATTTTCCAGATGACCCTGGGAACTAGAGGAATCGGCGGAAAAGCGTAGGCAAATACTTGAGGCCAGTTCATCGAAAGTGCTTCTCCACACAAATCTCTGTGGGGAATCCAACTTGCAAAGTATGGGCATTTGCGGTTCTGCTTCGTCGCAAATAAGTCCCCACTTCTAAAAAAACTTTGTCTAGAGTCGCCTGATGAAGTTCCCATTCGAAATTCGTCGCTGTCGCCCTGCTGAGAGAATCGGCAAGCACATTGGACAGTCCTGGAATGTGTGTCACTGACAGATCTATTTTGTGACACAGAGCCCAACTCCAAATATCCTGGGCCTCATGCTTGTTCAAATAATGCATACTTGTTATATTGTCTGTTCTTATGAGTACTGTGGATTCATGAATCACTGTCCGAAAGGATTTCAGGGCCAGAAAAACTGCTTTCAACTCCAGAAGGTTGATATGCCACTTCTTTTGATGTGCATTCCATTTCCCATTGACGGTCAGCTCTTGCAGGTACGCCCCTCATCCTTCCAGGGAAGCATCCGTGGTGATGGTGTAAGTTGGTATCTCCATTAGGAACGAATGTCCTACTTGCAGATTTACTTTCCGGGTCCACCATAGAAAAGCGTCCCCCATTCGGTAAGTTATGACGATCTTGTCGCCGAACGACCCTGTCACTTGAACCCATTGTAGACTGAGCTCCTCTTGAAAAGGACACATCCAAAGACGGCAATTGGGTATGCGAGGGATGCAGGATGATAGCATCCCTAGGAATGACTTGTACATTCCTACTGAAACATACTCTTTTTGTTTCAAGTTGAGGGCCATCTTGCAAATCTTTCACTGTCTTTCTCTTGAGACAAAGACTTGGGTGAGGCGAGTGTCTAATGTTGCTCCCAAAAACGATATTCTCTGTGATGGGACAAGATGAGATTTTTTTAAACTGACTGTAAGTCCCAGAGACTGGAAGAGTGAGAGGCATTTTTAGACATGTACTTTTGCTGTTCGTAAAGAACTGGCCTTGATAAGGCAATCGAACAAATACGGGAAGATTTGAATGCCTTCCAAGCGAAGATGTGCCGATACTGGTGCTAACATCTTTGTAAATACTCGAAGCGCTGAACGAAGCCCAAACGGGAGAACTTTGAACTGAAAATCCCTGTCAGCCATTCTGAATCTCAGAAATGTTCTGTGCCTGCGAAGAATGGGCACATGAAAGTATGCATCCTGAAGATCTACAGTAGCCATGTGATCACCTTGGGAAAGAAGCTGGAGGATTTCTTGAAGTGGTAACATCCGGAAAGACATCTTTTTGAGATGTTTGTTGAGGGCGCGTAGATCAAGAATGGGGCCCCATTCTCCTGTTTTCTTTCGTATGAGAAAGAACCTCGAATAAAAGCCCCTTCCTCTCTGTAATGGAGGAACTTTCTCGATTGTGCCTTGTCGAATCACAATATTTATTTGGGAAAGAAGCTTTTTGAGGTGAGCTGGTGGAGGACCTTTTGGAGGTAACCCTGTCTTCTTAAGACAGCCGCGCCCGCCAACTGTCGAAAACCTGTGGTTGCGACATCCACCGCTGCGTCAATCGTTTCTGCAGAGACGTACTCTCCTTCATGAAGCACCTTTCTTACTTCTGACCTCTCTGGTTCCGGTAGCTTTTCGAGATATGGGGATATGTCTGACCACATCTGTCTTTCATATCTTGCTAAGATTGCTAACAAATTTGCTGCTCTGTTTGTAGTTGCAGCTTTCGTGGACACCCTCTTCCCGATGGAGTCAAGACGCCTTCCGTCTCTGTCAGGCGGAGCGGTGACTTGTGAGGACGGGTGTCTGGCCTTTTCTGTGCCGCTTGAGCGACCACGGATTTTGTTTTAGCTTGGCCAAAAAGGCATGCAGGAGATGTACTGAGAGCCCTGTATTTTTGAGGTAAGATTGCAGGTAAAGAGTTTGATTTGATTTGATTTGATTTAGGGATTTATAGAGCGCGTAGCTATCCTCGGGCGTCCCAGCGCTATCATAACAGCTTGACAGTACTCCTCGGGATGGATTATTGGGGGAACAACCAGGTTTTCAGCAGTCTGCGGAATGAGAGTAGATTGTTTTCTTTGTGGATGTTGAGGGAAAGGCTGTTCCAGAGTTTGGGGGCATTGTAAGAAAAGCGGCGGCTGCCCGTGTGTGCTTTCCTTATTCTGGGGACACTCGCCAGAAACAAGGTGTCCGACCTGAGCTGACGGGTTGATTTGTGAAACTTGATGAGAGGTCTCAATATTGGAGGGCCTTTGCCTTGTAAGATTTTATGGGCGATGCACAAGGCTTTGAAGGCAATGCGCTCTTGGATGGGAAGCCAGTGAAGCGCCTTGAGGGAGTGTTTAGCTGAGCATCTAGATTTCGTTCCCGTGAGTAGTCTTGCTGCAGCTTTCTGGGCGTGCTGAAGTTTTTTTATGACAGCTACTGGTGTGCCTAGGTATAGGGCGTTTCCATAATCTAATCCCGATATGATAAGGCCCTGGATCAGAATTTTCCTAGATTGTGAGGGGATGAGAGGAATGATCTTACGGGCTGCTCGCATGAGCCCAAAGCAGGTGCCGGCTGTCTTTCTTGCTTGGGCTCTGAAGCTAAGGTCCTGGTCTAGCCAAAAGCTAGGCTTTTGATTTCTTGGTTTGTTGTGGGGGGGTGCCCAGGAGGTGGCCAGGCAAGGGTTTTTGGAAGTTTGTTTGGGTCGCCTAGGAGCATGACTTTGGATTTCTCTCCATTGAGTTTGAGTCTGGAGTCGCCCATCCATATGGATATATTGTGCAAGCAGGTGACTAAGTTCTCCATTGATTGATCAGCCTGGTTGATGGAGACGACTAGTTGTGTGTCGTCAGCGTACATGACTACCTTTATGCCGAATGGTGAGGCGCTGTCGTCCGAGGGGGCCATGTAAACATTAAAAAGTGTGGGGCTCAGGGAGGAGCCCTGAGGGACTCCGCAGTTCAGGGGGAGAGATTCGAAGTGACCGTGGCTGTCGGCAACTTGTAAGGTCCTGTGTTCCAAGAATGATTTTAGCCATGCCAGGGCGGTCCCTGAGATGCCCGTTTTTCGGAGGCGGTGGAGGAGGATGGTGTGGTCCACCGTGTCGAAGGCGGCGCTCAGGTCCAGGAGGATCACTGCCACTGATCCTCCTTCATCCAGGATGGACCTTGTCTCCTCTGTAACTGCCAGAAGGGCGGTGTCAGTCCCCTGTCCAGGTCTGAACCCTGTCTGCGAGTGGCGAAGGAGGTTGTTAGTCTCTAGGAATGTTTGGAGTAGACATGACTTTCAGGCCCTCCTTCCAAATGAAATCAATTATTGGGATTGTCCTCACTTGTTTGTGTGGCTGATCTTTAAAGTCATATAAAAAGCAGTCTTGTTCTGTAGCCTCCATAGCAATCTTAATTCTCCTTGTCGCTCTTTCCATAACCAGGTGGAAACCCTCCAATATCAACAGGTGGAGAGTCCGCCTTTTGAGCAGCGGCAGGTGATGGGGTCTGTGTCTGATAATCATCCCTCTCCTACATTACTGATTGATTGTCTACCTCTCCTTCTTCCCTGTCGTCATCAATGGTATGAAACGTATGATGGTATTGCGCCGGATAAGGTGGGTTAGAAGGTTGGACTTCAGGTACTGGTGTCAAAGGAGACTGTCTTGGTAGTCTCAAGGCTGAGACAGGTTCTTGAGTCATGGGAGTCGCTGTAAGAAATTCTGCCGACGCTGACAGAGGGAACCTGCGGTAATAATCATTTAGCATGTATTGCAGATTTGTAATGAGTTCTAATGACATTTGTGCCGTTGGTCCTGTTGCAGATGTTTGACTCACTGGAGCAGGAAAAAACTCCTCCTCTTCCTGATCTTCCTCTTGTGTTTTTATTAATAATTCATATGGACTCCTAGCCACTCTGAAAGTGTCGTCCTCGTCAGATTGGTCCTGATCCTCATCCTCTTCTGAATCCAGTAGTTGTTCAGACAACGTCAGAGGTGAAAGAGGTGGTAGTGTAGAGCCTCTTCTTTGTAATAATGATGCCCCCATTGACGATGAAGTGAAAGAAGCAGCAGGCGGAGCAGCCGACCACACTTGTAGATCCGTACACGATGATAAAAGAGGCGTAGACGGACCCATCGTGGACAGTATCGTAGACGGAGACTTGGCCTGCATCGTCAACGGGGTTTTCAATGTTGTCAATGGCAAGGTAGGTTTCGTCGACGAAGCCTTCGACGACGTGCTCTCGTCGACGATGAAGATGCCGACGACTGTATAACTTTCGTCGACGAGGAACTTGTCGTTGACGGTGGACTTTTCGTCAACGGTGTGGTCGTCGACGGCAAAGCTGTCTACGTCGACGGGATGACTTTCATTGATGGGCTAATCTTCATCGACGATGCACTCGTCAACAAAATCATCTTCAGCTTCAACGACGAAGGAACGTCGACACGTGATGGCTGGATCTTCATCGACGAGATCATAGTCGACGGTGAAGACGCCGACGACAATATCATGTGAGGCTTTGGAGAACCGTCGACGTAGATAAAAAACTGTAGACGGGACCTCATCGTCGACGGCGTCTTTTTCCGAGTGTCTTTTAGATGACAAAGACTTAGCAGCTTTCTCGGGGGCGTCTCTCTTAAGTCCAGATGTAGAAGGTGGAGAAGAATTTTTTGTAGTAGAAGAAGAAGGCATGCTAGAATATTTAGCTTTTCTCAGCACTTTAGCCCCAGGAGAAGATACCTCTTTCTCAATCTTTCTCTTTATGGAAGACATAGAAGAAATGGAAGCCAGACTTCCTACCTCAGATGGAGGATGATCCTTGTCCTTCATTTTCTGCAACCACAGCAGCAGACAACCTTCCTTGTCTCTGAGGGTCTTCCGAGGAAAAGTTCTGCAGATTTTACAATCTTTTACCTCATGTTCCGGGTATAAACAATATATACACTTCTTGTGGGGATCTTCTTTAAAAAGCCTAAGCTTTCCACAAGAGTCACATGGTCTGAAAAGCGATCTTGAAGACATTCTAAATTTTGAAGAAAAAAAAACAGTCAGGTTGTGAAGTATTGAGCAGAGCTCAGGGAGACTCCCTTTCACACGACGTACGAAGAAAATCTGACAGCCTGAGCCTCTGGGGAGAAGATTCCGGTGGGAGCTGATGCCTGATTGGCTGCAGTTTGGGCTATACAAAATGACAAGGATAGTCACGAGTGTGACAGTTTCTTTCACTGTAGCTTAGGACTACTTTACTTCCTGGTTGGTTGTTACCAAAGATTTTGTTATCTTATGTGCAAATTATTGCTTTTTTATGTACCGTGGGACTCCCACTCCGACGACGGGGAATTATTCAGGCATGTGAATCTATGAAAGACACCCCAATACTGGAGAAGTGTTGTTATATGCAATGGTATATCCAGGGCTTGGAGAAGGTGCAAGTTATAGTTAATGTAGTGTGGCGATTGAGGAGACAATATTGTGTAAGGAGGTGCATGACATAGTAATTTGAAGGTTGTGCACTAATTATAAATTAAAGTCATAACTATAACTTTAGAATTTTTTATGTTTGTATAATTTAAGTTAGGTTTGTATGGGAAGAATAAATATATTTTCCCTAACTATAACTTATCCTTAACCTTTACTTTTTGTAGTG
Organism: Lissotriton vulgaris; assembly: GCF_964263255.1. Taxonomy (NCBI): domain Eukaryota; kingdom Metazoa; phylum Chordata; class Amphibia; order Caudata; family Salamandridae; genus Lissotriton; species Lissotriton vulgaris. The sequence goes on from NC_141695.1 coordinate 93,809,280, forward strand.
AATCCAATGGTTTTTATTTTTTAATAAAAAGCTTATTAAACAAAAGGTTTGAAATGTCATTCAATAGCAGCAGCTGGTGACATTTGAAAGGGGTGAGTTGAAAGGTTTGTGATGAATGGCCAGTGGCAAACGAGCATGGCGAGCAAGCTTGAACTTCATTAGGGAGGTTTGGGAGGGACCTCACCTTGAGAACATTTTGAAAAAAGATTGGACAAGTGGTGCATTTTCAAGCATAAATGAGAAAACAATAAGGTTAATAGAGCAAATGTAAAAAAGTAGTTGTTACTTCAATAAAGAGATTTAATTTGGCAACATCATAGATAGCTGCTTATTTAGTGTTAGAACTGGCCCTTCTTGCAGGGTCATCCCCAAACTTTTTGCTTTTTCCTCCCTTATTTTTCCTGACCCGTGGCTGTTGGCAAGAGGACTCTGCGCACTTTACCACTCCTGATCAGTGCTAAAGTGCATATGCTCTCTGTGTAAATTGTTATGATGATTGGATATACATGATTGCATATTTGTATCACCAAGATGTCCCTAGTAAAGTGCACTGAGTGTGCCAGGGCTGGTGATGACAAATGCTACTAGTGGGCCTGCCGCACTGATTGTGCCACCCACATGAGTAGCCCTAAAATGGTTTCTCAGGCCTGCCACCGCAGTGCCTGTGTGCAGTCTGTGAACTGCCATGTCCATCCTGGTCAGTGTCCCCACTACCAGGCCTAACCCTTCCCTTTTTGTGCACATTGGTTACCCCTATAGAAGGCCCAAGGTACCCCCCTGGGCAGGGTGCAGTGTATGTGAAAGGTAGAGCATGTACTGGTGCAGGTGACATGCTCTGGTAATGAATCACAGCCAATTTTGTTTTTCACTATTGTAAGGATATCTTGCTCCATAGGTTAACATGCAGGATGCTGGCTAGAGTGGCTACCAGCATTTCTTCCCATAGGAACAAGATAGGACATAAGAGTCTAGTATCCCTGAACTCAGAATTTAATAACACATCTTTTAGGAAAGGTGATTTTTGAATCCTGTGTTTGAGAACAGCACTATTAGAAAGTAGTTGTTCTCTTGTCTGACCTTCCTGTGTGCCTTGGCCTGTTTGTGTATTGACTGTCTGGGTTGAGAGTGACAGGGGCTGGGGATTCCTCAGGAGGCTGGCTGAGTCAGCCCTAGGCTGAATGACTGCATTTGCAACTTGAGTGGTGGGAGGAGATAGCACCTGGGCCTGAATAGGGCTGTGTCTGCCTTCCACAATGCTGGCTCCACCTCCTGCTGGGCGTCTGGCGACCCTGCCCCTCACTCTGAAAAGGAAATGAGAAGCCAGGAAAACAAAGTGCTCAAGAAACACCCAGAACTGGTTCAGACCGGGCTCAGGGCCTTCAAAGAGAACAAAGACTTTTAGGGGTATAAGTAGAGGACACCTGATAACAGAAAATTAGATCATCCTGGAATCAAGAAGGAACCTCTGCCAAGGAGAAAGCTGAAACTGAAGAAGGAAGATTGTCCAGCTGTTGCTCTGCTGGATTGCCCTGCTGTTGCTTTGCTGCCAAGGAGAGGGGAAGGAGAGGGGAAGGACTTTGCTTTGTGCTGTGTCCCCTTGCTTGAAGGAATCTCCAAGGGCCTGTTCAGAGTTAAATGTAGCCGCTAGTCAACTTTAAATGTTTGTGATCTATGGTTTAATTTTCATAGAGCGATCACTTGATGAGTTTTCGATATCAGGTTGTGACAAAGTGTAATGCTTAATGTTGTAGTATACTGTAAGAGTGACTAATTTGGTCCTGTTTGCGCTTAATTTTCAGACCCCTGACGAAGGGTCATATTGTTGTGGACCCGAAATGCATTGGGTGAATGGAAACTTCTTTGAGAATCAGTTTATGACGACATAAGAATGGAATTATGTTTGCTATGAATTTTTGCTTATAAATATACAACGTATCAACGACTACGATTTGAATCATGCAAATAAAATTGATGAACTTGAAAAAGAAAAACATGGAGTAGGAATTTGTTTTTCTTCGCTCTTCTACCCTCATTAATTTTTGACATTTGAAAGACACGTTCAGACTACGTGTGACGACTTGAGCACCGCCTTAAGAGTTAATTAACGGAGTCGAAACATATCAAAAAACAAGTGCACCGGGATAATACTCTTTTTGAATTCAAATAGTGCAGTCTACCTAATCCCAGGAGCACCACAAAATACAGGCAAATGGATGAAATTGCACTTTCAACCGCCAATAGAGCAGAGACCTTAGTATTCACGGAAGAAGCTGCTGAAGAAATCTATGGGCTCATACAGGAGACCAGACGCATCACTCCTCAAAAAACGACCACCGCTCAAATACTCAGACAATTCGAATATATCAGCAAAAAGGAAATAAACCAACGGTTGCATGCAACTACATTAATACATTACCACAAAAATCAAAAGATTCCCCGGGGACTCAGAATAGCCCTCAAGCCAATGCTATGCAAAAACAGTAAAAAATTCCTTGAGAAATGGTATCAGATTTTAAATAAATGTTCTTTGGATCTCATTTTATTGATTGTGTAAATGTAAATGTAGTTGAGCTTATATAGCGCACAGCTACCCGCAGTGGGTGTCCCGGCGCTTGCTTAGTGAACCCATCCTGATATTCCCCTGTGTGATAGCCCCAGCGGGTTTCCACAAGGTGAAAGTCAGGCATCCCGCCGCGAGGGGCCGTTGTGGAGATTAAGCAAGCTATTGCCCAGAGTCGCAGAGTGTGAACCCGTGAGTCGAGAAGGCACCGGAGCGAGAATTATCGAGTCTGTGGAATATTTAGCCCAAGACCCGCCAAGGCGGGGAATTGAACCCTGGTCCAGGACCAATCTCAGCTTCCGGGTCTGCCGCCTCTAACCCCTGAGCCACACTTCTCCACAAGAACTCTCTGTGGAAGAACTCTCAAAAGTTTTGGTGGAACTTGAAGAAGAAATAAAAACAATCAAAGATGAACTTAACAAAATTCCCGATTTAGACAAAACTTTGGAAGAGGTCAATCAGAAACTAGATCGCTACGCAAAAGAAGTCAATGAGAGAAAAATCCGAAAGTATCGACGCGACACTTTGGATTACAAGCTCGAGGAAGTATACACGTGGGCTGAAATATATAACCAAAAGAAATGGCAGTCTCAACCTCAAAAAAAGTCTGACACGGCATCGTCGCAAGAAAGTGTTGTTTCTGATTCAGATATCTCACAAAATCGTCCACCAATCACCAAAACAGCGAAACAAGCAGCTAAACCTTCAACTAGTTCAGCTAATGTTCAACAACAGTCTTTTTTAGACACAAGTCCGGCAGCAAATGCACCTCCGACGACAAGCCACGTACAAGAAGGTCAAAAAGAAAAAGAAACAGAGGAGGAAGTGGCCAGGAGGACACGGAGTCAATTACAGAAAGCAACCTAGTAATCAACATATCATCCAAACAGCTAACTAAAATGCAAATATCAGTGTTCAACAAAGGAACCACGTTCGTACCAACATATAGAACAAACGCAGGGGAAACAGAAATATCACTTTTCAAATTTTTTCGCAACCTGAAACTGAGGTATTTTTTCAAGGATACTGAACCGAGTCAAACACCAGAACCATGGGAAAATGAGTTTAAACCGCCTAGTGTATTTTGTGCACCAACAACTCACAAAACCATCGAAGCATTCGAAAGGGCTGTATCATCTGACATCCAGAAACTTGCTTTTGCCAAACCCAAGAAAAATAATTTAACCACTAAAGAATGGAACACACTGAAAAACCTCACCCAAGACAAAAGCCTCGTTTTTCAAAAAGCTGATAAGGGCGGCGCCCTTATCGTGATGGATAGAGAATTTTACCAAACGAGTGTTTACAACCATATTCACAATCAAGACATTTATTTACCATTAGCTGGAGATCCAACTCAAGAGTATCAAAAAGTGTTACAACAAATCTTGGAACATGCACTCACTATGAAATGGATCAGTCAAAAAACATATGCGTTTTTCCAATTGCAACACCCTAGAAGGCCAAAACTGTATATGTTGCCTAAGATACATAAGGATCCGGTTAAACTGCCATTTAGACCCATTGTCTCGGCCTGCGGGTCAATCTCGGAACCTTTAGGGAAATTTGTAGACAAATTTTTGCAACCCCGAGTTCAACAGGGTGAGACATACATCAAAGACACAACGGCTTTCTAAAACATGCTCAACCAAGTCAAGCTAAACCTTGAAGAAACTTATCTGTTATGCACCATAGACGTGGTTGCGTTATACACTTCCATTTCACATAAAGATGGTATTGAAGCGTTGGAGTGGAGTTTGCTCAATAGCGATCTAGAAGAGCACCAACAAATCTTGATCTTACAATTGATGCAATTCGCATTATATCATAGCTATTTCGAGTGGAATGGTCAGTTTTTCAATCAATCTAATGGAACCTCGATGGGTTTTGGGGGAGCACCCTCCTATGCAAACATTTTCATGCAAAAATTCGAGAAAGATCACATTCTGAGCAATCAAACCTGGACAGATGGCTTGATTTTATTCAAGCGCTTCATCGACGATATCTTTTTGATATGGCATGGGTCTAAAGAATCTCTCGAGTCAAACATCATCAAACTCAACACTCACAATGAAATGATTAAGTTCACCTACACAATTTCAAACGCAGCCATAGCATTTCTGGATGTTCAAATTACTTTGAATAACAATGTCATCAGTACCAAAGTTTTCCATAAATCTACAGACAGAAACGCCAGTTTGCTATTTACGAGCTTCCATCCTGAACCCTTAAAGAAACATCTGCCTACCTCCCAATACATCAGATTGAAAAGAATTAATTCAGATGAACAGGAATCAAAGATAGCAATACAGAAACAAATAGAAAAGTACAAGTTGAGAGGTTATCCTGTTGACATTTTGGAAAAAGCATCAACTAAAGTTGAGAAAATGAAGAGAAGTGATCTACTGGCTACCAAGATCAAACAACAACAACGGAAAACTATTTGTGTTTTAAAATATTCTTCAGATTCTCGCAAAATTCAAAATATTCTAAATAAACATTGGCATTTGATCCAAACTGTACCGGATCTTAATACCTTGTTCGACAAGAAAATTACGTTCGCCTTTCAAAGGTCTACAAACCTGAAAGAATTGTTGAACACTCCGACCAAACCCAAAATAACTTGGAAAGGCATGTCCAAATGTTTCAACTGCATTCATTGCAATAATGTTATTACCGGAAGAACAATCAGTCATCCGACAAAGGGTTTTCCAATCAATTTGCATCACTCCAGCACATGTGATACCGCCAACTGCATTTACCTAATCAAATGCCCATGCGGAAAAATCTACATTGGTCAAACAGAGCGTAAGATCAAGGTCCGCATCACGGAGCATAAAAGCAATATCAGACTGAGCAACGTGAAATCAGCGTTGGCAAGCCATAGGAAAGAAATGGGTCACCAAATTTCTCAATTAAAATTCATGGTTATCGAGAGCATCCAGCAACGTCCAGACATGGATCCTGTGAAACAGAGATTAAGGGCAGAATTTTATTGGATAAAAAAACTGAATTCAACCCAGCCCTTCGGGCTAAATGACCGGATTGAACATGCATGTTTCTTATGATTTGGAACTTCAGCGTTGACTTTTGAAAATTTCTGATCCCCGTACATTTTTCTAGTATCTCGATGGTTGAATTGTCTGTTGATCATAGCAAGCATTACAGTTATTGTTCAGTACGACACAATGTGATATATATAAAGTTTTGAGATTCAAATTCTGTACTTTCTTTCAACTCATGGCTCGTAAAACGGAAAAGGTTTCTCACATGATCGGTGTCACTGGGCCTCTATTGGCTGCGGGCCCGATCAGGTGATTTAAATCTCGTGACCAGAACTTCCGTTCACACACGCGGAATTTGAATCCCAACCGTGAAGACGCTGCTGCGTCCTGTGACTCGTAAGTGATAAAGTGTTTGATTTAGAGTTTTTTAAGATGCAATTGTTGAGTTGTAGTTGTTCAGAGTTAAATGTAGCCGCTAGTCAACTTTAAATGTTTGTGATCTATGGTTTAATTTTCATAGAGTTATCACTTGATGAGTTTTCGATATCACGTTGTCCTATTTGCGCTTAATTTTCAGACCCCTGACGAAGGGTCATATTGTTGTGGACCCGAAATGCATTGGGTGAATGGAAACTTCCTTGAGAATCAGTTTATGACGACATAAGAATGGAATTATGTTCGCCATGAATTTTTGCTTATAAATATACAACGTATCAACGACTACGATTTGAATCATGCAAATTAAATTGATGAACTTGAAAAAGAAAAACTTGGAGTAGGAATTTGTTTTTCTTCGTAAAAAGAGTGCTCAGCCTTGAGGATAGTGGGTTCTACCCTCATTAATTGTTGACCCCTGTTCTGAAGTCCCAGAAGCAAAAGGACTTCACCCCCAGCTTCCTCTGAGCTCTACTGAGAGAGTTCTGTCCTTCCTGGAGTGTGTGGCCCATGTGTGGTGCCTCTGGAAGTTGTACCTGTGTTGGGAAGCTGGAAACTAAGCTTGAGAGACTTTGCTAAAGAAAAGTTATTGCATCGCTCGCTACGGAGCGCATCGCAGACAGTGCGAGAAGTTTCCCACCACTACAAAGGTCGAGATCGTCGCAGCGCCTGTTGCCGCTGTCAGAGCCGTCGCATCCTTCGCTTGCGGGACGCACCCGATCATTGCAGGAAGTCTAACATCGCTCCGAGTGTCGTCGCAGAGCCTGTCATCGCTGGGTGAGATCGCCGCATCGCCTACTTGGGGACCGCATCACGTCGCTGCGAGAGTCACCGCCAGCGCCATCGCATCGAGGAGCTGCGAGAGAGAGATTGCCGCTGGATCGTACATCGTCGCCCCGGATATCGTCGCAGCCCCTACGACATCAACACATTGTGCCTTTGCAAGAACAAACTTCCTACTGAACCTACGCACCAGAATCCATACAAGTGGCCTTCCTCCCCATACAGACCGGATTCGTCGCAACACGCCTGCTGCTGCAGCGGGGCTGTCGCGAACGCCTCCCCAGGGTCTCAGGAGCAACGCATCGCTTGTTTTCTACCGCACCAGCTTCTGCTTTTGGAACTTTGTCGCAACTAAAGGTAATGTGTCTGAAACATGACGCAACTGTGAACTTTTCACGTAACTGTGGATTAATTTATCACAACCTAAAGAACTTTTATCGCAACCTTAAGAACTCTTTTGAAACCATATTTTTGAACTGTGTATGTTGGATTTTTGTTGTTTCGGTCTTGTGTAGTTTAGATTGAATACCTTTATTTTTCTAAACTGTTGTGGAGTCAGTTTGTGGTGTATTCACTGTGTTACTGTGAGTGTTGGTACAATACTTTACACATTGCCTTCTGACTAGCCTTGTCTGCTCGTCCCAAGCTACCTAGAGGGTGAGCAGGGGTTATCCCAGAGGGTTTCCTCCTAACCCTGACTAGAATCAAGGGTCCCTATTTGGACAGTTTTACCTACCTCTGCCAACTAGAGACCCCCAGTTCTAACATTGGTGGCAGCGGTGGGATTTGAACTTGTATTTGTACTAGACCCACAGTGATTGGTGTACATCACTAGTGAGTGCAGACCACTACGCCACCGCATACTATGGTTACGTTTTTTATTTTTGGTTCTATTTTTGATCGTAACCCTGAAAGGATCAAAGCATCATGTCTCAGAATGATAAACCAGCAAGTGATGTTGCAGAACTGGAGTTTGATATTGAAATGTTAAGTGATTACAAAGTAGGTCAACTCAGACAGTTCTGCAGGAACTTTGGATGCCCCATAAAGTGCCACTCTAAGAAGGAGGAGCTACAGGAGGCCGTAAGGGCCTGGTGGGAGACCAAAGAGGCAGGGGAGACAGATGATGCAGAAGTGGATGAGGAGGCACAAGGGGATGGTTTCAGGCCACAGGATCTGCCTGTGTCCAGAGCGGCCTCAAGGGCTAGCAGCAACCATTCAGCTGACAGTTTTTCCCCAGAGGAGCTGGAGGAAAACCAAAGGGCTAGAGATCATGCGTTTGAAATGTTGAGGCTTGAAATGGAGCTGAAGCAGATGGAAAAAGAAAGAGAAAGGGCAGCGGAGGAGAGCAAAAATGCCCGTGCCCTGGAAGAATTTAAATTGACCTTGGCCCATGAATTAAGAATGAGGAAACTTGAGTTGGAGCTCAAGAGGCGTGAGGCCATGAGGGTCTCAGCTGAAGAAGAAACATGGGTAGCTCAAGAGGTGAGCTTTGCTAAGTTGGAGGTGGAGTCCAGCTCAGATGATGGCAGCATGATTATCATAACTAGTGCGGAGAGAAAGGTACTGTTGGCTAAGAGTGGTGCAGTTCTGTCCTAAGGGCCAGTGAGGGCCCCTGTCGCAATTTTCTTCACAGCTGCCCAGCAAGTAGTGGGCAGCTGCACCATTTAGGTTTTCTTTCTAGGGACATGTCTATGGACTAAGGAGTGAGATGCACTCCTTTGCCCAAACTTTGGCCTTCCACAGCTGCGGAGCACTTACTGCCAGCTGCAGCATTTAGGCCATGTTCTTTTTAGTATAACCAAAGAACCTCATAACAGACAATTCTCTCTCATTCGATCCCTCCTCAACAGCTTTTTCTGAACTGTTAGTCTGTAGAAACCATGAATACTTGATCAAGCTTAGGCCCTCCAGGTTAGAGGTAAGCCATCCTATGACTGTTGGGGGTGGCTTCGTACACGCCTCATTTTGATAGGGAATTCCCCATCATATGACAGAACTCCTTCCCCAGAGCATGTAGAGGCTGAGGTTCTTTGCTGGTATATTTTTGGCACAAAACTAATCAGTGCTTTTGCACAAACACAAAAAAAACACATTATTGCTGTTTGTGCCGCACAAAGATGGTGTGTTTTGTATTGTACCAAGTAGCATTCATAATCAGGGGCTGGAAAGTTTTTTTATCTAGTTTTTTTTATTTTCCTTTGAGTCAGAATGATAACATCAATATTACTTAATTCTTTTTCACATAATACTACATATCATTACAAAATTGAATGAACAGAAGTGGAAAATAAATTTTCATAAGGCAGGAATCAATAACCGTCATCTACCACAATTAGCCCGAGTTCAATGCTACATATTACATCCATTGTAGTTTGGCCAAATCTTAACCAACTTTTTAACTCCTCTGGGTCCACATGTATGTCGGAATACTGCCCGGAATTCAGATACTCTAGGTGGTGTTGCATCCACCCATGCCCTAGCAATGCATAAGCGCACGCTAAATATGGTGATCGACGTCAGGGATCTAAGACTTGAATTTCCACCATTCTGTAAACCAATGAATATTTCTTTGTTACTTAACCAAAGTTCCAAACCTATCTGTGTGGATGTTAATTGGAATAGGCTATTCAAGAATTCCTTTAAGGTCGTACATCCAATAAACATTTGAACCATGTCTGCTGCACATAAATTACATTTAGGACAATATACATGTGATGGATTCATAGAAGATGTCCATTTGGAAATACATTCGGGCGTATAATACAGCATATATACAGTTTTAAATTGTTGCTTTTTGAGATAAACAGATATTATTGCCCGGTCGAGTATTTTCTGTGCCTCTTGTATTTCTGAACCAGCTATTGCAGTTGTTAATCGTTGGCTCCAATTTGCCGCTACCTGTGCACTATTATCTTCAACATGAGACATAAACTCCCCATTTAAAGTACTTATGTCATATTTTGACGATTGATATAATAGCAAAAAGATTGCAGAGGTCTCATGCTCGTTGTTAAATTCGCATTTATGGGTAGGATAGTCCCTAACCTTAAGATATTTAGAAAAAGATCTTTGCGATAGATCAAATTCTGAAGTGTGGCAAAAGATCGTAGTCCATGAATATAGTACAGTTGGCCCAAATTTTGAGGACTCCTGTTTCCCAAGCTTGCCCCACACTGTCATGAAAAATATTTGGGAATAATGGATTGGACAGTTTAAAAATGAATTAAGTTCCCTCATCTCTGTATATAATTAGAACACTATAAAGATTGTCTCTTGCGCTAGGCCTTCATAATGCTAATAGACTTCATGTTTGGCTGGCAATATCCAAGTCATTTACATATGAGCAACAAGAAAAGATGGACAGAGACAAAAAAGGCAAACAGACATAAAAGCACAAACACGTTGAAATACTCACACAAAAATCCCAGAAGAAAACACACAAGGAATGTTGTTACCAGCCCAATAGTATGCATCTGAAGGATACAGGCAGGTATAGTATTAACACTTAAAAGTAATATTCAACAAGCAAATATAATACACTCAAACCTCGAAGCAAATCACAAAACCCAACTGTGACTATGCTTTTGAAATGCCTTGCCAAAGTGAACAGACAACTTTTTACAGAATCTAGCACTGGATTCGAACGCAGTCTCAGAAACAGCTTTAAAAATCAATGCTAATGTTTGTAAGTGCGGTGAATCAATCTCCAACTTTTGGCAGCATCTATTCAACTACACCAAATCTACAGCTCTGACATCTTTGGTACCATTGATTTCACCCATGAATCGTATAATTCAAATGAAGCATAAGGTTTTGCTATTAATTCTAATTTCTCTATTGAGATGAAAGTGCACATGCTGATTATTTTGCATGCCAGGAAGATTACAAAGAGAGATAATGGCAGACAGTGAATGTGTGTCTTTCTGAAAAATATATACTTTGGCGCCGGTTGAGGAATCTGCCTGTAATTTTCCTTAAATTTGCCTCGCTGCGCTCCGCTCCTTCCCTGAAAGTTTGGGGGGGATTCGTCAAGCGGGGGCCGAGATAAAAGGGGGGTCCCAAAACGTGTTTTCCCCATGTTAATTTCCATAGGGCGGTTGGACTCACTTTTAGCCCGAACGGCTGAATGGATTTCCACAAAACTTGGAAAAATTGTAGGAACTGGTAGCCCAATGTGCCTTTGCTATGTCTCAAGATATGTGCTCCAGTGGATTTTGAGTAATTTAGGTTCAAAAAAATATATATATCTGGGTGGAGCCTAACCACACATCTGATCTGATTGGCTGTCAGCACTTCATCCAAGAAGTGTTGGCAGCCATCTTGGGACCAATATACATGATAGCACCTCATTAAAAAGCATTGTAGTTAATAGAGGGTTTTAGGACTTTAGTTACAATATAAATCATTTGTTGATGGTACCATACTAAACTGAAAGCATATTTTCTGTAAATTCACATTATCTTTCTCAGTCATGTGAGAATGAAGTCTGACATTCTCAGTAAAACATGTACATCCAACAAGGACAGAGACTGTCAGTTAATTCCTTTGTGTTCTACTGCAGCCTCCTAGAGTGTTCTAAAGAACAACTAGAGCGCTAACAGTCCTACCTATTACAAAGGTATAGCACACCTGAAGCCATCTTCATTGGAATAAAGTGGTAACTCTTAAAACATTTAAAACGACCTTGCTCTCTCTCCCCCGGCACAGTCGAGCACAGCGCTCTCGCCGGCCAGGAGAACGCCGAACCGCCATCTTGGGGGGAAGCAGGGTAGCGCTCCAGCTCCTGGACGCCTCCCGCCCTCCCTCACTACTTAAGACCCTCCGCCCCTCTCCATTACAGATTACTTGTTTATCCCCTGAGGCGGAAGCCGGGGGCATCTTTCTTTGAACTTTGTGAAATTGACAATCTTTGAGAGTGTGCGTGTGCTGTGACATTTACTTTCTGTGCGCCTGGTGATTTACTACTTTGTGTACAGACGCTACGCTGATCTGCCTTTTTAAAAACTGTTTATATTTTAATCGGAGCACTTTTATTGTAAGACAGACCTCTCTGTTGGTCCGGACGAGATTTCTTTGTCCCAGGGGCCCGACCTTGCTCTCTCTCCCCCGGGGCAGCCGAGCACAGCGCTCTCGCCGGCCGGGAGAACGCGGAACCGCCATCTTGGGGGGAGGCAGGGTAGCGCTCCAGCTCCTGGACGCCTCCCACCCTCCTCCCACCGCTAGATGGACAAGGATATAAAGAAAGGACCATCCCGTCCGCGCAGCGGGCGGGCGCAGCGGGCGCGCCGATGGCGCGCCGAAGGCGCGCCTAAGGCAAGCCCGTCTGCGCCCTTGCGCGCCGGACCCGCGCCCAGCGCCAGAACCCCTGCCTCTCACACCCCAAAAACTTCCTGGACCTCGGATCAATTGCTACTCCTTCGTCCTGGTACATGCATCTCCATAACTCGCTGTAATCCTCTTAGCCTGGAATCAACAGCATATTCCTGCTCACACTGCAACTTCACTCTCCCTGTGGTGTCTAAAGCACCTCAACTGCCCTTGATTGTTAATGGCCAGCCCCCGACCATTTTAAAAGCTGCATTAATTAATTGCAGATCTCTTCCGGCTCACGCCTCTGACATCTGGCTATCACTTGACACCCACAAATGGGACCTATTGTTTCTTACTGAAACTTGGATTAAAGATTCTTCCAAGCCAGACATTAACCTTGCTACTCCCCCCCGGTTATTGTTTCGTTGGCATCAATTGAGACAACTCCAAGCCCGGAGGGGGTCTTGCGGGATTTGCTAAATCTCATTTTAAACTAAATCTCACTAAAATTCCCAATCTCGGCCTCATTGAAGCCGCTTATTTTACGGTCACGGACACCGCTAGTACCATCTGTGCAGGCATACTGGTCTACAACCCCCCCGCTGCGACCTCCTCCTCTCTAAATGCTTTGACGCATTCTATTGCAGATTTTTCTCTCAAACACCCCCATTTTACAGTATTGGGAGATTTTAATCTCCACATTGATAATCCTTCTTGCACACAAGCCTCTTCCCTGCTAGAAACTTTACATGGACTCACCCTGCCCCAATTAGTTATAGGCCCGACTCACATAGCAGGCCATACACTTGATCTCATCTTTTCTAATCATCTTGGCATCCCCACCCTTCCCCCCACTCCCATGACTTGGACTGATCACTTTCTTATTCCATTCACCATCACAGCCCCCTCCCCTCCTCCCCCCACCCCCCTCAACAGAGTCAGAGGTCGTAAATGGACCAAAGTCACCTGTGATTCCTTGGAAGCCCATCTTCATTTTCAACTTAATCAGCTGGAAGACCTCGACATAGAAACTATTAGATTTAATTCGACCCTCTCCGCCGCTCTTGACTCTGTTTCCCCTCTTGTTCCACTTACTTCCTCCAGATCACGTCCCTCTGCCCCCTGGTTTTCCCCTCTGCTTCGTGAGGAAAAAAGCAAGTGTAAGCAGTTGGAACGCAAATGGAGACAGGATTATGACCCTTTAGCCAAACTGGCCTATAAATCTGCCCGGAACAAATTTCACAAACTGAAACGTTCTTCAATGAGAGCTTAGTTCTCCAATCTCATTCAACAGGCGCAGAACTCCTCCAAAACTCTTTTCTCCATCGTGAAAGACTTTGTAAACCCCCCTCCCTCGAAATCCCAATGTATCACCACTCAAGATCTGTGTAATGGACTCTCGGATTACTTTCAGGAGAAAATAGTCAAACTCTCCTCCTCCTTTGCTACGGCTCCTCCTAACCTCCTTGAAGACATTTCATGTTCCATCCCCTGCTCTTTCAACTCCTTTAGTGAGCTGACCCCGGACCTAGCGCAGTCTCTGCTACACAACGTAAAGTCTGGTTCCCCTCTGGACCCAGTCCCGGCCAAAGTCATGGGCATTCTTGCCCCTATTCTAGTAAACCTGTTTCTCTCCATCTGGAATGCCTCCCTGTTATGCGGCCAGTTCCCCTCAGTGTGGAAACAGGCCAGGCTAATCCCCATACTGAAAAAACCTGGTGCTGACCCCTTGCAATTTAGCAACTATCGGCCCATATCGCTCCTGCCCAAACCTGCCAAGATTCTGGAGAAAGTGGTACAGAAACAGTTGGCGCAGTATCTAGAATCAAACCAGCTTTTACACGACTCCCAGTCCGGCTTTAGAACCGGCTACAGCACTGAGACGGCACTGCTAGAAGTCTCTGAGATCATCAGGGAATCAGTGGATAGGGGCAAGGAGGCCATGCTGGTCCTCCTCGACCTATCCGCTGCATTTGATACTGTATCCCATAATATACTTGCCACCCATTTACAACAGCTAGGGGTAGGTGGGACAGTGCTGGCCTGGACTAAATCTTTCCTGTCCAGTCGATCTCAGAGGGTTACGATGCACCTATTTGAATCTGAGGATAAACCCATCCTGTGCGGAGTGCCCCAGGGTTCTGCCTTGAGCCCTTTATTGTTCAATGCCTATGTGGCCCCTCTTGCCAAGGTAGTAGAGTCCTGGGGTGTCAGGGTGGTCTCTTATGCTGACGATACTCAGCTTGTTTTTTCCTTTAGAGACCACTCTGACTCCCTCTTTTCCAACTTTAGTAACTGCCTTGGCAATATTTGCACCTGGATGTCTGCCAACCATCTTGCCCTCAATACCGACAAAACGGAGGTTCTCTTTTTCAGCAAGAAATCTCCTCCCCCCTGCAATTCTTTGGTGGCCTACCGTTTTGAATCCTCCACCCACTCCTGTACAGGCGGCCCGCAACCTTGGCTTCACCTTTGACAACTCTTTGTCTGGAAGTGCCCAAGTCAACAAAGTTGTAGGGGCTTGTTTTTCCAAATTGCGCATGATCAGGAAAATGTTCCCCTACCTCCCTCAATCATCTCGCAAAACAGTTGTCCAGGCACTTATCACCACCCATCTAGACTATGCTAATAGTCTATATGCAGGTGCCCCCCTATACCTAATTGACCGTCTGCAAATTGTCCAGAACGCGGCAGCTCGGCTCATTGGTAATATCCCTGCTCGCACCTCGGTCCGAGCCTACCGGGATGAGCTTCACTGGCTCCCTATAGCCCGACGCATCGATTTCAAAATTCTGACCCTGACATTCCGAGCAATCCATGGAATTGGCCCGCTCTATCTGAGAAAACGTCTCAAGATCTCTTCTTCAGTTAGACACCTGAGATCCAACAGTCTTCGTCTACTGATGGTGCCAAGATTTAGGCTTTCTCGTAGTGGCGGCAGATCTTTCACCGTCACTGCTGCCAAGCTCTGGAACAGCATTCCTCTTGACCTCAGGTTCACTGAATCCGAGCCAGCCTTTCGACGAAAACTTAAGACCTGGTTGTTCATTAAACATTAGGTCTTCAGTATTTTCAGGTCTTCAGTATTTTCCTTTTCCCTCAGTGGGATGTGATCTTGGTTACTCTCTGTGGGGACTCTCATGTAATCTTAGCGCCGGGACACCTCCGCCGGAGGTAGCCGTGCGCTCTACAAGCTTCTAAATAAATAAATAAATTTAAAAAGGAACAAAACGTGGGGGTACATTATGCCATAGAATGTATGATTAGTGCTGCAGAAAGAAAAATTAGGGCACATTTTGAGTGACTTCTCAAATCCTCTTCTATTTCATTAAAAATTTCTGACATGCAGTCTCCCAAGATGCCCACCAGAGACAAAAGAGCCCAAATGTAGCCCAAATATCACCCAGATGTAGCCCAAGTATAGCCCAATGACAGAATGTCCCAGAGTGTTCTGAAGAACAACTAGAGCGCTAACAGTCTTACTTATGACAAAAGTATGGCACACCGGAAGTCATCTTGATTGGAATGAAGTGGTAAGTCTGAAAAATTTAATTTAAAAAGGAACAAAATGAGGGGGTTCATTTTGCCATAGAAAGTATGATTAGTGCTTCAGAAAGAAAAAATAGGGATCATTTTGAGTGACTTCTCAAATCCTCTTTTTTTTCATTCAATAAATTCTGACATGCAGACTGAAACATGCACTTTGATTACCAGCAGCAGACTTCCCTGGTGAGCAGTAGCTTTACTACAGTGATCTAATGAGCAACTAGAGTGCTAACATTCAGAATTTATGGCAAATTTGTGACACATCTGAATGCCTTCTTGATGGAACCAAAGTAAACAAGCATTGAAAATGCTATAGATCTCGCCCACGTTTAAGTTAAAGCCATTCTATTTGTAATGAGGTGGCTTTTTAGCTTTGATTTTATTAGTGTTTTTTAAACTTTCATGTAAATAACATGCATCTGTATGCATATATGTATATGTATGCATGCATTTATATTTGTATTCATATAGATATACAGATTATATATGTTTATATATGTATATATATATATATATATATATTCATACACATACATATATATAAATGCATATGCATATATATGCATATATATATATGTGTGTATATGTGTGCGTGTAGAGAGAGGTAGAGAGGTAAAGGTGTAGAGGTAGAGGTAGAGAGGTAGAGGTAGCGGTAGAGAGGTAGAGACTAGTAGAGAGAGAAGTAGAGAGAGGTAGAGAGTAGAGAGTGAGTAATAGAGAGTAGAGAGTGAGTAGTAGAGAGTAGTAGAGAGCAGTAGAGAGAGTATCAGAGAGTGAGTAGTAGAGAGTATTAGAGTGAATAGTAGAGTGAGTAGTAGAGAGTAGTAGAGAGTGAGTAGTAAAGAGTGAGTAGTAGAGAGTAAGTAGTAGAGTGAGTAGTAGAGAGCAGTAGAGAGTGAGTAGTAGAGAGTAGTAAAGAGTGAGTAGTAGAGAGTGAATAGTAGAGAGTAGTAGAGAGTGAGTAGCAGAGAGAGAGAATAGTAGATAGTAGTAGAGAGTGAGTAGTAGAGTGAGTAGTAGAGACTAGTAGAGAGAGAGTAGTAGAGAGTGAGTAGTAGAGAGTAGTAGAGAGTGAGTAGTAGAGTGAGTAGTAGAGAGTGAGTAGCAGAGAGAGAATAGTAGAGAGTAGTAGAGATTGAGTAGTAGAGACTAGTAAAGAGAGAGTAGTAGAGAGTGAGTAGTAGAGAGTAGTAGAGAGTGAGTAGTAGAGTGAGTAGTAGAGAGTGGGTAGTAAAGAGTGAGTAGTAGAGAGAGAGTAGTAGAGAGTGAGTAGTAGAGAGTAGTAGATAGTGAGTAGTAGTGAGTAGTAGAGAGAGAGTAGTAGATAGTAGTAGAGTAGTAGAGAATGTGTAGTAGAGAGTGAGTATTTGAGAGTAGTGGAGTAGGATAGTGTAAGTAGTAAAGAGTAGTGGAGAATATTCCAAAGTTTGGCACAGCACCACTTGCACAAAAAGTCCAATCAAATCATATCACTTAGAGTCCTTATTGAAGAGCTGAATCTTGGTGTATATTCAAATGCTTTTATTTTCCTTAAGTTTATGTACCACAGCCAGCCGAAACGTTTCGTTCTGTACAACAGAACTTCTTCAGGGCGTTCTTATTTCCTTCAAGTTATGTCGGTATCCTGTTGTCATATAACTAGATATTTCTTCCAAATGTTAGACAAGACATAAGTACATTCTTATTCAAAGTTACTAGGTATCAATTTTACCCACACAATTCGGGCAGGCTTGAGTAATTTATAGCATCCTCACAGTCAGTCTTTCAAAAATTCCAAAGTATAGGACATGATAATCCAAATCCAAATGTTTCTCAAGAAAAGTCATTTTCAATCGTTTGGAATATCGGTGTTTGGGCAGATATGACCCAGGGACCCCCAGTATGCAAGGGGAATTAGTCCCCCCTCTGCAAACTCACCAGTGGCCTGCGTTGCAGAGAGGTGTAAAAAGGGGCATAGCCTCATGACACCTCTGTGCAATGCAGCCCCTTGGCGCATACTGGAGGTTCCAGGTGGGCTAGTTGGCACCCAGGGACCCCTAGTATGCAAGGGGAATTCGTTCCCCCTCTTCAAACATGCACGGGGGCTGTGTTGCAGAGAGGTGTAAAAAAGGGTGTGGCCTCATTACACCTCTCTGCAATGCAGCCCCCTGGCGCATACTGGAGGCTCCTGGTGGGCTAGTTGGCCCCCAGGGACCCCCAGTATGCAAGGGGAATTAGTTCCCCCTCTGCAAACACGGCATGGGGCTGCGTTGCAGAGAGGTGTAACAAGGAGCATAGCCTCATTACACCTCTGCAATGCAGCCCTCTGGCGCATACTGGAGGTTTCACCTACTTACCCAGCTCCTCCCAGCACTCTCACTCTGATCACACATCTGATCTCGCCCACCATCCTAGATTTGCTCAACTCCTCACTCCATACTGGTATTGTCCCTCCTTTATGGAAAAGAGCAATGGTCGGAGCCCTGCTGAAAAAACCTAATCTTGACCAATCTAACCCCGCCAACTACTGTCCTATTTCTCTCTTACCATGGCTCAGTAAGCTCCTCGAGAAACATGTCAACTCCGTTCTCACCGACTTCCTAGGAGTCAATAACATCTTAGATCTCTCCCAGACCGGCTTCAGGCCCCGTCATGGAACAGAGACGGCACTAGTTGCAGTGACGGAGGAAGCACGAAGGATCTTGGACGATGGTGGATCCACGGCCATCGTCCTACTTGACCTAAGTGCCGCCTTCGGCACTGTCAATCATAACATCCTACTCCATCATCTTGAGGGAATAGGACTGACAGGGACTGCTCTCAGCTGGATGAGATCTTTCTTGACTGACAGATCCTTCAGGGTTTTTGAGAGGGACTTTTCCTCTGCCAGTAGACATCTGAATTGTGGAGTGCCTCAGGGCTCCTCCCTGAGCCCCACTCTTTTTAATGTCTATCTGCGCCCACTAGCTGATGTCGTCCACCCATTTGGGGTGAAGATCGTTTCCTACGCGGACGACACGCAGCTAGTGGTATCATTGGACCCTCCCCTAAATTCCGATCATAGCCTACACAAATGCCTACCTGGATGTCCGGCTCTTGTCTCAAGCTAAACGGGGATAAAACAGAGATAATGCTCCTTGGTAACAACATCACAAAAACCATTGATCCCATCTGGCCTCTCTGTCTAGGTAATCCCCCCCAACCCAAGGAGCAAATCAAGAGCTTGGGCATCTGGCTCGATCACACCCTTTCCTTCAACCAGCAGGCCACCAAGCTAGCTGCTACCTGCTTCGGGTTGAGGAGACTGCTTCGAAAGATTCTCCCTCTCCTTCCATTCCACGTGAGACAAATTATGGTTCAAGGACTGATCCTCTCCCGCCTCGATTGTGGAAATGCCCACTACCTTGGAGCACCCCAACTCACACTTAACAGACTCCAGGTTATCCAAAACTGTGCGGCAAGAATCCTCCTGAATATTCCTCGCCGAACCTCAGTGAGAGCCAGACTGAAAGACCTTCACTGGCTCCCTTTAAGAGCCAGAATCATTTTTAAGAGCATGTGCATTGCACATCGCTCTTACTGGGGAACAGGCCCTTCCATCAATTCCACCCTTATGAAAGCTTATCAGCCCACCCGTTCCCTTAGGTCCGCGACCTTCCATCTTGCCTCAGTACCACGCATCAGGAAGGCCAGATGTGGTGGCCGATCGCTCTCCTACAACTTAGCCAAAATTTGGAACTCCCTCCCTCTCCACATCAGATCCGAACCCAACCTTCTCACTTTCCGGAAGAATCTCAAACCAGGGTTATTCAGTAAAACTCGGGTTTAAAACTTCACTATGCTCCCCCTTCCCACCACTCTGACTCAGCTCAAGCTTCCTACAGCGCTGGGACGTCCCTGGGTAGCCAACGCGCTTTACAAATCCTCACTTCACTTCACTTCACTTCCAGGTGTGCTAGTTGGCCCCCAGGGGCCCCCAGTATGCAAGGGGAATTAGTTTCCCCTCTTCAAACATGCACGGGGGCTGCGTTGCAGAGAGGTGTAAAAAGGGGCGTGGCTTCATTACACCTCTCTGCAATGCAGTCCCCTGGCGCATACTGGAGGCTCCTGGTTGGCTAGTTGGCCCTCAGGGACCCCCAGTATGCAAGGTGAATTAGTTCTCCCTCTTCAAACATCCACCTGGACTGCCTTGCAGAGAGGTGTAAAAAGGGGCGTGGCTTCATTACACCTCTCTGCAACGCAGTCCCCTGGCGCATACTGGAGATTCCTGGTGGGCTTTCAGGTCTTATATAGTTAGGAATTAGCATTAAAAAACCTTTGAAATTCACTGGAAAAAAACATAGGTTTCAGGCCTTATATAGTTAGGAATTAGCCTTTAAAAACCTATGAAATTCACTGAAAAAACCATAGGTTTCACACCAGTTATAGTTAGGAATTAGCATTTAAAAAACCTATTAAATTCACTGAAAAACCATAGGTTTGACACCAGTTATAGTTAGCTGGAAATTTTACTGACATAAAACCATTGAAATTCCCACATTATAGTTAGTTGGACTCACTATAACTTGCGCGCCTGCAATGCACTGCTGATGACGTCACATATTACATCACTCATGACATGGTCAGTGACATCACTCATGACATCACTGATGACACCATCCTTGTGACAGAGTGACAGACCTCCTTTCAGTGTAATGTAACCCTTGAAACACACATTCAAAAATAGAAACTAAAATTTTCAAAAAATAGAGATACACATACCAGTTACAACAACCAATTCAGCAATACCACCATCTATATACACATCCACTCATTCACCAACAGTTCTATATAGTTCTCATACATATATTCACTCATCATAAGTAGTGAAACACCTATACATCCTGTTACACACCCACAGTCATCCTAAAGTTACTCACACACATAATCACAAATGAAAATAAACTATTGAACATCCATTTATTTGCATATACAGCTATACACACAATACCACCTTACTTCTAAGGAAACTTACACATACTTCCTCTCTTAAACAATCACTTATAGAAACACATACTTATTTAAACAAGAACTCTTTCAATCTCTCACTCTCACATATACTCACTTACAAGCGTCCAATCATGGGCGTTTGATGCGGAGGGTGAGGAGGAGCCTTGCACTTCCGGGCTCAGGGCTCACAGGTCAGCGCTCTAGCGACCCCTACTTCCGCTATAAATGTGCTTTGGTCAGCGTCCGCGCCGGAAGCGCGCCGAAGTCGAGCCAAAGTCAAGCCCGTCTGCGCCCGTCCGTGGCCGGACGGGGCACGGGGCCATAAACCCTGGCTCTCCTACATCCACCACCATAAGGTATGGCAGACAAGAATCGTTGGATATCCAGCCTAATACTCCCTTATGCTGCAAACACTCTATGAATGCTTTATCGTTAAAGAACTGTACTATATGCACTTTTGCCCCAGATAATACTGTAACAACTAACAATACGATAAGCACAGTAAAAGCAGCCCTGCTTAATTGCAGATCCCTTCGAAAACACTGTACACAAATCTTTCACCTACTTGAAGATGACAATATTAACATCCTGTTTCTCACGGAAACATGGCTGGACGAATACTCAGACCCCGACATCATTCAGGCCCTACCTCCCGGCTACTCCCTCTCCAGACTTGATAGGAAGGATGGCAGAGGCGGGGGTATTGCCATTGCTACTAAAGCTCCTTTAGAATGCACCCTCTCTCCCATCTCGGTTGACCTTTCACCATCACTACTGAACCGAACCACTCTCTCCCAGGTATCCTTGTGTACCGTCCCCCTGGAAGGCTCTATGATTTTACTCCTACTCTTATGGAAGCCTTAACCCATCTAGCACTTAGAAAAACACAAATATTAGTACTAGGTGACTTAAATGTCCATTTTGACGACCCCCTCGATAAGGAGGCGGCAGACATCAAATCCGAGTTACTCTCGCTACAACTAGAGTTAAAGAATAACGATCCGTCACACCAACAAGGACATTTATTGGACCCTGTATTTGGGAACTGGAAGGGAGTGCAGACCTTATCTCCCCAGCCAGTACCCTGGTCTGATCATTTCGTTATCCCTATACAACTTCAACTAGATGGAACTGAGCATTACAAACAAAGCTCACAGCGATATAAATGCAGGAAATGGAAAAACTTCTCTTTAGACTCCTTCACAAAAATCCTCGAAGATGCGGGGCCTCCTAGAGGATCCGACTGTGAGACAGCATATGAACACCTACAGGAATGCATCACGAAAGCTCTGGACATTACTGCCCCTAATCGCACCGTAACTAACGCCACGAGGACTAAAAAAACGGCCCCGTGGTTCAGTCAGGAGCTCTAGCTAGCCAAAACTGCTTGTAAAAAGCTCGAAAGAGAATGGCGTCACAACTTCTGCCCTGAAATCAAAGCCCGGTATAAAGCAGCGCAAAAAGAATATAATAAAAAGATACGCGTGTCCAAAGCATTTCATTTTAATAACCGGATCTTGGAAGCTGAAAACTCCTCGAAGGAGCTCTTCCAGATTTTCAAGGAAATCTCGATAATAGACTCCAATTCCACTTCCCATAATGACTCAGTTGAAACCTGTAATAAAATTGCTAAGTATTTCTCTGGCAAGATCATGAACATATATGCTAATTTCTCCAGCAACATAAAACCTGGCACTGACTTTGTTGAGAGTGAAGACCATATACATACACAATCTTGCCTATGTGCTTTTACTGTTCCTCCCTCTGAAATCCTAGTGAA
Organism: Lissotriton vulgaris; assembly: GCF_964263255.1. Taxonomy (NCBI): domain Eukaryota; kingdom Metazoa; phylum Chordata; class Amphibia; order Caudata; family Salamandridae; genus Lissotriton; species Lissotriton vulgaris. Next base: position 93,831,670 of record NC_141695.1, read on the forward strand.
AACCTGTAAAAGTATCAAATCCGGCTCTCCACGAGATCCTGCTCCCCCTAAAATTTTAGCAGCCAGCCTTTCGGTCTTAGAGCCCCACTTCAGACACATGCTCCAAATATATTTTTCCACTGCTTGTCTACCTGCAGAATGGAAGAAAGCAATAGTGCTCCCCATCAAAAAAAAAACCTAATATGAGTCAGGACATATTGGAGAACCTACGCCCGATCTCCCTGCTACCCTATCTAGCAAAACTAGCAGAGAAAGTAGCTAATGTCCAACTTATGGCCCACCTTGAAGCCCAAAATGCCTTTCACACATCGCAGTCGGGTTTCAGATCGAGCTTCTCTACAGAGACAGCACTCCTGAGAGCGACTGAAACTCTGCGGGAAGGAGCCGACAAGGGTAAGACCATGGCTCTCATCATGCTGGACCTCAGCGCCGCGTTTGACACTGTAGCACACTCCATCTTGCTACAGTGTCTAAACAGAGCGGGGGTCACCAAAGAGGCTCTGGGATGGCTGAAGGCCTTCCTTACCAACAGGAGTTTTCAGGTCCAGAGAGGGATTTTCCTCTCGGACAGCATGACATTAGAACAGGGGGTACCTCAGGGCTCTGCCCTGAGTCCCACCCTGTTCAACCTTTACATGGCACCGTTGGCAGAGGTGGTCCAATCGTTCAGCGTAGAGCTTGTCTCTTACGCCGACGATACACAACTACTGATCTCCCTGTCTCAAGCTCCCTCCTCCGAGGCCGACAACTTTAAATCCTGCATGAGCAAGCTTGCAGCTTGGATGACCGAACACTGCCTCAAATTAAATGGTACAAAAACTGAGGTACTCATAATAGGAGGAAAAGACACAAAATGGACTAAAGACTGGTGGCCTACCTGTCTGGGACCTCTACCAACTCCCAGTCAGGAAGCTAAGAACTTGGGCGTCTGGATCGACAACAAGCTCTCCTATGACAGCCATGTCAAAAAAACTGTAGGAAAGTGCTTTGGAGTCATGAAAACTCTTAATCGCACCCTGGATTTGCTCCCTCTGAACTCCAGGCGCACCATGACTCAGGCACTTATTACCTCCCGAATAGACTATGGCAACGTGCTGCTGCTGGGCACTTCTGAAAAGAACATCAGAAGATTGCAAGTCTTGCAAAACTCAGCTGTGCGCCTAGTGTTAAGACTCCCCCGCAGAGCTCCTTCCAGACCTTCCCTGGCTACCCTCCACTGGTTGCCTATCGGTAAGAGGATACTATTCAAAGCACTTCTCTGGTGCCACAGGATTATCCATCAGAAAGCCCCTTCCTACATGTCCGATCTAGCTATACCGTATGAGCCTAACAGATCCCTTCGTTCCAAGGGAATGGGTCTGCTTAAAATCTCGCTCACAAAAAAAGCTAGAATGGGAGGTAGGTCCTTCCGCTCTCTTGCAGCTAATAAATGGAACACCCTCCCCATTAACATCAGACTAGATAAGAATGAGTCCTCTTTCAGAAAATTGCTGAAAACTTATCTTTTCACTCTCTAGCTGCCTGTTTTTTTCTCCGCCCTCTTAAGACTCTCTCTCCACAGCGCGGGGACACGCCGGGAGGCGTCACCAGGCGCTTTACAAACCCCTTTAATAATAATAATATCCATCAATACTCACATATACTAGATTAAAACGTATGTAGTTACTGATAAAGACACTAGTGAGACAGTCATTCACTCACTAACACACACATATAAACACTCATCCACCCATACAGTCCTGCACATATGCTGTCTTCAAAACACATACAAACAGTGAGTCAGTCATTGATATGTCTATGTGCTAAGTAACACCCCCACAAACCATACAGACACTCATACTGATACTAAAAAAAAATCTAATAACCCATATACACACACATGTAGCTACTCACCAACCCATGCAGCCACTTATACACAAAGTGAAAAACCGGCACATCCCTCTCAGCACCAAACAATCGTAACTCGTGACTTTGCCTCCAGGCCGGCCATGAGTATGGCAGTTGTGACCTCCCTCCAACACCTGAACCAATCTAGATGCTGCTCCCTTGCTGTTTGTGTTACGAAACAGCAAGAGAGCAGCACAAGGACTGGCTTAGTCGGGGATTGCCAGCGGTCATTTGGAGACTTGGGGGCTGTGGTTGCAAGACCAAGGCTCCTACATTGCAGAGATAGGCAAGGGTTCAAGTATGCATGTTGGGCTAGTCAGAGCAAGGCATCGGTCCAACCCGACATGCGCACTTCACCCCAAGAAGGCCGGCAGCTGTCAATCAATCATCAAGCAGTCTTTTAGGTCCCCCCCCCCCTCCCTCTTTAATCACTGTCCTATACTCTGCCTGGGCCAAAGCGCACGGAGGCAAAAAAATAAAACATTGGATCCAAAGCCCCATGACCCAATAAGTTGTGTTTTGTCGAAATAAAACTTTAAGACTCACTTAAAATCCACAGAATGGTGAGTCCTTTCAGTAGGTGTGGAAGGAAATGGTCTAATTTAAGTGAAAGTCCAAAATGATTTTAGGGAGGAATTTTGGATGAGTCCTTATAACCACTTTGTTGGAATGAAAAATGGTGAATTATTCACAATGCCTGGATTCTGCTACCCTCCGAGCTGATGTGATCACTACCAGGATAAATACTTTCCAAGAGAGATGCTGCAAGGAAGATGTTTGAATGGGCTGAAAGTGGGCCCCTGTAAGGCATGAGAGGACTTAATTAAACTCTCAGGGAGGAGATAGATGCCTTATGAAGGGAGAAACCTTTTTCAATACTTCTAAAAAATCTTTGAAAATGGGAATTTTGAGAAGGACATTTTCTTTAATTGCTACTAAATTAACTTGTATGAAAGCCGGATTTGGCCATATGAAGTAAGTATGGAAGAATTATATCTTCTTGGAAGGTTGCTGGATTCACGTTTTTGTTAGAACACCAAATGCAAAATCCCTTGCATTTGAATGAATAGGCTGAATGTGCTGATGGTCGGTTAGCCTCCTTCGGAAAATTCATGCATTCTTGTGGAAGGTTCAGTTACCTATACTGAACTAGCTTAGGAGCCATGCTGCCAAACTCAAGGAGATGTGGTTGGGGTGAACCATCTGGCCTTCGAATTTCGGGAGAAGATCCAGTCAGCACAGCAGCTTGAGATGTGGATACTCCAACCTGTGGACCACTATTGGCTTCGCCACGCCAGAGCAATCAGGATCATTCTGGTCCCAGAGTAAGACAGTTTGATGAGAACGAATGGGATCAGGGGGAATTGGAGAAAAGCATTAAAAAATGTGCAGGCCCAGTCGATCCATACAGCAATTCCCAGTGTCCCTGGTTGGAAGAAACTTGAGGCGAAGACTGGACATTTTTTGATTTCTGTGGTGACGAATGAGTCTATAGCGGAGTGTCCCACATTCTGAAAATGTTTTGCATGATTTCTGCGGGAAGGACCCATTTGTGTTTTTTTAAAGACTCTGCTTAGGGAGTCTGCGTGAATTTTCTGAACACCTGAGAGATAAGTCGCAGTGATCTGAAGGTCTGTGGCTATCAGCCACTTCCAAATTGTCTGAGCCTTATGAGATAAAGGTCTGGTCTCATTTCCCCTACTTGTTGAGATAGTACATAGTTGTTGTGTTTCTCTGAACAAGCAAGATTTAAGTCTTGAAGTACTGGAAAAGAGCCTACAACACCAAGTAAACTGCTCGTAGCTTGAGAAGAGTGATGTGATGGGCCATCTCTCCTAGGGACCATGGGGCATATTATCAAGGACAGGAGATACATTATCGCCGCTTTTATCGGCAGGAAACTGCCGATAAAGCGGCGATAATGGCCTTGATAATATGCTCTATGAATTCCAATCGAAGCCCATGTTAGATGTGTTCACATCTAACATGGGCTTCGATTGGAATTCATAGAGCATATTATCACGGCCATTATCGCCGCTTTATCGGCACTTTCCTGCCGATAAAAGCGGTGATAATGTATCTCTTGTCCTTGATAATATGCCCCAAGTTCCCAGATTTGGAGGTGATCCATGTGCGCTCCCTCATCCTAGCAACAAGTCATCTTTTACAAGGGTCTGGGAATGTACATCCTGAAAAATAGCTTCCCTTGAAGATTTGTTGGTGGCACCACCATTTCAGGGACTGCTTTGAACTGGGGGGATAGTCAGACTGTCCTCCCAATTGCCCGTACGTTGGTTCAACTGATCCTTGAGACATTCCTGGAGGAGTTGCATGTGAAGACTGGTATTTGGAGTAAGAAAGATAAATGAACCCATAGAGCCGAGAAGAGATGACAATGTTCTCCCTGTGAACTGAGAGATTTCATGAGAGAGTGACACATCAAATGGATTGATAACAGTCTCTACTCCAAAAGACACACTCTTGCTTGAGTGGTGTCGATGGAGGCCCCCCAAGTAATGCAGTGTTTGGGCTTGAGGAGACTTTGACTTGGCGTGATTGATATGCAGAACTAATAGTTGGGGAAGACTGCTTGCTGGTCAACTGGTGATGTAATTGTACTTCTTGAGCTGTTGAGACCTTGATGAGCCAGTCTTCTAGATACGAGTAGACAAAAACTCTGAGCTATCTGAGATGTGCAGCAACCAATGGCAAACACGTTGAGAAACTTCTGGGAGGTGATTTGAGGCCAAAAGGAAGAACTGTGTACTGGTAATGATTTTGGCCCATAGATCTGATGCAGTGCCAGCATTCAAGATTTTTCTCTTTTAGTCCACTTGTTGGCTAGTTTCAAATCAAGAATGGGTCTTAACTCGTTGCTCGGACCTTTCTTTTTCACCTGAAGATAACATGAAAATATTCCTGATTCCTGTTGTTTGGGAGGAACGATCTCTATCTCTTGCTTCTGCAGAAGAATGTCTTCTGTAGATGGTGAGTGTATGGTTTTGGTGGAGAACTGGTGAACCTGATACAGTACCTGTTCTGAACAACATGTAATACCCAGATGTATTTTGTGATGACTTCTACCTCTGTTAGGAAATTACATATACTTCTCCCTACTGGAGTGGGTATTGGAAAAGAGGGAAGTCGGGATTTGTTGTTTAGAGCTTGCTGTAGGTTTTTCCTCTGAGCAGGCTGTAGATTTGCTCTTCCTCTGATCTGCGGACATTGCTGCTATTGATCAAGACTCTGTGGTTGGTTTTGATGGCCACCTTGGAACCAATGAGAGGTTTGAACCATCTGTGCGTTACAACATTGTTTTCAAGTTGTGCTTTCACTGCTTTTTCTGCTTTTTGAGACTTGCTGCCTAAGGGTTTCCATTTCGGACTTCATTCAGCTCATTTTGTCATTCTTATGACTGAAAAATAGTGTGCATCCCAACAATGGAGGGGAAAAAAACAGCGGCTGGAATTCATGTTTAATGGCCGAAAGGCACAGGCAACCCTGTGGCAGTATTTGTGGGATTGTTGTAATGCTGATTTAGCAGCAATGGTAAGGATTTGGATGGAGAACATCATACCCACGTTGATCACTCTGAGGAAGTCCTCTCTCTGAATCCTATGGAGGTCATCTGCAAGTTTTTGTTAAGGCTAACGCCAGGCTGTGTCTTACCTACCCTTCATGGCGGTGACAGCTGTGGTGCAAACCTTTCTCCATTTAATCCAAATGCTTTCTCTCCTTGTCAGGTAGCACTCTAGATGGAGTGGTGGAATGTTTCCTTGTCACATGGTTTTTAAATGTATATTGATGGTGATGTTAGAACCAGAATAATACAGGAATATACACGAAAACAAAAACTCAGATTCGGTGTATTAAATATTTGATTGGAGTATGATAAAAAGAACAGCTGTGCATACAGGTGACTTCAGGTCAAGTTAATCCTGAATTTGCGAAGAGCATTACATTATGTCAGGGAGAGGGGCAGTTCCCTAGACCTCTATACCATGCACTTATTGGTGCACAATCTTTGAGTTTTAGGTTTAACAAGATATTTCAGACAAGGGCGTGCGCCTTTCACTATAATTCCATATTTCATAACTAGAGACATTTTGAAAAAGACACTTTTTCGTCGAAAAGAAATACTTTTTTGTTATGGTGTTGTGAGATAATCCTCGATAAATCAGGATTTGAAATTGAGATTTTGTGGACTTTTCCACGCTCATTTGCAGACCTAATTAGCTTAATATTTAAATAGTATATTTGAAATCCTTTTAGGTTTGTGGTGCTATATGTGCCATTATTAATCAGCACTCTAGTATTGGTAGAAAATATTTCTTTTTGCAGAGAAAAGATGCCACTAAGGCTATGCATTTTGAAAATATTATTGGAGCAGATTTTGTGCCAAAATTTAAAACATTGTATTAGCATAAGATTTTGATCAGAAATCTGAGAAATTGTCTGTGTTTCACTGCAATAGCAATATGAAAACAAGCACTCCTCACATCCTCAGAGCAAATCTTCTACTGTTCTTTTACGAGCTAGGGGTAGATTTCATGTTGAGCCAACATTCTCAATTTTTGATGTATTTGTTGGTCTGTTTGAGATCCAATATTGTCCAGAGTTCCTATGTTGGGCCTGGAATAGATAACTTTACCTCATTGTGAAGGAAAACTGGTTCTATTGCTTGTTTCTGGAGAAGTGATGAAACTCCCAGTTTGAGCTATACTAACCAACATTGAGGTGCACTTATTGGTAGAATTAGGGGGGGTGGAGTTTTGAACTAGATGATGTAGCCGCTCCCTATGATCTGTAAAACCCACTTGTCTGTTGTAATCTTTCTCCACTCTTGAAGATGTTTTTTTACACTACCACCTAATGGAGTGCTGAACAGAGCAGATAGAGTGTTGGCTTCATTGTTGGAGGATTGGTAAGGCTATTGTCATCTGCCCCAAATTATCTTCTGCAGCACTCAATTGTTGCTGTTTCTGAGCTGGGATACAGTCAACTGGCTTCGGTACTGTCTGGAGTCTCTGCACCACAATTGAGTATGATAAAATCACTGTTGTCCTTTAATCCTGTCACTTTCAGAGTTGATGACTGTTTTTTTTATCCTCCGCATTTCCTCATTTGTTGCAGGACTAAAGAGGACGGATCCTGGAAAGGGAGATGTAATAATTCCTGGTGAGCATCGTGTTTCAAGGTAGTAAGACAAACCCAGTAAGAGTATCTGATAGCGATGCCATGAAGGTAATTAGTAGCGGCCAAATCTCCAGAATCAACAGCAGAACCTATAACTTGAGTGGCTACAAGCTGTCTATTGTTTAGGATTCCTAAGAAATCATGTTTTCTCTCTTTAAGTAGGTTGTTTGCAAAGTTTTGCAAAGATTTCCACCGAGCCCTGGCATATTTTCCGAACAGAATAAAGACGCTAGCTGGTTTGAGGGCTGTAGGAGAAGAACAGCAAATATTTGACCACACAAAATCTATATTTTTGCTGTCCCTCTGCAGAAGAAATGATATTTGAGGAACTAAAGAATGTTTCTTCATGACAACAAAATCAATTACTGGATAAGGTTCACAGTCTTGCTGGAGATAAACTGGATCCAGTTCTGCTGCCTTACATTTTTTTTAAAGTCTTGGCATTGTTGACAACAACATGGCTGGACTGAGGACATTTTCTTCTGCAAATTTTGTAAACCCCTGGGCTAGTGAAAGAACGGGTCTTGGAGAAGCCATTCGCTGCAAAGGCATTATAATGATTGAGACTGTTGATTGTGGCACAGCTCTGTGAATGTTTAATTTTGATAACCCTCTGATGAGTATGTCTTGCAATGTTAGAATATCATCAACTGGTGGAGAAGTAGGAGAAGATGTTGGGGAAGATTACATGTCTGTGTCTTATAAAGATGGACTAAGACAAAAGATAGGATTCCAAACCCAAAGAGGTCTGCGATCCGGTCAACATGAGCCGGAAAAAAGCCTGGGTGACAAACTGCCAATCCAGTGCATGCTGGGTAATGGAAGCTGCTGTCCCTCTTAGAGCTACAGTGTATATTATGTGCAGCTAATGCCCTATTGACCTGAAATCTATAACTCCAAAGGGGATTTCATACTTTGCAAACCAGGTATGGAGGAATTACAATACTATTTTACAACACAAAGAATACCTGGTTCATGTATTTCACCGCTTTTTATTTGACCTGAAAGACATCATTCACTTCATTTGTTTCTGCAGTTACAGCAGGTTTTTTAACACATTTATTTATCATATGATGCATTTCAGCACTAAATGTTGCCATGTTCTTTAGTATTCTAATTATATTGCTAAAGATTTCTGAAGATAAATTGTAATTAAAGCTGGGCTGTTACAGACTTTTTGAGATGTTACCAGACGGTTCATCTTAGAGGTGACTACCTCCACCATCAGAAGACTATATGAACAAGTTACACACCTTCGGTAACAATATATCTGTAAGAGACAGATATTAGCTATGGATTGCTTACCACAGAATTATCCCAGTCATCCCACTGGATCTGGAGAATTGTCCTTCAGAAGTACCCCTGCGCATCCATAAGTGGCGTCGGTCGACTCCACTTTCGTCATTAAGGTGTCCCGATCACCGGAATGACGTTGAGGTATGTACTTAGATGCTGCCCCTGCACGCTGATGTGAGTTCTTTACACACATTCCACGCCAGAAGCGCAGAGCCATACAAGACACTGACCACTGGTGCATAAAACTAGGGCCCTGGAAGGGAGTCCCTAACCCTAGAAGTTAGTTAGCAGAACAGGGAGGATGAGTGGGGCAGTAAGGAATCCATAACTAATATATTTCTCTTATAGATATATTGCTACCGGAGGTAAGTAACTTGTTTATCTGAAAGAGACTATAAGTTACTGATTACTTACCTTAGAATAGATACCCCAGCAATACCAACACCAGAGGTGGGACTGCGAACCAAGTTCACACCAGAAAGTCCTGAAGAATGGAGAAGCCAAAGAAGCCGTCTCTTCTAACTTAGCTGTCCACACAGTAATGTTTAGTGAACATGTGCAGTGATGCCCATGTTGCTGCTTGGCAGATGTCATGAAGGGGGACTCCAAGTCCTAAGGCAGTACAGGCTACCATTGCCCTGGTAGAATGGGTGAGCAAACCTACTGGAGGTTCCTTTTTCGCTAAGGAATAACACATTTTGATGCAAAGAACGACCCTTCGAGAGATGGTTCGCTCTTGCATGGCCTGACCTTTATTGGCACCCACAGCCAACAAAGAGGTGATCACCGACCTAGAATTGTATTGTACAATTCAGATAAAATGAGAGCGCACGTTTTGGATCCAAATGGTGGAGCCTCTCCTCCTCTTTAGAAGGATGCGGGGGCAGGAAGAAGGGGAGCAAAGTGATAGTCTGTCAAATGTGGAAAGAGGTAACCACTTTTGGAAGAAAAGAAGGTTGAGTTCGAAGGACAACCTTGCCCAGATTGTAGGAGAGTAGGGTCGGCTATCCTATGGTCACCCCAAATTTTTGCTTTTTGCTTCACTGTTTTATGACTTAATGTGTCTGTGGGCCTGCTAATCAGACCCACAGCCTGCTGTTCTCTCTCTAAATTACAGCCAATGCACCCTAGGTGCATTACGAATTGGAACTGGTTCACCTCATTGGTCCCTGTAACAGTGTACTTTAGGTACCCAGGGCATAGGTGTTTCCAAGGCCTACCAGGGGCTGCAGCATGTATTGTGCCACCCCTGGCCTGGCCTCCATATTTGACACAACTGGCTGATCACTCAGCTGGGGTAAGTTGGTGTAATCACCTCTTACTTAGGTATAGTATCCCTATATCTAACCCTAAACTGGACACATATGTTCCTATCAGCCACTCCTATGGAAGGCCTCTTCAATCCTGGAGGCAGAGTGCTTGGAAATATGTGAGATGGTGCTCTAGCATGAGCTGAGCCTGTCTGCAGCTGTTGGGAACCACTCCCTCAGCTGTTCCGGGATATTGCCATACCATATACTCTTAAGTGCATTATAATCCTCGCGGTTATATGCTAACTTTGGTTTGGCTTTATCAAAACATGTCGAGTAAGGTGTCATACGATTTGGAATACTATCCCCTCGACAGCTCTGTCGACGGGGATAGCATTCCACCCTTCTAGAGGGACACGACATGTGTGTAGCCTTAACCCCGGTTAAAGCTAACCAGAGCCTCAGTATCACAAAATGGATGCTGCAACCACAGACACATGTCTGACCTCCTGCTGCTGGGAGTCCTTCCAGCGAGGGAGGCTTGGACAAAGGGTTTCCTACCTTGGGAGGTGCGAGCACGAGCACCACCCCAGACAGGATTTTGTGTATTGGGTAGGACAGGGCTGAATAGATTGAGACATGCCCGGGGCACACAAGGCCAGAGAGTGGGAGCAGTGCCAGAGCACCTCAGATCATCCTGAATCAACTTGAAACTAAGATGACGACTGGACTTCGACATTCTGCTGCACAGAAGACCGAAGAGCATCTCCCTTGTGGCCTAGGAGTGGCCACCCTGTGAGCACAGGTACCAACCAGCGAATCGACATCTGCTTTGCCGTCGCCTCCCGCCGGAGTCCGAGCCCAGAGCCTGACAAGACCCAGACTCCCAGACTTTTCACAGCCCGATCCACAGTCCCTGCAAAGAAGGGACCCGTGGAGGCACCGAGAGACGTGGGACCAGCCATCTTGGAAGACACCCGAAGAGCTGACTGCGCAGCATCAGAGGCACCCTCGACGTTGTGCTTTGGTGACTGAGAACCCCCACCAATGAGCAGCCCTTGCACCGAAGATCAGCCCCCAGCATCTCCACGATCTGCGTGGGGCCCTTTTGCATTGTGCCACTCGACGCGCCATCCTGGCCACTAGTCACGTGGTCAGCGGCCATCTTGGCGACGAAACCGAAGAACTACACAGCAGGTCTGGTTGCCCCAGACTTGCCCTCGCTCCTGTAAAAAGGAGCACCCGCTCTGACCTTGCTGGTCCGAGTGATAAGCCTTTTCCGACTCCTGTGTGGCTTGCATTAGCCAAGGCCTGTTTGCTCCAATCAAGTTGCCGATACCGCCAACAGCGAGAAGCCTGCGTGGGACAGCTCGTGACCGACTCCTGGATGTCCTCGACCCCCGGTGTCCACGTGGCTGCGGAGAGAAGCTACACCTCAACGCCTGTTTGCACCCGACATCGCCTGGTTCCAATCTGGTTCCACGGTAGTCACTGGCTAGTGACTTTGAACATTTTCCCCTCTGCTTTCAAGTCGTCACAACTTCAGATCCACCCTTGGATCCACCGGAACTCTTCACATCGAGCCGCCTGCAGCATCTTCAGCTCCAAGCACCATCGACCAGCGTGACGAAACCCGACATTACTTCGACCCTATGCACCCGCTTCCTGTGGGTGAGTTAACTCAGCAACGCCGGTCTTCCCACACTGGTACACACCTCTAGGGCCAGTGTCTCAAGTTTCAGCTTTCTAGGTCACTCGGAAGGTTCCTAACTAACTAACTTTCTAACTTTTACGCACCATAGACTTTGATTTGGTGAGTGCGTGCACTTTAAACACTGCACCCGAGTCCCGCGGGCCTTTCCCGACTTAGTCACTGCTAGTCCCGAACAGCTCCAGCGATTACCAAGGCCCTAGGCCTGTTTCCTTTTAGATTGGTATCTCTTGTACCACTTTCTTAGTATATGGTTTAGGTGGCCCCTAGGGCTCATCCATATTGTGCAACTTTTGTGTATTTTAAACTGTGTTTTGTTTAATGCTTGTGCTTCTGTGCTCATAAAGAGTTCAGGGGATATTTGTAGTTAATAAATATATATATATATTTTCAATATATATCTGTGTGGTGTCCTTTCATCTGGTATTCAAGGGGGTTGTGTATGGTAATACAGCTGGCTTCACATGCCTTTCAGAGTTTAGCCTAAGACTGCTTTGTCCACGTTACCACTAGGATAACTGGTCTATAAGGTTGACTTACAACCGATCATCATAAGGGTTGTTTGGACTGATACAAGGTGGTTCCAGAATTGGAAACATCATATATCAGGCCAACTTCTCACATTGGTGAGCAGCGGATTGGGATCTGAGCTTGCTGTTGTTTTACCATTACAATCTTTGATATTATCATTTGAAAGATCATACAGGTACCTGTTAGGTACATATAAAACAAGACTAGTATACATAAGTTCTACTGAACTTAGTTGTTGTAGAGGATAGGGAGTAGCACACCCTGACTACAACTACTAGATAGGTTTAGTAGGTAAACACCAGTGTAGGTAGATTGCAACACATCCACCACACTAGAGCAATGTCTGGAGCAGAGGGGTCCAATGGACTTACTCCTGTTGAGAGTGACCCTCCAAGGGCACCATCCAAATTTACTATCTTTTCCTTTAAGGAATTAAGGCAGCTTTGTGCCTTAAGGGGTCTGAAGACAGGGCCTTCCCCTACTACAGACCACCTTAGAGAGATCTTAGACCAGTCTGAGATTCTAAAGACCTCTAAAGCAGACCCCACAGGGAATGCTGAAGGAGGCTCTCCTTCTGAGGATGACAATGCCGATGCTCCTGTCCCTATAGTCTTGGTAGATGAGGAAGTCCCCATCACTGGAGCTCCTCAGGTAGATCCAGAGGAGGAAGAGGAAGAAGAGACAGAAGAGGGGAGCAGTGATTCTGATGATGGTAGAATACAATACCTCCCAGGCTTCTAGAGGCTCTCATGGTCACTCCAGAAGGGAGATGACTAGCCCTCAGAGAAGGGAGCATGAAGCCAAAATGAGAGGGGCTGAATTGAGGATCCAGAGACAAGAATTAGAGATTGCCCTGGCCCAAGACAAACTTGCTAGAGCAAGACAGCCTAGAGAGAGTGGGGTAATAGAACCCACGGGTGGCAGCAATATCCACAAGGATAAAGACAGGTCTTTTGATAACAGAAACCTGAGAAAGATTGTGCCCCCCTGCAAAGCTGGGAATGATATCCACAAATTGATGACTGCACTTGAGAGAGCCTGTAAGGTACAGCAGATCCCTCAGGAGCAGTGGGCAGCAATCTTGTGGCTCTCCTTTGAAGGTAGAGGCCGAGACAGACTCCTCACAGTTAGTGATGGGGGTTCTAGAAACTACCTGGTCCTGAAGAGTGCTCTGATTGATGGGTTAGGCTTAACCACTGAACAGTACAGGTTAATGTTCAGAGACACCCAGAAGACACATACTCGGGACTGGTCTGAATTTGTTGAGTGTGCCACTAAGGCTCTGGAGGGATGGTTGCTGGGAAGCAAGGTTACAGACTATGAAGGATTGTATAATTTGCTGATGAGAGAACAAATTTTAAATAATTGTCAGAACCAGCAGTTGCATCAACATTTGGTTGATTCAGATTTTACCTCTCCCCAAGAATTGGGAAAGAGGGCAGATAAATGGGTTAGAACCAGAGTTAAGCAAAAGAATCAGAACCAGGGTGGTGACCTGAAGAAAATAGACCAGAAGGGTGGGGAGCAGAAAACTAAAGACCAGAAGTCTTCAACAGGGCCCCAAACTAATGCAGAGGGTGGGTCCCAAACTTCTAAGAAGAAGAAGAAAGAAGGTCAAAGAAAACCCTGGTGTAGTACTTGTAAAAACACCTCTCACTGGACAAGTGAGTGTAAAAAGGGTGGAGCCCCCAGCACTGCAGCCCCTAAGGCACCTGCACACACTAGTACAGCTAGCAGTGCTGGTCCACAAACCAAGGGGGTAGTGGGTATCACCTTGGGAACTGAAGGAGATTCTGACCTAGTCAGAACCCTTACACAGGCTGTTCTGATTTGTGAAGGGGACATAGATTTGGCCCCTGCCATAAGTCCCAGTAATCTGGGCAAATAGAGACAGACACCTTTGATTAATAACAAAGTGGCTCAAGCTTACAGGGACACATGTGCCAGTGTCACTATGGTGACAACTACCTTTGTGGACCCTGGACAATACATGCCAGGTGATAATTACCTGGTGACCAATGCCAGCAATGTCACTACTACCCATAGTGTGGCACTTGTTTACATTTCCTGGGGAGTGGTAACTGGCCTAAAAAGAGTTGTGGTTAGTGCTGATCTCCCAGTTGAATGTTTATTGGGCAATGACCTGGAGAGCTCTCTATGGTCAGAAGTTGAGTACAGGACTCATGCAGAGATGTTAGGGATATCATCACATGTCCTTGCTGTGACCAGGTCACAGGCCAAAAAGTGCCTCTCTGAACCTCAGGTCTTGGATCCTGGAACCAAGCACCATCCAAGAAGAAGAACAGGAGGGTCAAGGCTGTGCCTTCCCAACTGCCTACAAGTGAGGATCAAGCTTCACAGGAAGCTGGTCTTGAGACCCCTGAAGGAACTGTCTCTGACAGGTTGAGTTTCTGGGGCCAGGGGGACCTTCTAGGGCAGACTTGGGGCAGGCTCAGTTAACCTGTCCTTCTCTTGAACCCCTCAGACAGCAGGCTGCTGCTGAGGCTGCTGGGAATGCTCAAGGTGCCCATAAAGTTTATTGGGATGATGGACTCCTTTATACAGAGGGTAGAGACCCCAAGCCTGGTGCAACCAGGAGGTTGGTTATACCTCTGCAATTTAGGGGTTTCCTTCTCACCTTAGCCCATGATATTCCTTTAGCAGGACACTTAGGCCAGAATAAGACCTGGGACAGGCTTGTCCCTCACTTTCACTGGCCTCACAAGTCTGAAGACACCAAGGAGTTTTGTCGCTCCTGTGAAAACTGCCAAGCCAGTGGTAAAGCAGGTAGCACCACAAAGGCCCCCCTGATACCACTACCTGTGGTGGGGGTTCCCTTTGAAAGAGTGAGGATTGATATTGTAGGTCAAATGGATCCCCCTACAGCTTCTGGGCACAGATACATACTGGTGGTGGTGGACCATGCCACCAGGTACCCAGAGGCAATTCCACGTAGGACCACAACAGCTCCTGATGTGGCCAGGGCCTTACTTGGAGTTTTCTCTAGAGTGGTGTTTCCTAAGGAGGTAATATCTGACAGAGGTGCCAACTTCATGTCAGGATATTTGACAGCTATGTGGAAGGAATGTGGTGTCAACTACAAGTTCACCACTCCTTACCATCCACAGTGTAATGGGCTTGTTGAAAGATTTAACAAGACCCTAAAGGGTATGATTAAAGGATTACCAGAAAAGCTCAGGCGCAGATGGGACATCCTTCTACCCTGCCTTTTGTTTGCTTACAGAGAGGTCCCTCAAAAGGAGGTTGGCTTCAGCCCCTTTGAATTGTTGTTTGGGCACCCTGTAAGAGGACCCCTATGTCTAGTGAAGGAAGGATGGGAGTTACCTCTCAAAAAGCCTAAACAGGACATAGTGGACTATGTACTTGGTCTCCGCTCCAGGATGGCTGAATACATGGAAAAGGCATCCAAAAACCTTGAGGCTAGCAAAGAATTACAGAAAGCTTGGCATGACCAAAAGGCTGTCTTGGTTGAGTTTCAGCCAGGACAGAAGGTATGGGCGTTGGAGCCAGTGGCCCCAGCAGCACTCCAAGACAAATGGTCTGGACCCCATACAATTCTGGAGAAGAAGGGAGAGGTTACCTACTTGGTGGACCTAGGAACTCCCAGGAGCCCCCACAGGGTGCTCCATGTCAACAGACGTAAGGCATATGTCAACAGGGAAGACATGGGCTTGCTCATGGCTACAGATGAGGGACAGGAGGAAGAGAGTGACCCTCTCCCAGACCTGCTCACTCAGAACCCTGAGGATGGCTCAGTTGATGGTGTGGCCTTAGATGGCAGCCTCACTGAACATCAGCAAAATGACTGTAGACAAGTTCTGCAGGCATACAGGCATATGTTCTCATTGACACCCAGTCAGACTAACTGGTGTACCCATGTGGTGGACACTGGTGACAGTCTTCCTGTAAAGAGAAAGATTTACAGGCAACCTGATCATGTCAGGGACTGTATAAAGACTGAGGTGCAAAAGATGCTGGAATTAGGTGTCATTGAGCCTTCAGAGAGCCCCTGGGCTAGCCCAGTGGTTCTGGTCCCCAAACCGCACACCAAAGATGGCAAGAGAGGGTGAGGTTCTGTGTGGATTACAGAGGACTCAATGCTGTCACCAGGACAGATGCACACCCTATTCCAAGGGCAGATGGGCTAATTGACAAATTGGCTTCTGCCAAATATTTGAGCACATTTGACTTGACAGCTGGCTACTGGCAAAGCAGGTTAGCTGAGGGGTCTAAAGCCAAGACAGCATTTTCTACCCCTAGTGGTCATTATCAATTTGTGGCGATGCCCTATGGTTTGAAAAATGCACCTGCCACCTTCCAAAGGTTGGTGAATCAAGTCCCTACTGAGTTGGATGACTTTTGCGCAGCATATCTGGATGATATTGCTGTCTTTAGCTCTACCTGGGAGGATCACCTGGTCCACCTGAAGGAAGTGCTTGAGGCTCTGCAGAAGGCAGGCCTCACTATCAAGGCAACAAAGTGCGAGATAGGGCAGAGTAAGCTTGTATACCTGGGCCACCTTGTAGGTGGAGGCCAAGTTCAACCACTGGAGAGTAAGATCCAGACCATCAAGGACTGGTCCCCTCCAACTACCCAGACTCAGGTCAGAGCTTTCTTGGGCCTGACTGGGTACTACAGGAAGTTTGTTAAGAACTATGGGTCCATTGTGACTCCTCTTAATGATCCGACATCCAAGAAGATGCCCAAAAAGGTTCAGTGGACAGTAAACTGTCAAAAGGCATTTGATGACCTCAAGAAGGCCATGTGATCTGCACCTATCCTGAAGAGTCCTGACTACTCAAGAGAGTTCATTGTCCAAACAGATGCTTCTGAGTTGGGAGTGGGAGCAGTGCTTTCACAGCTTAATGAAGATGGCCAGGACCAGCCTATTGCTTTTATTAGCAGAAGGCTGACCCCCAGAGAAAAACGTTGGTCAGCTATTGAGAGGGAGGCCTTTGCTGTGGTGTGGGCCCTGAAGAAGTTGAGACCATACTTGTTTGGCACTCACTTCAAGATTCAGACCGACCATAAGCCCCTCCTATGGCTTAATCAGATGAAGGGTGAAAACCCCAAACTACTCAGGTTGTCAATTTCCCTACAGGGGATGGACTTTGCAGTGGAGCACCGCCCAGGGACTGACCATGGCAACGCAGATGGTCTCTCCAGGTACTTCCACTTAGAACATGAAGAGACAACTGGTCAAGGTTAGTCTAATGTCCCTGTGTTTGGGGGGGGGGGGTTGTGTAGGAGAGTAGGGTCTGCTATCCTATGGTCACCCCATATTTTTGCTTTTTGCTTCACTGGTTTATGACTTAATGTGGCTCTGGGCCTGCTAATCAGACCCACAGCCTGCTGTTCTCTCTCTAAATTACAGCCAATACACCCTAGGTGCATTACGAATTGGAACTGGTTCACCTTATTGGTCCCTGTAACAGTGTACCCTAGGTACCCAGGGTACAGGTGTTTCCAAGGCCTACCAGGGGCTGCAGCATGTATTGTGCCACCCCTGGCCTGGCCTCCATATTTGACACAACTGGCTGATCACTCAGCTGGGGTAAGTTGGTGTAATCACCTCTTACTTAGGTATAGTATCCCTATATCTGACCCTAAACTGGACACATATGTTCCTATCAGTCACTCCTATGGAAGGCCTCTGCAATCCTGAAGGCAGAGTGCTTGGAAATATGTGAGATGGTGCTCTAGCATGAGCTGAGCCTGTCTGCAGCTGTCGGGAACCACTCCCTTAGCTGTTCCGGGATATTGCCATACCATATACTCTTAAATGCATTATAATCCTCGCGGTTATATGCTAACTTTGGTTTGGCTTTATCAAAACATGTCGAGTAAGGTGTCATACGATTTGGAATACTATCCCCTCGACAGTTCTGTCGACGGGGATAGGATTCCACCCTTCTAGAGGGACACGACATGTGTGTAGCCTTAACCCTGGTTAAAGTTAACCAGAGCCTCAGCATCACAAAATGGATGCAGCCACCACAGACACAAGTCTGACCTCCTGCTGCTGGGAGTCATTCCAGCGAGGGAGGCTTGGACAAAGGGTTTCCTGCCTTGGGAGGTGCGAGCACCACCCAAGACAGGATTTTGTGTATTGGGTAGGACAGGGCTGAATAGATTGAGACATGCCCGGGGCACACAAGGTGTCCCCGTACATAAGCCAGTCCAAACCGGTCCTGGGACTTTCCAGACCCAGGCCTGGCAAGGAGCTGGACAAAGGAAAGGGGGTGTAACCGCCCCCCTTCCTGGTCCCACCCAGAGGAGGGACCTACCATGTGATCCACCCCTCAGATTGGGAATAAGATTGGGAGCAGTGCCAGAGCACCTCAGATCATCCTGAATCAACTTGAAACTAAGAAGACGACTGGACTTCGACATTCTGCTGCACAGAAGACTGAAGAGCATCTCCCTTGTGGCCTAGGAGTGGCCACCCTGTGAAGACAGGTACCAACCAGCGAATCGACATCTGCTTTGCCGCTGCCTCCCGACGGAGCCCGAGCCCAGAGCCTAACAAGACCCAGACTCCCAGACTTCTCACAGCCTGATCCACAGTCCCTGCAAAGAAGGGACCCGTGGAGGCACCGAGAGACGTGGGACCGGACATCTTGGAAGACACCCGAAGAGCTGACTGCGCAGCACCAGAGGCACCCTCAATGTTGTGCTTTGGGTACTGAGAACCCCCACCACCGAGCAGCCCTAGCACTGAAGATCAGCCCCCCAGCATCTCCACGATCTGCGTGGGGCCCTTTTGCATTGTGCCACTCGACGCACCATCCCGGCCACTAGCCACGTGGTCAGCGGCCATCTTGGCGACGAAACCGAAGAACTACACTGCAGGTCTGATTGCTCCAGAAGAGCCCTCGCTCCTGTAAAAAGGAGCACCCGCTCTATCCTTGCTGGTCCGAGTGATAAGCCTTTTTAGACTCCTGCGTGGCTTGCATTAGCCAAGGCCTGTTTGCTCCAATCAAGTTGCCGACACCGCCAACAGCGAGAAGCCTGCGTGGGACAGCTTGTGACCTACTCCTGGACGTCCTCGACTCCCGGTGTCTACGTGGCTGCGGAGAGAAGCTACACCTCAACGCCTGTTTGCACCCGACATCGCCTGGTTCCAATCTGGTTCCACAGTAGTCACTGGCTAGTAACTTTGAACATTGTCCCCTCTGCTTTTTAGGTCGTCACAACTTAAGATCCACCCTTGGATCCACTGGAACTCTTCACACCGAGCCGCCTGCAGCATCTTCAGCTCCAAGCACCATCGACCAGCGTGACGAAACCCGACATTACTTCGACCCTATGCACCCGCTTCCTGTGGGTGAGGTAACTCAGCAACGCCGGTGTTCCCACACTGGTACACACCTCTAGGGCCTGTGTCTCAAGTTTCAGCTTTCTAGGTCACTCGGAAGGTTCCTAACTAACTAACTTTCTAACTTTTACGCACCATAGACTTTGCATTGGTGAGTGCGTGCACTTTAAACACTGCACCCGAGTCCCGCGGGCCTTTCCCGACTTAGTCACTGCTAGTCCCGAACAGCTCCAGTGATTACCAAGGCCCTAGGCCTGTTTCCTTTTAGATTGGTATCTCTTATACCACTTTCTTAGTATATGGTTTAAGTGGCCCCTAGGGCTCATCCATATTGTGCAACTTTTGTGTAATTTAAACTGTGTTTTGTTTAACACTTGTGCTTCTGTGCTCATAAAGAGTTCAGGGGATATTTGTAGTTAATAAATATATATATATTTTCAATATATATCTGTGTGGTGTCCTTTCATCTGGTATTCAAGGGGGTTGTGTATGGTAATACAGCTGGCTTCACATGCCTTTCAGAGTTTAGCCTGAGACTGCTTTGTCCACGTTACCACTAGGATAACTGGTCTATAAGGTTGACTTACAACCGATCATCATAAGGGTTGTTTGGACTGATACAAGGTGGTTCCAGAATTGGAAACATCATATATCAGGCCAAGGAAAGGAGGCTTAGAATAAGGCGTCTGAAGTTCACTCACCCTGCGTGCAGAGGTGATGGCAACCAGAAAAGCAGTCTTTAAGGTCATTAGTCTGAGAAGACAATTATGGAGCAGCTCGAAGGGAGCGCACGTAGGGTAAGTCAGATCAAGATTCAAGTCCCACTGTAGCATTATGAAAGGAATAGGAGGAAACAGGTGAGTAATGCCCTTAAGGAAACGATTTGCAATAAGAGACTTGAAAAGAGAAGGCTGATCAGGAAGGCTGAGAAAGGCTGAAATGACCGATAGATAGCCCTTGAGGTTGCCCATAGCAGAGCCCTGCTGGGCAAAATTATAGTATGAAGAGGAGAACCTCAGAGAGGCGAGGAGAAAAGGGATCCAGAGGCTTTGCTGCACACCATGCCACAAATGTTTTCCATCTAAAGGTGTATACTGTTTTGGTAATGAAACGCTGCCAGGATAACATGACAGACTTTAGGAGGAAGGTCGAAAGCTGTCAACTGTCGCCGCTCAATCTCCATGTAAGGAGGTGGAGGCTGGACAAGTTCAGGTGGATGACAGTCCCCTGTTGCTGCAACAGAAGATCCCTTCCGAAGGGGCAGTCTGATAGGAGTATCGAAGGCCATTTTCAAGAGCTTGCGATACCAGACTCTTCAGGCCCGGTCGCGCCTCATCTTCTTCAGTCCTCTGGCCAGAAGTGGTATAGGCAGAAATGCGTACAGAAGACTAGCAACGAAAAGCGTCACATGGCTAGTGCCCCCTTGAAAATGTCAACACACAGAACTGCTGACATTGTGCGTTCTTTTCAGTGGCAAATAGATCTAACAAAGGCTCTCCCCACTGCTGAATGAGACCTTGCACCAATTCTGAGTGAAGACACCATTCGTGATCCGTTAAGCACAATGGCTGAGTTTGTCAGCACTGGCGATCAGGGAACCTGCCAGGTTTTGAACCACCAGGGACATGCCCTGATGTTCCAGCTACTTCTAGAGGTG
This sequence comes from Lissotriton vulgaris, assembly GCF_964263255.1. NCBI lineage: Eukaryota > Metazoa > Chordata > Amphibia > Caudata > Salamandridae > Lissotriton > Lissotriton vulgaris. The sequence goes on from NC_141695.1 coordinate 93,852,537, forward strand.
AAGGGCCTCCTGACAGACGGTCCACGACCCCACTCTGTCTTGTTTGTTGCAGTGCCACATGGCGGAAGTGTTGTCTGTGAACACCTGCACTACTCTTCCTTTCAAAGAAGGAAGGAATGCAGCCAGTGCTAGGTAAATCGCCTGGAGCTCACGAAAGTTGATGTGGAGCCCGGACTCCGCCGTAGACCAGAGGACTCTGATCTCCGCCTCTCCCACGTGGCCACCCCATCCCAGAGGTGATGCGTCTGTCACCACTGTGAACTCCGGTTGGGAGAGGGATCTGTCGTTGACCAAATCCTGGTTCATGAGCCACCACTACAACTGATGTGCAGTCCCTGCCGAGATCTGGACGAAATCGGAAAGATTCCCCTGATTCTGCGCCCACTGGAACTTCAGGTCCCACTGCAGAGCCTGCATATGCCACCTGGCATGATCCACCAGCAGGATGCAGGAGGCCATGAGGCCCAGCACCCTCATGGTCATTCTCACCAAAATCTGAGATAAAGGCTGAAACATGCATATCATAGCCAAATATCCGAGACTCGCTGTATGGGAGGATAGGCCTGAAACTGCGCTGTGTCCAGAACCGCTCCGATGATAAGGTGCTTCTGAGAGGGGTTCAGGTACGACTTGGCATGTTGACTATGAAACCCAGCGAATGCAGGAGGTCCGCCATAGTCTGTAGATGGGCGACAACAGCCTGGGGTGAACTCGCCTTCAACAACCAGTCGACTAGAAAGGGGAAGCCTGGAACCCCTGATATGCACAGATGAGCTGCAACCACTGCCATCACTTTCATGAACACCCGAGGGGCACTAGTAAGGACAAAGGGAGCACGGTAACCTGAAAATGCTCCTGGCCTATCGTGAACCATAGGTAATGCTGATGGGCAGGCAAGGCGGGGATGTGACAATACGCATACTGCAAGTCCAATGCTACCATCCAGTCTCCAAGGCAGACAGTACCAGAGCCAATGTCAACATTTTGAACTTCTCTTTCGGGAGGAAGCAGATGACGTCCCTGAGTTCTAAGATAGGACGCAGGCCCTTGTCCTTCTTGGGCACCAGAAAGTAGTGGGAGTAGCAACCACAACCTACTCTTGGCACAGAGACACTCTCAAATGCTCCCTTGGCCAAGAGAGCCGCAACTTCCTGACTCAGAAGGGCCATGTGATCCTCCGACATGTGAAGGTGTGTTAGTGGCATGGAGGGTGGGGTAGTCTCAAAGGGGAGGGAGTAGCTGCTTTGGACTATCTGCAAAACCCACCTGTCTGACATGATGTTGTGCTAGTGGGGGAGGTGATGGTGGATCCTGCCGCCAAATGGCAACTGGTGACCCTCAAAGTTCAGACTAGGAGGTCTTGGAGGATGCTTCAGAGGGGGCACTGGTGGACTGGCTCGCCTGCTGGCCCCCAGACCCACGGTGGTGGGTAACTTGTCCGCAGCCCCGCTGAGACTGGATAGCCTGCGTGGGCCTGTGGCTCAGGGCAGAATGTGGTGGCACCCTTTCCATAGCCATGTAAGGAGCGAAAAGCAGACTGTGCGAGGTGAGAGGTGGTAGCAAGGCCCAAGGTTCTGGCCGTAGCCCTAGAGTCCTTGAACTGCTTGAGCGCATTGTCCGCCTTGTCGCCAAAGAAGCGACGGCCAATAAAGAACATGTCCTAAAGAGTCGATTGAACATTGCCCGAGAAGCCAGTGCACCTCAGCCAGGCGTAGCGTCTCAGGGATACCAACATTGAAATCGCCGTGCCTAGCGAGTCGGCGGTGACCAGACAACAGCGAATGGCGAACTTTGCTGTATCCTCCCTTCAGCAACTGCACGGGAGAGTACAGCCCGGGCCTCCTCCGGGCACTGTGGTAGCACCTGTGCAACTGTGTCCAACACAGAGTGGGTGTAACGGCCCAAGAGACATGCAATGTTTACCGTCCGCAGACCTAACCTGGCGGAAGAAAACATTTTCTTCACAAGATGATTCAGCTTCTTAAATTCCCTATCTGGGGGAGCTGTAGAGAACGCGCCTCTGGACATGTAGGCTTGGACCACCAATCTCTCCGGGGTATGATGTTGGGAGAGGAAAATGGGGTTGCCCGGGCCTGGCGGCCAGCACCTGTGCTGGTCTTGGACCAGGTACCTAGAAGGATGTCTGTTAGGTCCTCATTGAACAGCACCAGGACTTTGATGAGGCCGCTCAGTCAGGAGGTTAGTCCTGACTGCCATCATAGGTAGCTGAAGGCCCAAGGCCTCAGCTGCCCTATGCAACACCACAGAGTAGGAGGCTCCCTCCTCTGTAGCCACGGTAGGGGGAGAAAGCATACCAAGGTCTGGGGATTTATCCAGACCACAGCCTCACCCAGTTCCTCTCTCCAGTCTGTCTCTTTGAACTAGTCTCCCAGTCCTCCTCACACTCCTCTGGCTGCCACTCAGGGCGAAAAGGAATTCCAGGATGGAACAGAGGTACAAATGTACCGGCCGGTACCGGTGTTGGTCGACGCTAGTCTTGCTCCGTGTCCATGTCGAGGGGGAGGCTGGGGTTGATGCCGGATGGGGACACAACCGGCACAGGGGGTAGAGGTGCTGTCAATGGATTCGGCGCCGGAGGAGTTGTCCTAAGTTCGAACGGTGCCAATCCTTGAGCTGCGCTGAGCTGACTGCAGGGCCTTGAGAAGATTTCGGGACTGCTCCCACAAAGACTTCAGGTTCATGGCCTGGCAGTCGGGGCGCAACTCCGGGTCGTGGTCGCGCTCCAGACACCAAAGGCACACGAGATGTGGGTCCGTGACCGACATCAACTTGTGACAAGAGTCACAAGGTTTGAAGCTGGTCCACTGAATTGACATTCCTTGCATCAGGAATCAAACGACTCGAAAAAAAGTCTACAAAAAGTAAGAAAAAACTGTAGTCAAAAAAGACTAAGGGTACTGCTCTCTCAGGATCTGAGCAGGTCCAAGAAAGACATGGCTTGGCAGTTCAGGCTGGACTGTTTCCATGAGGCACAGGGTCAGACTGATTTGCATATGGCCATGTCTGAACTGGGGTGGCAGAGTGAGCTAAAGAATGGTGATAGATTAAACCCAGATCAGTTGACTGGGGGTGAGTGTTTGATTTGCTCAAACGCTTCGTCCATCATCCCCTTTTGTATCGCTTTATTTTATATTCATGGCATCAGTAACAATCCTACAATGCAGAAGTTTAAGTTATATAAAACCTTCAGACAAACATATATGAAAGCAGAGCAATACAGAGCACTTCATCTCATAGTCAATAGTTTAAATAAACACATTTTAGGTCCAGTCCAGTGATTAGCATGCAGGTGTATGATTGCTCATAAAGTAGGAAGGCTAAGCTGTGATGAATTTGCCAGTGAGAAGATGTTGTTCACTAAATCTACTTTATAAAACAATGTTGGTTGGCTATTTATACTGCTGGCTCAGCATAGATATTTCACCTTATTCAGTACTCTGTTTTGCTGGCTTTAGAATTCTGCGCTTTGCCACTGCTAAACAGTAGGAAGGTATCTGTGTTTCCCTTTAAATTAGTTTCCCTTTAAAATATGTGTTGTGCAATGGGAATCTGGACTATTTAACCCCCCTATAAGTCAGTTTTACATTTTTTGTTAATGTGCCCTGATGTGAAAATGTAAATGTTATATGTGGGCTGCAATCTATATTTCCACCACATCCATATGTGAAAAGAAAAATGTTACTTACCCTGTAAGCATCTGTTCATGTCATGTAGATTCACATTCTATGCATACACTTTCCATCTAGTGTTGAGTTCAAATGTGTGCAACTTGTGCACAGAATTCTTCAAGTCATAATGTATAGTGACTCCATCTATCAGTGTTAATGTGAGGAAGGAATAAAGCGTAGAGATACAGAATGAGATGTCCATCTGAGAGTAAGGTAAAGATTGAACAGTAATCTGCAAGAACTGTAGGATTCCAGTAATGTGGGTGGGCACATGTGAATCTATGGCACTAAATGTCACAGAAAGATGCTTACAGGGTAAGTAACATTTCCGTTCATTGCATGTGTAGCTGTAGATACACATAATGTACACAGACTGTAAAGCATTTCCCTTATCCCCATGCTGACAACAATAATGTTGATGGTGGTGAAGACTCATGATGAAGAAAGCCTATTTTGCACCTGCAGGATGTCAGTGGGCTGGACACTGCTCCAGACATTGATCTTTCCTCCCCTAATCCAACGATGGCAAAAGAAGAGCTTGTCTCTTTCGCCTTCTCACACACAAGAAGGGGGAGAGGCACAGCACAACCACTACTCCAGCCTCTTCTGTCACAACTGTAGCACACACATAGAGGAGTAGTGTGTATTAATCTGTGCAAGAGAGGTGGCACATTCTCAGTGGAAAAATACTGCCCTCACTCACAAAATTGTGACATGCTTCATCAGCGGGCTCGCTTCAATGCAATCCCTGCGAGGACCAAAGCCTGGGCTGGAGAAAAAGGGAGGGGAAGACAATAAAAAACATATAAAAAATTATGATATAAGTAATGGATCCTGGGATCACCGAAAAAAAAGTGCAGTGAAGATTAAACTAGTTCAGTGGTATCTTTTGTAAGTATTTTATTCCTAGATCCACTGACAAGGATTAAAAACATGAAGAATGGTGGTGACAGGAAAGTATTAGGAGTGCCTACACCCCTCCTAACTGCCATGCTGTCGACATGTTTCAGCTGTTTGACTTGTGCCTACAATTGCACGTCACCAGAGCATTTTTCAGGACCTTCCTGATCCCAGTATCTAACAAATGCCTCAATACCCCGAGTTTGGAATCTACAGAACTGGTTGTTCAAAGAAAGAGGCACCCATTCAGTAATTCACTCCAGATAATAGAGTTTCAAATACGTCATGCTTAAACTGGTGAGTAAGAGGAGAAGACCCCCTGTAGTCAAACTTACTCCAAGGGTGGTGCTCTGTCTCGAACTCATGTCTCAGGCTTGCTGTGTCTCTTTCACACCAGTCATTAGGAGTACAGACGTTTTGGATCTGTGGGTAATAGGCAACTGGCAAGGTGACCTATATGTGCTCTCCGTGGTCTGGATTTTCTGCATGTGGAGGTGGTGCAGACATAATGGCCTCAACGTTACTTTTGATATCAATGCTTAGCCAGCTGCCTCCACCACCACCACGAATAATGAAATCGCTATCAAAATTCTCTCGATTCAGTCTAGCAACTGGGCCAATTTGCATGGTGTTGAATATGTGATTTGAAGTTCCGATTCCAAAACAGGGATTAGCTGCTAAGTAACAGTGGGCAGAACAAATTACAGCTTTATCACTACTTTTTTTATCTGGAGAAGCAAGCAGGGGGTTGATTCTCCTATTCATACCCAGGACCCTCTTATTCAACTAGGCTCCAGTCACAATGTGAAGGAAAGCTAGTTTTGACCCTGCCAGGTAGGGAAGTGGCCAAGAAGTATTATTATTATTTTATTATTGACATTTGTTAAGCGCACGGCTACCCCCGACGGGGGTGTCCCGGCGCTAGTCTGGTGCCAGCCAAGTCCTGGCATATTGAACAGGAGATCCTGGAAAATGTTATAGTATGTCAAAAGGAGAGTGCTGCAAAAGGAGGTGGTGTGATTGTGGGGAAATATTATGGTTTGGGTGGCCGGTTTTTCTCCTATCACAGAATATTCCACAGGATATATCTGACACCTCAACCACCACCTTTTCAGAACATATAGAAAGATTTTATCAGAAGAAGGTCCTGCTGGAAGAAGAATCCAGACTTCCGACTCATGCTGGAAGGAAATATTTCATACAAGGCTTATGAATCCTGCTGGCACACAGGTACAGTGCCGGCTCTACAAGGGTTAATGTTTGACCTACCTTTACCTGCTTGAAGGACACAAAAGCCAGAAGCACTACTGACTCCAAAAGGGTCCTGCTAACTAAAGAACACTAGACTCCCCACAAAACCAGCTGTAGAGACATTTGGTGCCAAAACCCTGCAAGGAGGAGTTGGTGGCTGCAGGACTGACCAGAAGACGCATTTCCAGGAACTGGAAACCACATCTAACCACAAAATGATTGAGAAGAAAGAAACTGCTTGGGGTAATCAAGCTCCGCTCTATTGCCAGCAGCCTGAAAAAGTATGTATTTCCTGGTACACCATGACCTTTTCATATCTCAAGTTTCCATTAAGCAATTTTTATTATCTTGGTGTCACTTTGCTCATTATTGTTTTCTCCATTTTTCTCAATTTGGTTGTGAATTTGATTGTGCTGTGTGCTTTACTTTAAAATTGTTGATAATGCTTGAATTTAGCACACACTTCTCTGGGGACTGCCTGTTGCGTGTGCCTTAACTGCCAGGTGTTGAGCAAAAATTCTCTCAGAACTGTCTATTGAGAATCTGGTTGAGTTTATTGGCTTTGTCTGGGTGTTCCAACCCATACACCCCATTTCTGACAGTAGGCAACAGAAAGCATATCTGGCAACTATAGCCACAGCAATGTTGTTATACGTTCCCCAGTCTGATTCACATATTTACAAACAGTTATGATAGGACGCCATCAACACAAGACCTTATACAGAAGTAATAGATTCAAGACCTCCGCAGCACATTCTCGTTCATTCCTACCAATCCATCACCAATCATCCATTGAGTATTGTGGTCTAGCCTCACACCAGTTCCAAGTGATCTTTCTTTCAGTTTCAGCCCACAGGTGCCCCGTACTTCTCTCTAGCCAGCTAACCTGATCTGAGAAGGGAAGGAGGCGCTGTCCAGTGCCTGGAGCCCTGGCTTCCCAAACAAGAGCCATAAACTCACCCCCCTGTGACGGGGGGAATTGTGAGAGGTGTCCGACCTACAGGAGCCCCAGACTCCTTCCTGGTCCAACAACACCCTGTCCTGGTTAGGGAAGGTGGCCCTGCCCGGTGCCTGGTGCCCTGGCTTCCCAGGTGAAAGCCAAGGCTTTGCCCATCTCTCATGGATGGATTACAGGAACTGTCCAACCAGCAGATGTCATAGACTCCTCACCGGTGCAACGCCGGCTGGGCCTGGCGTCTTCCTCTGCCTCCATGTTGAGTCCCATCACTGCCTGACAACAAGAAAGGTGGGGGAGGGTCTAGGGGGCAATGTTTAGAGACCAGTTATACTCCATACCCCTAGATACGAACCTGACTGACTAGAAGGAGGAAAACGGTCTATAGAGTGTGACAAAAAAAACACCTATATTGGAGAAACTACAGTTCACCAATTTTACATAACTTGTCCAATCCCAGGCTTGAGTATGGTTTCCATCAGCCCACCCATTTGGCGGAACTTCGTCATCTGGAGAACCAGGAGAGAGGGGTCACCTATAGCCAAGATGGTGCAGAGGCTAATGTACAGAAGTACTAGACCTCCTGCTCTCTGAATGACTCAGCCACTATGTTTGTTCAAGGTATGTGAGGACCGGTGGAGTGCAGTGCAAGTGATAAATGCAAGTGTAATAAAAATGACTAGGATGACAAAAAAAAATGTTTATTGGGAATTGTCCTAATGCCATATGATAAAAACCGCCTGATAGTTTGGAATAATTTTGACTATCTTTTGGCTATGAGTGGGGTCAACATGTTTCAGCCGTATGGATCATTGACCCGGCTTTCTTCAGGACCTTGTAAGTGATGTGTGCTACTGCAAAAAAAATGTTTGTGAACAAAGTGTTTCAACGTTAATATATTCAACAGAAGGAAAATGGATCAGTGGTTAGTTACAACCCTACCAGACATGTATCCCATGTGTTGTTCACAAAAAATCAGGACAGTTCCCAATAAACATATTTTTTGTCCTCCTAGTCATTTTTATTACACTTGCATTTATCACTTGCACTGCACTCCACCGGTCCTCACATACCTTGAACAAACATAGTGGCTGAGTCGTTCAGAGAGCAGGAGGTCTAGTACTTCTGTACATTAGCCTCTGCACCATCTTGGCTATAGGTGACCCCTCTCTCCTGGTTCTCTAGATGACGAAGTTCCGCCAAATTGGTGGGCTGATGGAAACCATACTCAAGCCTAGGATTGGACAAGTTATGTAAAATTGGTGAACTGTAGTTGCTCCAATTTAGGTGGTTTTTTGTCACACTCTATAGACCGTTTTCCTCCTTCTAGTCAGTCGAGTCCCATCTCTGCTCCACACCCTTGAAGCATACAAGGATTCTCCCCAGTCTGAAGCCACCATTTCCTAAGTAGGGACTGTCACCCCCAATCCATTGGCTAAGGATGCCCTTGGTTGGTGCTTTCCACTTTCCTGGTTCCTGAGACTGGGGAGCGAAGGATGTTTTAAGACTCCAGCCAGCACTTGTCCCCTTGGTCCTGCCTATAAAACCATTTGTCCTGTACTATTAGTCCCCTTACTGAACACATGAGGAGACAATAGGCAGACTTTGCTGTGATCCAGCGCTCCTAATGAAAAACTGTCTCAATAACACCACTCATCTTCACAATACTCACCATTAATCACAAATCACTACTAAGGCCCATGAACTGAAGAGACAATTTTTAGCGACTGAATCATGTGACCTAATTAAGCACACTATGCATAAGCTATTTACAAAGATATATACAACTGCAGGTTATTATACTTTACCATGGTTTTAATCATACGTCATTTAATTAAGTCACTAAGGCGAATGGATCTAATAAGGATAACTAGACCATGAATAAACAAGACCAGCTTGTCATTTCAAAAATCTAATTTTTATTAACTTTATTTTATTCAAGGAAAGAGCATCCTTATTCAGAAATCATTATTTTATTAGCAATTTGAAAGCATCAATCAAGGAAAGGCACATTAGTCTGACATTTTAAAAGGTAAACCAATCAGCATAAATTAAAGCAAAATAAAGTTTCCATTCCCTAAATTCTATTTCCCTGTCTAAAACTCACTTCACCTAAAGGGATAATTAATAAAGACAGCTGTCCTTACGTGCACCAGAAGTCTAACAGCACGTCACTCAGGAATCGGGAAGCAAGGCCCCCTCCTGCCTGAAGGGTCAGATTTTATACCTTTCTAACTAACTAATTTCCTAAAAAAGTGTCTCTTTTTGCTCCCATCAGAGTTCTCATTGGCTGACCATCCATGTCATCACCACTTTCAAACCAAGAACAGGCTCTTCTTAAGCCCTATTTTTCATAATACTTTGTTTCCTCGAGAATGTTACAAAGTCTAGTTCATCCGAGTTACAGTTTCTCAGCTTCCTTACATTGGAAATCATACCACTTCCTGTCCTTGGACATAACTCCATGAGCACAATATGCACATCTTTTATTCAACAGTAACTTCTGTCAACGTGGTAAAACTTTCCACTTCTCATGCGTGCAAGGCTCCTCTCTGGACAGGTTTCATAAATGCCATCTTTTGCGTAGGCCCAAAAGGCCTCTCAGGGAACTAGTATTTGAACAAACACAAGACAATAATTAATTAGAGAATTGAGACCCATTCTGTTGCCCACCCCTCTACTAAATATTAGCCAAGTCAATTATGTTATCTAGCCAAAGCACAAAAAGCAGCTTTATAAAAAACCTTCTTCTTTGAGGACATAAGGATTCTCCACAAGCTTTTGCCACAGAAAAGACACGACAAAACACATTGCACATAAATAATAAATAATAAAGCTAATGCCATTAATTAAACAGCCGCATTTAATACTGACATAAACAAAAGACAAGGTTAGTTTATTATTTTTCCACGTACTTGCAAGTGCAACATAAAAGCACATTAGTCCCGCGTGTAGTGTCTGCAATTTTAAAACTTAATTGATTATTTATTCATCCCATGCCATTAGTACTATTATTTTTATTATGGAAGTTTAACTTTGCGAGTTTAAATCTCGCTCCATCAACTCCCTCATCTGGTGATTTCATAATCACCAAACCATACCCAAAAAATTTCAGGAAAAGTGTTATCTATATTGACCATGTTTTGAGCATACACTGTATTAGTATTTCAAAACCTTTGATTCAGCAGTCTGTTTGAAACTCTCATATTGAGCTCTACGCATCTCTTCTAGTTCTATCTCCTTATCTTGCTCTTCTCTGAGCCTATAAATTCTTTTCTTTTCCTTCAAATATTTCTTTCTCTTATGTATCATGCAACTAATTTTTAATAAAAGAGTCATTACAACTATTATAGGATAAAGTATTTTACCAATGATTGAACTACCAATCTCATGAAACCAGTTTCAGATTACTGCAAATCTTTTGCTCAAACGTTCTGAAAAATTATCTTCTTCCAGGGGTTCTATTTCTGAGTGTAATTCCGTAATGTTTCTGATAAACATCTCTATGTTCTGACTCTTATCTGGGATATAGGTGCAGCAATGCTGGACATGCAAAATTCCACAAACTCCTCCTTCTTTCACTAGCAGAATGTCTAGAGCAAGACGGTTCTGCATAACCATTGAGCGCATAGCAATAATATCAGTATCAACTAATTGAAAACCACTTGCAGTATCTGTTGACAGTCTGTCCACTATTGTAGACACTTTTCGATTTTATTTGCATTCAGGGTTATTCCCACCATAGGTATAATTGCACCGAATATGGCTCCCAAAATTTCTGTAAAACTTTCCCTCTTGTACCCATTCAGGTGTTTGCCAATTTCAAATGAACCTTCTGAATTTCTATCTATGTGAAAAATAATTGGAAAAACTAAACCAATATAGCATGTCCCGTACCAGTGGTCGGGAAGACTGAAGTAAGCTTTATTCCCACAAACAAAATTAATTCCAGGAAAAATTGCGTCTTTCCCACCTTTAAATCCCCACCCTCCTAGGATACGACAGGTATCTTCACATTGACTAGCTCCCACAAAGTAACTGTCAAATTGAGTGTTATCTCTCCTTATACACAATTTCCCACTAACAGGTTTACCTATGTGTATAGCTACATTTTCATTTCTGCCATTAGGCTTTTGATCCTTACTCTGCCAAAACTTAGACTTGGTTAGTTTCAGCATTTCATTTCTTTTGTAAATCGCTTTTCTCTCCTCAACCATGTTTAAGAGAGACTTTTCTTCAGATCTCAATTTACATGTTAAATTTTTCTGAAAGCATTATCATATGTCAGTTCATTAGTTACTATGAAAAATTCCCTCATCTGCTTAGCATGTTTTAGTTTATTTAAGCTATTGTCAATCTTTAAATTTGCAAAAATCTCATCATAGTCTGAGTAATAATACTCCAGGCATCCAGTTTTATAAAACAAACTAGCTATTACACTACTAGTAATACCATAAGTGAGGGGCAGCATATTATAAGTAATCCCTTCTGAAAATGAAGCAGGAAGTTTTACACAAATATGACAGTCTTTTACATTCATCACCTTAACATATTCAGATAAAAGTCTAGAAAAGGTATTACTAGAAAAATCACCAGAAAATCTATCCTGGTGAATCTCTGGTTTGTGCTCAATGACTCTAATAGTCTTACACAGTACATCATGAATAACTTGTATAGACTCAACTTTACTAGTCATGTTAGCTTTGTACATCTCTTTGTCAATTCCAAATGGGAAAATGACAGCTAAAATTAGCCAAACCAAAATTATTAGAATCACACAAATAGAAGACATTTTGCCACATCTTCTTAAAATAGAGCATCTCGAATTATTGTTAGAATTAGGCATCTTTTACTTGAGACAAAAGCCTTTCAGAAAAAACAAAAACAAAAATGTTAAATTCAAAAATCTCTAAATATAAAAATACCCCCCTTATTTTTCTTTTTTTTAAAGAATCCTCTAACAGCTTTTCTTCGACCTTACGTCTTACATCAACGTGTTTTTCCAGCTAACACAATTTCTTCGACCTTGTGTCACCTAACACATTTTCTTCGACCTTATGTCATTAACAGCCTAAACTTAATGTGAAAACAAATTTAATAGATGTCACTTGTGTCATCTACCTCTTCTTGGCTACTACTGCTTATCTCCACCACTGGTGGGATAATTATATAAGTCAACTCAGGGGACTTGTATTTCTGATTAGGTTTTAACACTCTCTTTGCTCTACTGCTAATCACTTTTATTTTCTTTCCTGCTAGACTTTTCTTTTCTAAATCACTTTTCTGACTTGAAATTTTGTCAACCTGTTCTTTTGATTTATTCACAAATTTGAATTTCAGGCCTTCATTTTCATTCGGCCAATTATCTCCTTTTCTTGATATTTTCTTCTTAGGCTCACATTGATTGCATTCAGCTTTCCAAGCTCTTTTTCTAAATTATTTTATTTGAGATTCTTCATCACTTTCATCAGTTTCGCTTTCTGAGACCTGAATTCTAGATTCAGGCACTTCTTTACTCAGCAGCTTCACTCTGTTAGGAACATCATCCTTATAGCTGGTACTCGGTAATTCGTCTTCTTCTTCTTCTTGAATTACTTCTAATCTACCAGTTTCAGAATTTTCGTCCCTTCTTCCAGAGCTTCCAATCTGCTTTTCAATACTCTCCTGATCTTGATTCACTTCAGACTCTTTTTCTGCTTCTTTTTCTAGCAGATCATCTTCTTTGCCAAAATCTACCACCACAATTTCTAGATCTTTTTCCTTCAATGCCGCATTTGCATTTGAATCTTCCAGATGTCGACTTTCTTGTCGATCTTCAGGATCTGGATTTCTTTTAGGTTCTTCTTCAGAATCTGAATCAGTTGTTGTCTCACTTTCTTCGTCAGGATTCTCAGGTGGTGGTACTCGAATGGTATGACTCGCATGAATCCACCTTTTCAGACCTTTACACTTTACTGCATTTGTTGTGACAAGAATCACCTGTCTTGCTTTCTGCCACCTGGGTACTAGACAATTTCTCCTTCGATGAACCTTTATCCTCACCCAGTCTCCTGGCAAAAGATCATGAGCCTGTTATTTTTCTCTTGTAAGTACTTCAGTTGTTACATGATGGAACACAGAAGTCACTACGTCAGACAGATTCTTACAATAATCCATAATTGCACTGTCATTAATGCTAAGCACTTTACCTACTGGAACAAATGCCTGTCTCATTACTCTGCCCATCAATATTTCATGAGGGCATAGACCAGTTTTCCTATCTGGAGTACTTCTCAGAGACATTAAGACAAGTGGAAGTGCATCAGTCCACTTCATTCCTGTAGCCAAGCACATTTTAGCAAGCCTATTCTTGATTGTACCATTAACTTTCTCAATAACACCTGACGCTTCTGGTCTGTAAGCACAATGCAGCTTTTGTTTTATACCAAGTGCTTCACAAATCATCTGCAACAATCTGTTTTCAAAATGTGTGCCGCGATCAGTCTCGACCGTCACTGGAAATTCATACCTAGGTATGATCTCCCTCAAAAGCAATTTTGCCACAGTAACTGAATCATTATGGCGAGTCGGAAATGCTTCCACCCATCTTGGAAACAGACAGTTAATCACAAGAACATATCTCAATCTGTTGTGTGGAGGCACATCAATGAAATCCATTTGTAACCTGGTGAAAGGACCACCCTCCCGACCTATGGTTCCCAAGCTTACGACTATCTTCCTGTTTGGATTGATTTGCTGGCAAATCAAGCATCTCTGGCAAAAGGACTCTTGCTATAATTCTGAATTTTGGATTAAACCATGTTTGCCTAAACAACCTAATCAATGAGTCTATGCCTAAATGTCCAGGACCATAATACATCCGGGCCATGTCAGCAATCATGCAGTTTGGCATTACTGGTCTGTCATCTTTGTAAACCCAAATGCCATCTTCTTCTAGCTGTCTGCAACCTGCTTTTAACCATGTGTCTTTTTCCTCATCGTCTGCCTCATCTTGTAAATCTTTTACTCCTTGCCATGTATCAACTACAGATGTTAGCATAAGTGAGTTCAAAACATGTTCATCATTTTTTCCCGATTAATGGACATATTATTTTTCGCGCAGAACTTCACAATTTCGTCTGCATATGCATTACCTTTTGTCATATAATCATTTCCTTTTTGGTGAGCTGCACATTTTACTACATCAATTTTCTCTGGCAACTGAATGCCATCAATTAATCTTTTAATCAATTTTGCATTTCTGATTGGTGTTCCCGCAGAGGTTAAGTAACCCCTTTGAGACCAAAGCTGGCCATAGTCATGGACTACGCCATACCCATACTGACTATCAGTCACTATGGTAATTTTCAATCCGGTTGCTTTTTCACATGTACGAATTAAAGCAATCAATTCTGCAATTTGAGCTGAACGAAGTCCTTTAAGACAAGAGGCTTCAACCACATCTGCAACTGTACAGACAGAATATGCTGCACTCAAAACACCTTGTTCCGTCCAAAAACATGAGCCATCAACAAAGTAAACATAATCTGACTCAGGCAAGGGAACATCTTTTATGTCCTGTCTAGGTTTGGTGCAATATTCTAAAACATCCAGACATTCATGGTCAATGTCATTCTCATTTCTGATTTCTGTCACAGTACCATCAGGCAACAATGTGGATGGATTTAAATTCACACATCTTGCGATAGACACATTATCTGATCCCAGAATAACCTTTTCGTATTTGGTCAATCTATTGCTCGTCAAATGCTGAGTCTTGCTTCTGGTAAGAAGAATCTCAACTGAATGGGGAACATACACTTTCACAGGACACCCCATTATTATCCCTTCACTTTGCTCCAGACTAACGCTGGTTGCAGCCACTGCTTTTAAGCAACCTGGCAATGCTTTTGCAACAAGGTCAAGAACTACTGAGAAGTAAGCAATTGGCTTTCTCAATTTTCCATGCCTCTGAATCAAAACTGATAATGCACATCCTTCCCTTTCACTGCAATACAGATCAAATTTTTTGTCATAGTTCGGCATTCCCAATGCCGGAGCTTCATACAAACTTCTTTTTAAATGCTCAAAAGCCTCTAACTCAGTTTCTGTTAGGATAATTGGGTCTTTTATGTCTGCTTTTGTCAGTCTCTGTAATGGTTTTGCAATTACTGAAAATCCACTAATCCATTGACGACAATAACCTACCATTCCTAGAAACATTCTGACTTGTCTCTGTGTTTTCGGAGGCTGATTTGCTTGGATCATTTTTATTCTTTCAATTGTCACTTGTCTAATTCCTTTTGCAAATCTGTGACCAAGATATTTTACTTCCTGTTACAGAACTGTAATTTTGCAGGTGACACTTTATGTCCCTCATCTGCCAAATGATTCAAAAGAGTAATGGTATCTGTCACACAATTGTCTTGTGTTTTTGCAGCAACAAGAAGGTCGTCAATGTATTGCACTAATGTCGATTTACCAGGCAAATCTAGATTTTCCAGGGATTTCTTTAGAAACTGAATAAAAATTGATGGACTTTCTGCATACCCTTGAGGGAAGCGACACCATGCTAAGATATGCTCTTGGAATCTGAACGCAAAAATTGGTTGGATTTCTGGATGCAATGGAACAGTAAAGAATGCATTGCAAAGATCTATAACTGTATACCATTCTGCTTATGCGGAATCTGGTAAAGAATTACCGCTGGGTTTGGTACAACCGGGCAACATGGAACAACTATTTGATTGACCTTTCTCAGGTCCTGAACAATTCTGAAAGTTCCGTTTGGCTTTTTGATTCCCATAATCGGTGAATTACATGGACTGCTCTCAATTTCTTTTAAAACACCTTGCTTTATGAATTTTTCAATTACAGGTATGACACCTTCAATAACTTCTGCTTTCATTTTATACTGAGGAATGTTTGGATAATTTGCTCCTGGTCTCTCAGTAATTTTAACTGGGTCTACATGTTTCATTAAACCCATTTCATCTCCAGATAAATCCCAAATTTTAGTGTTGACTGTTTCTTTTAATTCTTCAGGTAAATCATTTTTGTCAAAAGCAGGAAATATTTACTTTCTTCTGCTTCAAAAATTTACATTGTTAATTTATAAAGGCCATCCTCCTCTTCTGGAGTTTGAAGCTCAATACCATCAGGTGAGCAATATATTTTACATTTTATTTTACAAAGGATGTCCCTCCCTAACAAATTTACAGGGCTGCTATCACAGACTGCAAATCTGTGTTTGTCTTTAAATTTGCCAATTTCGACTTTAACTGGTTCTGTTAAATGTTTTAATCTGTTGTTTAGCTACGCCAACTACTTGAATGGTGTCACCAGAGAGAGGTAGGTTTTCAATTTCCACTGATCTAACAGTAGAACGGGTAGCACCTGGTTTGACAAGAAAAGTGATCTCTACATCATTCACTTTATCATTAACAAATGGACCAGACTGATCTACCTCAAGAGTGGCTCCAAGCACACACTCTTCCTCCTCTCTCAGGCACCGTCATAAGTAATCATCAGACTCATTCCCATAATTTTCTTTCAACCAATATTGTTCGGAAACATTCGACACACTCACTGTTGGTGGTCTGTTTACCCGTTCACCTCCGCAGAATCCTGTTTCAGAATTGTATCTCTCCGCATTAATACTATTTGGAAGTGGCGGTTGTGGAATATGACTCTGCTGATTCACTAACTGTCACTGTAGCTGTTGCTGCTGATTTAATTCTTGTAACTGTCACTGTAGCTGTTGCTGCTGATTTATCTCATTCTGCATCTGTGGATTTAATGATGTATTTTTGAAATTTCTGGGCGGATTTTTACACTCACGCTTCCAGTGTCCAATTTCGCCGCAATTAAAACATGGGAGTTTCTGCTTAAGTTCCTCAATATTACCTGTTAACTTTGGCTTATTATAATTACCCTTAAATTTCCCTTGATTCTGGCTAACATTTTTAGTTTCTAAAGTTGCAATTTGTTGTTCAGCCACTTTCACCTGTGCCCACATTGCTTTTTCTTTTAGCTTCTTTTGCTTAGCATCTATTTCGTCATTGCAGTATTTTGCTTTTCTCAGGATGTCATCAACTGAGAGTGACTGCCAACCAGCTATTCCTGATCTGATCATCTCACCAATTTCAGGTTTCAAACCATATACAAATCTGTATATAAAATGGCTCATATCCTTTTTACTCAGCTTCTCATAACCACTGTATTGCTTAAATACCAGCAGTAATCTTTCATAGAAGGAATGTACTGATTCTTTTGGCTCCTGATTTGTTCTGTCAATTTAAACCAATCTACTTCTTTTGGTGGAATCTTTTTTTTCAACCACACAATCACTTTATCATACAGATTTGTAACATCAGGTGAAGGTGCAACGGTTACTTTATCTCGGGAAGGTTCTTCTTTGGGCCAGTCTATAGAAATTTTACATTCTGTCCAAAGATCTGAAGGAACGACAATGTCAAAGAATCCATCAAGATCAATCCACAGAACTTTTGAGACCTAAACAAATCTCTCTACCTGTCGATACCATTCCACAGGTTTTTCTCTCAGTGCGGGAAAATCATTTGCAAACAGCAAAATGTCTTGCCTTGTCCATGGAACACGAACATACCCTCCACCAGCTATTTCTCTCATAGGAAAATCAGTTGCGACTTCCCCTCTTTCTCTTTTGTGTTCTTCCCTTTTCTTTGTTCATTTTACTCTCCATTTGCCTAAATCATCTAATCTTTTTAGAAACACTATTAATTCTTTTATGAGTTATCCTTCCTGTGGTGTTCATGTTTTCAATATCTTTTTCAGGGAAATCCACTCTGTAATGTTTCTGCAAATTTTTCTGTCTACTCAAATCTACTTCTAATTCAGCAGCCATTTCTTCTAGTTGATCATATTTGCTTTTCGTTTTCCATTGTATGCTTTTGCAAATGAACAACAATTCATCATCCTGATATAATTTTAAACTGTCAGGTCCAATCGTGCCAATAATTAATTCCTCTAAATCCGCTTTCAATTTTGCCACATCAAGTAATTTAAATTCTGGAGGCTGTGGATTTCTGGTTGAATCTATTTTACTTATGCTCTTTTCTGGAAATCCAGAATCAGAACCTGCAACAGATGGAGTTTGATCATTTGAAAAATGTTGATTAAAAGTTAAATCTGGCATTCTTTTCTCTCAGTGAATTTCTGATACATCTGAATACAAATTTTCAGCTACTTTCTGAATTTCTGCATTTAAAGGGACAGTCAAAGCTGAATGTCTAATTTCTTTTTGATCAAAAACTGGAAAACAGGTCCAATTGTTACTGGTACTGTTACTGCTTCCATGCCTTTAGTTAACTGTTGTATTAACTCTTCTTTTGATCAGAGGTATTCTGAGATATCTGGAGTATCCTCAAGTCTTCCTGCTCTTTTTATATTTCCCGGAATTACATTTCCCTGAACGAGGTGCAGATAAACTTGAATTAGTTCTTGTTTGTCCTCGATCAGGAATTCTTGCATTATTCTGATTTAATCTATGGGGAGACTCATCATTAATTTCTCTAGGAGAAGCACTTGGAGAAGTTCCTTGAGGAATTCTCGGGGTAGACCATGAACAAACTGGTTGATAAGGTGGCGGATGTTTTGTTTTTGTAATGTAAATCTCTTCTAAAACTGGATCTTCTGCCTCACTGTCTTCAGTAATATTATTTTTCTTAGCAGCATTCTTTTGACTGATTTCCTCACCAAATCTTGCTGGGTACAAACCATTAAACATATCTGCTTTTCTCCAACGTCGCATTCTATCTTCATGAGTTTCTCGATGAATGTCTAATCTAGTGCCTCTTGTTACACCTCTTTTTTCTCGTTCTAATTCAAGCATTTCATCCTCCCATTCAGCTAAAGCTTCAAATTGTGTAGGTCTGGGTTTTGGTACAAGAGACATAATTTTTTCTCTCAAAATTTTCAACACTTTAATATTAAATGACCCATCTTCCGGCCATGCCAGAACACCATCATCTGTGTATTCCATCCAATTATCTATCCAAAGGCAAGTCTGATAACTAAATTCACCTTCCATATAAGCTGCAGGTGTTTTATACTTATGAAGTAATTTTCCACCTTGCGTTTCAATTTTCTTGTCACTTCTAAAAATATTTTTTAATTTCTGAAACCATGAAGGCTTCTTTTCCTCAAACATATAATAATAACTCATGTTTTTAAACAAAATCCGCTTAATTCAAAAAGATCGTAAATATTTTCTTGCTGTTCCGCTACTCTAGCCAATCCGTGCGCGAAACTCACCAACAAGCCAATCAGGTTAAGCCACATCACTACTCTGTTCAGCCAATAGTATTACTGGATTGCAGAATGAGCCAATCAGATACAAGCCTACCAAGTCACATGAGCCAATCAGTGCGCGAATACTGTGACGTATGCTAGCCATTAACAGCGCGATCCCTGTGACGTATTTTGCCGCTGCAGCTTCACTGTCTCCGTTCCACTCCTTGAACTGACCCCTCCTTTACAAAATATTTTCACAGCGCCATATTTTACAAATCTTTCAATGAAATTCAGTTAGTAACGTCACAAAAACAAACCATTTGTCTGTTTCGCTAAAATAAAGAGATAGCTTTTTCAAACAAACAAGTATCCTTTCGCGTGAAATGGACGACGCTATTTTCACAGAATATTTTAATTCGTTGATAGAAACAAGTAGTCTTATTCTACCTTTCTAGCACACGCAATCAAACAGAAAGAATCCCTAATCATTCATACATGACATTTTTGGTAGGACTTTAACCCGCCAACAAAAATCCTCATTTGCCAGTAAGAATAGACTACGCTTCCTTACCCTTCACTCAAAATTCTACTACTCTTTTCGCAGTGAGTTTTAAAGCAGGACATTTGTCTCTATACTTCAAAAGCTACAATTTCATAGACAATCCTCACTATATATTCAACCTATCATACCTAAGATCCCTAAACTTGTGTTGTACGTCCACAACACCTGTGATATATGTGTCAATACCACTATTTTGAAACAGAACAAATGCACAGTGTAACCTCACTTGTCACACTTAACTCTTTGCCGGCAAACCAGGAATTTTCACACTACTGGAAAAAACCTTTCGACTACATGTAACAGCTGAACAAACTTAACATGTTTTAGACATGTATCCTATGTATCATGTAACATGTCAGTTACCATAGTAACCGTAACTCTGCTACCAAGTAATTGATCCAGCGCTCCTAATGAAAAACTGTCTCAATAACACCACTCATCTTCACAATACTCACCATTAATCATGAATCACTACTAATGCCCATAAACTGAAGAGACAATTTTGAGCGACTGAATCATGTGACCTAATTAAACACACTATTCATAAGCTATTTACAAAGATATATACAACTGCAGTTTATTATACTTTACCATGGTTTTAATCATACGTCATTTAATTAAGTCACTAAGGCGAATGGATCTAATAATGATAACTAGACCATGAATAAACAAGACCAGCTTGTCATTCAAAAATCTAATTTTTATTAACTTTATTTTATTCAAGGAAAGAGCATCTTTATTCAGAAATCTTTATTTTATTTTATTAGCAATTTGAAAGCATCAATCAAGGAAAGGCACATTAGTCTGACATTTTAAAAGGTAAATCAATCAGCATGAATTAAAGCGAAATAAAGTTTCCATTCCCTAAATTCTATTTCCCTGTCTAAAACTCACTTCACCTAAAGGGATAATTAATAAAGACAGCTGTCCTTACGTGCACTAGAAGTCCAACAGCACGTCACTCAGGAATCGGGAAGCAAGAGCCCCCTCCTGCCTGAAGGGTCAGATTTTATACCTTTCTAACTAACTAATCTCCTAAAAAAGTGTCTCTTTTCGCTCCCATCAGAGTTCTCATTGGCTGACTTATGTCAGACCATCCATGTCATCACCGCTTTCAAACCAAGAACAGGCTCTTCTTTAGCCCTATTGTTCATAATACTTCGTTTCCTCGAGAATCTTACAAAATCGAGTTCATCCGAGTTAAAGTTTCTCAGTTTCCTTACATTGGTAATCCTACCGCTTCCTGTCCTTGGACATAACTCCATGAGCACAATTAGCACATCTTTTATTCAACAGTAATTTCTGTCAACGTGGTAAAACTTTCCTCTCTGGACAGGTTTCAGAAACGCCATCTTTTGCGTAGGCCCAAAAGGACTCTCAGGGAACTGGTATTTAACCAAACACAAGACAATATTTAATTAGAGAATTGAGACCCATTCTGTTACCCACCCCTCTTCTAAATATTAACCAAGTCAATTATGTTATCTAGCCAAAGCACAAAAAGCAGCTTTATAAAAAACCTTCTTCATTGATGCCATATGGATTTTACACGAGCTTTTGCCACAGAAAAGACACGACAAAACACATTGCACATAAATAATAAAGCTCACGCCATTAATTAAACAGCCGCATTTAATACTGACATAAACAAAAGACAAGGTTAGTTTATTATTTTTCCACGTACTTGCTAGTGCAACATAAAAGCACATTAGTCCCGTGTGTAGTGTCAGTAATTTTAAAACTAAATTGATTATTTATGCAACCCATGCCATTAGTACTATTATTTTTATTATGGAAGTTTAACTTTGCGAGTTTAAATCTCGCTCCATCAACTGCTTCTGCCAATATTTTGATACAATATGACCCACATTTCCTTTTGGAAAGGACAAGACAGGACTTATCAGGGTCCTCTAAGCAGGTGTCGCCCGAGACTAAATAGCGTTGAAGGAACCCACACTGTGCTAAACCCATCTCTCCATAACGGCCCAATAAAAAAGAACCATATGCATGTTCACCTTCGGTAAGTTGGCTATGATTTTAACTTGCTCTAGATAGTCAAGACTGATTGTCTTTTCAGCAGCCCACCACAGCATAATTTTAGGAAAATCAAAAGGTCTTAGCTAACACCAACTTAAAAAGCCAATTGGTCTGGTGTTGGCGTTTAGCATTTTGCCTTTGCCAATCTTTTTTTAATGCGTTTGTGAATCTTTATCAGAAATATATGATGAGGGTTGAAAAACAGAGGCTTGCAAAGATAAATAGAGAGGGATGAATAAATACATAGCATTGGATAGGCAGGCAGGAAGATAAACAAACAGGACGATTCCATAGATAGACATGTTTGCATAGGTAGGTAGCTAAACAGAGAGGGCTGCAAACAGAGAAGAAAAATATTGTTGCCTAGACAGAGAAATGAATAAATGAGATGGATGGCCGGCTGGATGGGATGGATGGAGATACAAAGATGGATATAGATAGGGTTCCACTGATAGATAAATGAATAGATAGATATCTGTTATCATAGCATTGAGTTACCAGTTTTTAAAACTTAACTGAAAGAAGCTTCCTATGGAAGCTATGCATAAAACATGCAATGTGACTGGACAGTTGGCCTTTTAAAAAATAAGATACCTGAGGTAACTTGCTTAAAGTGATGTTAATTATTGAAATGATACAAAGAGCATTGAAAACAAGGAAGCGATTATACGGTGAAAGCTAATTTGGTGCATCAATTGTACCGATTATATTTTAATAATTTTAACAATTATCAGTTTTTCTTGTGCAAATGGTAATGGCTTTTGGCCGAAAGAATTTACGGCATAGCAAAACTCCCGCAGTATGATCATTGTTCGTCTATCTGTGAGCCCATGAGGAAGAGCAGTACCAGGCAAGAAACGTGCGTCAACTCTCAGTGATATTTATGGAAATATGCAAATGCTCCTGTAAGATTTAAATGTTATGCTAGACGAATAAAAGGATGTTTTTGTACAGGACCTTGACAACTTCAATACAGTGCAAATACGATGGAGATGTTTCATTTATAAGCTCTGGGAAGCAAACAGACAGACTTAGCACAACAGTTACAAATGATGAAGACAATCCTATGATGCAGAGCCAACACTTGAGTACTGTATTCAAAACTGCCATAACTACAAAAACATAACAAAAGGAACATCCCACAGATAACGATTTTGACAGATACCTTGTTCTATTTATTTTCTCGTTTTATAATAGCACAAAGAAATACATTATAAAAGGATAGAAGCACAAAAAGCACAGTCTCATTCTTGAATATCAAACCCACTATAAAATGAAGTACTTACAACTGAGGGGAATAGGAGAAACCACCTTCCCAGTTCCAGCCATCCTCTCCTCTGGTCAAGCCAATCCAATAGTGCTTATCTCTTTGGTAACGTTGGAGAATAGCCTGCAAAATTAAAGTCGAAGAATGAGTATTTTATTTAATTTGTGGCCTGGCTCGCGCTTAGTTATTTAATTCCCTTTTATTTAGAGTCCATGGTCATTCGGCTAACAGGCAGGGAATACACATATTTTAAAAATTTAAGCATTTATGAAGAGGAAAGTAACCGCTGGTGCTCCACCACAACCTATGTCTATTTTTCAGAGCAGTGATTCTTAAACTGGGGTCCCCAACAACTAGTCATGGGGTCCAACATTGTTTAGAAAATTTAAATGTAATATTAACAGATTAATATAATATATAAAAATGAAAAACCAAAACTAACAATGAAAAACGTTTTGGAAATGTGAAAGAATTTAAAAGGCAAAAAAATGAGTTTGTATCCTTAGCTTCATTCATGAGAGCAGTGCACGTACGTACAGCAAACCGAATGTAGCATGGAGAATGGGTAGCTCCATTAAAAAGAGCATGCATTAGGAGCATAAAAAGTGATATGTCTAACATTATCGCTTTGTCTTTTAGAACTAAAACTGTAATTTAGAAAAGCTTAATGTTCACATTAAAATTACATATTTCTATACTTAGTTGTGAATTAAATAAAATATTTTATTTGTGAACTTGTTTTAGGTTTCTGAAATCTTGCGGGTGTAAATCACAGGGGTGCCGCTCGCATCCGTTTGTGGGTACAGACTTGCTTTGGTGACCTGCATTTCGTGGACCGTGTGGACTTGAGGAGGTAAACGCCGATTTGGGCCAGCAGGGGAGCAGAGGAACATCACGAGTGGGACTGTGAGGACCAGCCTGCACAGCGCGTCCATCACCGCCGCAGCTGGGGCCTCTTCCCGCCCCCTACCGCCCTGTATATAATCATTGGCACGTCCGCGTTGCGCGGGACGCGCTCGGGACTAGCCGGGCTAAGTCCCGGCAAAGGGCAGGCCGTCTAAGGCCGTCCAAGGTCGTACGAGGCCGGGCTGGGCCCCCCTCATTCAACTGCAGGTCCCTGTTGTATCCTTTTATGAACTCTCTCTAGCATACCTTCGTATTGGCATTGTATGAGATTGTATGATTCTCATTCATGTGTTAAAGTCCTAAAGAACCAGCCATTATGTCTCTACGATCCTGGAAGGACAGAAATGTAACCCTTTCGTCGTCGGGAGGGGTGCTTACTGGTACTCTGGACCAATTCTTTAAACGGGCTATGTTATGGTATGTTATATATTGATTCGTAACACGCACTGTTAGTCAAGACTGTCCTGGCGCGGAAGAGAGACCTAATGTCAGCTGAGAACAGGGGAGCTAGAACGCTTGCTGAAATAGATGAGTTTTGAGAAGTTTTTTTAAACTAGTCAGGTTCGGCATGTGCCTCAGAGCGTCTGGTAAGTTGTTCCACAAAGAGGCAGCTCTAACCGCCAAAGATTGGCCACCTAGACGAACCTTCTTGAACCTAGGAATCACCATATGTTTGAGGGTGGCCGATCGCAACTGACGTGTTGGCTGGTAGAACGCAAATCTGGCCTTTAAGTAGAATGGGCATGGGCCATGTAAAGCTTTGTGGGCCAGTACCAGGGCCTTGAAGCGCACTCTTTGGGCGACAGGAAGCCAGTGGCGCTCGCAGAGCTGCTTGCGCACACTTAGCCTCCTGGGGATATCAAAGAGGAGCCTCACTGTCGCGTTCTGGACCACTTGCAATTTGCGAATCAGAAAGTCTGGGGCATTAGAGTAGTCCAGGCGTGAGAGTATAAGTGCCCTGGCTACTGCTTCTTTTGCAACTTGGGGGAGGAGAGGGAAAAACTTCCTGAGGGTGGTAAGGGTGCCAAAATATGTACCCGCCAGCCTCGTGATTTGTTCGCGAAAGCACAGATCAGCTCCAAACCCAGTCACCCTTGGGGCATGGTGATCCTATGGACCAGAGTGATTCTTTAAAGGCCAATGGGAATTGGCCGTACAGGAGTATTTCAGACTTGTCCTCATTACACTTGAGGCTGGCCCGGGCAAGTCAAGCAAATACCGAGGACAGGCATTGCTGGACACCCTCCGTATGAAGGTCACCCTCGTCCCATGTGAAGAGAAGTTGGGTGTCATTGGCGTAGGCCATTATTTTGGCACCCAAACTCTCCGCCAGGTAGATGAGAGGGGTCATATAGACATTAAAAAGCAGGGGGCTCAAGGTGGACCCCTGGGGGACTCCTGTTTTCATCTTATTATTGGATGAGTGGAAGGGGGGCATCCATACTTGTTGGGCTACAACAATTATTGAGAAAGAAATAGCCCTCACAGAGAAGCGCTTATCCCTGGATCTTATTACGGGGAAGCGCTCGTCATTTGGTCCAATTGGGTCAGTGGTCTCTCCCGAACCGCTAAGTCAACCAGACCCTTTGGTTACCCCTGGAGGTAGTGCAAGTCCCATGCCGGCAGCCACTGATGATGTAGTGGGCTGCTCTATTTTGAACTTAACTACAACCAGTACGGATTCTAGTAGTTCCAATATAGGAGTATTAATTTCTCACTTAACACAAAGATCATCGCCTTTAGCTCAGAACCAGGGGCCAGCAGCTACCACTACACATAACAAAAGAAAAAGAGGGGGTGGTTCTTCGAAGGGGGGTCCGGCAAAAATTCTAAAGAAAAATACTAAAATCCAGGTACCTTATGTTGCCGTTCAGCCCCCTAGCCGGCCTAGGGCCCCAATAGTATCCACAGAACAATCCCCCTTTTGCGGTTTACATGATGTCGGGTTCCTGGGTAAAATAGAAATTTTGATCAATTCATTGATGTTACCTCTCATGGAAAGAACTAGGATGATCAATTCTAATTTAGACCAAATTGAGAAACAAGTTGTAGCAAACTCAAATACATTGGATAATCTGGTAAGAGGTATGGATAGCATAAAGGTCCCAGACACTACTTCTAAGGTTCTGGTATCTGGCAATGGCTCTAGGGTGGCTCTACAAGCCACTATGGCCAAGCCTAACACCCAGGTTAAAAAATCATGTCTGAAGTACCCCCCTGTAGGTAAAAATCTCCTGGGTAATAACAGGGCTGGGGGTATGGTGGTAGGCGTGGAGCCTAGAACGCAGACTGCATCACGCGTATTAGATGCAGGTAGAAAGTCTAATGGGCATACCACGCTGGAGAAGGAGGTCTCTAAACAGAGTCTCCCTTGCATAAATCTCCCCCCAGAGTCTGGGCCATATACGATCATATTGGTGGGAGTACGAGCATTAGGGGAGGAGTACATAGAATCACATAGGGAGTTGAAAAACAAGGTCATCTACTGGCTCAACAAGAATAGAACTCTTCTCCCCTATTCCAACACAGAGATATTAGGAGTTAGAAGGGTGAGCTGGGTGGGACACAGCCCCAAGGACTTAGAGGGAGACTGTGTCGTTGTGAATTTTAGAGATCCCTGGGGGGTTGATTACATCCGAAGAGAACCTAGGTTTGGGAAAGTGGGTGATGTTCAATCATTGAGCCTTGTTTACTTTTATCCACGCGCTAACAGTGGTCCATCCTACCCCCAGTTTAAATCCCGTCGGGGAAGACCCTATGGAGTAAACCCCCTTAATCGGGTGGTGCATTATCTCCCCCTGTCTAATAGGTTTGATCCTCTTACTGATTTAGAGGGGGTGGATTGACTTACGAACGAATCAGGTGGTTAAGTTTTGCCTGAGCAATCTGGAAGCCTTGAATTGGAGGAGGGTTTTCTGGGGGATGTAGTCGCTCTCGGAGGCGCTACTGTACCTTGCAATATCATAGTGAAGGACCGGGTGGGTCAGGAGGTTAGTACTGACATGGGAAGGTCTCCTCCGGTCTCCATAGTCAGTGACCCCCCGGGTAGAGAATCGCCAATGGAGGTTGAGTGGTCTCCAGAGTTCAACCCGAGCGTGTTAGCCCAATCTCAGTTGGCAAGTCAGGACGCTACTCTCAAAATAGTCTCAAGGAACATTGCAGGGCTGTAAATTAAAGTAGAAATAGGTGAGTGGACAGACTTTGTGGATACT
The DNA here is from genome assembly GCF_964263255.1 of Lissotriton vulgaris. Classification (NCBI taxonomy): domain Eukaryota; kingdom Metazoa; phylum Chordata; class Amphibia; order Caudata; family Salamandridae; genus Lissotriton; species Lissotriton vulgaris. The sequence continues at coordinate 93,879,568 of NC_141695.1, forward strand.
CAGGATATCTTAGCTTTCCAGGAGAGTTGGGCCACTGACCCTATTCACCCTCTGGGGCATCTTAATTTTTATAAACCCGTCATTAGGGGTAATATAAGTAGAGCGTCAGGTGGCTTAACTATTTGGGTAAGGCATTCTCTATAGGCCCACAGAGGTGATTGTATATAACCCAGATATTCTTGGGATAAAGCTCACCAGTCCTAACCACCGGGAGATCTACATTGTTAATGTTTATGCCTGTGGCCTCCCTGGAGGGTGGAGACCGGCGATTATTAATGAGCTTGATTCTCTACCTAACTCTATGAGGAGGGACAAGTTTGTATTCGTGGCTGGGGACTTAAATAGTACCTTTGAGCCCTTTAGGGGGGACGGGGAGGTTTGTTTATGCTGAAGAAGATACGATTTGGAATGTCCCATCTCTTGAAGTGGAACCAATTAAGAAAGTGACTGAGGCTGCACTACACAGGATGGGATTCTGCCTTGAGTGGGGCTGAGAGTAGTTAATGGTCGATCTCTTTCCGACAAAATTGGCAGGGCTAGATTCGACAATGGTATTAGAATGAGTCGAATTGATTATATACTAATTAAAGTTGAATGTTGGTCTTCTTTGGAGGATAAATTAGTTTCCGCCCGTCCGGAGAGTGATCATAATCCACTGGTTCTAAGCTTAAAACTAGAGAGTAGTTCAGTGAGCATCAGAGCCACTGAGTGCGCTACAGCTGAGGCCAACCTAACAAATGATAGGTGTAGGGTGCGATGGAGCAGGGTAGTGGAAGACCCTACAGTTTTGGCCAGGATTTCTATGAAGTTTTAACCACATTGCATGCCATTCAGGTATTATGGCTGATCCCTTGGATAATCTGGCGCATATAAGCGTACTTCATGAGCAGCTTTTTAGCACTCTGAAAGTCCTTTTTTCCAAAAACACCAAGTACAAGAAAATCTCGGCTCCAAAATCGGGCCACAAATGGTATAAGAAATTGTGCCCTCTGGCACATAGCGCCCTGATTAAAGCGCTAAAAACCTGTGTTAATGCAGACATTAGGAAGGCAAGGCTTGAGTACAAAAAGACTCAGAGAGAGGCCAAGAGAGAATGGAATGACCGACATTGACAGGACCTTTACGAGGCTAGCAGGTCTTGTAATCAGACTAAGTTTTGGCAATTTGTCAAATGGGGAAGTACTCCGGAATTGCAAACTCCATCAAATCATGTAGCAGCGGATGATTGGGTTGATTATTTTGAGTCCCAGTTTAGGGGTCCCGAAATAGATACTGCTTGTGGCCTTGCTGTAAGTACCCCATTGTCAAGGACGCTGTGTCCCCACACAGTATTTGAGAACAAAGATGCAGACATTGCATTGGGTCTGGTAAAAGCCGGTAAGGCCTCAGGCATGGATTGTATCCCGGCAGATTTATTTAAGTATGATCCAGTGAACTGGGTACCGTATATTTCCATACTAGCGAACGCAATCGCTAATGGGGCCCGATTCCTGATTCTTGACGGGGGGCCAAAATATTACCTATATTCAAAAAAGGGGACCGTTCGGCCCCAAGGAACTACCGCCCCATTAGTCTAATAGATGCAATCCAGAAAATTATAGCTAGGATGGTGTTGGCCAAAATTCAGGTCTGGATGGAAGCTGAGAATATTTTATCCTCTATGCAGGCGGGTTTTAGATCCTGCGTCAGTACAATCGACCAGGTGTTTAGATTTATTCTTATTTACTGGAAGGTGGTGTCCCGGGGTGATGGAACAATTTATGCTGCATTTGTAGACTTAAAGTCTGCATTCGATCTTGTACCCAGAACCAAGCTATGGGAGGCTTTGGGATCCATGGGTATGCCTAGTGATCTTTTGGATCTGGTAATAAGACTGCACGAGGCAAACTTCGCGCAGGTTAGATGCGGTAGGCAGGGGCAGGTTACACAGAGATTTCTAGTCACTCGTGGAGTCCGCCAGGGGTGTGTACTTGCACCAACCCTGTTTTTATTATTTATCAACAGAGTAGTGCAGTATTTTGCAGACACACCAACAGATGCCCCTGCATTAGGTGGCACAAAGTTCCCACTCCTCATCTTTGCAGATGACACCCTTATCCTTTCCAAAACGCAAAAGGAGCTTCAAATTGCACTAAATAAATTTGAGGAGTTTTGTAAACATAATGATCTTCAGGTCAACGTAAGCAAGACCAAATTCATGGTGCTTACGAAAAATAGGCCGCGAGTGGGTTATGTTACCTTGAATGGCATTGGGTTAGAGCAGTGGAAGTGATGACCTATCTCGGGGTCATCACTTCCACCTCCACTCGCACCCTTTGCAAAGAAAATCCAAGACCTTAGATCTATAGTTGGTTCAGGTAATCTCCCCTGGTTTAAGAATGTAAAATCTATATTGGAGAACATGGGCCTTAGCCAGTTGTGGTTGGCCCCTGGAAATAATGCATTCTCTCCAAAAAAGATATTTAAGGAACTGTATTGAGCGGCCCACAGACATCAGACTATTGTCCAGTTTGACTCATCCTCTCTGTCTGGTAGGTTTCTGGATCACAAGCTCGACCCTTCGTTGATAGGAAGTTTTACCACCAGTTTAGAGTTGGGTCGTTACCACTGAGATCCTTTACAAACAAATGGTGGGGTCAGTCTAAGGACACTTATCCATGGTGTAGAGTCCAGAAAGAGTCAATTGGCCATGTTTTCTTTGTCTGCGCAGCCTACCTAGCCCCTTGAAGAAAATGGTTAAAACCAATCTGTAATAACCTGAGAACACGGGTGGGACAGGAAGCCCTATGGTTGCTGAGGACGAACACATCTGCCCCAGTGGCCATAGCTGTAGCAAAATGTTTGGGTTGGATATGGATCATTAGAACAAGGCACCCGTCTGACACCTGTTTGTCGTTTAACTGACCGTTTTCAATTGTAATGTATCTTTGGTACGTCTTTAAGCGTTGATTTAATATTGTTTTATGTATCTTAACTTATTACCTTGTATGTTTGGTTTAATGTATTGCGTGGTATGAAGTGTGTTCTGAAATCAATGGCTAACTAAAATTTTTACGTGTTTTTAAGTAGGGTATATGCTGTAATCAGTTAAAACACAGTGTTTTAGGATTGTCTTTTATGATGACATATATCGAAATAAAGACGTATGAACTGAACTGAACTGATATGTCCAACATTATCGATTTGTCTTTTAGAACTAAAACTGTAATTTAGAAAAGCTTAATGTTCACATTAAAATTACATATTTCTATACATATTTGTGAATTAAATAAAATATTTTATTTGTGAACTTGTTTTAGGTTTCTGAATTCTTGTGGGTTGTTCTGAGGTCTAAATCACAGACGTTGCCTATGCCTGGGTCCCCGACTTCCAGTAATGACTCAGGTGGGTGCTGGGATTTCTGTAACAATTCAGTGGGGGGCCCCTAATCCAGACAAGTCAAAAAGATAAAAACCACTGTTCTGGAGCATTGGTGTCTGCAGGGTGATAAGACTGACTACATGACAATCTAAAATATCCAGCAAGCAAGAGAGGCTTTGGTAGCTTATTTTTGAATAATGCTCACACTGTATAAATGAATGCCCCCATTTATGCTAATTTATTAATTTATTTATTTTTGCGATTTTTAAAGCGCTGCAATTACCCAGGGGTGTCTCGGCGCTCTAGACTAAGATATGACGACTACGGTGTAATTACTGTGAGAACAGCCATGTCTTCACTTGTTTCCTGAAGATGATGAGGGTGGAACTGGTTTTGATGTTGAGGGGAAGGGAGTTCCACAGTTTTGCGGCAGCAATCGTGAAGCATCTGTCTCCCCAGTTGACCCTTCTTGTTCTGGGGACATTGAGCAGATGGGCAGTGTTGGAACGAAGTGATCTAAGGGTAGTGTGAGGTTTGAAAGTGTTTTTAAGAAATTAGGGTCCGACATTGTTGATTGCTTTATATACAATGCAAAGGGTTTTGAATTTTGTGCGGCTTTTGATAGGGAGCCAGTGCAGCTGCTTTAGGTGTTCAGAAATGGAACTGAATTTAGGGATGCCTAGTAAAACTCTTGCGGAGGCATTCTTCACCATCTGGAGTTTGGAGATTACTTTCTCCTGAGCATTCAGGAGGAGGGAATTGCAGTAATCAGTGCGTGAGAACACCAAAGTGGAAATGAGTGTTTTCCCTGCAGCTTTGGGGAGGTAGGGGAGGAGTTTTTTGATCTTCCTCAGAGTGTTGAAAGATGAAGAGACCACTGAGTTGACATGGTGGTTGAAGAGGAGTTTGTCATCAAAGATGACTCCCAAGTTTCTGACCTTACTGACTGGTTCGGGTGGGGTGCCCATTTCCTCCGGCCACCATTGTGGGGACCATATTGGTTGAACTTTGCCGAACAGCATCACTTCGGTCTTTGTGGAGTTCAGCTTCAAGCAATTTGTGGACATCCAGTTGCTGATGGCTCTCATTCCATCTTTAAAATTTGCTGCTATTTTGGTGCCGTCCTTGTGTATGGATAGCACCAACTGGGTGTCGTCGGCATACGTGGTTAAGTTGATGTTGTAAGCCTTGATTACTCTCGCTAAGTCCGAAACATATATATTGAAGAGGGTCGGGCTTAGCGAGGAATCCTGTGGGACTCCACAAGGAAGGGCAAAGGTAGGGGATACTAATGTTCCTAACTTTACTGCCTGTTTTCGATCTGCGTGGAAGGATGTAATGAGGTCTTTGGCTTTGTGTTTGATGCCAATGGCTTCGACACGGTCGATCAAGGTGTCGTGATCGACCGTGTCGAACGCTGTGGATAGGTCCAACAAGAGGAGGATGGCTGCTCCTCCGCTGTCCATGGTCATCCTTATTTCATCTGCTGCTTTTAGTAGGGCGGTTTCTGTCCCGTGTCCCTGTCTGAAACCGAACTGGGTGTCATCTAAGAGTTCGTTGTTGTGAATGTATTCAGACAATTGTTTGTTCATAATAGACTCACATATTTTAGCGGGGAAGGGGAGTGATGCAATAGGTCGGTAACTGGAAGGTGAAGAACGGTCGAGTGAAGGTTTCTTAAGCAGGGGTTTGATTATCGTATTTTTCCATATGGCTGGATAGATGCCACTGGAAAACATGGAGTTACAAATGCTGGCCATGGGCGGTGTGATAATATCTGGGATGGTGTTGAGAATGGAAAGGAGCCTGATTTGATGGATGAGATAAGTTTATGAATGACATGTGGGTGTGTAGTGTTGAACTCTGTGAAGCTCGGTACATCCGCGTGTGATGGTAAGTTGGTAGCTTTGGTTATTGTCTCTTTAGGGGAAAAGTCCTTAAAGATGGACGTGACTTTTTCAGAGAAAAAGTCTGCTAGTGCGTTGCAGAGGGTTTGGGAGGTATCTGTTGGTGGGTTTGGAGGTGCTGCAAGGTGATTAACTACTTGGAACAGTTTTTTCATTGTGCATTTGGCTTGGTTAATTTGAGTGGTGTAGTAGTTAGTTTTTTCGGTCAATATCAGCTGTTTGTAGTTATGAAGGGCGGATTTGTAGGCTATTTTGTCCACCGAGTGATAGTGTTTGCGCCAATGGCGTTCTAGGTTTCGGCAGTGTTGTCTTTGGAGTCTGAGTTGTTCGGAGAACTAAGGGGCAGAGGGAGTTTTCCTGTTATATTTTGAAGTTCTGGCTGGGGCTAGTGTTCTGAATGCCTCTTCTAGACAGTAAGTATAGTTGTTTGCTGCGGTGTCTGGGTCTGTCACTGCGCTAGATAAGGTATTGGTGAGGATCTGTGAGAGTTGTGCTTGATCGATGATTCTCCAATCTCTGGTGTTTTGATAAAGATTAGGAGATATGTTTTTGTGTAGGAGGGGTCTTACTTTGATGTTAAATGTGATTGCGTAGTGGTCAGACCATGTTAGTGGTAGAATTTTATTTAAAGTGATGTCTGGGTTGTTTGTAAAAATGCCGTCAAGTGTATGTCCCGCTTTGTGAGTGGGAGAGGAAACCAATTGTTTCAGTTCGACTGCTGATAGGTCATTGATGAGCTGGGCGGTGTCGCTGTCAGTTAGGGATTCAAGATGAAAATTGAAGTCTCCGAGTAGGGTGAAATGTGTGTTTTCAGCGGCTAGTTCACTTAGTAGGTTTAGGTTTGCCAGGAATGTGGAGCGGGGGCCTGGTGGCCGGTAGAGTAACGAGCCGGTTAGTGATTGATTACTGGCTAGTGTGACTGTGAAGGCAAGAGCCTCACATTGTGCATGCTGTAAGTCTGCAGCTTTAACTTGGAAGCTGTTACGGTAGATTAACGCAATCCCACCGCCTTTTTTGTTTGCTTTGCGATCCTGCCTGTGGATGCAGTAATCTTCTGGTATAGCAGCTTTGAAATCCGGCCCTGAAGCTTCGTCTCCCCATGTTTCCGTGAGAAAAAGGAGGTCTAGAGCATAGTTCGTGATTAGCTCCATTATGTCTATTTTATGACATGGTAGGGAGCGGATGTTGATAAGTGCCTCTAGTATAGGTTTGGGTTGTATGTTTAGGGATCTGGTTTTTGTGCAGAGCATGCAGGTAAAAGGTCCTCCGACCGGGTCGGCATATAAACATTGCGGCGGGTCGTGAGCCTTCAGAAAGGTATCATTTAGTGCCATGAGTTCGCTAGAGGTGTATTTGAGCCGTGGGTGTGGGAGAAGGGCAGGGGGGGTGGCCCTTGGCTCTGTCCAGGCGCGGACGGGTGCAGAAAGGCAGGGCTCAGGCTTGACTCCGGCGCGAGTCCGGCGTGCCCGCTGTGCTCGTCCGCTGCGCTGGACGGGAGGCATCGCTTTTTAAGCTGTGTCTCAGGCCGACAACTAGAGAGCTAACCTCCTGGAACCGGAAGTGAGGATAGAACACTTCCGGCTGGCGCTTACACCCTCCACGCTAACTGGACTTCCAGCGGTGGTAGGGGAAGATGCCTGGGCGGGAATATACAGGTACAATAATCACCAATACAATTTTTGTGCTCAAAGTAGTTCGTGAGTTAAAAATGCATAAATTTTGACATGTATTTTTTAAAATTGTGCGCAGCGCTCGCTTGGAGCCTCTTGTGATCAGGCTAATTCTGCGAGGGGGCTGGTGAGAGGAGCTGGTGCTCGGCGGTCAAGCTTTGGAACATTGGTTGCAACATGCCATTTTGTGATTGAGATATATTGACAACCTCTTTGTGCTGTGGTATTGCACAGAAAGGGAGGCAAAACAATTTCCGAAGGAATTCAATGGAAATGACCTCAACCTAAATTTTACAGCCAAAATAAGACCTACGTCTGTAGACTTTTTTAGATGTTAACATTCAAATTCGAAAGGAAGGTCTAGAAACCTCTATATTTAGAAAACCTACTGCAGGGAACATCATATTACGCACGGGTAGCTTTCATCCTGGTCCTTTAATTAGGAGTATTCGATAACACTGAAGAAGGCGACAAGCGAAACATGTTTGTTTTTGCACAAGTTCAGATAATAAACTAAGGACTCAACCACATGAGTGCCTCTCATTTGGATTGATTGCCTAAGGGTATATGGAGCTACTATGAATAACGTGGGCACAACCCAGCGACAAAGTGCACACAGAGACCTATAGATGCCAACAGTACAGTGAGTCTTCACTGTTTATGAGGAGAAAATCATAATGAATGGGAAAACAAAAATCGAGATGAAATCATACAGAACCAAAGGCATTAGGATGAAATAAATTCTTATGAAAAACAGTGCAAGACTCACCAGAGAAAAAGTAGTGCATTTAACTAATCCTCTGGCAAACATTTTGACCGCAAGGAAAACAGTTGTTGAGTCCCTATATTCAAGTCAGTAAAGAACATTTGTCTAAATGACCCAAAGGATTACCTTAAAAAAGAAACATTTAGCTAAGATTTTACTGGTTTCTTGGCCAACATTCTCCTTATGCATGTAAAGATGTCAAACTATGGGGGAAAATGTTATTTTGATGGGCAGGCAAACAGCTGCAGAAAGCCTCCCCTCTGATATGTTCTCTAGACTTTCTAGAGACACAGAAATCGGATTACTAGCCCCCAGCACCAAGGACTTAGTCAATGTCCCATACTTATCCATTACAAGCAGGAAGGCAGGTGGGATTAGTGAGAAACTTGCAGAGAGACAAATTATCCACCAGATATATTGTTAACAAAGTTTAAGAACTTTTTCTTCTAATGGATACTTCTATCTGCAGAATCCATACCTCTTGAATACATTCACATGCAACCCAGGATTGGAGGACTGATCAATAGTGACACCAGAAAGTCCTGGAACACACACCAGGTGAAATAACCCTCTCTCCTCAACCACAAATCTGGGCAGCAGTGCTTGGCGAAGGAGTGATGGAATGAACAAGTAGCTGCTCTGCAGAAACTCCCCTAGCCAAGGAAGATGTGGAGGATTTTTCTCTTGTAGAATAAGTCCTAACTTCCTCAAGGAGCACCTTCAAGATCTCTGCACAGTTCTCTTTAGCAGGGTCAGGTGGGAGAAAAAGGATAGGAGTGTGAACTGATCCAAACAAAAGAGAATCCTCTCGGTAAGAAAAGCAGCTCTGGTTTCGGGCACAAGCAGATGTATGATAAAATACTGTGTACAGAAATATCGAGGCACAGTTATATTGTCAACAGAAATATTGAGTTTATATACTGTGCATGTAAATGACAAAAATATCACAAAACATAACAGGCCAGAATTAAAAAAGTAAGTATATCAAAGAGAGAGAGAGTGTGTGTGTGTGTGTGTGTGCCTGTAGTCCCCAATGAAGCCAGGGCACATATGGCATGTAAGTTAGGGGGTCCCCCAGAGTTTGCAGCACTGGTTGTGCCACCCTGGCTGGTATATGAGTAAAACAAGACTCCATTGCCTCACATTTGCATGCTGGAAGCAGTTTTTTAACTGCTGGTCCAACTTTGCCGTTTAAAGCACTGGCAAAGCCAGACTTCCCTCTGGTTATGTGTAGGTCACTCTATGGTAGGCCTATCAAGTCTTAAGGCAGAGTGTACCACATTCTATGAGCAGAACTTGTAATTTTACATGCTTGGGAAGTAAATCGCAGAACTGATGTTTTTACAGTGGAAAAGCGTGGTTACCCCAATGGTGAGTAGAGTTACACGCTACACCCTCAGCTGTGCTAACTCTGTGACGGCACAAAATCACGTGCATCATCCAAGGTATCAAACAACTTGTTACACTAAGCCTGCCTTGATTCTCAGGTCGAAATTAATGACACAAATTGCAGTGTGCAACTTTAGCAAAGTTGCCACTTTTTTTGCATTTTCCCCCCTTTTTTGCCTTTAGCCCCTTTTGCCCATGCTGTTTGCACACAGGATCCTATTTTTGAAACAGGTTTCTGTCCTGCTGGTAGACATGCTAACGACTGGCAGGAAAGGATAAAATATGGGTCTGTTCTGGAAGGAGGTGTCACCTTCCTCCTGAAGGAAGCCACATGGTTGTTGGCCCAAAGAGTGAGTTTCAAAGAAGAAGTCGCTTTTGAAGGGCAAATGGGTAACACTTGGGAGCTGCCCCATTGTCCAGGCAGACAGGCTGGTACTAGGGACAGGAGAGGGGAAACCAGTTGCCAAACCGGTTTTCTAAGGGCATGAAGACCCCTTGGTAGCACACCTTGGGTTGGGCAATGGAGCGCCACACTATGGGAGAGGGGTACTGCCATCTTGCAAGTGGAATGCCCATATGTCACACTTCGCAGGACGTGGTCTTAAGGTGGGTGGATACCTGGTAAGCCATAGGCTACCAACTGCTTCTAACCCTGAGGCCATTTCCTGAGCATAAGTAGGGCAGCCCTGGCACCCTGAACGCAGAGCTTGACTAGGCTGGACGAAGGACTGCCCTGCTGCACCGTGAAAGCAGCAAAGAGAGACTGCACCAGCATAGACTGTACCTGCTGAATCTGGTGGCTAGCAATGAGGAGAGAGAAAGTGCATGCTGTGTTCTGCTCAAGGAGAAGTCATCTACAGAGTCCAGCCAAATCTAAGGGTCATTGAGCTGACCTCCTGTTCAAAGCATGGGGGCAGAACAACCGAGAAGCTTAAAAATTGCAGACGAGTTCTCTGAGCCCGGTAGTGTCGTGGGAGTGGAGCTGGTACCTCCAGAAGGTGAGTTATTGACACAGGAAGGATTAGTCTGTGACAGTGATACTGGGCGACCAGTAGTCCAGTGGCAACTGGATGTCTGCAAGCACAACGAGGACTTCAAGGGATGGAGATTATGTGACCAGAACCGTCTCAACCCCTTCATAGCACAAGAAGTAGTCGCAGCAAGATCAGCATCAACTTATTGCACCCACATTTACCCTCTGAGCATCGCCAGCGTCCTTCATACTTTGCATCAGGACCACTTCCATAGGAAAGCCCGGGAAAGGATAAAAGTGCTTGGAACTTTCTGAAGACCACTTTCCCTGCTGAGGTAGCTCTTCCTGTGGTCCCTCGGACTGGCTGCCTACAGGATTGGTCACCTAGAGTGACTCCAAGTGATCGCATTCCAACTAGCACAAACTTTTTGGTGAGAAATGTAATAAGTGTTAAATTTGGGAAATCTGCCAATGCCTGTTTGCGGTTTAGTAAAATACCTTCATTTACTAAGCCTTGTAAATTCTACAACTCCGGAATCCTCAGATGGATCTTTTTTGCTGTGGCTTCTAAAAATACATAAAGTCTATTGATAAATTGGTGATGGATTTCTTTGGTGTCCTGCCGATTTATTCTTCAATTGTTTTGATGCTGTATATAGGCTTTAAATGTTTTCCCTTGTGTAAGACTTGCCACTCAGAGCCACAGCCACACATGGTTGAGCTGAATGTTTGCCAAATGAAAGCTAAAGGTCCTAAAGGCGATGGTAAGTTACATGTTGAGGTTGCACTACTGCACCATTTTATACATCCCATTTCCTCACAATCTTTTTGGCAATTTATTTAAAATATAAAAAATCACAAAACCAACAAAAGTAAAATGTAAATGAAAATAATAAAAATTATTTATTTTTAGAAGTAACTTAAAATGTAAGCAAAAATGTAAAAAATAAAGGCCACATTAACAAACCAAACTACACAATAGTAGAGAAAGTGTTGGACTTTCAAGGAGTCAGATTTTTCTTCTTTCTGCAACGTTAGCAACGTAAGCAACAGTAGGGAAAGTGTGGGAGTTTGGAGGGAGCCACGTTTACTATTCCCATACCAACATAGGCAAAAGCTGGGAAAATATTGGACTGAAGGTGTTAGATTTACTATTCGGATTACAATCTTAGCAATAGTAGGGAAAGTGTTTGAGTTTGGAAATGTCCTATTTACTCCTTCCACTCCAACGTCTATGTTCAGTGCAAGTCGTAGATTGTGTAAGAGAATCAGACAGAAGACCATCAAAGCCTTTGCCTCTTCTTTTGACAGACCACTGATGAGCCAGTCGTCCAAGTAAAAGTATACTTGGGGACCCTCTTGCCTGACAAAAGCCGAACCAGACCTAGGAACTTTGTATACATCTAAAGTGCTGACTTGAGGAGGAATGGTAGCACCTTGCATTGGCAGTTATATTTAGTTTCCAGTGTACTCAGATGTGAAAATATGCATTCTGAAGATCCTGGGATGTCAGGTAGTCATTTTCGTGGAGCATCACGAGGACTGCTTGGACATTATCATGCAGAACGTCTGTTTTTTGAGGATCTTATTGAGTACCCTGAGGTCCATTACAGGTCTATGTTGACCTATCTCCTTTATTATTGGAAGGAATTTGTAATAACATTTTTGATTCTTTTGGGCCTTCAGGTTTGCCTTGATCACTCCTTTGAGTAGATAAAAGAAAATCTCCTGTTGTAGCTCCCTTAAATTAAGATGACATTATTTTCTGAGTGGGCAAACAGGTGTTTTTTTAATAAGTTCCAAGGTATGACCAAAACGAGCAATCTGCTTCACCCTTCAATCTGTTTTATTGACTCTTATGCAGGGCAAAAGGAGAAATGTCTCCCTCCATCTGCTGAAGCAAAGATGCAAGGGGGCAGCTGGGTGAAGTCAACCACATATGCTATTGTCCTGGAAGAACGACTGGAATGCACTTCTTGTTCACAAAGCCCTCCACAACACCGGACCCGCCTACATGAACCACCGGCTCTCATTGCACGCACCCCAAAGAGCCCAGTGCTCAGCTCAGCACTCTCACAACCCTACCACGCATCAGGAAGGCGAGAACAGGAGGACGGTCCTTCTGCCACCTCGCCACCAAGTCATGGAACATGTCCCTCTCCACCTCCGACAGATACCAACACTCTCCTGAACGGCCTCAAGACCTGGCTCCTTGATGAATTATCGTTATCATCCAGGAGCTGCACCCCCCCCCCCACACTCCCCCAGCACCTAGAGACCCTCTCAGGTGAGTAGTTGCACTTCACAAACCCTTGACTGATTGATTGATTGATTGAAGCACAAGGCATCATAGGATTGGACGTCTCTTGACTTCTTAAAGATATACCTGCCTTTTTTGTCTTAACCCTGCTGATGCTAAGCCTATCAAAACCTGCTATTTTCCTTGACAATTCACACGCTAGGCAGTAATTGTTTTAATCATTCGCAACTTTAAAAACTGCTGTGTAATTCTGTTAGCGGGATGAGGATGGATAATAAAGTACAGCTGGGAAACCTGTGATGCACCGGAGTCCTTCCATCTTTTGCTGCAGGAACCTCCAATGCCACTGCCAATGTGGCACCCATATGATTACAACCAACCTAAGGATTCAATGTGTTTGGGTTCAAAGGGGGCATTCGACATGTCTCTGACCCAAATTTAAAAGTCAATGTTTTCTTTCCAAAGGATCCAAAGTGGTTGTGGCAAACATGCATTGTGGTACACAAACCAGTAGGGGGAGCGTTCACGGAAAATATATTTATTAACCTCTTCGTCGCTAATGACAAGGGTAAGTCGTCATGGACTTTCCATTGATTTCAATGGAAATTGCAGCACAAGAGTAATTGTACCTTAGCGCTAAAGGGGTTAACCTACAATGACACTTTGCAGAAAGACTATGAAACGCACAGAATTTTCTAGAGTTTTGCAGCGTTACTTGGTGCCCACCGGCATCCAGCACTGCTCACCAGTATCTACACATGCCTAAGTGAAGCGCTCATGCGGGCAACCATATAGGGAAACGGAATCCCATCACTCACACTATGAGGGAGGAGCACAGGGATGTTTTACAGGATCTCCTAGGATATACTAAAATCCAGAGTATGATGAGCTGTGGTGTACTATTCAGTAATGGGTGCAGTGTAAAAAGAACAAAAAATGTGAGATCAAAACTGGTAACTAAGAGAGAAATCTGTTTATTATATATCTCTTAGTGTCAGGGTTAAAAACAGTGCAAAGGCAGTTTTGAAGAAATAAACTGCTACTGTCACGTTAAGAGGGTCGGTCTACATGTTTCAGCTATTGATGACCGAAAGAGTGTCTAGCCTTCCGTAGGACCTAAAAAGTATAAGCAACTGTGTTTTAAGTGTAATAACAAAAAACTGTGTGTGATACACACGTGAAATGTAAATGAAAAAAATGGAAAGATACAACTTATCACACCAAATGTTTCATTTCAAGGTACATCATTGAACCTGTATGAAAAAGCACAAACAACATAGATGACGTGTTAGGATATTGGTATAGCAGTGTAAAAAGTAACTAGTAGCTAGTAATAAATACTCAATCTCCCCATCACAATAATGTGTAGCAACTCGTAAATACATTATAACTTACCAGTAATGTGCGGGTAAAGAACCTCACCTCACCTGGCCAATGCTCAGGACAAGAGGCACCACTCTAGAGGGAATTACACAAAACCAGACTTTATAAAACTATATAGGGTTCATGAGAGCATAAAGCTTACCTCTAACCCTGCGGGCAGATGTGATTGCCATAAGGAAAAGGGTCTCCCAAGTTAGAGGTTAGAGAGATGCTGTGTGTATGGCCAGAAAGGGTCCTGTATAAGGAGTACAAGGACTCCAGTAAGTTCCGCTGTAGGAGAAGGGAACCCTTTAAGAGGGAAAACCTTCTTCAACCCCATTAGAAAAGAGTGTCTAGCCTTCCGTAGGACCTAAAAAGTAGAAGCAACTGTGTTTTAAGTGTAATAACAAAAAACTGTGTGTGATACACACGTGAAATGTAAATGAAAAAAATGGAAAGATACAACTTATCACACCAAATGTTTCATTTCAAGGTACATCATTGAACCTGTATGAAAAAGCACAAACAACATAGATGACGTGTTAGGATATTGGTATAGCAGTGTAAAAAGTAACTAGTAGCTAGTAATAAATACTCAATCTCCCCATCACAATAATGTGTAGCAACTCGTAAATACATTATAACTTACCCGTAATGTGCGGGTAAAGAACCTCACCTCACCTGGCCACTGCTCAGGACGAGAGGCACCACTCTAGAGGGAATTACACAAAACCAGACTTTATAAAACTATATAGGGTTCATGAGAGCATAAAGCTTACCTCTAACCCTGCGGGCAGATGTGATTGCCATAAGGAAAAGGGTCTCCCAAGTTAGAGGTTAGAGAGATGCTGTGTGTATGGCCAGAAAGGGTCCTGTATAAGGAGTACAAGGACTCCAGTAAGTTCCGCTGTAGGAGAAGGGAACCCTTTAAGAGGGAAAACCTTCTTCAACCCCATTAGAAAATCCTTGAAGATGGGAATTCTGAAAAAATAGGTTTTCGAAGAACTCTTTTCTATAGGCAATAAAAGCTGCTAGGTGAACCTTTCTAGAGGAAAACTGCAAGCCGGATTTTACCAATTGAAGTAAGTATGGAAGAATGGAATTTTCCTAGCAAGGTGCAGGGTCCACGTTCTTAGATGACTATATGCATAATCTTTAATTTGAAGGCATAAGCGGGAGCTGTGGAAGGCCGCCTAGCCTCTTCAAGGATGGACATGCAGTCTTGCAGCAGATTCAATTGTCCATATTGCACTAGCTCAGGAGCAATGCTGTCAAGTATAAGAAGAGAGACTGGAGTGTCCCATCTGGCCTCCAAACTTTGTTAGCAGGTCTTAATTGCATGGCAGTTTGAGATGTGAACGGAAGGTCCGGATAAGGAGGCCTTTTAACCTCCATTGATGTGGCCACTCCTGATGTATGAGGATCATCTTGAGTGGGACAATTTGATGAGGACTGTCGCGATCAGTTGAATCGGCAGAAAAGTGAAGAGAAAGTTACTGGACCAGTTGATCCATGGGCATTTCCTCATGGCCTTGGTTGGAAGTACCTTGAGGAGAAGCCTTGGCATTTTCTGTTGTCTGTAGTGGCGCACAAGTCAATGGCCAAAGTTCCAAACCAGTGGAAGATTATTTGGATAATTTTGTGGTTTAAGACCCTCTTGCACTACCGGAAGTAGCTGTTAACATTCTAGCCTGTGTTTGACCTTCTCCTATTTATTTGGGAGTAGGGCGCGGACGCGCGCAGCGGCGCGCCACAGGCAAGCCCATCTGCGCCGGTCCATGCACGACCGTCACCAGATGCCAGGACCCCTGTATTTCTCCCTCTGGTAATTATTGCGGTCCTTATTAATATGGCTAGTCTCAGGTACTCTAGTAATGAATTATATGAAATTAATAACCCTCAAGCTAACCTTTCTGAGGCCTTAGTAGCAGAAATTGTCCGGTTTCCCGAAATCTCCCGCCTGGCCCTCCTTACTGGTCAAATCCTGAAGCCTGTACCTCTCCGTCCCAATCTGCCTAGTAGCACGGTTACTAAAGGACTTACTGCCATCTATCTCAATGTGCGGTCCATTTGTAAACATGCATTAGAAATATGGAGCTTGCTTAGTTTAGAAACTCCGGACATCTGCTTCGTCTCTGAAACCTGGTTACATGAGAATGCCACTCCCGATGTACATGTTGCCTTTCCTTCCGAGTACAACATCGCACGATTCGACAGGAATGACTCTAGGGGGGGCGGACTATTAATCGCAACCAACCAAAATATAAGTGTTGTCAGTGTGGAAAATCTTGTTTTTAATCGTACCGAAATGATCATATTCAAGATTAAAGGGCCCTTAAATAGCACCTGGAAGGGAGCCTTACTTTACTGCCCTCCTGGCACTAAAGGAGAGTTTGCCAACGAACTGCTTGAGATCATCGCCCCTCACGTTTTGACCTCTGAGAAATTTCTTTTGATAGGTGATTTTAATTACCATGCAGACGTACAGCTGAATGAGGATACTGGTAAATTAATTTCTAATATGAACACCTTAGATCTTGTTCAGATGATCTCAGGACCCACCCTTCAGGCCGGTCATACTCTTGACCTTCTTTTCTCAAATTACTGATATCATGGTATACCATTCCATCCCATTGCTTTTGACAGACCATTATCTGTTGAAATTTACCATTCCTATTGCTTTCACTGCTGGTTGAGCTGAGCCGCGGTGTTGCGGTGTTGCAGTGTCCGGAGAGGAGCGGGACTGCGGCAGTTTCTTCTCTGCGAACCCAGCGGAGCCTGTGCCCATGCCCCCACCCCACCGCGGACGTAGCACAGGACCGGACCGGGAGCGGGAGCGGCCAGCTGCGTGCGGCGAGCCGCGCATGGAGTGAGGAGTCCTCAGCCTCCAGGTGAGCTTGGAGCGAAGCTTTTGGAGCCATAGGGGGAGGCGGAATTGGAGGCAGGCAGACAGGCAGGCAGCTCGGAGCTCAGAGCTCAGAGCCGTTTTGTCCTCCTTGCAGCTCGTGGTGACTGCCTTAGCCCTAGGTCCTGCTGTCTGGTTCCCAGGGGCTCGCTAACTGAAATAACCGAAATTTGCAGCCTGTGTGGTGCCGAGAGCTGCTTGAGCTCGAGCGAGTTGTTTCCACCCGACCTCATCTGCAAACGTTCCCCGATCCCGCTCCCACTGAGAGTCACCGTTAGAGCCACTGTGAAGAGCATGGGGCGAGGGGTGAATTAAGGGGGTTAACTGTGCAAAGCAAAGCGCAGAAGAGGGACTACGGCTGAGCTACTGTGAACCGTGAACAACTGCCAACACCCCCAATACAGCCAATACAGAGGGTAGAGCAGTATAGAAAAGCGTACCTCCGAGACGAGAGCCGCGCAAGTTAATTCTGAGTTAATTCTGCCAGCGGTTGCCGGCGGGCGCCAGTTTGGCAGCTGGGTCATGTAGCGGGAGGTACCACTGTCGACGTAGGTGCCCCTCCTGCCTCGCTGGAATACTGATGGAGTACTGGTGGAGTACTGGCGTACCTGTAGTGGGTACTGGTTGCCAGCATTAAAGGGTAGAAGTTGAAGCTGAAGTTAAAAAGACTTATAGAGCGCTCGGTCACCAGTGGGTTTCATGGCCCTAAGGACGTGGACCCAGAAATGTGTAACGAAGATAACTAGGGTGAGAACGCTTGTGAGAAAAGGAAGGTCTTCAAGGCTTTGCGGAAGTCGTGGTAAGTGGGGGAACACCTGATGAGCAAAGGGAGGAAGTTCCAGAGGAGTGGAGCCAAGATGGAAAACTTCAGGCCACCCGATCTTTTCTTTTTAAAACGAGGAACAAAAAGCAGAAGCTGAGTAGACGAGCGTACGTCTCGTATGGGGGTGTAGGCTTTGATTTGAGATTTTGTATAAAGGGGTGCAGTACCCGCTAAAGCCTGAAAAGACAGACATCCCATCTTGAAGAGAGCACGCTCCTGAATGGGGAGCCAATGTAGGGTTTTAACGAGATGGGAGACATGATGAGATTTGGGAAGTTTGTAAAGAAGTCGGGCTAAATGATTTTGGATGAGTTGAAGACGACGGAGATCGTACCCAGGGATGCTGGAATACAGGACATTGCCATAGTCAAGTCGAGTCATCACCATGGCCAAAAGAATACGTTTAAGGGCTGATAAGGAAAAGAAACAGGAAATTTTGCGGATCGTACGGAGAGTTAAAAAGCAGGACGAAACGACAGTGCTAACCTGGGAATGCAGAGTGAGGTTGCTGTTAATTTTGATCCCTAGTGTTTTAACAGAGGGGGACGGTAAGGGGGAGGGACCAAGAGTGGAAGGCCAAAACTGAGGTGTCCAGGGACTGGAGCTGCCACCTGTAAGTACCAATTCGGTCTTATCGGGGTTTAACTTCAGGTGGTTGCAGTTCATCCAGTCCCTGATGAAAATCATGATCGACTGAAAATTGTGAATAGAACCAGGGGAAGAGGAAAGTTCAAAAATCAGCTGAAGGTCATCGGCATAGTTAAATACCGGGATCTCCATCTGCTGCAACGCAAATATATGAGGGAAAATATAGAGGTTAAAAAGATGAGGGGAAAGAGAAGAGCCTTGAGGCACCCTGCAATTAACATTGCGCGGAGACGCAGAAAAGTCTGCCAGCTGGACGGCCTGGGTGCGATTCTTCAGAAAGGAAGTGAGCCAGGCCAGGGCAGGTCCTCTGACGCCGGCGCCCCTGACACGCGTGAGGAGGATGGAATGGTCAACCGTGTCGAATGCAGCGGACAAATCGAGGAGAACCAAAGCCTGGGGTGTGTTCGCATCGCCCCCCCCCCCCCCCCCCCCTCCGAGCTTGTCCAAGATGGAAAGGACGACTGACTCCGTAGAGTGACAAGGACGAAAGCCAGCCTGACAGGGGGCTAAGAAGTGGCTTTCCTCAATGAAGGAGCTGAGGGATTTGGTGACGTGACATTCAAGGATCTTTCCCAGGAAAGGGAAGAGATAAATTGAGCAGAGAAGTGTGGCTCACTGGTTAGAGGAGGCAGACCCTGATGCAGAGGTCAGACCTGGGGCCAGGGTTCAATTCCCGACGTGGCAGGGTCTTGAGCTCATAATGTCCACAGACTCGATAATTCTCGCCTCGGTGCCTACTCGAATCGTGGGTTCACACTCTGCAACTCTGGGCAATAGCTTGCTTAATCTCCACTACGGCCCCACCGCGATGGGATGCCTGGTCTTCACCTTGGGGATGCCCATTAGGGGTAATCTTGCAGGGAAAGACCAAGACAGGTTACCAAAGCAAGCGCCTTGAGACCTTACGGATATAAGGCGCTATATAAGAGCGTATGATTTACGATTTATTTATTTATTTAGTTGGGAAGAGAGGAAGGGTCCGCACCTGGCTTCTTAAGAATATGAATTATAGTGGCGGATTTATGCACGTCAGGGACAATACCCTGACTAAGAGAATCATTCAGGAAAATTAAGGGAGGTAAAGGAAAGGCAGACAAGATCACTCTCAAGATGTATGCCTGGCAGATATCAGAAGGTGATCCTGATTTGACCTTAAACAAGCAGGTTAAGCAAAGTCTCCCTGGTAAGCAGATGAAATTGATCTAAAAAAACAGGGTTAGGCGGAGGTTGGGGACATTGGAAAGAGGGAGAGGGAGAGGGAATATTGAACTTAATGAGTGCGATTTTCTCAATAAAGTAATTATTTGTATGTTCTCACTAGACTGTTTTTGATCGTTTTGTTCCTTTGGAACGAAAACAATGGTTTGGGTAATGGAACAGTCAAGCCACTATTGACAACCTTCCAATTCCGGTATACAACATTTTTGATTTTGTTGCTTAGGTTAGAGTACTGGCTTACAAAGACAATCCTGTCTTGAGCTTTATTGGCCTTTTTATTTATGTCTAATAATTGTTCCCGGTCATAAAATCTGGCACGTTTTAAAGATTGTTTAATTAGTTTTTTGGGGTATGCCCTCTCCTGAAGTTTCCTTTCCATGATTTCTGCATGTTTGTAAAAATCGGTTATATTCGTACAGTTACGTCGTAAACGTAAACATTCCCCAAATGGGATGTTATTTTTCTGGGCTTTCGGGTGGTTGCTTTTACACTGTAAGAGAGTGCAATAATGGCATGTCTAAACCCTTCAGACCCTCCACTGAATGGTAGACTGATCAAGTTCCTCAGAGCATTTTCAAAACTTTTTTAAAAGGGTCAGAGAATTGGCAAAGGAGGAACATGACAAACCCATTGCATTGAATGTTAATAATGAATTTTAGAAGCCTTACGAATAGATGAAATGTATGTATTGTTCAATTCTTTTTAACTTATTTAATATAACATTGGTTTTTCTTTATTTTTCTACTCTCTCGTTTTAAATTGTTATGGTTTTAATTAACTAAACAATAAACATAAAACTTGAAGACATTCCTATTGCTACCTCCGAAGTGGCTCTCAAAAATGAATTTGTATTTCGCAGACCTCTGAAAAAAATTACCCTATCCCCGTTTTCTAAACACTTCCACTTTGATCCGATAGCTCCCTCTATGAGTGCTAGTAGAGCAGCACATCACTTTGATAAAGCCATTGAATCTACATTGGATAAAATTGCCCCTTGGAGTAATGTTAAACATAAGATCAGAAAATCCCCATGATTCACTGAACAACTAAAAACCACTAAATCCTTAACGAGAGCTGCTGAGATAAAGTGGTGGAACAGCAAAGAGCAGGTCGACCGCAAGGCATACAAAGTATTGCACACTAGTTATATGTGCAATATAAGGTCGGCAAAGCGGACGTTTCTTGCGGAGCGGATAAATAAAGCTGAGAACTCCTCCAAAGAACTGTACCAAATCCTAAAGTAGCTTACCACCTCTTGCAATCCGTTATCAACACCTAATCCCAAGAGTGGACTGATGCCCTTTCTTTGAGGATAAATAACGGCAATTAACATCTCATTTCCCCCGCATCAAGCTGTAACGCTGTCTGACGCCCGGGCAAATCTGTCAAGCGATCCCTCTCATATCCTGAGTGAATTTGTAAAATTTGACAGTAAAATGACCATGTCAGTCGGGCAAAAAATAAAGTCTGGGTCTCCTACTGACCATATTTCCCCCAAACTATTTTCCATACTTGCCCTGGTTTTGGTGGAATGTCTGACCGGTCTCCTTAATAAATCTTTCTCGGAAGCAGACTTCCCCACAGCATGGCCGACCCTAATATTCTCTTAAACTATCGACCGATCTCATTACTCCCGTACTTTGGGAAAATACTCGAATCTTTTGTCAACAAACAGCTTGTGAGCCATCTTGAAAAACCAAGGACTTCTCGACCAGTCTCAATCGGGGTTCCGGGCATCACACAGTACGGAGACAGCATTGGTCGAGGTTGTTGATAACATTAGATTAGCATTAGATAAACATCAATCAACCATCCTCGTCCTGCTCGATCTGTCCGTGGCATTGACACGATCTCCCATTGCATCTTAATTCAACGGCTTTGGGAGATTGGTGTCAGAGCAATGCCCTAAAATGGCTCACTAGCTATCTATCGGATCGTACTACCGCGGTCCAAATTGGCAAAAATATAGCAGGTAAAAGACCTGTTAAGATGGGTGTCCCTCAGGGCTCTATTTTAAGCCCTACACTTTTTAATGTCTATATGACACCCATGGTCAGAGTGATTAGATCCTTTGGTTTTGATGAATTGTCTTATGCAGACGACACACAGATTTTATTCACTCTGGATCCGGATCCCAATGACACAAGACAGCGTTTTAAAAATTGTATGTTTGAGGTTG
The DNA here is from genome assembly GCF_964263255.1 of Lissotriton vulgaris. Classification (NCBI taxonomy): domain Eukaryota; kingdom Metazoa; phylum Chordata; class Amphibia; order Caudata; family Salamandridae; genus Lissotriton; species Lissotriton vulgaris. The sequence continues at coordinate 93,901,028 of NC_141695.1, forward strand.
ATAAATGGATGAACATCCACCATTTGCAGCTAAATGGCCGCAAATCAGAAAGAATGCTCTTTGGCAAGGACGCAGAACACTGGGCACATGACTGGTGGCCAACTAACCTGGGTAATTGTCCAACGCCCAAAGAATCAGTGCGGAATTTGGGTTTCTATCTGGACAACAAACTATCCATGAGAAACCAAATAAATCATATCGTAGGGACCTGCTTTGGACTTATGCACAACCTTAGAAAGGTCTTCAAGTGGATCCCAGGTGAGGCTCGGAAACCCTCAGTCCAGGGTCTAATCATAAATAGAATGGACTATGGGAATGCGCTTCTACTAGCCATCAATGAGTACCATCTGAATAGAGTCCAGGTTCTTCAGAACACTGCAGCTCGACTGGTGCTCAACCTTCCACGAAGATCTTCATCGGCCCCTTGTTTAAAGACCCTTCACTGACTCCCGGTAAAAAAAACAATCCTTTTCAAAACACTATGTCTAAGCCACAAACATATGCATGGAATCAGTCCAAAATATTGGTCTCAAAAGCTATAATGGTACCAGCCTCAGAGAGAACTTAGATCCAGCGCAGCTCATAACTGAGTGCAGGTGTTCGAGTTTACTAGACCTGCGGGCAAGTGAGAATTAAAATATGAAATAAAGTAGAGCAATAAAAGCTATTTAAAGCAGAATGGCCGGCAGCAGAAAGACCGACCCTCCAGAGTCTCTGCTAACATCTCGTAGAATATATACTTTCAGAAATGCAGGTTGTGCATTCTCGTTTCTTACCCCCGCTTCATGGAACAAAATGCCCCACTACTCCTTCATCATCCCTGAAAAGAGCTGCTTTCGTAAGAAGCTGAAGCCATGGCTCTATTGCAAATTAAGATCTCTCACTTTCCTGTCAGAGCCGTCTGCAAGTGCCATGAGACTCTTTGGATGTGATATGTGTGAGATACAAAGGCTTCTAACTTGAATTGACTTGACTTGTCGTTCTCTTGCAGGAGTATGCTGAGAGAGCCTGTCTGAACATTCTGTACACCTGGAAGATGAGCTGCTGTGATCATGAGGTCCCTTGCTAAAAGTCATTTTCAAATTATCAGGTTGTCATGTGACAAGGGCCTGGACCCTGACACTCCCTTCTTATTGAGATAGTACATGGTTTTTATATTGTCCATCTGAACAAGCAGGCAGTGGGATCTGAAAGATGGATAACATGCCTTCAGAACTAGATGAACTGCGTGCAGCTCGAGGTATGTCGATTCCCTCTGTGTCCACTTGCCTTGGATTTGGAAGGATTCAATGTGAGCTCCCTATTACAGTAGTGAGGTAGCCATGAATATCGTTTGAGGTGGAATCTTCTGATGAAATGGCATACATCGAAGTAGGTTGGAAGAGCACCACCATATGAGGGAAAGCTTAGCATGAGGGGACAATTGTAACTCATGTTTTCTCAATTGCATGTCAGTTGGATCCATTGATCCAATTGACATTAGCAGAGGGTGACTGCAGAGATGGGCATTCAGAGTGAGAAAGGTGCAGGAGGCTATTGAGTGGAGGAGCTGGACACAGTGTTCACCATTGGATGAGGGGCTTTCATGAGAAACTGACACTTCCTAAGGATCAATAACGGTCTCTCTTCTGAAGGACACGTTCTTGCCTGTAATGTGTCAATGGAGGCACCCACATAGTGGTAGAGAGACAAAATATTGAAATTAAAATATCGATATACAATAATATCGATGTTTTAATTTCGATTGTATAGAATATAGATGTGCAAAATATTGACAGACAGAATATCGTTTTTATGGTATGTATGTTACTAATATCGAATTTACTAAAATCGAAATTTTGTTTAGTGTTATGTATTTAATTATGTTGTTTATATGTTTGTTAAAAATGTTTTTTAATGTATGTTTGAAAATTAGTAATTTTGTTTATATTTTGCATTTTAGTATCAGAGCGGGTTGTGGGTTTATAGGGGAATAGGGTGGGAAGTAATTTATTAATAATTCATTATTTAATATATTTATTAAAATATTTTTAATTAAATTTTAATGGTTAAAAAATATATAGTAATTAGTTAAGAAAATTATTTAGAGTTAATGTGCTAATATATTACATTTTTTGTTATTGTTAATTAATATTTAATTGGAAAGTATTTTTTAATTAGTTACGTACATTAATTAGAGTTGATGTGATAATATATTTATTTTTTTGTTATTGTTAATTAATAATTAATTGGTAATTAATTAATATTAATTAGTTAAGAAAATTAATTAGACTTAATGTGCTAATATATTTAATGTTTTGTTATTGTTAATTAATAATTAATTGGTAATTAATTAATATTAATTAGTAAATTAAATTAGAGTTAATGTGTTAATATATTTACTTTTCTGTTATCGTTGATTAATAATAATTAGTTTTACATAATATTAATTATTTAATTACATTAATTAGAGTTAATGTGCTAATATATTTAATTTGTTGTTATTGTTAAATAATAATTAATTGGTAAATAATAATTATTACGTGATTAAATGATGTGATTTATTAATGTGTAGTGGGTTGAGTGTTTATAGGGTAATAGGGTGTGATATAATTAAATGTAATTAATTAAAGAGATTGTATTTATTTATTGGTATTTATTCTTAATTAATTGATAATTAATATGTGTTAATTAGTTCATTTATAATTACATCAATTTAATATTATTAATTGTTAGTAATTGATTAATTGATATTTATATTAATTTGGTTTTTTTGTATGTGTACTGTGTTGTGTGTTAAAGGGGGAGTAGTGTGTGAAGTAATTTTTACACCCATGCTATCCAATGCTTTACCTACTGTTGCACCCTGTGGATTGGGAATAGAAATTTTTACCTCTACGCTATCCAACGCTTTCCCTACTGTTGCACCCTCTGGAGTGGGAATAGTAAGTTTTACCCCTACGCTATCCAACGCTTTCCCTACTGTTGCACCCTCTGGAGTGGGAATAGTGATTTTCACCCCTACGCTATCCAACTCTTTCCCTACTGTTGCACCCTCTGAAGTGGGAATAGTAATTTAAACCCCTACGCTATCCAACGCTTTCCCTACTGTTGCACCCTCTGGAGTGGGAATAGTAATTTTTACCCCTATGCTATCCAACGCTTTCCCTACTGTTGCACCCTCTGGAGTGGGAATAGTAATTTAAACCCCTACGCTATCCAACTGTTTCCCTACTGTTGCATCCTCTGGAGTGGATATAGTAATTTAAACCCCTATGCTATCCAACTCTTTCCCTACTGTTGCACCCTCTGGAGTGGGAATAGTAATTTTTACCCCTACGCTATCCAACGCTTTTCCTACTGTTGCAATATGTGGAGTAAGTATATACATTAAGTTATATGTAGACTTTTTAATTATTTTAAATATGTATGTTTTGGTCATTATGTTTTAAATATGTTTTAATGTTTCTATTTAATATTTGTAAAGTTAGATGTATATTTTAATTATTTTTACATTATTAATAATACATTTTAAAAAAACAATATTTTTTTAATTTCGAAATGTTTGTCCTACGATATTTTATTTTCGATATTTTTTGTACTTACCTTTATGAAGATATAACTCCGATATTTTTGATGTCGATATTTTTGTTTCGATATTTTTGTATGTAGATATTCTGTCTGTCAATATTATGTCATAGATTCCACATAGTGTAGAGTCTGGACAGGGAGAGGTGTTGATTTGTTATGATTGACATGAAGACCAAACCTTTGGAGGAGACTGCAAGTTCAGTTGTAATGAAGCTGAGCTTCTTGAGGGGTGGATGCTTTTATCCAAGTATGGGTAACCAAATATTTTGCGTTTCAGGAGATGGGCCGCAGCTACTGGCATGAACTTGGAGAATGTCTTGATTGATGTCTTCAGGGCAAATAGAACTACTTGGTACTGATAATGGTCTTGCTAATTTCAGGAGCAACCTCAACCATATGCTTTTGTAGCTGGCTTCAGTTTGAAAAATTGAGAGATGGTGCCCTCTACTGGAGTAACAGAAAAGAGGAAACAATAAGTTAATGGCTTAGTGCCTATTGTCTGTTTACCCTCGCTAGATACTAAAGAGGTGTAGGAAAGTGGGTTTCTGTTGCAGTAACACCCCCCCACACACACACCTTTTGCCACACTACTGATGCACTTTTGACTTAAGGTGCCCTTGGTCCCTGCCAATCAAGTTCCTAAGGCCTGTGTTCTTTCCCGAAATCTAATCCAATTGGCATCTCTGGCCACAGGTCAGCCACTGGTAAATGGTACCACAGGTTCCCAGGGCACTGTGACCAGGGAAGATCTCTAAGGGCTGCAGCACTGGTTGTGCCACCCTTACAGGGCCTGCACCTTTATTCACACACACTGCCTTTGCAGCCTGCGTGTTTTGGTGCAGAACAAAGTGAAGAGTCAACATGGCACGCATCCCTGTGTGCCATGCCTACAACCCACTTCCCTGGCATTGATCACTTACCCCTCTAGCTGGGTGCACTATACCAGTGGTGAGTGTACTGGTGCATGAGCCCTGTGCCCCTAGAGTGTCAAAGACCATTCTTAGACATTGTAAATGGAGTGCTGCCATTAGGAGTATATGGTGCTGGAGTTTGTCCTTACGAACTCTACAGTACCATAATGGCTACACTGAAAACTTAGAAGTTTGGTATCAAACTTCTCAGCACATTAAAACCACACTGATGCCAGTGTGGGATTTAATGTAAATGCACACAGAGGGCATCTAGGAGATGCCCTCTGAAAAATCAAATACCACTAGTGTCCTGGCTGACTGGCTGCTTTCAGCTGCCATCACCAAACATGTTTCCGGACCCCTGGGTCGAGAGTCCGCTGCTTTCTGGGGCCTGAAACAATGCACATCTTGGGACGAGGTGCTAAGCCTTGTTCCCCAGGATGGGCAGGGTTCACGAAGGGGAAGCTTCAAAGACTTGCTGGCTTTGTGAGATTTCCCAGGCAACTTGCTGCTTTCATCAGCTGGTCCCCACGGGTTCTGGCCCCCATTTTGGGCGGGTTAACCGGCAGGAAAAGCAAGTGAGGAAGAGAGGTGTGCCCACCTCTGCCAACTCCACCCCTCTGGTGGGAGAGGCGAGGTGAAGCACAACTCTCAATCCCCGCGAACTTGCATATAGGGAGAATCAGCCAACCAGGGAAAGGCTTATGCCCCCCTCCCACTGGAGGGTGGCATAATAGGGTGTTACCCACCCCAGGAAAGGGACCCATTGGTCCCAACCTTTTAACCTACCTGTAACACCCCTACATCTAGTATTGAGGGGAAACCCTGAACCTTGCTTCCTCAGACAAGAAGAAACTGCAAGAGAAGAAGAAGTAGGACCAAACAGCCTTGCAGAAACTAACAAGAGGAAGACACCCAGCCCTCCTGGCCTGTCTACACCTCAAACCTGCTCATGCAAAATCCTGGCGTGACTGCATCCAGCAACCGTAAAAACCCTGGAGGACCTGCCTGCCTTTAACCTCAAAGACTGTGTTTACCGTGAACACTGAATTTGTTCATCTGCAACCTCTGGTTCCGGCAGGACACAGCAGATCCGCCTCACTCTGCATCTGCCATCCATGGCCCAAGCTTGAGTGGGCAAACACCAACAGGAGGTCCCATACGTGAGTCTATCCTGAAATCCGGTGACACCTGACCTACCACAAGGCTCCAGCCAAAATCCAGGAGGTCCCCCCAACCGCGACCAGAAGCTAGTAAGAAGATCCGACCCCAAAAGGCGTCCCTGTACCCAATGCTCCACGGCATTGGGTGGCCAAACCAACGGTGCCTAACTAACCCCAACTTACCTCTCGAAGTGGTGGTCGCACCCAGAAGACGTTCCTCCCCAAGCCTGCAGTGCCTTTGCAAACCGGTGATTCCCAATTGAAAATAACAGGGCGCCCGATGTAAATGTAAATGTAAATTGATACTTGTATAGCGCACTACTCACCCGCAAGGGTCTCAAGGCGCTTGTACGAATACCGCTGTGGAACCCATCCTGGCTTTCCCTGTGAGGCATCCACTCCTGGGCACCCCCAAGGTGGAGGCCAGGCATCCTTAGCGTTGTGGGGGCCGTTGTGGAGATTAAGCAAGCTATTGCCCAGAGTTGCACAGTGGGACTCCATGATTGGAAAAGGCACCGAGGCGAGAAGGATTAGTTACTTACCTGTAATCCTAGGTCTCTTCCAGGGGTATACTCATTAAAGTCATAAGCACTGAATTATCTCCGCCCATGAGCGGGGAAACGGAACACATAAACAATATACATATATATGTGTAAATATAACCAAAAGTACAAAGTACTAAGTAATTATTCACATATACATGTATAATAACCATAATATGCAGCCTAACCTTAACACATAGGCTATTCAAACCAAACCTTACACGTTCTGAAGCATGAAAATATGCTGTATATAAATGCAATAAACAGGCATGAGCCTAAAATGCATTTCATAGCCATGAAAAACCTTTTATTTCCATCAAAGAACCTGTTGTAATCAGTTATTAGCCTAAGAGGGCTGCATATGAAACAAGCATTTGCAATGCAATAGGTCTCGCAGCATTAAAGTTTGAGTTATTGGCATTGTATATGACAATGGGTTGCATTAAATTTTTAGCAAAGTCTGTATTGGTGTTACTAAAGTTTCTCGCCCACAAGGCCTAGTACCTCCAAACGACAAGCAGCCATCTTTTTTTCCAAGCCACACTTGCAGCTTAATGCACTGCCTTCAGTTTCCCAAAACATAATCGGTGCGTTATTTTGTGTGAATGCTGTATGTCTAAATGATAGGAGTGTATGCGTGTGTGTGTGTGTGTGTGTGTGTGTGGACTGTGAGTTTTTGTGTAAGTGATCGGAGTGTGTGTGTGCTGTATGTATAAGTGAAAGGAGTGTGTTATATGTGTGATAGGAGAGTAAGTGTGTGTGTGTGTGTGTGAGTGTGTGGGGGTGTGTGGGGGTGTGTGAGGAGAACAAATTAAGAATTGGTAGTAAAGTAAATGTATCCTAAACAAGCAATGCTAAAGAGCAAGTGAGATTAGGTTCAAGAGAACTCCCACCGCACAATGCTGGTCTCTTTGCACAAAAATACACAAATCACTGCCATGATGTAGAGGAAAGTGAAGTATGCGGGCTAGGGACTGCTGACATAGTGTGGAAGATCAGCTACCTAGGTAGGAGCGGTACAAAAGGGGGTGGTGACAAAAGGGGGTGGTAGGAGCAGCAGTCCTGGACCCAAACCCTCCCAGGGCCTCTCACAGAAGGTGCGCCTCTTTTGGAAAACCAGTTCGGACGACACAGCTTCGGTTCTGAGCTCACTGGACTAGGCTCTACACACTCGTGCTGACGTCACTCCAAGTTCCCTTAAAATGAAGGAGAGTCACAACATCTTTCTTAAAGGGGAGTGCATGCATGCACACATCCTCAAAACAAGTCAGATTTACTCTTTGCACTCTGTCGTAATTAATTATTCTTGCTCAACACGGTTCGAGTGGCCTCTTCTCACCATTGAAAAATAAACAGTTTAAGGTCCAGAATTCACTGGCAATAGGTTACATTGGCCTCAAGGTGCATTCTATACCGGAAGAATTGTAAAGAAAGCAATGCAAACTGAGCGAACAGTCCATCTGAAAACCCAATCTATCCAAGGCGGACTGACATCTTGTGTAGTAGGCTGCCCTGCCCACAACACAGATGCCGGCCCGAGTTTCCTGCGGCTGTGGTAAGCCCCCCTCATCCCCTCAACAACTTTATGTAAACTTACTGTTCCAAGAGACTGCCCATGCCCTCTGACAGCTGCCGCAGGGAGCTGATAAGAGCCCTGACACCACCCCATCTCCCCTCACTCCGCAAGTCGCACGAAACAGGCCCAAAAACACAGCTGTTCGTAAGTCCGAGAACTACATACAGGAGAGGAGTATCACATGCTCCGGATTCATGCTAGGCAGCACCTGGGAGGCCACAAACAATAAACATTCCCGGATGAACTCCTTCGGCTCCTAAGGACTTTGGGCCTCAGCGCCTGTCGAACCGAGACACACACTGCATTTGTAGGGAATGAAGGCAGTGCGGACGGGAAAGGGGGCGAATAGCCCACTGTTTCCCCCCCTCCTGCTCGGCCACCATCTTGCTCAGGCACCGCTGATACCATGCACAGCATGTGGCCAATAAGCGTGCCCAAATAAGTTGTGCAAATACATAGCTTTATCTTCCGATTTAAAAGTTGATTCTGCACAGAAAACACGTTGCTTGAGTGTGAAAGCTTACCGAAAAGCACATTCAGTAATGTCGGCTTGCCGGAGTCACAGACAGAAGCACTTCACGGTAAAGCAGCAGGAGTGCACGCCGTATGGTTGCCTCCGTTCTCAAGTTGCCCAGATTTTAGAAGGTAGCGAAAGCAACCAGCTGCCCGGCCGACCAGCCAATTGCATCGCGGCCCGGCCGGAAGTCCTGCCTCCTCGAGCACCCGAGAAAGGAGAGGAAAAGTCTTCCCGCGGCCTGGGGCTCCCGTGAGCTGCGGAGAGCCCCGGAGCCGCCTGCGCAGAGGAGTAGCTTTTGTCCCGCGGCCCCGGAGAAGAGCTGCAGAGCCGAGGAGTGACACCGGGAGCAAAGAGAAGTGCTGCGGAAAGAGCCCCGAGGAGCGGGAGCTCTCGTGTAGCCCCCGCCAGCAGAGCCCGGTGAGTGTTGTCAGGTGGGGGGGGAGAGCTGCGGCGGGGGGGGGTGAGGTGTCTCTGTATGCATGCGGCGGCCGGGGGCGCTTCTGTGTATGCGGCGGGGGGGGGGAAAGTGTCTCTGTATGTGTGCGTGTGTGTAGGTGCGCTCCTGCGTGTGTGCGGCGGGGGGGTGGGTGCGCGTGTGTCTGTGTGTGTGTGTGGCCCTTCCTGCCTGCGTGTGCATGTGTGTGTCTGTGGCAGGGGACGTGCACGGCGCCGGGCTGGGCGTGCGCGCTCACGAGGTAGAATCTCAGGCAGGAGATGCTCGTGACAGTCTGCTGTCCACATTCCCCTGAAAGTGATTACATAAGTTGTCGACCTAGACAGCAAAGCTTCGCTTTGCTTTCGTCTAGGCTCGACCTAAAAATGTCTGTGTACAGAAAATCAGACTGGCACCCTGCCTTTAAGGCCCCAGAGAATCTGCACACTTTGCCTTTAAGGCCTCCAGGAGAACTCTGTTCCCATCATGCCCCACAGGTGACAGTTAGGTCAGTTCTTTTGTACGGTACCGTAAACTTTAGCAGGAATCTGCACTTAAACATATTGAAACTTTAAACCTTAATGCTACTGCTCGCCCGGGGAGGCGGGAGGGTGCTTATGACTTTAATGAGTATACCCCTGGAAGAGAACTAGGATTACAGGTAAGTAACTAATCCTTCTCTTCCAGGGGATACTCATTAATAGTCATAAGCACTGAATAGAGTAGCAAGCTCATACCCACAGAAGCGGGCGAACAGATAAAAGCATAGTCATACTTTAAAATCACAGTGTTTAACTAGTATTAGCAAACACATTTCTGAGTGATGCTTGTCCCACTTGTGCATCAGTCTGATCATCAGAATCCAAACAGTAATGGCGTGTAAACGTATGCACTGAACGCCAAGTAGCTGCTTTACATATCTCTGACATAGCCACATTCCTAAGGAGAGCTGTGGTAGAAGCTTTTCCCCTCGTAGAATGAGCCCTAGGTCTAGCCCTAGGTCTACCTGATAAAGACTTGTGGGCTAGCTGATAAGCCAGGAAGATACAAAACACTATCCACCTAGAAATGGATCTCTTGGATGCTGCCAAACCAGTATTTGTAGGACCATAGTTCACAAACAGACGGTCCGTCTGTCTCAAGGACTTTGTTTTATCTAAGTAAAATTTCAAAACCCTTTTTAGATCTAATGAATGTAAAGTCCGTTCTGCCGGACTTGAAGGGTTCGGAAAGAAAGTAGGCAATGTTATGGATTGGTTAATATGAAAATCCGACACCACCTTAGGTAGGAAAGCAGGATGAGTCCTGAGCACCACTCTGTTTCCATGAAAAACTGTGTACGGTTCATTGCAACACAAAGCCTGGATTTCGCTCACCCTACGAGCAGAAGTGATGGCCACCAAGAACGCTACTTTCCAAGACAGGTGTTGCAAAGACGCTTTATGTATCGGCTCAAATGGGGGACCCATTAATTTAGTTAATACCACATTAAGCTCCCAAGGTGGAGACGGAGGCCTGACTGGAGGATAAACCTTTCTTAACCACTCCAGAAAATCCTTCACCACAGGCATTCGAAAGAAAGATATCTGTGTTGGCGATTTTCTATAAGCAGTTATTGCAGCAAGATGGACTTTGATGGAATTAAACTGCAAACCAGATTCAGCAAGGTAAAGAAGATAAGGCAAGATCACCTTTTCTTGACCATGAATAGGGTCCAGACCCTTACTCTGACACCAAAGGTAAAAGCGTTTCCACTTAAATCCGTAAGATTGTCTCGTAGAAGGCCGCTTTGCTTCCTTAAGGATGTTCATACACTCCGGATTCAGCTGTAAGTGCCCGTACTGGATGACTTCAGGAGCCATGCTGCCAAGCGCAGGGAGGGCAGATTGGGATGAAACACTTGCCCCTTCTGCTTGGACAGAAGATCCGGGCGACACGGCAATCTCCTGTGTGGTGTTATTGACAACTGGAGGAGATCTGGGAACCACCACTGGCGTGGCCACTCTGGGCAAATCAGTATCATTCTGGAGTGAGTCTTGTACAGCCGATTGATCACTGCTGGTATCAACGGTGTCGATGGAAAGGCGTACAGCAAATTTTGACACCAATCTATCAAAAGGGCATTCTTTTGAGACCCTTTCTGGTAGAACCTGGACGCCAAGACGGGGCATTTTGCGTTTGCCGCGTCTGCGAACAGATCTATGTCTGGTGTTCCCCAATCCTGGAAAATGCTGTGCGCGACGTCTTCGTTGAGAACCCAGTCGGGCGCTTCGACGAAGTCTCTGCTGAGGTCGTCCGCCTGTGTGTTGAGACTCCCCGGTAGGTGAATTGCTGTTATGGACAGGTCTCGTGCAAGTAACCAATGCCAGATGGTCTGGGCTTCTATGGAAAGAGTCCTGGATCTGGTACCCCCCTGCTTGTTTAAGTAATACATTGTAGTTGTATTGTCTGTTTGCGCCAGGAGGGACCGAGTCTGTGGAGATGGAGCCATGGACTTGAGAGCAAGATGGACCGCTCTGAGTTCGAGAAGATTGATGTGATATCCTTTATCGAAGTCTGACCATTGCCCTTGTACCTGCAGAGGGCCCATATGCGCCCCCCAGCCTTGGAGAGAAGCATCTGTTATCAGAGTCTGCGTTGGTGGGTACTGATGAAAAGGGACTCCCTTCATCACGTGCACCTTCTTCATCCACCACCGGATGGAATCTTTTGCAGACTGTTGGAGATAAATCCGGTCCTCCCAGCATCCCGTCCTCTGTTTCCACTGATCTTCCAGACACTGTTGTAGAGGACGCATCTGCAAACGTGCGTATGGCACTATGAAAATGCACGACGCCATTGACCCCAGGAGAGAGGACACTTGCCGAACTGTCGGACGTGCAGTTTGAAGGAGAAGTAGACACTTCGCTTTGATGGATGACCACCTCTCCTCCGAAGGACACACGTTTTCTACTTCTGTATCCAACTGAGCACCCAGGTAGTGGATCTTCTGGGTGGGGCTCATTATTGACTTCTTGTAGTTGACTTGCAGACCCAACTTGTACATGAGCTAAAGACAAATCGACAGATGATCCTCTAGAAGCGATGGGGATGAACTCTTCAGAAGCCAGTCGTCTAAGTACGGATGTATGAAAATCCGACTCTTTCGAAGACAAGCCGCCACTACAGCCATGCATTTTGAAAATGTCCTGGGAGCTGATCTCAGGCCAAAAGGGAGCACTGCGTACTGATAATGACGAGCCGCCACTTGAAACCTGAGAAATTTGCGATGTTTTCTGGATACCGGAATATGAAAATAAGCGTCCTTTAGATCGATGGACCACATCCAATCCCCTTGGTGTAATTGAGGGAAGATCTGGTGAAGAGCCAGCATTCGAAATCTCTCTTTCCGAATAAATTTGTTCAGTCGCCTCAAATCCAGAATGGGTCTGAACTCTGTGACTGGACCTTTTGTACAAGAAAGAATCGAGAGTACAGGCCTTGACCTCTCTGCTGGAAAGGAACTGGTTCTATGGCCTTCTTCTTCAGGAGGACGTTCGCCTCCTGTTGCAAACGCTTTATATTCCACTGTACCATCTTTAGAGGGCGCATGACAGGGGGTGGCTTCTTGAATCTCAAAAGGTACCCGTTCTGAATGACATCCAGCACCCATCTGTCCTTCGTGATCTGTTTCCACTCGTCCAGATAAAGCACAATACTTCCTCCAACCGGAGTGGGACACGGTTGTAGAGGAAGCATCCGTTCATTGTTTCTGAGGCTGCTTGGCAGCAGATGACTGCTGCCTATTTCGATTGCCTCTGCCTCGTCCAGGCCGCCGCTGCTGGAATTGCGATCTTTGTTGATTCTGGCCTTGATTTTGCAAAGACCAATTCGTTTGTTGGCTCCTTTGCTGAAAAGATCTCTTGTCATAGGGACGAAAAGTACCCCGACGTTTAAATTCTTTTTTCTTCTCAAGGCCTACGGCCTTAAGAGTGTCCAACTACACCTTCATTTAAGACATCTCGTCGTCTGCATGAGATCCAAATAGAGTTGAACCATTAAAAGGTAAATTGACCATTTTCCTCTGAGCCTCCGGCTTTAGCCCCGTAAGGCGAAGCCAGGCTGTACGTCTTGCACAAACACCGTGTGCATAACCATGAGCAGACAAGTCCGCCGCATCAGCAGCCGCGCTAATGCTCTGGTTAGCCACGAGTCCTCCTTCCTCCACTATTTCCAGGAAGTCTTTCTGATCCTCCTTAGGGAGTTTATCTGCAAAACAAGCCACTGAGTCCCAGAGCAGACGGTCATAGCGGCCCAATAGTACAGCCGCACTGGCCACTCGCATGACCGATCCTGAGGAATTGCACATCCTTCGCCCCAAGGAATCCATACTCTTACTATCCTTTTCAGGTGGAGCAGAAGAGGTAGATGCTGCCGAATGTGCCTTCCTGACTGCCACTACAATCAGGGAGTCTGGTGGTGGGTCAGACCGCAAAAACATTGGGTCTTCCTCTGGAGCCTTGTACTTCTTCGCAATCCTAGAAGGACCTGAACCCACCGTGGCCGGAGTTAGGAATGTCCTCATTGCTGGTTCAATCAACCCGGGCACTAACGGCAGAAGAGGCCTGCCAGTCGTCTTGTGATGCAAGGTTTCAAAGATGACTGACGTTGCCCTTTTCCTCGACGACGACGTATGTCTCCCTCTCGGTCTATTCTTCGACGTCGACCGATGACTCTTTCTCGACGTCGACCCTTTATCCTTCAGCGTCGACCCTTTATCCTTCGACGTCGACCCTTTATCCTTCGACGTCGACACACGATCCTTCGACGTCGGACATCTCTTGTCCCTCAACGTCGACCTCACACGATCCTTTGACGTCGAGCGTTGCACTCCCGACGTCGTCCTCACTGCAATCGACACCAATTGCCTCGACGTCGACAAGGATTTTGACGGCGACTGCCTCACCGGCGATGTCCTCGACGTCGATGGAGCTCTCTTCGACGTCGACGGTGATCTGGTTCTCGACGTCGAGCGCACCTTTTTTGACGGTGACGCTCCCTGGAGTCGATGTTTCTTAGTTCTACCTTCTGGAGACGCTGATCTTCGACGTTTGGGCTGAGAAGATGGCTTGGCAGATGATAATAGGCCTTTAGAACTCTTTTCACCACGGTTTTCTCTCTCCAGAAGGCCCAGCAACCTCATTTTCTCTCTTTCTTTTAAAGTTCTATTTGAAAGGTTGAGGCAGTGATAACATTCTTCCACCTTATGAGAAGCTGGAAGACACACCACACAAACAGAGTCTGGGTCAGTTTTCGACATCTTCTTCCCACAGGAAGGACATTTGTAAAATAAAAGGTGGCATTCTGACTAAAAAACACCAACAGCTTAGTCAGAAAAGGGTAACAAACCACCACCAAAGTTATATTTTGTCAAGAAAAGGCAAGAAAAACCAAGTTCTGACAGGAAATACTAGAAAAGAGCAGAGCTCAAGTTCCAGGTTCCTCACAGAACAAGCCGGAAAAAAGAACTGACCTAACTGTCACCTGTGGGGCATGATGGGAACAAAGTTCTCCTGGAGGCCCTAAAGGCAAAGTGTGCAGATTCTCTGGGGCCTTAAAGGCAGGGTGCCAGTCTGATTTTCTGTACACAGACATTTTTTCATATGCAGCCCTTTTAGGCTAATAACTGTTTACAACAGGTTCTTTGATGAAAATAAAAGGTTTTTCATGGCTATGAAATGCATTTTAGGCTCATGCCTGTTTATTGCATTTATATACAGCACATTTTCATGCTTCAGAACGTGTAAGGTTTGGTTTGATTAGCCTATGTGTAAAGGTTAGGCTGCCTATTATGGTTATTATACATGTATATGTGTTTAATTACTTAGTACTTTGTACTTTTGGTTATATTTACACATATATATGTATATTGTTTATGTGTTCCGGGTACCCGCTCATGGGCGGAGATAATTCAGTGCTTATGACTATTAATGAGTATCCCCTGGAAGAGAATTATCAGGTCCGTGGAATTTTGAGCCCAAGACCCGCCAAGGCAGGGAATTGAACTCTGGTCCTGGGCTAGACCTCTGCATCAGGGTCTGCCGCTCTAATAATTGACTTTGCAAAGAAATGAGACTACATCGCCCCAAGGACATTCGCACAGCATCCTGCCGCTTCAATTGCGTGCATGTTTTCTCCAAATTTTCATCAATTCTTTCATTTTTTCCATTATTAACCATATTTGTAATCCATACTTCAAAATATTCATACTTTTTTAAAATCCATGATCTATAATACGGTTACAGGCCAGTTTTCAGATTTCTAGTATTCAAATCGTGCCGATCCGGGCTTTCAAAAAGAATACGATAAATGCCAGAAGTCCGTCACAAGCAATGATTTATTATTAAATAAAAACCCAATGCATTTCGGGCTACTCCATGCCCTTCGTCAGGGGTCTCTCTTTGCTTGAATATCGTGGTCTACCATTCCTCCCTCGTGCCTCCAACGGTAATATAGCCTAATAATTGAGCCACACTTCTCCAACTGATGTCAAAACAGCACCCTGCACCCGGCGGCCCTAGTGCCGCTTTGGTGCTACTTTGTTTCCTCATTTGCCCTGAGCTAAAGTCTAGGAGCTTTGCTCCCACAACCAAGTGGCCTGCTCGCCAGCAGCCAACAACCGGAGGCCCCCATTAGCTAAAATTGGGCCTCAGCACTCTGCACCCGGCTGTCCTAGTGCGGCTGAGGGTGTAACTAGAGTGCATCCTTGACCCTGGGGGACCCCTTAGTGTACCCCCAGAACCTCAACTTCCACTACCAAATACTTTCCTCAAAACCGATTACCCTATTTTCCTCCATAAGAAAACATTGACTGTTTCTTTCTTCAAAATGTCACTATTTAACCAAAACCATTTTACTTACCTGTTTACAGGAAATATCCCAGAGTAGTATCCAGGTATACTACTCTGCGTTAGAAAAGTAATCTAAAAAGTAATTTCCTTGTATTTTACTGAAAAGCCCATTCAAGTCCATGTACAGTATTTACAAAATATTGCATTTCTCTCCAACCATACTGTAAGTCAAAACAAAGTGCATATACAATTACAATTCAACATGTCTACACACTGCATTTCTACTGTAAAGTATTTCTTGCCTACCTGTGTCAGGCTTGCTTGGTTCTAGAAAAAAAAATACTAAAATAATACTTTTTATACAAACACAATTGGTCTGAGGTTCAGTCTTTGAGTGTGTGAATTCATTTGCTGATGAGTGTGTACAACAAATGCTTCAATCAATCAATCAGGTGTTTGTTAAGCGCTACTACTCACCCCTGAGGGTCTCAACCCGCAAAGCGTGGGGTGATGCAGGTTCCAGTTCATCAAGATAGGTGTCTGTCGAATAGCCAGGTTTTGAGGTTTCTTGTGAAGATGGGAAGAGATGTTGTCTGACTCAGGTAGAGCGGAAGGTCGTTCCCGGCCTTGGCCGCGAGGAAGGAGAAGGAGCGACCACCCGATCTGAATTGTCTGGTGCTGGGGACCACAGCATAGGAGAGCTGGGCTGATCGCTGGGTCCTTTGGGGTGCGTGGAATTTGAGACTGCTGTTGAGGTATGGTGGTCCGGTGCTGTGGAGGGCCTTGTGTGCATGGGTGAGTATCTTGAAGGTGACTCTAGCCTCGATCGGGAGCCAGTGGAGTGCCCGCAGGTGCTGGGAGATGTAGCAGTGTTTTGGCAGGTTGAGGACCAGTCTGGCGGCGGCGTTCTGGATGTTCTGTAGCTTGCGGTGAGGTTTGTGTTTATTCTGGCGTAGAGTGTGTTGCTGTAGTCAAGTCAGCTGGTGACCATGACATGAGTGACGGTCTTTCTGTATTCAAGGGGGATCCATTTGAAGGTCTTGCATAGGAGGCGGAGGGTGTAGAAGCAGGAGGGCGAGCCGGAGTTGATCTGGCGGTCCATTTTGAGCTCGGAGTCCAAGATGATTCCTAGGTTGCGTGCACGGTCCGTGGGGGTGGGAGGGTTTCCAAGGGTGGGGAGCCACCAGGTGTAGTTCCAGGTGTCGGGGTTTGAGCCCATGATGAGTACTTCTGTCTTGTTGGTGTTTAGTTGCAGGCAGCTGTTTTTCATCCATTTGCTGACAGCTTCCATGCCTTCTTGAAAGTTGTGTCTGGCGGTGTTGGGTTTGTTGGATAGGGAGAGGATGATTTGGGTGTCGTCTGTGTATGACACAATGTTGAGTCCACAGGTTCTGATGATGGAGGCGAGCAGAGCCATGTAGACGTTGAAGAGTGTGGGACTGCGGGAGGACACCTGAGGGACTCCGTAGGTGGCTGGTGTAAGGTCCGAGTGGAAAGGGGGAAGTCTGACCCGCTGCGTTCTACTGGAGAGGAAGGAGCGGATCCAGTCAAGGGCTTTGTCCTGGATCCCTGCATCATGGAGTCTGCGTATTTTTGATTTAATGTGATTTTATATAGCGCAAACTTTACCCAAAGGTGTCAGAGCGCTTTACATAAGAACCAGTTGCAAAACATAAGGACTATGGATTACATGCGTTACATAAAAGATACACACAGAAAAAATTGCAAATATACAAGGTGTAAAATCACACAAAGAAGAGATAGAAAAAATGCAAATATACAAATAGTAAAGTCACTCAAGGAAGAGATATGAATGGATATACTCTAAGAGTCACATAGGAATGGTAGAGAGTACAAAGGTCTAATGCATACACAAGTGATTAGAGTTATCTTATCGCTATATACATAGGGAAGGGATACGAATGGATATACTCTACGAGTCACATAGGAATAGTAGAGAGTACAAAGGTCTACTGCATATACTAGTGATTAGAGTTATCTCTATATACATAGGGAAGGGATACGAATGGATACACTCTAAGAGTCACATAGGAATGTTAGAGAGTACAAAGGTCTACTTCATATACTAGTGATTAGAGTTATCTCTATATACAGAGAAGCAGAGTTCCATTAAGTGGGGTCGGAAGGGGGATGCAGTGACAGCACCAAGGGAGGGTGGGAGGAATATACGGTTATGGAGAAAAGGCAAATCAGAAAAGGGAAGAAACATTTGAGGATCGTCAAGGGGGAAACAAGGGAAGCGGGTTGAAGGACGAGTGAATGGGCAAGATGGCGGGTCAGGGTCCAGAGTAAAAGCGGCCGAGAGCAGCAGCAAAATGGTAGCAAGGACAAAAGAAAAAGTAAAGAATTCTAGGAGAGTCCGTGGCGTAGTTTCTTTCTTTCGAATGTGGCTGCAGGGCTGCTGCCTGCATCTGGTGTTTTCACGGCCCACTGCTTTGTTTTGCGGAGGGGTGTGTGTACCCTGAGGGCTGCTCAGCACGGGCTCTCTCTACTGGCCCAGAGCTGCAGGGGCTGCTGCAGACGTGGGGTGGCTGGGGAGCGCAGCCAGGGCTCACCTTTCTCGGCGGGGCTGCATGGGAGGGCAGACTGTGTCAAACGCTGCTGAGAGGTCGAGGAGGATGAGGGCTACTGTTTCTCCTTTTTCCATTAGGGTGCGGATGTTGTCTCTTGCGACGAGGAGGGCGGTTTCCGTACTGTGTTTTTTTTCTGAAGCCAGATTGGGAGGGGTCGAGGATGTTGTGCTCTTCGATGAATGCGGCGAGTTGGCTGTTGATGGTTTCTTGATGACTTTCCCTGGGAACGGGAGCAGGGAGATGGGTGTGTAGTTTTTGACACTGTCCTCTGATGCTGCCTTACTGCTCGACCACACTACCATAAATAGAGAGTGAGCTGTTATCAAACTTTACTTCTGCCTACCTTTGGGGTTCCACTGGACACTGTGCACACTATACCTCACTTTGGTATAGTCATACAGAGCGAGCTTCCAACAAGAGGGAAATGAACCATCTGTGGATAGAACTGCTGCCGGTATACTCCAATGAAGGTTTTGGTTGCCTGGGCATTCCCCGTCTGAGTGCCATTCTAATCTCAATTTATATATTCTATGTGCTGCATCTTGTTGCTGAAGAGAGAAAATCCTGAATCTGATATATCAAGTATAGTCTGCTGAGACTCTAGAGTATACGCATTGATGACCTTATTAAACACCATGAATCCTATATTAAATATTTGTAGTAAGACTTCCCATTGGACCCTTAGAAGATCATTCGCGAACTTCTCAGTAGATTACCAGACCACTGACTCGGAGGAGAGGTGTATTGGTATTTTTCATGATGGTTGTGACCATAATTGATGGTCAATATGATTTATGAGACCGAAAATTTGGAGCAGAGGACAAGAGAATCCAGCTCAGGAGAAAGAGATATAGCTCAGGCCACAATGTAATACAATTCCCGTGCTGGCTTGAGATTGCCATTACTAGAAGATGTAGAGGTCATGACGCTGACCATGGTATGCTGAGCATTGCAGCACCTTTATACAGAACCATATTTAAGGATAAGCATCTTAAAATATTACTAAAGCCAAAGACAATGGGGATGACATCTGTAATGCCATTCATCTAAGAAAAGCGAGACAGTGGAGAGTCCGATAGAATTGGCATATTGCTCACTCTAGAAATTGAGGAAGTATCATGATCGATGCCTAAATCATGTGCGTGATCTCACTTGATCAAGACACATGACTTTGGTGGGAAAAAAAGCCTGTAAGTGTGATGGCACAGACAATGGTACTCTTTTTTGGTGGGGGGCGGTTCCAGGCAGTTTTTGCACTGGAAAAACACTGAAAACAGATGGTAGAGGCAGAGGAGGTAGAGTAACAGTTTTTAATGACATTGCCATCAGCTCTCACTGGCAAATACATGGCAACATACTCCTCGACGTTGACCTCCTGTAACAAAGCCTCAACAGCCATATGTCTCAATGTCTGTATTTTTTCCCTCAACGGTAATCCATTCCTCAACGTCAACTCAGACTTTGACGTTGATGGTCATGACATTGATGCCCATGACAAAGATGCTCATGACATACCGTGGTGCTCTTGACGTTAACGCCTTCGCTGCTAGGCCTTTTCACCCCCTATGGTAAGCCTTTTTTGGGCTATTTGGGGTAGTTCGCGCTTAGGCCTCTGTTACTTTTTGACCACATAAGGTATCCACACCAAATTTGCGTCCTTTTTTTCCAACATCATGGGGATTCTAAAGGTACCCAGGGTTTTGGGATAAATGGGAAAAAAGTGCTGCAAATGAAAGCGTCTGTTTTTTTCCCTGCAAATGGTATAAAAAACGGTTTGTGGGGCTGAAATCACAATTTTCCCAGCTTTTAGGGAATGACAGACTTTTGTCAGAAAACCAAAATATTTAACACATTATGGAATTTTTCTGGGACATAGCCTATTTTTGCTATTTTTGTGCTTTCAACCTCCTTCCAGTTAATGGTATAAATGGGTATGAAAGCAATATTGGATACTAGAAAGCTATACATTTTAGAACAGTAGACACAATTCTGAATTTAGCAAGGGGTCATTTGTGTAGATCCTTCAAGGTTTCTTCATAGAAACTAACAGTTAAATATAGGAAAAATGGAAAATTAGTTGGAAAAAACAGCCATTGGTGTCAACGTTTTCCCCTGTCACTTCTTCTAATTATGACAGCTCTTTGAAAGCAATAAATCGTTACATCCGCTGGACCTTACGGGTTGTGTGGATATATAGGACTTGTAGGTTCACCAAGAACCCAATGAACCCAGAGCCAAAAACTGAGCAGCAACTTGCCATGGTTTTATTATGTACAGGTTATATAGCAATTATTCTGGGAAAATGTATACATGGAAAAATCGGTAAGCATGGGCGGAAAATCCGTTCCGCTCGCGGATTTTGCGGATTTTGCGGATTTTCGGTAAATTCGCAATCTGCGAGATTCGCGAATTTCCCGCAAAATCCGCAAATCCGCGAGCAGCGGATTTTTATGGCTTGCTCGCACTGTTCGCGTGAGTTCGCGGCTTCCCAGTTCAACTTCGCGCCCCGCGAATAAGCGCTAAATTGCAGAAATACGATTTTAGCAAAACTGAAACTACTTACCAGGTTCAAAAGTTCAAGCTCATCATTAGTAGCCATTTCTTGTAGTGCTTCCTGAGGGGCCCCTCCAGAGTTCAGTTGCCTACTTGCAACTATTATGTGACCCTGCTCTGACCCTCAGAATAGTTACACAAAGGTCCTGAATTACAGCTAAGGCAGACAAGCAGGAGCCAGGCTGGAAGTTCAAATCCAGTGACACATTAATCAGCCCCTAATTCATTATTGTCAGTTGGGGCAGGGCAGGTGTTGTAACTAATTTTGCAACAATGAAAGCACTTAGCAAGTGCAAAAGATCACTAATCAGGAAGCACTAAGGAAGCAGGTGCCAGCTAAAAAAATATTCTGTGACACATTAATCAGCCCCAAATTAATTCAGGTCACTTGAGGCAGGGAAGGTGTGCTTTGCTTTGCCGAAAATAATGTACACTGGACAACCAGAGGGTGCGGTGATGAAACACAGGGTGGCATGGGTGGGCCAGAGGGTGGCATGAGTAGTCAGAGAGTGGCAGTGGTGACAGAGAGTGGCAGTGATGAAGAAGAGTGTCCCAAACAGGCTGGACACGTAGAAACAACAAGTTCGCAAAACTTGCGACCCGACAGGTAAGTTCGCGTTTGCGAAATTGTACAAAACCCTCGCGAACTGGCAGAAACCCGCGCGAACACAAAAAAAAATAAAAATCCGCAAATTTGCGAGAATTCGCGGATTTTGCGGATTGCGAGTTCGCAAATCCG
The DNA here is from genome assembly GCF_964263255.1 of Lissotriton vulgaris. Lineage (NCBI taxonomy): Eukaryota > Metazoa > Chordata > Amphibia > Caudata > Salamandridae > Lissotriton > Lissotriton vulgaris. The sequence continues at coordinate 93,922,456 of NC_141695.1, forward strand.
CAAAATTCGCGAACGCGAGATTCGCAAAATTCGCCCATGCTTAAAAATCGGTATGAAAGACACCTATGTATTTCTGAAATGGGAACAAAATATAAAGTTTACAAACAGTAGATATTTACAAATATCCGTAATTGGGAGTACTCATACTAGCATGAGACTTATCGGTCAATTTTCAAAATGACTTCTTTTTCACACATTGTCTTTCATTTGGAAGGCAGAAATGCATCAGAAGTCAATAGGTAATAACACTTGCTTTACAAATCTTAATAATCCAGAGTCTCCCGTTGAAAACGGTACCTCACTTGTGTGGGTAGGCATAGTACCCAAGACATGAAATGGCTCAAAATGCAACATGGACAAACCACAATTACACAGTAGAAAAAGACCCTTTTTTGGCAATGTGCCTAGCTGTAATTTTTTAACCCTAGCTCTGCCGGCACCTAAGGAAACCTAGTACACCTATACATTTTTGAAAACTAGACACCCAGGGAAATCCAGGATGGGGTGACTTCACTGCCTCTCACCAGGTTCTGTTACCCAGAATCCATTGCAAACCTAAACAATTATAAAAAAAAATCACATTTTCCACACATTTCTGTGGTGGAAAGTTCTGGAATCTACGCGGATCCACAAATTTCCACCCACCCCGCATTCCCTAAAGTCTTACGAGAAAAATGGTACTTCACCTGTGCAGGGAGGCCTTCTGCCCGCCACAGGAAATGGCACAAAACGCAACATGGACACACCACAATTTCATAGTGAAAAATGACCCTTTTTTGGCAGAGTGCCTAGCTGTAGTTTTTTAACCCTAACTCTGCTAGCACCTAGGGAAACCTAGCAAACCTATACATTTTTTTAAATTAGATGTGCACGCTGATCGCTATTTCAGGGAAACCCTGGGGGGGGGCTCGTGAGCTGGGGAAGCTCTTCCCCCGCTCCCGGGGCTCTTGGGGAGTAAAGGGAATCCCTCTGGTGCCCGCCCCAGAGGGATTCCCAGTGCCATTGCGTCAGGCGCGCAGGAGCCGTCCGACGCACATGAGCACTGATGTGTCGGATAGCTCTCGCGCGTCTGATGCATCAAAGGGGTTAAAGCACTGGATGTTGATGGTTATGACGTAGACACTCGATGGTGATAATCTCGACTCCAATGCTCTTGATGCTGATGAGCTTGCCGTCGCTGCCCTCGACGTCGACATCGATCCCCTCGACATCGACCGGAAACAGTGCTGTTTTGGGCTGATAGCCTCGGTTTGGAACTTCCACGCCCTTTAGAATTAATTAGTAGACCCTGGTAGAAGACTGGCCCTCTCCTTGCTCTTCATAAGTAAACTGCTGAGCCCTGGTAGAGGACTGACGCTCTCCTCACTGTGAAGTCCTTCCTGCAGACGGTGTTTGCTCCTCGCTTTTCTTCAGAGCACACTAGAAATGTTCTTGCATGCTAAAAATCTTCACAGAGATGCTGCCTAGAAGGCAAGGTCTTGCTCCCACAGGCAGGTCTTTAGGTCAAATAAAAAAACAGCATTTTTTTGACAAAGAACAGAATTTTCTGTCAAAAGAAGGCAGAAACTGCAAGGAAGAGATGAAAAAGTCAAATGAAGTTGTTGAATCCAAAACAAGAACAACAAAAAACTAGAAAAAATAACAAAACACTGCTTTTCAAAGAGGAAGAGCCTAAAAAGGCAGCGCTCAGTGCTCTGGGATCCTGTCTGCAGGAGCCGGAAAAAAGAACTAAAGCAATTTCCACCTGCTGAGCATAATGGGATATTGGTGGTCTCTTGGGTTCTTGAAGGCGCGATTTCTTTTTTAGCCAGTAAATGGCAGCTTATGAGACTACCCCATCCTGCTCTACTTCATCTCCATCATAAAAAAGGGGTTTTAAGGGGGATTTTAGATGTTGGCAAAGCCTCTTAAATTGTCCTCATTTATTTTATTCTGCCCCTTTTTTGTCTTCATATAATTTGACCATTGTAGACTAGGTATATAGGCTTAAGTGCCTTTGCAGGCCTTCCTCAAGAAAGGCAAATGCCTACACTTAAGAAGATATATTGAAGTGCTTTGGGGTACCCACATGTGGGAAGGACTTTTCAGTGCTTATGACTATAAATGGAAATCCCCTATGAGAGAAGATGCTTATAGATATAAATTTGCTCGAAAACATTATCTTTGGAAAGAAATGTTTTATCTTTGAAAAGCATGGCCTGGGCATTCACACAGACAAAAATTAATTGACGTATGGGTATTATTAGGCAACCATGAAACAGAACCGAGAGACGAGCACTGCAGAAATTGAAAATAGATGGAAATTTGATATACATGGAGGACCGGGGGATGCTCTTTACTGTCTCACAGAGGGCCTGATTACGAGTCAGGCACAACAGTAATGTCTGCTGAGATAATTCGCTGCCTGTTCACAAAGGGCCAGCAGTTTCTGGACTTGTTTTCCCGGAGTGTGAGTTTACTAGAAATTCTGGCTCGTAAAATTTCATGAGACTTTGGCTGCAATAGCAGCCAAGCTACATTTCCCACTCCACCTCGACTTTCTTTGACAGCCAGGGCAGAGCACTCAGAGCTGCCCTCTGCCAGAAGTAATCTTCCCTTTCCCTACTATGATACCCCCACCCTTCCTCCACCCACCCTCCACAGAGGTTACTTTTTTACGTCAGCCAACTGCTTTGCGCAGGTGGTAATAGGAAGCATTAAAGCACACAAAATTGGAAATACTGTGCAGTTTTACAACCAGTAGATCTAAGACAACGTCGTTATTCACCCATTCCATGGGCTTTAACTCATAATAGATGTAAACAATTATAGTAATCTGTATATGTTCATGAATAACTCATTATGAATCGTGGTCTTAACTTTAGAAGGCAACTACTTGTTTGACTATACCTAGATGACTACTGATGGAGCGAGGTGGCAAACACAACATTTTGTGTACCCCTCTTGAAGTCAATGTCCCATAACAAAAATGTTTACTAATTGCATGTTTTTGTGAAATTAATCAACCATAGAGTAAGATGCACACATAATGTTTTATTTTTTCACGCACGGGAATACTAATTTTGCTTGTATGTTGCAATAAACCTAGCTAATGTGTAATGTTATTGTATTGTGAACTAATGTGCCGTTTAGTTATAAACAAAACGCTATTTAAATGTGCTTTTTGTACACGTATTGTGAAAAGAGGAGGTCGATTATGTAAGTATAAAATGCATTTGTGTGGCTTATTTGCTAGGTAACAACTAATGGGAAACATTAGTATGGTGGGAGGTAAACAGAATGGGTTTCAATTCAATAACTAACATGAATTTGTGTTTCTTTCTATGATAGTTCCAAAAAGTGGCCTCTGAGGCCTAAACAAAATGGACGTGTGGGTAAACTGTGAGCAAGAGCAGAAAATTGCAGGCGCACTAAAATCTACAAGTCAGAGTGAAATGCTTGTGTCCGAGAAAAGTTCAAGGCTGAATGTAGCCCGGAACCTTGGTTGGGTGCCAAGCATGGACGATGTAATGTTCAAGAGCCTGGGAAAGAGGATTGATGTTGCTCATCGCGGATGCGCCTCAGTCTCAAACTGAACATGACAAAGACCCTTTATTTTTCTGCTGACAAATAGAAAAATGTGTGTCGTAATGGTGAGATGATGCTCACCCACCCCGAAACTGTCCAATGAGAATTTGAATGAGGACTGATAAGTTACTTTTAGATAGATTAAGTTAGGAGAATTAAGGTATAAAAACCCCTGGATTTGACTAGAAGGGGTCGCTTTTTCAATTTCTATCGGAGATGCTGCTCGATTCCTGGATGTAAGACTCTGTTCTATTTTACCTTGTTTGTTTTGCAGGACTATAAGGATAAGATGAAGGGTGTTAGACAGGGATGTTAGGAGATAATGACGTTGGAACTATCTGTTTTTTGCTAAACTTTACTGAAATCTAAACTAAAGCGATTTTTCTTGAGCTCTGAATAAAATGATCATTATTGAAATAAAGTTTGAGATTTAACTAAATAAAGATTTGACTAATGTATAAATATCAGACATAATAAAGTTTTGCTTTCAATAAAATTGGGAATTGGAATTTTAAAAGCTGGTCTTGTGATTTTCCTACGCCTAATTTTCTTTCTAGCAGATCCATTGCCATTATGGTGGTGTGTCTGAATAATCCAATGTTTAATAAATTATGGTAAATTGTTCTTTTAAACTGCAGGTGTAAATAATAAATAGTTAAATAGGTTTACGCGCTCCACCAAATGTTACAGCATTTCTCCATTACGATTCACCAAGTGAGTAGAATAAATGCGCAGTGTTAAGGGCCCCACTGGTGTATGTCTAATGCGTTTAAAGGTTTCGGGGACATGGTGAGGGAAGATTAGAAATATTTTTTTGGGAGCTGCGCTGTAGCACTACCAACTGAAAAACAAAAGACCTGGGCAAAGAAAATGTTTTTCCCCTACCTCTCACTTGGAATGACGTTGTTTGCAATTACATCAGAATCATATGCATCATTTACAAATGAAAAACAACAACATGTATTTATGGGCACACTTTGGATAAGCTAAATGATTAGGGCAATGTTAAAGTTTGTGACACGTTCCTCCAAATACCATACTTCTAAACACCCAGCAGCTCTCATATCAAACATACCTAGGTTCTTTGCTTTTTAACAACTAGCACAAATGTGCCATACTCTAAATAAGGAAGGCAGGGAAGTTTGAACCTCTTTAATCTCTAGTCAAGTCATTCTGCTTCGTTTCAAGATAGATGGAAAGAATGGAATGACCACTGACCATTGCTGCACACTGTCAGAGATTCTGTTCACTACTATAAAGACACTGAGCAATAGTGTACGCTGAAACGCTAGTCGCGTATTCTCTAAAACGGCTGAATAGTTTCAACAATTCAAATGCACATGTTTACCACTGCCACATATTGAATAAGAGCACCTATTTGATTAACTCATTTGCCAATGGAATTCTTTTACCTAAAATGTTGCTTTCCACAGCTTACCATATCCTTAGGCTCAAGGATTATTGCAAGAAGAGCATCATGTAAGGAACAAAAAATACTACTCAATTGCAGAGTTTTATTTTCATTCGAAAAGTAGTAGCATTTGGCATCATATATCAACCATCTATTTGGACACACAAATCTATTAGCAAGCCCCCTTCCTGAAATAAAAGAGACAAAAAGAAAAGCACAGTAAATTCTCCAGCTTTGTATCACTCCTTTATAACTGAGATGACATATTCTTGTACAGTTAAAGCAATTATATGAAGGACTTTAGTCTTACAAAACTGAGGTCATATTAAGTCTTTCAACATTTCCATTCAGCTGTTTTCATTATTGTATGAAAAAATGTAGTACTTTTTCTGGCTACAAACCTTCCGGTTTTTAAACCAAGCAAAACGTACAGGTGGCGTTTGTTAGTTACTGCCCCTCACATTTCCTGTGTCTTGGTAAGAATGATGATCCTTCCTGTGTCATGTGAAATATGCTACTATATGCATCCATCCACTGGCACTGAGAAAGAGGGACAACAATTTTGTTATGATCTCGTTGAAGGAGATATCAAACTCTCCATCAAAAACCAGATATGAGACTGGTTCTTGATTGAAACCAAGGTCTTGCTCTAAAACATACGGTGGGGATTTAAACGTACTAAAATCTGAGCTTGTGCTAACATGAACTGTGCTTATGTATTCTTCCATCTTAAACTGATGTTGCAGCATACCACTTAATTATTGTTGTTGCTGTTTCCCAGCTCTAAATAAAGAATTGTAAGCTTTTCACTTAGAGGCTGTTCGTGGTTCTTGAGGTTTCTCACCACGCTGCACCTAACCAAGGACATCACAACTGTCTCAGACAGTTGTTTATACAATGTGCCGCTTACAGTGCTTGAATAAACTGTGCGAGTGCAACAGTATTATGAGGAAATCTTTAAAATGTATTCATTAGTTAAATGTTTCTTCTTACTTGTTCCTCATTTGTGCATATCCTTAAAACCATGTAATTGGGTAGTAATGTATTACATTCTTTGTCTAAATTCCTATAGAACAAGTTACTTACCTTCGGTAACACAATATCTGGTAGAGACAATATCTAAATGCAGATTTGTTACCTTTGAATTCCCCAGGCATCAGGCTGGATCCAGAAACTTTTGCTCAAGCAATACCCCTTGCACGCGACGTCGGGTTGCTCCAGTCGGCTGCGTGTGACATTGTTTATTATCTTTGCAGTCACCTATATAGGCACCAACCAGGCACGCAGACGTCAGTACGTTTTATTTTTTCCACGCCAGAAGAACAGAGCCATGAAAATACTGACCAAAACAAGTGCCAAACTAGGGTCCTGAAAAGGGAGTTACGCTAGCGCTAACAAAAACAGCCCGCAAAGCGGGGAGGCATGGGTGGGTCTGTAAACAATCTGCAACTGCATATTGTCTCTACCAGATAATATGTTACCGAAGGTAAGTAACTAGTTCATCTGATAGAGACTTCTAGCAGTGGATTCCTAACCTTTCAATTTGATACCAAAGCAATACCCTCCTGGCGGTCAGCTGTGGACTGATTCCTCACAATAGAATGTGCTGCAGGACCGGACTGGCAAACTACCCGTCCCTGCGGACCGAGTGCCGAGGCAAGATGCTGCCTGACAGATGCCCAGGACTAGGAGACCCTGAGCCAAAAGTGAAACAAAGAAAGCTGATCTGGTCCTCAAACAGATGAATGTACATGTCACGCTAGTGGGTTTTGGATGGTGTAGGGTCACGTGGTGTCCTACAGTTGGGCCTCCATTTTGTTGGATGTAATGCCCTCACACACCCTTGCAGGTGTCATGCTTCATCAACTGGGCTGCTCCTTGTTGGGTCAGCGGTGCAATACCCAACGGGCGACACCTCAAAGAGGGGCACTTTGGAGGAGATCTTCTATCCAACTGCCGTCAGGTGAAGTGTGGGTATGGGGCCAGAAAAGCGTAGACGTTTCAAGTGAGTTAAAATAAAGCTTGGAGTACCAGGATCAATTTTATTCTGGGGTCCCCAGCTTAAATTAAAAATTATCCAACTAACTGGAACTCGAAGGAATATAATGCTTCCTATTGTGAGTCTCAGTTCAGTTTTGTGCTCTAATTGGTCGACATGTTTCTCCCGTATGCGCAATCGCTGCGATTCTTTAGGACCTAAATAAATAAAAAAATCTTGGAGGAGCAACTGTCTACGTAAGTGTGATCAATGTAAGTATCTAATGTTATGTTTTAAAAAAATGAATTCTCTACAAGGAGTAGTATTCCATGTAAAATACCTGTGTTGACCTGCATCTACCTAGTGGGTTTAGAATATAGACAACAACAGTACCCGGCGGGTTGTACAACGGGTTCAGAGCTCCAGTGTGGTTCTTAATCCCCGTGTAGCCTCTTGTGCGACATACCCCTCGACGCCGACCTCCCGGACCCAGCGTCGAGGGGTAGGTAAACCGGGACCCTCTCTATAGCTCCCTCGGCCAGGAAAGCTGTAACTTCCTCTAGGAGCAATTTTAAATGAACCTCCGCCAGCCGTTCTTGGTTTGGTGGAATAGGAGCAAAAAAAGAAAGGAAAGACAGAGAACAGCACTCCTGAATGATCTGCAAGACCCACTTGTCCGGTGGTATAGACCTCCAGTGAGGGAGATGATGATGAAGGATCCTCCAACCACCAGCAGTGGTGTGGTCTTGCAGAGTTAGACTAGTAGTGCTTGGAGGCTGTGCCTGCTGATGGCAGGTTGGCCGACAACTTCCGGCCTCCATTTCCAGGAGAGAATGAACAGCATCCACGTCCCCGCACAACTTAGGAAGTCTGTGCAGGAAGCTGGCTGGGATAGGGCTGATACGGCTGGAATCCCATTCCATTGCCACAAAAGTGCCAAAAGCTAGACAGGCCACAAGGTGTAGAAGAGTGGCCCCTAGATCTGGATGTAGCTCGAGAGTCCTTGAACTGTTCTAGGTCTGAGTCTGCCTTGTCCCCAAAAAGACAGGATCCATCAAAAGGCATGTCCATAAAATTAGCCTGTACATAGCCCGAGAAGCTAGACGTTCTAAGCCAGGAGTGGAACCGCAAGGCCACTGTCGATAAAATCGCTCTGCCCAGTGAATCAGCCATGTCAAGGACACACTTTAAGGCGAATTTGGCTGCATCTCTCGCGTTCTTAACATTCTGAGACAGCACAGCCCGGGAATCCTCCAGGACTTGTGGCAGCACTTGGGCAACCATCTCCCGAAGGGAGAGGGAACAATAGTCCAATAAGTGTGCAGTATTCACCAACCTTAATGCCAGGCTAGAGGAAGAAAATATCTTATTACCAAGTGATTGCAGCTTCTTGGATTCCCTAACTAGAGGGGTAGACGGAAACGTGCCCTAGGAGGTAGAAGCCTGCACCACCAAGCTGTCAGGGGTGGGGTGTTGGCTTAGGAACTTGGGGTCAACCAGAGCCAGACAATGGTGGAGTGCAAATGCACTATTCAGGGGAGCCCCTGTACTAGACTTGGACACATTGTTAGAATTACATATCAAATTTGGCAAGGTACCCTATAGTCACTAAAACGCAATAAGTAAGTGCATCAATGTGACCTCCACACTAAAAGGAAAACAATCATCAATACTCCAATATGCAATCTGTAGTATAAGCTTTACCGAAGCGGAGGATACTCCTTTCCATATCCAAATTCCGGCGTGTTACGCGCCGGAATTTGGATATGGAAAGGAGTATCCAATTGGAATATTGAAGATTGTTTTCCTTTTTGTTTGGAGGTCACACTGATGCACTTAATGTTCGCGTTTTAGTGACTTTAGGTTACCTTGCCAAATTTGATACGTCAACAATAAAGAAGTGTGGCTGAATTCTGTGAATATTATATATATAGATCCTTCTTCGGAGACTCGAGTTCTGGGCCCTGATGAAGTCTGAGGTATGTGCCTATAGATGAAACGAATATATGACGATATACCGCAGACAAACAGCCCGCTTACCATTAGTCCGCAAAAATAATCCTGCATGTACTATTAGGCCGCAAATTAAAAGAACGAAAACTTTTAGAAGGAATATGCCTTTAGCACGCATGCCTTTACAATGTAAAGGCATGCATGTTAAAGGTATACTCGTTGTAAAAGTTGTAAAGGTAAGTAAAAGTACACTACCCTACCCTACACTACTCTACACTCTAATGTAGTACCCCTGCACCACCCACCCTTGACACACAGTCCTTTTTCTACATTTACACTACCCAGAACGACCCCCCAACACTACCATAAAGCACTTTACTTCCCTACACAAACACTACAACAGTACCTTAATACACTACCCCCAGCATGACCCTACACAAACACTACAATACTACACTAAACCACTGCACCCCCTAATCCCTAAAACACTACCCCCAGCATGACCCTACGCTACGCAAACACTACAACACTACCCTAAACCCTAAAACACTACCCCCAGCATGACCCTACACTACACAAACACTACAACACTACCCTAAACCCTAAAACACTACCCCCAGCATGACCCTACACTACACAAACACTACAAAACTACCCTAAACCCTATAACACTTCCCCCAGCACGACCCTACACTAAACAACCACCACAACTCTACACTACACTAACACAACACTACACTACATAACACTACACAACACTACACTACACAATCACTAATCCATGAAAAAATTAACACAAACTCACATACCTCTCTCGTCATCTTGGTTTTCACAACGCAAATGCATTTACCATACATGCCTTTAAAACGTAATTCGTTGTAAAGGCAAGCGTGATAAATGCACATGCGTTTTGAAAAAAATGCGGGATAATGGTATGCGAGGTCAATGACCTTGTGGGATAATGGTATGCGGACTGAAAGTCCGCGGGATAAAAAATGCGAGATAATGGCTGCAAACCAGATGAAACACATGTTGTCTCAACTTGTGGCTACCTGTTATGTTGAAGGAGTGAAGCACATTGTATTTGGACCTATATGAAATTGAATAAACCATCATGAAAACGACTTGAGAAGATTACTACTTGGACTGATTACAATATTGCTTCTGTGACTGTGGCTCAGGACTTTGAATTTTGTTTTGTGCAATAAGAGTGTGGACTTGTCTGCACTCTTAACAATGAGGGGCGGTCAGTGCTCAAATTCCTTGGAGCACTATCACAGACGAAGCAGATATTACTGTTCACTGATACATAGTAGCATCACTGTGCGGAGCCTAAATACCCCTACTGCCCTCCTGTCGCTATTCTGTTTACTAAAATCTATGCTGATGATACATTTCATGTATTTTGCTCAATAATTCTTATATAAACATAAAGATTTGAACCATGTCTGTCATTCTTACTGAGAATATCACAGTTCCTACTACTGATCTGAGACCACAAGAAACACAGACAAGCCCACTAGGGGAACAACAAAGTTAGTGTAAGGACTACACTGCTCTGGGTCTAAGCCATTGGCGTACTCTTGGTAAGGTCATGAGAAACTAGTTTGTACGTCAACATCCCTGGTGCCTAAATGTTGATGTCTTTCGACTGAGTGTGCCCTTGGCTCTTGCCAACCAGGTGCCCAGGGCATATGTTCTTTCTCTAAAACTGTATGTTGCAAAACCCTATTGGCAACTCTTTGGCCACATGCAAAACCCTTGTAAATGGTACCCTAGGCACCAATGGCACTGTGACCAGGAAATGCCCCTAAGGGCTGCAGCACTTATTGTGACACCCTTAGAGGCCTGTACCATCACACACGTTTGGTGCACATACCCGTGTGTCATGCCTACAACCCACTGCCTTGGCAAAGGTAAGCCACACCTCTAGCTGGGTGCGCTATATCAGTGGTGAGGGTACAGGTGCATGAGCCTTGTACCCCTACAGTATCTATCGGCTTGAAAAACCAAGATAGGAATCGAGGTTTGTCCACCTTTGCCAACCTCACCCCTCAGGTGGGGGAAGAGAGGTGAAGCACAACTTCTGGCAGATAGAGAAACCTAACCAATCAAATTGAGGCACATGCCCTCCTCCGATGAGAGGGTGGCATAAAAGGGGGTGTATTCACCACAAGGCGGGGATCCATTGGTTCCGACCTATACCTACCTGTAGAAACCCTTAAATTTAGTATTAGGAAAACCCTGAACCTTGCCCCCTCAGATCAGAACTGCAAAGTAAAAGCATGAAGAAGAAGAGCCGAACAGCCATGCGGAAAGAAGAAGAGCAGGAACCAACTACCTTGGCCCAGGAAGCCAGCAGTCCTTGAAAACCCAGAGAACCTGCCCTGCCTTTGTGACTCAAGAAGGACCTTGTCTCCCCTGAGCACTGAACTTGCTAAAAAATAACTGACTCTGGCTCCGGCCAACTCCATGAGTCTACATCACTTCTCTCCTAGCTCCCTGAGCCCGAGTGATCCAACATCCCAAGGAGGTCCCTCAAATGATCCTACCCGGGATCCCAGGGACCCCCGAACTGGCAGAAGTTCCTAAAATGAACTTGCAGCCAAACAACTGGAAGGGCCCCTCAACAGGGAACGAAGGAGACACCCTGACCGACTCCGTAACTGAAGCAGCCCAAAAAAAGCAACCACCACTGTCCAACTGACTGTTACCGAACGCTTGTGTTAACACGGGACAACGACACCCAAAGACCCCAATCGCCTTAACAGCAGCTGACCGACTCCGATGGAACCGCGACCGAATCTGCAGCATCAGCCAAGACTGCCTCCTACACACAGCTGCCTCTGCGCCACTGGTGGTGTCGTTCTTGTTGGCCATTGGGCCCTACAGTGCTTACCTCGACCCCAGGAGATTTTTGTTTCCCATCCTGGTGGCTTGGTTGCCACAGACCACAAACCAATTACTGCACTAAGCCTGTTGGCAGACGTGTAGTCCCTGCAGTTTGCACCCAGCCGTTTCTTTGCCACTGATGGTGCGACTCGAGTGCCTCATTGACCGAATCTTTCCCACGGACCCATGAAACACACTTCTGCCTTCCCAGGACTAAATGTGGCTCGTGTGTAATACTGTAAACCTGTGATAAGTTTGCAAAACGCACTATATTATTTTTTTTCCTTCTCTCAGGAAATGCAACAGTGTGGCATCTAGAGGTATCTGGCTGAATAAAAAAAGTAATCATAAAGTAATTCTGACTATCTGCGAATACCAAATGGTTATACTGTAACTAAATCACAGCAATCAAACTGTATTTAAACTGCATATTCTTGCAAAGTATTGTTATACTTACCTGTACCAGGCTTGGCTTGGTTCTAGAAAATAAATATAATTAAACAATATTTTGAACTCCTGGTGTTACACACGTGTGTTGGTGAAACTTATGGCGTCTTACTGATGGAACTTAACATGGATCCTGAATGACTATTTTGGAAGGACTACACTTTCTATCGTATGTGCTTGGAAACGTTGGATTAACTAATCAGACGAAGCGTACTTTTAGAGAGATTTATTGAGACGAATGTTAAGAAATATATTGTGCTAAGGATCATTGAAAACCTGCCTTGAGAAAGCCCGGAAAGGGCGAAACGCGCGTCGGCTGTGAAGCACTTGATTCTAACAAAAAGAAAATAAAGTATTTCGTCTACACTACGTGATTCCCTTGGATTAAGAAGGAGTGTCTGGAAAAAGAATTTGCATTGAAACTTTGTGCTTAAGGCACTGGGATAAAAGTGACTGGATATGATGTGCACAGGTGTTCTTTGTACTTTATGGATGCGATATTCTGTTACACCATGGGTGGGCAGATTGTCTAATTGTCAACGCTTTAGGTGGATAAGCATTACACACTTGGGGGCTTATTATGATTGCGGTTTTCCCGCATCCTCCGGGCCGGCGGAAGCCACCGCAGGCCCGGAGGATGCGGGAAAACCGCTGCGGAGCCTCCACAGACCCACCGCCAAATTAGGATGGCTGGTGGGTCTGGTATTCCGTCCGCAGCTTTTCCGCCGCGGTCGCCTTCCGACCGTGGCGGAAAAGCTCTAACATGTCTGGCGGTGTCTATCAGACACCGCAAGGCATATTAGGATGTCTGCACTTCTATGCTTTTCCACGGCGGCTTTTCCGCCATGGAAAAGCATACGTACCATCACTTCGGGGGCCCGTTGCGGGCCCCCTGGGTGAAGGGGTGGTGGGGGGTGCACATGGGGGGTACCTATGGTACCCCCCTGCATTTGCGTGAACAAAGCAGCAGGCACCGCTCGGTGCCTGCTGCTTTGTGCACGCAAATGCCGTGCATGCATTTTTAACATTACGGCGGGTGCAGCTTGAAGCTGCACCCGCCGCAATGTTAAAGATAGAGGATGTGACCGCCACCCTGGCGGTCACATCCTAATCTGCACAGAGGGAACGCCGCAGCCCATGCAGATGTTCCCAACTACTCTGGGGTCGCGGACGGACTCAAGTCCGTCCGCGATCCTAATGACCCCCCTAGTTTGCACTCAATAGTGGGATGATATGATATACTGCTTTGATACATGAAAAGAGACTAAATGTGATGTGCAGATCACATATAGCAAATCCGCCTCCTTGTGTGTTCATGTAAAAACAATATTTTTTTACAACAAATCGGTCTGAGTTCAAGTCTTTGAGTGTGTGACATAATTTCTTGCCTGAGTGTGTACAACAAATGAGAAACCTCTGAGAAAGCCTTACTGCTCGCCTACACTACCAGAAACAGAGAATTACAGGTTACCTACTCTTACCTCTGCCTACCTTTGGGGATATACTGAAATCTGTGCACACTATACCTTACCTTGGTATAGTATTTACAGAGCCAGCTTATTACATACATTGTCTCATTTCAAATGAAACCGAGCATTGGGAGAAAGTGGGGATCTCTAACATACACAACCTATTTCAGAGTCGCTTTTTGGCTACATTTGACACATGGGAAGAACTGCATGGTCTGCACAGTGGCAAAACACAGAGAGATTGTGGAGCATATTACCTAGAAGTGCGTTAGAAAACGCACAACGCACATTCCCATATCACCGGCTATCGCCGGATTTTTTTGCCGCAATAGCGCCCAATTATCAATGCGCATCACGTAGGCGAAATGAAATCTGGCGATAGTCGGCGATAAGGCACATTAGCGAATGAAAACAAACGTTGTTTTCATGCACTAATTTGTGCATTTATAACATGGGGGAGTGGAATCAGCGTTATGATCCACTCCCCTATGTTATCAATGCCCTAACACCTGGTCAGAGCAGACGTTGGGAGACCTGCGATAAACGAGTTTATCGCAGGTCTGCCTCTCCAAACGCCTGCCTTGGTAATAGGGTGTTCCCACCTCCAACCACATTTTACATGTGGTTGAACGTGGGAACGCCCACTTTGCATGTCATTAGCAATGTTTGTCGCCGACATTCAAAGTGGGCCTGAGTCAGGCGTTAAAATGCCCTTGTGAATAGGGGTCTAGAAGTATCGCCGCTTTCTCGGCACAATTCGCTGAAAAAGCGGCGATACTTCCACTTGCTAATATGCCCCGTGTTAATATGAAACCTATGGAATATTTGGACTTGGAATCACAGACGACGCCTTAGGGGGGTCCTGAGATGAAAAATCCCTGGTGAATGCCCCAGTACACTTTTATTTTGAGTGCCACTAGTATGGTTGAATAATAAGGTACAATGAATGCCTTTGGATGTATTCATCCAAGTATCCTTGGTGTTGACATATAACAGCCATCCTGCTTAAGTTCACTAAGGGTCCACAGCTTTCATAAGGACTGACTAATTACCTCTATCAGAGTATGATACATGACCTTTCCCTAACAGACTGTTAAGTGACTAGGATAAAGGTAAATTATTAACATGCCAGCTTATTTAGCATATAACCGTTCCCTGTGCTTAAACATACAAGTATGGAAGGGCAAACCCAGGTAATCAAATAGTCATCAATGGCATCTTGCCATAACCAACCTATTCAATGTCTAAATCTCTATCACCATAAATAGGAAATATGTGATTATGACTAATAATAAATATCCCATGAAGAGGTTTGACATTCCAGTGTTATTTATGAGAACTAGATACAAACATGGGCCATTATATTCAAAACATGAACTCAGTCAGTTCTTTTCCAGACATTTCAAAAAAGTTCTTTATCACACTAACCTTCCTCATTCCTTTCGAAATTCCACTTGAGGTGACTGAAGTATCTGAATAGTCCATGGTATATGTCTGAAATAATAAGAGACTATCTTAGTGATTAATGTTCTCAATCATCTCTGGGTTTTCATTGTACCTTCCTTTTGTTCATCTTTGTGAAATGGACGCCAGAATTCAGAAGAGTCATGGGCATTCACAAACATATGTTCATGATAACCACGTGACAAATCGGAAGAAAATATCTATTGAGCATTTTCAAGATAGCACATTGGTAGCCTCCAACTATGCGTTTTTGCATCCACAAATGTACAAGATGAAGCATAAAACATTTGCATTTTGGGTCATTCTTGTCTCACAGACTTGTAGCTGCATACTCAGCCACATTAGCATTAGAGCTCCTGCATATGCAAGAAACAAACGACTGCAGAACTCTTTACAACGGCATCTCCCAGAGAGCACACAGCAAACTCCGACCGCAACTGCATACGTTCTTGAAAAGGTTCTTCACAGCATGCATTCACTAGAGGACACAGAAAGGTTTTTCAAGGTTTAGAGACTCATTCATAAGAAGAAGATTGATGAAGCTGCATTATGAGGACCGCTAATGGTTGGAGAACATATGTACATGTAGCAATAATAGGAAGCACTGTTCTTTTCTATGTAGAATTCTAATACAAGATGGAACGGAAAGGATTCCAGGTTGTGTGAGGACAGATCAGTATAGGACAGTATTTAAATCATCTGCTTTTAAGTTGTGCTGCGTCCAATGTTCTTGGACTTCGTCCTTGTCTTGTTCACTTTATTCTCTTGCTTCTTTTGTCGTGAGTTATTGGGTGTTTTGTAAAGCCTATTCCTTTTGTAATTCTTGTTGTTCATAGTTGTTGATTTATCAAAATGCCAGGGATAGCAGAAGTGACATCACATACCATTTGGCCTTAATTACATCACAAGAAGTGATTTCATATGACCCCTGCCACAGATTTATCCCACGATAGCATGTCACATGACTAACATCACACAACACGGCTTCACTGAAGTACCATATTAAATGCATGATTTGCATAACAAAATAACACAGAAAAATGTCTATTTTAGATACCACCTACGTTATAGTGCAGACTTGATCTTTGAAAGTTCTGGGGAATAACACTTGCCCTAAAATATAGTGAGAAGCAAAGCGAGTAAGCCAGACATCTTCAAGGGGGGGGGGGGGGGTTCTCTTTTTTAGAATTTTTTTAAAGAGAATGTGAGAAATCAGGCATATACTTTTTTTAAATGCCACATGTGCTGAAAGTGCCTTGATTAAATATTCAAATCCATTCATGGTATGCCAAGCCAATTAAACATGACCCCATTTTCTTTGTTTAAAATGTGTTATGGATGCCCCTATATTTCAACAAATTCCTCCATTATGACTGGCACAGCAATTTGTCATGGGAGACCCTATATTCCATGGGTGCCCCTTCATCAAATATGATATAAAGTATGACAGTGTCAGAATTATGCAATTTATGCCATCCATATTACATGGGTGAACCATATGTCAAAAATACCATAGTATAACCGGGCCAGCATTGGAAAGGGTGGGGTTGAAATTGGGAGTCACCGAAACATTTTCAGCATCCCTCGTTGTCATGGCCCACCCTTAACAGAATATTTCTCAGCACGACTTCTGTGGATGCATATGGATAACAGGAGACACAGCATGTAGGTCAGACTCTCCCACTCTCTCTCTCACTGACTCACTCTCCCACTCTCTCTCACTCACTGACTGACTCACTCTCACTCACTGACCGACTCACTCTCACTGACTCACTCTCACTGACAGACTCTCACTGACTCTCCCCCTTTCTCACTGACTGAGTCTCCCACTCTCTCTCTCTCACTGACTGACTGACTCACTCACTCTCACTGACAGACTCTCACTGACAGACTCTCCCACTCGCTCTCACTCATTGACTGACTCTCCCACTAACTCTCTCTCACAGACTGACAGACTCTCTCTCACTGACTGACTGACTCACTTTCACTGACTGAAAGACTCACTCTCACTGACAGATTCTCCCATTCTCTCTCACTAACTGAAAGACTCACTCTCACTGACAGACTCTCCCACTCTCTCACTGACTCACTAACTCTCTCTCACTGACTGACTGACTGACTGACTCACTCACTCTCACGGACTGACTGACTCACTCTCACTGACTCACTCACTCACTCTCACTAACTCACTCTTTCACTGACTGACTCACTCTCTCACACTGACTGACTCACTCTCTCTCACTGACTGACTCGCTCTCTCTCACTGACTGACTCGCTCTCTCTCACTGACTGACACTCACTCTCACTGACTGACACTCACTCTCACTGACGGACAGACTCACTTTAACTGACTGACAGACTCACTCTCACTGACAGACTCACTCTCACTCTCTCACTGACAGACTCTCTCACTGACAGACTGACTCCCACTGACTGGCAGACTCTCACTGACAATCTCCCACTCATTCTCACTGACTTACTGTTTCACTCTCTCTCACTGACTGACTCACTCACTCGGGCTCTCACTGACAGACAGACTCTCACGGACAGACTCTCACTGACCGTCTCTCACTGATAGACTTTCACTGACAGTCTCTCAATGACACACACTCACTGACAGACTTACTCACTGACAGACTCACTCACTGACAGACTCGCTCACTGACAGACTTTCTCACTGACACTCCCCCACTCTCGCTCTCTGACAGACTGACTGACTGACTCTCACTGAAAAACTGACTGACAGACTCTCACTAACAGACTCTCACTGACTCAATCTCACTGACTGACTCTCTCACTCTCACTGACTGACTGACTATCACTCCCACTGACTGACTGACTGACTCTCTCACTGACTGACTGACTCTCTCACTAACTTTCACTCTCTCACTGACTGACTGACTCACTCACTCTCACTGACAAACTGACTGACTCATTCTCCCACTGACTGACTCACTCACTCTCACTCAGGCTCTCACTGACAGACAGCCCCTCATGGACAGACCTTCACTGACCGTCCCTCTCACTGACAGACTTTCACTGACAGTCTCTCAATGACAGACACTCACTGACAGACTCACTCACTGACAGACTCGCTCACTGACAGACTCTCTCATTGACACTCTCCCACTCTCGCTCTCTGACAGACTGACTTACTCTCACTGAAAGACTGACTGACAGACTCTCACTGACCCCTAACAGACTCTCACTAACTCTCTCTCACTGAATGACTCTCTCACTCTCACTGACTGACTGACTCTCTCACTCTCACTGTCTGACGGACTCTCTCACTAACTCTCACTCTCTCACTGACTGACTGACTCTATCACTCCCACTGACTGACTGACTCTCTCACTCTCACTGACTGACTGACTCTCTCACTAACTCTCACTCTCTCACTGACTGACTCTCTCACTCTCTAACTGACTGACTCATTCTCTCACTGACTGACTCTTTCACTCACTCTCACTAACTGACTGATTGAATGACCTTTACCCTCCTGTTATTTATGCCCTCCATAACAAAAAAAAGCTCAACAAGCAACCATTGGGGCAGGCAGATACAAGTTGCCAGCATTTAATGGACAAAAAAACTGAAGACATTATTTTTAATACTTTTTTAATATGGTCGTTCAGTTGTACATAATGCTTTTTTGGTCATATCTAAGTTAACAAAAATGCTTCTGACAGGTCATTATTATAACTTTTCAGCATGCTGAAGACTTCCGTATAGCACAGCTTTAAGACATAGGCAAAGTCAATATCTCTGGCTAAACACTTATAAGTTCG
The DNA here is from genome assembly GCF_964263255.1 of Lissotriton vulgaris. Classification (NCBI taxonomy): domain Eukaryota; kingdom Metazoa; phylum Chordata; class Amphibia; order Caudata; family Salamandridae; genus Lissotriton; species Lissotriton vulgaris. The sequence goes on from NC_141695.1 coordinate 93,941,425, forward strand.
CAAAGGCAAGACCTTTTGGCTATGCCAATGCTTGTTATTACTTTATTTTCACTTTGCAGTGACTAAAAATGCAGCTAATCTTGTACAAAAAAAACCTGAAACAATGGGTCAGGAATGGAGGCCTTTGGTGGCACTTCAGCACCAGTGGCAGCAGTCAGAAATGACCTTGCTGTGCCTAAAAGTAACACTGTGGAGCAACTGATAAAAGTAAGAGAGGCTCCAGCTTTTAGAAAAGTGAAGTTACCTATGGCAATAGATTTCCATCTAGGGCAACCTCCCCGAGTCATGAGCTTCATAATTGTCTGCTGCTAAGATGAATCTCAGACTGCATATTCATTTTTATTTTCCAAATGTTCTTTCAGTTCTAAAAGTGGGTTTCATACTTCAAACTCCTTTTTCAAAAAGGTAAGTCAAAGCAAACATTTTAAAGATAATGTGTAACAAAAATCGGTAACAACTTTTACATGCATAACTACTTGGGTGCAATTCTCAATGGAAATCAATCAATCAATCAATCAGAGTACTTGTAAAGTGCGCTACTTACCCACAGAAACTGTGGAAAAAGACATGGGGACCCAAATAAAGCATCAATAGCTTCGCTCTCTAAGGCAGTCTCACCTTCAATGAAACAGGTTACGGAGTACAGCCTGCCCCACTTCCAAGTCTGATTATGCATTCACATCATGGAAGTAGTGCTTTGTGAAAGTGTACCTGCTCATCCCGGCAGCTGCATGGCAAAGTCTTGCAGAGGCTCGCCAGCTGTGCAGTCATAGCCATGCTCCTGCTAGAATGCACCCTCTATTTCATAGACTGGACACTTCACTTTGTGGCAGAAGGTGAGGCAGGCTGATACACTAAGTGCTATTCCCTGTTTGGACAGGAGTCAGCTTATCCTTGGGTGACCAAAGGACACAAACAGTTGGTCAGAAGATTGAATGTTTTTCATTAGGTACATGTAAAATGTGATGCACCTGCACACACTAAGCAAGTGCAAAGCGTTGTCTGCAGAGGTTGCGGGATGTAGGAAATATGACCGCAGAATGACAGGCTCATTCGAGTGGAAACCAGTAGGGACCCTAGGTATAAACTTTTCATGCGTCAGTAAAATGACTTTGCACTTAGTTAAGCAGAGAATGTCTTCTTTAACTGTAAACATTAAAGTTTCCCCTACTCTGCATGCCAAAGAAGGATACATTACTTACCTGTAATCCTAGTTCTTTTACTGAATAATCCCTGCCCACATGCTGGATCCCAGAGCATTTATAAAAACAAATATATATGTGTATGTTTAGGCCAACAGTACAGAGTACTTCCAAAACATACATATATACATACATAAATATGCGGCCTAATGCACTTCCAATAGGCTAATGTGCCATAATTACATGGATTATTTTGAAAATGAAAATAATCTGTACTGTAAACACTACAACAGAGTATATATACTGTAATAGTGTTCCAACACAGCCCTTTATTTTCAGAAAAGAGGCAAGAAATAGCAGGCAATTAGCCTATAGGCTGCATAACAGAGAAAACGTCACAGTAATAAAAACATTGGCATCCTGCCTTTAAGGATTCCAAGAACCTGGACACCGTGCCTTTAAGACCTCCAGGAGCCCTTTGCTCCAATGATGCACCACAAGTGACAGTTAGGTCAGTTATTTTTTACGGTTTACAAAAAAAGAGGAATCATGGCAGGAAAATTGAAAACAATAACATACTGCCAATACTCATCCGGGGAGGCAGGAGGGTTGCTTATGACTTTGATGAGTATACCCCAGGAATAGAGAACTAGGATTACAGGTAAGTAACTTATCCTTCTCTTCCAGGGGATACTCAACAATAGTCATAAGCACTGAATAGAATAGCAAGCCCATACCCACTTCCCTGCGGATGAGTAGCAGTATAAGTATATCAAACTTCAACATTTTACGGATGAGATCACCTAAACAGATTTCACAAAGCGGCTTGCCCAAACTGAGCATCCGCCTGAGTGTCAGAGTCTAAACAGTAATGGGGAGTGAAAGTGTGTACAGATCGCCACGTGGCTGCTTTACAAATTTCTGCAACAGGTACATTCCTGAGAAGAGCCATGGTAGAGGCTTTTCCTCTGGTAGAATGGGTCTTAGGTTTGCCGGGAAGAGTTTTGTTAGTTAGTTGGTAGCAGAAGGATATACAAGAGACAATCCACCTAGAAATAGATCTTTTATAAGCTGCAGAACCAGCATTTATGGAACCATAGTTTACAAACAACCATTGATTTTCTCAAGCCCTTAGTTTTGTCCAGATAGAACTTCAGATCACTCTTAAGGTCAAGAGAATGAAGGGGCCTCTAAGGAGGAGTTGAGGGATTGGGAAAAAGGTGGGTAGAGTAATGATCTTGGTAATGTTGAAATCCAACGCCATCTTAAGCAGAAAACTTGAATGGGTTCTTAACAACATTCGGTTTTCATGAAAAACAGTATAAGGTTCTTTAAAACCAAAGGCCTGGATCTCTCTGACCCTGCGTGAAGTCGAAGATCCCATCACGGGCAACACAAAATTGGATATAGACAAGGATGAGCCGTGAAGTAAACAGCGAGCCAACGCTGAAAAAAAATCTGACAGGACCAAACACGGAACATAGAAAGAACATACGTGGCAAATGATACTCACCCATGAAAACAGCAGAAGATGGACTGGGATGCATTCACCCATGAAACAGAATAAAATGTACTGGGACACACTCACCCATGAAACAGAATAAATTGTACTGGGATACACTTACCCATAAAACAGAATTAAAATGTACTGGGATACAATCACCCACCAAAAGAGCAAAGTATTGGGATGCACTCACCCCCCCAAAAAAAACCAGAAGAATATACTGGGTTACACTCACCCAGCAAAACAGCAGAAAGATGTAACGAGATACACTCACCCACCATAACAACAAAAAATTAACTGGGATGCACTCACCCACAAAACAAAAAACAGCAAGCAAAAGCACCAATAATTGGGTACACACTCTCACACAATAAAAGAAGTGAAAACTGTACTGGGATGCACACACCCAAAAACAACAAGAAAATAAACTAGTGAATAATGTCTAGTAAATCACCAGTGACCGAAAATTCACTCAAGTTGATCGGTGACACCGGCTGTAAAACACCTCACCCCACCGAAAAAAAACTGTGTCTCAGGCTGCTCCAGGAACCACAAGTTTGTAGAAGAAAGTATTGCTTTCTGAAGTGTGAATTGACCCTGTGCAGAGTGGCTTACGGCACGTAAATATAGCAGAGAGTCCATTGGCAGTCAAAAACTCCTTGGATACTATTGCGTCTGAAATAAGCGCTGCAGGAGAACAGAGGCAAACAGTTCCCAGGAACGATGAGAAGACCTGGCAATACAGACCCTCACTCGTGGCAACCAACACAGCACCATCTAAGAAGACGTGGTTGGCGTTTTGAAGATTGAGCACTTGCAAAACACATGAGGCGGGTCCAACCCCAAGATGGCAGCACGCTCAGGAGACGCACACCGAGTGGCTCATGGCACGCTCTTGATGTGAAGAATCCAAAGGCAGCAAGGAGCTGCAAAGACCCAGGAGGACGTCACAGAAGATTCCACAGCTCCGCGCGACACCATGATGACGGTATGATGCATGAGCTGTATTGTACATTTGATAGTGGCTGTTGGGAATCACAGCAGAGATCAGGTCTCAGGTTAGACCAAACATCAAAGCCCCAAAAAACAAAAAATTACTCTCACCTGACTATCACCATGGGCTCAGAAGAAACCTCATCTGCGTGCCACCAAACACATTCCGCCACCCGGTACCACACTGTCAGCCAAAGCCAGTGAGAGCAGAACTTGTAGCTAGATGGGAGTGTCTGTGCAATGTCCACAGCTGAGCCTCGATTGAAGTGTCAGCATTGAAAACGTCCACAGATGACAGAAATCTTTTAAGGGTTCGTTGTAGACCATAAATAGGGATCTCTGCTCCAATGTAGTTGCATGTAGCACATGAAATCATTATGTAGGCACCTCCAAGGTAGCACCCACATCTGGAACTAGACAGACAATGCACAGAACAGATTGCAATATAGATCTTGACATGTGTTGCATACAAGCAGTGTGTACACATGTAGAAAGTCATTTCCATGAAGCAAGCTTCCTTGATGGCTCAGATCTTGAGACAACCACACAGTACATCACACTATTGTTGGGCTGTTCGATGTACAGGACACAGGAAGTTGAAGGGCAGACACCTTAGGTAGACTGTGTAGCATAAAAAACAGCTGTCATTTACAATCAGGAAACAACTCACCAGGCTTTAGTGAAGAAGAATCTGGTATGCCCGAGTTGAGGCTGACCGGTCTTGTAGTCACTGGTGGGGCTGGGGGTGCCAGTTCCATTAAGTAGACATAAATGTACAAGTAGATGCTTTAAGCTTGAATTCACTAAGTTTCACTTTCTTTGATGGATTCCTTAATTCCAGTTTCAAAGTTCCTTGTAGAAGATAATCCAAATTTGTAGGTTCTGAGTCAAATCCTTGCCAAAATGTACTAGGTAAAGAAATCCAAATCGTAAGCAGAGTGGTAGGTTCCAAGATATAATTTATTAAATCCAGTTCCAGGTAACTAGGAATAAGATAAGTAGTAGATAAAATGGTAATCAGTAGTAGCCCCATCAGGAGCAGCCTACCTGCTGCTCAGCCTCTCATCTTCAACTGACAATCTAACCAAGACCACACACCAACATTCTGTGACTTCATCCGACATTCTACAGTCATTCAGGCTGAACAGAAGGGAGAGTAATGGTGCAAAGAAAGAAGAGGAGAAATCACTTTACAACAGGAAGCATCCATAATGATTGTCTGAGAAGGGTGGTTCGGGTGAAATGGAACTCCTTTCAGAAGGCAAGAATGCTTCATCCACCATCTGATGGAATTCTTGGCCAATTGGGAGAGAGACACACAGTTTTCTCAGAGACTCGATGTCTGCATCCAGAGATTAATGCAGAGGACGCATGTTCAATCTGGCTTTCGGTACGATGAAGATGCATGATGCCATTGCCCCCAGAATAAATGAAAACTTGTCTGGCTGTGGGTTATTGAGAGCTGAGGAGATTTCGAAGTTTCTCTTTGATTGAGGACAACCTCTCCTCCGAAGGACACACGCTTGCCTTTATGGTATCCAGTGACACACCCAGGTAGTGGATTCTCTGGGTCGGATTGAAGATCGACTTTCTGAAATTGACCTGTAGGCCCAATGTGTCCGGTAGATGGAGAAAGAATGATTGATGACTCTAAAGTAGAGTGGGTGACAAGCTCTTCAGGAGCCGGTCATCCAGATAAGGGTAAATGAATATCCTTAGTTTGCGAAGAAATGCTGCCACCACTGCCATGCATTTCGAAAAAGTCCAGGGGGGCTGATATGAGCCCAAATGGGAGAACCCTGAATTGGAAATGTTGGTGAGCCACTTGCAAATGCAGAAACTTTCGATGTTTCTTGGACAACGGAACATGGAAGTAGGCGTCCTGCAAGTCTATAGCAAACATCCAATCTCCTTGATGTAGGTGAGGGAAGATTTGGTGCAGAGCTAGCATTCAAAATCACTCCTTGTAGATTAATCTGTTCAATAATCTCAAGTCGAGTATTAGTCCATTATCTCTGGTGGGACCTCTTTTCTGCCGCAGAAAATAACGGGAGTATATACCTTGCCTTTGATGTTGAACAGGAACGGTTTCTATGGCATTTTTTAGTAGAAGACTGTTCACCTCCTCCTGCAGCAAGAGGTGATTTTGAAAGCATTTGCCTTGTGGAGAAACTGGAGGAGGTGGGGATTTGAACCTGAGCACATAGCCATTCTACACAATATTCAGAACCCACTTGTCACTTGTGATTGTCTTCCATTCTGCCAGGTGAAACGAGAAACTTCCTCCCACTGGAGTGGCTAACGGGCATGGAGGAAGCCATTGCTCATTGTTTTGCTCGAGGATTTGATGAGGACGCAGGCTGTCTTGTAGATCCCCTTCCTCTACCAGTTCTCCTCTGATGGTAGTGTGACCTGGACTGATGTTGCTGCTGGGTACACCACTGATGGGTTTGAACCCTCTGATGAAAGGAACACCGGTCATAAGGACTGAATCTTCTTGGGAATTCCTTCCGCTTTTCTAATGCAATTTTCTTAACTGTGTCCAGCTCCATCTTCATTTTGGACATTTCCTCGTCCGCATAAGACCTGAACAGTGAGAAGCCATTGAATGAAAGACTAACAATCCTCCATTGAGCGTCCGCTTCAAGGCCAGTGAGATGCAACCAGGCTGAGCATGTTGAACAGATGCTGTGGGAATATCCGTGTGCAGCTAGATCGGATGAGTCTGCCATTGCACTAATCACCTGATTCACTACCAACCTACCTTCTAATTTCCTGGAAGGCCTGTTGATCTTCCTTAGGTAGTTTCTCAGTGAAACTTGACAGGAATCCCAGAGAGATCTGTCGTACCTTCCCAAGAGAGCGGAAGCGCTGGCCACCTTCATCAATGAAGCCGTAGTGTTACACATCCTCTTGCCCAGAGAATCCATGTTTTTACTGTCCTTCTCTGTAGGAACTGAAGAATAGGACATAACAGAATGTGCCTTCCTGGCCGTTGCCACAATGAGAGAGTCCAGAGGAAGATCTGATCGTAGAAAAAGTGGATCTTGATCTGGTGCTTTGAATTTCTTGGAGATACGAGAAGGCACTGAACCCACTGCTGCAGGAGTGAGACAAATCTGCATTGTCGGTTCTAAAAGACCTGAGACAAAGGGTAGCAAAGGTCTTGCAGATGATCTATGATGCAATGTTTCAAAGATTACAGATGTAGAGACTGCATAGGACTTCGTTAAAGGTCCTTATGTTGTTTTATAGACGACCTTGTAGAAGTGGACCAAGATGGTGACCTTCGTCTCTTCCTTTTTGGGGTAGGAGAGTGATGAGAACGTGCGCGACGGACTGATGGAGACCTAGCCCTTCTCGAAGTCCTGCTTGTTGTGGATGCAGTAGGAGAAGGTCCACCAGAGACTCTGGAGGGATAGTATGTTCTGGAGATATCCGAGCCCGGACTTCTGCGACCGGTTTCAGCACTGGGACCCTTCCAGTGTTGTACGCTTTGCACCCATCTTGGATTCAGATTGACAGGAGGGGCCTTTTCACCTTCAACCGGAGATCTCTCCAGTGTAACCTGGATGAGATGACTGCCAGGGGATGATGAAGTGTCCCTCGACGTCGAATGCATCCTTGCGTCGATCGTGGTCCTTCTGGGACTTCTTCTGAAGCCACGGCAGGTTCTTTGTCTCTCGAAGTCGAACAATGTCTCGCGGACGACATCGATTGTGCCGTATTCGACATTGACTGCCCGTGCGGTGAGATGCTTTAGGACTCTCGCCTTCACGATGTAGTCCTAGACGTCCGTCTTTTCTATGTCAACCGCCCTCTGGACCGGGAATGTGTCTTCAATGTCGACCGACCTCGGGACTGGGAATGAGTCTTAGACGTCGACTGTCTATGGTCTTTCTTAAACGTCGACTTTTTCGCCGGCGAGCGCCTCAATGGAGATGGTGATTTAGATGCTGTCAGTCTATAGGCTCGCAGTAGAGTCTTCGCTGCCGAACCCCTTGACGCCGACATTTGCGAGGGAGGCAGATATGTAGACTATGGGTGCTTTGCCGTTGACGGAGGTCGTTCATGGCCAGCATACTTCGAGCCCGATGTAGCTTGCCTCAATGTCGACTTACTTCTTGGCAACGGAGGCTCTTGCTGTCTCAACGGCGATCTGTCCCCCGACAGTGACAAATGCCTTGCCTTCTTTTCGCAAAGTTGATCTCGACGCAGACGGCGAACATTCAGGGATGTGCTTTTTTTACGCTGCAGAAGCAGATCGGCGCCGTTTTCTGCGTTCTTCATGAGAGGAGGGCTCTTTGTGAGCAGGAGTGCTCCCAAGGCCACTTTTGGAATGACTCTTTCCTCTCTCCAATAAGGCATGACGTTCAATCTTCTCCCTGTCATGGAGAGTCCTCTTGGAGAAATGTTGGCAATAATAGAATTTCTCAGGGTTGTGTGAAGCTGGTAAACACACAATGCACACTGAGTGTGGGTCCGATTTTGCCATCTTCTTCCCACAGGAAGGACATTTATTGAATAAAGTTGGCATTTCTGACAGAAAAAAATGTTAATTAGTCAGAAAAACACACAGCAAACAGATACCAGCAGTCAAAAATGTCGAAAGTAAGAAGAAAAAATAAATTTCTGACAAGAAAAAGTCAAAAAGAGACAAGCTTAGGCTCCAGGATCCTCACAGAAGGAGCACGAAAAAAGAACTGACCGAACTGTCACCCGTGGTGCATCATGGAAGTAGGGGGCTCCTGGAGGTCTTAAAGGCATAGTGTCCAGGTTCTCGGAATCCTTAAAGGCAGGGTGTCAATTTTTTTTGATTAATGTGACGTTTTCTCTGTTATGCAGCCTATAGGCTAATTGCCTGCTATTACTTGCCTTTTTCTGAAAATAAAGGGCTGTGTTCGAACACTATTACAGTATATGTACTCTGTTGCAGTGTTTACATTAGAGATTATTTCCTTTTTAAAAAAAATCCATGTAAATTTTGACACATTAGCCTATTGGAACTGCATTAGGCTGCATATTTATGCATGTATACATGTATATATGTATGTTTTGGAAGTACTCTGTACTTGAAGGTCTAAACATACACATATATATGTATTTTTATACATGCTCCGGGATCCCGCACGTGGGCGGGGATTATTCAGTGCTTATGACTATTGATGAGTATCCCCTGGAAAAGAAGCAATGTATTCCATGATATGAACTTTAGATGTGTACTATATTAGTTCGTATGGCGGCAGCATAAGTTGTATCAGGACGGTATTAGGATGCCAGGCTACTGTTCTGCGAAATGAAGGTGGAAATGATCTGTAAAGTCCCCTCATAATGTATTTTATTATTATCTGTGGGAAAATAGTGATTGAAATATCTTGTGGTATTAGAAATACTGCGATTTTCAGATGGACTAATACTGAGAGGAGTATTCAAGCTCCTGCTTGGCTTGGCTCCGCAAATATGGACGTATTTTGCGAGGTGTTATGGTCACTCAAAAGAATCCTTCAAGTCAAGTCAAGTCAAGTCAAAAGAATTTATATAGCGCACTACATACCCAGAGGGTCTCAAGGCGCTTGAGGGAGGGTGGGGGATTACTTGTCGAATATCCAAGTTTTAAGTTGCTTTCTGAATGCTAGATGGTTCTGAGTGAGACGAAGGTGAGTGGGGAGTGAGTTCCAGGTCTTAGCGGCCAGGTAGGAGAAGGATCTACCTCCCATGGTGGTTTTATTGATGCAAGGCACGGTAGCAAAGGCTTGGCTGGAGGAACGTAGCTGGCGGGGGGGGGGTGTAGAAGGAAAGTCGAGTGTTGAGGCAATCGGGTCCGAGTTCGTAAAGTGATTTGTGTGCGTGGGTTAGGAGGCGGAAAGTAATCCTCTTATTGACAGGGAGCCAGCGGAGTTTTTCCAGTTGACTGGAGATGTGGTCTTTACGTGGGATGTCGAGTATTAGTCTGGCTGATGCGTTCTGGATGCGTTGGAGTTTTTTCTAGAGTTTTGTGGTGGTGCCGGCGTATAGGGTGTTTCCGTAGTCCAGGCGGCTTGTAACCAGCGCATGGGTGACCGTTTTTCTGGTTTCGGTGGGGATCCAGCGAAATGTTTTTTTGAGCATGCGAAGAATGTTGAAGCAAGATGATGAGACGGCGTTGACCTGTCTGGACATCGAGAGTGAGGAGTCTAAAATGATGCCCAGGTTCCGTGCGTGATCCGTCGGGATGGGTGCTTTTCCAAGAGCCTCTGGCCACCAGGAGTCATCCCAGGCGGAGGGGGAGGTTCCTAAGATAAGGACTTCTGTTTTATCTGAGTTAAGTTTTAGACGGCTATGCTTCATCCATTCGGCTACTTCTTTTATTCCTTCATGAAGGTTGGTTTTGGCGGTATTAGGGTCTTTGGTGAGTGAGAGGATCAGTTGGGTGTCATCTGCGTAGGAGATGATGTTGAGGTTGTTTTGGCGTGCGATGGCTGCGAGGGGGCTCATGTATACGTTGAAGAGGGTGGGGCTGAGTGAAGATCCTTGTGGCACGCCGCAGATGACTTCAGTGGCCTCTGACTTGAATGGTGGGAGGCGGACTCTCTGGGTTCTTCCGGTGAGGAACGAAGTGATCCATTCCAGTGCTTTTCCTTGGATTCCGATGTTTCTGAGGCGCTGTAGGAGGATGCTATGGCAGACTGTGTCGAAGGCTGCGGAGAGGTCGAGGAGGATGTGGGCGACTGTGTCTCCATTGTCCAGTAGAGTTCGAATGTCGTCTGTTGCGGCGATGAGGACGGTCTCCGTGCTGTGTTTGGCTCGGAAGCCGGACTGTGAAGGGTCGAGGGATTTGTTGGTTTCGAGGAAGGCGGCGAGCTGGTTGTTGACAGCTTTCTCGATGACTTTGGCCGGGAATGGCAGAAGCGAGATGGGGCGGTAGTTTTTGAGTTCGGTGGGGTCAGCTGTGGGTTTTTTCAGAAGGGCGCTGAGTTCGGCGTGTTTCCAGATTTCTGGGAAGGTGCCGGAGTTGAGGGAGCAGTTGATGACGTCTCGGAGGTGTGGTGCTATGATGGAGTCTGCTTTGTTGAAGATGTGGTGAGGGCATGGGTCTGTTGGGGATCCAGAGTGAATGGAGTTCATCAGACGGATGGTGTCCTCAGTGGAGATGGGGTTCCAGTCATTGAGGATGTTCAAGGGGGGTGAGGGTGCGGCAGAAGGTTGGGTGGATTGATCTCCGGGTTGGTTGTCGAAGCTGTTGTGGATGTCTGCGATTTTATCGTGGAAGAACGAAGCTAGGGAATCGCAAAGGGTTTGCGAGGGAGTGATGTTGTTGGAGTAGGCGGAGGGGTTGGTAAATTCTTTGACGATGTTGAATAATTCCTTGCTGTTGTGGGCGTTGTTATCAAGTCGGTCTTTGAATGCGGCTTTCTTGGCAGTCCGGATCAGTTGGTGGTGTATGCGGGTGGCGTTTTTGAAGGCGTCCCTGGTGCTGGTGTTTGGGTCTTTTTTCCAGGCTTTCTCGAGGGAGCGACAGAGTTTCTTCGATTTCTTAAGATCATCGTTGAACCAGGAGGAGTTTTTGCTGCCTAGTTTGGTTTGACGTTTTTTCAACGGTGCTAGGATGTCGGCGCTGTTGGATAGCCATTGGGAGAGGTTAGTGGCTGCTTGGTCGGGGTTTGAGGAGTGGGCAGGGGGGTTTTGGAGAAGCGATGGTCGATGGTGATTTTGTTCCAGTTTCTTCGTAGAGTGGGTTGAGGGAGGTTGTGAGATGTGGTCTTATTGTAGGTAAAGTGAACGCAGCTGTGGTCCGTCCAATGTAGAGTTGTGGTGTGACTGAAGGAGATATGTTTGCTGGAGGTGAAGATGGAGTCGAGTGTGTGACCTGCGATGTGGGTGGGGGTATTAACAATTTGTTTGAGTCCGAGGTTGGCGAGATTGACCAGGAGGGTGGTGGTGTTGCAGTCGAAGCTCTTTTCCAGGTGGAAGTTGAGGTCTCCAAGTAGAATGTAATCCTCGGAGGGGAGAGCGTGAGGGGTGATAAAGTTGGTGATGTCGTCACTGAATTGTGCGCGGGATCCTGGAGGTCGGTAGAGGAGGGTGCCTCTGAGTGTGGTCTTGGGGTCGATGTGGATCTGGAAGTGAAGGTGTTCGGCGCTGTTAAGGTTGACGTCTGAGCTGGTAGAGATGCGGATGGAGTTCTTATGAACGATGGCGATGCCTCCATTTGGTATTTTAAGTTCTTGTAGTAGCTGACGCACGGCTTCCATTAGGATGTTTCGACATTACGCTGTGAGATCTAGTTGGCAAAACTCTTGATTGTCAGGTATCAGGCTCAACGACTGAAGTTTGTGGCGCAGAATCTCTGAGTTGTGTCTGGGGATGAAATTAGAGTTTATTGGTAATGGTATAGATGGGCGTTCAGATTGGTTCAGGGTACCATTACTTGGTGAGACCGAGCAGCGGAAATGAGAATCAAGGTACCATGTCTCTTCTAGGATCTTGTGGATCAGGGAAATGGAGAAAAGGCATAACCAAACTCTTTGGACTATCTGCTTGAAAAAGGCATTGCCAATGGACCCTGATTGCCTGCTGGCTTAAAATGTGTCTAGTGAGGGATGAGCCAATTTGTGAAAGAGGTAGTCCATTTATTCTTGGTGGATCTCCCATTTGTGACAGTCTGATATTGTTTTGACATCTAGGTATGTGCTCCACAGTGATGGGTATGTGGTGGGAAATGGCATGCTGCACTTCATCTGCACCTCTTACGGCAGTGGTATGGACCTCGTTCTCCCCTGCTAGGCGATATAAAATATTGATATGATGTGGTCTCTGCTGAGGAGACACAACAGACCTGCCAGCCATTGAAGGAAGTCTATAGGACCAGTCTTATGGCCTAGAGCACCAGGAAATGGATATGGAGCTGCTTTTCAGTACCTGACAATAGTCTTTGGTTGAAATTTCCTGCATATGAGTTCTCCATGGAGGTATCTGTCATCAGCACCAGTCTATCCAATGAAGGGTAAAAAGGAAGCCCTGCATTGAGATTCATAGGACACTGACACCATATGAGTGCTTGGTTTTGTAATTCAAACCGTATTGACCCACGTGCCTTGAAATTGCTTCCATTGGCTGTCCAGTTCTGGCTGGACAAGTCTCATTCAAAGCCTGCATTAGGGTATGAGACTATGCATGGTGACATCAGGTCCAGCAGAGATTTGTACTGTCTGACTGTGACCACCTGTTTCCCGGAGAAAGTCATTGCCAACGACTAAAGCAGCATTTCTGCTGGGAGGAACGCTCTTCTCAGATGTGTGTCTAATATTGCTCTCAAGTACTGAAGCTTTGCCCAATGTTTTGTGAAGGACTTTTTTGTCTTTAATGTTAGTTGTAGTCTGTGGAACAGAGTTTATTTATTTATTTGTTTATATTTGTAATGCGCACAGCTACCCAACAAAGGGTTTCCCGGCGCGGCAGATCCCAATAGCAATGCGGTTACAGAAAACTAGATGTTAAAGAGCCATGTTTTTAAGGCTTTTCTGAATTTGATGTATTTCGACTCAGACCGCAATGTATGTGGCATTGAATTCCAGAGAGAAGGTCCTAGGAATGAGAAGGACTTGCCACCCATGCGTGACAGCCTGGTCCTTGGAATTTCAAAATGATTTGCCGTGGAAGACCGAAGAGATCTGGAAGGACGGTAGGGGCGCACCAGGTTTTGCAGATATTTAGGAGCGGTGTTGGTGGAAATCCTGTGCATAAAACATAGAGATTTGAATTTAACTCGGTTTTCAATTTTTAGCCAGTGTAACTTCCTGATGTATTTAGTGGTTGGAGTAGAGATGGGAATTTTACAGAGTAGTCTGGCTGCTGCATTTTGCACTGATTGCAACCTGCGGACAGTAGCTTTGTTCGCCCCCAGGTACAAAAGAGTGATGCAGGTAGTCATAGAAGCTTGTGATGCTTCCCTTGATGGACGAGCCAGTCATCCAAGTATTGGTACATTTGGTAATGCTGTATCCTTGAGCTATCAGTGCTACGGACTAGCTATTTAGGGTGCTGCTATGCTAGAACGAAAAGTGACAATTGGTTTTCAAGGTTTCAAGCCCTTTATGCAAGTAAAGTATGTAATTATAGAGAACACTAATCACAGTTTGCCCTTTTGTCGGAGAGGAGATAGGTTTGAATATGATTTTAAAGGAGATTCTTCTTAAGGAAAAAATAGGTTTACAAGAAGAGTGCAGTTTCTATCCCAAATAAAAGCAAAACTAAATCTCAAGCAATAGCAGATCAGAAGCCAAATCACATTATTTAAATATTCCAAGTCAAAAAGCAGGGTTAATTTTTGCAAGCCTCTCTATTGATTACTAGTGACATGGGGTTTGACGGTGCATCTGAAACTCCTCTAGTCAGAAGAGGAGATGATGGGCAGTCTTTATTAAATATGCCAAGTATAGTTTTTAGGTTTCTTTACATTTATTTTTTATTATATAGTACTATTGATGATACATAGTCTATAGTCACATACTTCCATACTGAATCTAGCTGGTTCCTGTTACCTATAGCCCACAACTGCAGGGTCTCCACTAATGCAAATAGGACCATCATTTATGTAACATCAATGGGATCCCTCATCAGGGTTTGTTGCTTGTGGACAGTACCTCAGGGGTTGCCAAATATCTTAAGGTCTAGCTGCAGGGGGTGATATCGTAGCATAGAGTTCACTATTAGTACTACAATACATACGACTGGTAATAGATTGTCTCACCGCTGGAGTGTATTGCAACAAATCTACACGCCGCCTTGGAAATAGCAGTGATGTAGCCTAACAGTGCCAGAAGGGGGGATGGTTTTATCTGCAAATGCGTCATTTGCTATAATTCTGTCAATATTTGCCTTCAGTACTCTGCTACATTGCAACAGGTCCAGATCATATGTGAGAAGTCGGCATCACAGGATTTAGGGCAATGTTTGGAATTGACGGATCCATGACAGCCACAGCAACCGGTGTGATGTATATTCTACATAGAGATTTGTAGAGGATCAGCTTGTGACGGTGGTTACAGAACACCAGTCATGTTTGTCGGCTGCAGACCTGCAAAACTTCATCTGTGATTTGGTGCCCCAAGTCCATCTCCCAAGCAGTTCTCATGTGGTATCTTATGTGGGCAGTAGTTCCCCACTCATATGATATCATTTGGAAGCCAGTGTATCTCCCTTCCCATCCGTGATAAGTAATATGAGTGGCGTCAAAATATTCAGCTCTGTAGGGGGTATGTCGATATTGTACTTCTAAGTGCAGGCTGAAGTCGAGCCAATTCAAAGTGGTAAAGGTATGTGGCTGCTGTGAAACGGGCATCTTCGGTAAGGGAGATGATGTGGCCTCTGGGGACGGCGCCCCCAGACTTGTGTGTTGGGTATTACATAAGGCTCACCAATGGCTCCTTTGTAATTGGAAGCCATTGATTATATATTAAGGGCAACATAGGTGAATACAGTACTGTGCCCCATGTCATCTGGATCAATCTCTTCCAGGCCCAGCAGCTGGTGGACACAGTTTGGATATCAGTTTTATCTTGCGGCAAACCTGCTGGCAACAGGGCTTGCAATGGCACCGGGCTCACCAGGTATATCTCAGGCTTGGAATAAGGTATACGTGCGTCTGGATAATACCAGTGCCGTTCTTAGCTACATTGCGCGACTAAATAGTAAAGCTGTATATTCGGAACACCAAATCCTCCCCTTTCATATGGGAGAACCAGTGTACTCCAGTCAATAAGTGGCTGCCCTCCATCCCAGAAGAGATGCGTCAATTGTGAATGCACCAGGGCAAAAAATGTATTTATTAGAGGAATAGAGATCTTATTAAATAAATAGAGCAACTGTGGTAGGACTAGCATTTTAATAATGGCTATCCAGCCAGCCATAGAAAGTGGGAGTTTAATCCACCTGTCTATTTTTGTACTAAGTTTTCTCCATTACTTGCCCATAGTTGAGCCAGAGTATCTGCTCTTCGTTCCTGTGCAAGGTGATCCCCAGATATCATGTGTTCTACTCACACCATGTCAGTGGAAATTCTCCACAAGTGCGGTCTCTGACCTCCATAAGTGGGAACACCTCAGATTTTTGCCAGCAATATTTCGCCCAGACATAGTCCCAAAATGTATGATCTAGCACAACAACTGCGCTAAATTGTTGGCGGGATAACTGACAGACAGTATAATGTCACCTGTGTATAATTGTGGTAGCAGGCCTATGCCAGACCCGCTAGTGCAAGGGGTTCGCCCTTCTCTGCACAAAGTCCTCAGACCAATAGGAAGAAGTTGGCACAGGAAAAGAAAAAGTAAAATTTGTTACACCTCATGAGGTGGTGCTACGGTTCAAACAGTACCCTTCGGTATTGCAAGAAGTAGCACCACGAGCCAAGAAAGCATGGTTTATTTATACCCGCACAGGAGCTCAAAAGAAGGCGGTACAAACACAAGAGCACAGTTTATGTACATATAAGGCAATATCGAGAGGCACAATCGATCAGTGGGAGGAGCTAACAGTTTTGGGGGTCGACAAACACATTCCTATCTGGATTTAATCACTAACATATGTGGACCCTACTTGACATGCGCAAAAGTGAGGGATGCTAAATATAACCTGTTGCCAGGCAGATTTCAAGCGCCGTGGACAGGAAGACAGGACAAAGCGCATGGTCGACACGAGGCAGCATGTAGCAGACAAGACGGCTGCCGTAAATACAAAATGGAGTCCGCTAAATGTCAAGATAACGGTTAGAACTAAGATGTCTTCTGCTAATGCTTAATCTAATCGCTGTCAAATTACGACATTATGTTAT
Organism: Lissotriton vulgaris; assembly: GCF_964263255.1. Taxonomy (NCBI): domain Eukaryota; kingdom Metazoa; phylum Chordata; class Amphibia; order Caudata; family Salamandridae; genus Lissotriton; species Lissotriton vulgaris. The sequence continues at coordinate 93,957,872 of NC_141695.1, forward strand.
TAATAATGGGCCAGTTTTAAATTGTAACTCGCTGGAGGTATTTTTTGTGCAATTGCCTCACCAGGGAATCCATCGCTATAATGAAAAGGCATGGTAACAGTTGGCAGCCCTGCTGAGTGCCGCGAGAAATAGAAACAGTTATGTTATCGTCCCGTTGACTCTGATGCCTGTAGTTAGCTGTGTATATTGTAATGTTATGAGGGATATGAAGCCCATTGGGAAACCCAATTTTTGCAACACAGCTTGTAAAAAGGGCTATTTCAAGGAGTCAAAGGCCTTTTCAGCATCGAATAACGCCGCCAAGGCCGGGACTGCTGGTGCTATCCTACCGAGGACTGTAAACCTCGTCCGGAGATTCAGTGCAATGAATCTATGTGGGTCAAACTCAGACTAATACAGTGGTAGATTGGGAATGCACAGCTAATGATTGAATCAATCAAGTTTATCTCAGTTAGATGATGTTTGTTAAATTTGGAGGTGCTCAATAAGGAGGCGTCGAGGGCCCTACGACGTCTGATTGGTTATTAGATACGTGAGACCAGAGAACCTCTGGTATCATCCCCAGTTGGCACACTCGATGATTGCATTTCTTTGGTAAAAGAAAATAGCTTCCATTCAATGTTCGTTTTATATCCTTTATTTCATGGATTTGATGGTGGTTTATACCAGTGCGTTTCAAATTACTTCATGATTTGTTGTCAATATACATGATCAGGCAATATCATTACGTGTCCAATGCATTTCGGGCATTTAGAAACATGCCCTTCATCAGGGAATGACACTAAAAATAATAATATAAATAAACATCAATAGAAATAAATCATGTGCATGTAATCATTGTCTAGTTCAAAAAACGGTATCAAAAAACATTTGTTCATCATTTTGCATAACATTCAATGTGCTTCATGTAGCTGAACAAATAAGTTATGGTGTGAGTGAATTCATGCTGTGGGTTAAAGGAGTAAGTTTCGAAAGTTCACTTACATGCCTGTGATCTGAACGGTGGATCGGACTGGGGATGATACCAGAGGTTCTCTGGTCTCACGTATCTAATAACCAATCAGACGTCGTAGGGCCCTCGACGCCTCCTTATTGAGCACCTCCAAATTTAACAAACATCATCTAACTGAGATAAACTTGATTGATTCAATCATTAGCTGTGCATTCCCAATCTACCACTGTATTAGTTCCCTCTAGAGCCCACTGGAGAATAGCACGCAATCAACAAACATTGGAAACCAAACGCAACAATGTCAAACTATGAGGAAATATCCAAAAGCACGGAGGCTAGAGCCTCCACCTTTGCATTTGAGGCCAAAGACGTGGACCAAATCTACTCTCTGATCAGGGAGGAGCTAGCGCAAGAAACAACAAGTCGATCTAAAGAGCAAAACATCAAACAATTACTATATCTAACCAAGAGAAAGACAAACCAACAGTTACACGCCAGTACTCTTATTAAGTACCATAGGAATCAACGCATACCACGTGGGCTAAGGATTGCACTCAAACCCTCCCTATGCAAGCACTCCAAAAAATTCCAGGAACGATGGTACGAGATTCTTAACAAGTGCTCTCTGGATCTAATTCTTTTGATCATTCAAGAATTATCAACTATCTTGGAGGAACTTACGATCGAAATCCAAGAAACATCAACTGAACTATCTAAAATGATGACGGAGGAAGAACTGAAAACCACCTTGGAAGACATTCAGACCCAAATTGATCGTCACTCGAGGGAGATCAATGATCGTAAAATTCGCAAGTTCAAGCGGGATACCTTAGACTATAGACTGGGGGAGGTATATACATGGGCCGATGTATATGCCCAAAAACGTAGAAACCGACCTTACAACTCCAACACCGACACCTCTTCAACAGACAGCGAATCAACACAAAGACCACGTCGCAGCCAAACCATGAGAACACCACAAGAACAAACTCCAACTGTGGAAGCCACCACCAGCCAAACACATGAGAGCAGCCCTTTTTTAGATCAGGGCCAAGCTCAAAAAGGAGACCCAGGAGAGGGAAAGGAAAAAGAAAAAGAGAAAGAAAGGGACCCACCGAATACTCGGAGCACTGCAGCCACAACCAAGGAGAAGGAGAAAAAACCCAAGAAGAATTAACCTCAGAGTGTCTTGTCATTAACATCAGTGACCAATATTTCAACACTCATGAACTTAAACTACTTGAGAAAGGAACCTCATTTGTACCTACCACTTATTCAAACCAACTGGAACATGAAGTCAGCTTTTTCAAACTAATGCGCAAACTCAAGCTTAGACATTTTTTTGACAATACTCTACCACAACGTCCGCCACAAGAGAATGACCAACTACTAGGACTACGGCCACAGAGCTCATTCCAAGCGCCCACGAGTCATAAGACCCTAGATCTTTTTGAAAATCTAGTAAAACAGGACCTTAACAAACTCAAACATACCAAACCCAAAAACAGAAATATCACACAGAAAGATTTGGACACATTGAGAAGAATAACAAACAATGACCAAGTAATTTTCACCAAAGCAGACAAAGGGGGAGCGATTGTCATTATGAATACCTCAATGTACAATGACAAAGTAACGGAGCATGTCATGGATAATACAATCTATAACAAATTGGATTCCAATCCCACTATGGAATATGCCAAAATTTAAGAAACATCATAGACCAGGCATGCAAACAGGGGATCATCACAGAAAGGACGAAGAACTTTCTCGTAACCATCAACCCTAAAAGTCCAACACTAAGGATGGTGCCAAAAATTCACAAGAATCTCAAAAACCCCCCCATGAGACCCATTGACTCCACCAGAGGGAGCATACATCAACCAATAGGTCAACTCATCGACAAATACCTTCAACCATCGGTACAAACAACCCAAACGTACATAAAGGATACCACTCAATTCTTACTTAAATTGCAACAACTTCAAGTAAACCCACAAGAAAAAATATTGCTATGCACTGCTGACGTTTGTAGTCTATACACAAACATACCTCACAACATAGACATTGAAGCAATGGAATCAGCTATTTTAAACATCAACGTAGACCATGACTTTCAACTGTTCCTGATGGAACTTATACAGTTCACTTTATACCATAGCTACTTCAGAGTGCAGGACAAATGGTATCAACAACTGACAGGGATGGCTATGGGCAATTCAGCCGCGCCTGTATATGCGAACATTTTCATGCACTGGTATGAAACCCAACATATACTAAAGGACAGCAACTGGACAAACAACCTCAAGATGATATTAAGATACATTGATGACTTTTTCATAATATGGACGGGTACAGAAGAGAAACTCAAAACCCAACTGAACACGTTTAACTCCATCGACCAAAGGATCCAACTAACTTGGGATATCTCAGACACATCAGTAAATTTCCTAGATGTCAAAGTCACTACAACCCTGAATGGATTCATCACAGACCTCTATGTGAAACCCACTGACAGGAATAACATGCTATTGTACTCGAGTTTTCACGAACCAAATCTGATTAGAAATCTACCATACTCTCAAATGACAAGGGTTAAAAGAATCACCTCAGACCCAACCACTCTCAAAACCAGACTGAGCGAAATGTCCAACAAATTCGTACAAAGGGGTTACCCGAAAAATCTTGTGGATGAAACCATGAATAGGATACACAACTTGGAAAGAACCAAACTTCTCACACCAACCTCTAAACCAGAACAAACACAGACAGTAGTGGTTTCAAAATATGCCACCAACAGTAAGAAATTCAAACAAATAATAACGAAACATTGGACAATCCTCAATCTTGAACCAGACTTCAACAACGCATTCAGTCAACCGCCGATATTTGCGTACACCAGAGCTAAAAATCAGGGAGAAATTCTACAAAGCAAACCCAATGATACCAACATATACACTGGAACCAAACCTTGTTTAAACTGTGGCAACTGCAATAGCATTATTAAGGGACACACCATAAACCATCCAACCCAAGGTTATCCAATAAAATTACGAGTTAACGCCACCTGTGACTCCAGCAATCTAATATATGGAATTAAATGTCCGTGTGGAAAGATCTACGTTGGAAAAACTGAGCGTCGCATCAAAGTGCGCCTCACTGAGCACAGATCCAACATCAGACTTAAGAACCTGAAATCAGCCTTGTCTGCGCATTTTGTTGAACAACAACATAATGTTTCCCAAATAAAATATATCATTCTAGAGACTGTTTCCAAACAGGAAGGGAGAGACAATAACAAATTTCTCCTACAACGTGAGAACCACTGGATTTACCAATTGTCAAGCCAAAAACCCATGGGCTTAAATGACAGAATAGAACTTGCGTGTTATCTATAATCTTATTGCTCTGTAGATTGATATTGCTGTAATTGTGCATGCTCCCAAACACCTAACACCTTTGACACCGCATATACCCATTTTCACTCGATGACATCATGCCTGCACCGTAGCCACACGAACAACACCTTGTTTTTGACAGTTCAACCCCGAGCCAGTTCGATCCCCCGTTCACTTTTTAAAATGCATATATTTTTTCCATCTTTTTCAACTTAGGCCTTTAATCCACACCTCCCGTAATATATTACTATCCATTTATTATACTCATTAAACAAGTTATGTTCAACTTGATACAATTTGTTGACCGGACTCCCTAATCTACACCGTGAACTACAGTCTTCTTTCTATCTCGTAAACACGTGACCTAACATGTGACGCCTGACACTTTTGAATATTACTAACGCGGGAAGCTTTTGCTTTCACCGGCGTTTCAAGGAGACGAGCTGCGGGCACAACGCGCCACTCGTTAACTATTCAGGTCAGTTTCAGAAAAGACAAAGCCTTGCACGTAACGCACAGACAAACCCCTTCTTCGCGCATTAGGTCTGACGAACCTTTTCACATTTATTTACCTTTAGATTCCGATCCACCGTTCAGATCACAGGCATGTAAGTGAACTTTCGAAACGTACTCCTTTAACCCACAGCATGAATTCACTCACACCATAACTTATTTGTTCAGCTACATGAAGCACATTGAATGTTATGCAAAATGATGAACAAATGTTTTTTGATACCGTTTTTTGAACTAGACAATGATTACATGCACATGATTTATTTCTATTGATGTTTATTTATATTATTATTTTTAGTGTCATTCCCTGATGAAGGGCATGTTTCTAAATGCCCGAAATGCATTGGACACGTAATGATATTGCCTGATCATGTATATTGACAACAAATCATGAAGTAATTTGAAACGCACTGGTATAAACCACCATCAAATCCATGAAATAAAGGATATAAAACGAACATTGAATGGAAGCTATTTTCTTTTACCAAAGAACTGCAATCATCGAGTGTGCCAACTGGGGATGATACCAGAGGTTCTCTGGTCTCACGTATCTAATAATCAAACTCAGACTACTCAGGCAATATCATCTGCCCCATTAGTATTGCGAGAAAGGTTGACACCATCTTTGCAAGTAGCTTAGTATCAAAGTTTAACAATGATAGCGGCTTATATCAACCACAGGGCATTGGGTCCTTTCCAGGTTTCAGGAGCAATACTATGACTGCTTCCCAGGGTGTAGGACGGAGAAGTCTCCCTTCCAGTTCTTCTGCATATACCTCAAGGAGATGTGGTGTTAGTAGGTTCTTATATGTCTTATAAAAGCCTCCAGTCAACCCATCCAGGCCGTGGCCTTGGAGCCATCCATTTCATCTATAGCCTGCAGGAGCTTTTCAGCAGTGAAAGGCTCACTTAAGAGTTGTTGTTGCGCAGACATGAGTCAAACCATTAATACCTCTTCCATATAGCTAGTAATATTGTCTCTCGTTTGCTTTGTTGAGTATATGTCAGTGTAGTATCGTGTCCACCAAATGTTTCGTCAGGCCCCTGCAACCCAGATATGTAAGCTTGACCCTGTGGTGGTTGTAGAAGCCGAGCTAAAGTATGTCCTGGTCTCTCCCCTTCTCTGTATTTCTGGGCCTTTGCATACTTACCCAAGAAGTGAGCCTCTCATTCCGCCGCCTCCTGATGTTCAGCCATCAGAGTAGCTCACTTTATAAGATAGTCTGGGGCCCTTCTGGTGGCTTTATCTCAGCCTATTGTTAGCAGCTCACCCTCCACCCTGGACAGTGTCCGTCGAAGGTCTCACAATATCCCTGAACTTTTGGCGATGCATATCCTCTCATGTATGCTTTAAAGCCTCCAACAGGATGGCCTGTGATGATACGGACCCTTCATTTAACTCAAATAACTCTACTACCCCCATCTTTAAAAACTGCGTCATGCAGCGCCACTGCAGGAAATTGCCACTGCTGCTCAACCCCTCCCGCTCTTGGGATTTGCATGGTCAGGATCACTGGGGAGTGGCCTGATAGTGTGCGGAGAGGTGTTTCATTGCCTAGTATAGTTCACATTACAAATCTTTATTTACAGTCTAATAGATCATTAATACTTCTTACCTACAAGAACAATAGCCCAAATAAGACAGATCACTAGCATGCTGAGACCCAGAACTGTCCATCGCAGGTATTCAATACTTCCACACCAAACTGAAAAATGGAAAACATGAAATATTTTAACACAGCCAGATTACATAAATAATTTCCATCCATCATTAACACAGATTCAGAATTATATGGTAGGGTTAAAAAAGAACAGAATAAACTGATTTGTGGTTGTTACACTACATTCAAATCATTGTGATTTGTTAGGTGTAGTTGTAGAGTGCACTATCACACAGCAGGGCATCCTGGTGCTGCAAGTGCCTTGCCTGAGGCTAGGTGAGTTATTGAAGATAAGTGTTCAGCTTCTAGCAGAATGCAAAACAAAAACTGAAGAGACATATCTGATGTGTAACAGCAGTTCATTCCAGCTTTTAGGAAAGATGTAAGAGGAAATAACTGAATGCCAATGCTGGTGTTATGTGTGTAAAGAGTCTGGCCAGGCATAGGTGTTTTGTTGGGTTTGTGAAATGAAAGGTGATGGTGAGGAGTTTGAACTAGCTTCATCTGTATTTAGGAATTCAGTGGAACTCTCCGAGGTGTGGTGTCATATGCCTGCTGTGTGGACGGTGCGATCTGAATTGTTTGAAGTCATCTGGTGAGTGGTTTGCTCGATCTGGTTTAGAGAGTGTTCCTGTAGTCCAGCTTGCTTGTGACAAAGGCATGTGTGTCGGTAACATGGGTGCTGGTTGCGAGCCATTTGAAGATTTTTTTCAGCATCTTCAGGGTGTGGAAGCATGAAACTCAGAAGACGTTGACTTGGGCAGAGATGTTGAGTTGGCTGTCAATGATCATTTCAGAGACTTGGGCATGGGTTTGCCTGAAATCAGGTGGAGTCACATGGTGATGGGTGTTTCTTGAAGATCAAAACTTCAGTCCTGTTGGTGTTTAAGTTTGAGACTGTTGGTCTACATCCAATAAGCAACTTTGGTCATACAGATGGCAAATTTAGTTCAGTTGTTTTGGGTATCTAGTCCAAGGGGCTGAGTGTCATTGGCATAGGGTAGGATATTGATGTTATGTTATGTTATGTTATGTTATTAAATTTTGTATAGCGCACAGATGCCGCAGCCAAGAGGCGTCCCAGCGCTTTTGGAGATAGAAGACATAACACAACAGTAATGACCAAAACACAGAGCTATACAGCAGAGAATAAATGGGTTTTTAATTGTTTCCTGAACTGAAACAAATCGTGGATGGAACGAAGTGAAGCAGGCAAAGAGTTCCATAGAGTAGCCGCCATCACCGAGAAAGAGCGTCCACCCATTCTGGACTTTTTAAAACGAGGAACAATGGCCAAATTAGACCCTGCAGACCGAAGAGCTCTTGCGGGGACATAGTGGAGGATGGTCTGGGTGAGAATGGGGGGGGGGGCCAAATTGAGAATTTTAAAAGTGAGGCACAAAGCCTTGAACTTAATTCTTTGGCCTACTGGGAGCCAGTGAAGGTCACGGATAGTACTGCGAGCTGAAACAAATTTGGGGAGGCCGACCAGCATCCTAGCCGCCGAATTTTGTACCCGCTGAAGACGGGCAAGCTCAGCTTGATTAACACCCAGAAACAGAGAACTGGCGTAGTCCAATCTGGTCAACACCAGAGCTTGGACTATGATCTGCCTGGTGTCCGCGTCAAAAAATTTAAAAATAGGCCGTAGGCTTTGTAGAGCGCCGAAGCAGGTTCCTGCAACACGTTTAATGTGGGGAATAAAAGACAATTGATTGTCAAGCCAGACGCCCAAATTTCTGACTTCGGTTACAGGAGTAGGAACAGGACCCAATTCAGAAGGCCACCATTGGTCTCCCCAGAGCTCGCTGTCTCTACCGAAGAGAATGACCTCCGTCTTGGTGGCATTGAGTTGTAAGCGATTGTTCGCCATCCAGCCGGCGACCGCTTTGAGGGCTGCCTGAAAGGTGGGGGCGTTCATATTAGAATCGCCATTGAGTGACACCGCCAATTGTGTGTCATCGGCGTATGACACTATTGTAAGCCCAAAACTAGCAGCTACCTGCGCCAGCGGTGCAACATACAAATTAAAAAGGGTGGGGCTGAGGGCCGAGCCCTGTGGCACTCCCTGCAGAATGGGGCGAGGGGCAGAGATGTAGGGAGGAGTAGAAACTTTAAAGGTTCGACCCGTAAGAAATGATCGAAACCATTCAAGCGCCTGTTCTCCGACTCCTGCCTCAGCGAGGCGATGTAAAAGGATGTGGTGGGAGACCGTGTCAAACGCGGCACTTAGATCCAATAGGATCAGTGCCGCCGTCTGACCTTGGTCAAGTATATTCCTGATGTGTTCCACCACCGCCAAAAGAGCAGTCTCGGTACTAGGACCGGCTCGAAACCCATTCTGGGAGTTGTCCAGTATGTTTGCTTCTTGCAGGTGGAGGGATAAGATCCTATTAGCGTGAGCTTCAGCTATTTTAGCCATCCAAGGAAGGAGGGAAATAGGTCGGTAATGCTCTGATTTGGAAGGGTCAAGAGACATTTTTTTTAGGATTGGTATAATAGTGGCCTGCTTCCAAGCAGTGGGAACACTACCAGTTCTAAAGGAAAGGTTTATTAAGTTCTGCATCGCCGGATAACAGCAATCTGCGAAATCACGAAATTGCATGGGTCTCATCGGGTCCTCCGGAGAACCTGATTTAACTTTAACCGTCAGATTTAGGAACTCCTCTTGGGTGGGACCTGGAATGACTAATAAGGATTTAGAGACCGGAGGGGCACTGATAATGTCACTGACAAAAGGCGTGGCAAACGACCTGTATATGGCCTCCACTTTTTCGACGAAAAATGAGGCCAGATCTTCGCAATGCGTCATAGAGGCAGTGAACGTGGAGGCAGTTCTTTTGTTGGTGAGGTCCTTACACACCCTAAAAATGGTTTTAGTAGGATTCGTGCTGCTTTTTATTTCTTGTGAGTAAAAAGCAGCCCTGGCTGAACATATGGCCTTATGATACATCCTGATGCAAGATCTATAGGTTGCTTTAAGATCAGTATCATAGTTTCTGCGCCAGGCGCGTTCTGCTTTTTTACAAGATGCCTTCAGTGCCCTGAGGGATTCATCATACCAGGGACTGGGGGAGCCAGATTTAACTTTGCTCCACCTAGCTGGTATGAGGGTATCCAAAGATTGCTCTAGCCACTTGCAAAAGTCGTCATAGCCCCGGGAAACTTCCTCAGGAGGTTGAGGATGGTGCTGCAGCAACAGATGGTGAAAGTGCTCTAAGTTCAGGTTTCTCCAAGGACGCTTAAGAGTCTTAGGCAAGTTGTTATTGGCTAAGGGGATGTCAATGGCAATATGCGTTTCGATCAGATGGTGATCAGTCCAGGCCATAGGCTTGGGCTGGAGCACTTCAATATTAGAGGAGATGTTTGTCAGAAAAGGATCCAACAGGTGTCCACCAATGTGAGTCGGGGATTCAACCAGTTGGACTGGATGAAATGCCTCAAGATCAGAAAGCAAGCTTTGGACAGGGTTGGAAAGTGGTGCTTCCATATGGAGGTTCAGATCACCAACAACCGTAAAATTGTTGGTTTTCAAAACTAAAGAAGAGACCACATCCGGAAGGCTGACACGAAAGGATCCATCCGGACCTGGGGGCCTATAGATTAATAGTCCCGCAAAGGTGAAGTGGGGACTTACAGTGATGTTAAAGTGCGCACTCTCACAACCAGCTATAGTAGTGGGAGACCAGGCACACGAATAGCAAGTTTTTAATGCGACAGCAATGCCACCACCTCTACCATTACGATGGGATGAGTGCAAGGTATAGCCAACTGGGAGGGCTAAGTTAATCACAGCCATAGAGTTGTCATGGAGCCACGTTTCGGTGAAGAAGAAAATGTCTGGATTTTCATCATCAATCAGTGAAAAAATTTCTTGCGAGTGGCAGGCCAGTGGCCTTACATTCAAAAGAAATATTTTAAGAGGCGAAATGACATCAGGGCCCCGTGTGGGTCCGGTGATGTGAGCTCTAGGGGGTTTGGGTTGAAAACGCAGGATGGGTTGTGGTGCCGGGAGACAAAAGGAACAAATAGGGCACTGATAAGGACCGCTAAGAGGATCCAAAGTGCCATGGCGGCATCCACTTACCCCTAGGCGCAAAGCGCGAATATCTACCGAAGATAGCATCCTGAAGTAGTAATGAGCCCTGCCAGGCCCTGCCTAGCGCAGACGAGCGCAGACGGGCAGGACTCTGGCTGGACTCAGGCGCGATGAAAGGCGCACCGCTGCGCGTCACCGCTGCGCGACCCGAAGGGGGCTCAAGTAGGCTCACAAGGGCGAGATCTCGCGAGATTGCGCGAGAGTGCCCCAGCCCAAAGCAAGATGGCGCTCGAACTCGTCCCCGGTACCCCGTGATCCCGGACCCGCCAAAGGCAGTGTGGATGGTCCCCAGGGGGGTTTTATGGTGCAAGGATGAGGCCAGGGGGTCGGTGCAGCTAAAAGCAAGGTACAAATAAAGTAAATCAAATAAAATGAAAAAACGGGATTTTTAAAATCCAAAGAGCAGGCAAAAAGCGCAGCTAGCGCTAGCGAGGTCCAAGTGATGTGGTGTAGAAGATGCTTGTGAGTGGAATCATGTACGCATAGAAGAGGGTTGGGCACCGCAGATGAGGGTGCATGTGTCAAAAGAGGAGGAAGCCTAGCCGACAGACTGTATCTTTATAGTCAGGAAGAAGCTAAGAGCTGGTCCTTCGATTACAGTCTCATACATTCATCAGATGACGATGGGGTGGAATGGCATATTTAATGCAACAGAGAATTCCAGGAGGATGAAAGCAGCTGTGTCTCCTCTGTCCAGGATCATCCGGATGTCATCTGTAGTGTTGGTAAGTGCTGAATTCATGCTGTTGTGTCTAAAGATAGATGAGGAATTGATGGTCATTGAGATGGCTATTGAAGCATGTGTTACGTTTTTCCAGGATTTTGGTCTAGTGCGAAAGCACAGAGGCAGGTCTGGAAGTGGGTGAGCATTGTTGGGTTTGCAGAAGGTTTCTTGAGCAGGGGGAATACTGCAGCATGTTTCCAAGGGTTTGTGAAGATGGCAGATGCAAATGAGGTGTTCAGGATCAGAGTCAGTGCTGCACTGATGTGATCCTTTTGGTAAATGCGTGGTTGCAGAGATCCAAATGGGCCCTGAAATGGATGGACTTCATGGTGAAGCCGATTTCAACTGCAGAGACGGTGGGTCATGTGGTCAATTTAGTTTCCTTGGCTAAAGACAGATAGTTGTGTAGGGAAGTCTGTCAGGTCTGGCTGGGGGGAAACGTTCCAGAGACCGTTGTTGTTGTTGGAGGAGGCCGATGGGGTGGAGAAATATTTCATAATGACAAAGATCTCTTTGCTGCTGTTGGTGCTGGAGCCAATGCAGCATCCTGAGTTGCTCTGTATATCAGCTGAACTGGGACCTGGATTCGAGGGGAGCCACAGTATCAGTGTAGGCAGTGAACCAGTTGAAGTTTAGCCTCGACCCTGCTTGCCGGTTAGGCCGCTCCCCTCCCGCACAGCTCCGCCTGTGTGTGCCTGCCTCTGTATCAGCTGTTGCCCCTGTGAGTTTACCGCACCCCCAACTCCCCTGCTCACATTCCTCTGCTAGCGCTGCTCCCCCCGTGTTGACCTGGTAACCGCATTGTGCTGAATTTTTTTATTTTGCTGCCACTGTTCTGCTTAGATCGTCTGTACTGTATTGTGTCATTCTTGCCTATTCTTTTTGCATAACTTTGGTGGTGCCTCTACCCCCGTTTCCTCTGGTTAATCCCCATCCCTTCCCGCTGCTGCCTCCCTGCGGCCTGCCCCCGCTCTCCCATTTGCAGCCCTGCTCCCGCCTCCCAGCTGCTCCTCCCTCCCACATCCCCTTATAGGATGGCCACTGCACAGAGGGCGCGCCGCAGGTGCACCGATGGCGCGCCTAAGGTAAGCCCGTCCGTGCCTTGACCGCGCCCAGCAACAGGACCCCTGGTCCTTGTGAACGCCACCACACCCACCTCTGCTACGACTCCCGCACCCTCCATGCACTCAACACCGGACGATCACGCACCTGCTGCCTGGCCGCCCCAAAGCGCACCCAAGGACCCTTCTCCTGCCGGGACTGCAGCTTCACCAGCATCCGGCCCACCAACCCACCTACCGAAGAACCCAACTTCCTCCGATGCATCCTTCTCAACACCCGGTCCGCCCGCAAACATGCCATCGAACTCTGGGACCTACTCAATTCTACCTCCCCAGACTTCACCTGACAGAGACCTGGCTGAACCCCTACTCGGCACCCGACATCGCCATAGCCATCCCGGAAGGCTACAATATCACCCGCAAGGACCGTACCAACGGAGTAGGAGGAGGAATTGCCATTGTCCACAGGAACACTCTCAAAGTCTCAACAAACACCGACGACACCCTCAGCACCGCCAAACACCTGCACTTCCAGATTCACACCGACCCCAACACCACCCTCAGAGGTACCCTCATCTACAGACCCCCCGGACCCCGACCGCAGTTCAACGACACCTTCGCCGACTTCATCAGCACACACGCCCTCGCCTCCATGGACTACATCCTCCTCGGGGACCTGAACTTCCACCTTGAGAACAACAACGATATCAACTCTTCCAACCTGATCGACAACCTCGCCAACCTCTGACTCAGACAACTCTTCACAAGACCCACTCGCTCCGCCGGCAACACACTAGACCCCATCTTCTCAGCAAGCTCCCATGTCTTCTTCAACCACACGACCGAACCACACTGGACCGACCACAGCTTCACCTTCCCGAAACCCCCCATACACCACCGCACAAAGCAGATGCCTCGCCATTGCTGGAGCAAAGTCACTGAGGACCAGCTAACCACCCCCCTCGGCAAGAACCCACCCGCAGACCCGACCAACACCGACGCCGCAGCCTCAGACAATAGATCGATGACTGCACCAACATGCTCGCCCCGCTCAAGAAGCTGCCTGTTCAAGAAGCCCACCAGCACCCACAGCAGCAAGAGAAGCAGTTAGTTCACTGAAGACCTCCAGGCCTCCAAGCGTACCTGCCGAAAACTCGAAAAAAAATGGATCCGTGAACAAACACCGGAAAGCTACACAGCCCCCAAGAACGTCACCCGCAGACACCACCACCTCATCAGATCGGCCAAAAGGACCTACTTCAAAGGACGCCTAGACAACAACGCACAGAACAGCAAAGAGCTATACAACATCGTAAAGAAACTCTCCAACCCCAGCTCCAACACCAATGACATCTCACCATCATAAGACCTGTGGAACTCGCTGGCCACCTTCTTCCATCACAAGATAGCAGACATCCACGACAGCTTCGACGCCATCACCACCGTGGCAACGCCGAGACCCCTGCTGCCTTGACCACCACCCACACCAACCCCCTGCTTGACTGGAACAACATCAATGATGACGACACCATCAAGATCATGAACACCATCCACTCCAGATCCCCGGAAGACCCCCGCCCACTCCACATCTTCAACAAATCCAGCAGCACCATCGCACCCCATCCCCGGAAAACCATCAACATCTCCTTTGAGACAGCGATCTACCCGGAGAGCTGGAAGCACGCAGAGATCAACGTCTAACTCAAGAAACCCAAGGCAGACCCCAAGGACCTCAAGAACTTCTGACCCATCTCCTTGCTCCCGGTCCCGGCGAAGGTCATACAAAAGGCCATCAACAAACATCTAGCCAGCTTCCTTAAGGAGAACAGCATCGTGGACCAATCCCAGTCCGGGTTCCACAGCAACCACAGCACTGAAACGGCCCTCATCGCCGCCACCAACGACATCATGACCCTGCTTGACAACGGAGAAACCGTGGCCCACATCCTCCTGGACCTGTCAGCCGCCTTCGATACGGTATGCCACTGCACACTACGAACGTGCCTCTACGACGCCGGAATCTGAGGGAAGGCCCTGGACTTGACCACCTCCTTCCTCTCTGGCAGAACACAAAGCGTTCGCCTCCCCCATTCCGCTCCAAAGCCACCGAGATCATCTGCGGCATACCTCAAGGCTCATCCCTCAGCCCAACGTTATTAAACGTCTACATGGCACTGCTTGCCCGCGTCGCACGACGACATGACCTTAACATCATCTCCTACGTCGACGACACCCAGCTGATCCTCTCCCTCACCAAAGACCCCCTCACCATCAAAACCAACCTCCACAAAGGAATGAAGGCCGTCGCCGACTGGATGAGAAACAGCCAACTGAAGCTGAACTCGGACAAGATGGAAGTCCTCATCCTCTGACCCACCCGCTCGGCCTAGGAGGACTCTTGGTGGCCTACTGCACTAGGAGCACCCCCTACACCCACTGACCATGCTCGCAACCTTGGGGTCATCCTCGACTACACCCTCTCCATGATGAAGCAGGTCAACGCCGTCTCCTTCTCCTGCTTCAACACCCTCCGCCTGCCTTGCAGGATCTTCAAGTGGATCCCCACTGAAAAAAGTAGGACGGTCACCCAGGCCCTCGTCAGCAGTAGACTGGACTACGGAAACACCCTCTACACCGGAGCCCCAGCTAGACTCCTCAAACGGCTCCCAACACATCCAGAACGCCTCTGCACGCCTGATCCTCGACATCCCCCGCCGCAGCCATATCACACCCCACTTAAGAGACCTGCACTGTCTCCCCATCAACAAGAGGATAACCTTCAAACTCCTCACCCATGCACACAAGGCACTCAACAACACCGGTCCAGCGTACCTCAACAACCGTCTTAGGCTCTACACCACCACCGTCCCCACATCCGAAGAGTGACCACCAGAGGCAGATCATTCTCCCACCTCGCTGCCAAGACATGGAACACCCTCCCCGTCCACCTGCAGCAGACCGAAGTCCTCCTAACCTTCAGGAGACATCTCAAGACCTGGCTCTTCGAACAGTAGCAGCGCTCCCCCCACCCCCCAGCACCTTGAGACCCTCACAGGTATGTAGTGTGCTTTATAAATGCTATGATTGATGATTGATTGAAGTTTATGATGGAAATAGGTAGCCTGTTGCTGTTTTTTAGATGGTGTTAAGTGAATATGTTCATTCAGTCTTCTCTGGGATGTTCCAATTTCAGAAGCGTGGCCCGGCTGAAGTTATTCTGTGTCAGTGCTGGATGGGAATGGTGAGCCTGATGAGGGTGTGGTCAGTCCAGGTGATTTGCATGGGCCACTGAGAAGTCGTTGCAGGTGGAAATAGGGTCAAGGAGGTGACTGATGGAGTGTGTTGGTCTTGTCACATGATGAGTGAGGCTAAGGTTACTGGGTAGAGAGGCCATGTTTGGGATGGTGTGATCTTAAAGTTGGAAGTTCAGATATCCAAGGAGGATGAAGGCGCTAGAGTATAGGATGAAAGGTGGAACGAAGTCCGCAATGGTGTTGGTGAAGTTGGTGCTTGATCCTGGTGGTTTGTAGATGAGGGTGCCGCTCAGGGTGAAGCAGGCTGTGATGTGGAGTTTGAAGGACAAGTAATCCATTTTACTGGGAATTGTTACCAAGGAAGTGGTGCAGCTTATGATGTATTTGAAGACAGTGGTGATTTTGCTACCAGGCTTGGGTTGTCTGTCTAGCCATGTTGGAAGGCTATGCGCAGTTAGAAACAGCAGATCTGGTGTATAGTCTTGCAGCAGGCCCCAAACCTCTGTGGCGTGTTAGGGGAGAGAGCGGGTGTTGAGGAGCATGCATGAAACTGCAGGGTGACGTGCGTCCTGTGGCTGGTAGGACTGACAGTAGGTGTGAGAGAGTCAGGTGTTGGGTCTGAATGGCACTGGAGTCATGAACGTGTATGTGGGAAATTGCATGAGAATCAGCAGGTGCCACAAGAGAATGCCCCTTTGGTGTTGTGTTGTACTGCACAGCAGCAGTGCAGTGAGCAACAGCCGGGGTGGACAGCACAGTGGGTGGCAAAGAGGTAGCTGGGAGTGTAGAGAACCAGGGTTCCCATGACTGGGCAGGCGCAGACAACCTTGCCATCGGCAAACCAAAAGCCATGCCAGCTGCTCTCGGCTGTACTGTGGCCACTATTAAGGAGGTCCTGGAAAGGAGATCAGAGCAGAGAGCAGTGGGCTGGGCTGGAAGCTGGAATAGGCAGCAGGGGAATATAGGAGGCAGGAAAAGAGGTAAGGAGTGCAAGGGAAGCAAGAGTGGGAGAAGGAATTACGTATCCATACTAGTATAATAAAGAGAGAGCCCAAACCTTTGAGGCGGGTAAACGCAGGAACCACAGCACCAATCACAACACCCAATACAGCGTTGGAAAGGATAGTTGCAGCAGAAGGACATAGGCCATGCAGACGCCCACCATATACATTTAAAAGGTAAAAGAACAGTGCCAGCAAAGTAGTCCCTTGTGGGCGTGTTTGCGTTGTGCTGTGGGCGTGTGCTGGGGGGGTGACAAATGCTGGGGGCGTGTGGTACGTTCCGCCCTTCATGCCATGTCTCATATTGTGTGCTGTGGGCGTGTGCTGGAAGCGTGGGCTTGTGCAGGGCGCGGGATTATGAGAAAAAAAAAGCGAGCGTTGTGCCCAAAATTTCATTGTTTTTTCTTCCCAGCTCCGGGTGTCCACCCGCTCCCTTTAAATACCCCTGCACCCCATAATCATAACCCACCCTTACTCCTCAAAATACCCCAACACCCTTAAACACTAACCCATCTTAACCCTATAAATATACCCTGTACTCCTAAACCCAAACCTATCCCTAAACCCTAAAAATACCCCTATACCCCAAAACCCAAACCTAGACCTGAACCCTATAAATACCCCTGTACATCAAAAACCCAAACCTACCCCTGAACCCTAAAAATACCCCTATATTCCTCAAACCCCAAACCTAGCCCTGAACCCTAAAAATACCCCTGTACCACAAAACCCAAACCTACCCCGAACCCTAAAATACCCATTCACCCCAAAACCCAAACCTAGCCTTGAACCCTTAAAATACCCCTCTACCCCAAAACCCAAACCTACCCCTGAACCCTAAAAATACCCCTGTACCCCAACACCCAAACCTAGCCCTGAACCTTAAAATACCCAAACACCCCCAATACCTACCTCAGTACCCCAAAACATATACTCCTATACCCATACTTACCTTATCCAAACGTGGTAAAAGCATATAAAATGTAATGCCATGCGTTATAATGGCATTGCGGGGTCATGGTACTTTCGTAATGAAAGTATGCGGATTGATGGTATGCGGATGCGGAAAGAAAGTTGCGGAATAATGGGTGTTTACTCTCCCCCTGTAAGTACATTGGTGGCACGGCGGCCCACATCTCCAGCAACCTACTCATATTTTTTCACCACCGATTTGAAAAATGCACAGGTCTCTCTCATTGATGGCCAGCACTGACATAGACTTTTAGACACACCTCCTGCCCCAAGCTCTAGAATTGCGAACTTTAGAGCTGGGGAGCTACGTTTGAATTTCGGCATCAGCTCAACATCCTGTGATTCCAGGCAAATCGCTTTGTCTCCCCGTGCCTACCACAAATTAATGTGTTATTCTGTAATGTAAATTGTGCTCATGCCATGTTGTCGAGTTCGCGCTATATAACATTGCAAGGAAAAATAAAGTAGGGAAACTTGAGTTCACACACTATTGAACGCGCACTCTTAAGTGCATCAGCAGTACACTGTGAATCGGAGCGTTTCACAGGCCTGTCACAGATAAGAAATGCTATCAAAACGAAATGTAAATGTAAATGTAAATGTACATGTATTTATATATCCAACAAAACAATATACTAATGGCCGGCAGCAATTCATACCCGGACAACGTCGGGACGGGCTGATAGTAATTATATAAAGAAGCATTATGTTATATATAAGCTTTTCAATATTCTTTTTGTTTTAGAATTTTTTTCATTTTTCACCATTACTGAAAAATGTATCTATCCTGGAAATAGTAGGTGTTACATTATCCATTCTTTTAGTTATGTATTTCCACAAGTTTGTGGTACTGGTATGTGTAAGATATTTATGGCACATTGGCTTTATCAAAACTGTATGAAAGTATCAGTCCCTTAACATTAATGTGTTTAAGGACTGTCTCCTTCTTGCGAATGTGCCTTGTCTGCTGGTCGCCATTCCCACTGTCTATTTATTGGAATTAATAATACATTTATATGCCCTTGATTGAAATCTGTAGCCCGCAAAGGAGAAAAATGTGTGCCCTGCTACTAATTTTGGAGTTCAAGAAATAAAAAAATAAATGATGTAAGTTATACCATGAGTTACTTTTTTTAATACACTGATATAAAAGTAGTAAAGTGACAGAGTTCAACCTCTTCCTCCTCTCTCTTAGCCCTAATTTAACAAATAAAACTATGCTTTTAAATTCCTCTCTATTATTTCAGGATGCATTCCGAATCAGAGGAAGGACACCATGCTCACCCCTCTGCTTAAAAAACATCTCTAGATCCCAAGGTTTTATCTAACTATCAGCTAATATTATTGTTACTTACCTATGACAAATTGACTGAAACCTTAGTTAATAGACAGCTGATTAACTTTACAGAATACAGTGGTTTATTTCACCCCGTACAATTTGGGTTCTGAAAAGGTTCCAGTAAAGAAGCTGTTTTGGTCAGGGTGACAGATGACATCAGACAGACTGTAGATGCAAATGGTGTCTGCCTCAGAGCCTCTTAGACCTTTAAGCTGCATTTAACATCAACTCACATTTCACTCAGATAAAATGTCTGAAAGAAATTGGCGCAGATGGTATAGTGCTTAAATGGCTCCCAATTTCTGCAAGACAAGTCGAAGATCATGAAACAATTTAAGCTTAGATCTACTCCCAAAATGAATTTTTGGGGGGACCCACAAGGCTAGTTTGTGAGTGCAAGTCTGTTTAATATATATGTTACTTTGCTGACCCAGTTGATAAATTAATTTAAGAGCTGGTGTTACACCTACACGGATGATACACAGTTGATTGTTAGACTCAACTTAAACTCAGAGGAGCCAGTTCACAATTTGAAAAACTAATTGCAGAAGGTTACAAGCTTGATGCAAACTGTGAGAAAGTCATCCTTTTGCCCTGAACACCCCCATTTTTTGCCTGGTACTGGTGGTAACTGACCCAAACTGGAGAGAAGGAAACCCCCGAGGCCCTTATGGCCATTACAAACAATTTGTGTGACTTTAATTGCTCAGGTTGCAGTAATATCTCACAGAATATTATGATGGTAAGGCGTGCGGGGTGGCTCGGGAGAACGACAAAAAGAATAAAAGGGGACTGTATTATTGTCAATTTTAACAGTCCTCTCATTGTACCACGGATGTTATGGGATGGGTCGGACATGATGAATGAAGATGGTAACATCGGGGCAGTCCCTCTGGGATTCTTCTACCCTATCCCAGGATTTCGATCCAAAAAAATAACACCTTGCCCACAGTTTTCTAAACCAGGACAAGGATGGCACCCTTCTAGTGCTTTTAATAGGGCCTCTTTAATAACGGGGGAAAAGTCAGAAGTTACCCCTTTATTCAACCCTTATAACACCCAGGACATAAGGACCGAGGATAGTCTTACTTTAGTAAACAGGTTCTCTCCACTATCACGCCTGAATGAGATTGATTGACTAGGGTCACCTGTCATAACCACACTACAACAACTACATGAACCTTCCCTATTACAACGGTTGATTCTAATTTTAGGTTACTAAGTTGGAATATCGCTGGGTTAAGGGCAAAAAGGGAGGACCTATCCTGGCTTAGTTTCATAAAAGCCAATGATGTGATAGCATTCCAAGAGACATGGGACCTGCAAAATAATTTTTGGTTAGATGGCTTTACATCCTATTTATACCAGCACGTCCATCTGCTTCAGGGAGAGCTAGGGGAGGACTGTTGTTACTCCTATCAGTTAATTTGAAAGGGGTAGTCAAGACTTTAGACTCTGTTTCCCCCAACTGTTTAATAGTTGAGATCTCCTCTGAGACTGAGGGGAAAACCCTGTTAATAAATTTCTATAACTCAGGAGAGAGTGGCTATCGTACCGAACACTTGTGTTTTTTAGAACAATTTTTTGTAAGCTATAAAGCTCAACAAACCAATTTAATTGATCTCATCCTTTTGGGAGATTTTAATATTCACCTTTGTAATTTTAATTGTCAACTTAATGAAGGATATAGCCCTTCCTTTGCGTCATCCCCACATTTTAAACATACTCCGAGGGGAGTGGCTCTTGGCGATCTTTTATCATGCGTCGATCTCATACGAGCCTTCTTTCTTTGATAGACGCGAGAGGGTAGCAACCTTCAAATACAGGGAAAGCGAGTCGATTATTGACTACATATTTTTAACTCCTGCCCTGATGGGTCATGTAATTTTTTACAACACAGTTAGCTCTTCATTTAGTGACCATAACCCGGTCAATCTGGTGCTGAACGCAGGATTCTCCAGTTCTGTTAAACTAAATACCACCAAACCCCAAATAAGTGTGACTACTAGTGACCAAGGGCAAAGGTTGAAATGGGCGAAAATAGTACCAGACCAGTCCTTAGACACCCTCTGTGAAAAGAAGAGCGTTGAGTTTGGGAAATGTATGGATGGTGCCACCCCGGCAGGGTAAAGCATCGTAGCTTTTGAAGCAATTTGTAAGCAAATTGCTATTGATCTAACTGCCCCTGCTAGACCTATAAGGAAAAAACCGAAAAGATGGTTCGACACCAAATGTTCCAGGGCTCATCGTATTTTAATGGAATCAGTGAAGGCTTTACCGAGAGATAGAACCCTTATAGCTAACTGTAGAAAGGAATACAAATCATGTATACGAACACGCATAAATGAAATTAAATCAGAGGCCTGGGACAGTCTCATGTCTGATGCAGTCTTAAAGAATAGCTCTAAGTTCTGGGCCACCGTTAACAGTCCGCTGTTAACAGGTGAGGATAATGAAAAGCTTGAAACAAATATCTCGGAGTAAAAGTGGGTGAGACATTTTGAACTAATTTATGCAAGTAATGAAGTATTTGATTCCTTCATTCCACCTGCTGTTATCCAACCCATATCTAACCTCTTGTTCATAAAGGCGGATGTGGAAAAAGCAATAATTAACACCGCTGCAAAGAAGGCCCCTTGCCCAGACGGTGTCCCTGCAGATTTATATAAGGGAAATGTTAAACTTTGGGCTGCAATTGTAACAAATGTTTTTAACTCAACTGTTACTCATGGTTTCCCTGCCTCATGGGCCTTTTCCACCATTATTCCTATTTTTAAAAAAGGACAGAGAGGTGACCCGAGATGTTACAGGCCCATTTCTCTTATAGATTCCTCTGTTAAAATTCTAGGAAAAGTTATTTTGTCTAAAGTGTCTGAGTGGGTGACACAAAAAAGTATCCTAATAGAATCCCAATATGGTTTTAGGCTGGGCAGAAGCACTGTGGATCAGTGTCTCAACCTGTACTTATTAATTAATAAATACACAGTGGCCAGTAGGGGGGCTGTCTATCTGGGTTTTATGGACCTGTCCACAGCTTTCGATCTAGTCATTAGGTCGAAGCTGTGGACAATTTTATTGGACTTGGGGATTGACCCCAGTTTGATTTATTTTATGGCAGATCTTCATCGGGATTCATACACAACTGTTAGGATGACCCAAGATGGTATTTGCACTAGGCAGTTTAAATCAGGGAGAGGGGTTAGGCAAGGGTGCATCCTGGCCCCTCTTCTTTTTACATTATATATTAATGCACTAGATAAAACCCTGGAAATTGCTACCCTGGACGTTCCGCGTATAGGAGGAAGTTCCATCCCAGTTCTCCTATATGCGGATGATGCCGTTCTAATAGCACGCACCCCGATAGGACTACAGAGACTGCTGAACTCCTTCGGGGAATTCATGGCCTCGCTGGACTTGGTGGTTAATTCTGCTAAGTCTCATGTTATGGCCATGGGCCCCCGAAGGAGTAAAGCAAAAACATTCTACTGTAGAGGGGTTGAGGTCCAAGGAGTGAGAGCTTTCACATATCTGAGGGTCCTGTTTGACAATTGTTGTACATGGATGCCCCAGAGGTTAGCAAAAAAGAATGCTCTGGTGCGAGCAGGATCAGCCTTGTTAAATTTGATACAGCGCCTTGGGGGAAGGCCATTTGAGGCAATACTGGCGATTTATAAAGCTATATGTCTTGCATTGACACTTTCTTGTGCCGCGATATGGGGATATATCCCGATGGACGATGTGCAAAGGGCCAAAAACAAATTGTTTCGGTGTCTTTTATCTGTCCTCCAGTCTACCCCAACATTTGCTGTGCATCAGGAGTTGGGGATGGGTTTCGTTGGTGATTTGATTGGTATGGCCCCTCCTTATTTATTGGATGAAAACTTGGCTTAACCCAGAGCTAAAGTTAAATCATCGCATTTTAAAAGACTGTATTAGTTTAGATCGGGGAGATGAAATACAGTGGCTCTCATATGTCAAAGGAATGTTTCTGAAACTAGGGTGCCCAGAAATCTATGACTTCCCTGAAAACATTGTTAAAGGTGACATATTGTGGGTCAAAAAGCATTTCTTGTCCCTAAGGCTCCAGGAGCGGGAGTCGGAGGAACTGCTAAAGCCCACGGTGAGATCCCACTTCGTATTCGTCACACCTCCTTCTATTGAAACGTATTTAAAAGTGGACACAAGCCTTACCATCGCTGGCTGCTAACTAAATTTCGGTTCAACCAGATACACCTTTTATTGGGAACATATCAGGGATGGTCTGTACCTGAAAAGGCAGCATTTTGTGACAGTGATAATTGTTCAATCCAAGATTCCACACATTTTATGTTCTTTTGCAAACATTATTCTACCATCAGGAAAAGGTTTATTATCCCACTTCTAAGAGGTATGGGGTTCCATCGGGTTAAACCTGCCTTAATGTATTTGCAATTGATAAACAATACTTGGAACATTTTTATTATTGCTAGTTATCTTGTTGCAGCCATTAGATGTACGAAACTAAGAGGCCGGAGTATAAGTGAACCATGAATTTTATTGTAGCCCTTTGCATCTGTACATATATGAAATACACTAGCAACCACCTTATGGATTCTCTATGACTATTTTACTGTTTTATATTGTATATATTGAATGTGATTTATTTGTGTACTTTTATGATTTTAATTAATCTAATAAAGTGATGATGATGATGATGATGACGATGACCCAAACTGTCCTGGGCTCTGCTTACCAGACCCAGGGCCAGTGCTGTGCTGTGCTGTGCAGGTATATGGTCTAATAACAATTGGCACTGACTGACCCGATAAGTCATAGTAGATAATAGGGCTAGGATTCAAACTACCTTTAAGTATATAATAGGGCAGCGTTGGTTTAGAGGCCTAGTAGTTTTTCCGCATTAGCATGTACACTGCTTGTTTGCCTGCTGTAAAGGCAGCCTTGCATTGGAGACGGTCTTTGAAATTAAATTATATGCAAATTCAAAACCCAAAAGCACGGGTGCACCACACCACAACCTACAGTTCAGTAGGAGCGAATATAAAGTCCAAATCCAGTAAGCAACGAGGGAAAGGCTCCTCAGTTTAATCTCTTTATTCCATTACGTAGAAAAGACACAGTACAGCCGACAGGTTTTGTCCCAGTGCAGGACTTCTTCAGGGCGCTATATGAGAGATTCAAAGTACCTCTATAAGTAGAGAAGGATATGGGAAAAGTGCTGTGTAAAGAAGGAATACATTTGTCCGGCAGAATAAATCAACGATATGGAGGCCGTCCAGGTATAAGTCACGGCTAATCACAGAGTATAACACTCGACCCACAGATATGAGGTCAAGACACGATTCCGTCTACGTGCTACGCAAAGTCGGATTCAAATAACAACTAAATGGAGACTGTCCAGATATAAGTCACGGCTAATCACAGAGAGTATAACACTCGACCCACTGATATGAGGTCCAAAGGCGATACCGTCTATGTGTTGCACGGGGTTCAATTCCAATCGACAAACTGTGCAAATGACTGGTACAGTTAATCAATATGCACCTTCTCAAACAACGCCCAATAAGGCAAGAGAACCAAGATCGCAATGTAATAGTCGCGATCGGCGAAAATAGCATCAAGAATCGTTGCAGCAAGGAAACTCCTTTCAGCAGAGAGTGGTACTTCCAAATTTTCAAACTACCTTATTTTTTTCATATAGGTCACCCCTCCTAGATGCCCTAGGGGTAGGGTGCCTTGAAACTAAAAGCAGGGACATTATAAGATGTTTTATAAGCCCTGTGAGGGAAATAAAACTGCAGATTTTGTTTTCTCCATGGTAGGGAATGGCTCTAAAGGCTAACATTGTAATATTTTATTTAACTATAAATATTGGTTGAAGCGATGTAAAAATATACTTCCAAGGTATCAAATTAATCTAGTTGGGATAAACCAAACAACCTGCCATGGTTGTGTTTGCAATAACTATTACAGGGTAAAAGTTATTATAGTTTCTTTTCTGTGAGCCAAAGTCCAGCTTTCCAGCTGCTCCCTCCTGACTGGCCAGCCTGCTCCCAAGTTGTGCAAGTGCTGCCTGACAAGCTGTGCAGTGTCCTGTCAGAGGACACAATAAGTTCCCGGTGGGCAGAGAAGTACAGGCTGCACAGCAGATAGCAGGAAGTGGGTGAGAGGATATCCAACTGGTCTTCAAGGGGAAAATGTCACTGTGGGACAGCACAGGCACACCCCCACATCCTGATTTGTTAGCCACAAAGGCGACCCTGAAATTATATTTGAAAGAGGTTTGGCAAGGGAGCGATTAGGCAAATTAGCCATACCAGCAGATTGTGTTAGCTTGATCCAGCTCTTCTGGAGAGAATTCCTTCAAGTTGCATTTTGAAAGAATGCTGCTTTCTGGGATAGGAATATGCCACACTTTATAGGAAGTGATCATGCAGGGTGACATCCTGCATCCCATTGATCAAGGGTGCCCCTGCGTGACGCCCAGAACCCATGGTTAAATATGGGAAACCTGCATAGCTCCTTAGATCTTTTGCCTGAAGAGACAAGAGGACTGCCCTGCTGACTCCCTGGTCTGCACTAAAAGGACAGCACTCACCAGGACTACAGCGGCTGCACATTGTGAGACTCAGCACCAGAAGGACTTTGCCTGAATCTTGAAGTCTAAGGACTGGCCTCCAAACAAGCTACAGGTTAACAGAGCCCATCCTCATCATATCCATCAACAGTACCCATCCTGGAGTGCGTCCAGTGGACTTATAAGAGTTTGGCCAGGTGCATTGTGGGAATTGTGGTCTAGACCTCTCAAGGACCATCTAGTTGATCCATACCCTTGGACTTTGAAACTTTGTACACTCAAAAGGGTCCTCAGGAAGAAATTACAGATGTTTGGAGAAGTTTGAGGCAACTTTTGGAAAAAGCTCCATAAGGCAACCGACACAACGTTGAGAGACAAGCCAGCTACCTTCAACTGGATTTCAGGGTCATCCTGCTAAAAGCTCCAGAGCTCCAGACTTCCAGGATTCTCAGGAAATTCAAACTGACGAACCCACAATGAATCCGGCCTGACAAAGTGCCTTGCTCGACCTCGAGGGTAAAAAGCTCTACAAAAACAACTAAGTGTGAAGGTAAATTTTTGACCAAGGACTTCCACTTAGAGTGTCTGATCAGGGCTCCATCGCTGTCATCCTCAAACTGTGACTTTGTCCCAGTCAAGCGCGACCAGATATCCAAAAGTGGAGCTATGTTTTTAAGCACTAGAAAGTGTTTATTCTTAGAAATTCATATCTCTGGTTTCCTACATTGGATATGTCATTTCGGTGTCTAGTTGTTAATAAAAATATAATCTATTTTTAGGCTGAGCATGGGCAGGGCATGCACTGAGAGCCATGCTGTACTGGAGTATGTACTTGAAGTCCCGCCCACATTTGTAATTGGCTTGTGTCATTGTCCTTTGTAAATGCTGGCTTCTGATTGTTTATTAGGCTTGTTAGTCCATCCTTAGTACCTCCCTGTCTTCTTTTGTTACCTCCCATGAGGACTGGACCTCTTACTGTGTCCTAACTCAGGATCTTTCATTCGCTTTTTAGAGAACTATTTCATTTATGTACACAGGACTAGCGGTGCCACCAATGGCGGCCCCTTCTATGTGTAAGTAGCGCACTTTGCTTGTCATCACTGTGGCTGCACACCCTACCCCCAAACTTGCGGGACACCAGCAATCGCGACCACTTCAGTGTTAGTAGCCCGCCATGCGCGCTTTCACTGTGGCTGCCCAAACTAGTGGGGTGCTTGCAATGGAGGACACTTAGTAGCACGTCATGTGCCACAGACCAGCAGCTGCTTACAGGGAATCATGAAGTGTGGAGCAGCACACTGCCTCCCCAGCAGTGACTCAGAGTAGCTGCTGCTAACAGGGAATCATGGAATGGCAAGCAGAAAAATTATGAATGCAGTATTAAAGGAGCAGATTTATTTCAGATAGGGTTGTTAGTTATGCTGCTTTTAAATGCAGGGAGTACACAGTGCACGCCTACAGCAGAATAGCACTCGGACTGCACTGCACATGCATGAGCTGTCAGCGCTAAATTCCTCAGTGGCTGCTTATACCTGGATCCTTCATGTTGCTGTGACCTTCCTCAACTGAAGTTTTGTTTACCAGGTACCATTGATGCAAATCAGGATGTCCACTCCAGTACTGTTTCACATTTTAACCCCTTCTGTGTGTCGAACAACCAGGGGCCGTCCGACGCACCAGTGCTCGTGTGCGTAGGACGGCCCCCGGCTGTCCTCGCACATGGAACAGGGAATCCCTCTGGTGAGGGCACCAGAGGGATTCCATTTAACCCCAACAGCCGCCGGAGCTGGGGAAGAGTTTCCCCAGCTCCAGAGGCTATCTGCATGGTTTCCCTGAAATGACAATCACCGAGCACGTCACGCGGACATCATGTCAGTGAAACCGAAACTGAAATGAGCCAAGAGGCTCGTTCCAGATATGCTTTCTACGTGTTCAGGGGGCTACCTCAGCCCCCTGAGCACGTAAAAAAGTCAGGAGAGGTATCTTTGGAAAGGGGAGAATATCTCCTTTCCAATGGTACCCGTCCCTAGTGTATTCCTGCTTAGAGATCGCCCCAGGAGTATTTCACCAAGCAGGGATCCACCCACTAGGCACCAGGGAGGGGGGAGCGGCCCCTGGAGCAAGGTCCTTTGCTCCCCCATTTTTTGGGGGGCCCAATTCAAGGGGCAAAGAGACCACTAGATAGCAGGGATTTTTTTTTTACTGTTTAATAGGGGGGGGGATTGCTGAATATGGGCATGTCAATACCCCAAACCCCCCACAGCAAAATACCAGTCTTTCTGCCCCCCCAAAGGCAAAAAGGCCACTAGATACCAGGGGTTTTCTTTTGTTGATTATAGTTAGGAGTAGAGCCTGCCCAATATGGGCATGCTAATGCCCCCAACCAAAGCCGCAAAAGTACAGTTTTTGGGCCCCCCAGGGCAGTAGCCCCCAATCTGCTCCCTTGGGGGGGGGGGGCAGAAAGCCCACTAAAAAACAGGGATTTTGTTTTTAAATGCAAATTTGGGGTGGGGCTGCCAATAACCCTCACACAACTACAGTCATTCCCCTGGGGTGGGGCGGCCCCGGGCTCGGCGGCCATCTTGGGAAACCAACCAAACCCACACATTTCTGAAAACTAGACACCCGGGGGAGTCCAGCGAGGTATGGCTTGCGTGGATCCTCCAACGTTTTCCTACCCAGAATGCCCTGCAAACCTCAAATTTAGCTGAAACAAATCACTTTTTTCTTAAATTTCTGTTTTGAAATATATGTGGATCCACACATTTCCTACCACCCAGCGTTCCCCCAGGACTCGCGTGGGTGGGTCAAGTACCTGTGACAGGGAAGGGCAGAAAACGTATTGAGGAGACATCAAAATTACTTATCACAAATCAACATGATTTTGACCCAGGCCTGAGAGGCCACTTAGGGAAACCTACTCAACCCACACATTTCTGAAAACTATCACCCGGGGGAGCTTCAATAGGTTTTGGGTCCTTGCCTGTCGCAGGTCCTTGACCCACCCAAACAAGTGAGGTATTATTGTTCTCGAAGACTTTTGGGGAATGCGGGATGGGTGGAATTTTGTGGATCCACACAGATTCCATAACTTTGCACAACAGAAATGTGAGGAAAATTTGTTTTTTTAACAAATGTTGAGGTTTGCAAGGGATGCTGGGTAGCAGAACCCAGTGAGAGCCAGACAAGTCACCCTATCCTGGATTACCTGGGTGTCTAGTTTTGAAAAATGTATAGGTTTGCTAGGTTTCTCTAGGTGCCGGCAGAGCTAGGGTTCAAAATCTACAGCTAGGCACTTTGCAAAAAAAGGGTCAGGTTTCACTGTGAAAATGTGGTGTGTCCACATTGCGTTCTGGGCCGTTTCCTATTGCGGACACTAGGCCTACCCACACAAGTGAGGTACCATTTTTATCAGAAGACTTAGGGTAACACAGAAGTATAGAATAACTGTTATTACCTATTGACTTTCGAGGCATTTCTGCCAAGGGAGGTCATTGCTTTATTTTTAAAAACATCATTTTTTTAAATGTATTTTTTTAATCAAGACAGAAATTGGAAGTGTACCTATTTCTTTGTCATGAAGGCTTTGCAATACAGCACACTTTAAATGCATTCACAGGAACTGTGATGACTGTGGTTGCTGCCAACGTTAAAGGGAAGGCCTCTAGGGATGCGGACATCTCTAAATTTGGAGTTTGCACTCTACATCAGACCCATACATATATAGTAGCAATACCATTAAGCAGCCTACACACTCCAAAACACTTGTTATGGCATTTGAGTGCCAGCCACAAAAATCCAAACCTCTTAGGTGACATTTCAGATTCTTTACAAAGCACAAAATAGTTGGTATTCATACCTGTGAAAGGCAATGAAAAAGGATATTGTTATACTTACTATGACACTTATACCCAGACCGCAGACTCTTTCCCATTATCTTCATTGAGGGCACCTCTTATCTAATTGCAAGATCTGAAACTTGTAGTAATGAAGCACTACACGTAGATGAAATAAAGACGTTTATTCAGTTCATAACAACAAGTGCTCCCAGCTGGACGGCAATTCTGTCACCAACATTCCAACGCTGCCTTCGGGTGACAGCTCGGGTTAAACCATGGTGGGGAGAAAGGAGGGGGGGAATGGTAGGGTGGGAGAAACCATTGATTAAGTTACAACACATCATCCTCCCTAGGGAGACAATGGAGGCGGGGAAGAAGGGGGGAAGTAAAGGGAGGAGGAAAGCAAGGAATAAACAGAACAGGGAGAACAGTGCAGAACATTGCCCTAGAGTTCTGCACCACAAACTCTGTCCTAGAACAGAACCTAGGTAACAGATACATAGTTCACCTATAAACCCTCGGGGTGTGATCACCTGAGCTTTACCTCATGCTATATTGCCTGTGCCAGGACGGGGTGGTTCTTTTCCTGTGACTTTCCCTTCTCTGTCCCTTTTCCTGCCCTCTGTCTCCTGACTCTGCAATCCCCACACCTAACAGATCTCTCTTTGTGGTAACAGGGACAGCACGGTCTTGACTCCACATTTTTCCATCCTGCATGACTACAACATTGCTCTTGACCTCCCTTATTTTCTCTGGGGCGTAGAATCTGTCCTCTTTTTTCCCCATTCTGTCCGGCTTCCTGATGTACACCATCTGTCCTCTTTTGAGGTTCTTTTCTTTTGCACCCCACTTCCTGTCGTACCCCTCTTTGTATTTGTTTTGCTTGTCTTCAATTCTCTGTCTCATATCCTCCTGATCTATCTCTAGATTACCTTCTTTCCCCATCCACTGCGGGGACAGCTTTGATCCAGCTTTCTTCCTCTCATCAGCTTGAACGGTGTGTGTCCAGTGGTGGAGTTGGGGGTGGTATGGTAGGCCCACAGAGTTTCCATTACGGCGTCTTCCATATTTTTCCCCGACTTGCTGGCAAGATTGATACTCTCCTTCAGCAAGCAGTTCGCCCTTTCCACTTTGCCATTTGCCTTGGGACATACAACGGAGTACAGATATGGGATATCGAACAGTCTTTTAAAAATTCTTTCATCTCCTCCGAGATCAGTTGGACCCCATTGTCCGTTATCAACGTTGAGGGAATTCCTTCTCTCGAGAACACTTCTCTAAGAAAACGTATCAATGACTTTGTGTTGATATTCACTACAATTTTGTGATTAATCCAGTTGGAATAATAGTCTATCAATACCAATAGGTACCAATCTTGTGAGCCTCTTCCATGAATGGGTCCAGTTATGTCAAAGCCCAGTTTTTTCCATGGTGCCATAGGTACTTCCACTGGAATCAAAGGAGAATGCTTAGATACCTTGGATTTGTCGCTGATCCTGCATGCGTTACAATCCTGTACCTTCTCCTCCATTTCTCGATGCATCTCCGGAAACCAATAGTCTGCTCTTAATCTTGACTTGCATAGGCTTCTGCCCAAATGACCTTCATGGGCCAAGGTGATAACTTGCTGCCTCATTCCCTCAGGTGGAACAAGTTTCTCCGACTTCATGATGAAATTCGCTTCCACTAAAAGATCATCTTTTACATTCCAAAACGGTTGAATTTCACTACCCAGCTCTTTGCACTTCTGGGGCCACCCACACACAATGTACCTCTTCACCTTCCTCAATGTCTCATCCTTTTCCATATGCTTTTCCCATTCTTCTTTTGCCACAGCGGCTACACTTATTTCCAAAATGGTGTCCTCCACCTTTTCTTCTTCCAAATCGCTGCGAACAGGAGACCTTGAAAGAAAATCCGCCACTCTGTTCTGTTGGCCCGGTATGTATACAGCTCTAAAATTATATCCCTGCAGGCCCAAGACCCACTTAGCGATACGCGGGGTCATTTCCTCCATGTTCTTCTTGGTGAACAGAGGCACCAACGGCTTGTGGTCCGTATGCACTTCGAATGGTACTCCCCAAACGTAGAACTTGAAGTGTTTGATGGCCCAATAAACAGCCAGAGCCTCCTTTTTCACCGTAGAATAGTTGGCTTCCGGAGAGGTGAGAGTTCTTGATGCAAAAGCCACCACCTTTACTTGCTTCTCTACTCTTTGCGATAAAGTTGCACCTATTCCCCGGTTACTTGCATCTGTGGTAATTATTATTTCTCTTTCTTGATCAAATTTTCCGATAAAGGGTGCCTGTATGATCGCATTTTTTATGTCTCTGAACGCCATCTCTTGTTTCTCTCCCCAGTTGGAAATGCTGTCTTTCTTCACCAATTCTCTCAACGAATAAGTTCTGACAGTAAAGTCTTTAATGAATTTCGCCATGTACTCCGCCAGACCAAGAAATTATACCACTTCCTCTTTGCTTGTTGGTGTTGGGGCATCTCTGACGGCGTTGACCAAGTCACATTTAGGTTTGATCCCCTCTTCAGAAATTGTGTGGCCCAAGTAATCCACCGAGCTCACCCCAAATTTGCATTTGCTCAACCTGGTGGGGAACCCTACCTCCATCAACCTCCTTAGCACTCCTTTTAAGTTCTCACTACGTTCCTCTTCATTTGAGCCATAGATCAGGATGTCATCCTGGAAGCACATTGTTTTTCTGCATTCTCTGAGGATGTGCTGCATCACTCGCTGGAAGCCCGCTGCCGCAGAAGCCAACCCAAAGGTCTTCCGTAGAAATTTGAAGTTGCCAAAAGGAGTTGTGAACGCCGTCAGACTGTGACTCCGGATGAAGCTCTATCTGATAGTAGGCCGAGGACAAATCCAACACGCTAGAGAATCTGGACCCTTGTATAGTGCTCAACATCTCTCCAATTCTCGGAAGGGGGTACCGGTCTATCTGAATGTTGGCGTTCAAGTCTCTCAGGTCTACACACAGCCTTATGTTCTTTCCTCCATCCTTGGTCGTGATAACAACCGGAGCCAACCAAGCTGAAGTCTCTATTTCCTTGATTACTCCTTGGCTGACCAATTTGTCTAACTCGTTTTTTAATGGCTCCTTCATACGTAGAGGAATGGAGCGCGTTTTATGTATGACTGGTTCAGCCCCTTCCTTGAGCGTTATTCTGTGCATATAGTTCTTTAATACCCCCAGTTTTTCACTAAATACCTCGTTAAATTCCTGAGTAAGATCTTCAGCAATACTAGGGGGCTCTACTAAAAGCACTTGCTCACTGTTGTTAGGATCTAGCCTAATCCCTAGTTCCTTCTGATGCTTCCACCCCAGGAGATTGGAACCTCTCGTGGTGACATACACTTTTCAGACCATGTGCCTATCTCTAAAGGTTACTCTCATGTTTGTCATACCCTCTAGTGGTATTCGTTTTTTGAAATACCCTACAGGATTTATGTCTGCTTTCTCTAGCTCCACCCTTCGCCTGGCAAACTTCTCTTCAAACACCTTTTTGTATAGACCTTTTTGTAAGGAGAGCACAAATTTGCATAAACATCAATTCTCTCTCCATCCAAAGTAATTTCACATTTGGGATATTCATTACATTCGTTTTCTTCATCATCTCTCACCTGGAATATAAAAGTTTTCTCTCCCCCAGCCTCAATTTCAACATTTTCCACCATATGTACTTTAGGATTGAAATTCTTACACACCTTTGAAAAATACCCCCCTTTGTTGCATTTCCTACACAATACATCTCTTGCAGGACACTTCCAATTGTTTGCTAGATGATTGGGGCTACCACATTTGTAACATAAAAATCCCTGGGGATTGCTGCGCTGACTGACCTTCTCTCCCACTTTACAAACAGTCTCCCCCTCATGTGCCCCTTTGCTCTCATTTTTTTCCCTTGTTGCTTCCTCATGTATTTTCATCTCTTTCATGCACAACGCAGTGTGCTCTAACCCTTTATCAATACTCAGCGCCTCTTCCAAATCAGGATTCCTAGTAAGGAGTTCCTCTTGTATTCTTGGGTCATTTGTGCACCTAACAATCTGGTCTCTTATCATAGAGTCAGTCAAGGCCCCGAATTCACAAGTTGCAGATAGGCCTCTCAGGACCGCAACGTAATTTGTGACCTTTTCCTCTTTCTTCTGTGCCCTTTTGTAAAATTTGTGATATTCCAGCACTACATTAAGTTTCATTTTAAAATGTTCTTCCAATTTCATTAAAGTATACTCATAAACATTGATCCCTTCTACCTCTTCTTGTTCATCATCCACCTGCCTACCCGTTATGTCTTCAAACACTTTCCATCCATGTATGCCCAAATTATGCAATAAAATATGTTGCTTCCTCACGCTGTTGTAATTTCCTCCCCCAATTGCTATGAGGTAGGACTTGAATATACCTTCCCATCTTTTCCAGGCAATATCCGGCTCACCCAGCTCATTTATAAAGGGTGGGGGCTGGCTCATTCCTGCCCCTGCCATGGCCATCAACCAGAAAACCCACTATGCTGCTAAGCTGCTATGGAGGCTAAATCCAGGAAGCTTAAGAATAATAGGAGTGCGATACTACTTAATTCTCCTTAAAAATGTTCCCTTCAGCAAAGAGTGAAAGTTTAGAAATTTAGTCCGCCCCCCTCAGAAAACGAAACAAACAAAGTGGAATGGCTTTTTGGTGAACTTTCAATGGATGGAACTACACACTGTGGAAACCTCACGAGTCCTCTCTCTTTATCCTTGATTCCCCACAGTCAATCGCTCTGGGCGGGAACTTCCTGTGGAGAACGTCAACACTTATTCTGTGACTCTGTGAACACCATGCCATACAGTCTGCTGTCCGATGCCTCTTTCGCCGTGCCCCCAAACCGTCTGAAAGGAGACAGAATCAAAGCAGACACTCCAACCACTGTCCACTCTCAACGACGAAAACGAAGCGGAGACCGCAGACTCTTTCCCATTATCTTCATTGAGGGCACCTCTTATCTAATTGCAAGATCTGAAACTCCTTTAAAAGCCAATACAGCAGAAATTTGCATGCATGTGCTTGTTATGAGTGGAAGGTCAGGAGTGTGTTTTTGCTGAAAGCTATGTGCTCTGTTAAGTGGGAGTTATTATGCAATATCCTTCGAAGTGAAGTAGTGTGGCTCACTGGTTAGAGGCGGCAGACCCGAGAGCAGAGGATGGCCCGGGACCAGGGTTCGATTCCCGGCGCGGTAGGTTTCTGGACCAGGGTCAGCGGACTCGATAATTCTCTTGCCTCGGTGCCCACTCTGATCAGCGATCACACTCGGCAACTCTGGGCATTAGCTTGCCTCATCTTCACTAACGGCCCCACCAGACCGCCGGGGATGCCTGGTCTCACCCAGGAGATACCCATTAAGGGACCATCTCTCAGGGAAGCCAGGAAGGGTTTCGCAGCGGTCGAAGCGCCTTGGGACCCTACGGGTAAGTAGTGCGCTATATAAATGCCTATACATTTACATTTACATTCGAACATGGAGCAACTGAATCACCATAAGGTAACTTTATCCTATTGTTTAACTTATGTTCTGGCTCTTTCCTGTTCTCTCCTGTATGAGTTGGATACAAAATATGAATGAAAAGGGCAGACAAGGGAAAAATTGGGAAACTTTGTTCTAGACAAAAGGGTTAAAGTTTGCTGGGCAAACTTATCATTACATTGGGAACAAGTCTCAAGAACATATTATTGGTAGAATGTGTGTATGTTAATTCAAGGAGCTGCTTGTCATGTTTGACTCGAAAATGCCACTGAATAACCCTTAGATCTGATGGATTGTGCTTGGACAACTGGCTGGCATTTGCTCCCATAAACAGTGTAGCAAGGGGATACAGGATGAACTCTTTCTGGCAATGGTAGCCTTAGGCACTGCTCGTTGGTATTATGAACTCCAAAATAGAAAAAATATCCTAGCTAATGTAAAAGAAAGTGTCAGTTCTATTAAGGACACAGAGGCAAAGATTATACTTCACATTCTTTACTGACATATTATCATTAACCTTTAATATCATTTAAAACACTACAATGCCCAGAATTCTGACAATTAAAACAAAACACATTTAACTAATCAATTTACAACAGTTCCATTACAATCCTCTTAGCCTCCATATTGGTCTGTTTCTTTGCAGCAAAAGTCCCAGTAAATCCAATCATTTCTTTCCACAATTCCATGGTCTACTGCTACTGATCTGCACCTACAACACATAGGAGATCATCAGTTCTCTACACTCAGCTCTGAATTTCAACTTGTTATATCATCTCAACACCTATTCAAATGATATTATATAAGAAAAATCAAATACAGGGCACGTATTATTAGTCTGGCTTAATCTTCTGCTAACGTTAACAAACCTGGGTGGGTTAATGCACACCTCTGTGTCCGTAATGGATCTGAAAATGTCATTTATGAAAGCTTGAAATTCTTCTACCTAATACCAGGACAAAGGGAGAGGCTTCTTCACCTTTCTATTCAATTCTATTCTGTTGGATTTATTGAGTGCATGGCTACCAAGAGGCTTCCCAGAAGGCTAGTTCACAAACAGGTTTTCAGAGCCTTTCTGAAAGAGAGTTCTAAGTCTATTTGACTCAGTCTGGTCGGCAAGGAGTGCCATAGTCTGGGAGTCAGATGAGCGAACAAACCATCTCCTTGTCTTGCCCTGAGCATTGTAGGCACTGTAATACGGTGCGCATTGACTGATATCGATGCACTACCAGGAATGTAGGGTGGGGCCAAAGCTTATAAAAGCCTTTAATCTTACGTACTTACCACTAAGGAAACCTCATTCACCACAAGCTTACAGTAGATTTTTTTTAAATGTATATGTATTTAACAATTTGCCAACCTGGGGATATACAAGCCAATCACTAAGTGTAAATGCATTTGATAAAATTGCAACTTCAGCAGAGTGAGCTTCAAATCTATTGATATTGAGCCTTGCTTCATGCTTAATAATTCAAATGTAATGTTCTCACACATGTTCTGAGACAGGAGAAAACTCAAGAGAAAATGATTTAAAAATAGAAATAAGAAGACCAGTACCACGCATAGTCAAACCACCCTATCCAGTATACTCTAAGGAATTTCATCAAACAAAATCTCAGGTATGAAGGAAAACCATGAAAAGGAACTTTGTATTTGATTCTACTCTTAATGCTACAAGTAAACATACTATCATTCTATCAAAAACACACACCTGTGTGCATGAACGAGAATAAAGCACCATTGGTAATTTGGGGGGGGAGTTCCTTCCAAGAAAATCCCTCATTAAACACCCAACTAAAATCACCCCCTGCATGATAACCTATAGGTCTTGTTCGTAATAGGTCTGTGACTTGTCACTAACCCCGGAAATCCTGCATGACATTACAAGCCATAAGATTTTCCAAATCATCAGGGGCGTCTACCTTTGGAGATCAGTAAGAATATTGGGACACTGCAATATAGAGATTACAAAATCCCTAGAAAATGCCAAAGGAACTGGAAATAAGAATGGTGACCTTCAAATTGATATTATTAGCAACGGGCCTCCTTCTGCCCCTGACCTATCCCATTACCCGTGGAATCCTCGGTCTTGCAGGATGGCATCCATTGCTAAGCTTCTGGATTTGATATACAGCTGATTTAAACCTGAGGTCGTCCACTAGAAGCTTTGGTACAGAGCAGGTAGTCATAAGTCAAGAAAATATGTAAAAAATTTAGAAGTACCAAAGCAGTACAAATAAATCTTGAAAACACAATAAAATCCAACTCCAATTAAAAGCAACTGAGAATAATTTACTGAACAAAATGACACCAAAACAAAAATCAAATAAAGGAAATTGGAAAATTGAATTTAAAGTTTTATATGAAAATAGTTCCAAAAAGCATTAAGCGCCAATTGCGTTCATCTGATTGAGCTTGACTAGCACCTAGGCACGATTGAGGGCAGACCATGGAGCCAGAAGGTAAGGGTTCTCCATGAGGCTGGATAGCCGTGGGATGAGGTCATGGTGTAGTCGTTGACTTTGGCAGAAGCTCTGAGCAAGAAAAATTACAATTTGGCACCCATTGAATGTCCCCTGCCCGAGGGATACATTTGGCGTCTCTGCCCGGTGAAGATTTCTATATTAAGACTTAGTTACTTTTTGGGAGCTCAGATTTTTCTAGCAGGGCAATCGTCTAAGATGTTGCCGAACAAGGCTTCACCAGACTTGATACCTTTTCAGTGATGTCCTGCTGAAACAGATTTGCTGCTACTACAGGGTAGCTCTGAGGGAGAGTAACCTGAATATGTTCACTGGTGGCACTCCGCCTTTGTCAGATTGACTTAGCAGGTTTCTCCTAGTCCTCAAGTCTTTGAAGCAAAAAGTCCCAGGCGTCTCAGGATGGTATCAGCAGTACACTTTGACACAGCAAAGGGTCTAAAGATCAGCACTTGGGATTTAAGCCTCAACCCAGCAGGAGCGATCAGCAGGATCTAGGGCAGGTCCAGCTGGAACTGGTCAGTTGGACTCTTCAAGAAAATGGCTTCTAGCAGCTTGCTGAGTCCTTGTAGCTTAACAGGAAGAAAGCTAACGGATCCTTGGAGTTTAGTTCATTGCCTTGGATACATTCGGAGTAGGTTCAGGCTTTCAGCTCTCAAAGTTCTCAACAGGTGCCAACCTTCTCCTGTCTTCTACAGGTGCAGTAGTGAGAGACGGCGTCCATGGGCTCCAGACTTGTGCCTCACACTAGTCTGTGGTTGAGGGTGACTCGTGGCCCTTACTTAACAAATAGGAAATAATTCCCAGGGGCATCCATATGTACTTATGCACCCATTCCTTTGTGCCGTAGTCCAAACAGTCACATAGTGCCCCTCTCTACCTAAAACCAAGTTGATAGAACCTTAGGGGGGCGTTGCCAAGGAGCCGAGAATGGCGGACGCCTGAGCTTGTAGCTCCGCGCCAGCCCAATACTTATCAGCATATTTCCTTGACGCTGGAGACTGGGGAGTGCCTTAAATCAATTCTGGTGGTGCTGGGATGCCAGGGCTGGTCTCAGTGCTTGGGTGGCTTTCTGGGGGGCTGTGGTGAGTCGGGGTTCCCAGCGGCCGCTGTCGCAGGACAGGGACAAGATGGCAGTCTGGAGCTGGTCGGGGGCAGAGTGGAGCCCAAGCCTCTATGAAGTTTGAGACCTGTGCATAGGCCTGCAAATGGCGGCCTGAGTCCCGCAGGCAGAGACAGTGGAGGACCGGCGTTTTGCAGCAGGGGCAATTGCACTGCCGTGGAGAGGCGAGCGCGCTGCGGTCACTGGGAGTGAAGAGCCCGGTCGGGGCTCGTGGTTCTGGTCTGTGTGCGACACCATAGGCCCTAACGAAGGAGGGAGCACACACCGTGACTGCAGGACAGGAGGCCCCTCAATGTGGTTGTGGAGCTGAGAAGCCACTGTCAGGGCCCTGGGACATCAGCGAGTGGGAGGCTGTGGGGGATGTGGCTCCCTATGGACCAGAGAGCGGCCTGGGCTTTACTTCTACCTGGAATCAACCCAACAAGGTCTGACCAGTGGTGGCTGAGGCTGGTGTGACGAGGGAGAGGCCATGGACACTCGGGTCGAGCGCCCAGTCTGACCTGCATGGACGCTTGGAGTCGGTGCAAGTGTACGGCCGCCATCGGGGCTCGTGGTATAGTGCGTGGATCCTGCCATTGGTACCCCTTTAGCAGAGGAGCACCCGTTGTCCCTGCTGGCCACGCAGGGGTGAGATGACATCGTGGAGGTGAGCTGGGGATCCCACCGGTGCCTAAGAACTGGGGGGAGAGAACAGCCTACTGTGAGTGTATGCGGCCTGGGGGGTGAGGTGTTCCCCCTGGAAGTAGGCCAGTGACCTGCGGGGCCCCATTGACAGGTCTTGCTGGTGACCATCGAGGACTGACCAGGCCCACCCAGATCGTCTATTTGCGCCTAATGGTGTGGTGGGCCTCCTGCCTGTGCATCACAATGGGCATTTCCCCGGAGAGAGGTGGACCTCCCTGGCGAGAGTAGTGGCGCCCCAGACTGTGCTGTAAGCAGCAGTGGGAAATTTGCCACCTGGAGGTGTTTGGGATTGATCCCGCATATTGGTGCGGAAATAGGCCCGTTCAGAGACTCGCCTGCCGAGTTGACACAGGAGCACACAAACTGGTGGGCCCTACAGCGGAGCGACTGTTGCAGCGGTAGTGTTGAGGCCCTTCTGAGTGTGGTGGACCTGAGCCCTGGTGAGAGTGGCGGAGTCGCGATGCCGGTTGTTGGATTGAACTTCCTCCCAAGTGCGGTCCAGCAGGCGGGGGCTGTTTGGGGCCATGGGCAAACCTCGAGGCTGGCAAGCCGGAGCCACACAAGACCCGGAAGATAGTACCCAGGAGCAATCGTAGACTGCTCCGGTAGATCCAATACAACAGCAACTGGAGGCTATTGCGGACACAAAGGCTACCCGCCATCAGGACATCAGCACGGTGGTGGTAGGGCTTGGCCTCCTGCGAGAAGAACACAAGAAGCTCTCTGAGAGGGTGAAGGAACCCGAGTCCAGCATTTCCAAGATCACCCCCACCCAAAAGGTCCTGGAGCAGCAGATGGGAGCCCTCACAGACAGGATGGGTGTTCTGGAACGGAGAGTTGAAGATTCGGAGGCACGCAATGGACGGACCAAGGTTCGGATACTGGGCCTGCCGGAGAGGAATTGAGGGCAACAAAATGGTGTCCTACTTGATAAGTAGCTGAGGGACGTGGTGGCACCTGAGGGTCTGTCGCCCTTCTACACCCTTGAAGGAGCCCAGAGGGTCATGGCCAGGCCCCCGGTGCCAGGGCGTCCCACACAGACAGTAGTGGCCCGCTTGCTTCAGCTTGCTTGCAGAGGGCGCAAATGTGTAGAGCCCCTACCCAGTTAACAACAGTAAGGTTTCCCTCTTCCCGGACTATACCTGGGATGTGCAACGGCGGCGGGCCTCATTTCTGGAGGTCAAGAAGGCGCTAAGGGAGGAGGGCCTCCGGTATTCTCTGATGTTCCCACTCCGGTTGCGGATTTTGTTGGAAGGCAGCACCCACTTTTGTGGAATCCCGGGTGAGGCCTGGGACTGGATTGAGACCTATAAGGCCGGAGCCTCACAACCTGCGAGCCCTAAAGCTGAGTTTAGGAAAACGGAGGAGCTTGGGAAGCATTCCTGACGACGCTTCCGGATGGAAGCTCCTCAGAGACTAACCTCATCGCAAACTGAAAAGGAGAGGGCTGAAGCTCCGCAGGTGGTGGCGGCGCTAATGCGGGGCAGGAGCCTCACCCCTGAGGCGGAGGCTCAGTCATCAAAGGCTACTGGGTACATTGATTCTGACACATCCCGCAGTGACAGTGTGAAGATGCCGGTGATGACTCCAAACACAGGAGATGAAAATATCTGAGGATGCTTGGGCTTCGGGCACGTTTAAACCCTTGGAGTGTTGCTGAACTGGTGGCAGCCTACTCCGGTCTCGAGCTGACATGATCTTGTGAGGCCAGCGAGCTCCAGGTGGCTTGTGCATCAACCCCATGTTTCCTTCTGCTCGCACTGTCCACCCCCCTTGAGTACCCTACTGGAGTAAGCCCTCACTAAAGGTTATCTTTCACACACGGTTAGGGTGACTGACCGTTGTCAGGCTGTCCTGTGCTTGGGAAGGTGTTCAAGATGGGGGTTCTTTGGTTGATATTTTTTGTTTGGTTGTTTGCAGAGAGTAGTGGTGGTGCACGCATGGGAGGCGGGGAGGGGAGGTGTGCCCCTTATGTTGTGTGGGGAGGGTTCATGTGGAAATGGCAGGTACATCTATCACTGTGAGGTTCCTCACGTGAAACATCTGTGGTATGGGAACAATAGCCAAACGTCATAACATATACTCATACCTGCTGCATAGGGATGTGCATTTAGCATTCCTCTAAGAGACGGCCGGGAGGTTGCTGAAGAGGTGACAGTGTCAGATTTTCATGACCATGTTCTTGGCTTTCACCAGGGGAGTCTTGATCTGGGTGAAGTCTGGGGTCCCCTTCGCTCTGGACAGTGCATGGTGTGATACAGAGGGGTGGAGATGACCCTGCTTACGGGATGATTGGCAGGGCTGGAGATGACTCTAGGCAATGTTTATGCTCCCAACAAGGACAAAGTCAGCTTCCTGGAGTCTTTCTCCACTTCGCTGGCCCAATGTTTAACGGGTTCTCTTATATTGGGAGGCGACTTTAACTGTGAGGCGGATATTGCCATTGATCATTCACACCCACCCCTACAGGTGAACCAGCCACATCGTACTGCATCGGGGTTCCAGAACCGGATGTTCCACTTAAGCTTAGTAGACACCTGGCGACTGCAGCATACAGGGTCCACCTGGTCCAAACTTCCTGGCCTTCAATGGTTCTGTGTCCCACACAGAATCTCTGGGGCGTACCACAGCCCATTACACATGCTACACCAACCACTGGGTCGGGGCCCGATCCCTACATGGAAGTTGAACCCGTTATTGCTTGACGATGTCCCTTTCCGGGCCTCATTGGGCACTGGTCAAAGCATACTTCTCTATCAATACCAACACTGCCTCCTTTTAACAGGTGGAGTGGGAGGCATTTAAAATGGTGGTATAGGGTCATTGCATGGTTCAGGTGTGTGGGCACACAGGGAGATTAACCAGGAACTCCTGGACTTGGAGGGGACTATCCGCAGACTGGATAATTTGCAGGGTATAGACGACACGGCTTAGATGTCCCTACATGAAGTGAGGGCACGGTATAACGAAGGGCTGGTCAGACTGTGGTGTTGCAGTTATAAGGATTATCTAGATAAAGTGCAAATGGAGGAAGGGAGGACGGGTCAACTGTTAGCATGACTAATTAAACCTGAGGTGCAGGGAGCGCCTGTCATGCGGCTTGGCCAAGACTCAGGTGAAGTAGTGCACAACCCTGATACCATTAATGACTCTTAAAGTATTATGAGTTGTTGGAGGGTGAAATGTTATGGCTTAATTTGAGGGGGTGCTTCTACATAATATGAGAAAACACAAGTGTGAGAGACAGGAATTGAATCATGGAATGTTGTGCTTTATTACACTCAAACCACTTCAACATGAAGTGTAAAGAAAACACTTTATAATTCAAAATGGCAGAGGATACATGTTAAAAATATAACAAAGGCATATAATGGTATGCTTTTAGAACATTAGGAATACAGGAAAAAGAGGATACACATTTGTGAATATATTAAACATATGCAACAGTGTCAAAATTGTCTTAGAGAGCAGAAGATAAATAATTGCAATGAGACTTAAAATCATAGAGAAATACTTTTCATGATAATATACGCAGAGAGACAATTGTCACAAGTACCAACATACTTTTCTTGATAGATGCTATGAGAGATATGCATTACAATAATGCAGGACAAAAATGCATTTCATGGTCAACACACAAACAGCCGTGGTTCACAAACACAATGCAATGGTGGTCCGAGGAATAGCCAGTTGGGCAGCTCTTTTTTATTGGTAAATGAAGAACTTCTTGAGCACAACTCAAAACCGATATACGTCACTTCTAAAAATTAACGGAGCAGTAGAAGGTTACAGGTGATCGTCTCACGCCATGTGCACATCATTATTACTTTAATGCAAGCAAAAAGATATTAAATTAAAAGAGAGCAGCAGCCCCCACCATCAGGTATCGCGTGCTGTTCCTCCTAGTTCCCTGTTCTTGCGGTTTGCAGTTTTAGCCACCCCCTGGTAGGTGTGCTAAGAAATGGGCAACTCGAGTGCAGAGTGGGGGATTGGGTGACTTGTTTACAAAAAGACAGAGCCTGAGCTTCATGTGTGTCGCAGAAGAAA
Source organism: Lissotriton vulgaris (assembly GCF_964263255.1). Taxonomy (NCBI): domain Eukaryota; kingdom Metazoa; phylum Chordata; class Amphibia; order Caudata; family Salamandridae; genus Lissotriton; species Lissotriton vulgaris. The sequence goes on from NC_141695.1 coordinate 94,001,110, forward strand.
TAACTTGTATTTCAGCAGAGAGGCATTCTGGGCCTACTACATTAAAAGAACAACTGAGACAGCATGGTCAACTCTGCATGCTGACTGGTGGGGCCTTATCAAAGATAGATAGGCCTGAATATTTTCATATTGTAAAACGGGACCCTGCTTCAGAGTGCTTGTAGGAGGCCCCGACTGCGACCCCCTTGTCGGATACACAACACTTCCTGGCTCCTGTGCAGCTCCGCACGTTGGAGGTAGATGCATAAGATGACCTGGGGAGCCTGATCCCTGTGCAGGAAGTCAGGGACGCCATAGCGGCGCTGGCACTCGGTAAAGACGCCCAGGCCTGATGGCCTTCCGGCCGAGTTCTAACAGCAGTTCACCGATACACTGACACCACATCTTTGTATGCAGAGGCATATGAGGGAGGAGGGGGGTTTACCTGACTCCACCCAGTCGGCACTCATGATTCCGCTCCCCAAGTCCAAGCAATCAGACGCTGGAGTGAGGGATTATCGACCACTTTCCATGCTTAACCTAGACTTTTTAAGATCCAGAGCAAAGTGTTGGCATATAGGCTATTTCCGCACATGAAGTTCCTGATTCACCCGGACCAAAACGGGTTTATCCATTCACATAGTACCTCTTATAACCTCAAGAGGCTCTACTTCGTACTCTACCATGCAGATGCAACAGCTCTACAGCAGGCAGCGGTTTTATCTGTCGATTTGGAAAAGGCGTTTTACACGGTGAGCTGGGAGTACCTCTTTGAGGTGATGTACTTCATGGGTTTGGGGAATGATTGGGTGTGGTGGGTACTGATTCTCTATGCCTCGCCCACTGTGAGAGTCAAGACGGGACAAACCATATCCAAACTTTATAAGATTTTGCGATGGTCCTGGCAGGGTGCCCACTTTCCTCCTGTTTGCCCTGGCCGTGGCAACGTTGGTGGAGCGGCTTCGACTGGGTGGAAGTGGGCTGGGACTGACCTCAGGCTGACCTTAGGCTGGCAACGCCACCACTTCTCTTTATATGCAGACAACTTGTTGTACCTCACGGAGGCAGCTGAGGGGGCGCTGAGGCTCTATGAATCCTGGGTGACTTTGCTTATTTTTCAAGACCAGATAGTCTGAGGGATGAAAATCAGGGGAAGACATTGTGTTTCCCTCACTCTTATGTTCAGTTCTGGTGCACGTTGCAACTGGCCATCATGGCCCGCATTACACTGTCTAAAATTGTTATGCTACCACGGCTACTATACTAATCTCCCGGTTTTGATGCAGAGAAGCTGGTTTTGACCTCTACACACACTCCTGTGGCACCTGGTTTGGGGTCACTTACTCCTGCGAGTGTCCTTGCAAATCCTACAGCACCCTATGTCGGAGAGAGGACTTGGAGTGCCGAATTTTGAATTTTATGTTGGCGGCCAAACAACAATGGTTGGCACAGTGGGTGGAAGAAGTGAACGAGGAGGAAACATACCTGGAGGACCTGGTATCGAGTCGTGGGCTGGTAACGGCGGAGCACTTGCTACTGGCTACATCCATCCCCCACTGTTCTACAGTGCATGGCTTTCCAATCGTGGACACGATGTTACAGAGGAATGAGACAACCCCATGATACCTCTGGTGAGGCTGCCACACGGGGACCCAAATCTCTATTCATGGGTACCCAGCTGGCTAGATGGTCGGATACCTGACTTGAGAATGTTGGGGACTGCTACTTAGACAAGGCACTGATCCGTTTTTGTGGAACTGGTGGAGGATAGTGGGGTCCCCCCGGGTCAGTTCCTGCACTATGATGCGTTGACGCGCACGTTTGCGCACTTATGGGGACATGGGTGGGAGGAAAGGGATATGCACCTTGTCCTCCATGCTTTATTTACTCTTGGTACTGCGCATTGAGACAAGATTGGGGGCAGAGCCTTTACTGACTCAGAATGGTGTGAAGTTGTGCGATATTCAGGGAAAGTTTCCAGGAACACCCGACTGAAATATATTCAATTTAACTACCGCATATGAATTATATGACACTGCACCGGCTTCATGTGACATATGGAGGGGAGGTGCGACAATGCCCTAGGTGCGTCCACCCGGATGCTGACTTTGGCCACATGACTTGGAAGGCAGTGTTGGTCAAGATCAAAATTGTGCTTGGAATGGAGTTGGCCTTAATAATTCAGACTGCTGCCTGTGCCTGCTGGGTCATTTACCCAGGCCACCTAAGCGCAAAGTTAGATAGATCTTGCACTGGGCTTGCGATGGAGTGAAAATCCGGGATGGTACCACAACTTGTAGCCTGGAACAGGGACATCATTCCATGGTCAGGGATCGAGGGCAGCGCATTGGCATGGGAGGAGGCCAGGGGAGCGAGAATGCGCCCGATTGCTGAACAATGGAACGAAGCAATAGCTGAATGGGAGGACATGGCGGGATCTGGCAGTGAGGGGTGAGAGTCAGATAATGAATCAAAAATAGATGACGAGGTTCAAGTCATCCAGCCAGGGCCATCAGGGACACCAGGAGTCTGACTTATGGGGGGGTAAGCGCAGCAGGTTTGAGATGCCCCCAGGAATGTCTGGCTACACCCAGGTAAGATGTTAGTTGTGGGGAGGCCCTATACCGGACCCGCGTATGGGTTGGTAATGCTTTCAACCCCATTAGATGTCACTGCTCACACATAGTCACACCACTCCTCTACACAGTAACACATTCTTTTTTTTCTTTTTCCTTTTTTCTTCCTTTTCCCTTTTTCTTGGCTTTGTACATTGTCAATGGCATAATGTGATTTAAATTTTAAATACGTGTGCATAAGATGGACCAATATTGGATGACTCTCCATATAATTACTATGATATACCTGCATCAGTGGAGCAGGCACCCATGAATGTAGACAGTAATGGAGGATGTAACTGGTTTTTGTTTTTTTGCTTCTCCTGAGTGTATCTAAAATGTTAATTTATATAAAATGCAAATAGAAATACATAAAAAAATGACAGAACCTTTGTTCCCCTGTGCAGAGGAAATGAGCTACACATACCCTTTAGTCACTTCAGACCAGTGGGGGCAGCTTTTCTCCCACTGGAATTGGCACCATCCTGACTAGGTGGACAAAAGAGGGTACTGCCAGGTGTCTGCTTACATTTGCCTTTGACAGGGTAGGTCTCTTTCAAGTTCATAAAGTTCCTGGGCCACAGAGCTATGTGTCATCCTGCCAGAGGAGCAGAACACCACCCCAAGCCTTTAGTTTCACATCTGGGAGCAAGTTCACGCTTCATCAAGCTGTTACTTGGCCAGATATAACATTATTAAAACTAATGATTACATCCAAATGTGTTCCTATGGAACAGCTAACCCTGCTACAGAGTAAATAGATTTTGGGGCAAGATGGGTTTAACATTTGCATATCTTACTTTTAAATATCATAGACAATACCTTATGGGCATTAAGGGCTGCTTAGGGTTGACATATTAATATTTAAAAGGAAGGTTTAGGCCAGCCAAAAGGGTTTATTTTGACATGCCAAATATGCAGTATTAGAACTACGCAGACAGGTTACATTGTTAGGCCTGCAGTCATGTCTGCAACTGTTACTGTAGTGGGTGGCACAATGGCACCTGCAGTTTACTGATGACATTTGACTTACAGGCCCTGGGTATACTTTATACCATATACTAGGAACCTATAAAAATGAAATGTGCCAATTAGGTGCATACCCAATTTCAACATGTTTTAGAGGTCAGAGTACATTGGCTGGGGCCTAGTTAGCGGAATCTCAATGCAAAGTAAAAAAAAAAACAGCATCAGTCTAAACAATGAGGATGATCATACAAAAAGAGGTATTTTCCTACATGCCCCACTCCAGATGAAAAGTGAGGAGCAAATCAGCCATTCCCTTGGCAGTTCTCATCATCTAATTGAAAGGACAAGAAAAAGGCTATCTGCATTGGTATGGTCAGTCCAAGGTCTGTTTTCCATTGTAAAGTCCATACCCTGTAGCGAGGTAGACCATGTGCACAGTTTGGGGTTTCCCGTCTTACCTGCATGAGCCATTTTAGAGAATTGGTCAGTATGCATCTGGAAGAGAGTCCCAAAACATCTTCATCACTGATCAAACCACAGCATAGGGTTCCTTTTCTATGGCACTGCAACACTGCAAAGTAGTCGCCTGCTGCTAAAGGTAGCTGATTGATCATGAGCCTCATCATTTGGCTGTGATTACACATAAAAAGAATCTGTTTGGACCAAACACATCTTGCTGAATCCAGGTGCTTTGAGTACAGGTTCTCAGTGTCTATTTCAGTACATCAAAGCCTTCTGACACTCCTTACACCATAATTCCTTCTTTGGATGCTTCTTGAAGGTTACCTCCGTTGGGGGGGGCTACAGTGGTGGCATATCCCTTAGCAAATCTCCTAAATTATAGCCTTTTAGACTCAGGAAAGCTTTGACCAGAGTCTGGGTTTTAGGAAGTTCCCAAGCCATGATAGTCTGAATCTTGTGCTGGAGAGGCTCCACTTATCCCCTACCTCCACTTAGTGGCCCAGGAACATCACATACCTCTGCCCCATCTGGCATATACTGGTCTGAATAGTCACTCCTGCCTGTACCAAAGTGTGCCACTTAGGTGGGTCATAGGGTCTGCTTCCTATGGTCACCCCCACTTTTTGCTGTGATTCTCTGTTTTTTTTACTTTAACGTGGCTGTGGGCCTGCAATCAGACCAACAGCCCAGCTGTTCTCTCTCTAAATTGATACCATGTACTTTAGGTACATACCAGATTGGATATTGGGTCACCTTTGTAAGCCCCTGTATAGTGTACCACAGGTACCCAGGGCATAGGTGCATCCAAGGCCTACCAGGGGCTGCAGCATGTATTATGCCACCTGTGGGTGCCCATCTAAACTGACACCACAGGCTGATCACTCAGCTTGGGTAAGGTGGTGTAATCACCCCTTACTTAGACATAGTATATCTATATCTAACTTATATATAGACACATAGTAACCTATAAGTCACTCCTATGCCAGGCCTTAACAATCCTGGAGGTAGAGTGCTTGGTTTTATGTGAGAGGGTGCCCTAGCATGAGCTGAGCCCCTCTGCAGCTTTCGGAACCATCTCCTTATAGCTGTTCTATGATATAGCCATAACATATACTCTTAAGTGCATTATAATCCTTGCTGTTAATGCTAACTTTGGTTTGGCTTTATCAAAACATGTCGTCTAAGGTGTCAAACACTTTGGAATACTACCCACCCCCAACCAGTTCTGGCGGCGGGGGTAGCATTCCACCCTTCTAGAGGGAGATGACATGTAGTTACTGCTTTACCCGGTTAAAGGTAAACAGAGCCTCAGCATCACAAAATGGATGCTGCTGCCACAGACACAAGTCTGACCTCCTGCTGCTGGACGAAACTCCAGCAAGGGAGACCTGGACAATAGGTTTCCTGTCGCTAGACAGCCTGTAGTGTATTGGGGCAGGGTGGGTTGAATGGAAAAATGCTTTTCCAGACACTGCCTGGGGCACACAAGGTGCTCCATGCATAGCCCGGTTCAAACCAGTTGCTGGGGCACTCCGCTCTGGCGTGAAACTGGACAAAGGGAAAGGGGTGTAACCCCCCCCCAGGTCCACCCATAGGAAGGACCTACATGGTAACCCAGCCCCTAAAATCAGTATAAAGATAGGAGCTGTGTCTAGAGACTTTAGATTATCCTGGACTTAAACTCTGAAACGAAACTCTTGTACCTTCGATGTTTTATATCGACTAGAAGACTGTCCTTTGTGGTCAATGAATGACCACCCTGTGCAAACAGGCACCACCACTAACTTGACGGTTTTCTTTGTCGATGCTCCTGCCGGAACCCAACGACTCAGCGACTCAGGGACTGGACTTCCAGAGTTCTCCGACTCCGATCCACATCAAAGCTGAGACCTGTGGCGGACATGAGAGACGTAGGACTGGACACCCTGGACTTCCTGCATTTTGCTAACTGCTCGACTCCCGAGGTACCCTCACAGTTGTGCATTGGGGTATGAAAGCCCCAGGCCTGAGCGCCATTTGCACCAAAGCTTAGCCCTACACACTCCATGAGCGCCGCGTGGGGCCTGCTCCTGAATTTCAGCTTGACGCGTCTCCCCGGTTGCTAGCCCGCTGGCTAGTTAGCCCTCTGAAGACTTCCTTTTGAATTTACACTGATGGCCTGGTTGCTCCATGCTTGCTCCAGCTTCCCTGCAAAGTAGAAGCTCCCCAGACCTTGCTGGTCTGACTTGAAGCCAATCTTTACTTCCTGCGTTGGTTACGGTTGCCAAGGCTTGTTGGGTCCAATCCGGATACCGACGCAGCAGTCAACTAGATCCTTCATGACAGCTCAAATCCAGCTCCTGGTCATCGTTGACGCTTCCTGGTCCTCGTGGCTGCAGAGACCAGCTTCACCTCCTCACCTGAAATCTCCTCGACGTCGCCTGGTTCCTTCCTAGTTCCTTCCTGGTCACTGGCTAGTGACCCCGACTCTGTCCCCTCTGCTTTCAGGTTCTTCAGCTCCTCGATCCACCCTTGGATCCACCCGGACACTTTTCCCCTGGTCGCCTTCACCACTTCTTTTCAGATCTCTATAGGAAACATTGACAAAACCCGACACCTAAAGACACCTATGCACCCGGCTGCCCTGGGTGAGGTAGCCCGAGTACTCCGGTGCTACCGTGGGTATTTACTATCCAAGTATCCTAGTCTAAAGTGGTTTTTGTGTTAGAAGTGCCCTAAATCTTTACCTTTGTAACTTTTACATTATCCATTCTAAGTCAATGGTAAATCGCGACTGTGTTTAGACACTGCACGCGTCTCCCGTGGGTCTCCTACTTCCTAACCTTTGGTTGTCTAGTGTAGCCCCAGCGATTCCCTATGCCCTAGGCCTATTCCCATTCCTGAAGTTGTTCTTATACCACTTACTTTGTATATGGTTAGTTTGTGAGGCCCCTAGGGCAAAACTGTATTTGTGCAACTTATCGTATGCTAATTGAGTAACTTGTGATGTACTTCGATCTCTGACCTCATAAAGAAGTCAGAGGGTTTGTGTTAGAAATAAATGCATATATATTAGATATATACTTTGTATGGTGTCCTTTCATTTCGTATTCAAGGGATTATATTTGGTAAAATAAACAGCTTCACATGCTCTTTGGAGTTTAGCCCAAGACTGCTGGTCCATGCTACCACTACGATAGCTTGTCTATAAGGTTGACTTTACAACCACCATCAATGAAGGTCGTTTAGACTGGTCTTAAGTTTAACTTAAGAAGACTTTTGGTATTCACAAAGGGTATTTAGGAGTAGTAGAGTCAGGATACCTAACTTTAGGAGTAGTAAAGTTAGGAATCCTAACTTTAGGAGTAGTAAAGTTAGGGATCCTAACTTTAGGAGTAGTAAAATTAGGATTCCTAACTTTACTATTCCTAAATGCCCTTTGTGAAAACCGAAAGTCGTAAAGTTAGGATTTTGTCTCGGATTACATTTGTTAATTGGGCCCATAAAACCTTGCGGTACAAGAGATAGCCCCCAACAATCATCTGACAGTCTTCAAATATTATCATCCAACTGCACAAACAAAAGAGAACTTGTGGACCTAAAGGGCCAAGTACAAGACAAAAAACATGTAATCCACATTCTTCATCTCAATAAAGAAATATTAGTGAAAGAATTGCTCTGATAGAATCCATAACGAAGGACTCCCAGAACTCATTTCATTATAACAAAGATGAATGAACATCAATGCAATTACTGGAGACATAATACACACTCCAAGAAAGATTAACAATAATACCTCCCTGGTATAAAGAACATTGCTTGAGCAAAATGACCACCGAAGTTTACAGAATGCATTGTAAGGACGTTAAAATGACAAACAGATTTTAATCTTGTATAGATATTCATCAATTATACCAGATGTATAAAACCTCACCACAAAGTTGTATATCTGGACATATACATATATGTGTCAAGTATCACCCACCACAAATTCCGAGTGGCCAAACAACTCACGAATTTTCAATGGCAACATATAGACTGCTGGGCCGCAGGGATCTAAAAAGCTTGCCCCAGCATGGCCTACAGAGCCATGGTCAGACAGCCTGAACATAACTTCTAGTTGTGGACACGCTCGAGGTACCAAAGGCAAACGAGAAAAGAGAAGCAATTGCATCTCACATTAAAAACCTCATTCCGTTTTCTTTTCTTGTTTAATAGAAGACAAAAACATGCACACAGCCATGTATACACTATATACATAAAGCCAACCCGAACTGAGAAATCAGTTCCACAACACTCGCCAACAGCAAGAACACACTACCACACTTGTGATTCAAAACAAAAATTTATCATAAGTCCAAGTAGGACCTATAGATATAAATGACTCAATATATACCATTTACACTTCTTCAAGAAGCAATAGCCATGATTTCTTGAAGACTGGTATGTACAGAGAAAATAAGATCCATACCTCAAGATGACAGATAAAATTGACCTTCAGCCAAAATAACATATGCACAGAACATTGTAGGGGAATAATAAGAAGAGTTTTCTATAAAGCCTAAAAACATCCTACCATGTAATGCACCACCGAAACAGCCTTAACAGTTTCAGACACTGTCTCTCAGACATCTTGAGAAACTGAGTACACACCGCCTTGCTCCAAAATTTAACAATGAAATTACCTATAGCCTCCAACAAAGGAGGAAACCACAAACTTGTACATTCAAAAGAATATAACCATAGACTCTGAATTTGCCAGCACAACCCTTCAGTAATTGAAGCACTCATAATGAATATGCAGTCTGCTCATGAAAAGAAAACAAACTGCACTGATTACCCTGGCTAAGTAAAACCAGAGGGAAGTGAAGGGTAACAGGACCACAAAAAGGGTTACACAAGAGAAAAAGAACATCTATGAGCCTGCAACAATAGCCCTTAAAGAGCATACAACGGCGTCCAAGAAGGACTAAACTAAATAGTTGAGTGATGCCCACATGAGGCAGCATACTCAGAGAACCAACTGATAGACTGCGTAAGTGTACACATAAACAGCTACACAATAGCAAACCAATACTCCACATAAATTAGGATGTATACCAAAAAGGTTATGAACTTCTGAGACTAAGCTCCTCATCCGAGTAAAATGAAATAACAAAACAGCTATGTGGCCGCAAGGGTAGTCCAGAGAGCAAAATAGCCAAATCAGGAGTAAACACTCTCACAGTAAGAAAAAAGCAGTGCTTAACACTTCAACAACACAAATTACACCAACAGCAGAGGCAGGATTTAAATCCTCAAGCTAACCTGAAGATCCATGACCCTGGCTTTACAAAAGAGAGGCAAAATACCTTATTACAAGCAACCAGTCATAAGGTATTGTATCGCTGAATCTGCATGGCTGTCAAATAAACAAATACCATGAAAGGCCATTTCTTTCAAACTCTCCCGAACAGTCTTGTGGAATTCAGACTTGCATAACCAAACGTGTCTGTGAAGAGCAACCGACCAAGCCTTGGCTCTACCAATAGATTCAGTGATATCCATTGATTACTTGATATTAAACTTCGCCATCTCACAGCCATCTTGCCCAAGATGCAAGAGTTCAGCCCTGATCCCTTCAGGAAGGGAAGGTGGTAGATGAGTGACAGAGCCCCATAAAACATATGAAACCCTGCCTAGAACACAAGGCGTGTTTAACAACCACAAGGCTGAACTAGCCAAAGCAAAGATATTCCGACCACACAAATCCAACCACCTAGAATCTGTACCTGGTCGAAGCAAGAGAGAAACATCTAGATATGACGAAGCCCATACAGCTTTAACAACGAGCCCCTTCACGGTAGGGTGTCGAGAAAGACAGACCGGGTCATCCATAGCATGACAATGGCGATGGGAAATGGCACAATCAACAGAGACCCTGGTCACTGGCCTCCCGCAAGTTCTCAGCGGAATATCATATAGAGACTCTCCATAGGGCAGCAAAGATTCAACACCTGTCTCAAACTGACAAAGCAGATCCACCAAAGGATCAGATGACAGAGTTACAGACGGAAGCTACTGCTTTTAAGAACTCAGCAGCTATCTTTACAACTTCAGCATAAGCTGAACTAGCCTCAGTCGCCATTCGTGGCAGAGAAAGCGTATCAGAAACAGGGGTGTTTTTTTTAGACTATTAAACTCATCCAATGCAGCCCAAGAACCTTCCACAAGAGGCTGAACAAACTCAAAGCAATAGACTTCCCCGTCATCACTTGAACCACTTTGCAAAGCTGGAGAAGCAGCAACAGAGCATGTTCAGACCCCGGCGTTCAAAGGAGAAGATGTGGGAACCACAGTAGCTGTGAGCAGCGCCTCCGATGCCAACCGACATTGGGCGTTGTCGTATCAACTTCATGCACCTTGAGCAGCACCTCCGGCTTACATCGGGGCAGCATTGTATTGACTTCACATATGATTTCCTCCGCCACCTCCTGCGTCACAGCTGGAGCCGTACTGGGCTGCGCACTGATGCCGTGATGACCCCAGGAACACAGTTGAGGCCTACAACTGTCGTAGAGGGTGAACCCGCCTGTATGTTTCCAGTTGGAGTTCCCTCTACCTCCTTGGGTCCTGAAAGTGCTCCAGGGGAGACATGGACCCAAAAAGGCTTGCAGATCATGAGAATAGGCCTGCATCTGGGTCATAGTCACCCTGGCTCCAGGATAAGGAGGGAGGCACAGGGTCAACTCTTGAACAGCGTCCACAGTAATGGAACGTGAGGAGCTAGCAGAGACCACATCACAATGCTGTGAGGCCATAATCAGCTGCTACTTCGATCCCTTTTAAAGGGATTTTCGCAACTAAGGGGAGCAACGCTCACAGGAACAGCTCCTTGAATGGCTCCAGGCAGGAACCTCAGAGTAGGAAGGAGACCAAAGTTGCCTAGACTCAGACCGTGAGAGTCGCACCATCAACAGCTTCATTCTCTTTTACCGCAAGGCCTTAAGCTTCACCCGTTTACAGGGATCGCACTCCTCTGAGTTTTGGTGCTTGCCTAGGCACCACATGCAGATGGAAAGCGGATCCGTAGCCGACATCTGTCGAGCACAGGTCTTGCACCCTTTAAAACCCAAAGGCATAGGCGCACTGTTCCCTGTCGCAAAAAGGCGTTGAAGTAGGCCAAAAAATACAAATGGCCTCAGGAACCGTTTCTCCTGATCCCCGTTGCAGTGTGGAAAAGAAGAAACTGACGTCGAGTGCGCAGGAGGGGACTCATATGGCTCCACTGACATCACATCAGGAGAGGACGTCTTGGCGGAGCTGTATGATGCCGTCCACCAGCATGCAGAGGTGGTGCTAAAAAATTTGAGAGAGACAGAACTTCTTTAATTTCGCTGACATCTGAGTCTAGTTGACCAAGCTTTAGGTCTGCCCCATATGCCCAGCCACTGGAAACTAAAGGGCTCATTTAAGAGGAATGCCTTGTAAGGCTGGTGGTTCATCACTTTCCTGGAGCTTCAGGTTTTGGCCCCCTAGCCTCGCTTTACAGGACACCCTCTTCCCTGTAGATCCTGTGTCTTCCACTGGTAACCTCCTATTCCTGTACTTCAGAAAGGCTGAGAAGGACTTCCATGGTCGGGCACTCTATCTGCGCTTGGCAGAATTCCTCCTTGGAGGTACCTCCTTCCCAAGGCAGCTCTGTGAGTTCTGGCAGTTCTTCTCCCAAGACAGACTCTTCTTCCCCTTTACACTACAGATTCTCTCCATGGGGTTCAGATACTTTCCCGCTGTGGGAGGTTTTGAGGTTGGATTCCCATACCTCTTGTCCTTCATCTTTGTTATGAGAATTTAGTTCATTGTTCTAAAATCCAGGATCCCATTACTTTCCTGACAAGCTGCCTGGGCCCTAGTGACCATACACACCCACTCAGGCTGACCCACATGAACTTTGCTTTCTGCCTCTACTCAAGCAAAGGTTTTGAGATAATCTGTAATCAGACAATCCACTGGAATTAAAGCTACCTTCTTCAGGCCACTAACCCCTCCCTGCTCATGGATGAACACTGATATCAGATTAAATTTTAACTTATTGTCAGTGTTGACTACCATACGGTGACCATTAAGGGGTTTTCTCTTTAGTTGAATGCTTCAATGATGTTCTTTGATGTAAATCTGGAGAATTATCGCGAACATTCAGAGAAAAATTAGGCCTCCGTTATACTTCCAGGCAACAGATCTGAATTTAAACTGGAAAAATGCATTCTATGATGCTTTTCTGTTCAACAAAACTATACAAAAGTGTTCTGGGGTCCACACATGGATCAGGGAGCATATCAATGAATATCCTATGATGCAGAAATGTTCTTACTTACCCCTTGGCAGGTTGTATTTCATTTGCCAGGACAGTGAACATGGATTCAGCTGCCTTAGCAGACTACAGGCTGCCCTATTCATAAGACTTCACCAGGCAGGTCTAGGTATCTGTGCCTTTATATGATCGACCACCACAGAGGTTACTCTGTTCAAGTTTTGCGGTTGGAGCGCTATGCTCAAAGAACCTAGCCAGCAAAACTATTGTTACTGAATAAATTCCCTCCCATGTCCCCTACCCATTTGTGGTGCACTCATTTTTTATGTTGCGATGTTAAAATAATGGAGTTGTGAGATAGGGAGATGATAGCTGCAACCTCGCTGTAGTTCCCTTCAATGTTTCATACATGCTCAGGGAACTGCTCCATATGTGATTTTTATTGATAGATTTGATCTTAAACTTGTTGAAGGAACGGATAGATCCAATCACACCATAGTGAGGAGGATTTATCGAAAGGGAAATGCTTCTCTTCGGCTGTTAGAGGTGGATATATGGCATGAAGAACATGGAGTTTAGGAGCACTCTACCAACGGCCACAGGCCTGCCTTCTCAGAAAGAATGGTGCTGACTGGGGAATACTGCTTGCTCACAGACATATGATCTCACTATCTACAGATGATGCACTGTAGTATAAAGGAAACATGAGAAGAGATCTGCCAGTAGTTATAGGACCTCTGACAGAATATAGGGATATCTCCAACCTGAGAAAAAATGGATAACATCACGCATCTTCTTCATTAAACCGCTGTTTGAGCTATACCAAAGACGCCTATTGGCAACTAACCTCCGTTGGGAACGGACATCTTTCCAGTACCTTGGTATGCAAATATACCAAGAAGATGCGCTTCTAATCGAGCAGTACTTGTGAACACCAAAGTTAGTTCCATTTTGCTGTACACTCTTGTTATTACTTATGGGCAGATTTATTGTATCCAAATTGGTAGTTCTGCCTAAACTCCTATATGGTTTCATCTTTGCTGGTGGTTCTTCACAGACATTCCTCAAAGAAATCAATAATATGCTTTCAAATTTGACTTGATGCAGCAGGAGGAAATGAGTGGAACTGGGCAAACTTCAATTTCCTAAAGGGGACCTGTGTGCCCCCGATGATAACAACAACTTAAAAGAGTAACTTCCAGGCGTCACAGGAGGAAGCCATACTCAGAGGTGCAACGCTGCTGATGACCAGTACCAAACTAGTCAAAGTTGCCAAAGTATGCTTAAGAAATTGTACCAAAGGCCTCCAATAAACAATAATATACTCACAAGAGATCTTGAATGACTGCCATGCACAATTTCGAGAGGTGGTTCAACATGGAGGTAAGCAACCTCGAATCACTGCCTAAACTGACACTGGGGGATATTTATATGACAATGGAACACTCTGCTCTCTCAAAAATTTGAGGGAGTCCCACAATAACGCACTGGAACAATGTATGATGTACAATGCACTAGAATGTGTTTTTGTTAAAAATGCATTAATAGTTAGGACTACAACATATGTATGAGGGTGGATGATTGTGCAAAACGCTACAAAAACATTCAGTTTAAGTGACAGTTTTATAGGAAAATCTTACCAATCTTAATACCAATTAAAGGCTTTTTGTTTTGTTGCATTTGCCCACATTTTTCTGATTTGTTGTCAGTTTAAGTATCTAAATATGAGTTACCTTTGAAACACTTAGATCTACACAGACAACAAGTTCCAAATTTGTCTGTGTCCTCTGCTTGGTCCCTTGTTGGTGAAGATAGGGCATCCTTCTTTTCTTTGTGTTTTGAAACCTCAGGATTCGTTGATTCTTTGGGATTTGATGTAGATTGATCCATTGATTACAAAGTGCCCCTTTGTTCTTGATTTTAAGGGAAATTTACAAAGACTACGTTTCTGTGATATTTGTCCTGAAGGATTAAAATGAGAAAAATTACATTCATAAACACGGTTTCCTATAATGTCACCAATTTGATACTGACTGCTTAGGAAACGAATGAACTGTATTTCCGAAACATGCTTTCATCAAAAGCAAAAATGACATTCTTGTAACTACATCATGCCTTGTGGTAAATTTAGATTATCATTCCCTGAATCATACACCGGTAAAGGAGATATAAAGGGAAAGACTAAACCTTACAGAAGAGATGCAGACATGTAATGGTAGTTCTGCATCATAGATATCTTCATCATAGTCTTAAAAGTCAGGTCATTCCACTTGGTAAAGCAGGGAAGAAGCAAGCTGGCCTGTAACTACCGGTCTCCACTGTTGGTGCCAGGCTAGGGCAGAGGCACCATTGTCCTGCTTAGTGTCTCTTGCAAAGGACACCACCATCTCAAGTGGAGATCACACACACAAACCCTTTGCCGGCAGCAGAAGGCTCAGCTTGCACAGAGAGTGAAAGACATCAAGTAATGTACAGTACACAGAAGGGACTCTGTGGTAAGAACAGTTTTGGGGACATGTTACGCACAGTCAACTGCTATACTTTCTATATGGTTGGACAGGGAATCCACACAGACACTATCAAACGTTTACCAAGTGAGGGCACGTGATGGGATTTGCACCACAGTAACAGTTTTAGCAGTATCAACTGCTCCTACTTTTGATTTAAACAAAAACAAAACCACAGAAAAGACACCCTACCTATGGTATAATACTACATTGCCCTGCAACATTGTGAGTACCTTCCTGTGTGTTGTAACAAAGCACTTTTTTTTCTTACATAAAAGCAGTGGATTGACAATGATATAATAACTATTTGTAAATGTTTTACTGTGTTCCAAGACTCCATTCCCACACCACCTACCTGAGTAAACCTTGAACTTTTAAACTTAGCTATCTTGAGGGTCGAGCACTAAAAGGGTGCACTTGGTGTTTGAGCTTTGGGTCGAACTATAAGGTATACCCCCAGGCACAAGTGAATTAAAATGCTCTAATTTATACAGTTTGATCTCAGTAAGCTCTGGGAGTTCTGAAAAAGTTCCAACACATTTTCTTATGATTTGAGGCTTCAAGGGAGAATGCTATGCTTGTTCGGGATTAACAGCTGAAATCATAAATGTAGGGTATGGAAAACATTGCTTGTTAATCAGTTTATAAATTTCCCTCAATAAGAGCCTTTCACATTTCTGAAACATTTGAGAAAAAAGTGAATATTGGCCTCACTCTGACTTCCAGGTGTTAAGTTTTACAAACTACGCCAGCTGTTTTTGTGCTTCATGTATTTCTTACCCTCATACCTTACAGAAAGGTTTGGAAAAGGAAAATTAGAAGCCACTTTAATCAATACAACATCAATCAATCATTCAATCAATCAATCATTACATTTGTAAAGCGCGCTACATACCCGTGAGGGTTTCAAGGCGCTGGGGGGGAGGAGGGGACTGCTACTGGTCGAAGAGCCAGGTCTAGAGAAGTCTTCTGAAGGCCAGCAGGACCTGGGTCTGTCGTAGGCTGGTAGGGAGAGTGTTCCAGGTCTTGGCGGCGAGGTAGGAGAAGGATCTGCTGCCGGCGGTGGTTTTCTGGATGCGTGGAACTGTGGCGAGGGCGAGGTTGGCAGAGCGGAGGCTGCGGGTGGGGATGTAGAAGCTGAGTCGGTCGTTGAGGTATGCTGGTCCGGCGTTGTGTAGGGCTTTGTGTGCGTGGATGAGGAGTTTGAAGGTGATCCTGTTGTTGACCGGGAGCCAGTGTAGGCCTCTCAGGTGGGGTGTGATGAGGCTGCGTCAGGGGACATCGAGGATCAGTCGTGCCGAGGCGTTCTGGATGTGTTGCAGCCATCTCAGGAGCTTGGTTGTTGTTCCTGCGTAGAGGTCGCTCCCGTAGTCCAGTCTGCTGGTGATGAGGGCCTGGGTGAAAGTTTCTCGTGTTGGAGGGGATCCATTTGAAAATCCTACGGAGCATTCGGAGGGTGTTGAAGCAGGAAGCGGAAACGGCGTTGACCTGCTTGGTCATGGAGAGGGCTGAGTTGAGGATGACCCCCAGGTTGCATGCGTGGTCGGTGGGTTCTGGGGCTGATCCCAGTGATGTTGGCCACCAGAAGTCGTCCCAGGCTGAGGGGGTGGGGCCGAGGTTCATGACCTCCGTCTTGTCAGAATTTAGCTTCAGCCTGTTGTCCTTCATTCACTCGGCGACGGCCTTCATTCCTCTGGGGAGGTTGGCTTTGGCGGTGTGGGGATCTTCAGTGAGAACTATGATCAGCTGGGTGTTGTGGGCGTAGGAGATGATGTTGAGGCTGTGTTGCCGTGCGACGTGGGCGAGTGGTGCCATGTAGATATTGAACAGTGTCGGGCTGAGGGATGATCCCTGTGGAACGCCGCAGATGATCTCGGGAGCGGAAGGGTGGGAGGCGGACACTCTGGGTTCTGCTGGAGAGGAAGGATGCTGTCCAGGCAAGGGCCTTCTCTTGGATTTCAGCGTCATATAGGCGTCCTGTTAGGGTGCGGTGGCAAACCGTGTCGAAGGCTGCTGATAGGTCCAGAAGGATGAGGGCGGCTGTTTCTCCTTAGTCCATAAGGATCCTTATGTCGTTGGTGGCGGCAATGAGTGCGGTCTCGGTGCTGTGGTTACTGAGAAAGCCGGACTGGGATGGGTCCAGGATGTTTTTGTCTTCGAGGTAGCGGGTCAGCTGTCTGTTGACCATCTTCTCCGTGACTTTCGCCAGGAAGGGGAGCAGGGAGATGGGCCGGAGGTTCTTGAGGTCGTTGGGGTCCGCCTTGGGTTTCTTCAGCAGGGCGTTGATCTCGGCATGCTTACAGCTTTCTGGGAAGGTTGCTGTCTCGAAGGAGATGTTGATTGTTTTCCGGAGACGGGGTGCGATTGTTGTGCTGGCTTTGTTGAAAACGTGGTGAAGGCATGGGTCAGATGGGGAACCCGAGAGGATGGAGTTCATGGTCTTGATGGTGTCTTCGTTGCTGACGTTGGACCAGGTGGTCAGGCAGCTGGTGCGGGCGGTGGTCGCAGAGGTGGTGGTCTCGGTGGTGGGTGTGGGGGTGGCGGTGTTAAAGCTGTTGTGGATGTCGGTGATCTTGCGGTGAAAGAAGGTGGCCAGTGAGTTGTCTCTAATAAAAGAGAGAGGGACCCTCTACCAAAGGGATGGGGTACCAACTATTGACTTTGTCAAAAAAGAGATTCTCTTTGGGCACATTCAATCAGAACCAAATAACATGACATAAAACAACAATACTTGCAGACTAACAGCAATGCAATGGTAAACCAAATTCTGAAACAACAAATAAATAACAAATGCACAGTTTTATTAAAATTGAACAATAAGGTTAAAAAACAAATTTAAAAAGATATCAATCAAGGGAAAACAGACAATATATGGAAACAAATCATACTCAAAAATTCATCACATAAGTTTCCTAAAGCTAAACCAAGGGAGATATACAAAAAAGGTCTATTCAGCGTCAATCAGAATACTCCTTTAGTTATGAAATTGATTCTCTCCCTCAATCCTCAACGCGTTTCGACGGACCAAATATCTTATAGCCGTCTTCCTGAGGAGATATATTAGCTGTCTTCACCAGATAACTTAAAAGAAGCGTGATTAAAGAATAGGGGATGGATTTCTCCCTTCTTTGTAGTAAGACGTATTTCCTGTTGCTAGCGGTCTTTATGGGTCGTGTTGCCAAGTATTATTTCTATAACACGATCCTATTGATGTAAGATATGCGTAGTCCATTCAATGGGTAGAATTCTCTATCTCTTCATAATGTATCTGATAAAGTCAGAATCGCCTGCTTGCACGCGGTAAATAGGTTCCGATTTGTTCCAATTCGAAACTAAGGCACCGTTTAAAACTTTATGCACAGGCCAGCTCGTATTTAAATGGGGATGCCTCAGTCTTCTCTCACATTAATAAATGCTGCTTCTTTTAGAGAAGATCGATACGAGTTCCGCGTGCAGTATCCGTGGTGTTCGAGCTGGCCTGTGCATAAAGTTTTAAACGGTGCCTTAGTTTCGAATTGGAACAAATCAGAACCTATTTACCGCGTGCAAGCAGGCGATTCTGATTTTGTCAGATACATTATGAAGAGATAGAGAATTCTACCCATTGAATGGACTACGCATATCTTACATCAATAGGATCGTGTTATAGAAATAATACTTGGCAACACGACCCATAAAGACCGCTAGCAACAGGAAATACGTCTTACTACAAAGAAGGGAGAAATCCATCCCCTATTCTTTAATCACGCTTCTTTTAAGTTATCTGGGGAAGACAGCTAATATATCTCCTGAGGAAGACGGCTTTAAGATATTTGGTCCGTCGAAACGCGTTGAGGATTGAGGGAGAGAATCAATTTCATAACTAAAGAAGTATTCTGATTGACGCTGAATAGACCTTTTTTGTATATCTCCCTTGGTTTAGCTTTAGGAAACTTATGTGATGAATTTTTGAGTATGATTTGTTTCCATATATTGTCTGTTTTCCCTTGATTGATATCTTTTTAAACTTGTTTTTTAACCTTATTGTTCAATTTTAATAAAACTGTGCATTTGTTATTTATTTGTTGTTTCAGAATTTGGTTTACCATTGCATTGCTGTTAGTCTGCAAGTATTGTTGTTTTATGTCATGTTATTTGGTTCTGATTGAATGTGCCCAAAGGGAATCTCTTTTTTGACAAAGGCCAGTGAGTTGCACAGGTCTTGTGATGGTGGAGTGTCGTTGGTGTTGGAGCTAGGGTTAGAGAGTTCTTTCACGATGTAGAAGAGCTCTTTGCTGTTGTGTGCATTGCTGTCTAGGCGGTTCTTGAAGGCAGTCCTCGGGTGGTCCTGATGAGTTGGTGGTGTCTGCGGGTGGCATTCTTGTGGGCTGTGTAGCTGTCTGGTGTTCGGTCGCGCAGCCAGCTCTTCTCCTGCTCCGACAGGTGTGCCATGCGGTGTGTTTGGTGGTAGCGGTCTTGAGTGGGGTTAGGGTGTCGGCGCAGTTGTTGATCCACTGTTTGAGGTTGATGGCGGCAGTGTCTGGGTTGGTGTGGTCTGGGGTGGTCCTAGGGCGAGGATGGTGGTCAGCTGGTCCTCGGTGACTTTGCACCAGCAGCGGCATAGCATCTGTTAGGTGCGGTGGTGTGTGGTGGGTTTCCTGAAGGTGAAGTGGACGCATCGGTGGTCTGTCCAGTGGGGTTCGGTGGTGTGGTTGAAGGAGACGTGAGGACTTGCGGAGAAGATGGGGTCCAGTGTGTGTCCAGCAGCGTGGGTGGGTGTCGTCACGAGGTGCTTGAGTCCTAGGTTGGCGAGATTGTCGATCAGGGCGGTGGAGTTGGCGTTGTTGTTCTTGAGGTGGAAGTTCATGTCCCCGAGGAGGATATAGTCCGTGGAGGCGAGGGTTTGGGTGCTGATGAGGTCGGCGTTGGCGTCGCTAAACTGTGGTTGGGGTCTTGGTGGTCGGTAGACGGGTGTTCCTCTGAGGGTGGTGTTGGGGTCAGTGTGGATCTGGAAGTGCATATGCTCGGCAGTGGTGAGGGTGTCGTCGTTGTTGGTTGAGACTCTGAGAGTGTCCTTGTGGATGATGGCGATTCCCCCTCCCACTCCGTTGGTGCAGTCTCTGCGGGAGATCTTGTAGAATTCAGGGATGGCTATAGTGATGTCTGGAGCCGAGGTGGTGTTCAGCCAGGTCTCCGTCAGGAAGGCGACGTCAGGGGTGGTTGAGTCTAGGAGGTCCCAGAGATTCAGGGCATGCTTACGGGCGGAGCGGGTGTGGAGGAGGATACATCAGAGATGGTTGTGTTCTCTGGTTGATGGTTTGGCGGGCCGGATGGTGAAGCTGCAGTCCCGGCAGGTGAAGGGCCCTTGGGTGCACTTCGGGGTGGCCCAGTAGCAGGAGTGAGCTTGTCTGGGGTTGAGTGCATGGAGGGTGCTGGAATCGTAGTGAAGTCTGGTGTAGTGGTGGCATCGGGGTCCAGGGGTTCTGACGTGGGCACGGTACAGGCGGGAACGGGCGCAGACGGGGATTTTCCTTTGGCGCGCCTTCGGCACAATGTTCAAACCTGAAATATCTAACCGCTTCTATCTCTGTGTATCACCGATAATTAAATCAGAATGTGGCTTAACAAGTACTAGGAAAAGCGAATGTTTCAAAGCAAGACTCATACTCAACGGTAAGTTGTAGACGGAGGCAGAGTCTCCTCTGACCCGCTTTAGATGCCAGCAAGCGCTGTTCTGAGGAAGACTGTGTGGAATTGATTGACTGCTGTAGCAGGATTTGAAATTTATTGCAATTTTAAAACAGACATATTTTTAAACTTACATGCTACCTTGATTCATTTCATTTAATTTACTTACTCGTACTGATCTTCATAGGGAGTCTGAGCTCAATTACTAGCCTGCACGTATCGGTCCGACTCGGTGATTATCACTGTAGAGGGGAGGGCGGACAGGCAGAGCCAGACACTTTCGCCTCACGAGCGGTTAGCGCTCTAGCTTCCCCACCTGCGAGGGCTACAACACCCTCCTATCGCACTGAGCGTGCAGCGGTCGCGAGCAGGGGAACGCCGAAGGGATCGCCTAAGAGGAGCCAAAGAGTAGCCCGTCTGCGCCCGTCCGCGACAGGACAGGGCTAGGGGCCAAGGGCTCTGCTCTTCTGGAATCCTCTTCTGTAAGGGCGCACACACTCAGGTATTCAAGTGACACCTTAAGAAAATAACAGACAGCTCCTTTGAAAGGCTGTAATAGAGATTCCTGGCCATGTCCAGAGGGTCCATTCTCATGTATAAGCTGTCAGTTCCAAGTGTTCCATGTTAAACCAAATGCTAGGGGAGAGCAAGAGAAACGTCTGTCAGGGTGCGGCTTGAAGAGATTTCTGCTGAATGTTCGCTCTTTGCCTAAAAATCATTCGAAAGTATGGGACCTTGTATATACACTGCAGCCTGATATATGTTTTTTAACAGAGTCCTGGATGAAACCCCATACAGTTCCTGTTATAATGCTAGGGGATCCCTCAGGTTACAAGTTCCTGAATTTTGACCGCCCTGATAAAATCGGGGGTGGCTTAGCCATTTTATATAAGGAGGATTTGAAGGTCACTATATTAGAACAAACACATTGTTCATCAATGGAAATCATGGTCTTCAAAATAAGCTCCACCGCTAAAACGTTCTGGAAAGGAGCCCTAGTTTATCGTCCTCCGGGACCCATCTTGGACTTCATTCTATCTCTTCTAGAACTGCTGGCACCGCATTTTAAAGCGAAGGAAAATTTTACACTCCTGGGTGATTTTAATATTCACGTAGATATTCCCACGCACCCAGAAACCCTAACACTACTAGCTGATCTATCCACACTGGGTTTAGAAGTGCAGAATAATGGCCCCACGCATATAGGAGGCCACACTCTGGACATACTTTTTTCCAACTGCCCTAGAGTACGATGCCACTCCACAACTCAAATAAATTGGTCCGATCATTTTGTAGTAGAGTTCTTCTTATTGGGCATAAATAAACCTCCCCAAAAACCTCCTCCCCCGCCAATCTGGCGGCGACAGTGGCATAAAATAACAGTGGAAGAGCTGCAGAGGGTGTGGAAGAGACCTATCTTCACTGAGATAGATAGTGTAGATTCGGTTCTTTCTAAATTCAACAAATCCCTCATAGAGGCAGCCGACATATTGGCCCCGCTGAAGCTACACAAACAACATCCCACCTCTAAGCAAGAAAAATGGTACACCGAAGCACTTAGAGCAGAGAAACAGGGATGTAGAAAGATTGAAAAGATATGGAGGAAAGCCCGAAATGAGGAGAATAAGAAAGCACATCAAGATGCCCAATCTAATTATTACAAAAATATTAGGCTGGCAAGGAAGAACAGTCTCAACCAGCAACTTGAAGAGGCAGGTAATTCCACTAAGGAACTCTATAAAATATTACAGGCCTTTGTAAAGCCGGCGGCCTGCGAAAGTCCGGGTGAGTTTTCTCAGACCCTTTGTGATGACATCTCTTTGATTTTTTGAGAATAAAATAAATACGATCTATGATAAGATCATGAAAGCCTCCAGTCAAAGGAACAGCATTCCTGCTCCCTCCAAATTGTCCACATTCGGAGACCATCCATTCACTACCTTTCCACCAATCAATGATTCTGATTTTTCTACTCTTGTCAGTCATATAAAATAAGGGTCTCCAGATGATTTTCTGCCTGCCAAAATGATTGCTTCCCTGAGTACGCTGATTGGACCAGAGATCCAATCAGTATTAAAACTGTAATGGCCTGCTCATCTCGGCCAACGAGGAACAACTTAACAGATTGCAAGTTGTCCAAAATACCGCGGCGAGACTGGTTCTTAATGCCTTGCCCAGGACTTCCTCACGCCCCCTTCTGGACAAACTCCACTGGTTGCCTGTCCGGCAGCGTGTCAAATATAAAATCTGCTGTACCATACACAAATGTCTTTTTGGGTCCGGTCCTAAATATTTAATTGACAAGTTAATTCCCTACAGCCCTGGATGCTCCCTGCATTCAAGTAACCAGCAGCTGCTTCAGGTCCCTAGGATTAGGAGGGTTAGGCAGGGAGGCCGAGCCCTCTCCTATAAAGGCCCCATTTTCTGGAATTCACTGCCACTCACCCTAAAACAAAAGTCTAATTTCCAAACCTTTAGAAAGTTTCTTAAAACCTACTTATATTCGACTTCCTAACTAATGGCAGCCTCTTAAATTTATGACCCAGTCTAACATCTGTAGCAAAGGGCTAGCGCGGAGATACCCCTTCGGGGGTCGAATCCTGTGCTATATAAGAATATTAAATAAATAAAATAAATAAATCTCCTTCGCTTTAGCCACATCACACCGCATCTCAGGAAGCTGCACTGACTCCGTATTCACAAGCGCAGCCAATAAACTTCTCACTCACACATACAAAGCCATCCCTACATAACACATGACCAGAACAGCTTACCAAACACATGCACTTTCACCAATCCACCTGACACTAATGCTCTGCGTCACCCTCACTAGCACAAACTCCCCCATTCCGCAAAAGCAAAACTGGAAATGTAAATCACTTGAAGCTTTCTGATGGTGCAGATTTATTCTTTTCGCATCTTATTGCTAATGGAGTTAACAGCTGAGCTTTAAAGTGTGAGCTTTTAAAGGGGAGTTTAAACATTTTTTTGCTATGTACACAGTCTGGGTATTACTAAAATCTATATTTTGTAGGCATGTTTTTTTTTATCTGAAAGCTTTTTGTGCATTTTGTAGCAGCCTATCTTCTACTAAGTGTAACATTATATTCAAATAATGACTTTGGTTACAGAATAGAAGCACACTTATGCAGAGAATAAAGCAATAGAGGTGTCATACAGTACGGTCATGGATTCCCATCGAATAACTTAACATGCATTGAATTTGAATTTAATTTAAGAATAAAGTATTGACTTGGCTTACAGAATATAAACAAACAGAATTATGCAGAGCCTAAAGCAATAGAGGTGTCATACAGTACGATACTGGATTTCCCATTTGTTTTAATTAACTTGCACTCATTATGAGTTTAAGCCGTGGTTATCCGATATTTAGTAACCTGAAGGAAAAACACCGAAAAAGGTTACAAAATATGTATATTTTTTTTAGCCCCATCTTTGACCACGCTCTCAACCCTCCCACATTGCGCACAGCATCACAATTCATATTTCCTAAACACTTTTTTAATGCACTTCGACCCTTGCTGTCCAGTTCGTTAAAAACAGCAGTGAAGTGTGGAACGAGCACCGGCATTGTTCTTAGCGAAACCATGGACCCAACTCGCATACCCTCAAGCCTCACCCGATTCCTGCCCTACCTCTGCTTGTGGCGGGGACACCGGAGGCGGCGACGGGCGGACGCGGACCTCACTGACCGGATGTGTCCTTGGGTTTGAGGTACTGTCTTTCAGGCGCGCGAGCTGCCGCGAGCACAACGGTAACTTTTTAAATTGCGCACGTGGTCACCTCCCTCACGTTCAAGTACGCCTGCCTATGTTTCTTTCTTGCGCATGCGTGCGCTCTTTACTGTGGCGCGTGTCCGCACAGTGATAAAGCATGCTTTTAACGTGAGCCCAGGATGGATACATTTTCGGATTTTGAGGATTTTTTCATGGAAGAGCCTTTATTATCAGTTCTCTTCTAGAGGGCACCCTAGAAATAAAACGGGTAATATGCTACCACTTTATTTCAAGCATGGCCCACTGGTAATGTTACCTCATGGAAAGCTACCTTTCTTGCTTTTATCTTTCCTCCATCTTTCTATGCTTTCTTTCATTCGTTCCACCCTTCTTTGTTTACTGTTTTATTTTCCCTTTCCTTCTTTGCATTCTTTTTTCAGCTCTCTCACTCCATTGGCCACTCACTTATATTTTCTTTACTGATTCACCCTTTTCTTTCTGTATCCATGTCTGATTCCCTTGCTACCACTTGGCTCCCAACACAAAACTATGACATGGTAAATTCTGTCCCGAAGTGTTACTAGCATCTGCATTGCAGACTGCAGGTCACCCTTAAAAGTGAAGAGCCATAAAAGTTTAACAAAGGTAACTAATGGAGTGGAAGTCTCATTCAAATTTTAGGGGTGCATTATAATCATGTGTAGATCGCATCCATATATAATCTTGTGCTGGGAAAAGTGAGGTGTTAGACTAGTGAACTGTATTAAAGTATTATTGTGATGTATTTTAGGTTACTGAGAAGTATGGAGAAATTAATGTTGCAAATGAATGTAACTAGTAGAAAACGTTAAT
Organism: Lissotriton vulgaris; assembly: GCF_964263255.1. Classification (NCBI taxonomy): domain Eukaryota; kingdom Metazoa; phylum Chordata; class Amphibia; order Caudata; family Salamandridae; genus Lissotriton; species Lissotriton vulgaris. The sequence goes on from NC_141695.1 coordinate 94,026,167, forward strand.
GTGAAGAACTCGTGTTGCACAATTGACATCATCTTTATACTAAATGTGTTTAATAAATCTATCCCTATAAGTGGTAGATGTGTTCATTTAAATGCAATAGAGTAATGTTAATCTGTGATGCCGAAGTAATGTGTTCTTATATTAGCTAAAATCGTAAGCCAGAAATGCAAGCCCCTGAAAACTCTAGCTTTAAAATGAACGTTCTGAATTTCATGTGCACTATGGAAACTGTTTTTTCTCACGTTTGCTTTGCAGGTGGAAAGCTATTTCGTTAGGGAAAAGTAATGTCTTTGTTTTAGGAGCTGGGAAAAGAGAGGAGAAGATACAGTTCCATGGCTCGAATGTGATAACGCCGGAGATGGTTTCACATGAGAGAAGGCCTGAGAACCAAGGACAAATGTTGTAAGAATTCACGTGAAGAGTATCGTAGAAGGTTCCCTATGACTGTGCCTATTGTGAACCGATCTCACGCTGTGTATTATGAGAAAGATACCTGTGGATAATTGAGTTTTGGAACTAGGGAAACTAGCCCACTTCTTCCTTGCCTCCAGAGGGAGAGCATCTTAGAACAAACTCTTTCGTCTGTGATAGTGGCTTTATGCTGCTTGACCCTTTTGATGGTGGAGAGACCTCTTAGGAATATTCCATGCACTGACTCCTTTTTATCATCTTTATTGCAAATTCTATGTAGGGATTTCCCACAAGGGTTGCAGTGGTGATCCATGGTGTACACTGGTCAAAGTTCCACTCTAACTATGGATACTGTGCCAACTCCTAGAGTTCTCACTGCTCCTGAAACTCAATCCTTTATAGACACTTCTTTCATTAGCATGAGGGCAACGATATAAGACCATTTCCTTTCTATTGACCATATGTTTCTGTTGCTGCAATCACTCTTTTCCAATCATATACACCAAGTCTCTTTTTCTGTACTTTAAGTAAGTCATCAGGCGTTGAGTATTTCTTTTAAGATCCTTTATTTAAACAAACATAATTTTTTTCTGGCAGACCCATCCAACGCTTTTCATCCCCTATAGGGACTTTATCAGGGCCTACAAGGATCTATATACATTTATAACAATCAATACATTGTATTGATTTAAAAATCATTTTACAATTTTATATTTCCACTTTCTATATTTTTTCAATTCTTTTGCTATTTTTCTAACATAATTTTACAGAAAAACAATTATTAATCATGAAATGTATATTGACATATATTTCTGTGTCACATTTACGGGATCACTCCATGTATCTGTTGCTACAGTTCATTATCTGAAAGTGTTTCAATACTGGCAAATATATCCTATGCCTTGTCTTGGTACAAGTCATTTTAGCCTATCTGTTTTTGTATTTTATCTTATATGGCCATGACTTCCATTATTAAACACACAAACTAAAAATTAGGGATGTCACCTGAGCGATAGAGTATGACTTGTTGTAATGCTTTATTCTCACCGACCCTCAATGCGGGGGAACTTGGACTCATGCTTCCTGATTCTCTGTATCCTACTTCTTGAACCTATTGTTTTGTTTATGCTACATCGTCTGAACAGGATATGCAGATTTCTTTCTTTCTATATGTATTTAAAGAGTTTTATATAGCGCTGGCTAGACCCGTAGGTATCAGAGCGCTTTACATAAGGATCAACAATGTTACAACAATGATAACAATTACACGTTACATTAAATAAATGCAACACCTTGGCTTCGTGCTAATTCTTTTGTATTTTTACACCTTTGTGTTGAGGTGTCTTTATGTTTAGTTATTCCTGGCTTTGTAATAAATTAACTAATTTATTTAGCTGCCCATAAGTTGTTATGTATCCAGGAGAGCTAATGGCTAATTGATGGTGAACTAATGATTTTTCCTCTTCTCGACACTTGCATGCTGCAAAAAAGAAACATTGAATCGTGTCTCTAGAACTGACCTAGAAATAATGGGCCTGGCCCTTTCATCACAACTCCAGTGATACCCCAGTGCCAACTTGTATAGCTGGTGCTTCACAATGCCCATGGCTCTCTTGGCCAATTTTCAGGTGGAGGCACGATTGAACTGTGTATGTAAGCACCTCTTGACTGAATGAGAAGAACCTATTTCAATAAGGCCAAGTACTCAGCCAAGATCATCATAACAACTGAGTCTTTTCAGCCTCACCAACCCTCAATTGAAAAATACCATTAGTGGTGACTTCAGAACACCTCGGCATCACATGCAGAAGTGTAGTTCAATCATTAATGTTAGAGGAATGCAGTGCTGTCAGTATTTGAAAAGGTGGGGGTTCTCTAAAAAAGCTGGGGCCAAAAAATAAGCATAACTTAAGAATCCTTTCCAAGCTGTGTGGCCTACATAATGAAAGTTAAGGTCTCAAATGTGTAATCAAAAATGCAGTGCCTCATGCCATCTGACTAGTACTTGGGTGCCTATTTTCGACTTTTTTTTACTTCATCCAGGCATACAACAGATCTGCACCTAAAACAAACTAGATGTATTGGCTATGTCAATGCTTGTTAGTAATTCAAGAAATGGGTATTTTTGTGAATAATTCAAATTTAAAATGTTCCTTCCTGAAAAAAGAGGCTGTGAATTATCCATTATTAAAATCTGTGATAGCAGTCGGTTGTGGTATTTAAATTGGCTTAATTACTTATATTGTTCCTTTCACAGCACATTCCTCCACAGTGTCCCCCTTTCTTAGTCACTTGCAACTTTTTTCCAACATCTTTCTGAAATTCACCATATGTATGTCTAACATGTATTCTCTTTCCTCTTCAACACTGCACTTTCACTCTCTCCTACAAATACTTCTTTTCATCTTCTCTACTTCACCATTTCCCTTCACAGACCCCTGAAAGCACCACATAGGCTTTTACTACGGCACTGTCAATATTTCCACAACTTTGAGGCTCATTCACACACTTTCTATAAAATCACAATTACAATTGGCACCCATGAGACCATCACTCTGTGCGATTTGCAGAGGCCACAGTTTGAATATGTGTCAATTCAGAACTACTTTAGGACCTATACAGACAGGCACTATAAGAAAGTGACAATGCCTTCAGCCACAGCTCCACAGATTTAAAAACATTTCTGTCATAAACATCTATGCACAACTTGAACTCACTCATACACTTGGGAACAACTCAGTTCACATAATGCACTATACAAGAGTAATGTGTTGCATGAAATAAAATACAGAAGAACAATGTATGACCTGACCCTCTCTGCGGGGTCACCCAAACATTTTGCCTTCACTCCCTTCCTTTGCTCAAGCGTTTATGTTGGGTTTTGGCACTCTGTGCACTTTACCACTGCTAACCACTTTGAAGGGGCCTGTGCTCTCTCCTTCAAACATAGTAAAATTGGCCTGCACCTAATTGCCACATTTACCTGTTGGCCCCTATTTATTGGTACTACATGTACCCAGGGCCTGTAAAATAAGTGCTACAAGCGGGCAGCAGCCCTTTTTGTGCCATCCACTAAAATAGCCTTTTAAAGCATTTCTCTCACCTGCCACCTCAGCCTGTCGTGCAGTTTTAATCTATCATTTCGACCTTGAAAAATTGCCAGGACTACATCTCCTTTGTTAATACTTATAAGTCACCCCTAAGCCTTAAAAGCCCAAAGTACAGGATTAATGGTATTTAAAAAGTAAGACATATGAGTTTAAGTTTTACATGTCCTGGTAGTGAAAAACTTCTGAAGTAATTTTTAGGCTTTGCCTATACAGTTCTTGTGCTGTGTTTGTGAAATCTATTGCGTTTAATATGATGTCTTAAAAGGCACTTATATCCCACCACCTTGCTTTCCATGCTTGTCATTGGCTCCTCTGCTTGCCACTTTTCCTCTATTTCTATTGGCTGTACCGTGTTGTTTCCTGCACTTACCAATGCTTGTTCCTCCTATTTTTTTCTTATCAGTTTCTCATCGTCGAAGTTTCTATCTGCATTTCTGGAACTATTTTCTTTGCCATTGATCCATCATTCCCCTTCCTCTATCACAATGCTTTTCATGGCCGGACTGGGAACCAAAACCGGCCCAAGGCAAAGTGCTCGTCAGGCCCCCCAGGGGGATGGGGGTGTGGCCGAGCTGTTTCCCACAGCCGGTTTCGGACGATTTTGTTACAGCGGCCGATATTGCAGCTATGCTGCAAAGACAGCCCTGTAACAAAATCGGCCCCTAGGGGCCCAAAACTGGCCACCAACACTGGCAGCACACCATGGAAATGCCCGGTGCCCGCTAAGGTCAGTCCGGCCCTGATGCTTTTCCTTTCTTCCACTTCTATTTCATTTGTTCTCAGCGCATTTACGTATTTATTCCCACCCTGGCTGCACCATTTTAAATGTGCATGCCGGCTGTTTTTTTTTTCCTTTCATTTATTATTATACAAGGCTTGGAATGCATCATGCTCCAAGCCTCGCTTTCAGCCCTGAGCCCCACCCTGCAGTCTGCAAAGCCTCAGTATTTTTTTTTTTGGGGGGGGGTTGCAAATAGTGCAAATTCAAACCGAACTGAATTATCAGAGTGCTTTACATGAGTACCAGTTGTTACAGATTGACACATTCATCAGTCCTGCCAAGTATCACGCATCAGGTGTGAAACTAAGGCATTTCAGTGCGGTGTTCCGCATCTCCGCACTGAAATGCATTGTCACGCATAATGCTACTCTCTGAAGCTCGTGCTGGCTCTGCTGCTCCCCGGCGCTGCAGACTCACTACAACATCTGTCTCAGTCAGATAGTTAAACAGTTAAATCTGTCTCTCCGCTGAGAGTCAGTGAGGTGCTACAATGATGCAATCTGCCGCTGCGACGACCTGCCCTGGCTGGATTTCATTTAATTCCCAGTCCCGGCACGCCCCGCAGCACGGCTGTCAATCACTGAAGACTGCCTGCCCTTAGCTCAACAGAGCAGAGGTGAGCTGCCTGTCGCCGTGGGGGGGGGAGGGGATTATCGGATGTTAGGACCTCACGTCCGGCTGCCTCCAGAACACAGGAGGTCGTTAGAAGTGGCTGGGGACTTGAGGGAGACAGAGTCGAGCTGCTGCTGCCTCAGAGCCTGCGGTGTGCATACAAATTTAATTATTACTGCGGTGCCCCACACCTAACTGTCACTGACTGACTCTCAGCATGGGCATTGTGATCATCCCCAGTTTGGCCATAGCCAAATGCAAATCAGCCTTGACCCTGCCCCCATGGAATGAGTCCAGTCAGAACTGCCAGGCCAAATCAGGTCCTCCCTGGACTGGCAATAAGCATCTGGGACTAGTTTCGGAGTTTTCCCTTCATCAACCAGGCTGGCTTGAATCCTATGGTACAGTGAGCACAGGACCCACACCTGGGCATACCCTTCCCACTTAGGGTGACAAATAAAAAAAGAACAAATGATGGACAGAATGCTGAACAATTCAGACATTAGCCCCCAGTCACAGATTTGTTCATCATTCCATCCATCATTTGTTGCCCTAAGAAGGAAGGGTATGCCCAGATGTGAATTTCATGCTCACTGTACCACAGGATTCAAGCTAGCCTGGCTGATACAGGGTGATACCCCAAAACCGGTCCTAGAATGCTTCTTCCTGTCTAGGATGGACATGGCCTGCCAGTTCAGACTGGACTCTTCCCATTTGAAGCAGTTCAAGACTGATTTGCATCTCAGCTGCTTTAACCCTGGAGGGTATCTTTAGTAGCCCATTATGGACATTATATCTTGCTAAATTAGTTGACCTGCAAGCAGAGGAAGTGTACAAGGTGCTCAAGTATCTGACCATGTTATAGAAATCCTCCCGCTCACCTACAGGTGAGGCCGGATGGAATTTCCACATCTCATTTTGATATTGATTGTGTGGAGCAGCTGGCTGCGCAGTTCTGTATTAATTGTAGTTTGCGTAAGGTGAAGTCACTTTTGCAAATCCCCCGCAGATCCTCAGTAAAACCCGGACTAAGGAAACTGCACTGGCGCCCCGTAAAGGAAAGAGTAGACTTCAAATCACTCTGCATTGCACACCAGACTTTTTGGTCTCTAGGCCCGGCTATCAATCTCCCTCTCATCACACCCTACCTACCCACTAGACAGCTGCGTTCCACCTCTGCAAATCTAGCCATTGTGCCGCAAATAAAGAAATCAAGGTCCGGAGGCCGTTCCTTCTCCTACAATGTGGCTAAAAAGTGGAACGCCTTGCCTCAGCATCTCAGATCAAACCCCGACATTCTCTCCTTCCGCAAACAGCTGAAAACGCTCCTGTTTACCACATAACTATGGAGCTGAATCTGCCTTCTTCCTAACTCGAACCTCAGTGATATGCTTAGCGCTTGGACGCCTCAGGGCAGCTACCCGCACTTTAGAAATCTGAATTCATTCATTCATTCATTCAGCAGCTGGTCTGTTCCCACTGTGAAGATCAGCTGATCCTGTGCTTTGGGAAAGAAAGAACATATGTCCCAGTTTTACTGATATAAACCATGAGATCCAAGTGAAGGAAGACACCAAGGATCCTGTGATCAGTCTAAAACCAGCAGGGGCATGCATAGTGTTTGCAGATCACTAGCTCAGAAGAAGAAATATTTTTGAGAGAGGCAGTTTGAACTTCTTCCATACAACCATCTTTTTCCCTCCCCCCTCCCATGGGGGAGGGATAGAACTGAATAAACACGGAAGAAAAAGCTGAGCAATGAGAAGTTTTAGAGAGGGGAGCATGCCTGAAATGTCCCCCTTTGTTGCGAGTTTGAAGAAAAGTAGCACTTGTGATCTACTGCCCTATCCTTGAGAACCAGGTGTAGGTATACAAGAGATTCAACGCACTGCACTCAAAGCTGCTTGGAAACCACAAGAGGTTTGAACTCCTGAGCAGTAGGTCAGAGGTCCCAAATGTAATGGCAAATAATAATCTTAGAAGCTGAAGGCTACCTTGAAACATAAAGCATAATATAGATTGCAGATAAGACCATATAGTTACTGGTATATTAAATGGAAGAAAACATGCTCACAAAAATGCCATGTGAGTGGTGTCCAGATAAATGTCATGCACAGAAGGTGCCCGGTTTCTATTCTTCTCAAGTTAAGTGGCAGATACACATAAGAAAATGAACAAATTGTGCCAGGTGAGTTTTAAACTTCTTCTCAAACTGAGTCACAAGTGCACAAAGCAAATGAAAGAATGAGTAGGGATTGCAGTTTGTTTTAAGACTTTCACGGAGGTATTACCGGCCAGGAGAGAACTTTAGCGGCGTTTCTCCCACCAAACCCACACCTCGCCGCACCCGCTCTGCGGGTGCCGCATCGCCTTGTTGTGCCAGGGGCAGCTTACCTACGGAGAGAAGAGGAAAGGCGGTTCTGGGTAAGAGGCTTCCAGCGGGGCTGCGAGCGTAGCGGGGACTCCAACAACCAGGAGTCCCTGCGTGACCGATAGCCAGCTTCCGGTCCGCTCTCCCTGCTGGCCCGCCCCCCGCCCACCTGAGGATCATAAAAACGTCCCCCACCTTCCTTCTGTGGGATTGCAGTTTGTTTTAAGACTTTCACGGAGGTATTACCGGCCAGGAGAGAACTTTAGCGGCGTTTCTCCCACCAAACCCACACCTCGCCTCACCCGCTCCGCGGGTGCCGCATCGCCTTGTTGTGCCAGGGGCAGCTTACCTACGGAGAGAAGAGGATAGGTGGTTCCGGGTAAGAGGCTTCCAGCGGGGCTGCGAGCGTAGCGGGGACTCCAACAACCAGAAGTCCCTGCTTGACCGATAGCCAGCTTCCGGTCCGCTCTCCCTGCTGGCCCGCCCCCCGCCCACCTGAGGATCATAAAAACGTCCCCCACCTTCCTTCTGTGGGATTGCAGTTTGTTTTAAGACTTTCACGGAGGTATTACCGGCCAGGAGAGAACTTTAGCGGCGTTTCTCCCACCAAACCCACACCTCGCCGCACCCGCTCCGCGGGTGCCGCATTGCCTTGTTGTGCCAGGGGCAGCTTACCTACGGAGAGAAGAGGAAAGGCGGTTCCGGGTAAGAGGCTTCCAGCAGGGCTGCGAGCGTAGCGGGGACTCCAACAACCAGGAGTCCATGCGTGACCGATAGCCAGCTTCCGGTCCGCTCTCCCTGCTGGCCCGCCCCCCGCCCTCCACTTCCCCTATATCCTAGTATCAGACTCCCGCAGCGCGGGACGCAGCACGGGGTGAAGACCGGGCAAAGAACGGGCCGTTTGAGGCCGCTCGAGGACAGAGAGGTCTGGGCTGGGCCACCCCCCTTGGCTTGTTGTTGATATATTCCATTCCTTCCACTTTGTTCACCCTTATCCCCACAATGTGCACACGGGGTAGTCGCAGCAAAACTGCTAAGGGAGTGAATAAGCCCAATGGAACACTAGATGATTTCCTCATCAAGACCAATTTGGCCATTGATGTGGAAATCAGTAAAATGCAACATAGGGTATCGTTGGAATTAGAAGCTGCACGAAGGCTTTCCCTGAACCTAGCTTCCTCCAAAAAATCATCCTTAGGGAATATTGCCTCAGTTCTAACTCCAGAGCGTACATCAGGCCCTCGCCCATTGTTAACGTCGGCAGACATCCATCATGTTCCAACCACATCTCTACCTGAGCCCCTTCTTATTCCATCACCACCACCTCTAAAGTCCACCGAGGTGTCTGCGCCATATGTCCCTGAGGCAGGTATAGGCTTCCCCACTAAACCTGATTTTCCTAAGCCAGCAGTAAGTGCTAAGAAAGTTGCCGCCCACAAAAAGAAATGTCTTGCTAGATCCACCTATGCACGCAAAAAGGCTAAAATGGCAAGGTCCCAGTTCTTTAATAGTAGACGACCGCTAGTCACACATGGGGTCAATGAAGAAGCCTCTAAAACTAACACTTGCACCCCGGGAGAGGAAAATTACCCTGGCTCACGCAGTGTTGTGTTAGACCCCATAATGGGGGCCTCTCCAGTTAAGATCGAAGAGAGGCCAACTGAGGGTAGGCTGAGTGAGACAGGGAAGGATAGGGGGGTGATGAAGAATTTATTAAAATCATTTGGGACACATTAAAACAGCTACTCACTCCCCTGGAACTTAGACTTTCCCGTATAGAAAACAACTTACTAGAAATGGATAAGACTATAGTCACTTTGGCTAGCCTTAGTCTAAAACAAATGGAAGCTAAGTTTTCCCAGGGTGAGGATTGTTCCCCTCAGGCTCAGGTGCCAGTACCTCCGGCCTTGCCCCCCCCAAAACCCAAACCCATACCCAAATCCCGTACAAAAGTTTGTAACCCCACTGCTACTATTCCAAGATCTACAGTCCCAAGTACCCGTCCCCCCCCAAAGTATAGCACCTTCCAAACCAAGGCCACAAGCTACTCCACACCAGCCTAACCAGCCAGCAACCACGAATACACTACCTCACCAACCCAACCGTCCGAATTTTCGTGGGGGTTTTATTGATTTGCCACCAGAAGCTGGGCCCTATGTCATTGTATTAGCTGGTGTGTCTGCCCTGGGTCCGCAAACCCAAGAGAACCATTTGTCCCTTCCCTAAAAAATAAGGTCATTTACTGGCTCAATGTAAATAGACAGCTCCCTAATCACCAAAGAAGTCGGGTACTAATGGTACGTAGAGTACCTTGGGTAGGCCCCACATGAAAGTCCATTCCTGGTGATTGTATAGTAGTATCCTTTGCAGATCCCCATACAGCTCAGCATCTCTGTTCATGGGCCTCACAAGATGACGACCCTTCCATTGTCGTCAGACCTCTTACTTTTTTCTACCCACAACGGCAGCAGTTTGAGATGGAGGGGTCCTGGTCAACAGTCCAAAATACTAGACGGAAAGGTCGAAGGGATGGCTGGCAAAGCCAAAACAACTGGTGGCAAGGGGCGCACACTTCTAATATGTTCGGTTGTTTGGATGAGGTTGATTGACTTGGGAGGATTGACGCCTCAATGCACTCTACGAAACTCATTCCCCCTCAGGTGACCGCGCCCCCTTTCCCCCAGTAATCTGTATGGATTGTTCAACCTCTCCCAAAGGTTCCAGCCCAAACCTGGATCATGTTACTACTCCTACCAAGATCAGGACAGGGGACTTGGGTTTACCGCAGACTATCTCACTTAGTAGCCCAGTAGATACAATCAGGGTGGCCTCATGGAATATTGCAGGCCTAAGGGGTCGCCTGGATAACGATGACTGGGTCGATTTTATCGACACACATGACATCGTAGTTTTCCAGGAAACTTAGACAACCGTCCCTCTATTTAGAGTAGACTACCTGAACAATCACAAACCGGCCATACAGGGCCTTAGGGGAAGGGCTTCAGGAGGACTCACGGTGTGGATTAGAAATACCCTGGGATTCCGTACTAAGGAAATCCTGGTAGAGAATGCCGACCTCCTATGTATTAGCCTGAGTAAGGATAACAGCAAGGACATTCTCCTAATTAATATCTACGCCAGAGGTTGTCAGGGTGGGAGGAAGCAACCAGTCCTGAATGATCTAGAATATCTTCTGAAGAAGCACAAAGGCGATCATTTTGTCATAGTAACAGGTGACCTGAACTGCTCATTTGAACCCATCCTTAGTCTGGCAGAAGATGTGGGAATTGACGAAGATACAGCCTGGAATATTCCCCCGTTAACTATAAGCAAGGGTGTCAATGGCACGGAAGCGGCCCTCCACTGGCTGGGACTCTGCCTGGAGTGGGGGCTTCGGGCAGTGAATGGCCGCACTCTGTCTGACAACTTAGGGAAGCCAACTTTTGATAATGGGTCCAGTGCAAGTCGTATTGACTACATATTGGTCAATATAGAATCCTGGTCACATGTTATAGATATGGTGGTAGAGACTAGGCCAGAGAGTGACCACAACCCCCTCTCTTTGGGGCTTAGGGTTCCCGGACTGGGTGATCTCCAAATGGAAACAACCTGCCTAACGTCCGACTTAGTCTTGTGTGACAACAGAAGACGAGTTAAATGGTCTAGGGTCATAGCCGATCCAGAGCTTATCCGTAAAATAGAGGAGTTGGTCTTAGACACAAGGGGCAGGATGACTGCTTTATCCCCCACTGGTGGAGCCGATTCCTTAATCATTAATCTTCATGAGAAGTGTTTTAGGGATCTCAAAAATCTCCTCACCAAGCCATCAAATAATAAGATTGCTAAATCACACAAAAGATGGTATAACAAGAGCTGCAGAGAAGCTCACAGTAAATTAATAGCAGCTGTTAAATCTAGGATCCCTTATGATATTAGGAAAGCTAGGCAGTTTTATAACAAGTCCTTTGGGCAGCTAAGAGGGACTGGGATGATTCCTACTGGTTAGTTCTCCTTAAAGCTTGTGAGTCATCTAATCAAGTGAAATTTTGGGAGACAGTTAGATGGGGTAGGGACCCTGACTCCCAAATATCGGTAAACCATGTTTCTGCTCTGGACTGGGTGGAATTTTTTTCTGCCCAATTTAAAGACACGAGTGCAGAGCAAGAACTGGCAACCGAGCCTGCGGTGGGGGCAATACACATAAACCCCGGGGATAGGCTCACATTTTCCACTTCAGATACAGTACATGCCTTAGGTTTTGTCCAGTCTGGTAAAGCTCCAGGTTTAGATGCTATACCAGCGGACCTTTTTAAACTAAACCTTGATTTATGGGTCCCATACATTACCCTATTGGCAAACAATATCGCAGCAGGGGCAAGGATTCCGCAATACTGGAAAGGGGCTGAGATATTGCCAGTATATAAAAAAGGGGATCGATTATTGCCAAATAACTATCGCCCCATAAGCCCGATCGATTTGATCCAAAAAATAGTATCAAGAATGGCCCTAGCAAGAATTCAGGGGTGGATTGAGCAGAACAATATACTTTCCCCTATGCAGGCAGGGTTTAGATTAGGCACCAGCACTATAGACCAGGTGTTTCGACTCACCATGCTCTATTGGAAGGTGGTTTCCTTGGGTGGAGGGGTTATCTATGCCGCATTTGTTGATCTTAAGTCGGCTTTCGACTTAGTTCCAAGGGTGAAACTATGGGAAGCTCTTAGCATCATGGGCCTTCCTGTAGAACTCCTGGAATTAGTCAGGCGTTTACATGAGGATAATTTCGCTCAGGTAAGGTGGGGGAGGCAGGGCCAGGTGACCAACAGCTTTCCAGTCCAACGAGGGGTGCGCCAGGGCTGCGTGTTGGCTCCTACCCTGTTTTTGCTCTTCATCAACCAGGTAGTCCAATTTTTTAACAATACACAGAGTGATGCACCTACCCTGGGCGGATCAAAATATCCTATGTTAATCTTCGCCGACGACACCCTGCTCCTTTCTAAAACCCTGAGCGGGTTACAGGCAGCCCTGAATAGGTTTGCAGAGTTCTGCAAGAATAATGACTTGCATATCAACGTTAACAAAACTAAATTTATGGTTTTTAGCAAGAAAACCCCAATTAAAAGTTTGGTTACTTTGAACGGTGTCCCAATTGAACAGGTCAAGGTCATGATGTATCTGGGTGTGACCCTTGATCATCAACTTAGTTGGAACCCCCAGTTGGAGGCATTAAAACTCAAATGTGTCCGCCTCACGGGCTGCTTACTGCAGGAACAAAAAAAATCCTTGACTAAACGCATTACTCCAGCACTAAAAATCTATGAGGCCAAAGTCAATGCAGCAACCCTGTACGGAGCTGACATATGGGGTTACAAGGACTTGTCAGTTTTGGCCACAGCACAGAATAGGTTCCTACGGAACCTGGTAGGACTTCCACAATCCTCACCCATTAAACCACTGCTATTAGACCTCGGTTGCAGACCTTTAGACGAGATGGCACAGTAGCGTCGGCTTTGGACGACTCCAGAGCTCAGCCTCTTTGCCCATGAACTGGATGAGGTTAAATCCCTGTGGGGTGCTCATAGAATCCCATGGCTCAGGGAAGTCAAACAAATACTGTATACAATGGGCCTCCCTGATCTGTGGATAAACCCTGGGTGCTCCAGTTTTCCTTCAAAACAAGATTTTAAGGATCTTTTCTGGGCCTCGAAAAAATCTATACTGGTCACCCATTCCTCGGACAATAACTTAACGGGACTCTTTTTAACACATAAGGTAACTCCGTCCCTCGAGCCCTATTGGGATTTGATTTGCAAAACCCTAGACCGTAAACTGTATCACCAGTTTCGTGTAGGTACATTACCCATCAACTCCTTTACTACAAAATGGGCGAAGAATGCAAGCAATAAATGCTTATGGTGTCCCAACCAGGTAGAAAGTATTGGCCATTTGTTTTTTGCATGTCCAGCATATCAATCCCCTCGAATTAAATGGCTGAAACCCATATGCGTAACTTTGGATTGTGGGGGACATCGTGAAGCCATGCAGAAATTACGTGATATTAGAACTGAAATGTCTGTGATCTGTGTAGCTAAATTTCTGGGTTGGGCGTGGCTGATCCGTACTAAGAAACTGAACACTTTTTTAAATTGATTGCTATGATCGCATGTTGTTTGCTTGCCACACTCTTTTTAGTCAATTGGGGACATGTCTGCAGTAGTTTTTTTTATATATTATGTATTGTATGTCGTCTTTTATGAATTTTATTCGAAATATAGACATAATGAATTGAATTGAATTGAATTGAGTAGTGTTAGGTAAAATGAGTCACAAGTGCACAAGGAAATTAAAGAATGAGTAGTGTTAGGTGAGTCTAAAATGCGTAGAGAAATGTGGGATGAAAATCAAGGTGTGATCTAAATATACTAATGACAGCGTATTAGCTAAAATATCACAATGACATGACAACGAGAAGTTGTCTGTACAAAAATAAACTGCTTGTCATCAAAGTCACATGTGATTTTAAGGTGTCATCAGTGCTGAATTAAGAAAGCATGCAAAAAAGTATCCTTATTTGCCGGTGTAGATGCAAATGTAGTGCAAGATGGTGGTAGAATAGGTATTATCCAGCCTTAAAGTAGTAGTGTGTTGCACGAACATTCACATTATAAAAGAGCGTATTCTTTAGCGAATGAGCGAGTACTCGTTTGTTGCAGCCGAAAGGGAGCTAAAACCCAAAGTGCTGTAGTTAACGACTGGTCTCCATTGCTCAAACATGCCAATAAGTGTCTACAAAGTAATTATCCACCTATCTATTCTTTAAATTTGCACGCATGCGTTGACGAAAACAAAAATGTGCACCCGCTATGTTTGCATACTGCATTATAGGGAGAGAGGTGTGGCACCACGGCCATGGCGACTGACACTGGACGCTGGGGATCATGGATCTATCCCCAGCGCCGGCGGCAGGGGTCTGCCCAGCACCATGCGACTTTGGGAAATAGCTCGCTGAATCTTCCCAACGGCCCCCAGAGCTGAGAGACCCTTTCAGGGGTGATTTGTGCGCCATACAAGTACTGGATTTACATTTACATAAAGCAGCCAGGTTGTTACGTTGGACGCAGGAATTGAACCAACATTAGTACTTGGGTGAGATAAAAGATGGGTTCTGAAACATTATGTGCGTTCATGTGTACGTCCGTGATGAAAGTGAAAAAAGAACATTGTGATAGAACAAAAAGTGAAGAAATACTTTCTAAGTATTACAGCTCAGTTCAAGAACATTTATTGCAGTCAATCTGACCTTAAAGTACAGTTAAAAGTGGACAAATACATTTACAGTTTGTGGGATATAAAAAACAGAACAAGTCCAGATACATAGAATAAAAACACTTGGTTTGAAGGTACAGAACATGACCTATCACATTTATATGATACTAGCAGCCCGCCCCGGCGTTGCCCAGGGCAGAAGGGGGCTGGGGGCAGCATCGCAGCAGGAGAGGCGCAGCATAGCGGCCGGGAGCAGCAGAGCGTACTTACAGTGTTTCCTTGCTCCCGTTTTGTTGGTCCTGGCCGCTTCTGCCCACGCTAGTGTCCGCTGGTTCTCTGCACTTGTTTTCTTGGTCCTGTCCGCTTCTGCCGACTCTCCTGTCCGCTCTTACTCTGTGCTCCCCTGGGCGTGTCGACGCTCCCCTACTCGCTCCGGACCTTGGAGGGTGTCGCTTCTGCTGTTTCTACGCGCTCGTTTTCTTGGTCCTGGCCGCTTCTGCCGACTCTCCTGTCCGCTCTTACTCTGCGCTCCCCTGGGCATGTCGACGCTCCTCTACACGCACCGGACCTTGGAGGGTGTCGCTTCCTTTCTCCTGCCCGCTCCTTGCAGGGTGTTGCTTCTGCGCTCCCCCGTGATGTCAGCACGCATCAGCACGCACGTCGTTAGCTGGCGCTACTTCTAAGGGACTACTTTCCCTTAAAAATTACGTTTCCCTTCTAACATATATATTTTGTTTTTATATAGCCTATGTCCTACTGCTTGCCCTGTCGTTTTCAAAGATGTATTGGGTGTTTGGATTGGTGGTGTACTTTTCGAGTTTACCTGGCTCAAAGGACACAGTTTTCTCTTTATAATAGTAGTATAGATAATCTATTCATCAATTCATGGGTAAATGAATTAATTTTTGACTAAAAACAATTTCTAACAACAAAGTGCTTGTGCATGAAAACAGATGTAGTACAATAGACAGGCCTCCTTTCATTCATACTTGGCTCTGACCCTTATTTGTTGCTATGACTTTGTTTATCTTTTAAGAAAATAGTACGACTGCTCCACATAGAGAATAGGAAACCAGCAACTGAATACACAATCGGGAGGCTAGTGTCAAGTTTAAATATCCTAAAAGCCTCACAGCAGCGTCTGGTCCCTAAATTTCTGCAAATCTGGACCAGCCACCGTTTTCTTGTTTTATTATAGCCTGGGCAGCTGAAAAAAACATGGAGTTTTGATTCCGTTGGGCAGTCACATGCCGGGCAAACTAAGTTTTTAGAGCCACCCCAGTTATTTGTGAAATGGCGGAGTGGCAGGACCCCATGTCTGAACTGCAAAAACAACTTTCTTGCAAGTGCTGGTTTCATCTCGTTCAAGGTTGGCTCCAAGCTGTACCGGTCCTTTACCTTTAGGAATAGTGTAGTCAATTTACCCGCAGAAGGGTTGCTGGAAGTTGAGCCAGTTTACATTCCCCATAGCAATCCCTCAGGGCTTTCCTAGAGATCAAGGAACACGCAGCCTCAGAGTCATCCCAGAGGTTAGCTCGGCCCAGGATCACTAGCGTTTGAAAAGCAAAAGCGAGCCAAGGTATTTTGCCTGCCGATGGTAGAGACATCATGTTAGACCTGACATCATTGGCTTGAGTCTCTCCTCCATTTTTTTCTGTTTGCCTCCACTGTTTACGATGTTTTGCTGGTATAATGCTTTGGGCACTGTGCCACTGCTGATCAGTGCCACAGTGCAAGTGCTCCCTATGTTAAATTACTGTATTGATTGAATTCCATGTTTGGCTTATTTGGTTTACTGTCAGTCCCTAGTCTAGAGCACCAGGAGTGCCGGGGCTTGTAAATACAAATGCTGCTCGTGGGCTTGCAGCACGTGTTGTGCCACCCACAAGAGCGGCCTCGTAAAAGTATGTCTGAGGGTCTGCCATTGCCAGACCCACGTGCAGTCTAGTACTGTCACGCTGACTGCGCAAGTACACCTACTTGCCAGTCCCTAAACCTTCCCTTAACTTCATGTTAGTCACCCCTATGGTAGGCCCACGGGCAGGGTGCATTGTAAGTATAAGGTAGGACAAATCTGACCAATTTGGCATGTCCTAATAGTGAATTACAGCCATATTCGTTTTTCACTATTGCGAGGTAACCAGCTCTCCATTAGTTAGAATGTGCTGCCAGGATTATTAATGCTATGATCCTAGCTGGCTCGGGGAGCATGGTGCAATGTCAAGTTTGGTATCCCTGAACTCGGGGTTTAATTACGCATCCTTTGGTGTGGATGGTTTTTGGACTCTGGGTTTGAAAATAGCACTTTTAGAAAGTGGCTATTTTCTTGTCTAACTATTTCTGGTTTCTGCTGGTTTGGTGTGTGTGTGACAGGAGCTGGGTGGCTCCAGAGATCTGCTGAGTCAGTGTGGGATGAGTGGGACATTTGCATTGAGAGTAGGGGGAGAGTAGTTGCTGATAGCCTGCCCTGCCTGGTACAATGCTGGCTCCACCTCCTGCCAGGCGACTGATGGCTCTGTGCCTGCCATGGACGATCCTGGCCCCACCTCCTACCAGGAGGCCGATAGCTCTGCTCTGCCAGTGACAATGCTGGCTCCACCTCCTGATGGGCGTCTGAGGACCCAGCCCTGCTCAGTGAATAGGCCAGGTGCCTCTGCCTGGCTACACCCACAACAGACCCAGGATGTTGGGAAATTCCCCTGCATGGACAAAGGGATCAAAGCCAAAAAGGGGTATAAGAGAAGGACCCCTGAACCAAGCATTTAGATCACTTCTGACAAGGAACCCTGAAACCAAGGACAAGAAGCCTGCTGATCCAAGGACTTGCCTACCCTTTCTGCCAGTGTGCTGTTTGCTGGGGGGAATCCTGCAGTGCTTCTTTATTTTTGCCAAGGAACCAGGAGAGAGGAACTGAGTGTGTACTCTCAAGCTTTGCTAAAGAAAATCTCCAAGGGCTGGAAGAGTGCCAGCCTCCTGTTGAAGTCACAGGGCTAAAGGACTTCATCAGCTGAAAGTGCTAGTTGCTGGAACCTGAGAATCCAGCAACTCTGAAAGAAACCAGCAATCTCGACGCCGATGGACGTCGCCGAATCCAGCTCGACATCGTGAGTAACGGCTCCAGTGTCCCGCTTCCTCGACGCCGGACGCCGGGCCCGACCGACGCCAGCAGCAACGCCAGTGAGTAGTGAGTTCGGCTCCAGCTCCAAGGGACCTCATGTCTGCACCGCTGCTGATCGCATCAACTTCGTGCCCTCTCAACGCCGTGAGCGCTGCTCACTCTTTGCAACTTCATCATCGACATCGACGATGACGCCGAATCCTGCTTCGCCTCTTGAGCGCTGCTCCCGCCTGACATCTGTCGACGCCGCTGCAGGTCTCCCCGACTCCGAGGCCGGATCGACGCCGAAGACGCGACGCCGGACATCTTGACGCCGCTGATCATCGTGTGCTTCGCTTTTCCAAGGTACTGTGTTGTGGGGGTCTGTGCGACTCCGGGCTCGACGTAGCGCTCCTCGCGGTCGACGCCGAACCCTTTGGATTAACTTTGCCTCGACGTCGTGTGACTCCCGTGTGGGTTACACTGTTGCCAAGAACTGTGTTTCGAAGAAGAAGAGTTGCTTTTGTGCTAAGAAGAAACTACACTTGAACTATTATTTTTCCTTCCAAGAGTATTTATTAAGATTGTGGTATATTTTTGTCGTTATTTGGTCTTGTGTTAAGCCTTATATAAAAATACTTATTTTTATAAAACTACTGTGTCATGTCCATTTGTAGTGTATTCACTTTATTACTGTATGTGGTCATAAATGCTTAACACACAGCCTCTGAAATAAGCCTGTCTTCTCTGCCAAGCTACCCAGGGGGTGAGCAGGGGTTATCAAAGGGTGTGATCCCCTTGCCCTGACTAGAAAAGGTGTGTCCCTATTTGTCAGAAGTGCATACCTCTGCCAACTAGAGACAGCCGGTTCTAACACATCACCTCTCTTATTTCCTCCTCGAAGTCCACAAGTTCCGGTGTAGCCCAAAGACGATGCCGGAATAGAAGGGGTTTAAGACTGGATTCATCCATAATGGACCTTATCCCAAATCCAGTCTTAGTGGCGTTAGAGGGGTACTCCTTGGCAGGCCAAACAATTGCCTGAGAAAAGTATTTTCTGTTTGTGTTGGACTCTCGGAGTTACAATTTCCCCATAATTCTGCACTGTACAGAGCCCCTCCCCTGGCTTGGACCTTATAGATTTATATTGCAGGGCTCACTGGTTTGTATCTTGATTTTTTTTAAAACCTTCATCAATCCCCCAGGAGAATGCGCTAATCAAAGTCAGGATTTTTTAATTTGAGCCCCCCAGTCCATGTGTACGTCCGTGATGAAAGTGAAAAAAGGTTAGAACATTGTGATAGAACAAAAAGTGAAGAAATACTTTCTAAGTATTACAAACAGAGTGGTAAAAGAATCCCGTAGTACAACACAAAGATGTACTGACAACAAACCATTATCAAAATGCCTCACAAATCATACGCATGACTTATTAAAATTGATGATGCTTGTCACTGATAAAAAATTAAAATCGCAGCTTGGAAATAAATGTTACATATGCATAAGTGCAATACCACTCTGTGTGACTCACACAAAGGTTAATTTCGGTATACCTAGGAACAAATAATGTCGGAAATTTACTGTAGTCTTTTCATAAAAAACAATTGAAATCCATACGTTCATTTAGTCCTTTCGGGTTAACCGAATCTAAGCGAAGTATCCAGTAAATCTATCATGTGAGTAGGTGTTTAGTGATATCTCTGCCAGCCTTTACTGGTACCGGTTTGAGAATCAAAACTCTTAATTGACAAATATTATGATTGTTAGAATTGAAATGTATAGCGACTGTAGATTTGGGATTCCTATTGCATATATTACTTTTATGTTCAGTTAAACGTATTTTTTTTCCTTTCCATTTTGCCCATGTATCCTAGCCCACATGGCCATTTTAGCAGGTAAATTATGTTGCTGGTGTCCCATGTTGCAGTAGTTTTTAAATTACGTAGAATGGTAGTACTACTTTTGATGATGTTATTGCAAATTCTGCAGTTTAGGAAGGGTAGAGTTCCTCTGTATGTCAGAACTTCATCTTCATTGACTATCTGTAGAAGCTGCTTAAGGTTTTTGTACGTTGGTAAGCAAATCAAATCAAAGAAACTTTATTTGGTGTATTTCAACCATAAAAGTACATTAAAAACAAACAGTACATACATCAAGTTTCATTATAAGTCCAGATAAGGAAAAAGTTACATACATTAGTTCATTCATTGATCCAGACAAAGACGCAGTTTAAGAGCCAGTTTAAAAAATTCAAGAACTTGAAGGACACTTTCACTATGTAGTAATTGTAAATATAAAAAGGCTGGTCGTATCTGTTTAAAATTAATTTTTTTTAAAAGGGCAATTAAAAAGCGTTTGCGGGGGAATTCATAATATTTACATAAAAACATAAAGTGCATCATGTCCTGTGGAGACTTTCCGTCGCAGCCACAGGACGAAGGTTTTTTCCAGAAGCTCTCCTTTTTGGGTCTTATAATCAGATGTTGAAACTGGTTGAATCTAAATCTTGTAAGCAAGAACTTGTCATGGGTGCTAAAAGTGCCAAGTAAGTAAGGCTCAGTTGTCAAGCATGTTTTGACCATGATAAGTTTCCTCACGCTGACTTTTTGTATCTCAGCACCCTCCCTCTCAGCCATCTTGCGCTGTGTAAACACCTGCTTCACTAGGTCAATGTCCGCCTTCACAATTCCTGATGGATTTTCAAATAAATCTGGGTGACCCAACTCAGAAAAACATGTTTTTAAATACTTCAGCCAGGGGGAGCCTAATGCGTTCTCAAGGGCCAGGAAGTGAATTCACATTTAAATGTGTAAGGGGGATTTCTTCACATAACCACATTTTCAGCCAACATGATAGAGGTCGTAGGGACAGGATATCGCTCAAATACCCCACTCCTAGTTCCTCGTGTACCATAAAGTTAGAAGTAGAGGCCGAAACACACAGAAGTCGTTTATAAAACTTATTTTCTGTGATCTGAAGTTGATCCCCGGCCATATAGCCCCAGAGCTCACTCCCGTATGCTGCGGTTGCTACAGATTTTGCGTCATATAATTTGATCATAGCAGCCGTGGGTTTTTTGCCAAGCTTAGACGCGAAATTAAAAATGGAGGCATTAACCTTAGACACATCACACTTCTTTTTAACAAGTTGCGGGGCCCAAGATAATTTCGAGTCAAAAAGTACGCCTAGATAAGAGAATGTGCTGGAAAATGGTATAGCTACATTGTCTAGTTTGAAGGTGTATTGTCTTTTTGGCTGTTTCCCCACCTGCATTACGAAAGATTTTGAGTTGTTCACTAACAAATCTCTATCTTCCATAAACTTTTTGAATGCATTAAGTAACTTTTGGAGGCCTTTTTCTGTTCTTGCTAACAACACCGCATCATCTGCGTATAAGTTGGTAAGCAAACTGTGGTTGATGTTTAAAGAAGCCTTTGAAATCTTTTTCTGTTTGCAATATGGGCCAATATTTTAAAATGGTTTTCCTAACAGCTTGGCTTCGGGTTGAACATTTTGACACAAATACTGATCTGTTTTCTTGTTTGACTTTAGATTTACTTTCTAGTAAACTTACTCTTTCTTTAGCGTTCACTTTTTCAATAGCTGAATTCAAGATGTAATTGGCTTAAATTTGTTAACCATCGTAATTTGGCTACTTTTGTTAAGTTGTGCATTAGGTGATATGCTTTTTAATCTCAATAGTTGAGTATAGGGTAAATGACTCTTCAGCGACGTTTGGTGGAAACTAGTAGAGTGTAAAATGTTATTCTGATTAGTAGGTTTAGTGTAAACACTGGTGATTAATCAGTTGTTTTGTATTGTTACTTCTCTGTCTAGTAACATGATATTTTCTGTGTACATGGTAGAAGTGAACTCTATCCTTTCATCTATAGTGTTAAGTGTTTATATAGCTCTGGATATTCTTGTGTCAGTCCCTTTCCAAATCAGGAATATATCATCAATGTACCTGCGGTACATAATCAGGTTCTCAATCCAATTTTGTTTAAAGAGAATATTGTCTAATTCAAACCTACACATGAAAAGATTTGAATACGATAGTGCTGCGCAATTATCCATGGAAGTGACAGATAGTTGAATGTAAAACACTTTATTCCATTTGAAAGAAGCATGGGATAATGAAGAGTGTGGAAGTTCCATGAGGAACATTTTTAAACTCTCTTCTTTTTCATCATAAATTAGAAAAGATTCCATGGATTGTAAACCCAGGTTATGAGGAATAGACGTACATAAAGATTTCACATGAATGGTACACAAGATTGATTGAGTAGATTCGTCCGTTTTGATATTTTTATGGTACTCAACAAATCAGTTGTATCCTTTAGATACATTGACATATTTTGTACCAGAGGTTGGAAATGTCTATCTAAATATTTTCCTATTGGTTCGTGGATAGAGTTGACAGTTGAAAAAATAGGTTGGAACTGAGGTGTTTCAAAATTTTTATGAAATATCAGTACCATATATATATATATATATATTCACTAAAAAAACATAGGTTTCAGGGACGTTATAGTTAGTTGGACATTTCACTCATACAAAATGATAGAAATTTCCCTATTATAGTTAGTTCAGCTAACTATAACTCGCGCCCCAGCAATGCACTGCTGATGACGTCACATATTACATCATTCATGACATGGCCAGTGCATCACTGATGACATCTCAAATGACATTATTGACGACATCATCCAGTGACTACGTGTTTCTTTAAAATGTAAATATGTTTTATATATATTATCAAAGTCAGTATATATTATGTGCCAAGGTGTATTGAAGAATGAATGGGTGTATAAGAGTCAGGATGCATGATTAAGCAGGTGTGTGACTGACCGTATTAGTGAGTGATTAATTGTGACTTACTTAATGCATGTGTTAGTGATTGATACAGGCATTCACACAGTTTAGGTTGTCAGATGGTGTGTAAGCGGTTGAATGGTTTGGTTAGCAGCTAAGTGATGATATATATGGGCTATTGATTGCTTGTCTCAGTATCTGTATTCGTGCCTGAGTGTCTGTATGCGTGGGTGGGGGGGTGTGACTCTGTGCATAAATGTGTGAGTGGATAATTCACTGCGTAAATGTGTACAAGTCTATATCTGTGAACAGCTGTATGGCTGGGTGAGTTTGTGTATGGATGTCTTGGTGAGTGAATGGATGCTTCAGTGGTACATGTGTGAGTAACTGCAAAGGCAGTATATGTGAGTGTTGGACTGTATAAATGACTATATGTGAGAGTGAGTGATTGTGAGAGTGCCTGTATGGATCAGTGTGTGCTTGTATTAGTTATTGCATTAGAGTGAAAGTATGTGTTAGTATATGTTTAAATAAGTGAGGTGTCATGTGTATAACTGTACCAGTGAGTAAATAAAAGTGTGATTCATTATTTCCATTACTGACTAGGTGTGTGAATAACTCTATGAATGAGAGGCGGTGTCTAAGTGTCTGTACAGATATGTGAGTGAATAAGATAAAGCTGTATTGATAGCTGACTGTATGTAGGAGTGCCTGTGAGGGTGAATAAATTGATGTGTGTGTAGACATAGGAATTAGTCAGTGGATATGTACTAACTGGTATTGGTGTGTTCATGGTTTTGAAAATTATAGTCTGTATTTTACAGTGGGTGTATCGAATGTTATATTAGAGGTTGCTGAGGTGCATCAAATTGTCAAGTGGATGATGTCATCAGTGATGTCATCAGTGATGCCATAAGTGATGTCATCAGTGATGTCATTTGAGATGTCATCGGTGATGTCATCAGTGATGTCACTGACCATGCCATGAATAATGTAATATGTGACGTTATCAGCAGTGCATTGCGGGGGCGCGAGTTATAGTTAGCAGAACTAACTATAACAGGGGAATTTCAATCGTTTTGTATGAGAGAAATGTCCAACTAACTATAATGTCCCTGAAACCTATGTTTTTTTCAGTGAATTTCTAAGGTTTTTTAAATACTAATTCCTAACTATAACGTCTGTAAAACCTATGTTTTTTTCAGTGAATTTCAAAGGTTTTTTAGATGTTCATTTTATATTTTAATATTTATAAAATCTATATTTTTTCGAATTTTTTTTACAATATTTTGCAACTCTATTATCCTTTTTTTAACTCTAAAAATTATGTAATATTTTATATCATCCCCCAAAAATATGAATATTTCTTTTTTTGGGGGGGGAGAAAACTGGAGTCCTGTACCAGTAGTCTACCAAGCTCCATCAGCACGCGAATCCTATGCCCCATATTGAAATGACTGGCTCGTAGCACCGCGTCCCACGTAACAACATATATGTATGAGGTCGCGGCAGCTGCTACTTTGGTATGCGATAGGTACGCAGTACCAAGCCGCGCATAATGTCATGTACATATAAGGTCGCGCCCGCTGCGCGTTGCGTATGTGACGAGTGCACGCTGCCAGGCCCTGTGTTACGTCATAGACGTATGGTGTCATTCCGGGTACGCCATTCCCTCATTTTTTTTAATGTCTCAAAAGTATATGTAATTAACTTTAAAGTGTATATAAGAGCAAGCCATACTCTAAAATATTTTAAACATTTATATATTTCTAACTGTAATAAACTTATATTATAGTAAATATATTGTCTCAAAATCGCGTTGGGTGTGGTCTCCTTGTGAGCTGGGTGCGCGACTGCCATGTGACCTTAAAAAAAACATTTAATTAGTTCATAACATTTTTCCATTGTAGCAGTTGGAAAACACCACCCATTTTAGTCATTCTCTCTACAGCATTTAATGAGGCATACCTCTTCTGCTTAGAGAGTGTTTTTGAAACTTTTTGGTATGTACACATATCTTACACTACACACAACATGCAACTACCATCTTCATCAATATTCATAGTCTGTAAAGTAGCGTTCCACCTGTGATAGCCATACACCTAAAAGTTAAATAACCAAAGTTTTCCCCACTACCAGAGGTAACATGGTTGCTTACGCTGTCCACAGCACAATGTAATTTAGTACGGCCCAGAGGCATTTTCATGCATAGATAATGATGAACACACGGACATAGATAGATAGTGGAAGTGGCTTAGGGCACGTGCGCTCCACACCTTTTTATTACCAGGGTCACATATCCAGTGACGTCTGTGGTAATGCGTGTGGAGTGAGTGTAAACCAGCCGTCAGGGAATGGTTGCTGCTAGCATCAACTACAACAGTAATCATTGGTTCACACACAGACATTCAATAATAAAAGAATGAATAGTTTGTGCTGCAGTAAAATAGGGACAGTAGATGTGAAATTATCCAGAAAAATATTCTATCGTAATAGAACCACAACTTGTGGTATACTGAGACTCAATCAATAGATCTGAAATAATACACAAAAAGATTAGATCATGAAGGGTCCATCAGTTCTAGTGCACTCAGATAGCCACATCGAAAGCATTCAGCTTGTGCACAGCCAGCGATGATGCGTGCTGTGGGCAGGCCGTACTAGGAGCAATATCTGTTGCCATCAACACTGCATCATCTACAGTAGCGACTCGATCTGAATTGTGAACACTGCTGTCTGCAGTGTAGGCCAGAAAGAGCGGTCAGCAAGGGCCCACAGCTATGTAATGTGGACTTCAGCTGCCGAGTTTGTCATTAGCGAAGCAACAAAAAGCGCGTGTAGAGTCTGCGATGATGCGTATGCGTGGTGCAGACAGAGCGCATTAGAGCAATGTCTTTTCCTACAGGACTACGCCATCTACAATAGCGACTCGATCTGAATTGTGAACACGGCTGTCTGCAGTGTTAATTGAAGGCAGTACTCACACAGACATCAATGAAAACTTTTTCACACTTCCTCTTCACAAAATACAACAACATAAATTACAGAAAACTACAATAAATAAATCAAAACAATTCGAATTGCGATTTCTGCTGTCCACAGTGTAGACTATTCGGTGTTCCTTTGTACTTGCAAGATGAATTTGGTCATTGTAGTAAACCTTTAAGTCATCTAAAAAAAATTCTTCAAGCAAGTATACTAAAAGGATATTGTGTATATTTTAATAGACGTTGTAGTTACTTGACTACTGGATTCTGTAATTAAACAATCACCACTCAATCTGAATTGTGAACACTGCTGTCTGCAGTGTAGGCCAGTGCGAGCCGTCAGCAAGGGCCCACAGCTACGTGACGTGGACTTGAGCTGCCCAGTTTGTCATAATCGAAGCAAAAAAAGCGTGTGCGTAGCCTGCAATGATGCGTATGCATGGTGCAGACAAAGCGCAGTGGAGCAATGTCTTTTTCTACAGGACTGCGTCATCTACAATAGCGACTCGATCTGAAATGTGAACACTGCTGTCTGAAGTGGTAATTGAAGGCAGTACTCACACAGGCATCCATTAATACTTTTTCTCACTTCCTCTTCACAGAATACAACAACATAAATTACAGAAAACTACAATAAATAATTCAAAACAATTCGAATTGCGATTTCTGCTGTCCACAGTGTAGACTATTCAGTGTTTCTTTGGACTTGCAAGATGAATTTGGTCATTGTAGTAAACCTTTAAGTCATCTAAAAAAAATTCTTCGAGCAAGTATACTAAAAGGATATTGTGTATATTTTAATAGACATTGTAGTTACTTGATTACTGGATTCTGTAATTAAACAATCACCACTCAATCTGAATTGTGAACACTGCTGTCTGCAGTGTAGGCCAGTGCGAGCCGTCAGCAAGGGCCCACAGCTACGTGACGTGGACTTGAGCTGCCCAGTTTGTCATAATCAAAGCAAAAAAAGCGTGTGCGTAGCCTGCAATGATGCGTATGCATGGTGCAGACAAAGCGCAGTGGAGCAATGTCTTTTCCTACAGGACTGCGTCATCTACAATAGCGACTCGATCTGTATTGTGAACACTGCTGTCTGAAGTGGTAATTGAAGGCAGTACTCACACAGGCATCCATTATTACTTTTTCTCACTTCCTCTTCACAGAATACAACAACATAAATTACAGAAAACTACAATAAATAAATCAAAACAATTCGAATTGCGATTTCTGCTGTCCACAGTGTAGACTATTCAGTGTTTCTTTGGACTTGCAAGATGAATTTGGTCATTGTAGTAAACCTTTAAGTCATCTAAAAAAAATCTTCAAGCAAGTATACTAAAAGGATATTGTGTATATTTTAATAGACGTTGTAGTTACTTGACTACTGGATTCTGTAATTAAACAATCACCACTCGATCTGAATTGTGAGCCCTGCTGACCGCAGTGTAGGCCGGAGGCAGTATTCATTAACGCCTCACAGCCAAGTACCGTTGAATTCGAAAGCACGAGTTGGTTGCATCAGATCGGAGGGGGTACACAGAAATAATCACTGACATTAACTTCTGACATCCTCAATCACAGAATCAAGACCCCTTTTCACTGTCCGGACCTGCTGTACCACGGTGTACTCCACCGACTGGTGTCAACCAAGCACAATAATCATGTGCAACAGTTAGTTACGCAGGCACAGAGTCTGATGTACCTCAATGGAGGGACTTCTATGAAAACCAAGCAGCAGGTAATATCGGACATCTTCCATTGTGGAATCAAGACACCGAACCACTTTTGGGACCTAGAGTTGGTTGCACCTGGTCGGAGGTGGTACATAGAAATAATCACAGACTTTAACTCCGACATCATCAATCATAGAATCAAGACCCTGTTTCACTGTTAGGACCTGCTATACCGCGGTGTAGTCCAGCGACTACAGTTAACCAAGCCCAATAATCCTGTACAGCAGTTAGCTATGGAAGCACAGAGTGTGATGCACCTCAACGGAGGGACTTCTTTGAAAAGCAAGCAGCAGGTAATATCGGACATTGTCCATTGTGCGATCAAGACACTCCACTGTTGGGAGCTAGAGTAGGTTGCACCTGGTCAAAGTGAGTAGCTTCATCTCCACTCTCAGATGCAGTTCTAACATCGTCCATTCTGGGATCAAGTCACCGCTCCAATGTTGGTACCTATTCGACTCCTGTGTCAGTAGTATATAGAGTACTCCCCGCTGCTGGGCCTCAGGCTGGGCGCTGTGTACCTGTGTCGTGGTAGCCAGCATTGATCTCAGGAGCCTTTCGAGCTCGCAGACCTCGTCCCAGGGGCTTCCGCCTGCACGTTTGTGGGCCCTCTTTCACATACGGTGGTGTCAAAAGGTGAACTGTGCGGCATATATGCGATGCAGCGTCCATCATGGTTTCTGAGTACCAGCAAGCTGAGAGCATCATTCACGCAGCCACCTTCACTCACGAGGGCAACCTTGTTGCGGTGTAAGCTGCGCAGACCTGGCAGACACGTTCGCCATTCCAGAACCAAACCACACCCAGAGAAACGTGCCTTTTATTCATACCCCTATGGTAGCCTTGCGTACGCCGCTCTAGCCCACTACGCTAAAGATTTGGGGGGGGGGGGGGAGGCATGTACGCGCTAGGTTTCCATAATCTTCCCTACTGACTGTACTATCGTGGTTGCGTCCCCTATCCACTTCACTCAATAGGCCATAATGTATGTAGACATGTACATGTCTGTGCTCTGCATCCTCAAGTCTGTCCGGCACATCCCCTCAACAATTTGCATTGTATACTTTTATAATCAAGAATCATTTGCCACCTTCGCACATACTTTGCTCCCATCTCTCTCTGTATTCTGCATTGTGTAACAGAGGTGCCATGGCATGTTTGTTTTTGTACATGGTTAGCCACGGTTCCCACAGTACGTAGTGTTGTTGTGTCTGCTAGGTGTACATGTTGTTTGTCATGGTGTATGTGAATATACAAAGTTGCACGCTTATTCACGAGCAGTGGTTTCTCCCATTTACACATCGCTGTCTTAAAGAGCATATAGACGTTTTCTCACAGGTAAAAACTGCGATCACAATGGCAGTCATTCATTACTATCCAAGAATGTCCAACTGCACAACGCTTCAAAGCTTATAGCCCCCAATCTTGTGTGCTTTCTTTAAAACACGCCAACTCCCACAATCAGACCAACATTCACCCAGCTTTCTAACTGCAATTATCTGCTTCTCAATAACATTCATTCCTACGGAATGTGAGCTGGCATACCGTATGTCCTTACTGTTTCAAACCAAGTAACTTCCTGTGGCAATGTCTATTCCCACCCACACAAAGTAACTCCCAAACTTCAACTTGGCCTTCAATCCCTACTTTGAAAACAGATTTCATTATACTAACCAAACTGAAAGCTCTTTTTTTCAGAACAGAAGTGTCCCTCACGTCTGCAAAATAAATGTATCGACTGCAGTCCCTTTTAAATACGAACCTGCCATTACAGTTTGTGAATTGTTACATAATTTTCAATACATCTCACACTCAAGGTCTGGCACAGCACCGAGACCGCCCTCATCGCAGCCACCGACGACATCAGAACCCTGCTCGACAACGGGGAAACAGCGGCCCTCATCCTCCTGGATCTCTCCGCAGCGTTCAACACTGTCTGCCACCACACCCTAGTTCAACGCCTCAGCAACAAAGGTGTCCAAGAGAAGGCACTGGAATGGATCATCTCGTTCCTCGCCGGAAGAACACAGAGAGTCCGCCTCCCCCCGTTTCGATCCGAGGCCACCGAAGTCATCTGCGGCGTACCGCAAGGATCATCACTCAGCCCCACCCTCTTCAACGTCTACATGAGACCCCTTGCAGCCATCGCACGCCAACACAACCTCAACATCATCTCCTACGCCAACGACACCCAACTGATCCTCTCCCTCACCAGAGACCCCGACATCTCCAGAACTAGCCTACACAAAGGGATGAAAGACGTCGCCGAGTGGATGAAGAACAGCCGCCTGAAACTGAACTCAGACAAGACGGAAGCCCTCATCCTGGGATCATCGCCCTCCGCCTGGGACGACTCCTGGTGGCCCCCCACCCTGGGCATCACTCCCAAGCCAACAGACCACGCACGCAACCTGGGCTTCATCCTGGACTCCTCCCTCTCGATGACCAGACAAGTCAACGCAGTCTCCTCATCATGCTTCAACACCCTACGCATGCTCCGCAAGATCTTCAGATGGATCCCGACCGAAACCAGGAAGACGGTCACCCAGGCACTTGTCACAAGCCCACTACGGAAACACCCTCTACGCCGGAACTACAGCCAGGCTACAGAAAAGACTCCAACGCATCCAGAACGCCTCCGCCGGACTCATCCTGGACATCCCCCGACGCAGCCACATCTCCGACCACCTGAGGGACCTGCACTGGCTCCCCATCAGCAAGAGAATCACGTTCAGACTCCTCACCCACGCACACAAGTCTCTCCACGACCTGGGCCCCGAGTACCTCAACGACCGCCTGACCTTCTACATGCCCACCGGCCAGCTACGTTCGACAAGCCTCGCCCTCGCCGCCATACCACGCATCCGAAGAGCCACCGCCGGAGGAAGATCCATCTCCTACCTGGCGGCCAAGACATGGAACTCCCTCCCCACCCACCTTCGGCTGACCCTGGACCATCTCGCCTTCAGGAGACAACTCAAGACGTGGCTGTTCGAGCAATAGCAGACCCCTTCCCCCAAGCACCTTGAGACCCTTCCGGGTGAGTAGTGCACTATACAAATGCCTTGATTGATTGATTGATTGATTGATTGATTGCACACTTTTTTAACATGGTCTCCTCCGGCCTTCTCACAGCCTATCAAACTGTTTTTGGTATAATACCAGACTTCATTCATTCGATCATCTCTGGAATAACAGGAACAGTGCCCATAATTCTCGCTCTGTTTGGGCCATACTACTAGTATTTTTGCTTGTAAAAAATGGCTGTGCTCCCTGTGGTAACAACCATGTCCAACAGAATACGCCTCTACGCAAAGCTATATTAATAACGTGAAAAAATGGAACAACTTTTCGGCTGCCTGCCTCTATCTATTATTAGAGCCAGCTACAACATGACATTTCTTTACACATATGCAATCTGCGTGCAACCATCTTTATATTGCACAACTTGCCCATTCGACTGACGAATGGATGTATGCTTTGCCAACATCTGAACAATCGCTCCCGATATCCAGCAGGTAAAGCAGTATCTTGAAAGCCCTGAACTTGATTGTTCAGGCAGTTGAGTAATGGCGGATGCAACGCAAAAAGGTATTGTGGCGGAATGGGATTTCTGCGCAGTTGCGAACGATCTCCCTCAACATGCAACCTTTCACAACATCACAGATTGCCTGCCAATTCAAATTGCTGCTCCAACATTCAAGGAACATTACTGTCCCTTCAAGGATATGAATTGGATCGCTTAGCTTTTCTCACACAATGGCAACAATGACCTCTTGGAACATTATGCATCTCAAGCCGCAGAAGAACTTCCGGACCGCTATCTCCAAGACTTGTAAGAAACTCACGTTATTCTTGGATTTAGTTTTTCCATCTTTTTTTACTTTTTCCTTTCATTTTTTTTAAAACACTTCAATTGTACTCTTTCATATAATAACTTTCTAAGTATGCTGAGGCATTTGAACTCTGTTTTCATTATTGCCCCTTACATCTCCACTCTAACCAGGGATCAGTGATGTATGGCCTATGCAAATACGCTATTTACTTTCTATTTATTAGCCTAAGCCTGACATCCATTTTGAAACCATGTCTATTCTTAGTGCACACGTCTCTCTGCCTGCCTGTTATTCACAAAGCCCTTTCACACAAATGTACTCACTCTCAGCCTGTGCTCACAAGCTGGCCATCAAGATCAAAAAACACAACATTGTTTAGGAACTGGTTGGCACAGTGTTGTAATCGTATCCTACCTTTATTTTCATTATACAATTTAGTCATTCATGTCTAATAGCTATTGTTCATGTCACATGGAACTGTGACATGTAATGTGGGATTCACTGATGCAGGAGCTTCAGTTAGAATACAGCAGAAGCGGATGGAGTTTGCGTCAGCTCGATGCCTTAGCTTTCTGCAAAAAATATTTTTTTGAAACAGCTGAAGACAATAATGTATGGTTTGACCAGAAGGGTACCGAATGTGCTTCTCAGAAGCACAATGTTTGTGTTCCTCCTTAAAGTTCCAATGTGGGTAGAACTATTACCAATTCTGACACGCACCAGATTGAATCTACTGTACAACAGATTGCTGACTGCTCTACTGTTGATAATTTTGTGTTACAAATAGGAGTGCCAGGGTACCTAAAAAGTTTGAAGATTACAGTTTGCAATTTCTGTTATTTTTGTTTGTTTTCTTGAAGGATACATGTGGTAATCGTATCCTACCTTTATTTTCCTTATAGAATTTAGAGTCATTCAAGTCTAATAGGTATTGTTTGTGTCACATGGAACTGTAACATGTAATGTGTAATTCACAGATACAGGACCTTACGTTTGAATCCAGCAAAAGCGGTTGGAGCTGATTTCACCATTTGTCTTCTGTGGCATTGCAACATTCTGCATAATATTCTTCACAATTATTTCTTTATTCCTGCTTGCTAAAACAGTGTATTCGAGTCTTCAGACCGGTAGGGGTGAGTAGTTCGCTTCCCACTCCCTCGATAGTATAAAACCATACTAACACTACTTACACAGGTATGCTACAGCAGCCAGTATCCTACAGCGCCCACAGCGCATCACTTTACAGCAATCAGCTCACGGTTTAAGCTCACGGTTTCCTCCCCGAGACTTCAGACCGGTATCAGTGAGTAGTTTGCTTCCCACTCCCGTTATACTCTAAACGCATACTAACACCACCTGCACAGCTATGCTACAGCACCCAGTATGCTACAGCACCCAGAGCACATCAGTTTACAGCACTCAGCTTTCATCCCTGAGTGTACCGGCCCCTCACCTCAGCACCATCTCACAGTGGGCAAAACAGCACTTTCACACCGGTAGGGGTAAATACTTCACTTCACACTCCCTGTGTAGCATACCCTAAACACCCCACAGATGTTACAGTGCTCCTACCCTCCTCTTTCCTAATTTTTTGTTGAGTACGGCATACTCCTATGTTATTTTTGCACAGGGTTGATATAAGTGAAATACGCAATCCCCTAGGTATTCGTTATACTTTGTGGTATTTAATTAATGTACTGGCATGCAAGCGCTGGTTGTAAAACAAAAAATGTTCTTCCATTGGAAACTTGGTCCTAACTATAACTACCTACTGGCGACCGCCAGTAGGTAATATATATGTGTAGAATGCTTGGGTGTTCTTTTGATAGGTATTTTATATCCTTTTCTGTAATAGATCCAGATATTAGTGTGTTGTTAATATTCGCAATTAGTATTCTGCTGAATTCTCTGGTGCGATCGCAATTGATTTGATGTACGTATTGACATCCTGGACATGTGTTTTAACCCATTCCCAGCGCCCAGTGCTGAACGTTCGGAGAACGAATGCTTGCCCGTCGGCCAACGGTTGTGCGCAGCACTGGGGAGGTAGCGCTTGTGACGACCGTTGGCCGACGGCAGCAATTAAAGGGTTAAGACTTTCATGGTAAAATTGTGTAATGACAATCACTAGGGTGCCCCATATCTGCTTTACAGCAAGTAATAGCTTGGTTAGAGGCTATTTGTGCAATTGCTCCTCACTCTTTCTGGGTGAAGTTGAATGTTTTAGGGTTTTTCTTCTTAAAGATTTTGTGTAAGTCCTATTGCATCATACCTTCAAAAGAATAAACTACTTTGTGGCTGAAGGGGGCTGTGTAAGTGCTTTTGTTCCTTATTTGCTCTTTGGTGCTGTCTTGGTTTAACCATGTTATCAAAAAAATTTCTTAAACAAAGGTTTCTCATTAATTTATGAAAACTGACTTGTATCTCCAATTCATTAGAGTGGTATGTCAGTACGAAAGACATTCCTTTTTGTCGTGTTTTCATTTGAAAAGTAGTTAATTTGCATTTAGAAATGGTAATAACTATTTTTTCTGACTCCTTGTTGATTTTGCTATGGGTTGATCTTTTTGTTTTAAACCCCCTCTCCGGGATCAATGGATGTTCCTTGGCCTCTCTCTGAAACAGGTATTCCTGTAGAAGAACTGTTTGAAGTTAATGGACCCTCTTCGGTAACTGGTTGGTGCTCTTTTTGAGCTTGAGATTGTGCTTTGTTTTGCGATTCATCTAAAGAGGAAGTTTCCCATCTGTAGACCTCAAGGATTATGGCTTTTGTTGTCTTCAACGTGCATGTACTTCAGCCCAGCTATATACCTCCCCTAGCTTGTAATCAGTTGTGTCTCTCTTAAATTTTCGGATTTTTCTTTCATTGATTTCTTTTGTATGTTGTTCCAGTTGGGTGTTGATATCCACTAACGTTTTATCCCACTCATCTTTCGTCATTTTCTCTGTCAATTATTGCTTTAGCTGATTTGCTTCTTTATTAAGGTCCTCAAGTAATTTAGATAGTTTCTCTATTTTCAACAATATGAGGTCTAATGAACACTTGTTGAGTATGGCATACCAGCATTCTGTAAATCTTATGTTATTTTTGCACAGGGTATACGTTGTACTTTGTGGTATTTAATTATTGTACTGGCATGCAAGCGATGGTTGATCTCCTTCTTTAAAGTAATTGTTTAATGTTTGATTGAATGGATGCTGTGCTAGTAGAGGTAATATCAGTCTCTTCGACTAAAGATTAGATGGGTTGATTTTCATCCAATATGAAACCAAATGTATCTGCTCGATGTTCTTTTAATTTACAAATTTCTTCATACAACATGATTATTATTAGGTGCAATCTCTTTTTGCTCAGTTGATATCTTAAGTAAACAAGGAATAAATTAAGACATTCGCACCCCCTTGTAAATTCAATGCTTTAAAGAAAGTCACCTGTGGTTTGGTGCTGATGGGTACCGTCTCCTGGGTATGAGACGTTCAATAATTCAAAATCCGTGGAGTTTTACCGAAACCATGAAAAACGTCCCCAATCTGCCCCCTCTCAAAATTCAATGAATGTAAACAGTTAAATCAATTAATTCAAATTTTCATTTATTAATTAATTATTTTTGATCCTTGTCATTTATTCAATGATAGTAATGTTGAAATCACATTACTGCTTTACAGTGTTGTAAATGAATCTAGGACCCTGGCGGAAATTTTCCCGATTCATGCCCTTATATTGGTATACATTATCCAATCCATATATAGGCATAGAAATCAGTACCATATTTGGTCTGAGCCTTGCAGCCCAAATACGGCATGGCTACTTCCACTAAGTTCCGAGAATCAACAACGATTTCTTGGAAAAACCCGCCTTCAGCAGCTAGGGACTTCCCCCTGCTTGAATATTGCTTTATCCAAGAAATTCTGGAGTTTTCAAAGAATTGAGTCTTTGAGTGACGTTATTAAGTCCAATCATACATCAAACTTGGCACCTTCAAGGTATAAATATACTTAGGTTTGCCCAGACAAACACAAGGGTGGTTTGGAGCAGATCGACTACCTACTTGCCCGACGCCCTGCAGCAGCAAGTGCTGAAGGAATCCGCCCCTCCAGCTGACGCACTGAGAGACTCTGTCTTTTCTCTTGCCGAGAAATCCAGCTCCAGTGTTTCCGGCTTACCCTCGCTGGTATCTGGGAAATCGAGTCCTGAGAGAGAGATACAAGACCTCCTTCATTCTAAAACCAAGGTACGGAGCTCATTAGACCTCTAAGAGAATTCTTGGTATAGATTCCTGGCAGAGAACTACTAAACTTAAGCTATTCCTCACTTACTTCTTCCCTCGTACTAGACTTAGGTTAGGTACACCGGGGTAGGCGTATTTTAGAAGCACCAGTTGAGTACTTTTAGTCATTATTTATTACTGTATTTATTTTATACCTTTTATGCACTTTTATGGCTTAGAAACCATATCATGCTTTTACAGTACCACTTTATAATACTGTCCGTATTATATACATAGTACTTTATGACAAGTATTAGGATTGTAGCAGTACATTTCTTATGCTTGAGAAAGAAGACTGTTCAATAAATACCTTTTATTGAAAACGCCCGTCTCTCTATTTTCTCAGCACCTCTAGTGAAACGAAGCATGCACGATTGACTGAGTAAAATAGTTATCTATTGTTTCCACAACACTAGAGATACGTTTCTTATCCTGCGGAAACAAAGTTGTCATGTTTATGCGGTTGTCTGAAACAAATCCCTTCTTGTTTATTCGAGAAAGTTTCAAGTGACCTCTGAGCTAGCTGGCACTCACTATTAAGTCTAATATATACGATAGAGACCTAGACAACCTTAGTCCTACGTCTAATCTATAGTGTGTGTTATTCCAATGCGCAGAGGCTATTGGGAATATAGGGCCTGATTCACAAAACAATTTAAGACAAAATCCTAAACTTTCTGCTTTTGGTATTCATAGAAGTTAGGATTTTGTCTTAAGTTTGTCTTAAGACAAACTTAAGACAGACTTAAGACAAAATCCTGGAGCTGATTAGACCCTGAGAGAAATCTTGGATAGATTCTTGGCAAAGAAAACTAAACCTATGCTTTACAAACACTTACTTCTTCCCTCGTACTAGACACAGGTTAGGTACATTGGGGTAGATGTATTTTAGAAGCACCAATTGAGTACTTTTAGTCTTTGTTATTTATGTATGTATTTTATGGCCTAGAAACCATACCATGCTTTTACAGTATTATTTTATAATACTATTCCTGCTGTATGCATTGTACTTTACAGTCTGTCTAACGATTGTAGCAATTCACTTCTCTTGTATGAGAAAGAAGACTGTTCAATAAATCTTTTATTGAGAACGCCCGTCTCTCTATTTCTCTACAACCTCTGTAGAAACAAAGCATGCACGATTGACTGACTTATCTATTGTTTCCGTGACTCTAGAGATACATTTCATATTCTTGGGAAACAAAGTTGTCATGTTTATGCGGTTGTCAGAAACTAATCCCTTCTTGTGAATTCGAGAAACTTTCTAGTGACCTCTGAGCTAGCTGGCACTCACAATTAAGTTTAATATGTTCAATAGAGACCTAGTTGACCTCAGTCCTACGTCTAATCTATAGGATATCATTTTCCAATGTACAGAGCCTATTGGGAATATAGGAACTACACTACATGGCGCCCAACGTTTGGTAAGGCGATAATTTAATGCTAGATACTAGAGTAACTCAGTTGTGCTTTTCACACAGACCCCTTTTTCCCGTAAAATACTCCAATAGACGTCTGGAGTGGGTAAAAGGATAATATCCACCAGAACTGAGCAGGAAGAAAATCCTATGTATTAGTTTTTGGTTTATTCAACGTTGAAGGATACAGTGTTCCAAAATATTGTGCACCTAATCTTTGTTTCCTTGAAACCTTTCTCCGCAAAAACTTTCTGTCGACAAAATGTCAGAGAGTGACGACGAAAGGGAGAGAGCTAGAGTAGCAGCTCAAGCAGTCTTAGATGACACAAATCTCCAACAAAATGACGCGGATGCAATAATCATCCCGGTAAATGTAAGAAAAACCATAACTATAAAAGGTATAGAAAATGGGGTATCATCGAGAGGTGGTAAAGTAATCTTTGTTATAGAGGCACGTAAATATCGGCAGACAGAGGTATTCTATTTGTGGATTCTATTTCCTGTAGCAAATGCAGTAACACACGAGTTCCACTACTACAAAATAGAGTAACCTCCAGCGGAATACGTTCCTTTCGAGGACGTTGAAATTCCATTAACTTACCAGGAGCATCAGCTCTGGTTTAAAGGCGCCCTACAACATCAAATTCACATTACCAGGCTCGGTCCACTAGGTAGACCAGGAGCAACGTGGCCGGTACTGGCTAGCTACACACCACATCCTGACATTAACGGAATGACAGGTCAAAAACTGTTAGCTCAGCTGAAACAGTTAATTAAAATACATAGACAATTTGTTCAATATGTCATGAGGTCTTTAACAGTCCAAACAGCTGTAAGGATTCCACAGCACACCCCTCACCAGGGGAACACAAACAAAATTACACCACAGACTATACAATCAGTCATTGGTAAATTACCCGCAAAGAGGGAAAGAGGGAACAAATTCCGTTCTGGTTAGCTCAAAAAATTCCTCAGATAGAGGCAATATTCCCTGATAGTACACCTCATGAGAAACACAGAATTCTGACAATCTGTTTACCAATGGGGATAGCACCACATGTGGAGGACTGTGACACTTGGGGTACAGTCTTTGCTTCGATCTACACAAAAACACATGGTGTACCGTCCCTGGCGGTAATACCAGATGTTCTGAGTCAGATTCAAAATGAATACGGTCCAGAAGCGGCCTTAAATCTAGGTATGCAATTACTGAAGAGGAACATCCTTTACAACGCAACTTTTACCACGCAGTGCCTTTACAACACGGTATTTACAACGCAAACCATCACAACTCATTGCGCTGGGGGGGCGCTCTAGGATAGGGAATAAGTTTAATTTACTATCCAACACCTTCCATAGTGTCCACGGGGACTGGTGTTGGAATAGTAAATTAAAACTTTCACTATCCAGCGTTGTAAAGGTTTTCGTTGTAAAAACCACGTTGTAAAGGCATGCATGGTAAAAGCATGCGTTGTAATGTCATACATCCATTACTGAAAGATTTCAAACAGGTCTCAGCTATATTATTAGCTAACATCAGAGGTGAAGCAGCATACGTTGCAATCCGCCAAAAGAAACAGATTTAACAGATCAACCATATGAGCTTGCTAGAATTACTGAAAAATCTTAGGAAGAATTAGGAAGAGAAGGTTTGGGTGGGAAACCAGTAAAACACAAATTAACAGAAAATCCTGAAAAGGTGTTTGTTAAAAATAATCTCACTACTCCTAAAAAGAAGTGGGAAAATACTGAACAGACACTTCCTAGAGAGAAAAGTCCACAGTCCAGAGGAAAATCTCCCCAAAGGAGAGGTGGGTCTCCCCAATGGGAGCCCTCTGAAAAAAGGTATAACCTTAGGAATAGAGACAATTTGAAAAAACCTGACAGATATCAAGATAATGATACACGTCCCTCTCGATCTTTTCAGACTTCCTCGCAGAAATCGGAAAGAAGAGGGCGGTTAGAACACAAGGAAGGATGCGTCAAGTCCAAAGACAAAGAACCCCTTCACCAAAGTAAAAAAGCTACATTTTCCAAAAAGAAGGTAGCAAGCGTAAAGATCAGAAATGCCGAGGATCTTGAGGACACAACTCAAGAACGGGGAGTGGGCCCAAACAATGCTAGACAGCGCAGCAGAAGTCACCATAGTTTGCAGGATCCTGATGGATCATCTGGAGACAGTAGACTTGAATGAATGCATTCAGGTTGAAACTGCCGACACCGGGGTTAGTGTACCCCATAAGTAACACTCTGGATGGAGGGGGACATAACTAGAAAAATAAGAGCACTCTTTTGGGAGAAGCTCTCTAAGGGCTATGACATTCTTCTAGATGAACAAGACTGGCCACCTGAATTTGTTAGGGAGTGCCCACATGCGAAGAGATAATTATGCCAGCCTTCTCAAATCATATTCCTATTCATAAAAAATACACCTATGCCAGAAAATGGGCTGCGGCCCAGGCTCCAGCATTATATAAAAATCATGTGGGATGGGATGAGGACTCTCCTCACCATAAAATCCAGTTAAAAAATCAACCTACTGCACAAAGGCAGTATCCAGTCAAGCAAGAAGCTAAGAAACAAGTCAGGGAGATTTTAAATCCACTTGAATACCAAGGGGTGATTGAAAAATGCACCTCTTCAATGAACAATCCTTTGTTTTCTGTCTCCAAACCAGACAATTCATATCGTCTAGTATTGGTTTACAGACATTAGCAGTACAAAATGCACATAGTGCAGCACTGATGAATAACATTGTGTGGAAAAAATATAAAACAACATTAGATATTTCAAATGGGTTTTTCTGTCAAAACATTGCACCTGAAGGCAGGCATCTGACCGCTTTCTCAATTATGGGGACACAGCGACAATTTTGCCGTCCCCCCTAAGGATTCAAGAATAGTCCAGGGTTATTTTCATCTAGGGTAACAGAGTTACTACAAACGTACGATGATGACATTATCATATGTCGATGACATCTATCTTACAGATGGCAACTTGGAAAGGCACTTGAAAAGAGTGAACACCATAATACTTGCGTTTGCTTCTGAATGGTACAAATTCAATTTTAAGAAATCACGAATTGCCCACCTCAACGTCCTATTCTTAGGATACGAATTATCAAGTGAAGCCAAAAGCCTGGCAGCAAACTTCTTAGAGAAATGTGCGCTCCAGGATGTGGGCTGAACGGCTGTGTTTGACCAGTATATCTAGCGAATAGTGCTGCCCTGGAAAAGACGCGACTCTCTCTGATTGTGTGTAATGTACCTGACAAGGTTAAAAATAAATAAAAATAAAATAAAAAAAGAAATGTGTGCTGCTCCAACCTCCAAAAACTCTGAAAAACTTACAGTCAGTTCTAGGTTTCCTGAATTTTGGAAGAACTTATGTTCTGAATTACGCAGAAAAGGTTAAACCTCTCTAGGAACTAATCAAACCTGATTTCAAACCAACAAATTGGACTCAAACACACACAGAAATGTTGCGTTCAGTGCAAACAGACATGTTAGCAAAAACACAGTTAGAGACACCCAACAATGTGCGCAACCTTGTGATCCGAATCATCCCAGGGAGATGCGGATTCACATACCTAACCTTTAATGAGGGTGAAAAGGTACCAATAGCATATAAATCACACTTGTACACACAAGCGGAAGTAAAATTTACTTCTACAGAGAAAATTCTGACAGCGGTACAAACTGTACACCTGTACCTGCCTTAGAGGCAGTGACAAAAGCAAGCATTCCAATGCAGAAGCTTTACATCCGAGATGGATACAATGGGTTAATTCTCTTGCTGCAACAGACGTTGAATACGTATTTGACCCCTACTTAAAAAAGAGAAGAATTCTTACAATACGAGTACGAATGTCCCCTGCCGACTGAGATTCTGCCTCTAGGACATTACGGCAGTATAATATATACAGACCGCTCAGCACAACCCGCAATTGGGGGTAAACAAGCCTATAGTGCTGCACGCGCGATTGTTAAAGGTCGCTGGCGAAGGCAAATTTAGACCTATGGTCACTAAAACCCAATCACTCGGAGACTGTACAGCTCAGCGAGCAGAACTACAGGCTTTCAAGATGGCGCTTGAAAATACCGATCGCGAATTCCCCACACTCATAGTGTGCGATTCGTATTTCTGCGTTGAATCTTACAACGAAAATTTGCAGAACTGGGTTAAAAAGGGGTTCAAAAATTCAAAGGTGGCACAATCAAGCATAAATTGCTTTGGGAACAAGTAGTTCTCTTACAGAAAGAGCTACAAAAGACTCCCGTTATTCATACACTGAGTCATCAACATGATGGCGTTCAAGTTGCAGGGAATTCATTGGCTGATGAAGCTGCGAAGGCAGCTGTGCAAACGGCTTCTGTAGCTACAATCGCTTGCGCAAAAAGAGTAATAGATGGTGAAACGTTACTAGCAGTAAAAGCCTCTATGGAAGGCAATCATGCAGCGTTACCTCTAAACTATCCACTCACGTATACATACATAATTGATGCAAACTCCGTTCCTTTTGCTCGAATCCCTGGAGTGGGGGACAGAGTAATTCCAAACAGGAAGCGAAGAGCTTACTTGGTTCAAGAAGCACATATGGGAGAGGGTCTGACACATCAAGGTATTTTAAAAGCTCTAATAGAATTAGAAGAGATGTACTTGTGGCCAGGAATGAGCATTCAAGTTTACGAATTTGGAATCAACTGTGATACCTGTTACAGATATCATAGCTCTGAGAAATACCAGATACCTGACTACAGTGTAGCCAACCCAGTTGAGATGCCTTTGTTAGACAGCATTAGACTATCTACACGCAGACGTCATCATGGACAGACGCGGTCCCACAACTATTAGGAGAAGATTTATTTGGATCTGGCCCCAGGGCTCGGCTGACGCCAGAACTAAAGGATTTGCAAGTCTTTATCGGCAAATACGCAATCGGCACGCTACATTGTGACCAGGGTCCTACGTTTAGCTCTCGAGCTTACAAAGAGGCTATGGTTAGTTTGGGCGTTGCATTGCGGTATTCTAGTCCCTTCCATCCTGAGGGTAATGCGGTAGTGGAAAGAAAAAACGTGACAGAAAGCAATTTATAATAGCTAAGGTATTAGGTTCGGGTGATGGGTGGGTCAAACATCTAATAAGTGTCCAACGTAGTCCTAACAATCTGCCAAGAAATTCTCTGGGGGGAATCACTCCATATGAACTACTGTTTGGTACTAGAATGATAATCGAAGACCTCGATTGTCAAACTTCAGTGGTGGAACAAAAACCCTTTGATATCAAAGATCGTTTGGCTGTTTTACAGGACTTAAATGAAAACAGAAGAAGTCTGAGGAACACAACACAAAAGCCAACGACCACTGAAGAAAAACCACCTGTCCCAGCAAGACCTGTCTGGATTCCAAAGATTGGGGATCTGGCCAGGGTAAAAGATAGCAGTGAAGAAGGAATTTGGGCCTTCTTACAGAAAAGCAGAACCTGTCTTGGCAATCCAAGGAACAAGATCAGTAGTACTACCGCCCCTTGCTGGTAAAAGGGAGAACAGAGTTGTATTGATCGACCTGGTCAAACCACAATCATGTGGTCAATAATAAGTAGTAGGCCCAAGATGTAGCAGAAGACCACATCTTGCTACTATCCAAGAGGTTCAGACTGAAAGACTTATCAGGTTTGATAAACATGCAGTAAGAAAGGAAGGACTATGCAACAAAGCCATGGAACTCATGCCTCTTGAGACCCAAATAACAGTTCGTCAAGAAACACCTGTCTACAATGATGTAGCCTCTGACTATACAAATATGACAAAGGAAGAAGCAGCTCCAAAGATTAACAACAATCCTGATGCAATTCCAACAATTGACAGAACTGCCTCTAGCTATTTTATCAACGTTGATACCTTCTCTGAGGATCCCAGTGAACCTGAAGATAAGCCAGTAAATAAAACTTTCAAAGAAAAACTAACATAACTCTTTCATCAACTTGAAAAAACATATCTGGTTTCACCATGGATTGAATTTTGGACTGGGTTAGGTGTACTTTTCCTCCTGCTCTTTCTCATTTTGGTTTTAAGCTTGGGAAAAATGATAGATGGAAAATACAGTACAATGGACACAGCAAGTCAGAAAATCAACTTGGTCCTTAAACCTCACAAATCATCTCATCGTGAAAAAAGAGACCTGCCATCAGTAAACATCACAGCCGTTCCTATACCTGGTGGTATAGCATGGGATAGAACTGATTACAACATCTATGGCCGGGTGGAAATGCTCAAGATTCCATATCAGTTCAAGGTTTCTTTAAGTGACTTTGTATCACCCAGCACATTTTCTGATGATTGGGACTTTGAGACTATTAATAATATGATGTCAGATTTAGAAATGTCTGCAAAAGGTACTGAACATGACTATTTTGAAGGGTCATCAGATTATGAACAAATGCATTGTTTTAATCATTATGGTCACCATTTTTTGCATAAATCTGCAAGCCCTAGGAATGTTTTTACATATAATCAATGGGAACATTGTCCAACGCCTCCAAAAGGCAGCTCAAAAACATTTTATGAAAAGTTTCCGTACTTCTCAGGGTTTAATGTTACAAATCCAGAAACATTTTATTTAAAAAATGTAAATAAGACAGTAATGAAAACAATGTTGACCAATACTAAACAAATTTATTCTGCAAACTTTTATGCTCAGCTGTCTACATTAGGTTTTGAATTTTGGAAAGACAACATCGAGACAAAAACATGTCTGAGGCAGGAAAGATTAGCAGGTGCAAGGTTTAGAAGGCCTGTTCAGAGCCTGCATTATACCAGAACAAATAATCTTTTTAAATGACACTGTTCAACAAACTTCTTGTCTTGGCATAGCTAAGATAAAAGATTTAAATAAACCGTCTATACCTAAACCCAC
Source organism: Lissotriton vulgaris (assembly GCF_964263255.1). Lineage (NCBI taxonomy): Eukaryota > Metazoa > Chordata > Amphibia > Caudata > Salamandridae > Lissotriton > Lissotriton vulgaris. Next base: position 94,069,789 of record NC_141695.1, read on the forward strand.
ATCTGACAGTGATAATACTACAGAAAAGGAGGTAGACGTACCATATATTTTAACACAAAATAGAACTAATCCTGATTGGAAAAATGGTTCATCAGGCCCACAGACACCAATAACTGTCATGATAGATTCCTGAACAAAACACAGGGGTTAAAACTGAATAGGCCAGATCCAAGATACTCCCAGAGACAACATCCAGGGATAGTAACAACATACAGTGTAGGAAAACTATGACTTGAGTGGCTAAAGACATCCACACTTCCGGAAATCAAACAACACTTACCTTTATTTAAAGAAAGAAATGATTTGCGAGATTTCTTAATGGGGCCTCGCAAACCACAGCAAAAATGTTTCATATACGCCGGTATATACGCTGCATACAACGAAGCTTGGAAAATAACGCAAATGGAAACTGCAGAAAGAATACGAGAAATTGATTGTATTCATTTAGAGAAAGCTCTCTCTGTAGTGGACAATGGGTTAACAACTCTGTCCTCCAGGATATATTCATTGGACAGCATTGTATCCTCTGCAATTGACATAATGGACTAGGACTTGCTAATGTTACTGCATGGCCAGTCTCAAGTACGTTCTATAATGCAGTTAGGCTGGACGTTGCAAAATCTTCGTTCAGGCTACGTGCCATGGCGTCTAATCAACACAACGTCATTGTTTGCTGTATTTAACCTTACAGATAAACAAATCTCTTTGGCACAAAGAGGAGCAGACTATACTGGTGACATCTTAAGCCTCAGACAGTTACAATCATCAACTTTCTCAAGCAGTGAAACATTCACTAGGACATTATTCTTTGAAAGGCATTGCAGCGTCTTCCCAGCCAGGGTACCCGCCGATGACCACGCCATACACGAACCTTAATATTACACGTCTTTATTCTTCTGCGCGTAACTGCAAATTCAAGATTCTAAAACAAGATTTCATGGCATTGCTCTCTGACACCTACATCATAGCTCTACGTAATCCGTTAGGAGCAAAAAGGGTTCCATCATAAAACATTGCAAGACACTACAGACAACATCTTAGTTTTTGAAATGTTGATAGCTAAAATCCTTATACCACAGAATTCCCTGAATTTTTCTAGGGGATGATGGAAGCTCTGGACTTCTTTAAAGCCAACAAAACATTATCAACATAGAGCAAAATAAAGATGTTTGAGCCACTTATAGCCAGTGAATCATATATCCTGGCCAAAAGTTCCAGGTCTGTTCTATAGTCACAATCCAATGGTTCTTTTTCACAGCATGAAAGTGTAAAGGGGTGACAATTCATTCATTTACAGCCGATTACTAATTGGTTAACTTAATATAATAACTCACGAACAACTAGATAGGGGTAGTTAGTTCATTACAAAGGCAAAAACAGCTGGACCTAGAGACACCTCAAAATGAGTGTATAAAAATTCAAATGAATTAGCATGAAGCCAAATCGCTGTATCCAATTAAAACAATGCAACATAAACAAAACTATTAATTCAAGAAGTAGAATACAGAGAAACAAGAACCATGAGACCAAGAACCATGAGCATTGCGGGTTGAAGAGTAAAAAGCAAACAATATATCCCTACTCTATCACTAAAGTGGAATCCCTACCTAACATTTCAGTAAAAGAGTTAGGTGTTAGGTGGAATATTCCTAAGAAGTCTCCCACAATAAAATGAGTCCAGCAGCATGAAGCCTCTAACACAAAGCAAAACACAAGAAGATGATGGATGGAGTGCTGAAACTTTTTAGACACTCACCTCCAGTTGCAGATCTTGATTGAATCATCATTGTTCTTTAGCCCAGTTCTGACCCAGCTTTATGTAAATCAGCCTTGACCCTGTGCCTCATGGGAACAGTGCAGTCCACCAGTCCAAGGATGCTTGGTTCCTGTCCAGTGAAGAACTGGCTTGGCAGTTTGGGCTGTACTATTGCCATGAAGAATGGCGTCAAGACTGAATTGCAAATGTCTGGGTCTAAACTGGGGTGGCGAAGTAAGCTAAAGAACGATGATGGATTAAACCCAGGTCTGTGACTGAGGTGAGTGTCTGAAAAGTTTCTGCACTCCGTCCATCATCTCCTTGTGTTTACCTCTATCACAAAGACAGAGCTTGTTCTGAGTAGCTCTCTCTCTGAAGGTAAAACGGTAAAGGGCTACTTTCCCTAGCTCCAATATCCAATTATTAGCAGGTATCAATCCCAAGATGCACCTCAAATTACACCATCCACCCTGGGTAAGGTCCTGAAGGTATTTTTCCATGATGTCGACAGTGTACTTTCATCGCTACAATTTGTCATTGATTCCCAGGCCTTCTCCCATGTAAAACGCAATGACCTTCCTTCATCGACCCCGGGCACATGATTGTAACTTTTTCTCTCCATGTCTGACTACTTTAAACATTAATCTATCTTAGAGAGCACTTCTTATTCTGCAACCCAAAACGTGAGAAAGAACAGATTCACAATACACATGAAATTCAACATTTAATCCAAAGCAAGATTTGTCAGGGACTTGAATTTCAGGCCTACGATTTCTTTTTCCAATGTAAGATCGTACTACATGAAAACCGAAATAAATCAATTGCAATATAAATGAATACATCTACCATGTATAGTTTAGTTTATAGTTTATAGTTTATTGCACAGTTAATTAAAACCAATGCGATACAGTACACAATAAGAAAGTTAAAAAGCTCATAAAAAAACACGCATTTAAGATCAATTCTATACTATAGTGCGATAAGCATAAGCTATTTCAGCATAAAAAATGATTTTGTTTGCCTGCCGCCCACAATAGGCCGTTCTGTACTTCTCATCCACTTTGTAGGCCTGTTAGTCTATTCGTATTTCCCGTAAAATTCATTAAAATTTACAACATAGATGGTTCATCAATGTAAATTAAATCATATGTCCTGTTTGTAGATTATTCATGGGTCAGTTTTTGGTAGTTTTTTTTCTACTGCTTTTAAAAATTTCACAAAGCTACAGCTCAGCTGAGGGTCCTGTGCTGAGAAGCAGGTTAGCACTGCACTCCTTCGTGTGCGTACACCCTGTAGGATAAAATGGCGTTTCAGCAGGAGCTTCCTTTCTTCTTGCAGTTCTTCACACGAGCATAGCAGATGCATCATGTCTTCAGCCCCAATGCCACATAGCCTGCATAGTATTCCTGCTTTCGATCTCAGCCAGTGAGGGATGTATAGGATGCATGGTAGCAGGCCCAGTCTGTATCTTAAAAAGGACAATTTGTTTTTTTTTGTATAGCCTAGACCGAGATAAGGCTGGGGGGCTTGTGTCAGGTATGTGTTTAATACCATCCATGCGTGAGATCTTTTTGATAAGGTGGCTTTATCCTGGACCCATTACTGAAGCTTGATCGATTTCTTCACCAATTTATTTAGTGATTTGTGATCTGCAGGAGACGCCCAGAGATCTGCCAGCCCGGTGTTCACTATGCTCTTTTCCAGATATTTTGCTGCTGGTGAGTTTTGGGTCTGCTCTAGCTCTTTCCATAAATATTCGTTCAACGTTCCTTCAGTCGTTTTCCTTACTTTGTCCCATGAGCAGATATATGCCCCCTGTCGTGCCAAAAACTGTGACCGAATACCAAACTCCAATCTGATCTGTGCTGGGGAGGTTCGCTTTGGTAGGCTGAAGATGATTCTATATGCCGACACGATTGTTTTGTCAAGTGTTACGGCATCTCTGCCTCGGTGGGCCTCACTCCCATAAGTTAGTGTTGGTAGCAGTTGGGCACGTATCACATGTAGTAAAGGGGTCAGAGAAGGGCCGGAGAGGTTGTTATTTAGTGTTTTTAAGGTGATTGCCAGAGCGAGGCCTTTGCCTCTTATGCTGGCCCTTTGTTCGCTGAATTGGCCACCACTGTCAATTTTCACACCTAGATATTTGTACGACGACGTGTCTTTAATGTGGGTGTTATTCCAGAACCACGAGAAGACTTTCTTGTTTTTGTTCTTGCTGATTGTCATTGTTTGCGTTTTCTCGAGGTTCACTGTTAAATCATTTAACTCGGAATATCTCTGGGTCGTATTTAAGAGATTTTGGAGCCCTACTCTTGTATGGCTTATTAGCACCAGGTCGTCTGCATATAAAAGGCATGGTAGATTTAGGCCTCCTAATTTTGGCGAGTGTGAGTTGCAGTTGTTTAATAGGGGCACCAAGTCCGCCAGGAACAGGTTGAACAGTGTGGGGGCCAACACGCAGCCCTGTTTAAGGCCGTTGTTTGTTTGTATCCGCCTTGACAGCATTGAGCCGTCCCCCACCTTAATCTGAATCCAAGTGTTCGTGTGCAAATTAATTAACAGCTCCAACAACCCTTTTGGGATACCCCAATCATTGAGTTTTGTCCATAGTAGATTGTGGTTGATGTTGTCGAATGCCGCCTTATAGTCGATATAGCAGAGGTGCAGGGGCATTTTTTTCTTCTCTGCCTTATCTATAAGCATACCCATAGTCAGTATGTTTGTTGTTGTCCCCACTGCTTTAACGAAGCCTGTTTGATTAACAGGTATAAGAGACTTCCTCATGGCCCATTCCTTTAGTTCTTCCAGTATTAGACCTGCAAAATACTTCGCATCATTATCGATTAGGGCAACTAGCCGGTAATTTTGAGGAAGGCCTCTATCCCCTGTTTTATATATGGGGGCAATGATGGAACCCTTCCAAGTGTCTGGTGTATAGGAATAACCTTACTTTAAACACATTTAGCATATAAATGGTGCCAGTTACACAACAGAGGCCCTAAACTTTAACGTTTCTGCTAGTTACATTTATTTCCCTACTTTGCTTATTCATGTTACTTGGCAGTGGTCTAGAATACACCACATTACTATGTTAATACATTCCACAAGTGTACACCTTCATGTTTTCTAACACTGGATTATATGCGGGTGTGTTCTACATGTAATTATAATGCACCCCTAAAACTTAATTGAAATTTCCGCTACATAAATTTGAAATTTTGTGGGCTGCGTTGTGTACAGGAGAACTACTTACAGGTAGCTGAAATGCAGGCTTGAGCTGCTTACTTCCAGAAGACCTAGTAAACGCCTGCTCTACTGTATGCTTCAGTTGCTCATTTCCGGTTCACCAGGTAACCGCCTACTCTACTGCTGGCTTGTGATGCTCACTTCCGGGTTACCTACCAACCGCCCGCTCTACTGAGGGCTTGTGCTGCTCACTTCCGGAATACCTGGTAACTGCCTGCTCTACTGCATGCTTGTGCTGCTCACTTCCAGAACAACTAACAACCACCTGCTCCACTGCGGGCTTGAGCTGCTCACTTCCAGAACACCTGGTAACTGCCTTCTCTACTGCAGGCTTGTGCTACTCACTTTAGGGACCCCCCATCTACCACCTGCTCTACTGCTGGCTTGTGCTGCTCACTTCCTGAGCACCTGGTAACCGCCTGCTCTACTGCAGGCTTGTGCTGCTCACTTCCCGAACACTTGGTAACTGCCTTCTCTACTGTAAGCTTGTGCTGCTCACTTCCGGAACACCTAACAACCACCTGCTCTACTGCAGGCTTGTGCTGCTCAGTTCTGGAGCACCTGGGAACAACCTGCTCTACTGCGGGCTTGTGCTGATCACTTCTGGAAATCCTAATAACTGCCTGCTCTACTGAGGGCTTGTGCTGCTCACTTACGCAACACCTAGTAACCTCCTGCTCTACCGCTGGTATGAGCTCCTCACTTCCCGAACACTTGGTAACCGCCTGCTCTACTGCAGGCTTAAGATGTTCACTTCCTGAACACCTAGAAAACGTCTACTCCTGTTGCTTACTCTCGGGCACCCAGGAACAACATTGGGTACTGGATGCCAGTGTTGCTCACTCTTCGAATACAAGACAATGTCTGCACCTGGTGCTCACTCTTGGGACACCTAACAAGAGCCTGCAGTGCTGCAGGTTTGTGCTGCTCACTATCTGGACACCTAGTAACAGTCTTTGGGCACTCAGCATTGGCAAAACTGATGGATATGTCTTTAATGTGCCAATATAAGCAAAGGGTCTTTGTGAATATCTGTGTTTGGTTGTGTTGATTTGTTTGTTGCAGAGATCCTTTGTTACCTTAAGGTCACAAGTTACAATGTTAGTAACATTTTGAATGAGCAATGCAGCCACTTTATACAATTGTGTGCAACCATTCCAGTTATACTCAATCTTTCATTATTCTAAAGTAAATATATATGCATTGCTCTGTAATATTAAATGCTTATAAAGTGCCCCAAATTAATTTATTTTGCACAGTGAGCTATATAAATCTTCATTATGACACGGACAGCTACACATATATTTTGATACACCTGCCATTCCAATAGAGCATACTGAGATAAAGAGTAGTTCAAACATCTTATCTCAGTTTTTTAGGTTGAGCCTAGAGTCAGCGCACAAGCACTGCTCTGGTCAAGATCTGCTGTAGTTCACTATGTGAGAGAAGCAAGGCCCACTCCCCCGCCAATATTTTTCATTGGCTTGTGTCATTGTCCGTCTTAAATGCTGTCTTCTGAATCATTAATAGGCTGGTTAGTCTCTCCTTAGTACGGCCATGACATCATTTGTCACCTCCCATGGCTACTGGCCCCTTTACTTGGTTATTAAATGGTGCGTGTACTTTTTATTTATTGAGTTTCTCTTTCTGCCCACAGGTTCCTGCTTAGACATATCCGCGTTACATTCAGCACACTGTGCGTACTTTCCCTTTCACATCTGCGGGCGCCATTGTTCCCCCTCCCTCCACCATCCCTTCTCCAATAATGCCCTATGTGTGCCTTGTTTTTTTCCCACAGGACACAGTATCCACTTCATAGTGTTCACAGTTTTATTTAAATATTATTCCCTATATTGGGACAGCCCTCACAATCTCTGCCTCCTGCAGCACACACAGCTATACGTAATCACAGGCTGCAGCCAGTGCTCCTACTCAACATTCGCCTTTGTAACTTTCTGGCAGTCAGCCGAACATGGACAAGGCAGAGGAGGAAGGATCTGTTAACTTTCCTGGGATGCGGGTAAGATAAGCACTCAATATATTAACTCAAAATTGTAGGGGGAAGGTTTGTCTTTGCTTAGCTGGGCGAGCGCCCACATGTTACATTTTATTACTAAGCGTGACCTGTGCCTACATGTCTTTCTAAGGTTCACGGCGTGGCTGGTTGTATTTTAATTATAAATTTGTAACTTAATTAACTTGGAGAGGCGAGCGATATTCTGTTTTAATTTCTGGTAACTCACTCTGCGTTGAGTGCAAATGAGCAGCTTTCCGACCACTGGTCGTTGTGCTTAATAATATTCTCAGTGCAGCATCCGCGTGCGTCTTGTTTGTTTTTTGTCTATTTCAGGCTCTGGGCAATGCGCAGCAGCCCCCCAGGACCTGGTACTTGACTCCCACTCATCTCAGCTCCATGTCTGGTTCCCCACTGGAATGCTCACGATGTGGGATGGAAAGCCACAATGTTACCATACCACGATCGTTCAGTCCTACTGGCAGTTCGTAGTCTGGCAAATTAGAGCTTATAATGCAATAAAACTGCAACTAGACCACATACCTCTAGTTCAAGGGTATACAGGATATGACTCTGAATACCCCTTGACAACTATGAGTGTTAAACTAATTACCCAGTTGTGGCAGTAAAGGCGACTGAAAAGCATTGACAAGGATACATGTTTTACGACTCACTATTAGGAAGGGGCGTTCCCTCTGCAAAACACTCTGGCGATGATCTGTTGTAGTTCAGTATGGGAGAGAGGCCCTGCCCACTCCTCCACCCATATTATTTATTGGTTTTGTATCTGTGTCCTTTGTAAATGCTGGCCTCTGATTCCTTAATAGGCTTGTTATTCCCTCGTTAGCACGGCCATGTCATCATTTGTAACCACCCATGGCTACCGGCCCGTTGACTTGGTTGTTGCACAGTACATGTACTCTTTACTGTGTTTTTCCTATGTTTCCTATGTTCATATGCTTACTTCCGAATGGTGTGCGCACTTTTACTTTCACATCTGCAGGTGCCATTGTCCCACCTCCCTCCACCATCCCTCCTCCATTAATGCCCTTTGTGTGCCTTGTTTCTTACCACCGGGTGCAGTGTCCACTTTATAATGGTTGTGTTTTTTTAAATATTATTTTCTAAATTGGGGCAGCCCTCTCAATCTCTGCCTCTGCAGAACACACGGTGCTATGTAATCACCGGCTGCAGATAGTGCTCCTACTCAACATCCACCTTCGTCACTTTCAGGTGCGCAGCCGGCCATGGACGAGGGGGAGGAGGAAGGAGGAAGGATCTGTAAACTTCCCTGGGACGAGGGTAAGGTAAACACTCCAATATAATAACTCAAAATTGGAGGTTAAAGGTGTGTCTTTGTTTAAATAGCAGTAGTTTGTAATATTGAACAGCTCTTTACATATGTTCCTCTTAATTAGCTTGCTGACTGCTTCTGCATGTCCTAACAATACACTTTAATTACCCTGCGCAGCCTGAAACATCTGCACGATGTGCTCTCTGCTTTTTAGGCAACATGGAGTGTGGAGGCGAGTAGCAGAGTGATGTGAAAGTAAGCAATAAGGCTCAAAGACAATGTGAGGGAAGGTAGGAGCAGAAGAACAAAAAAGTCATGCAGAGCTTGACAACTGTTTACCCACTGCTACACTAACACAGTCACGCTCTCCCATCTGGGAACATAATTTCATACAAGAACAACAGTCAAGAATTCCAGGTGCTCTCCCCCTAATGAAAGAAGTACATTGAGCTCACATTGGGCCCACTTTTACACAAGTCCATTTTCTATGTTAATGGCTTAAGCCAGATGAGCAGGCGGGTGTTTCTGCTGCTCTCCATCAGGGGTAACATATCTATCTGGCTCCTCTACCCACCATGGCACCAGAGCCAGCCCTCCTCACCATGGAGGAGTTTCAAATGTTCCTGCTCAGTAAAGTGGGTAATAGGGTACCCAAGGAGACTCCTGCTGCCGTTCTCCTGGCCCAGCAGAAGAGCATGGCAGGTATCAACAACAGCAGGGGCTTCAGTATCCTGGAGAGAGGCCTAACTCCTTGACTCTCAATCTTCACACGATTCCTCCAGATCCTAAAATCCTATGATCCTTTCACATTCCATAACTAATAAACCTTCCTTGTACTACCTACTAGTCCCTTCTCACCTATATCCACTGACCACACATCTTTACCCTCCCTTTTCAAATAACCTCCTGACCCACTGGTCCACCCTGACCACTGATTCTTACAATCAACTCACCTGCTCCCCCATTCCAGAACTCGTAAGCTAATATACACTGGCCCATTATGCAACACATCCTTGTCTTTCATTTAAACCCCTCTCTACCCAAAAACACACCTGGCCATCGGCATATAATGTAGTATTTCTTTCACAGACTATTTATTTCTACTGCTTCCTATACAAGTTCTTTCCAGGTTGTCAGATGATGTCTTCCACAACCGTAATGCCACTACATGTGCCTCCCACAAAATCCGACCCAAGACAGCATCCCACAAACTCAGTAAAAGACATTGTAATTTACAATGCCAATAGCTCAAACTCCACCAATGCGAGACCAATTTGCATTGCAAATGCACCAGCTACTCACTCATTGGTGAAAAGGGGCATGTAAGATGGAAGGGGAATGCGTTCAATGGAGAGGGAGATGCACAAGGGGTGCTAAATCAGTGGCCATTTTGGCTCGCACTTTTCTGCATTTATTACACTAGCCACCCCAGAAACAGGCTCGGTGTAAACTTTCAGTGAACTACTGTAGTCCTTCGTCTATGTCAACCCCTGTAGTTCTGCGGGTGCTGCATAAACACATGTATCTTCTGGAGTAAGAGCCATCCTCAGGTTTTATGCTGAGTGTTGAACAGTGGCCTTTGAGGCTAGTTGTTCCAGTAACAATAGTTTTGTTAGGAGCCGCCAGGGATAAACATAAAGAATATTAGCAGCGTGTGGCTATAGAAAAGGGGGCCATCTTGGGCATCTCAGAGCCATCTAAAGGTTGGAGGCTAGTCGCCATGTCCCGTGGGCGCGACTTATCACTTGGTAGGATATTGCATGTATCTCTCTAGACGTGTTGTGAAGGCATTTTTAAGGGTTTCAAATTTAAACTTTTAAAATATACAGTTGTCTTGCGATTGACCTCATCGAACGTAGTGACCCTCTACCTTCACATTGACCAGGTCATTCATTACATCTTGACAATGGAGTTTGTATTTTTGGCATTCAATCTGTTTCACCCAGTGGTCGAAGTGGGGAAAAAAAGTGTAAAAGCTATCAAATTCAGGATGCTGGCACAGATTAGGTAGATATGAAGTAGATTTATTGTAGAGGAAATAAGATCCCTTCCATCAGGTTCAATCAGTGAGATGCAACTGACCATTCTCCACACCACAGTATTCTATCACTATGGAGCTACTTCAAGAAATAACAAGCTCTCCAGTAACTAATTCTTAAAGAAGAACTACTACTATGTACAAGATACATATATACATAATATGCAATATTCACTGTTTACCAACGATTTATTTAGAATAACAACCCTATTAAGATTCCAAATTCTAGAATCTTCTGTTTTGATTGCATCAGTAAAAACCTTTTTAACTTTAGGAACTTTTTTGAATAGCTCAGAAGACTTTCGTCCAGGTGGTGCCCTAATCATTACTAAATCTCCAACATTAACTAGTGTTTTCTTTACAGACTTCCTTTTGTCAAACCTAAACTTGCGATCAATAACTTTGTCGGCCTCTCTTTTTCTCCAAGACCCAAGAAAAGACTCATCTCTTTTCCTCTTGACCAACTTCTCATTCACCCAGAAAGGCGTAATAAAAGTATTGGGATGTCTGTTTTTGAGAAGAAGAAATGGTGTACAACCAGTGGTTGCATGGGGCGTAACCCTATACATTTCTACAAATTTGTTAACACCCTCCTTCCAATTTGGTGAAATGGATTCTTTAAGAACTCTGATAAACCTTTCCACCATTCCATTGCTTTCCAGATGGTATAAAGAACAACGCTTATGCTTAATAGAACATTTTTCTAAAAACTCCCTCATTTCTTTAGAAGTTCAGTTCAAAACTTTTATTCGATTAACGCTTGGAAAATCATAAAAAGTACATAATACAATTTAGATACAATTTACATAAAAAAACACATTATTACATTACAAGGTGTCATTTAAAAGACTTTACATAAAATCTGTTTACAAGTTGATTCAGTTAAGCGTGAGATCAGAGAGACGGTATCACCATTTTACTACGAGTCATCAAACATGATTTTAGAAAAAGAGCTACATTTTTTGCTACAAATTGTGAATCTAACAGCTGAAGTGCCAGGAATGCTGGCTGGCAGGTCCTCAACCCCATTTGACGTAGAAGAGGGATAATCCAACGCTTACGCGCTTGCTCATAGTATCGACAGAACAAAGTAAGATGGATGGTCGATTGGGGAGAGACTCCGTCGCACGGGCATTTGATCATGTCATGGGACTAGTTTGACTCAGTGGGGAAAGTAACAAGACGGAAAAATAAATTAAAACACTAGTTAGTAAGTATTTTTCATGGTTGGAGAGGTAAAAGGTAAGGTAAGGCTGGATACCAGGGGAAACTTAGACCATCAATACTTGCACATTGGTTTGCTTGGGTGCTTCACAAGAGAGACGCAATTCCCTTAGGTGGTTTAGACAGAGATTTTTCAAAGCACCTCTGCTGATGTCAGCCAATGAGGAAGGCTCAGTGAAGTATGATGTGCGGTTCAGGTCCTTTAAGAAGTTGGAAACGTACATTAACCATGGAATTTTTTTCCAACACCCCATAGATAAACAATCAGAGATCAAAGAGCGAGTTAAGTGACATTGTGGTTTGTTCCAAATACGGTGCCATAGGAGAATTGGCTGACATTTAATGTTATCAGTTAAATAATCGATGCCAAGCTCGATATGGCAACCGTAAATTGGAGCACTTTGTGGAAGTGCCAGTAAGTATTTTAAAAAGCCATTTTGGACTTTTTGTAGCTTGTCTGTAGGTACATAGCCCCAGACACCTGCGCCATAGGTTGCTATGCTGTGGCATTTGGCATGGTAAATTTTAAGCAACTCAAATTTAAAGCCTGCTCAACAGTACCAAGTCCCTCCTGGAAACCGTACTGAAGGTCGGTCAAGAGGTTGTTCTCCGACGCCCAATCCTGGAGACGTTCCAGGATCAGACGTCCCGCGACCTTCCCCAAGGAGTCCAGGAGGGAGATGGGCCTGTAACAGGCTGGGTTGTTTCGTTCGCCCTTTTTAAAAATCGGGAGCAGAATAGAAGAGGACCAAGAGTCTAATAGACCAACTTTGGATACCGCCGCCATCACCTGGGTGACGATGGGAGACCACAGTTCTATGTTGGTGACGAAGATGTCAAGAGGGACTCCGTCAGGGCCAGGGGCCCTTCTGGTTTTTGAGGATGATAAAGTGTGTATGACCTCACTTAGGCTGAAGTGGAGGTCTATAGGGTATACCTGCATCTTAGAGAGGTCGGCTGTCAGCGTGGCCTGTGTTGTGATGCCCTCAGGGGTACCACCAAAGATCTTTGAAAAATGGGTCACCCGCTCATCTGCCGTCACAGCCACGTCTAGGTGCTGGGGTGTATTTGCATCAGCCAGAAAGGGTGATTTGACTACTCGCCAAAACTGAGAGCCGTCTTTACTTCGGCAACTCGCGTGTAGTTGGGCCCATAGATTTTTCTTTAGATCCTTTTTACAGTTAATTTGAGCTTTTTTGTACTCTATTCTGAGTTTGGCTATTTCAGTTTTGTCTCTGACTGGATTATGTAAGGCCTTTTTTAAGGCGGATAGTGCTTTGCAGCAGGCCGAATTAAACCATCTTGGAGAAATCTGATTACCAGGTTTGTGATGACGGAGTAGTTCGGCCCTCATAACTTTTTAAATCTCCTGGAAGCTAGATAAAATCAACTCAGGTGGGGACTCATCTGCCAAACAGATATTAATCCAAGGAAGAGCCTTGGATATAACCTTACTGGTAATTATTGTGGGATCAATCTTTGACCATTTCACAGAAAAGCCATTGGTTCTATTCATGCCCAAAGATTGCTGGGTCAGTAAACTCATCCTATTTGGATGAAAATCATCCATGGTGATCGAGAGAGTAATACTGTTTGGGAAGTGGTCGCTTGAAATGTCTATACCTGTGGTAAACTTTTGAAGTTTGCCCTTTAAAATATGAGAACATAAAATAAAGTCTATAGTACTTGACAAACCCCTACCGTGGAATGTGGGTCTGAATTCAACGGGGGGGTCCACGAGATCATTTGGGTACATCAGTTCTAATGAGAAGAGACTGTCATTGAGGGTATCACCCAGATGGGAGTGCGAAAAATGGGTCAATGGACAATCCTCTTCATCTAGAAGCCCACAAATGCCTTTCTTATAATTAATGCACATGGGAATATTGAAATCCCCCCCCCCAGATCACGTTACAGGCAGGTGATGATTGCCTAGTTCATTGCTCGTTTGTGAGATGGGACATATCAGATACAGTTTTCACACAGTCTACAGGGGATAGATTATTATAAAAATTAATAAAACAGTATGACGTACATTTGTTAAAAATAACCATTATAATTTGAAAATTCAAAGTGGTATGAAGAACAATGATTTTCTTTACTGACAAATTGTTTGAGATGTACACGGCTAGGCCTCCCTTGGATCTGCCATGGGTGGTAACGCTGGCTGGAGTATGGTATGTTTTATAGCCCTGTAAATGTATTGGGTCTATTGCCCAGGTCTCCTCAATGACAATGGCAGATTGTGCTTCAGAGGATGGAAGAGGGGGCACTACCACTAGTGCAGGGATGCCTTCCATATAAGGTGGCGGCAAGGAACTGGGAGGTAAATTTGATGATAACGGTGGTTTTGGTGATTTAGATCATTTTGACCCTGGGGAAAGGGGGTTTATGATATCCTGGATGTTGACAGATGGTGGTCAATCCACCATCTCCAGGCAGTCATATCTGTTAGACAAAGGGACGCCCCTCCAGCCAAAGGTTGGCGCGGAATCTCTGCCCCCTTGACCCGCCCAATCTAACCAATCAGGTCTTCTGTTCCAGTTTCCTACCTGGGTCCAGTTCCATTCTGGACCTGAGGCGTAGTGGTTTAGAGGAGGATAGAAGTATGACTATCTTTAGGTGCCTATTCCATCGGGTGTGAGGTGGGAACCCCAGGAGCAAATCTGCTCAACTGTATGGGGATCTTCGAAGTTAATGATAACACAATCACCGTGAATTGTTTTTGGCTCTTTACCTACCCAGGGGACCCTACGGACCATTGTGACTCTATTGTTAGAGTAAGGAGGGAGGGGCCTATTGGCGGATAGCCAGTGTAACACTTTATTTTTTAGGGACCAACCTGGTTCCTCTGAGTTTGAATTCAACTCTGGGACCCCGGTCATGATAACAACGAACGGGGTAGCTTCTGGGGGAAGGTGGAAGGAGCGACCACCTTTCCGTCTCGTCTTATAGGTGGCATTTTGAAACCCTGGGGTTTTTGCTAGAGTGGGAGCCTGAGTGTAAGTGGGGGCTGAGGCTGGAACTGATGGAATAGCAGGGCCTTTCTTCGCAGCTGTGGATGGTGTTTTTTGTTGCACTGCTGCAATTGATGATTTTTGGTGAACAACTGCAGATGTAGTAGCCAGTTTGGGTACTTGTTTCGTCGCTATTGCCCCTGCTTTGGTAGGTTTAAGATTGGATTTTTGGGCCTAAGAGAGAGTAGAAGCTGAACTCTTCGTGGATTTAAGTTCTAAAGTTATCATTTCCAACATCTTTTCAACTTTGGCCAGGGAAAGCTCGATGGGTTGCACATACAACTTAATTAATGCCTCTAATCTATCCAGTGGCTGGATATCTAAGCTACGAGAATCGCGCCCTCTTCCCACATTACTACTAAGTCTGAGGTTAGGCATGGTGGAAGAGAGATTTATTATATCTGATGCTATGGGATTTGCCTCTTGCTGGGGTAAAGCGGATTGGCTAATACTTTGTATAGCAAATGATGTTTGTAAAATAGGTTGAGTCGGGGTTTGTGGCTGAACTCGAGAGTTGGTTTCTTGAGGCATCTCCTTTTTCCCTTTTTTTCTCTTTTTTCTTCGGTATTGCTCCCTCCCTCAGACCCCTGTTGTTGGTAGTGTTGGAGTCCTCCCTGCTCGGAGTTGTGAAGAGAGTCGGAGTTCTCTCCAGCGATAGGGGGGATTGGGATAACTGGGTAGCTGATAGATCAATAGATACTGACAAATCCACAGTACCAGGGACAGTGTGGGAGTCCGTTGGTGCGCCAGATTCTAAATGGCGCTGAGGAGTTCTAACTGCAGCCAATAGTCCTAATGATGAACGTTTGGCTATGGCTAGTTCTTGAGAAACCCTCCGTTCCAACAAAAGGATACCTTGGTTAATTACGTCATTGGCCCTGGAGATGAATCGGTCAATTGGACCGATGGTCTGAGCAGCATGTGATGGCTTACTACTTCTAGTATTTCTAGGCGACATGCTAGAAGTTGAGCTGTTCAGAATGGAGTAAGTAATAGTAACTCCAAAACACAACAAAACAACGATGGTTAATATGTAACAAAAGTGGGTGATGAGACTACAAATGTCAATAAGGAGGCCCAGTCCAGTGTTACCCGGTCTTGAACGGGCTTAAACGGGCCTGCCCTTAGCCCGGGCTTCGCCCGACGTCCCGCGAGACGGGGGTGATGCTGTATTTGAGCGCCTCCTGGCGCGCAAATGTCGCGGAGTGTGCCGCTGAGGATGCTGGGGCATGTGGTCTTTTGGGCCTCACCCACGCTCCACTCGGCGGCCAGACCCCAAGGTGGGAGAAGGAGTCAGGCGGCGGGAGGTGGGTGGGCAGAGCCCCAGACAATGGCAATACTCAGGCTGTTGGAATTCGGCAGGAATCGGCAGAAAGCACAGCAGTAAGGAGTCAGAATAAACAAAGTTCCCCCCCTAACCGGGGTGATGCTGTATTTGAGCGCCTCCTGGCGCGCAAATGTCGCGGAGTGTGCCGCTGAGGATGCTGGGCTTGTGGTCTTTTAGGCCTCACCCACGCTCCACTCGGCGGCCAGACCACAAGGAGGAAGAAGGAGTCAGGCGGCGGGAGGCGGGTGGGCAGAGCCCCAGACAATGGCAATCCTCAGGCTGTTGGAATTCGGCAGGAATCGGCAGAAAGCACAGCAGTAAGGAGTCAGAATAAACAAATAGAAACAAACTGCACTCCATTATCTGTAAGGAGATAACCAGGTAGACCTTCTCTAGTGAAAACATATGTAAGGAACGAGATGACATGTTTTGTGTCAATACATTTTGTGATCTTAATTTCAGGCCACCTTGAATACAAATCAATAAGAACAAAAATATAAATTTCACAATCTTTACATTTCACAGGGCCCTATATATCAAGAGCTAATTCCTCCCAAGGTGCATTCAGTCTATCCCTTATGACCATAGGTTGGGCTCTTGGTTTAAAACATTTTTCACTTAATGTACAAGGAATACACTCTCGCACTAGCCTTTCAATGTCTAAATCCATCCCAGCCCACCAATAGTTAAGCCTAACGCTTTCTTTGGTTTTAGAAATACCTTGATGACCTTGATGGGCTAACATAATGAACTCTTCACGGAAACACCTAGGAGGAATTAATCTGGTACCACGAAACATCAATCCACCAGACATTGATAACTCACCCTTCACATTCCAATACTTCTCTGAAACAACAGAGGAGATAACTCTAACAGTTCCTCATCAGTTCTACACACTTCCCTCCATGTATCTTCTTTGATGCCAACACACTCAATGGAACACACCCATTCAAAGTCCTCTTCTTCTTCTTGGTCAATGCAAGCATCATCTTGAGTGACCAATCTGGACAAAGCATCAGCTGTATAATTACGTACTCCGGGTAAATATTCCACATTGAAATTGTACCCTTGTAGGTTTGCAACCCATCTTGAAATCCTGCTCAAAATGGCATCCGTTCCTTTCCTAATGAAAACATCAACCAAGGGTTTGTGATCAGTACGAACTACGAATTTGATACCCCACAAGAAATTCTTTAACTTCTTTATGGCCCAATGCATGGCTCACTCCTCCTTTTCTATCACTGAGTAACGAGATTCAGCTCCTCTAAGACTCCATGACAGGAAAAGAATGACATCAGTTTTACCTTCACTCTCTTGTTGTAGTACAGCACCCAAACCTTTCAAACTTCCATCAGTAACTAAAACTGATTTGGCTGCAGGATAAAAGCTCCTTAGCCTAGGTGTCTCTTTCAAATATTCTTTAATCTTGACAAATTCTGCCTCACATTCCTTGCTCCATATAAACTCTACCCCTTTGCAAAGAAGGGTATGCATGTGAACACACTTTTCAGCAAAGAATTTAACAAACTTTTTGTAATATTCAGCCATCCCCACCATTTTCATGAGGTCCTCTTTATTCTTAGGTGATGCTAAATTTGAAATTTAAATGCTAAATTACATTTTCTATAGATCTAACCAAATCACTCTTAGGTTCAATTCCCTTACCAGATATTGTGTGTCCCAGGTAATCAATAGAATATTTCCTAAACTTGCATTTATCAATCCTTACAGCAAGATTGTGTAAGCTAAACCTCTCCAAAACCTCCTTGAGTCTTAAATCATGCTTAACCTCATCTTTTCCATAAATCAAGACATCGTCTTGGTAAATTTTTACTCCTTTCTGACCTTTTAAAACCCTCTCAAGTGCCCTCTGAAAAACCGAATCTGCAGAAAGAAGCCCAAATGGTAAACGCTTAAATCGAAGCGTACCAAAAGGAGTAATGAAAGAAGTGTAATCCTTAGATCCCTCTTCCAACTTGATCTGATGGTAAGCCGATTCAAGATCGACCTTGGAAAACACTTCGGCTCCTTTAAGTAGCATGAGCTTGTCTGAAATTTTTGGGAGAGGATATTTGTCAACTACACCTTGTTTATTAAGTTCTCTGAGATCAATGCATAGACGGATACTCCCGTCCGATTTGCGGGCAGCTACAACCGGAGCCAACTATTGTGTTCCTTTTAAGTATGGGCGGAAAATCCGTTCCGCTCGCGGATTTTGCGGATTTTCGGTAAATTCGCAATCCGCGAGATTCACGAATTTCCCGCAAAATCCGCAAATCTGCGAGCAGCGGATTTTATGGCTTGCTCGCACTGTTCGCGTGAGTTCGCGGCTTCCCAGTTCAACTTCGCGCCCCGCGAATAAGCGCTAAATTGCAGAAATACGATCTTAGCAAAACTGAAACTACTTACCAGGTTCAAAAGTTCAAGCTCATCATTAGTAGCCATTTCCTGTAGTGCTTCCTGAGGGGCCCCTCCAGAGTTCAGTTGCCTACTTGCAACTATTATGTGACCCTGCTCTGACCCTCAGAATAGTTACACATATGCCACAAAGGTCCTGAATTACAGCTAAGGGAGACAAGCAGGAGCCAGGCTGGAAGTTCAAATCCAGTGACACATTAATCAGCCCCTAATTCATTCTTGTCAGTTGGGGCAGGGCAGGTGTTGTAACTAATTTTGCAACAATGAAAGCACTTAGCAAGTGCAAAAGATCACTAATCAGGAAGCACTAAGGAAGCAGGTGCCAGCTAAAAAAATATTCTGTGACACATTAATCAGCCCCAAATTAATTCAGGTCACTTGAGGCAGGGAAGGTGTGCTTTGCTTTGCCACAATAATGTACACTGGACAACCAGAGGGTGCTGTGATGAAACAGAGGGTGGCATGGGTGAGCCAGAGGGTGGCATGGGTGAACCAGAGAGTGGCAGTGGTGACAGAGGGTGGCAGAGATGAAGAAGAGTGTCCCAAACAGGCTGGACACGTAGAAACAACAAGTTTGCAAAACTTGCGACCCGACAGGTAAGATCGCGTTTGCGAAATTGTACAAAAACCCTCGCGACCTGGCAGAAACCCGCGCAAACACAAAAAAAAAAAATCTGCAAATTCGTGAGAATTTGCGGATTTTGCGGATTGCGAGTTCGCAAATCCGCAAAATTCGCGAACGCGAGATTCGCAAAATTCGCCCATGCTTAGTTCCTTCTACTTCCTCTATTATTCCTCCTAATTTGAGTTTCATCTCTTCCCTTAATGACAAAGGGACCCCACGAACTTTGCTGGCAACTGGAACAGCTCCAGATTTTAATTTGATCTTATGAGTGTAATCATTCAGGCAGCCTAATTTTTCTCTAAAAACCCTTGGAAAAGAATTCTTCAACCTCAAGGTGTAGTCATCACCAGAGGATTGTAAATCAACTTTATATATGTTGAAATTTTCTTTCAATAAAATAGGTGGGTCACAATTGGGATCCAACATCATCCCTAAATCTTTTTGATGCCACCAGCTCATTAAGCTATATCCTTTATAGGAAACATAAACCTTACCGTACCTACCTTTATACTCAATTAGACCATTAAAATAACCCATTAGTTTTATTGGCTCCCCACCATAAGAATAAGGGTTTATGTCTGCCTTAAACAATTTAATCTTGTCCTTTAAATGTTGTTTATAGAATTCTTTTGCTTCAATAGTAATCTTAGCGCCGGAATCAAAAAGAACACCAGTTCCACAATGTTCAACCATCACCTCATCTATGAGACCTTTCCTTTTATCATTAGACACTTGAGAGACAATCTGTCCACAGTCTATGTCAGAGTTAGACGCACTATCACTTTCATCATTCTTGCACACCATGTTATCTTTGGAATTAACTTGTTTAAATCTACAAGAGGAAGAATAGTGCCCGATTTATTTGCACTTATTACACTTTGCTTTAAGTGCAGGACATTTCCTATCATTGGCTAAATGACTGGAGCTCCCACACCTATTGCATTTAAAATGGAAATCCTGATCTTTAGATGCAAATGAAAACTTTCTCTCGGAACTGAAACTTTTAGATTTCTTTTCATTCTTATCTTTGACACCCACATTTTCTTTTCCGTGCACTTTTACGACATAAACATTTCAGTCTTACTCTCATTCTTAGTTATCACTTCTACACATTTAACTGAATGTTCAATTTGTTTCGCAATAACTAAGACTTCTTCAAGAGTAGGAACATCTTTCTGCCATATGTCATCTCTGACTTTTTGCACGTTGCACCCTAGCATAAATTGGTCTCTTATTCTTTCCTCTAATAGACCTCCAAATTTGCAAGACAACCCTAATTTTCGGAGGGCAGTGACGTAATTCTCCACTGATTCTCCTTCGTTTTGAGTACGTCTACCAAAATGGTAGCGCTCAAGAATAGTGCTAACCTAATTTAAGTATACAAATTTTGTATTCCTTCAAGGTGGAGTCATCTATCTCAGGTAAGTGGTCAAAGACTTCTTGGCCCTCTGAACCTAGGCAGTGGAGAAGTAAGGCAGGTCTTCTTTCAGTGCTTAAGTTAGCTTCGCACACTTTAGCATACCTCTCGAACACTTTCTTCCATTTTTGCCACCTTAAAGGTGGATCACCAGGATTCGATAGAAAGAAAGGTGGAGTAGCAGTGTTCTTTTTTTTTTTTTTTTAAATTTTTTATTTGCATCAAATGGGCACACAAGACAAATCGAACATAAAACATTTCGATTTACAAAAGATAAAAAGCAATTTTCAATAACTACAGTAAGCAATTATAAGACATTGCATAGGCCATAGCAAATAAAAAGGTCATACAAACATAAGTTTTTAAGAAGAAAATTATTAAGACATAAGTAAACCCCAAATTCTATCAATTTTTCATTTGGCCTGTAGACCCCTTGAATCAGCAATAGCAGTCTCCATATTATATGTTTCCTTAACTAGGCTCCACCATTCCAAAACTATTGGTGTTTTTTTTTAATCCAGGCTCTAGCAATAGTTAGTCTTGCACATGTAATTAGAATATTCAACAGATCTCTGAACGCACTATTACCCCTATTGATGCCCACCAACACATCAGTATATGAAAATGAAATAGGTTGCTCAAGTCTATCAGCAATCACCTTAATTATTCCTTCCCAATATTCACTAAGACGTGGGCAAGAAAAAAACATGTGGGTAATATCCGCGCCACTCAGGTCACATTTAGGGCATTTCGTGCGATCAGAATAATTATTATTCGTTGCCCATTTAAGGATCCTCTCAGGAGTATGGTATAATTGACAAACAGTTTTAAACATTTGCAGTTTTAGACTAGAAGATTGAACAGATAAATTTAAACTTTTAAGAGATGTAGTAATTAGATCAGTTGGTACAGTCAAAGCCAATTTTCTATTCCATTTCTCTGTTAAATTTATGACATCGCTAATCCTGAGGTCAGAAAAAAGCTTGTATCCTAAGCTAATCATGGATTTGTCTACATCTCTATAAATACAATCCCATAACTCGGAGTCTAATACCATAGTGAGTTCTAGTTTCTTCACCAAAAAGTCTTTAACCTGATAACATTTAAACCTTGCCAGTTCGGATAAATTATAACAGTGTTTCATTTTATCAAATGCCATAAAACCCTGATGATCATATAAATCTCCCAAAAATCTAATACCAGAATCTAAAAATAATAGACAGGTTGGAGCATGAAAAATTAAAGGAAAACCAGGATTGCCCCATAGAGGTGTTTTACAATGTAAAGAAGAAGTATTGCATTTAGCCATAATAGATCGCCAAATACTCACGGTATCACGTATAGTCTTGAATTTAACCCTTTTAAAGTAATTAGGGTCATTCAGCCTATAAAGAAACATATTAGCATCCGGTCCTAGTAGGAACCTATGAAAATACAAACATTTATCAATGACTGTCAAACTACGTAGCCGAATCAGAAACGCTGACCAATAATAGAATTTGAAGTCCGGGAGCGCCAGTCCCCCTTGACTAAAGGGGAGTTTAAGTGATGATACGGCGCGTCGGGCTTTTTTATATCCCCATACAAAGCTGCTAATGATACCTTCTAATCTAAGAAAAAAAGAATTGTTAACCCGTAAGGGAATCGCTCGAAACAAGTATAAAAACGTAGGCAAAATTTTCATTTTAATTAAATTTATTCGGCCAATCATGCTAATTGGCAATTTATGCAATTTCTTAAGTTGCATAGCGGTCTCTTTTAATAAAGGTTCATAGTTTAATGCTATAATAGTGTCAATATCAGAAGAGATTTTAACGCCCAGATAGGTTGCAGCGCAGCACGTTCCAGAGATAGGGGCAGCTGACTGATAATTCATAACAACTTGAGTTTTTGTAGTATTAAGTCTGTAGCCAGAAACAGAACCGTATATACCTGCTTCTATTATAATGCCTTTCATGGTTTTAAAGACGTCTGGGGAAAAAACTGCAATGTCGTCAGCGTATACAGTAATATCTAATTTATTTGAGCCATTAATAAAAGGACAAATTAAAGCTTGGCGTTGAAGTGCAATTAAAAAAGGTTCTATCCCTAAAGCAAAAAGCAGGGGTGATAAAGGGCACCCCTGTCTTGTCCCCCTTTTAATTGGAAACATAGTAGAGCATTTCCCCATATACGAGATCTTACCCATAGGGTTATCGTATATCGATTTGATCCATCGTAAAAGTTGACCATTGATGCCAAATGCCTGTAAAGTTGCCCACAAGAAACCCCACCCCACCCGGTCAAATGCTTTTTCTGCATCTAATAAGATCATACCGAGTGGGGCGGGTTTAGTCCGTGCAGCATCAAAGGCAGATATGGCCATGTTGATATGCGCTGTAGTGTCTCGCTTTGGAATAAAACCGTGTTATTGGGGAGAAACAAGCTGGGACATGAGTGGCGCTAACCTAGTAGCCAATATTTTGGCAAAGATTTTTGCATCACTATTGATAAGTGAAATTGGCCTGTATGATCCTCTCTCTTGGGGTACCTTACCTTTTTTTAAAAAGAAAATAATTTGTGTTAAATTCCAAGATCTGGGTGCTTGTTGCCCTTTACCTATAGCACAAATCACGTCAGTAAATAATGGTAACAGTTCCTCAATACAGTGTTTATAAAGTTTCAAAGGAATAAGATCTTCCCCCACAGCTTTGCCCATCGCTAAAGATTTGATGACATCCCTAATTTCTATTACTGTAATGTCGGCCGCTAACTGAGCAGATTGTTCCGGCTTTAAATTTTTGACTTTGTTTAGGTTTATATAATTATTAATGCTATCATCTGAGATAGCAGCTTCTGGTGTATATAAAACTTGATAGAAGGAAGCAAATTGTTGTAATATCGATTTTGAGTCACAAAATATTTGATTATTATCCCCTTTAATTTCTTTAACCATATTTTGAGATCGATCTTCAGCAACTTTGTAAGCCAGTAGTTTACCACTTTTATCACCATTTTCATACTGATCTAGTTGGTATTTTTTTAATTTGTTAATACTTTTACCCCTAAGAAGATCTTTTAATGCAGCTTTAAGCTCAATTAGTTTGAAATTTAGTTCATCTAAGTTTAAAGCGCCATTACAGATAGCGTCAGATATTTGAAGTTCAATATCACGGATTTCAGTAAGCCTTCCCTCATTTAAATTTCGAAGTTCTTTATTTTGTCGCCAAATGTATTGTTGAGTGAATCCACGTATACTTGCTTTGCAAGAATCCCATACTATCCAGGGTGAGCTGGATTGTATGTTTATATCAATAAACTCTTTTATATGCTCTTTAAGTTGAGTTACAAACACCATGTCAGAAAACAAATATCGAGGAAATGAGAAGAAACGAGGGGCAAACTCTTCAGTTGCTAGTACAAATGTTAAAGAAATCGGGTTATGGTCCGAGGTTACCCTTGGGTGTATAGCCATTGAACAATTACCAAGAATCAAGTCTGAAGCCCATATCATATCTATGCGTGAGCATACCTTATGCGCGGCAGAGTAAAATGTGTAGCCAGCTATTTCAGGATTTAAACATCTCCATACATCTTTTAAGAGATGTATAGCTGCTAAATCCAAAATTGCAGCTCTAGTTTTCCTCATTCTCTGAAAAGAGTTTTTCCTAGTAATGTCCAAGTTGTAGTTCATTATACAATTAAAATCACCCAACACAATATATTCCCCCTCCCAACCAAGTAATTCCATATTAATCTGATCAAAAATTATAGGCTCATCTTGATTTGATGCATAAACTCCGCAAATTGTATATTTACGGTTTTCTAGCTTTATCTGTGCTATCGCCCATCTGCCAGCATTATCAGTTAATGTCTTGATTATCTCACATTTTAATCCTTTATGTTTTAAGATCGCTACCCCCCGAATTGAGGCGTTGAAGTCAGTGCAAACTAAAGTATCATATCCTAGTTGTTTAAGCAAGTGTTTATCTTTATAAGCAATATGAGTTTCAGTAAGAACCACTATTTGAGGGTTATACATCCTAAGCTCCTCATATACAAGACGCCGCTTTATTTTATTATTTAAACCTGACAAATTATGTATATCGCTATCTATATGACCTCTATAATAAATCATAACAGCCTTGTAATTCCTCTTAGTTTTTTTATCATTGTTGTGTCCTTTGATGCTTTTTTACCCCAAACCATTTCTTCCCCTTGCCCACCCCACACTCTACTCCACCCTCCCCCCACCCCACAATTACCTGCAGGTCCCCCCCTAAATTCGGCTGCCGATATAATGGCAACCAGCTAGCGGATTTAGCCGCCTGTAGGGTCCGGGCATTCACAATAATCAAAAGAAAGACCGTGTTTAAAGACATCAGTGACTAATATACAATAGGAAAAGCATAGCATTAGTCAAAATCGACTTCATTTTTCCAGTCTCCACTTAGCAATAGCAGTTTCAACCTCGTTCTCTTCCAGAAAGAAATAAGAGCGACCATTTCTAAATACTTTCAGTTTTGCTGGTTCTTGCAAAAAAACTTGGTAACCCATCTCCTTAATTGGATCGATAAATTGTTTCAATTTCCAGCGACGTTCCAAAGAGAGTTTACTTAAGTCAGATCGAACAAAAAATTTAACTGAGTCACTAGTAACTGGATTATTTGGTCGAGGTTTTATTGATATGGCTTGTCGAAGCAGATAGTTACCTAGACAGATCAGAATTGGACGAGGAGATGTATCACTCTTATTCCTTTGAAATAAGGGAAGCCGGTGGGCGCGTTGGATCTGAGAGTCTCAATCCCAATCTGCTAAATCAGGAAAAGCCTTCTGAAACAATCGGACAATAAATGCCCTAGGGTCAGCTCCCTCGACTCCCTCCGCAATACCAAAAACGCGTAGGTTTTGTCTCCGTTGTCTATTTTCTAAATCTTCAAGTTTAGCTTGCATCTGAAGAAGTTGAGAAGAATGTTTATTTACAGCGATCTCTGACCGGTGTGATTTTTCCTCTGTTAGAACCACTCTCTGCTGTAATTCCTCCACCTCTTGGGATACAGCTCCCAGTTTACATGACAATTCTTGCAAAGAAGCCTGAGTTTTATTGCTGTCTTCCCTCATCTGTTGATAATGAATCTTGGCTTCTTGTTTCTGTTCATTAAGTAACTGTAATATTGTCTGAAATGAAGCGGACACCTCCCCTTGAAGGGTCCAATCGGGTGATAAAATAGGCAGTTGAGCCGGTCCTTCTGAATTGTTCTCTTTAGTTGATTCTATCGCTGGAGCCGATGCATTGCCCCCTTTTGATGCTCTTCCTGTGCTTGTTGTATCCTCTGCTGAGGTGTTATTGTTAGATGAGAGTGACATAGTATCGTGCAGAGTTGTTAGTGGAGAAGAGGAAAATTCCTCTAGTGCTTTGTGGTCAGAGCCAGAGGAAAATAGTTCCTGCCTTTCCGTTATGAGAGCCTCCGCTTCTGCAATCTGACCGTTAGTGGATATTACATTTGGTCGTTGGCTAGAACCCATTGGTCCGGGCACATTGATCACTGCCATAGAGGAACTAGCATCATTGTTTATCATACTTCCATCAGTGGGACTGTTACCTGATAATCTCAATGCCATTGATTTAACACCGCCTTTAGCTTGTACCCATTGTCTGATAGGACTGTTTTCTGCAATAGCTTTCATAGTGTTTGGTTTGGATTTGCTAATAGCCTTTTTGGTTTTATTCTTAGTTTTTCCTCTAAGTTTTTTGAAATTAGTAGTTTTATCTTTAATCAATCCTGAGGGCGTGTTATTCCCATGTTCATAAAGATCAAGATACTCCTCATCCGTTTCAATGCTTTCGGCATTGTCGCCACCTTCAGCCCCTAGCACTCCTATTTCAGCTGTGTTAGCAGTTAAGTCAGTAGGCAGGTTGTTAGGTAACACTTGAATAGTTGGTGCATTTTCCATACTGAAAGAGTCAGGCTGTGTAGGGGCTGTGCTGGTATCAATTATTAAACAATTATCTTGACTAATCAAAGCAGGAGAGCCAATATTAGCCTCAGCAGTGAAAACTGTAGCAATCCTGGAAATTGTAGCGATGTCCTGAATGTCCTGATTGTTTACATCAACATCGTTGCACATGGACTCAAGCAGCACTGGCTGAACACCCTCCTTTGATAACATTGTATCAGCTTTTACGCCTCCCACAAGTACCCCCGGCTTCTCTTGCCTACCAGAAACTTGTTTGCTCACCTCCAGCGTAGTAGTCAGTAGATTATTAGCAGGGCCCCCCAGAGAGGCTGGATTGCTGGAATTGGAAGTCGTTTGGAGTGACGCTGGCATTTGCTTACCCGTTCCTGCTGTAATCCGAGTGTTCCTTGCTGGGGGTTTCGGTGCCATCACTAAACACTCTATCTCTGTCGGCGTAGAGGAGAACTGCCGATAGATCCGCAGACCAAGCCAGCTAATCGCCGACCAGCCCCTCGTGGTCTCAGGGGTCAGACGCGGTAATCGAGCGGAGCGCAGCAAGCTCCGTACTCGGCTCTTAATCAGCCGTAATCTTAACATTCAGCAGTGTTCCGCCGTTTCCACGATCTCCAAAATGCTCTTATGTCTCAGCCCCAGCACAATTTCCAGAAGTGCTTTTATGTCACGGCCGCCATCACTTGCGCCCGCTCCGATGTAAGATAAAGCTCTGGAGGTCAGACGCGGAAAACAGCTCACCGTCAGCCGTGGCTTCGCCTTCAGCGTTTCAGGTAGGCAGCATGCAGCACTCTCGGCACCCGTGTGTAGTCCTTGTATCCTTGCAGTCACACGAACTTGCGGTAAGGTTTACAGTAAAGCCTGTCGCACAACCTAGCATAAGCACGGCTTAAACAACAGAGTCATTAGCCCGGACCCGAGCAGCGTTCCTCCGCTTGGCGGTGTCAATCCGCCATCTTGGACCTTCCCAGAGATATGCAGGAGTAGCAGTGTTCTGCATATTAAATAAGTGAGGAATAAGTAAAATTTTAAATGAAACTAATTAAAAGTCAAGTAAGTGGAATGTAAAAAAAATGATAAATTGTGAAAGTTTGTTGAACGTTTTTAATAGCTTCTCCTTAAATTCCTAAAAGGAACAAAGAAGTTAAAACAAACAAAAATTTCATTTGCAGAATTTAACAATCTCTCCCCCAAAAAGTACTCTAAACGACAGAATTGTGTTATAAATTACCTCTGTACAAAGAATATGTCAATGTAAAGATGATAAAAAAGTATGTTGTATGCCAATGTACAGGTGTTGTTGTTTTCACATACAATGCCTCACTAAAGGAAGAACAGTGTCATTAATAAAAAAAAAAAAACTTTAACATATGGCTTAATCACCCTGTAGTTCTTGAAAGTAAAATCCACGTTGTGAAATGTTCATCCAATGTCACCTTAATGGAAGAAATATGTTAATAATGAAGACCTTCAAAATATGTCTGAATCCCAATAAAGATTGTATATGTATAAATAAAATCCACTAGATGGCGTTGCTGTATAAAATTCCGTTCTATGAGTAAAAGCTTACAGTACCTTTGTTTTGTTTTAAAATAAAAAGATGTGATTTGCAAAAACCATACAATATCAAATAATTTTGGACATAATTATGGATAATCGCTGCATCGTCAGGCTGGAGTCCAATGAAACACAAAAATTCAGAGAGTCCGATAAATTGTGAAGAATCCAAAATGGCTGTCACGTATGACGTTGGGACGTAGATACGTCATAAAAACTACGGGAACCCTTCTCTTTCCAAATTGCTAACAGTAGTTACAAAGAAAGCGCAAAATTCCAGGGAAAATTCCAGTTAGATCAGGACGAACATTCTCTGCGTCACACAGAGTCCGAGGGACACAATTGAGAGATACCAGACATCTGCGTTATTCGGCTGTATACACGGTGAGTTTTTGAAAGATGACCAGCCTTTGAATAATAACAAATGGTCTTGCAAACCTTAACGTACATTGTGGGTGACGTTTTAAAAAACAATTAAAGTCTTTGGCTGACAGGCTGTCTAGAACAGTTTCTGGAGCTTAAATAGGCAGTCAAAAAATGCAAAAAACTTAGAATATAGCAAGAAACACAAACAGTCAGAATAAATTAATGGCTTTAAGTTAAGTTTGAATGTTTTCTTGGGGAAAACCCAACTGTGACATTTCCTACATAATCTTGAATCCAAAAGTCCAAAGGTTTTTTTTTTTTTTTTAAGCATTAGAATTATTAACCACTCATGTATGATGATAAAACTGTACCAAGTTTTCCTGTAAGTTATGTGGCTCACTAGAAGTCACATTAGAGTTAAACCTCATAAATCCTTACTTTGTGTGCACAAAATTAATATTTACCAAATTTTATAGTAAGGCAAATAGGCTCCCAGCAAAGTTTCCAGGATCACATGAAGCCCACATCGATTTTCTCCCAACCCTATAATAAATTGAATTAGGTCCAAGGGCGAGAAATGTGGCGAAAGCTTTAGTTTTTAACTTTATTTTAATAAATAAGGAAGTAGTGACTCTAGGTAAAAATATGAAAGCACTTACAACAAAGACCAGTAAGATATGATGTACCAGATGTTGAGATCTTGCCTTAATCTTGAAAATTCCCCAGAAAATAAAGTAAGGACTCCTTCCATCTGTAAAGGGACCTCCCACTCTCGTCGCCAGTGTAAAAGGTATCAAATTCAGGATGCTGGCACAGATTAGGTAGATATGAAGTAGATTTATTGTAGAGGAAATACGATCCCTTCCATCAGGTTCAATCAGTCAGATGCAACTGACCATTCTCCACATCACAGTATTCCATCACCATGGAGCTACTTCAAGAAATAACAAGCTCTCCAGTAACTTATTCTTAAAGAAGAACTACTACTATGTACAAAATAAATATATAAATAATATGCACATTACTAAAAAAAAGCATGTGCAATGCAATAGGTCCCGCATGTAAGCGAGTTTGAGCTGTTGGCATTGACAAGGACAATGCCTTTTATTCATGGTTTGGTTTACAAAACATAAATAAAAGGCTTTGAAATTTTTGATGGAGCAGATTTAATCTGCAGTCAGGCATTGTTTATTTTTGTGCTTCAGACAGACTGCATTTAAATTGCCACGAACATTTTGGTGCAAGTTAAAAACATGGCACATGAAAAATATGAAAGTGAGGCCTATTCAGTCTGAAATGCTTTTGCTGAATTAACATGTGTTTTTTTTCAGTGTAGAGAAAAGTGGCCTTTTTAGCTATGAAGATTAATAGAATGTGTTTCTCTCTTCCCAGCTCATCCCTTTCAATCTAAATTCACTATTTCTGTCTTAAAAGACTTTGACTTGTTGCATATTTTGATAAACATTTTCAGTTAAAAACACCTATTTTTATAATGTGTGTGAATTAACAAATGCACCACTACACATGGGACTAAATGCTTTTTTGCATGAAAAGCGATCTAAAACACTAAAGGATGTTGCTGTGTGTGCTGTATTTTGTGTGTGTGCTTTTAAAATGTACACTAAAGCATGAAAATGCCATGTTGCACATTGCACATCTTTGCATGTTGTCATAAATAATAGAAAAGCTGCTTTACACTAATAGCTTGGCTAGGTAAACATTTATAAAGGGTAATAGGCCCACATGCATCATTCATTTTTGGAGTCGCAAACGGTGCGATTCCTTAAAATCGGCCGTTTGCGATTCCAAAAATGCTTTTTGGAATGCATGAAGCATTTTTTGAAATCGCAACATTTTTGCGATTTCCAAAAATGCGATTGCTTTTAGGAAATCGCAAATTTGCGATTTCCTAAAAGCAATGCATGATTAATTTTGAAATTGCGAATTCGCAATTAGAGGGACAAATTTACCGAGTAGTTGAACTACTCGGTAAATTTGCAAAAAGTGTAATTAACACTTTTAACGCATTTTAAAAGCATTCATGTTACGGACACACATGTCCTTAGGACATGTGTGTGTGCAACATGATGCGAAAAATACATTTCAGGGGTGCATGGGGGGGTCCTTTGGACCCCCCCTGCACCCATGAAATTTTCTAAGTGCCACTCGCAATTTGCATTGACTCCTATGGGCCTTTTGGCCCATAGGAATCAATGGGAATTGCGAAAATTAACTTAAGAATTCGGTATTTCTTTGGGATTCGGTAAAAATTGCGATTTTTACCGAATCACAAAGAAATACCGAAAAAAATGATGCATAGCATTTTGCACTTCTTAATTTGCGATTCCTTATTTTTTGCAAATTAAGAAATGCAAAATGACACAATGATGCATGTGGGCCTTAGTATGGAGTTGGGAAACATAATGGGCTGATTTACATGAAATTAATATTCTCTTGTGTTTGTTTTATTTTTGGGCCTACCAATAAATGGCTGCCTGTGAATCCAGCAAGGCTATGGCTTGCTTTGAAAGAGAAGAGAGCATGCGCAGACACCAGCTTGACTCAAACCACGAAGAAGTCAAGGACATCTTGAACTGTACATGCTTGTGATTGTGCCAATGTACCCGTTTGATAAAGTATCCGTCCTGCTGCGCTGTGACAGGAAGGAAGGAAAACTATAGCAACATTTTCCCTAGCAATTGTTGCAAACTTATAAAATGTATTTATTATGTATGCTTCTTTTGTTAAAACTGATATAGTCAGGTTTTTAGAATGAGTCAGGGTGGTGAGAACTCATGCTATTGTGGCTGACCAATCACGTATAGGTTTTCCTGAAGATGCAACATTTTTGCGTAGTCTGCCAAAAATTAGAGTATAAAAGCCTCTCTGGAGGGGCTTTGGTTTCTAGGCTCATTAGGGGGGTGTGTGAGCTCTTGAGAGAAGGAACAGATTAGACCAGACATTCTATGGGTTAGGTACGAGATATGTCCCGGGAGATTGCTGAAGGGCAGGGTTTGCGTCCGAGGAGAGTCAGGGGGAGGTTTCTTGCTTTCACGTCATATTTTGGCACTGCAGGCCACATTCCTTTGAGGTCTGGTGAAGGAGGGGCTGTCTCACTCCCTGCTTGCTCTTTAGACACAGACAGAGGCAGAAGAACAGCAACAGATAGAAAGGCTTTTTAGATTTAGATGCTAAACTTTAAGTTTATGCTTTGACTAATTAATTAGGTCTGAAAAGATTTATTTGACTTATGCATTTATTTCTCTTAATGGGAGATTTTTGCAAAGTATTTAAATATTGATTAGCTTTACAAGACTGTTTTCCTAGAAACTCTTAACGAATTTTGACTGATATTTTGCGCCACATTTTCTTTCCTACATGTAATGCTTATATGCAGACTGTAATATGTTCTGTATTAATGCTATTTTTCCTGTTTTCCAAATTCTGTAACCATGATTGATATTTTACTAATGAATAAAGGGTCAGAGAAAAACTTAACTTTTGACTAGAAAATAAAAAACTTTACATACTCAACAACTCTCTTTATTGGCTTAAAATAATAATTGCATTTATGACTGTTCATGATTATATAAAGTCTCCTGAAGGTAATACATGGTGTGAAGGGCCCAACACCTTTTGAGTGGTAAATTAGAGGTAGCATGAAGGTTTTGCATTGAGAAACTACCAGAAGAAATTACCACTCCATCATTTACATTGCCAATCGCTTAAACACGTGTAAATGCGGGATCTATTGCATTACAAATGCTTGTCCATAATTATGTGACAATTTGTGAAGGGACATGGTGAGTGTATGTTAGGTTTTCCTGACACCCAAAGCACTAGGCTGCTGCTGAGATGTGTGTGACCTCCAGCTGTTCCCTTAACCCCTTTGGTGCTCATGACGGAGTGGTTCCGTCATGAGCGCCGGTTGAGCTGTGCTAATGACGGAACCACTCCGTCATGGCCCCGCCCGCTCAATAGAACCTTCAGCACAGCGCGAAAATGTGCGCTGCGCTGACGAGGTTAAAGGACACTAGTCACACAAAGGGAACTCAATGTCCATTAAATGAGGCATTTGCATCACCGGTTGCTGGCTGCGTTTCCAAACAACGAAGCACACAGTAAGTTTGCACTGTCTCTGCTTTAGGGTCCAGTGTCACACTGCGGTGGACCAGATGGAAGGATTCTCTCAGATTATTCCAGATATAATAAATAAATAAATAAAGTATCTTATAAATAAATAAAATAAAATAAAATAAAATAAAGGGGTGGATGAGAGTATGGGTCAATGTTCAGTTGGATGGATGGGTGGGTTGTGTGTGTGAATGGATGTGCAGGAGGAAGGGGTGGATGGCTGGATGGATGGATGGGTGAATAGATCAGTGGGTGGATGGATGATGGATCAATGGATAGATGGATGGAGGAACGGACGGATTGAAGAATGAAAATGGAGATGGATAGGTGGATGGATGGACGGATGGACGGATGAATTGATATATGGAGATGGATGGGTGGATAAATGCTTGATTAGCACTGAGAAGATTCAGGCTTCATGTCCACCACAGCCAGAACTTTGAAAACCACAATTCTGTGCTCTGGAAACTCATACTGTTATATAGTACAAGGGATACCCAAAGGACAAATAAGTGAGGGACCTTGGGTGCATATATTATTTCAAGGAACAATGGTCCCTAACAGGCGCAGAATAATAAAAAATTCATATAGATCAAAATTGAAATCCATATAGTCTGTCCAGCCGGACAGGGTTTAATAACACGAATGTAGGAGTAATCAATCAATTCAGTACAATATCAAAGTGGGACACAGCCTGTGTCCTACTACTGTACAGAGACATTTGTGACATACATAGACAGGTGAGACAAGCATAGGCAGTCTGCATATATTCCAAGTTCAGCAGACAGATATTTACAGAGAATACACCGTTGTGATTTAGCAAATAATAAAATCAAATCATCCAGTGTAAGGTGTCGACGGCGTTTCGATCCCCTTAAAGTATAGCGGGATCATCATCAGGACATTAACCATTCATGCCTTTAAATTACTGAAACCACAGTCAAGCCCGAACATATATGTGAACCATACAAACAATAACACAATACAATAGTAACAATAATAAAGTTGGGAGGGAAAAAACGGGGTGGGTAATAGGGAGGAAAAGTACAAAAATCATGAGAAATACATTCACATGAAAATTAAAATAAAAATTAAAAGACATACATGACAAGTCTGCCAAGTTCAATAATCCTTGTATATGAGCATTACCATTAGAACACGCTTATTATCGTGGATTGCCGTGAGCCGTATCAGCCAAGTGAGCGTTAAGTAAGGGGCACGAAGAGTGAGGATTCCAAAGTGAATTAAAACGACTAATGGTAGAGATTCTGACGTGAGGGTAGAGTTAAGGAGCGAAGAAATGGTGGACCCGTGCATTTAACAGAGAGCATAATTAAAATGAGTTTGGCGAAATGGGCCCGCCGAGTGATTATGGCATGAACCCGGATTTGTGCGGTGAAAAGCCGGGTATAAGGCTTACCACAATGGTATGTGGTTCTCATCTATTAAGGAGTCCGCTTTTCGTTAATTTGTAACAGAGACCTAAAAGACCCAGAAATTACAACATAAGAGAACCATGCTGCTTCTGCAAGAAATAACAAGCAAGACACGAACGGGTAGGAAAAGCTTACCGCAATTGCAGGTCTGTTGGGAACGGGGATTCAATTGTAGCCCCTGTAAAGCAGAAGGGGAGAGTTGTTTGGGATCGAGCCGCTTGAATTAAAAGAAGGTTTCGAAACTGAGGGGTAGAGGGTGTTTTTTACCGGGGAATTGCCGCGATGGGGTTCTGCTGCCAAATAGCCAATGCTCAAGTGGACAGTGGAGCGTAGGAGATTACTACGTAAAAAAGATAAGACGGTCATGTGATCATTACCACGTGACCCGGGGGTCTGATGGAAGCTCTGGTTGGGGAAACTGCGGCGGCCATCTTAGAATGTGCAATTATATATACAGTGAAGGAGTGTGATCATTACCACGTGACCCGGGGGTCTGATGGAAGCAATGGTTGGGGAAACTGCGGCGGCCATCTTAGAATGTGCAATTATATACAGTGAAGGAGTGATTCAATAGAAGGTGCATGACGTGAATAGACAAGTGGTGAATAAATTGTGCACAAATTATGCGCAAGGAAGGAAAATAAAGCATAACATAGCAGTAATTTATATGTACATTTAACCCAATAGCAAGGCCAAGGAAGCCTTTTCAATTGGATACTTTACATGCTCCAAACCAGAAGTTCATTTCAAAGTAAAGTATATTTCAATACAATACAATACAAGGTCAAGGATTATAGGAGCGAAGTCCAGTCCTTCAGTCTGTTAAGTCCAGTGTGGATACTTTTAGTTCGAAGTATCCATTTCAGCTCCTCTTTATTCGGAAGTACACTCAAATCACCTCCTCTTGGTGGACTTTTCACCACATCAACAATTGTCCATTTCAAATCCATTTCAGTGTGTTTCTTCTCCACAAAGTGTTCAACTAATGGCCCGTTGGGTGTCTTGCATCGAATTCGACTTTTGTGTTGGCCAATTCGCAGGCGTGCCTTTTGAACAGTTTGTCCTATATATATCAGTTCACAAGGACAGAAGATTGCATAGATTGAATTGACACTGTTACAGTTGGTGAAGTGCTGTCTGTGAAAAAGAATTGAGCCATACATAAAATCTTTTCCTTCAATTGTACACTCACAGACACTGCAAGAGCCGCATTTGACATGTCCAGTTAGAGGTGGGAGCCCCCACAGCTCATTGATAGTACCCTTGGTGTTTTCAGATGGAATAGCGGCTCTCACTAGGTGTTCTTTTATGTTTTTAGCCTTTTTGAATGCAAAAAGTGGACGTTCTAGGTTCAGACAACCTGCGTTGAGTGTAGGCCAATGGGTAGTGATGCTTTTTTTGATGGCATTTGAGACTGGGGTGAAAGTGGTGACACAAACTAATCGATTCTGTGCTTTTTTCTCTTGAGGTTCCAGTAAGGTCTCTCTGGGACAGTACCAGGCCCGTTTCATTGAATGACGGATGAGTTTCCTAGGGTATCCTCTTGCTAGGAGCTTATTGTTAAGAGTACCTGCTTCTTTGAAATAATCTTTTTTATGAAAAGAGTTACTTCGGATATGGAGAAACTGTGAGTAGGGAAGAGAGTCTCTCAGTGCCCTGGGGTGATGGCTTTGGTAACTAAGCAAAGTGTTGCGTTCCGTCGGCTTGCGATAAAGACTAGTAACCAATTTTCCATCATTGTCAAGGATGTTAAGATCAAGAAAGGAAATTTGCTGTTGATTAGTGGACAAGGTGAATTGAAGACCATTACAGTTATTGTTCAACCAGTGTTGAAATTGTAAAAGGTGATCTTGGGAGTCACGCCAGATGAGAAAAATGTCATCTATATATCTCTTCCACAGGGCAATGCCACTGTGGAAAGGATTTATAGAGGACAGGATGCGTTGACACTCGAGGTGGTCCATATAAAGAATAGCCAGGTTTGGGGCGAAAATAGCTCCCATAGAAGTGCCCCTCACTTGACCATAATACTGATCATTGAACAAAAAGAAATTTTTAGTGAGACAAATCTCTAGCAATTGCAGGATGAACAATATGGGAACTGCATGAGGGCGGGGACGTGTGTCCAGAATTTTTTCTGAGACCATCCCTGGGGGATATTGGTGTAAAGAGACTCCACATCCAAGGTGCAAAGGATCTCGGATGTGGAGTCAAAAGGGTATTCCTCTAACATATTGATCATAGCCATGCTATCCTGTATATAGCATTCAGTGTGGGGTACAAACTCCTATAGGAAATGGTCAACTTAGTGTCCAAGGGGCTCAAGAACAGATACACACCGGGAGACAATGGGTCTACTGGGTGGGTTTTCGATGTTTTTATGGACCTCGGGTAAGGTTTAAATCACAGGGGTTCTTGGTGATTTATATTGAGGAATTGGAATTCCTTTTTGGTGAGGTATCCTGCATTCAGACCCTCAGTGGTTACTTTTGTTATCAGTACTTGTATTTCTTTAGTTGGATTTGTAGGCACTGTGCTCTGGAAACTCATACAGCACCACTATGCATTGCCATAAAAGTTGTCCTTAAGTATTTCACTCTGTAAATTCATTATTTCCTTTATGGAATGATTTAATGACTGTATTAATCCCCACGGTTTGTTCTTTAAGTTTCATTAAATCAAACAAAAAGGTGTTTTAGAACGGTCATACTCACATTCTCTAAAATTTGAGGCGCTCTCAAAAGTGTTCTAGTATTCATTTAACATGGGGATTTTCTGGGACAACCAGAGTTGGGATGCTATAGTGGGGCTGAGAATGTGGTGTCTTGTAGAAGAACATTAATGCTTCTTGACATTATGGATAGAGTATTGGTTAGGGAAGAGGAATGCCGCACATACATATAAAAATAATGACATATAAAACCTTTTAACACAGTGGGTTTGTTATATGTTTCTTCTGATAGTCTAACTCGGTCTCTCGTGTGTTCCAAGCCATTGTGTAATAGTGGCTTAAGTCTGAAGAAAGAGGAAGCAGACTTGACAAAGCTGGAGTGTGCATATGAGTTCAGCACCCCTAAGAGGGGGCGGTTACAGTCGGCAGAAAACCTAAAGTTGTTGGAATCATGGCTAATTTATTAAACACCAAACAAACTCACTGAAGACCATCCATTTTCTCTCCAAAGTAAATTCTCCCACTTTATTTATGTTCAGCGTGAGGACTTTTCATTGTTAACCTACTAGAATAACTCTCTGCTCATCTCTGTTACTTCTTGCAGCTTTCTGACCATGTCTTTCTTGCATTGTTTGCAGTCTGTCCCTGGTGTCTGTCAATGGACAAGGAACACTGGATCTGAATACTGGAGGCGATGGAACATGCTGGGTTCAGAGCACCATGAAATCGGACTTTGTTTTTGCTTGGTTTAAATTTAAAGGGACTATCGGTCTCTTTATATCAGCTGATGGTAGTCTAATTGAGTGCTACTTTTAAGAGTTTAGGAATACTGTCTTTCCAGGTCAATGTCACATACGTTTTGACATGAATCCAGATCTTTCCAAAGCAAAGCTTTCCTGACATTAATTGGGCACAGGTTCCACCAAGAGGTAGAAGACCTATTCACCCATGAAGATGGCAATGATACTTGTTTGAAGTACAGAAATTGACCTTTCTCTAATTTGTTGAAATATTGTTACACAATATAAAACAACTCAAAACTTTGCAATCCACCAAGAGACGCCAATCTCACTTTCATTTCTGGGGAAATTTATTTTAGCTCAATCACGATCATTTTTATTACAAGTGTCAAACCGATGTAAACTTAGTTGAACCCGTCATTTGCGCTCAAACTGGGCATCTGCGGTGTGACTTCTATTTTACTTTATAAATTGTTATTATGTTAGATGGAGGTGGGAAAGTGCCTGGCAAGATGGCCTCCTGATTGTAACTCCTGTAAGCTCCCGCCACAAAGCCAACAATCCTGCACAATCCCTGCCCATCCACTTCTGTAGAACACCAGTGCAGTGGCCTGGGGACATAGGCAGCGGAGGACATTCGCGCTGGCCCCACTGTGACTGCGTGGAGGCACCCCAATGCACATCAACTCAAAGCCGAGTAGGCAAGCCCTTTAGGGATGCAACTGGAAAGCATCAAACATAGGATCTACCGGAGAACGGACTAGGTGTTGAGTTGGAAACGGCCCTCCTCCCACTATGCTGTGGTAAGTGATCGGCTTTCCTCTGAGGTCGGATACTGCCACACGCCTATCACGGGTACTATGGGTGCCGTCTCATTCTCCCAGCAGCGTCGGTTGATGGTGTGTCTCCCAAGGCCGGCGACCACACTTCTCTATGAGCGCTGATCTACGGAGACCACAAACCTTAGCTGACTTGGGCAGGGCGCCGCCCAATGTACACAAAACCCTAACTCTGAGGAGTTGCCCAGATTCCTTCATTGATCGTTTGGGCACCCTCTGATACCTCCTGCCCATTGGATGCAGTGGGCCCTCCTTTACATGATATATTGACTTTGCACATGTTTGCTGAAATTGCTGGCACACAACACCAATCTGATCATCTAACGTACCAATCCCTGGGGAATAACATTACTATTGACAACCCGCCTGCATCGAGCACCTCTCTGGGACAGAGGAGGGTTTGACCCCGGTGCCCCAAGACTGGGCCCTAGTTTCTATAGCAGAGATCTGCGGTGAATCTTAGTGTGGCCTTATATTCAGTGGCACTCGCCTGCGCCCCTTGTTTGGTATAGGAGTAGTGTTAGGGATAGGCACAGCATGTGGCCACACTCCTTTGAGAAACTGCAGAGGCTTGTGTGGGGACCCTAGTGGTGAGACAAGGGGTCCTCTGGCACTGTGTGTGGGGGTGGAATGCCGGGCCCCCAGGCTGATTGAGCCTTGAGTAGGGGCTGTGAGACCCTGGTTGGCGTTTGGTAGAGTTCTGTGGATGTCCCAGTGTGGCAGTTGCTGGGAGACCAACCTTCTTGGTGTGATTTGTGCCCCCCACACAGCTGGTTGCTCATCCAATGCTGTTTAGGCCTTGACCTAAGCTGAGATAGCAAGTGTAGCCTTGCCTGCCCTGACACACCCCAGCATCACTTACAAGGAAAAGTCTTTACCAATCATTGACAATAATGGCAAAAAAGACAAGGGGGTGAAGCAGGCTCAGACCAATACATTTCATTAGTACACGTTGTTGAGGCCTGAGGCACTACACTCTGAATGTAACCAGGAACAACCTGCTGACTCGCCAGACCAGGGACCCATCACGGAAGACCTCCTAGCGGCAATACAGGGCATTGAGTCACCCTAAAAGGGAAGATGGATACAGTGGCTATCGAGATCAACCATATGGGCCTGGACCTTTGCAAGGTTGCAGATTGCACCGCAGCAGTGGAGGAGGATGTGGATGCTTCAAACCCGAGGTAAAATTGCTATGAGCTACAGTCGAAGAAATGAAATGGATATCGCGGAAGGGCACTCTAGATGCAATTATATTTGACTCGTGGGCTTACCGAAGCAGGCTGTTGGCCCTTCTACAGAGCTCTTCCAAGAAGAATGAATTACAAAAACCCTCAGGCCCCTTAGATTGTCTAACTTCTTCACCATTGTGCAGTGGGGCACAGGGAGCTGGTGTGGGTCCCACGCCTGAGGGCACCACCTCAAGCCAAGTTAGCTTGTTTGTTCAACCATAGAGACCCCGATGCTATCCTACAACATGTGCGCACTCGCAGCTGCCCCCCCCCCCAAGATATGAGGACAAACAATTTTTTATTAATCATGATTACACTCGCAAAGTCCAGCCTGTTGTTTCTTCCCAAACTGCGCACACAGTGCAATGGAAAGGCGCATTTCTACAAGTGGGGACTCTTGGATTGGCTGGACATTCTGTGCTGGGGGATTTGCAAGTGTTTCTGGGGGTCAGTGGACCCCTATGGGCCAGGTGCACTGCTCTGGCCACAACTAGAAGATGCCCCAGGGGTGCCTCAATTGCCTGAGAGTCCCTGCTGCAGATTGAATCCTTGTTTGCCCGGATGGCACCCTTTGATCAAAGGTTCCTCACTTTGTGGATGGAGCCGCCTTTTCCCAGAAACGACTGGTGCCTGATACTTTCAGCAACAGCAGAGACTCTGGCTAGTGCCGGCTGGGGCCTGGGTGATCCCACACGTGCCCTGACAGACACAAGTATGTATTGTTTGCTTTAGACTCACTGCGACTGTGACCAGACGTTTATCTGCCCTAGTGCAGTGGAGCAATGACGCCTGCACCCACTGAACTGTGGTGGTCTGAGGTAACGTGGCAGGAGCTATGGCCTGCACATGTACTGTGTTGGAATGCAGGTCACTTACGCGTGCTTCCTGGCATGCGGGCGCTGGCGCTGGAGACAACGATTCCCCACACTCTCTTTTGCTGGTCGGAAGTCCAGCCCCGAGCGGGCGCTTCCTTTTATTTAACCCCCACAGGCCACGCCTGGCCTGCGGATGACGTGTGACGGTCCTGTGACAACAGGACCGCTAACCATTATATCCCTTTCAAACTCAGTCTTTTGAAAACAAACAGTTCAAACAATCTGTATGGTGGGCACTTGAGTAAAGGGTACCAGTGCACCAGGCGGTGGTGTTGTCCTTGTGGCATCAGCAAACAAAGTCTTGCAGGCGCTGGCTTGGACGAGGATTGGGTCACAGGTTATACCCCTGGGAACAGCTTTGTGCTGTTGTGGTTTGACCCGAGTGGAGGCAGGCCGGGGATGACGAGGTGGTAGTCTCCATGTGTTCCCCTGCCTCCCTTGCTCCTTGGTCCTTCGTTAGAGTCTTCTTGTGCTAAGCTGGCCAGGCCACTTGATTGACTCACCAGGGAACCCGTCGGATGCTCAGCTGGGATTTCCTTGAACCATGAGATGTTGCGCAACCCTTCTTCATTCCCTCTCTGTGCCGTTATCATGGTGCCATTGTTTGCAGTGACTGTCCAGGCCCCTGGTTCGTTGTTTGTTCTGAATTTTCCCCCCGTCAGCGGTCTTCGAGGAGGTCCGTGGTCCCTGCTCGGAGGGTCCTTGGTGCAGCATGGCGGTGGAGGCTCACTTGCAGATTTCGGCGAGTTCTTCGGTCTTGCGTTTCCTCAACCTCCAGAGTCGGAGACATCCATCCTGGACTTGTGGGGAGTAAGTCCCTCCTTGGACCGTAGAGCATAAATGACATGGGGCTCCTTTGCGTGGTGCATTGGGGTATTCTCTTAGGAACTCATGGAGCCTCTTCTCTGTGTCGGCCTGTTCGGCCAGCACAATGCGGAACATCTTGTTTAATGTGTGCATAAAACATTCAACGTCACCATTGGCTTGTGGCCATTGAAGCATGACTCGCTGGTTATGTATTCCCCTCTGCCTTAGGAATGTGGCACACTTTGTTCCGTGGAACGGTGGCCCATTGTCGCTGCGGATCTCCTGTGGAAACCCGAACATGGAAAATACCTTCTCCAGGACAGGGCTTACGTGGTTGAAAGCGGTGGACATGACAGGCTCCACTATGGGGTATTTAGAGAAAGCGTCTATAAACACTAACGTGTGTTCTCCTCCCAGGAAGGTCCCGAAATCTATGTTCCCCTTGGACCACTTGGCGGTGCATGCTTCTTCCGTAATCAATGGAATTGGTCTTTCCGGGTGCTGGTTAGTTGGCACAGTGGACAATGCTGGACAAAATCCTCAACCATTTCCTCCAGTTCGGGGAACCAGACCTTTTCTCTCATCCGTACCTTCATCTTCGTTACTCCCTGATGTCCACCATGAGCTAACTGGGTTGCGTGATATCTTAGTGCTTGAGGTATTACTAGCCTCGATCCTCTCAGCAGGATTCTGTCTTCTGTGGCGCTGACTTAGTTTCGTATCCGCCATATCTTTGCCAGGTGTTCTCGCTCTTCCGAGCTCCAGGAGTTGGCTTGGTGGACGTAATTCGTCCATGACCCTTCTTGAACAGCTTGTAGCGTCCTGGCATACACTGCGTCAGTGGAGGCAGCTTCCTTAGTGTCATCCAGGGTCATTGTTTGGAGGCAGGCAGCAGTTGACACTAGGTGTATGTATTGTTCTGCAGCTTCTGTGTCTTTCTTTCTCTTATGTGGGATGGGGTGCCTTGACAAGAAATCAGCTGGGTTTTTGGCGCCCGGACGGTATATCACCTCCATGTCATATGGCTATAGCTGAACTGCCCATCCATCAATTCAGGAAGGTGGGTGAG
Source organism: Lissotriton vulgaris (assembly GCF_964263255.1). Classification (NCBI taxonomy): domain Eukaryota; kingdom Metazoa; phylum Chordata; class Amphibia; order Caudata; family Salamandridae; genus Lissotriton; species Lissotriton vulgaris. The sequence continues at coordinate 94,111,840 of NC_141695.1, forward strand.
GAGCAGTTCCTTTGAAGAGATGAACGAGAGGCTGGTAATCGATGACCATGGTGAATTGCTGCTCCGTCAGGTATATATGGAAGTGGCTACAGGCCCATTTTATGGCTAACGCTTCTCATTCAATTTGAGCGTATTTTGTTTTGGTGGGCGTGAGTGACCTGCTGGTGAATGCCAGGGCTGCCCATTGGCCGGGTTCGTGTTCTTGGGCCAGCACAGCTCCTAGTCTTACTGGGCTTGCGTCGATGAGCACCTCCATTCTTTTCGCTGGATCGAAGAAGGCTAGCGTGGCTTTTTCCAGGAGTGCATCTTTTATGCTTTGAAACGCTTCCTATTCTTTCTGCCCCATTGCCACTTGGTATCTGCCCTGGTAAGGGCTCTGAGCGGTTTTGCCAGGGTGGCTAGTCCTGGGATGAATCTCCCACAGTATGTGGCCATTTTTCAGGAAGCTTCGCACTTCCCTTGGCGTCGTCGGGGCAGGTGCGTTCTTGATGGCGTGTGATTTCCTCGGGTCTATTTGGATGCCTTCCTGATTGAACACATATCCGAAGAACTCGAGTGATGGTTAGAACTGACACTTGTCTATGTGCAGTATTGCTCCATGTTCGCTGAGGTGCTTTAGCGTATTGCGGAGATGTTTATGGTGATCAGTGGCAGGCAAGATGGCGGCTGCTCACTAGGGGCTGTAGCAGCGCTGCAGTGAGGACCCTGTAAACTGAAGCTCTGAAGGGTCAGTCATGGTGCGGGACCCGTCGCATTAGCTGCCGCTTGTCTGAATTTTTAACGAGCCTGCCAGCTGCGGAGCTGCGAAGCTAATTTTTTTCAGAACCTGCCAGAGCCTTACCGGGTTGGGGTTAACGATGATGATGGTTCAATGAACGGTCCGTGACCCACAGCCTAGGTCACTGCTTAGAGCGTACGCTAAAGAAGACGCCTGCTGAGAGAGCGAAATTGATGCAGTCTATGCTTGCCTGCCGTGGGTCTGCTAGACATATTCTGCGGGACCTGTCAAACATCCTCTCCATTGTGCTGCTGAGGTGGAAGCGGCTCGATACAGCTGGGAGGCAGAGTAAGGGTAAGAGCTGTAAGCGCTCTCAGCTGAGGAACGCCATTGCCGCTGCAGACGCCAAGAGCTATTCTAATCAGAAGCCGGCTGAGAGAGCCGGCGTTTGGCAGATATCGGAGAGAAACTTCACCTCTCACATAGCTATGGCCCCCAAAGTAAATCCCGCCGAAAAAACCCCGGGTGTCAGGAAGAAACTGAAAGCACTAAGGGAGGAAGAATTGGTCGAGTCTGGAAAGGCGCATACACCCCATGCTGACCAGCGATGCAAGAGGAAGCAGCCACCTTCCACCACCTCTTTTTTCATTTAGACGGAGCCAAAATCTAAAAGATTTACTGGTACACACCAGACCCAGGGATCTGGGGGGAGTAAAGGAGACCAACACACTACCAGGTCTACCAAAACTGACTGGCCACACGAGGTGTGGGTCATGTAGTGTTTGCCATCTCACACGTAATTCCAAAACCATAGATCTAGGCCTCCGCACCCCCTGGGAACAACAAACTCATACCTACTGTAATTCCCAGGCGGTAATATACTTGATCACATGCCCTTGTCATTTAATGTATGTAGGGATGACAAGTAGGAAGGTACGTGTGAGAATCACTGAACATCGCAGTACCATCAGGTGCGGGAAGACCAATACCCGTCTTACAGCCCACTTCCAGGAAAAAGGACATGGTATAGATGACCTGGAGTGGACTGTTATAGAAAAAATTCAATTGGGGAGATACCAAGCAGACGATCAGAATCTACTGCTCCGGAGGGAGCAAAGATGGGTATATCGATTAAAAAGTCACTTGGTAGGAATGAATGATGATATCCCCTGGCAAGCGCTGAGTAGACAATAGCTCCGAATACAGTGATAAAGCTACGGATGCCCCAACATACGAATCAGCCAGTTCCAGCAACAGGGTTGGCTTTAGAACTAGAGGGGCCTAGATACCCTAGAAAAACCCACATAGGTCTCCCTGAATATGTTGAAGCACTCATTATAACTGACTTTAGCTTCTACCCTGAGACCAATGTTGAGCCATGAAAGATGAAGAGGGTGTCTGATCTGACCAAAGGGTTTTATTACCGTGTGTATTTTCCCTTGTTAGAACCTCTATATAGGTTTACCCAGGCTTATGAGAGCGGAGGCATGGGACACCACCAAGGGGTAATTTTGGATCCCTTTTGATCATTTCCCTATGTTACTCTCTTTCTTTCTTACTTATGGAGGAATATGGTATATTAAGTGTTCCTAACTATTTGTGCACACAACAACTATAACCTCTTCCTTGGGGTACTCATTCGGTCAATTTTCTGACTCCATCTGATTTTTATACAAGTATTTTGTATTTTCTCTAACATTTCTTCCTCCATTATTTGGGTAATATCAGTGAACAACATCATATAATTTTAGAATAATCACGCCATATCATCAAGGGTAACACCAGGGAATTCTTTCATAATATTACGCTATTTTAGTAATAAGGTCTTTTTGGTCTCACAGCAGCCTTGAACCCTGGGACCAGTGTACTATGGGCGCGTTTAAACCACACTTCCCAGGATCCTTGGGTCACACGCGGGAGACGCGATGACGTCCTTAGACGTGGTCACGTGGGACGCGAGTGCATCTCAGAACAACAAGAAGGCGGGTGCACCACCGCGTATTCCATCTACGCGGTGCCACGGGTTGTACTAGACTCGGCGAGGACAAGCCTTCAGAACGGTATCGTGGGGGCCTCACTATTACGAAGGGGGTAATCACTTCTGGCATAAGCCGCTGTTCATTCGCTGATGAGGGCAATCTTGAGCGCACGATTAAGAAGAGGTGAACGCTTCCTGCATAAGGGGTTTTCACGGTTTGACAAGGGCAATTTGAGCGCTAGATTGCGAGGGGGGATCGCTCCTGGCATAGGCGATTTCTCCACTCGTTAAACGAGGACAACTAGAGTGGATTAGAACACAAGAGTGTTTGGATATATACGAGGGATATATACTTTTCACCTCATTGTTCCCTCTATATATTTACTTGCAGATTGTGTTCTCTGGCGTCCTGTACACCGGACACCAGTGCGAGTGTTTGTAATACATAAACCCGGTAAGTGAAACGACTGTGTGTCACACCTACAGTGGGGGAATTACAACAGTTTTGGATACTGTTGGTTTGAATTGGTTTTTGGACTGTGTATAGTGTTACTAAGTACTTGGGACTGTTGTCTGCACCAAGACAGATAAATGGTCTAATACAAGGTATGCATGTCTTATATTTTTAGACTACATAGGGACTCTTAAGGTTGTTAATAAAGTAGCCTATGCACGACAATGCATCTGGGGCTTTCTAAAACTTATCAGACACACCACTTAGTGGCCCAAAATTAAATTAAGTAGAATATTGAAAGTTGGAATGGGTGGATATACATAAGGGTCCTTATCCGCCCCCTCTGTTCTTCTTTCTTTGCCACAGTGATTGTTTTCCCGCACTTAAGGGGACACTCTCCATAGATTACACAGGATTGGTAAGGATTGCTTGGACCTACCTCCCTGTAGGGGTAATAACTTTCCCCCAGATTTCGGGGGTACCCCGAGAGAAACCGAATGCGACGGTCCTGACGAAGACCGGAGTGACCATACAGGCGCATCAAGAGCGGTCGAAACATGTTGACTCTGGCAGTGGTAGGAGGGAAGCCTTGAGGTTCCTTATTATCTCCCGAAGGCATTTTCCCATCCTCTGTTCTTTCATCTTTTTAATCCTGGTAGAGGTGCCAAGTAACGTTTAATAAAGTTGATTTTCTAGTTGACACCTTTAATCAGTTTTAAATCACTCCTCATACTGCACTATTTCTTCGTCGCACTTTTAGGTTTGGAAACACATGATGTTTGCACTATTTTCACCACAGTGGATGAGTTAAGTGTTTTGTCTGTTTAGTTTGTTTGACTATATGTTGTGTTAAGTGGAATTTATTATTTTTTCCCCCTCCCTGATGCTCCGTCCTGTGTGGGGTACACCAGGGCGTATTGTAAGCAGGCCCAATGATGAAGCATGTCACATACCTTGGTATGTGAGTGAGGGCAGTTTTTCCAAATAGAGTGATTTGCTCTATTGGGGCTGGCTCTATCTTTTACCACATTAGTACATATGGTATTATTATTTACTCTTCCCACCCCTTTTGTGTGTACACTATTGATCTCTGGGAGTTCGGGGTGGCAGAGTATAAATTGTCTTTAACCCTCGCCCCTTCTTTGTGATTAGAAGCAGCCACAGACACAGCAGCCGGCGGGAGTACGGACACGGTTAGCGACAACGTCAATCGCAGAACTTTTCGCTAAAGCCGGTAAGGAGAAGGTAGCTCAAGAGGATGTGAAGGGGGTTAAAGAGGCTTGGAAAGAATGAATAGCTCATAGCACCTGAAACAAATGTTGTTAATGGGGCTGTGATAGTGTACCCCCAGCATTGTCTAGCGCCAAACAAGGGTAATACCCCCACCAAGGACCCTCTAGAAATTGAAAATAAGTCAAAGGAGGGAGAAATACAAATAGTGGTTGACTGCATAAATATGAATATGGCTAACAACATGGGCTCAAGTATAAATGAGGCACATCAGGCGGATATTGAGCTATTCCAGAGTAATACGTTAAGTTCAGTCCCCTCAGAATTGGAAATATGTTTGGGTGCCACAAATGAGTCAGTAAACCAGTCAACTTCTGCTGCAGATGTTTCGATTGGTGGAGCCCAGAATGGGGGCGTGAAGGAGAGTGCCCCAAGTGAGGCTTTTTACTCTGAGTCTGATGGCCAAGAATGGTCTGAGGATGAAGAAGTTGGCTCCTATGATTTAGACTCTGAAAGCGACCCAGAATTAGAGCAACCAGCAACAGCCTTAAAGATTTCAGGTGTTACTAATAAGGGGGTGACATCCTCTGTTCAACACGAGTCAAGCTGGGATCAGCCCATGGATAATTCTCTACAGGATAGTGTTGCGTGCTTATCTAGGTTCCTGATCGATACTGTGACGTTATGCCCCTATTCGGCTATAAATCCATTTATTCCCTATATTGGCATAACCGTTCAAGTGCGATTTTCTGAAAAGTCATCTCTGGCCTCACACGAACAGAGCCACATTCCAGCATGACTCTCTGCTACTTCCTTTGCGACCAATTAGTGCAATGACAGAGCAGCAGTCACTATCTGATATTCCTAGATAACACTCCGAGTTCTTCAACAAGATAAAAACTTAGCAAACCTGGAAATCCCCGCTTGCTATGTTTTGATTAGTAATGGAACTCTAATGAGCAACTGATAACTGTCACTTCCTAGTGACATCTTTAATTGACGTCTTATGTCCAGCAAACTTGCGTCAAACCCGGCACCTGTCAGGTATAAATATTACCAACGTTGCCTTAAGCAATGTGAGTTAGTTGCCTGTTGCTGATGCCAGCTGCCTGCATGACCCTGTGTTGGTAAAAACTAGCACTCTGTCGCTGCAGCCTGCTATCCTGTGGTGGTGAAGCTGCTGATTACCATTATCGCCGCTACAGCGCGAACTATGGTGCAGTACGCTTAAGGAGCTGAACAGCCGTCCTCTGCGAAGACATCCAGCAGATTCCAGCTGCCCGCGGACGCTGTCACCCCTCCTTCCTCGACGCGCTGAAGAGAAGCCGCTGCCTTTCTCGTGCAGAGAAATCCAGTCCCGGCGCTTCCGGTCTACCCTCGCAGGTGACTGGGATATCGAGAGAGACCCCTGAAGGAGATACCATTCAGAGGTATGGTGTTGACTAAACCCTTAGACGAGAATTCTTGAAACAAACCTTGGCAAAACCAACTTAACTTAAAGCTACTTACTTACTCCCCTTCTCACGTGTAGGCTTAGGTCAGGCACACTGGGGTAGGCTTAGTTAGAAGCACCAGTTGAGTATGTTAGCCTAATGTATATATGACTGTATATATGTTTTATTACTTTTAAACCATTGTATGGCTAAGAAACCATATCAATGCTTTTACAGTTCTATTTCGCAATACTTATCTTACTGTACGTACTTTTTATAATAACAATTATTGCAATTGTGGCAATACATTTCTCTTGTTCGAGAAGAAAGACTGTTCAATAAATGTTAACCCTTTATTGACTAACGCCCGTCTCTCTATTCTCTACATCTTGTGAAAGTAAACTGCACTAGACTGACTGAGTGAAATACATGTCTATTGTTTCACACGACCCTAGAGATTGACTCTTGATCTGAGGAGCAAAGTTGTCATGTTGCACGGTTGTTGGAAAACTGAATCCCTTCTTGTCTGTGCCAAGGAAGCTGATCACTTCCTATGCAGAGAAGAAAGTTTCCAGTGACCTCTGAGCTAGTTGGTAACACAACCCAATTAAGTTTAGCATAGTCAGTGGAGGCCTGGAATATAAGCAGTTCCACGTCGATACTACTGTTTATGTTATTCCAATGCGCAGGGCCTAGTGGGAAACTAGGAACTACACTACATGGCGCCCAACGTTTGGTAAGGCGATAAACTAACGCAAGACTTATAGAGTAACTCAGTCGTGCATATTTCACAGACCCCTTTCTCCCGTAAATACTCCAATAGACGTCTGGAGTGGGTGAAAGGTTAAAATCCGCCCGACCTTAGTAGGAAGAGATTCCTATGTAAAGCTCTGGTTTATTCAACGTTGAAGGATACAGTGTTCCAAAATATTGTGCACCTAATCTTTGTCTCCTTGGAGACCTACTCTGCAAAGCCTGCATTTCTAAAAAATGACAGACAGTGAAGAAGAAAGGGAAGCAGTTAGACTGGCAGCCCAACTAATAGAGGAAGACTCGAGTCTCCTACAGATTGACCCGGATGCTATCGACATCCCGGTTCACTTAAGAAGATCTATAACTTTAAAACTTATAGAGAACGGACTGACACCACAAGGTGGTACAGTAATTTTCGTGATAGAGGCTCACAAGTATCGGCAGACAGAGGTATTCTATTCATGGATAAACTTTCCAGCGGTAAACGCTAGAACAAAAGAGTTTCACTATTACAAAATAGAGAAACCTCCGGAAGAGTACGCTCCTTTCGAGGAGATTGAAATTCCACTTAAATTTCAAGAGCACCTGCTCTGGTTTAATGGCGCCCTAAAACACAATGATCACATAACCAGGCTCGGTCCACTAGGTAGACCAGGAGCCACATGGCCGGTTTTAGCCAGCTACACACCACATCCTGACATTGCAAAAATGTCTAAGGAAGAGCTGTTAGCACAGCTAAACACATTAATAAAAATACATAGGCAATTAGTCCAATATGTAATGCGGACTGCAACAGTCCAGCCAGCTGTTAATTCACACCAGCTGACCCCTCACCAGGGGAACACAAATAAAATTACACCACAGAACATACAGTCATGTCTTGGTAAAACACCCGCAAAACGGGAACAAATTCCTTTCTGGTTAGCCCAGAAAATCACTCAAATAGAGGCAGTATTTCCTGATACTACCCCTATTGAGAAACACAGAATCTTGACCATCTGCCTTCCTATGGGAATCGCACCACACGTGGAGGACTGCGACACTTGGGGTACAGTCTTTGCTTCCATTTACACAAAAACACACGGTGTTCCGTCTATGGCGGTAATACCAGAAGTGCTAAAACAGATTCAAAATGAATTCGGTCCAGAGCCCGCTTTAAATCTAGGTATGAAATTACTGAAAGACTTCAAGCAGGTCACGGCTATGTTATTAGCCAACATAAAGGGAGAAGCAGCATCTGTGGCGATCCGCCAGAAGTTGAGGGAAACAGATATAAAAGATCCTGTTGAGCTTGCAAAAATCATAGAAAAGTGCTATGAAGAATTAGGTAGAGACAGCTTGGGTGGGAAACCAGTTAAGCCCCAACTGCTCGAAAATCCTGAAAAATTATTTATTAAAAATAATTTAAACACTCCTAAAAAGAGCTGGGATGGAAATAAACAATCCACTCCCAAGGAAAAAGTTTTCCAGTCCAGAGGAAGGTCTCCTCGACGGAGGGAGAGAACTCCGACTCGAGAACGCCAGTCTCCCCAACGGGAGCCCTCTGAGAAAAGATATAACCTTAGAAATAGGGATAATATAAAAAAACCTGATAGATATCAAAGTATTGATACACGTCCCTCTCGATCTTCTCCACAGAATTCGGAAAGAAGAGGACGGTCAGACCCAGGAGAGCACACCAAGTCCAAAGACAAGGAACCTGCTGAAAATAAGAAATCTCAATTTCAGAAAAAGAAGGTAGCCAGTATTAGAGTAATCAACCATGCCGAGAATACTGAGGACACAGTTGAAAAACGGGGAGTGGGCATTGACAATGTTGGACAGTGCAGCAGAGATCAGTATAGCGCGCAAGATCTTGATGAGTCATCTGGAGACAGTGGACACGAATGAATTCATTCAGGTTGAAACTGCCGACGCCAGACTTAGCGAGCCCCATAGAATATACAAAATAACATTGCGTATAGAGGGTGATAAGACTAGGAAAATTAAGGGTCTATTTTGGGATAAGCTCTCAAAAGGCTATGATATTCTGTTAGCTGAAAAAGATTGGCCCCCAGAGTTTGTCAGGGAGTGCCCTCGTGGCGAAGAAGTGATTATGCCTGCCTTCTCGAATCACATACCGATTCATAAAAAATATACATATGCAAGGAAATGGGCAGTAGCCCAGGCACCTGCATTATATAAAAATCATGTAGGATGGGATGAGGATTCTCCTCCTCACAAAATCCAACTAAAAAATGAACCAACTGCCCAACGGCAGTATCCCATAAAGCAAGAAGCTAAAAAACAAGTCAGGGAGATCTTAGATCAACTTGAGTACTAGGGGGTGATTGAAACATGCACCTCTCAAATGAACAATCCTTTGTTTCCTGTCTCCAAGCCAGACAATTCATATCGTCTAGTTTTGGACTACAGACATCTTAATACGTGTTGCAAAACTTTTGCAGTACAAAACTCGCATAGTGCAGCCCTAATGAATAACATAGTTAGGAAAAAATATAAAACGACATTAGACATTTCTAATGGTTTCTTTTGTCAAAACATTGCACCAGAAAGCAGATATTTGACCGCTTTCTCCGCATTTGGGTCACAGAAAAAATTCTGTCGACTCCCACAGGGGTTCAAGAACAGCCCAGGACTATTCTCAGCTAGGGTAACAGAGTTACTACAAATCTATGATGATGAAGCATTATCTTACGTAGATGATATTTATCTCACAGACGACGACTTGGATACTCACTTGAAAAGAGTGAACACCATTATACTTGGGTTCGCAGCAGAGGGTTACAAATTCAACTTTAAAAAGTCCCGAATTGCCCATCTGACAGTACTGTTCTTAGGGTACGAATTATCAAGTGAAGGGAAAAGCCTAGCGGACAACTTCTTAGAGAAGTGCGCTGTACTCCAAGCTCCAAAAACGCTGAAGAATTTACAATCAATACTAGGTTTTCTGAATTTCGGAAGGACTTACATACTAAATTACGCAGAGAGGGTTAAACCTCTCTACGAACTAATAAAACCTGATTTAAAACAAATCAATTGGACTCAAAAACACACAGAAATTTTGAGATCACTGCGAACAGACATGTTAGCAAAAACAAAATTAGATACACGTGACAACACACGTGATCTTGTAATCCGAGTCATCCCAGGAAGATGCGGATTCACATACCTAACCTCTAATGAGGGAGAAAAGGTACCAATTTCAATTAAATCTCACTTGTACACACAAGCAGAAAAAACATTCAGTCGCACAGAAAGAACTGTGAACGCAGTGCAAATCGCATTAGCAAATGAACGAGAATTAGCACACGGCAAACGGATTAATATCCTTACAGCGGAATCCGCCTTCGAGGCGCTATTCAGCCCAGTAAACCTGCCTACAGTGTCACTGGATCCGAAATGGATACAGTGCATAGATTCTCTAGGAGCGGAAGATGTGAAATACTATTTCGCCCCGCAATTTGAAGAACTGAATGATTTAGAATATGAAGAAGAATATCCTCTGCCAATCGAAATTCTGCCTCTCCCACAATATGCCTGTATAATCTATACAGATAGCTTTGTACAGCATTTCAACGTAGAGAGAAAATCCTACGATGCAGCATGTGCGATCATTAAAGGTCGTTGGCTATGCGGTAAATTCAGACCGAAAGTAACAAAAACCGAATCAGTAAAGTACTGTTCGGCTCAAAGAACTGAAATCAGATCTTTAAAGATGGCGCTCGAAAATGCAGAACGCGAATTCCCCACACTTATAGTGTGCGATTCTCATTTTTGCGTCAACTCTTACAATAACAAACTGCAGAGTTGGATCGAAAACGACTACAAAGATGACACAGGTGCCACAATAAAGCATAAAATGCTCTGGAAACAGGTAGCTCTTTTACTCAAAGAACTACAAAAGACTCACGTGATTCACGCACAGAGTCTTCAACGTGATGGCGTTCACGTTGCAGGGAATTCATTGGCTAATACAGCCAAAGCGGAAGCAACTAACCCGGCTTCCGTAGCCACAAAAAAGCGTACAGATAAATACATAGACGGGGAAACCATGCTGGCAGTAAAAACGACCATAAAAGGCGACTGTGCAGCACTACCCGTAAACTATCCACTCAATTATGCATACATAATCGATGCAAACTCCGTTCCTTTTGCTCGAATCCCTGGAGTGGGGGACAGAGTAATTCCAAACAGGAGCAGGAGGGGCTTCCTCTTACTGGAAGCACACATGGGGTTGGGTCTGAGACACCAAACAATCAAAGCCTCTCTGAAAGAATTACAATCAGAGTACTGGTGGCCAGGAATGAGTATAGATATTCAATGTTTTGCTCAAAAATGTGAAAACTGCAACCGAGATCGCAGAAATGAACAGGCCAGTGTAGTTTCAGGATCCCTTCTAGACAGCATAAGGCGGTCTATCTGCGCAATCAAAGAAGAGAAGCGCGTCCCAGTGTACACAGTTAAGGCGAAAAGCACTTAAAAAATGAGGTCCCCAGCGCTCGGCTGACGCTAGAACGGTTATAAAAGATTTGCGAGTCTTTATCGGCACATACGCAATTACCACGTTCCATTCTGACCAGGGTCCTGCTTTCAGCTCTCGAGCCTATAAGGAGGCCATGGCCAGCATGGGAATTGGGTTGCGGTATTCTTGTCCGTCGCACCCCGAATGGAATAGTGTGGTAGAAAGAAAAAACCGTGACATAAAGCAATCTATAACAGCGAAGGTATTAGGTTCAGGCGCTGGGTGGGTCAAACATTTAATAACTGTCCAGACTAGTCTTAACAACATGCCAAGAAATTCTCTAAAAGGTTTCAGCCCATACGAACTATTGTTCGGAATTAGAATGAACATTCAGGACCTCGATAGTCAGATGTCAGTGGTACAAGAAGAAAAAACGCAGTTTGATGTAAAAGACCGTTTGGCTGTTTTACAGGAACTGAATGAAACAAGAAAATCATTAAGCAACATAAAGTTAAAGCAACAGCCAAGTACCACTGACGAGGCACCACCCGCAACAGCCCCAGCAAGGCCTGTCTGGATTCCAAAGATTGGGGATCTAGTCAGAGAAAAGATCGCGGTTAAGAAGGAATTTGGGCCTTCTTACAGAAAAGCAGTACCTGTCTTAGCAGTCACCGGAACAAGATCAGTTGTGCTACCGCCCCTTGCTGGTAAAAAGGAGAACAGAGTTGTGTCTATCGATCTGGTAAAACCACAAGCATGTGGCCTATAATCAACAGTAGGCCCAGTGGACTCCCAAGAAACAACAGAATACCCAAACTTGCAACAATCCAAGAGGTTCAAACTGAAAGACTCATCACATTCGATCAGCCTGCAGTGCACAATGAAGGACTATGCAATAATGCCATGGAACTCGTGCCTCTTGAAACACAGATTGAAACAGTTCGTCAAGAAACAACACCAGTCTACACTAATGTGGCATCAGAAAGTGCTACCGAGAGACAGATTGAAAAAACAATCCCATCAATTGACAGAACTGCCTCTGGTTATTTCATCAACTTCGACAACTTCTCTGAAGATTTTAACGACCCCGAAGTGATGCCGGAAACAAAAAAGTATTTTAAAGAAAAAGCAACAGAACTCTTTCATCAACTGAAGGAAATCTACTTAATTTCCCCTTGGCTAGAGTTCTGGTTTGGTCTAGGTGTATTTTTCCTCCTGCTTTGGCTCATCATGGTACTGTGTTTGGGAAAATTCATTGAAGGTAAATATATTACAATGGACACAGCAAGTCAGAACATCAACCTAGTCTTGAAACCACACAGATCATCCCACGTGAAGAAAAGAGAACTGTCAACAGTAAATGTCACAGCAATTCCAATACCTGGTGGGGTAGTATGGGAGAAAATAGACTATGAGATATATGGTCCGGTCGAAATCCTGAAGTATCCTCATCAACTAAAGGTTTCCTTAAGTGACTTTGTGACACCTAGTACATTCTCTGATGATTGGGACTTTAACAGTATTAATGACATGATGTCTGATTTAGTAATGTCAGCTAGATTCACAGATCATGATTATTTACAAGGTTCATCTAGTTATGAACAGTTATTCTGTTACACCCACTATGGGGATCATTACTTGCATAAATCTGCACAGCCTAGAAATGTTTTTATGTATAATCAATGGGAACATTGTGCTACACCACCTAAAAGCAGTTCTAAAGCATTTTTTGAGAAATTCAAATACTTCTCAGGGTTTAACACCAGTGATGCAGAAACGTTTTATTATAAACTGTTAGATAAAACAGGAATGAAAACAATGCTGACAAATTCTAAATTGATATATTCAGAAGCATTTTATGACAAAATGATGACATTTGGTTTTGATTATTGGAAAAATAATATTGAAACGAAAACAATTTGGGGTACAAAAGATTGGCAGGTGCAAGGCATAGAAGCACTATTTAGAACCTGCATGATACCAGAACAAATGTTATTTTTAAATGACACTGTACACCAAACATCCTGTCTTGGCCTAGCTAAGATCAAAGACCTTAAAACACCGTCTATTCCAAAGCCAATACCTGAGAATACAACAGCTGATATTGAGTTAGACGTGTCACAAATTTTACATTTCAACAGAACAAATCCTGATTGGAAAAAGTGGTTAATCTGGCCTACAGACACAAATAGCTGCCAAGATAGATTCCTGAATAAAACACAGGGGTTAAAAATGACCAGATTAGACCCTAGATACTCCCAGAGACAACATCCAGGGATTATAACAACATACAGTGTAGGGAAACTCTGCCTTGAATGGCTAACTTCATCCACACTGGCTGAAATTAAGCAACACTTGTCTTTACTAAAAGATGGTGCTGATTTGCGCGATTTCATTCTTGGACCACGCAAACAGCGTCAAAAGCGTTTCATAGCGACCAGTATCTATGCTGCTTACAACGAGGCTTGGAAAGTAAAGCAAATTGAAACTGCTGAAAAAATACGAGAAATTGATCGTATTAATTTGGAGAAATCACTTTCTGTGGTAGACAATGGGTTAATGACTCTGTCTTCCAGAATATATTCTTTGGACAATATTGTATCCTCTGCCTTTGATGTGATAGACAGAGATTTGCTAATGTTACAACATGGCCAATCTCAATTACGCTCTATTATAGAATTAGGCTGGACGCTGCAAAATCTTCGTTCAGGCTATGTGCCTTGGCGTTTAATCAACACAACGTCATTATTTTCCAGTTTTAACCTTACTGATAAACAGATCAGTTTGGCACAGAAAGGAGCAGACTATACAATCCTGAGCATCGAAAAACTCGAGAGATTATCATTGACAATGTCAGAGAGTCCTGTCATTGAATGGATAATACACGGAATTATCACAATTCCGATAACAACTTTCCGATTTAAAAAGTGCCTTGAGTACATACCTGCTGGCCAATATGAACAATTGGGTAAGGGATATGTAAAATCCGAATGGAAATTACCATACACTCATTCTTGCTATAGTGACAGTGACAAAAATGTATTTCTTAGTGGTGACAACTGTAAACACTCACTAAGCGGTATACTTTTGTGTCAGGGTATTAATTTACACGGAGCATGTGATGGAAATTCAAACAACCTTTCATGCCACCAGCTAGTCACACCTGCAACTCAGATAGAGCCCTTCTTTATGCAACTCGCAAACGGGAGTTACATTCTTAGAACGGATCACAGATGTTGTGGCCTGACGCCAGGGAAAAGTTATCTAATACAAGTAACGTCCATGGTCAAATGTTGTATGCAAGCATTGTTTCCGAGCGGGCCTCCAGACATAGTGACTCCCCTCTGGCCTCGTCTGAATCTCTATTCTATACGAATTGATACATTAAGCAAAATGAAATCTGTACTTTTACAGACAACAGTGCCTATAACGTCATCTAAAGAGACGTATGATCTTCTAGTCGCAAGGACGGCTACTGAAGTTCATGACCTTTTATCAACAAATTGCCCCGTGCATTTCGTAGAAATGTTCAGCCAACTCCTTAACATGTCTAGTGCAACAAGCATCCCAGGCATATTTAAGACAGTCTTTACGGGACTGCTAACACCCTTCCAGGCAATTTTGGGAATCTTTCCTAATTTTGTGCACTCCATTTTTGGCGGCATACCACTATTTTTGGGACTCGTTGCAGGGATTCTATTTTTGACCCTCCTGCTACGTTATGGCAAGCCTCGGCTCAGACATAGCTCCCATGGGAATGGAAGAGACAATCCTAGCAATGCGCTACCGGGACAGGATAACTAACGTCCTTGGATTGGCCAGGCTGAGAGATCTAAACATGACCTGGTTCCTTTCATTCAGACCGATATGGCAAAATTGCATTTTACCTGTGCTACGGTGTATGCTTTGCGGCGATGAATGCGTGTTGGACATCTGTCTTTCACTTCCATCAGCAGTACCAATGGACGTCGATACTTTGCTCAGTCCAATAACGGCTCACGCATTGTGTTGTCCCCAGCGGCTACCAATCCTGATGACGGCATTTGTGGAGACTCCTGTACTACAGCCAAGTGGTATCAGTGGAGCGAGTGACAAAAGCAACATCATCCAGGTACAACGTTCTGTGAGCATTGCTGGTCCTGCCTTCGATGACAGCAATCATTCTCACACCTGCCAAGTTACAGCGCTATCTAATTTGGTTGAACTATCACCTGAATTTGTAGACCAATTCTTTGAGAGCCTGTCTGATACGATGTTCTCACCCACAGAGAAACAATAACTTTTGAGAAGCTTTCCGACACACAGCGTTCCCATGAACTCTGAATTCGGCCTTCAGTTTTGATCAACAAAAACTGCCAGGAGCTTTGGAAATCTATTTTCTTTGAATTGGACAATTTTTCTAATATTGACCCTTTTTGGCACGAACAATTCTTTGCTTAACGTAAAAACTATTCTTAGAGAACAGAAGCTTCACACTTCTATTTCTAAACACATCTAGAGACATAACAACATAACACCAGCCTCTAGCACTCATGTTATTACAATGCATTTTTATGTGATGATTTATCTCGCCTTTCTTCTGTCAGAGATACTTCATGTGTAATTCCTTTTGCATAATCGTTCATTGACTTCATATGCAATAATTTTTTGAATGATTAATATGCTTTAAAAAACGTACAGTACCTAAATTCCATGTATTACAAGTACGCCTATTTCGAATGCATTTATGTATTTTGGGGTGGGCAATGTTACACATGCATCTTATTGCTTAGTTTTAGTAATTTTGATGGACATGAAAACGTGGAGTGGGTGTTGCGTGCTTATCTAGGTTCCTGATCGATACTGTGACCTTATGCCCCTATTCGGCTATAAATCCAGTTATTCCCTATATTGGCATAACCGTTCAAGTGCGATTTTCTGAAAAGTCATCTCTGGCCTCACACGAACAGAGCCACATTCCAGCATGACTCTCTGCTACTTCCTTTGCGACCAATTAGTGCAATGACAGAGCAGCAGTCACTATCTGATATTCCTAGATAACACTCCGAGTTCTTCAACAAGATAAAAACTTAGCAAACCTGGAAATCCCCGCTTGCTATGTTTTGATTAGTAATGGAACTCTAATGAGCAACTGATAACTGTCACTTCCTAGTGACATCTTTAATTGACGTCTTATGTCCAGCAAACTTGCGTCAAACCCGGCACCTGTCAGGTATAAATATTACCAACGTTGCCTTAAGCAATGTGAGTTCGTTGCCTGTTGCTGATGCCAGCTGCCTGCATGACCCTGTGTTGGTAAAAACTAGCACTCTGTCGCTGCAGCCTGCTATCCTGTGGTGGTGAAGCTGCTGATTACCATTATCGCCGCTACAGCGCGAACTATGGTGCAGTACGCTTAAGGAGCTGAACAGCCGTCCTCTGCGAAGACATCCAGCAGATTCCAGCTGCCCGCGGACGCTGTCACCCCTCCTTCCTCGACGCGCTGAAGAGAAGCCGCTGCCTTTCTCGTGCAGAGAAATCCAGTCCCGGCGCTTCCGGTCTACCCTCGCAGGTGACTGGGATATCGAGAGAGACCCCTGAAGGAGATACCAATCCTCCATCATTCTATTCAGAGGTATGGTGTTGACTAAACCCTTAGACGAGAATTCTTGAAACAAACCTTGGCAAAACCAACTTAACTTAAAGCTACTTACTTACTCCCCTTCTCACGTGTTAGGCTTAGGTCAGGCACACTGGGGTAGGCTTAGTTAGAAGCACCAGTTGAGTATGTTAGCCTAATGTATATATGACTGTATATATGTTTTATTACTTTTAAACCATTGTATGGCTAAGAAACCATATCAATGCTTTTACAGTTCTATTTCGCAATACTTATCTTACTGTACGTACTTTTTATAATAACAATTATTGCAATTGTGGCAATACATTTCTCTTGTACGAGAAGAAAGACTGTTCAATAAATGTTAACCCTTTATTGACTAACGCCCGTCTCTCTATTCTCTACATCTTGTGAAAGTAAACTGCACTAGACTGACTGAGTGAAATACATGTCTATTGTTTCACACGACCCTAGAGATTGACTCTTGATCTGAGGAGCAAAGTTGTCATGTTGCACGGTTGTTGGAAAACTGAATCCCTTCTTGTCTGTGCCAAGGAAGCTGATCACTTCCTATGCAGAGAAGAAAGTTTCCAGTGACCTCTGAGCTAGTTGGTAACACAACCCAATTAAGTTTAGCATAGTCAGTGGAGGCCTGGAATATAAGCAGTTCCACGTCGATACTACTGTTTATGTTATTCCAATGCGCAGGGCCTAGTGGGAAACTAGGAACTACACTGGAGTCCGCCCAGATGTCACTTTTAGAGAGAATACACCAGGAGATTATTGCCCATAGAGAGGAACCTCGCAAGGACAACCAGAAAGCCCATACCGCTATGAAAAAAATGCATGGGGTAGTTAGAAAATTATCAAAAGTCTGTGCTACTACTGGTGATAGAGTGGCAAACTTAGAAGACAGGATTGTATCTACAGAAACTGAAGTGGATTAAGCAGTTTCTAAAGTTGGCTCATATGGTGCTCAAATGACTGATGTCCATTGGAAGCTCGAGGAAATGGAAAACAGACTGCCCAAGAACAATTTGCGAGTGTTGGGTATTCCTGAGGGAATTGAAGGGTCTGACATCAGATCATATATATTCAAGTTATTACTCAGGCTTTTCCCGAGCTTAATGGATGGAACTGGTCCACTGAAGTGCAAAGAGTTCTAGGTACCCCTTTTACTTTGAAAAGGAATACTAAGGAGGGGGCTTACCCAATAGCGGTACTGATATACATTGGAAATTTTATCTTACGGCAAGCTATATCAGATCTGACAAGACCAAACGCGAAAAGAAACGCTGAAGGGATATCTTTTTTTGTTAGGCCAGATTTCTGCCACACCACGGTAGAGAGGCGGTGGCGGCTGAGAGGAATGATCAAACCCTCTCAGGACAAGAATTTGCAGGCCTTTCTGCTAAACCCTGCGCAGTTAAAGATTATCAATAAGGGTAAGACTCTATTTTCTGTTCTGAGATTAAGGTGCAAGAATATCTGGATTCACTGTGATTATTGGATGTTGATGCCTAAAATATGTGGCAGCTGATTTAAGCGGCAGTGGCGCGGGCCCGAGTAATGTTTGATATATATATATTCTTTTTCAGATCTTCGAACTGTTAATTGTTAATGATTTGAGTGTATGTCTGTTTTGGGCTCCACAATTCTGGTAGATAATTTTATTAGCTCACAAGTGTCCTCACTGTAGTCACTGCGCTCCATCACTTGCACAGACTAGGTCTGTGTGCCTCACGAAGAGGGGAGAGTAGGGGGGGTGGAGGGGTGGGTGGAAGGGGGTAGAGGGTGGAAGGGGAGGGGGGTGGGATGAGGGAGGGGTTTGGGGGGGTGATTGGGTGGAAAAAGGGGGAAAAAGGGAAGTGGTACAGCCCAGGGCAAAGATATGATGTGATGGATAACAACATGGTAAAGGATTTAATTGTCGAGATACAAGCACAATTAAATGGCAAACATTAGAATATGTACTATCAATGCGGGAGGCTTGAACGACTGGAGGAAGAGGCAGAGGTTGGCATACTTGGTAAGACATGAAAGAATAGATATTGTCTGTATATAGGAGACCCATCTTCCATGGGCTGAACGTAAACAACTTTGTCTGAGTGGCTTTGAATTAGCTGTATGTTCTACACAGACGTCCACAATTCGTGGGGTTGCTATATTAATCCGAGGATCCCTAGGTAAAGTAAAAAAAGTGAAAGCAGATAGTAATGGGAGATGGGCAGTTGGCGAATTAGATCTGGGCTTTACGTTATGTGTAACGTATGGCTCAAACCAGGACGAGCCCGAGGTATTTGATTTTCTTGAAACTGAACTTGTGGGATGGTCTACCCCGCTGATAATAGCAGGGGATCTCAATATCTCGGCTGACTGGGCTGGCTCTACACAATATATGGGCCGTAAACCCAAGGTTTTCCAATCTATACAATCCGTTTTGGGTTTCCATGGGATGCAGGATGTCTGGGGGGCTAAATTTCCTTTGGACTATGGATTTACGTATTTTTCTAATCCAGCGCAAAGGTATACAAAGCTAGATTATTTTCTCATCTCTTCGTCTGAATTACCTAAAGTGGATATTTTTAAACTCCCTAGAGTGGTCTCAGACCATAATCCCTTAATTTTATCATATAATTTAGGTCATAGTAAAAGGAAAATAAATTCTTGGTCTTTTGAGAAAAAGCTACTTAGTGATATTAGATTTACAGACCATCTGAAAAAATGGGCGACACAGTTTTTTGCGGCAAACAGGTATAGCACCTCTAGGAATATGGTCTGGGAAACTTTCAAGGTGGCGCTGAGGGGCGAGACCATCAGTTGTTCAGCCAGGCTGAGAAGGGAAGATAGGAGTAAGGTCTAGGCTTTAATGACAGAATTAGTGAAAGCAGAAGAACAACATGTGAAGTATATAGCCACAGGGGCGAATACAACTGTAAGACAGGAAGCGCTTTTGGTAATTAAAGCCGCACTCCAGAAAGAGGTAGCTATGAAGGCCGTAGGGGAATACCAGTCGAATAGGGTAAAAAGGTATGAGGCCAGGGAGCAAGCAGGGAGAGCGCTTGCCCTCTGGTTAAGGCAGGAAAAGGCTAGGAATACCATTGTCCGTATTGAAGAGGATGGGGTTGGGTTCACGGAAGTTAAGGATATCCTAAGGGTATTTGAGAATTTTTATCAGCGACTTTATGAGCATGAAGAACCTAGTAAAAAACCAGGGGAAGGACTCCGAGATTTTGGCCCCCTATTAGAGGAATCAACCAAAAAAGAACTTGATGAGGACATTACATTAGTAGAGGTTATGTCAGCATTGCGGGAATTAGCTTCTGGGAAGGCTTCAGGTCCTGATGGGATTCCCCTTGAAGTATATAAAGTTATTGAAGCAGAAATTGCCCCACTCTTATTAGATCTGTGTTCAAGTTCGGTACCCGACTCTTAGAAAGAGACAAATATTGTAATCTTTCATTAAAAGGGGAAACCAGTGAAAATGGCAGGATCGTATCTCCCCATTTCATTGATAAATTCTGACACAAAACTCTATTCGAAAATCTGTGCAAAGAGGTTGGGCAGGGTCATTGGTAGTCTTGTATCCACGTGGCGGCATTAGTTTGTCCCCGGCTGGGATACAACTGACCACACATGTAGGGCAATATCATTATTTGATGCCCATGCTGCCACGGGGGGGGGGAAGATGGCCATGATCCTGCTCGACGCAGAGAAAGCTTTTGATCGTGTTGATTGGAGCTTTCTCTGGAGCGTCTTAGCGGCAAGGGGATTTGGCCCTAATATTATAGGTGCCCTCAAGGCCATGTACGTAGAGCCGGTAGCTAGGGTGACTGCCATGGGTGAGAAATCAGGGGTGAATAACATCAAGAGGGGAACGCGTCAGGGGTGCCCCTGCTCCCCTATTCTCTTTGCTCTGTACATTGACCCCCTCATTCAGGGTATTCTTGCTTGACCCGGAATAACTCCAGTAATTTTCAATGGCTATTCAAACAAAATTTTGGCGTATGCTGATGACGTTGCTGATATAACAATTAACCCACAGCAGACCCTCCCCATCTTGGTTGAGATGGCTAAATTGTTTGGTAGTGAGTCAGGGTACCTATTAAATGAAACAAAAACGCAGGTCATTTGCTCCAAGAATATTATTAAAACTGATTATAGATTTGTCGATTCTGCCACGTATTTAGGCGTTAAAATTAAAGCCAATGTGGAAAAGATTGTCGCTGAGAATTACTTGCCGCTTATTAAGAATATCGAAACAGAATTAAAAAGAATAGACGTATTACATCTTTCACTAGTAGGCAGGGTGAATGCAGTCAAAATGTCTATGTTTCCCAGAGTGCTGTACCTGTTTCGCGCTATTCCTTTATTAATAGAGGATACGATTATGAAACATCTTTAATCCGTGATTATTAGATTTGTTTGGCAATCTGGAAGGGTAAGGCGCTCTACAAACTTAATGTCGCTACCTAGAGAACGGGGTGGGATGGCACTCCCGAATTTAAGATTGTATCACTGGGCCTGTCTTTTGGTTCAAATGACCACCTTATTTCAGTCTGAACCTCCAATTGATACAGGACCTTGGACTGTAGATGGGCAGCAGCCTCTCCAGATTTACAGGATGCTATTGGGGGGCAAGGCTGCAGATCTACTGCAGTGTGAACTAGAACGATGATTTTATTAAAAAAACGAGACTGAAGACACTGTATGGGGCATGGCAGGTGTGGAAAGCTATTATGAAATGTTTTAATATCCCGAAAGTAAATCCCTATGTACAATTGTATAACTCGTCTCTGTTTCCCCATCTGAAAACTGATGGAAATCTGCTGGTGTGGAAGAGAATGGGGATTAGATCTTTGGGAGATATATTTGAAGGAGGTGAAATCTTGGGATTCGAGATTTTGCAGGAAAGATATGGTATCCCAGCTAGTCACTGGCTGGTATACGGCCAAGTTACCCGCACGATTAGGTCAGTTAGGCCCAGGATTTCATCAATAGCAGACTTTCCTATGATTGAGATACTTCACAGAGGTTGTAGGAAGATCAAGACTATCTATAACTGCCAATTGGAGCGAATTCTGGATGATATTGAGAAGGTGGAGTCTAATTGAGCTTTAAAACTGGGGGATCCTGATGTTGATGTGAATCTTGCTCTTTCATTGAACAAAAAGGTATTCCGGGCATCTAATCTTCGCGCGGAACATTATAAGACCATTTATAATTTATATCATACACCTGCGAAGCTACATGCCTGGGGTATAAGTGAAAAGGATAGCTGCCCAAGATGTAATGAAAGCCATGCTGACATCACACATATGTTCTTATCTTGTAATCGGGTGGACATTGTTAAAAACGAGATAATGACATTTTGGGAGGGGCTTCTAGGTCATTCCATCGATCTATCGCCTACTTTAATGCTGCTTGGTATAGACTCCAAGCTGGGCCTGGGGGAAGATGAAAGAGACTGAGGGCCAGATGTAGGTAAGTATATTTTACCGACTCATAAATACCGAATTTTACCGATTCGGTATTTATGAATCGGTAAAATTGAAGGAGGAAGATTTAGGTAAATTCGGTAATTGAATTACCGAATCTGTAAAAATCGGTATTTACCGAATCGGTAAATACCGATTCAGTAATGCCCATTGATTCCTATGGGCCTTGAAGCCAATAGGAATCAATGGGCATTACCGAATCGGTATTTACCGATTCGGTAAATACCGAATCCTGCAAGGGTGCAGGGGGTGTCACTTTGACACCCTCTACCACCCCAAATACAGGCATGTGTGCCATGTGGCACACAGACATGCCCTAAGGGCATGTCTGTCTGTCACATGGCATAGGTGTGAATGCACACATGTGCATGCACACCTGGATTCGGTATTTTACCACCCAATTGGATTCGGTGGTAAAATACCGAATCTGTAAGGCCTTTGGGACTCAGAAGAGTCCCACCTACATCTGGCAGTTACCGAATCGGTAAAAATACCGATTCTGTATTTTACCGATTCGGTAAATTTACTGATTCGGTAAATTTACAGAATCAGTAAAATTGCCAACCTACATCACGAATACCCATTTACCGGTCAGTAACAGCCAAAATTGGCCGTTACCGGTCGGTAAATGGCCTCCTACATCTGCCCCTTAGTGTTTTTATCTGTTGCAGTACTTCAGATTTTAATTTCCGCTACATGAAAGGACGCGATTCCTCCATCCTTCCAGATGTGGCTGTCCAGATTGTTGGGAATCCATAATATAGAATCATGCCTCTATGATTTTAAAGGTAATAGGGAGCACAAGAAGGGTGTGCGTCTTTGGGCTCCTGTAACAAACTGGAGAGCTGTTAGAGTATGATGGGTTTCGATGTAATTTTCTTTTTTATGGTCTGACAGGCTCGCTCTTTTAAGTCCCCTAAATTGTCTTCTTCTCTTAACTTATTTCCCCTTTTTGTCAGGCCTCATTGCAAATTGTGTGTAAATATATCAATTGTATGACTTGTGTTCTTATCGTGTATGTAATAATTGATTAATTATGTCCTTGTATGTACCACATTCCCAATAAAAAAAATCAAAAAAAGTTTATGGTGATCAGTGGCAATGGCTGAATGGATAAAGATATCGTCGCTGATGTTTAGCACCCCTGGCAAACCTGACAGCATCTCCCGTATTGTGTTTTGGAACACTTACGCTGCTGAGGATATCCCGAAATTGAGCCTTTTGTATCTTCGTAGCCTTAGGTGGGTGCTGAAGGTGGTGATGTAGCGGCTTTCTTCTGACAGCTGAAGTTGGTGGTACCCCACATATAGGTCGATCTTTGAAAATCACTTATACCTGTTGACGTCTGCAATGATGTTGTCCATCGTTGGTGTAATGTGGCATTCCCTTCGGATGGCTTTGTTCGGTAGCCTCATATCTATGCCGAGGCGTATGGCTCCTGGCTGCTTCTGTTTTTCTGCGATGACCAGGTGTCAGGGCGTTGGACCTGACACCTTTTCAATGATGCCTTGCTCTTCTAGGGTTTACAGCTCCGTCTCCACCAGCGGCCATAGATGGAAGGGCACTCTTCTGTGTCATAGATCGACTGGAGCAACCGACTTGACAATGTGTAGTTCACACTTGATGTAGCCGAGTCCTTGGAACAGCTCTGGGAATTGGCTGAGTAGCTCCTCTACTTGGTGGATTTGGATCCTCCTGGCGAATGAAATGAGGCGCAGGTCTTTGGCCGTGTGGCTGCTCAGTAGGGTGTCTGCCTCCCTGTCGATTACATGGATCGTTGCCGTGACTCCCAGGTCATCTGCTTTGATGGAGACTGAAATCTTCCCTTTCAGCGGAAGCGGCTTGACCGCCCCGTATGCGCATATCCTGGTCTTGGATGGCATCAATGGTGGACATGGCCGTAGACGTCGGTATTGTTGGAGGCCCATTA
Organism: Lissotriton vulgaris; assembly: GCF_964263255.1. Classification (NCBI taxonomy): domain Eukaryota; kingdom Metazoa; phylum Chordata; class Amphibia; order Caudata; family Salamandridae; genus Lissotriton; species Lissotriton vulgaris. The sequence continues at coordinate 94,135,898 of NC_141695.1, forward strand.
CATTCACAGTCGCTCCAGTGTCGATGACTGCTTTGATCTCGGTTCCGGCGTCAAGGACCATGCACGTCGGCTGAGGCCTGTGGCGTTGCTTGCGCTCCTGTGCAAATGAAATTAGGTAGACCTCTTCATCATCTTCTTCTGAAGAGTCTTCGACTGGCTCCTGGTACCTTCTGCTTCTTCTTTGGGCGTCATCGGATGGTGTTGGTTGCATCACCGATAGTTGGCGTACCGCCCGGGTTGGGGGTTTTTGGCTCCGGTAGTCCCGATCCATGCACACAGTGGCAAAATGGTTGGGTATTCCGCTATTGTTATAAGTCTTCCCCTGTGCGGGACAGTGTTTGGCTGCGTGTGTCTCGTGGCCGCAGTATCCACACCTCGGTTCGGATATTTCTGATTTTGGTTTCCTAAAGGAGTCTCCTTTTGGCTTGGTTCTGAGGGCATCTGCTCACTCCGTTTTGATGGCGTCGGACCGTCCTTGGGGTTTGATGAGCGCCTGGTCCATCTCATTCGCCCTGGCTGCAGACAGGTTGTGTGATCTCGCTAGTATCAACATATCCTCGAGCGCGATCTTCGGTTGGCGTAGGATGAGGCCTCTTAGCGTCTTGTCTCTGCAGCCCTGGGTGAGCTGTGCCGTGATCTCCTTTGGCTGGTCATCTTCGGTGCACGTGCTGGCGAGTTCGCATAACCGGGCGTAGAATGTGTCCATGGACTCCCCTTTCCTCTGACGGGCTTGACGCAGCTTGAACCGTTCAAAATCAGAGATTAGTTGGGGGTCAAAATGGGTGTCTAGCGCAGTCACTACTGCGTTGTAGTCTTGGCTGCTCCTGTGTTAGGCAGGTGTTTAAAGAGCTTGAAGATCTCATCCCCAGCATAGTGTAGTAGCAATGACCTCTTTACCGCTTCGTCAGTCTCACGGGTCGCGACAAAGTATGTTTAGGCGCTCAATCCATATCTTCCACCTGGGGGAAGCTGTCGCCAGGTCTTCCAGTTCACTGAATGGCAGTAACACCCCAGATGCTGCATGTTGGAATGGGGGGTGGGCGGGTGCTGCATCTTGAGCATTGTCCACCATGGCGGGCTAGAGCTGGAGATGCTAGGCCGGCGAAGAAAAACATAGACCACGTGCTCTCCACTGGTGGGGCAGGTAGCAGAAACTGAAGCTCAGAGTAGCAGCGCTGAGGGCCAAACTGTTCAGGTCTAGGGAAAACTGGCACCCTCCTTGGTGAGCTTCACAGAGTTGCAGTGCTGAGGGCCAAATTGTTGGGGCCTAGGGAAAAACTGGCAGCTTCCATGGTGAACTCTGTAGGTACAGTGTCTTCTGAACACGTAGTGGTGCTGAGCACGTGTTGGGAGCCCACTTGTAGGTCTTTGGAGGCAGGAGTGGTCTCAAACGAGCGTGGCCCAACCACGGTGAATCACGTGGCAGAGTGCACTCACCCGGTAACGATTCGCACACATATGCGCAATGCTTTCCGGTCCGCGGCTCTCCCACCGTGACTGGAGGATCAGCGCTCCCGGCTGCAGCAAGCGGGAATGTGTCAGAAGTTGCAAGCCAGGGTCATGGCCCTTCTCGTCGCCAGTGTACTGTGCTGGAATGCAGGTCACTTTACGCGTGCTTCCTAGCATGCGGGTGCCGGTGCTGCAGGCAAGGATTACACACACAATCTATAGCTGGCCGGAAGTCCAACCCCCGAGCGGGGGCTTCCTTTTAATTAACCCCTGCAGGCCACGCCTGGCCTGCGAATGACGTGTGGCAATCCTGTGACAACAGGACCGCTAACCATTACAGTACACAGTGACCTACCTGCAATGTTCCATCACTATATATATGCTTGAATGTTTATATAAATGTGCCCTATTTGCTGGTTTCCATGGGTTGCTGGTGTATACATGACGACTAGCATTCTCACTAACTGTTAGACAATATGTGGAGGGTAGATTACTCTTTTCCTTTGCTCTGCGGCGGGTGGTTAAATGGGAGGACTTGTAGGGCCCTATGACCAATTGAGATTCACCCCGCACAGAAATACCCTCTGCAACCTGCAACACTTATCACAAGTACTTCACGTACCCTTTCTAGATAAGCATCAGTATACACTGGCCTTTTTAGACATGGAAAAGCCCTGTGTTTCTGTTAGGTGCAAATATTTGTAGCGTGTGCTTGCTAGAGTGTGGTTGTGCCCCAAATTCATAGCTTGGATCAAGCCATTGTACACCGAACTGCAGGTGAGAATCCCAACGGGGCTCCTTGTCTCAGAGGGTATTCAGTTAAAGCGGAGTATCCAACAGCCCCTTCTCCCTCCTACTGTCCACCCTAGTGATGGAGCCAGTGACGTACAGATTGCAGCAAGTGCTACAGGGCTTGGGAAGTACAACTGGGTCTGACAACACATGTAGTATCACTATAAATAGTTGACGCCATGGCTTACTTGTGCCAACCAAACACCGCAGCCCCAATTATGTAAATGTGATGAGGGAATTCAGAGAGCTCTCTCTCGGTTTTATGTGAATCGCCTTAAATCTCTATTGATCCCAGTGGGGCAGCTAAGGGAGTGGAGCTTGTGCAGCTTCCTGCAGCGGGACTCCTATGGAAGATGGATGACGCGTATTTTCTGGGTGTCTGAGGTGCAACAGTGCCATGCACTCTTTATGGGTCGCTTGCTCACCAGCCTTCCCCATCCATTCATTTTTAGAACACTCTGGAATTTTCCCTGATGGGGCAAATAGCTTTAATTAAAATGGTGCTACTCCCTTGTTGTGAGTATGTACTGCAGGGCACTGTGAATGAGATTCTTACAGTGTTTTCTGGGAACTATACTGCCTCCTGCTCGAATTACTGTGGGTGGGGAAAAGACGTAGGGTAGGCTTGGCCATGCTACAATTGGAATTCGACAGAGGTGGCATAGAGGCACCAGACCTCGAGATGTACCATTTGGATTCACACCTGCAACACACGGTTCACTGGTTTGATGAGCAACCAAATTGGGAAATGTCTCTACTGTCGGTCACATATAGCAATGCTGATATGGAGGCTTTGTTATTAGGTTTGCTTATAAAGTGCACGTGTCACCCCCACTGGGATCTCTAGGCGCTACAGCAGTTCTAACTATTGGTCCAAAACCAGAGTGGAACGTGTCAGACAGCTAAAATAGCCAGATCTTGGGGGATTTTTTAAACTCTTTAAAGTCAGTACATGCATGCAGATTCCAGTGCTGGGTGGCTAAATTTGAGAAGGAGCACCCACCATATTTGGTGGTATGAATACGCAGAGGAAGTAATAGGAAATTGCAGCTGGATCTAAGACACCGTGTAGGGGCATACCACCATAGTTTACCTCTGCAGATAGGGTGGGCCACTTCCATACAAGGCTTTGTGGACCAGACAAAGAAGTTTAAATATGGCCTGTTTTTATGGGCAACAAGTGGAGGAATCTAAGGATAGGTTCTGAGGGCGCACGGAGTGGAAGATGACTAACTACCACCTAATGTTTGGAAGACACTACTTCCTTCATGGATACCATTGGTCACTCCCATAGTCCAGGGTGCTAATTATAAGGGCCTGGACTAGGGATTTCCTTGTCTGCAACACCAGCCACTAGAAGACCTTCCTGAGAAGGTGCATGACTCCAAAACAGCATCCTGCAATGGCATTCACATGTTCCCTCATAGAGAGATTTTCATCAACCATGATTCCCAGGTTTCGTGCTGTTGCTATTGTGGTGGGCGCTGGGCCCATGCCTTGTGGCCTCCAGTCCTCCGACCACAGAAAATGAGCTTCTCTGAAGAGCATAATCTCAGTTTTGCTTGTGTTTTTCTAGTGGCAGTTGGACTGCATGCAGGAGGATATCTTATCCATACAGTTCTGGGATTTCTCTTTAGTAGAGTCCGGATTAAGTCCCATTGTAAATGTGTTTGTATTTATATAGTGCCTTCTACCCAGAGGTCTCGTAGCGCTGTATTCATACTGCTGTGAAACCCTTCCTGGCTTTCCTGTGAGATGTCCACTCCTGGGCACCCCCAAGGTGAAGCTAGGCATCCAAGCGCTGCTAGCGTTGTGGAGATTAAGCAAGCTATTGCCCGGAGTCACAGAGTGGGATCCATGATTAGACTAGGCACCGAGGCGAGAATGATCAGGTCCGGGGAGATTGAGTCCAAGAGCCGCCGAGGCGGGAATTGAACCCTAGTACCGGGCCGGACCTCTGCATCAGGGTCTGCCCCTTTAACCATTGAGCCATGCTTCTCCACCAGTTATTACTTGGGCCAGAAGGGACACATAGATGTTAAAAAGCGTGGGGCTCAAAGATGACCCCCTGTGGCACTCACCTGTCCAAGGCTATAGTTTGAGAACAAAAGCTGGGTACACTCACTCAGAAAGTTCTTCAGCCATCTCAGGGCCTTCCCCCGACACCTATTTCCTCCAGTCTTTGAATTAAGACTGAGTGGGAGATGGTGTTGAAAACTGCAGAAAGCTCTAAAAGCACCAGCATCACTCAGTGCCTGTCATCTAAGGAGAGTCTTATGTTGTCACAGACTTCCAACAATGCAGTTACAGCACCAAAGGAGGCTCGAAATCCTGATTGTGAGGGATCAAGCACTAAATAACTTTCCAAAATATCTGTGAATTGCGAATTCACAAGCATTTCCATAACTTTCTCAAGAAAAAGAAGTAGGGAGATGGGTCTGAAATTTACTAATATTTTAGGGTCTGCCTTGTTTCTTTTTTATATGGGTTTACCCCTAGCTGATTTCCACTGAAGAGGACATGTTTCCAGGCTCAGGGAGACGTTATATAACAGAGTGAGGACAGAAGGATTGCTGGAGCAGCAGTTGCCATAATATAAGGAGGTTTGGCACATCAGGCCATTCCCATAAATAATGCAGTCGATGGCCATAGACTGCTGGCGGGCTGTGTTACTTTGGATGATTTATACCTGGCGGGCTGCTTCATTTCATTACAAGACGCAATCGAAAAGTTTAATCTAGGAAGAGGACAGTTCTTTCAGTATGCCAAGATTGCGGCCACAGCACGTGAAATATGGCCAGGGTTCCCTGAGGTACCGAAACCCACTCAGACACTTGTTACTCTGTTGATAATGTCGGGAGGCCAAAGACTCATCACACACATATACCGTGCCCTCCAAAGAGGCAGGTCGTGACTCCCCTTAAAGATTGAAGATATGTGGCATCAAATATGCAAATTTCCCATCACATCTGTGGAATGGACTAAGATACGGGAGGTCTCAGTAAATTCTAGATTCAAACTTATCCAATGCAACATAGTCCATGTTGCTTACCTCTCCCCCATACTACTACATGCCATATACCTGGACAGGGACAACGTGTGTGTGCGATGCAGGCAGACACTGGCAGATTTTTTCAAAGTCGTCTGGGATTGTCCTTGAATCCCACCTTAATGGGATGAGATATTACAACATTTACACAGGGTCACTGGTGAGACAATCCATAGAGAGCTAAAGAAATAGTTTATGGGTCTAGTCCCCATGAAGAAAAAAATGGAAACTTGGCAGACGCTTTGTAATAGGTGAGTTGACACTAGCCTAGTGGCGCATAGCCATTAGATGGCTAAGCCCTAGGCCTCTTTTGTTGGCTCAGAGGCTGAGAGATATAGCAGTATGGGTCAAGGCGAAAAAACAACATATGAAAAAGATGAGACGCAACGATAGACTGGCAGATGACTTACTTGGATTGGAGAGCCATGATTCGCAACATGACTACTGAGAACACCTATGCCTCCTCTGCTACTGGGGGGACCCCAAAGGAAGAGGCTCCTGGAACTGTTGATACAGTCGCATAGGGCCGCTGTGCTACGACTGCTGGCATTAGACCAGAGCGCAGGGGCGAGGGGTATCATTGTCTTATCACTTTGTCCATTTCCTTTTTATCTTGTTGTACTTCATTGACTTCTTTGGCATGTGCTTCTAGTGTATGGAACTGCAGAAGAGCTGATTGTCTCCTACAGATTGCTACTACTGTTGGAATGTGAGAGGTTACCAGCAACCCTGGGCTGTGCATTGATGTTGTATCTCCTATAGAACTGCATGCTATTGAAATGCCAATAAAAATACTTTTTTGTAAACTCATACTTGATGGAATTGATCTTCACATAGAAAAAAGGGAAGCTCTAAACATGCATGGGTCAGGACCATCTATATGGACTTTTGCCTGAAAGTGGCTGCTTGATGTACTTTCAGCAGGGCGGATAAAGATGGGTTCCACTAAAACTCAAAAATTTCTTCATTTCTCTTGGATATCTTTTCCTTTTCCCCAGGCTTTTCTCAAAGCATTTTTAACATCCTTGTTCCTGAGAGTATAAATGAGGGGGTTTAACATTGGAATGATAACAGCATAGAAGAATGAGTACAGCTGATCCTCACCCTGTGCGTACATTGACATTGGCCTGAGGTAGGCACAGAGGATGGTCATGTAGAAAAGGAGAACCGCAGAGAGGTGGGCAGAGCAGGTGGAGAAGGCTCGTCTCCGCCCGGCAGCAGAACGGATGTTCAAGATGGTGGAAATGATTAGAGTGTAGGAGGTCATGGTCAACAGAGTGGAGCCAATCCCCAAAGGGGCCCCCAATGCAAATGTCATGATGACAATGATGTAGCTGTCACCGCATGTCAGCTTCATCAGTGCAGTCAGGTCACAGAAGAAGTGCCTCAGTTGGCGCGAGTCGCAGAAAGATAAACGGGACGTGAAGAAGGGGTGAGGCACAGCGTCAACCATGCCAATCAGCCATGAGATGGCACTCAGCTTCACGCAAGTTCTCTTGCTCATGATGGTGGTGTAGCGCAGGGGGTTGCAAATGGCAACATATCGGTCATATGCCATGGTGGTAAGTAGAACAGACTCTGTGCTCACAAAGAACAGAAAGAAGTAGAGCTGTGCAATGCAGGCATCAAAAGGAAGGGTCTTCAAGTCAGTCAGATGGACAGACATTGCTTTGGGGAGAGTGACAGAGATTGAGCACAGGTCTAAGAAGGACATTTGACCTAGGAAGTAGTACATGGGTGTGTGCAGCTGAGGGCTGAGACAGATGATGCCAAGGACCACTAAATTCCCCACCACAGTGATCAAGTAGATTAGAAAAAGAGCAGCAAAGATTGGGATCTGAAGCTCTGGACGGTCAGAAAGTCCGAGGATGACAAAGTCGGTTGTTGAGGTGCTGTTATCACCTTCCATTGCCTGGTGGTATCAAATAAACAAGGAAACAAGAGTTGAAAGACAAGCTGTAAAGGGCAGAGTACAATATTAAATCACCCATTTCATAAGTGCAGCACTAGCCAACTCTGATTCTTATTGCATTTTCCATGTCTAGTGATTTACATAGAATACTTGTTTTTGAAGTCTCAGAAATATGGATTTCAGGGCCCTTTTGAGTTTTAGGCCACCTACCACACCCTTCTTTTGATATTTTGTCCTACTTTCCCTCATCCTAGTAAGTCAGCTATCGTCCTTATGTACAAAAACATGATTTTGTGATTCCGTAGCGGTAAAAAGTAGCGATTAGCTAATCAGAACCACCACCAACTTATAGTTATTGGTAAATAACGAATCCTAAAATGGGAAAAGAACTCATTTGAGTGCTCCCTACACTGCAAATTTGGGGTAATTTACCGATTCCTTAAAATACCGGGGGCCAGATGTAGGTGGCCATTTACCGACCGGTAACGGCCGATTTTGGCCGTTACCGACCGGTAAATGGTCATTCCTGATGTAGGTGCCCTATTTTACCGATTCGGTAAAATTACCGAATCAGTAAAATACCGAATCAGTATTTTTACCGATTCGGTAATTTTGAAATGTAGGTGGGACTCTTCTGAGTCCCACAGGCCTTACCAAATCGGTATTTTACCACCCAATCCAATTGGGTGGTAAAATACCGATTCCAGGTGTGCATGCACATGTGTGCATGCACACTATGGCATGTGACAGACGGACATGCCCTTAGGGCATGTCTGTGTGCCACATGTCACACATGCCTTAAATCGGGGTGCTAGAGGGTGTCAAAGTGACACCCCCTGCACCCTTGCAAAATTCGGTAAATACCGATTCGGTAATGCCCTTTGATTCCTTTGGGCTTCAATGCCCATAGGAATTAATAGGCATTACCGAATCGGTATTTACCGATTTGGTAAATACCGATTCTTACAGAATCGGTAATTCAATTACCGATTCTTTCTACATCCCCCCCTTTCTATTTTACCGATTCATAAATACCGATTCGGTAAAATTCGGAAATGAACCTTTAGGAGGTCTGCAGGCCAAAAGTGAAAAGCACTGAGAAAGTTTCCTAGTAGAAACTACTTGAAGCCCACCCTATCCTGCCGCATGAGTAGCCAGAACACCAAGGGCCGGATTCACAAAGGGCCTCTGCACTTATGGCGGTGGCCCTGAAGTCTTAGCAGGACGCCTGCACTCGTGGCGGGACCTCCGCATTGCTTTTTCTCATTGCAAAAGTCCTGCCACAATTGTGGGCACCCCGTTATGACTGTGGGGCCTCCGTCACCAGTGCAGAGGCCCTTCCTGAATTGGGCCCAAAAATGGATGGTTGGAAATGTAGTTGTGGAAATTTTACCTGATTTAGCAAATAGTCGTAAAGGACAAATTACTTGGCAAGGCTGCGTTAGCCGAGTCTGAGGTCACAAAAACACTGCTATGGTCCAAACTAGGTGATCAATAGGGGTGGTGTTAGTAATAGGAGTGTGGAAGAGATCTAAAAGTGGTGGTCCGACCTATGATCATGCTCTGAAAATAAACTTTTTCCAAGAAGTCCAGAGGCTGCTGGGTACAGGAGGTTACCTGAATACTGAACCATCACCCTCACCCCAGCAGGGATGCTATAGCTGTCCGCAACAGCACGGAGTACAGGAGTTACGGAAAATGTATTACGGTCTGGGTGATATTTTGTTTTTTTAAGTTTGGTAAATGTACTTAACCGCCAAACTTACATACTTTACAACCACTCACTCAATACATTAACAAACATACTGACTATGTTACCATATTCTTTCAAGTTTATAAAATGGTCACTAATGCAATTCATCATAATACATGCAATACATATTACAAAAGTAACTGCATGCCCTTAGGCCAAGCTAAATATTAAAGTTATACATCTTACATACAATATGTGTAGTAGAACAATTTTTTTTACTTAAGGCACACTTCAAAATACTATTTAGCATATATACAATTACTATCAGCATAATATGATAAATCATGGCTTTTACATGTTTGAAAGTGTACATTCATACTTTGTCTCATACTTCCGTTCTTACACAATATGTCAGTCAGATAATCTGTTCAGACTCTTTACAGCTTAAACAATACTTGAAGTCTCATGGGGCCCAAAAGCCCAGCAAACCGGGGAAGAAGGTAGCACCGAACCTGAGAGAATGAGATCTGTAGATACAAACAGAGTTAGTTACTTACTGACAGAAACATAGCATCCTGCAGAAAGGCCGAATCCAGGGCAGTGCAATCAATGAAGTCGCAATTGGTACTGACTTCAGGGGGCACCCTGACTAGAAATAACTTGCATTTAAAAACCACCTGCTGCAGAGTTCCTTGGGTGTCCAGCAATTTTCAGGAAATGTGGGAAAGTGGAATATTATGTGGTATGGTTGTGAGACCTTACCATGCAATATTATCACAATACCTCAAAGATGATCTGTGGATTCAACAATAATAATCCTTAGCTCAGTCCTGGTATTATGGCACAGAGCAGTCAGACATTACAGGAGAAACATGTGTTAAGCATTTTATAGAGCCATTATGGTGCATACATTATTGACACGACTTGATGGCAATCTCACACCAATTTATTAACATGTAGCTTACTTGTATGTAAATTTAGACACCAAATGACATGTTTTATCATACATATAACAGGAGTGTTGAATGATATAAGCATTAGAAAACAAAATCAATAAAATATTGCAGATTTTTAACATTGCATTCAGTGGGGAATTCTGCTAGTGACACTCGGTCACTTCGGAGTTGAGTTACTTTCTACCCTCGGTGGATAGAGGTCTTTGGGGGGGCAGGACCACATTTCAACAGTCAGATTGCTTTTATCTTGCTCGAGGAGTCCGGTTGGAGAGGCAAATTCCAAGTTGTCAGTCGGCCTCAAAAGCGGTTTTTAAAATTGCAGTTAATGGGAAAAGCTGCTTAGTGGCAATCAGTCACTTCTGGGTTGAGGTACTTTCTACACTCGCAGGATAGAACTCTTTGGGGGGCAGGACCAAGTTTCAATAGTCAGATTACTTTTATCTTGCTCGTTTAGTTCGGCTAAAGAGGTGGCATCCAAGCTGTCAGTGGGCTTTAAAAGGGGCTTTTAACAATTCAGTCAATGGGAAAAACTGCCTAGTGACATTCGGTCAATTCAGAGTCGAGTTACTTTTCATCCTTGCAGGGTAGAGGTACTTGGTATTCCAGGATCAGGGTCCAGCAGTCAGTTCAATGTTACCTCGCTCGGGGAGTCCGGGTGCAGAGATAGCTCCAAGTGCTTTAAACTGGTTGTGGTAAAGATGCTTTTACCTTAGATACAATGCCACCAGAAAGGGATTCAACGGATGTATGACGTTACCACGCATACTATTACCACGCATACCATTACAACGCGGTATTTACAACGCATACCGTTACAACGCATAGCGCTTTGAGGTGCTGGATAGTGGTAAGTATAATTTTATATTCCAACTCCAGTCCCCGTGGATACTAGGGAAGGTGTTGGATATAAAATTAAACGTATTCCCTATCCTAGAGCGCCCCCCTGCGCAATGCCTTGTAATGGTATGCGTGGTAATGCCTGCGTTGTAAGTGTAGTGCGTGGTAAAAAATGCGTGGTAAACGTTGTATACCGGATGCAACAGCATAAGAGCGGGGTCACTTCCAAGGTCGGGTACCGGTGTTGTGAAGTGCCCTCTTAATGCAGAGTCGACAAAGGGGTTTGTTACTGGGTTAGTGAGCAGAAAGTCTTGGTTGCGGTAAATGTAACAAAGAGGAACTTCAACGGCTGGAGGTCCAGGGGAGTGCAGTAGCAGTTTGAAACTTCAAAAGACAGCTGGACAACAACCTCCAAAATGAACTGAGCCACTTTAGTCTGGCTGAACTCTTGGATGGTCCTATGGCCAGTGCTTCCTTGGATTTTGCTCATTATTTTACATGCAGTTTGCAGAAGACTGGCCCCACCAGTCCAGGAGAGTCTAAAGGTGCTTCTGGCTTCCAGAGGGATCCCACTGCCGGGGAGTCCCGAGTTTTTAGCCACGGACGAAAGTCGATCACAGAGTTCCAAGCTGGGTTTCCGCAGGGATCAAGTATCCCTCTTTTGCTTTGATGCAGGGAGCCAAGTCTTGTTGCCACTGAAAACGGTCTTCTTAATGTCCTTTCCTGAAGTTGGTAAATTAGAACTGAGGGTCTGGTGCCATGGGGATCCCTTAAATCTTGGGTTTTGGGGAATTTGGGATTTGGGAGCTAGTAGCCAAAGAGTAGCTAGTTCCTTACCCCTGAGGTGACCACATACGGTGGAGTAGGTAACCCTTACTACCCAGAGCCCACTATTTCTGTCCTCCTAAAGATGGCAGTAATCAACTTTATCTGTACAGATCAGGCTGATCACCCTGAAGTTATGGCCAGCCTTCTAGGAGGTGTGCAACTCCTGCATACCTAATTTCTTGCCTTGCCTGGGTCAAAGCAAGTCTGGCATAAGGGGAGGCTGGTCCCTCCTTGGAGGGACAGCCCAGATGCATATCACAGCGAATAAAGCATTTGAAGCTCACTACTCAGATGTGTCACTTCATTAGCCCTGGTTGGGAAGGGGAAGGCGACCTCCTTTCTGTCTAAGCCTTTGTCCTGACTCCTGGGAGTGCTCACACTGCCTTACTCATCAGCAGCTAAGGCGGAAAAACCCAGACCTGCTAACCTAAGCACATGGCAGCTCCGTAACTAGGTGGACAACCACAAGGTAGCTACCTGGGTGAATGCCAGCCTTTCCTTGACCCCGGATTAGTGTCAGGGGAGAGAAGGCATGTTGTTGTACACCAAACCCAACATATTTAGGTGGTACCAAAAGAGAGTAAGTCTGCCTAGGCGCAAGTCCCATGTTATCCCATGGACTGCCTATCATTTATTGTGTACTTTAGTGGTAAAGTCGCTATAGAGAGATAAGCTTGCACTTACATATCTAGTCTCTAAATACACATATATATACTGCACCCTGCCTCTTGGGTTAAAGAGACCTTTTCTAGGGGTGGCTGACATATAGCAAGCGCAGTGCTGTGACATTGCCACACATGGTGAGGACAACGTTGAAATGGAACAGTGAACACTGTTCCTGCAGTCCACAATGGCAGGCCTGGTGTTGTCTATTTACTTGGGTCACTCAGGGTGGCACAAATCATCTTGCAAGCTCCGAATATACCCCTTTACCAACCATGTCCTGGGTACCACAGGAACATACCCGAGATTTATAAGGGGGAAAGTCCTTGTCAATTGGGAATGCCAATTACAAATGTCACTTTTAGGGAGAGAGCACTGGTGATGTAGCCTGGGTGGCAGGCCTTGGTGCACTGTCAGAGTCGTAAACCAGCATCTAATAGTCTAAATGGGGGCAAAAAGTTGGGGGACATCCACAAACAGTCCTATTTCCTTACAGGCAACAATAAAAATGTTAAGATAACTTTGGTGGTTATTCTTCCCGCTAGAAATTTTAGTTTTATTTAGTTAAAGTTTCCACTCATAATAAAGAAGCGCCAGGGGTTAAAATGCCTGCTGCAAAAAATGTACAATGCAGATCACAGAACTATATTTTATGTGGATAGCTCAGTGGGTCACTGCTTTTGTCACAGATCTGTTTGTTACTTAAAGTTCGTAAAGTAAAATTTTTTATTTCTTTAATGAGATCAGCAAGGTACAAACAGATTGATAGTGCATGATAATATATAGCATCTCAAATCAATTGAAACCATTCAATAACAACAAGGAGCGTAAGCCAATCAATAAACAGGGTACAAGAGCATTCAACGAAAAGGGTGACAATAACATGTGAAGTGGACTACATCTAATACAATTGGTTGCACAGCTTTTACAGTGAATCAAGGGTGTAAGGTGCAACCTTAATATAGCACAGTAACCTATGAACTGTCATCAAAGAGCTGCACGCAAACTGAATGGTGTAAGTTAGATCCTTATGTTTTTTGCCCCAGTCTTGCATTACCCTAATGTTGACAAAAATGGTTAATTTGATTAAAACTATATTATTATTATTGGTGAAGTCAACCACTGTTGTACATTTTAAATCCTGAGTTTTTGCTTTTTCAGACCATACTAGTATGCAGCCTACTAGGATTGGTGCCATGTTTTGCCTACACCTTGTAATCCTCATTGATTTACGTAACATTTCCTATAGACTGATTTAAACATGCATGATTAATTGGCTCTGTATAATGTGTGTGTGGGGTAAAGTGCTCTGATACCCAATGCTGATATGAGTAGTGCTATAGAACAAATGCAATGCATGTTAGAGAGGGGCTATGGAGAGATGAGGGGCACTGTTGGAGTGTGGTACTGAGGGAAATCGTGGAAAAGGATGTTTTGGATTGGGGACGTTAGCAAAGATTGTTGCATTTGAGCCACCAGCGCAAACGTCAGTCCTGGCCATATATGGCAACTGAAACTTTCTCTTGGGTGTGCATGGCCATGATCATCAGCTGCCACCTTTCTCTGATCATTGTGCTTTTCGCTGTTCCCCAGTCCTTGAAGCCTACCATCGTTGGGACCGTCTGGGAAAAGTCCCCTATGACCACGGACAAAAGCGTTAGTGCAATATGACCATCATATCCGCTGCTTGTTGAATGCAACATCAGGCTGCATGAATTTGGTGGGTTTTATCTGCTTTAGGGCAGAGGACAATCAGCTGATGCTCATCGCACTTCCTTAAGAGTGTGGTGGACTTTATTGGGTCATCCATAACACTGAAAAAAAAGGTTCCTGGTAAATAAATGTAAGAACATTTTCTTTGCCAAACTCAAAGTCTGGATGTGAGCAAAATGGTTTCCTTGAGTTTTATTTTTGTTTTTGTTTTGCTGTATTGCGTAGCACGCTGTGCATGTTGATGTTTAAGCAAAACAATAGTGAAAGCAGACAGCTCTCATGGAATCTGCGGGGATCCACAAATGTCCTACCACACAGAGTTCTACACTTCTAATAACAATAGTAACCCACTTGTGTGGCTGGGCAATGAATATGAAAGGAAAGGCCCCAAATGCAACAGGAAATCATCTACATTTTGTCTTGCAAATTGATCCTGTATGGCAACGGGGTAGCTATGATATTTAGGGCAGGGCTCGGTTGACACCCGGGTAAACCAGACAGGCTCTGACATTTTTGAAAACAAGGCACTAAGGGCCCGATGTAGGTAGGGCTTTACCGATCGGTATCGGCCGAAAATACCGATTTTTGGCCCTTACCGATCGGTAAACAGCCATCGAGATGTAGGGGACCAAAAACAGAACGAATCGGATAGAAAACCGATTCGGAATGTGTACCGAATGTGAAAGAATCCGATACGTACATACCGAAAATCGGATATGTAACGAATCGGAAAAACACCGATTCGGTTACAAAGACCGAATCGGTCCATGTACCGAATCGTTAGTGACACCGAATCGGAAAATCACCGATTCGGTCCCACTACCGATTCGTTAGCGACACCGAATCGGAAAATCACCGAATCGGTCCCACTACCGATTCGTTAGCGACACCGAATCGGAAAATCACCGAATCGGTCCCACTACCGATTCGTTAGCGACACCGATTCGGAAAATCACCGATTCGGTCCCACTACCGAATCGGAAAAAATACCGATTCGGACATGATCCGATTCGGAAAACATGCCGATTCGTATAAATCTCCGATCGGGAAATTCCCCGATTCCGACAGTTGGGGAGATGTAGGGAGGCACAGAAACACCGAAATCGGCTCAAAATCGGTAGAATTCACTCGGTATTTACCATGGATTGCAATCAGGTGGTAACCAACTCCAACCCATATAAACAGTCCCAAAATGCATTGCAACTTGCAGGATGGCAGCTTTCTATGTCATTGCGAGGCGGCTACGGCTACAGCAGGAAGGACTGAGGGAATGGCTAAGAAATGAACAGGTCTACAGACAGAGGATAACCCTGTTCATGCTCACTGAGGCTGAGATCCTACAGAGATACAGGCTGGACTCTGACACCATACTTGAGCTCATCAGGGACCTTAAGCCATACTTGGACCACCACACCCCAAGGGCACACGCCATCCCTGCGCACGTCCAGGTGCTATGCAGCCTACACCTGGTAGCGTCTGGCAGCTATCAAAGTGGAGCAGCAGCAGCAGGAGGGGTGAGCCAGAGCAGCCTGTCAAGGTTCTTCCACATATTCCTTGACGCCATGATAGACAGGATGGACCAATACATCTCATTCCCTGCAACCCACGCAGAACTGCTACAAACCAAAGCGGACTTCTACCAGATGGCACACTTTCCCCAAGTCATCGGTTGCATAGATGGCACGCATATTCCGATTTGCCCACCAGCGGACACCGAATACATATACCGCAATCGGAAATCGACACACACCATCAACGTGCAGGTGATCTGCAATGCCAAGTGCACCATCACAGACCTGGTAGCAAAATTTCCAGGGAGTACCCATGACTCCTATATATTCCAACAGAGCGGCATATATGCACGGCTGATGGCTGGCGATTTTGGAGAAGGATACCTCCTAGGTGAGCCACATCATCAGACCCCCATAACACATAGTAGGTAGGTGTAATACATGTATGCATGTGTCTAATGTGACCCCTTTCTCTTCCAGGCGACAGTGCATATGCCCTCCGCTCATTCATACTCACCCCCTACCTCAACCCCTCCACACCCAGCCAAAGGAGGTATAACCGTGCCCACATACGCACCAGGAATGTTGTTGAACGGACCTTTGGCATCTGGAAAAGTAGATTCAGATGCCTGCACAAGAGTGGAGGTGCAAGGCAGTATACCCCCATCACCTGCTGCAAGATCATAGCTGTATGTGCAATGTTACACAACCTTGCGGTCAAGAAGGGCACTGAGGTGGAGTTGTCTGACTACGAGGACTATGACGACGACGAAGCTGTGCCACTGACACAGCCAGCTGGGGCGTGTACGCCATGTGATGGCAGATACAGACGTGAGGAGATCACTGAGAACTATTTCTGACTGAGTACAGATGCAAAGACAGCTAAATGTTGGTTGGAAAATAAACTTTTTAATAGTGATGCACCACAGTTACATCACTGAAGTGCATAAAAAAATGGAGTCTGTCAAAACAAATAAAGTCCAGGCTTCTGGTATGATCACCCCCCCTTGCCAGCCTATTTTTTGGCCCGCTTTCCAGACCCACTGGGGTGTCCCTCGGCCCCCTCCGAATGGCCAGCAGCATCAGCGGAGCGCCTGGTGCTCCTTCTTGGCTCTGATGCAGCGCTGGCCGGGCTGCTGCGGCTGCTGCTGTCACCAGCATCACCCAGGTCCAGGGCAGGATTGGAGGCGGCGTTCGATATTAACATGGCCTCCATGGCCGTGGTGATCTTGGCCATCCCCCTGGTCAGCTCTGCAGTATGCTGACTCTGCACCGACTCCTGATTTGCGCTACGCTGGCACAGCTGTGCAGTCGCCGCTGCAAGGCGGGCCATGGCCCGGTTGAGCACCCGGGCATCCCTCCTGCGCGCAACCTCATGCTCCTCCTGCCTGGCAGAGGAGTGGGTGATGGCAGTGGTCAGCCTGCCCAACCCTGCTGCCACCTCCTTGTTGCTGTCCACAACAGCCTGGGACCCCTTCACCAACTCCCCCATCTGCAGGTTGTGCTGCAGGAGCTGGCGTTGGCAGGCCATGGTGGATCTGGCCTGTTGGCGCTGGATTTTCACCATCTGGCCCTCCAGGCCCAGGAACACACTGCCCTCCCGTGCTGGTGCAGCAGTGGTGGTGGTGGTGGTGGTGGTGGTGGCACGGCGTCTGGCACTGCTGCCTCCGGCCTGCTGAGTGGGCTGGGGTGCCACTGGTGGTGGTGTGGTGCTGGCCGGTCCCGGAGCCCCTGCTCCCAGGACAGGTAGGACGGGTGGCAAGGCCACGGTTGTGGCAGGAGATGTTGTCGGCGGAATGGTCTGCCGTGTTGGGGAGTTGGATGGGGAAAATTCCAAGGGGGGTGAGCTGGGCAGTACTGGGGAGTGCACTGCCTGGAAATCAATCACCAGGACTCCCTCCATTCCAAGCCCTGGGGTGTCTCCTTCCTCATCCTCTTCCTCCTCCTCCTGGCCAGGCTGGCTGGTGCTCGGCCCTGCCACTGCAGTATGTGAAGTCGTAGCTCCCTCTGCTGCCACAGTGGTGCCGCCTGATGGTGCCCCTAGGTACAAAGAAGCATTTGTAAACTGAGTGCCGATGTATTACAGTCAGTACAATTATGGCATTCCACATGTCCTTGCATCTCCTTACACCGTGTCACACTGTTTCCTGTCTTGTGATTCTGCACTGACATATTTGGCTAACTCCTGCTGACTACATGTACCATGATGCTTGTCTCTTGTATGTTGGTGACAGTACAGTGCTGGTGTTTGCCTATGCATTGTGTATAATGGGGAGGTGTCTGGTAGGGTGTGTCATGATGCGCATGCTTCTTACCTGTAGCTGTGGCCATCGCTGTGCTGTCCAGGGTCCCGATCCCTACAATGCTCTCCCTCTCGATGGTGCTGGAGACAATTTCCTCCAGCTCGGTGAGGGGTGGCGCCGGGTTCTTGCCTCCTCCGGTGAGTCCTGCCTGCCTTTGGAGGTCGGCCAGCTTCCTCTTGGTGAGGCTGCGGAGGTCATAGAACCTTTTCTTGAGTTCCTCAATGGACCTGGGGGTGACTCCAGCAGCATTTACCTTCTGGGCGATCTCTGCCCACAATCGCCTCTTGGTGCTGTCTGGCACGTTGAGGGACAGCTTGCCAAAGAGCTGGCGGTGCACCCTCACCACCTCCTCAACCAGCACCTGTAGTTCTGTGGTGGTGAATTTGGGCTTCCTCTTTTGGGAGGACTTCTGGCTTCCTGCCTGATCTGCCATAATCTCTTGCTCCTGCTCCTGCTCAGTCTGCAACCTCCTTCTCCCACTGCTGCTAACTGTGTGTTGGGCTCAGGCAGGCTTTCCAGAAACTTCTAGAAACTTCTTAATTGGCTGCACCTGCCAGGGTTGCCACTCCCTGTTTGGGTGGGGGAGGGGGAGCCACCTCATTGGCTGAATCGCCTATTGCCGAGTCTGGTTTTACCGATTCGGTAAAATCCGAATCGGTAAAATCCGATTCGGTATTATCCGAATCGGTAAAAGCCGAATCGGGTCATGCAATGCATTCCTATGGGCTTTTTCGCCATGGGTCTATGATTGCCGAATCGGTTTTTACCGATTCGGCATTTACCGAATCGGTATTCGCCGAATCGGAAATATCCGATTCGGTGGTAGCCGATTCGGTATTTTCCGATTCGTTGTTGGCCGATTCGGTACTTTCCGATTCGGACCGAGCTGAATCGGAACGTACCGATTCTCATTACCGATGCCGACCGAATCGGTCTTCAGTCGGTATTTATTTCCTACATCTCGTTTTCCGATTTCAGAATACCGATTCGGCCCGCCTCGGTATTTTGAAATCGGAAAATCCCGTTTACCTACATCGGGCCCTATGGGCCCGATGTAGGTAGGGCTTTACCGATCGGTATCGGCCGAAAATACCGATTTTTGGCCCTTACCGATCGGTAAACAGCCATCGAGATGTAGGGGACCAAAAACAGAACGAATCGGATAGAAAACCGATTCGGAATGTGTACCGAATGTGAAAGAATCCGATACGTACATACCGAAAATCGGATATGTAACGAATCGGAAAAACACCGATTCGGTTACAAAGACCGAATCGGTCCATGTACCGAATCGTTAGTGACACCGAATCGGAAAATCACCGATTCGGTCCCACTACCGATTCGTTAGCGACACCGAATCGGAAAATCACCGAATCGGTCCCACTACCGATTCGTTAGCGACACCGAATCGGAAAATCACCGAATCGGTCCCACTACCGATTCGTTAGCGACACCGATTCGGAAAATCACCGATTCGGTCCCACTACCGAATCGGAAAAAATACCGATTCGGACATGATCCGATTCGGAAAACATGCCGATTCGTATAAATCTCCGATCGGGAAATTCCCCGATTCCGACAGTTGGGGAGATGTAGGGAGGCACAGAAACACCGAAATCGGCTCAAAATCGGTAGAATTCACTCGGTATTTACCATGGATTGCAATCAGGTGGTAACCAACTCCAACCCATATAAACAGTCCCAAAATGCATTGCAACTTGCAGGATGGCAGCTTTCTATGTCATTGCGAGGCGGCTACGGCTACAGCAGGAAGGACTGAGGGAATGGCTAAGAAATGAACAGGTCTACAGACAGAGGATAACCCTGTTCATGCTCACTGAGGCTGAGATCCTACAGAGATACAGGCTGGACTCTGACACCATACTTGAGCTCATCAGGGACCTTAAGCCATACTTGGACCACCACACCCCAAGGGCACACGCCATCCCTGCGCACGTCCAGGTGCTATGCAGCCTACACCTGGTAGCGTCTGGCAGCTATCAAAGTGGAGCAGCAGCAGCAGGAGGGGTGAGCCAGAGCAGCCTGTCAAGGTTCTTCCACATATTCCTTGACGCCATGATAGACAGGATGGACCAATACATCTCATTCCCTGCAACCCACGCAGAACTGCTACAAACCAAAGCGGACTTCTACCAGATGGCACACTTTCCCCAAGTCATCGGTTGCATAGATGGCACGCATATTCCGATTTGCCCACCAGCGGACACCGAATACATATACCGCAATCGGAAATCGACACACACCATCAACGTGCAGGTGATCTGCAATGCCAAGTGCACCATCACAGACCTGGTAGCAAAATTTCCAGGGAGTACCCATGACTCCTATATATTCCAACAGAGCGGCATATATGCACGGCTGATGGCTGGCGATTTTGGAGAAGGATACCTCCTAGGTGAGCCACATCATCAGACCCCCATAACACATAGTAGGTAGGTGTAATACATGTATGCATGTGTCTAATGTGACCCCTTTCTCTTCCAGGCGACAGTGCATATGCCCTCCGCTCATTCATACTCACCCCCTACCTCAACCCCTCCACACCCAGCCAAAGGAGGTATAACCGTGCCCACATACGCACCAGGAATGTTGTTGAACGGACCTTTGGCATCTGGAAAAGTAGATTCAGATGCCTGCACAAGAGTGGAGGTGCAAGGCAGTATACCCCCATCACCTGCTGCAAGATCATAGCTGTATGTGCAATGTTACACAACCTTGCGGTCAAGAAGGGCACTGAGGTGGAGTTGTCTGACTACGAGGACTATGACGACGACGAAGCTGTGCCACTGACACAGCCAGCTGGGGCGTGTACGCCATGTGATGGCAGATACAGACGTGAGGAGATCACTGAGAACTATTTCTGACTGAGTACAGATGCAAAGACAGCTAAATGTTGGTTGGAAAATAAACTTTTTAATAGTGATGCACCACAGTTACATCACTGAAGTGCATAAAAAAATGGAGTCTGTCAAAACAAATAAAGTCCAGGCTTCTGGTATGATCACCCCCCCTTGCCAGCCTATTTTTTGGCCCGCTTTCCAGACCCACTGGGGTGTCCCTCGGCCCCCTCCGAATGGCCAGCAGCATCAGCGGAGCGCCTGGTGCTCCTTCTTGGCTCTGATGCAGCGCTGGCCGGGCTGCTGCGGCTGCTGCTGTCACCAGCATCACCCAGGTCCAGGGCAGGATTGGAGGCGGCGTTCGATATTAACATGGCCTCCATGGCCGTGGTGATCTTGGCCATCCCCCTGGTCAGCTCTGCAGTATGCTGACTCTGCACCGACTCCTGATTTGCGCTACGCTGGCACAGCTGTGCAGTCGCCGCTGCAAGGCGGGCCATGGCCCGGTTGAGCACCCGGGCATCCCTCCTGCGCGCAACCTCATGCTCCTCCTGCCTGGCAGAGGAGTGGGTGATGGCAGTGGTCAGCCTGCCCAACCCTGCTGCCACCTCCTTGTTGCTGTCCACAACAGCCTGGGACCCCTTCACCAACTCCCCCATCTGCAGGTTGTGCTGCAGGAGCTGGCGTTGGCAGGCCATGGTGGATCTGGCCTGTTGGCGCTGGATTTTCACCATCTGGCCCTCCAGGCCCAGGAACACACTGCCCTCCCGTGCTGGTGCAGCAGTGGTGGTGGTGGTGGTGGTGGTGGTGGCACGGCGTCTGGCACTGCTGCCTCCGGCCTGCTGAGTGGGCTGGGGTGCCACTGGTGGTGGTGTGGTGCTGGCCGGTCCCGGAGCCCCTGCTCCCAGGACAGGTAGGACGGGTGGCAAGGCCACGGTTGTGGCAGGAGATGTTGTCGGCGGAATGGTCTGCCGTGTTGGGGAGTTGGATGGGGAAAATTCCAAGGGGGGTGAGCTGGGCAGTACTGGGGAGTGCACTGCCTGGAAATCAATCACCAGGACTCCCTCCATTCCAAGCCCTGGGGTGTCTCCTTCCTCATCCTCTTCCTCCTCCTCCTGGCCAGGCTGGCTGGTGCTCGGCCCTGCCACTGCAGTATGTGAAGTCGTAGCTCCCTCTGCTGCCACAGTGGTGCCGCCTGATGGTGCCCCTAGGTACAAAGAAGCATTTGTAAACTGAGTGCCGATGTATTACAGTCAGTACAATTATGGCATTCCACATGTCCTTGCATCTCCTTACACCGTGTCACACTGTTTCCTGTCTTGTGATTCTGCACTGACATATTTGGCTAACTCCTGCTGACTACATGTACCATGATGCTTGTCTCTTGTATGTTGGTGACAGTACAGTGCTGGTGTTTGCCTATGCATTGTGTATAATGGGGAGGTGTCTGGTAGGGTGTGTCATGATGCGCATGCTTCTTACCTGTAGCTGTGGCCATCGCTGTGCTGTCCAGGGTCCCGATCCCTACAATGCTCTCCCTCTCGATGGTGCTGGAGACAATTTCCTCCAGCTCGGTGAGGGGTGGCGCCGGGTTCTTGCCTCCTCCGGTGAGTCCTGCCTGCCTTTGGAGGTCGGCCAGCTTCCTCTTGGTGAGGCTGCGGAGGTCATAGAACCTTTTCTTGAGTTCCTCAATGGACCTGGGGGTGACTCCAGCAGCATTTACCTTCTGGGCGATCTCTGCCCACAATCGCCTCTTGGTGCTGTCTGGCACGTTGAGGGACAGCTTGCCAAAGAGCTGGCGGTGCACCCTCACCACCTCCTCAACCAGCACCTGTAGTTCTGTGGTGGTGAATTTGGGCTTCCTCTTTTGGGAGGACTTCTGGCTTCCTGCCTGATCTGCCATAATCTCTTGCTCCTGCTCCTGCTCAGTCTGCAACCTCCTTCTCCCACTGCTGCTAACTGTGTGTTGGGCTCAGGCAGGCTTTCCAGAAACTTCTAGAAACTTCTTAATTGGCTGCACCTGCCAGGGTTGCCACTCCCTGTTTGGGTGGGGGAGGGGGAGCCACCTCATTGGCTGAATCGCCTATTGCCGAGTCTGGTTTTACCGATTCGGTAAAATCCGAATCGGTAAAATCCGATTCGGTATTATCCGAATCGGTAAAAGCCGAATCGGGTCATGCAATGCATTCCTATGGGCTTTTTCGCCATGGGTCTATGATTGCCGAATCGGTTTTTACCGATTCGGCATTTACCGAATCGGTATTCGCCGAATCGGAAATATCCGATTCGGTGGTAGCCGATTCGGTATTTTCCGATTCGTTGTTGGCCGATTCGGTACTTTCCGATTCGGACCGAGCTGAATCGGAACGTACCGATTCTCATTACCGATGCCGACCGAATCGGTCTTCAGTCGGTATTTATTTCCTACATCTCGTTTTCCGATTTCAGAATACCGATTCGGCCCGCCTCGGTATTTTGAAATCGGAAAATCCCGTTTACCTACATCGGGCCCTATGGGTGGTCCAGGATGGTGTGGCCTGCATGGATGCCAGTACCATGTCTTACCCAGAATGCCTTGAAAACAGCAAACTTTGCCAATTTCACAGATTTTACTGTAACTCAGAGAAATGCTAAAATTTATATCACCATGCGTTTCCACATTTCTCTCAATAAAAAGGTACCCCAACTGCTCACCAAGTTTTATGCATACATAATTACATAAGCCCACTTAACAGCAATTATTTGAAAAGATCATACATTAGTTAAAGATAAAAGGGAATTTCAAAGGAGTCAATACATTTAAAAAAGCAGATTCATAAAACACACATCAGAAAATGTCAGTCAATGTTGTATGGAGATATTTAGACAGGTCAATTATAGTACACATGCTTTCAGCCTCAATAATGGTTTTTGCAATATTTGGTTCAATGAGATCAATTCTCAGTGTGTTGACCCTGGCAGGATTACCCAGATAGTAAATCCTTTTTCAAAGATAGATAGACTGATATAGCAGCCTTTTGTAACATGTATGGCTCTATTCTGTCATTTGAAATTGACACCACTGCTATTTAGGGTGTCAGCAGTCCTCTGCAGCAGACACATTAATATAACAAACCATCTAGCTCCTGCAACCAAAGTAAAGATTTCTAGAGCAGATATATTATCGCACTAGGCTGCATTTCACAACAGACCAGTGCCTCTAGTAAGGCTGTTGGCTGGAGCAATGTTAGTCAAATGTAAATTGTACATGACTTATGTGACTCTGCCCCTGTCCAATAGGCCACTCAAAGCACCGTGCTATATTGGAAAATGGAGATTTTGTGATTGCTCATTGCTTCTGAATGGCTGGTAATTTTAGGTATTGACCAGTACCTATGTATCTGGAATAGGAAAGGTCATGGACCTTGCTAGCTTAAGAACAGCATGACTCTATGTCCTACATATTTGTACAATCTTTACACACTGCAAATGTTTGTTTGGTATACCATATGTGAAAGTTCGGGAGGAAGTTAAGCTACTTACCATTGAATTCTTGGCCTCTCAGATGTTACTGCGATCTAGTATTGGTACCACCTTAAACAACAGCTCCTCACACACAACACTGTGACATCCCTCCTAAAGAGAACAAGGACCACACATTGTGCAAAAACTACAGGCCTTTTTCCTTAATCAAACAAGACTATAAGATAGTTGCGAAAAAACTTGCTCTACGCTTGGATTCTTTATTACCCCAAATAATTGGGAAGGAACATTATGGTTTAGTAAAAGGTAGACATATACCAGGTAACACAAGATTATTTTTTAATGTCCTAAGTAAATCCAAATCTTATAAATATTCTTTGGCTGCGGTTTCTTTAGATGCTGAAAAAGCTTTTTATCGAGTTAGTTGGTCTTTCATTTTTTCCACACTTTCTTGTTTTGACTGTGGTTCTAAATGTTTTAAGTTTATTAATTGTGTATCTTTGCTATATTCTTCTCCTAAATCTTCTATTTTAGCAAACTGACTCATTTATTCATCATTCTCCCTATGTAGAGGTGTAGAAAATTAGAAATATTGATGTACATAAGCAACGTTCATTTCCCTTTTCCCACTCCTCTCCCTGCACGCACCATGAATACCGTAAAGCATTGACTGCATCACTCTGCCAGCAAAGGGCCTGTACCCATGTGTACATGACAGCCATTTTAGGCACCCTGGCCTTTTGCCCGCCTAAGATTAGAATCACCAGCTTCCCTTCTGCGCGTATTCGAAACCCCCCCCTCTCTCTCACATGCATTAACCATGAAACCCTCTCCCTCTGCGCGACCCTGCCCTGAAAGGCAGCCCTCCTGCTTGACCCACGCAAACCCCCATTTCCTCTTGAAGAAGCATCCTTCACCTCAGCTGACATAGCCCTCCCCAGCTGCACCATGAGTCATAAGATCTCTCTTACTCTGTGCGACTCTGTCCCTGTGCACACCCTGGCTCCCCCTTCCCCTTCTCCCTCACACGGGCAAGTCATAAACCTTCCTCTGCAAGACCCTGTCCTTGGGAGTCACGGCCGCGCCTGACCAACACCTCCTTTCCTTCCATGAATGCCCCCCTGTTGACAAGCCTTCCCTCCGCACTCGATTGTCCACGTGGCATGGCTACCACTCCTTTGATGACCCCTTCCCCCGAGTCCGACTGACCACACATGTCCGAGGCCATCGCCTAAGCCAGGAGATACCCTTCACTGCCCTTTATTGTATGAAGTCACTCCTCTTCAAAGGACCCACTATTGATCCTGGCCACCCCACCCCCTGGGCTATGATCAGGCGCACACATCCTAAACAGCTGACGGAACTCTCAGCTGCTTGATTGCCCTCCCCTCTTATCAGCAGGTCAAGGGCCCCTATTGTGAACACATGTGGGGTAGGATTGACACAAGGATTATGGGGATGTCTTTTCCTTGTATCACAATGTCGTAATTGTAATGCCAAGTGTTTTGTAAAGTATAAAAGACGGAGTCTCAGCTCACTTGTTAGAGCACCTCCCGAAAGACACTGTGTTTCGTGTCCGAAATGACAGGCTCTCCTCATGAGAAATAAAACTCTGTTCTTGTGATTCCTGCTCCCAGCGCCCGTCTCTTTATTTGGCAACTATTCAGAATGGGAACTAAGAGGCGGCTTGCGCCAGCAGCCTGGGCATCGATAGCAATATGGGCTCCTGTTCCACAATTGGCGTCCCAACGCGGGGCCCATCAGTGACATAAGGTTCAGTAAGAGAGATCCAGACGAAGAAGTGAACTTCTAAATGATCGGAGTATACCTGCCTTGAGAGGGCCCTCGTCCGGCTGCCGATCGAAAGAACTTCACCGATTCTGAACGGACCTCTCTCGAGTGACCTATTGTCCTGACTGGAATCCCACAGGAATGCTACACGGAGTAAGAGAACGATCGGGCGCTGGAGGAGGAACACAAAGAACTATCCGCATGGTCCGGTCCGGGTAAGATTAAGTAGGGTGTTTTTACGCCTGATTGGTAGGGTGGTTCTATCCACCTGATTGATTGATTGATTGTATTGGAATCGGTATTTGTATACTGATATTGTTTAGTTATTGGTTCATTTAGCTTTGAATGCTACTTGAAATATTGGTTCTCTTCTTGAGAACGAGACACTCTCTGTTTGCAAACGGCGGTGAATAGGAACGTTCGTCCCTCTTTGCAGATAGAGAAGGGTAGGTAATGCAGACTTTTGTCCCCGTTGTAATCCGTCATGCCTACTTTTCTCCCCACTGATTGTTTGGAATCGATTAATAATCGATTGTTGCTCTTTGAGATCTTCCCTGTCTACAAACAGAGACGAATAGAAATATTCTGTCTTCCTTTATGGATAGCGAAGGGCAGGTAATGCAGACGTTTGTCCCCGTTGTAATCCGTCATGCCTGTTTTTCTCCCCACTGATTGATTGGTTGCCTGGACATTGTTGTTCCAGGAATTGTTTCGTTTGAGGTATTTTCTATTTGCAAACAACGTGGAATAGAAATATTCTATCTAGTCTTTGCAAGTAGTAAAGGGTAGGTTATGCCCCTTTGTGAATTCGTCAGTCCTACCCACTCCCCACTGGTTATTTGGGGGGTAGCTCGCATGGTCCGCCCAGGAGACTACCCTTATGGAGGACATATGCTCCCCGCTCATGGGCCATTTAGTGGAAGTAGACCATCTGGTCCGTCCAGGAGGCTACCCTAGTAAGTGGAAGTACATCGCTTGGTCCGTCCAGGATGATACCCTAATGAAGGAATATATGTTCCCCTTTTGATCGATAATCTCATTCCACCCCGGACCATTTATTGGAGGGAACTCGTCTGGTCCGTCCAGAAGTACCCCCAGTGAAAAGGACACATAAAAATATGAAGTGATCAACCTTCCCTACTAACAGAAAACTTTAGCTCGAAACACGCTAAGGAAGAGAAGGAAAAATAAAAAGAAATCAGGCTAAGTCAGTAACCCCCTGATGAGCTTTTGACTTCACTAAAAATAAGAAACATAAGAAACAGTTCGTAATAAGAAATATAAAATGGCGAAAATTTGACAGCAAGACAGCCACGAGGTAGCTAGGTTACGCTGCCTACTCCTGCTCCAAACATGTCTGCCTCATTGCCCACCACGCCCAAATAACGGTCACATGAAATAGATACAAATCAATAGGTACCTACCCCCATTCCGGAAGCTCCCGAAGTGCAACAGGTCCGCGGTTACGCCCACCCGGAAGGCGAGGCCTCGATGCATGCAGGGCCCGCCTGGCCGCAGTTGGAAAGGGAGGCTGTTGGGCGGACGGCCCAAAGAATAGTGATGACCTCTCCTTCTCCCCTCTTCTGCTGCCCTGCAGGCCACGGGGGGGGGCTGTCTTGCCTCAGCCACCGACCACCCCCCACCCCTCTCTTGCCTGATCTGGCCATCGACGAGGACCGGAGCCAAGGCGAGGTCGGACAACCCTGAGAGTTGCAGATAGTCCCGCCACATGACCACGCCCGAAGATTACAGGTAGTCCCGCCACATGTCAACACCTGAGAGTGACAGGTAGTCCAGCCACACGACAACGCCTGGACAATTGTAGGTAGTCCCGCCACATGTCAGCGCCTGGACAATTGCAAGTAGTCCCGCCACATGTCAGAAGGGGGGGGAATGTCTTGCCTCAGCCACCGACCCCCCCCCATCTTCAATAGCCGGCACGGCCAATACCGGAGCGGTGGAGCCGAGGAGTGGCGCGGGGTCGCTGGACGGGGGAGGCGGCGCGAACGAGCCTCCCCCACCTCCCTCCAGGTGGAGGCCTCCAGCGACACCCCAACGCTCCTGCTTAAAGAGGGTCCATATGAAAAAGCGGTCCTTTGCCCGGGACGGGCGCACGTCCTGTACCTTCTCTCCTCAACTTTGAAGATTCTATGAGAGCCGGGGGGCCCCGACCCCTCCACATGGGCGCCCCCGTCCCCCTCACCGGGAACAGCGACATCGGTGCACTCCTGCCGGCGCCAGCCTCAGTTTGGAAATGACTAAAATCCCGCAAGGATACAGATTTGTTCAGTTCCGGTGGAACATCAGAATGACCCGGTAGGAAAGATTATTGCCTCCCTCCCCACCTTTCGACTGATGGTCCATATTGCTAGTCTGTTACCCCATTGCGAAAAACTTTTTGAACTGCCAAAGAGGTTCTGGTCCAACCACGAGTCAGTGGAAGCATTCCGACTCTACTGGGACTTGCCTGACCTCGCCCAAAATGGCGCCGACACAAAATGAGACTTTTTTAATAAACATTGTTGCACCCTGATTGCGCAGCTTTTTGCCCCGAGATATGTATGCAGTTTTTGGATAATGAAAGTAGATATGAAGGATATTGAGTATGTGCTCGGAAAAGAAAGCGATATAAGATGGATATTGATCATGTGTTTGGACAATGAACTGACTTAGGGTGGGTACTGATTATGATTTGGAAAATGAATTGGTGTAATTTAGATAGTGAATGAGCATTGGATAATGAATTTATGAATTAATTAAAACTGAATTATTGACATGCATCATGCTTGCTCTGTAGGGAAGTTTGATACGATTTTATTGCACTGCTGCACTTTATGCAATGAACTGCCACCAACTTCGTTCTTCTTATGTACAGTTCCAATCTGCTCCGTGGCCGGTCCACTGGGTTGTAGGCCTGTATTTATACATCAACACTTTTTATTAAAAGTATTTTGAAAAAGAAAGCATAGTTGTAGCAGTTGCATTAATGAGTTTTGGATGTTTTGCTACGATGAGCGAAGAATAAGTATGATGAAAGCTGAAGGTTAAAAAGGACCAGATATTTAGCAACTGCATTATGTGTCACAGGCAGCTGGAAAAATGTTTTAGACGCACTTAAATCGACACCACAGAAATGCCACCTGACCGCTACCCTTGCACCCAACAAAAGGGGTATCGACCAAGTAACTCATGTAGATACGCAGATCATAAATGGTTATATATCTGACATTACTGGTACCTCTGGGCTTAAACGCCGAGATGGTAAAGAAATGCAGTACGTGGAGATAGGTCGAGTATGTGGTAGGTAAAAACATTTTCGGATTTATGCGCGCTGATGTGTTTTGAATGCTGCACCCCCCCCCCCCTTCTTTCTCCTCCCTTCTGCAGGTCACGTCAGAACGTCGGCTAAAGTATGGGAGAACGATGATCGAATCACCGACGAAAAAGGAAGGAGGGAATATGTGCATAGTCCTTAGGACGATAAGTTTTTCTAAAGACGTAGACTTAAACATGACTGTTCCTCCTTAGAACGTAACGACTGGGAGGATGGACTGACATAGAAACTTGACGGGTACTGTAATGACGGAAATTGACTCGACATTAGCACGCTAGATAACGCGATTATGACGTTTAATTAGATAGGGAAAGGACTAGGGAAAGTCCTGAGGTAAGGGTACCCAGGCACCACCCGTCTGGGAAGTTAGAAATGTTGCTGATGTTCAAAATGCACTGCCCCCCTTTCTCACACTCTTATAGATAAAACCAAGCTGTCCGACTGTTCTCCCGATCAATGCTTGCCGTTGCCTCAGCCTGAAGAACTTCCCACCGAAGGAAGAAACTGAAAATGGTTTAAGATCCAACCATGGGTAAATAGCGCGACCAGGTTAATTTCTGATCGACTAACCGAGGTGTAAGTATTGGCAATTGAGAACGCTCGCAGAGATAACAAGCGAGAAGGAAAAGGAGGGAAGGGTAGAAAGAGCTAAGCACGTAGATAAATAGGATAGTAAAGATACATAGGATATAATATGGATTTTGTTGGCCAACTATTGTTTTCTGTTTTGTCATGAATGTCTTATATATATGTAATACGTGTACTGTCTTCCTCTGTCTGAGTTCGTGTGTGTGTGTGCTGTAGGGGTTTATGTTCGCCCTTTGTTTGCGTCTCTCCGTTACCTGACCCCCTGCTGTTCTGTGTTGTGAACGCACTAAATGACCTATTTTTGTACACATCTCTCTGTCTTTCTCTATCTCTATCCCACCATTTTCCTCTCTATACCTCTCTCTCTCTCTCTCTCTCTCTCTCTCTCTCTCTCTCTCTCTCTATCTCTCTAACTCTCTCTATCTCTCTCTCTCTCTCTCTCTACATGTCATACATGTACCAAATGGCTCGTTTAGATTGCGGACGACTCCCACTCTCTGAGAGTCTCCCTATTTCCATCTTCCTTTTTATGGTAAAGTCGTGCCTCGCTGGCACTAATCTGATTGGATACTTATTGAACGCGAAGGTGTTCAGCGAAATTGACCGAAACCAAAATGATTGTATCTCGCCATATTACTACCTCTCCTTTCTGTAAAATGAATGAGCTCGAATTGGCTGAGAAGGAAAGGACAGGTAAGACGACTAAGGCCCCCCAATCTGGCCATTTATAGGGGAACTGTATGTCAATGGCACCTTATTTTTCTGTTCATGGTGAACACCAACGTCTAGATTGACCCCCAATGCCCAGATTGCCTCACCCCCCCCCCT
Source organism: Lissotriton vulgaris (assembly GCF_964263255.1). Classification (NCBI taxonomy): domain Eukaryota; kingdom Metazoa; phylum Chordata; class Amphibia; order Caudata; family Salamandridae; genus Lissotriton; species Lissotriton vulgaris. Next base: position 94,166,465 of record NC_141695.1, read on the forward strand.
TTTTTTGCACCCAAGCGCGAGCGTCCGAAGCATCCCCGCCCCATTTGATAGACCCCAGCTGCTGTCCCGGATATAAACATGATGACCATGAGTAACTGTCATCCCTCGAGAAAAACCTGTCTTACCTGACTCTTGATGATAGCGCCCCTACCCTGTTTTGAAAAGGTTAGCCAGCCTTGAAGGGAAATGTTCCGAAATATTGAATTTGATGAAATGCACAGTTGATGGGAATCTTATTTTTATCTCCATTTGAGTTATAAATGGGACGATGAATAAACTTGGCATGAACTCAGTAGGAATGCCGACATATGCACTGCTTGGTAATGGACCTCTGACTGTGACCGATGAGCGTATCTCCCAAGTATGTAGGATTGAGGGAGGAATTCACATGCATAGATGTCTTCTTCTGCCAGTTCTCTAAAAACTTGTTTTATACCTATTCAAAGATTCACGATCACCAGAAGGAGAAGGGTCGGACGTGACGTACAGCCTGGCTGCAGATCTTGAGACACGTGTGACCTCGACCAAAGGTGGAGCTGCAGAGCAACAAGATACGGGATGAGACAGCAATTTCAACGTGGGAAATGAGAAATGACGGGCCGCCCTGAAGCCCTCCGTCTGCTAACCCACGTGTGCCTGGAGTCTCCGTCCCCCTTCTTTGGGCCCGATTGATGGGCCTGCCTGCTTGTTATCCTTTGCTCCCTTGGTCCCTTTTGTGTGTCCCAGGAACTCTGACCCAACTCCGCTCTCTCTCCTATCGACTATTTGAACCACACACCCTCTTTTCCACGTGACTTATTGCCAAAAGGAAGAACTGCATTCAAGTAGGAATAGGGTGTTGCCACGGAAATATAGGTGCCGAGCATAAGGCGCCGTTAAACGGATTGTTTAGGGAACGGGACTGTGGTCTAACAGCAGAGGACTGACTGCACCCTGCAACGCGTAAGGATAGACCCGAGCTGGACCTATAGATCCACCGCCGGTGCTCAACAGCGCCAACGAAAGGACACGGACTAAAGCCTACCAGTGATGGCTCACTGCTAAAAGACACTGTGACGAAGAGATCTTGTGTATTGAACCGAATTCCGCCCTCAACTACTTGGTCAAAATGTTCATTGGTCACATTTTTAAGTCAGAAACATTTATGCTATGTAGTGCTTTGAAATGATAGGAACTCGACAAATGCAATCTCCTATATGCTGCATTCTGTCAAACGCATCAACTGTCCATGATTATATGCCATATGTTAGTATTGACAAATGCTAATTCTTTGACCCCACCTGTTTATATGTACCTTCATCGATTACAAAAATGAACTTTGCTATGTAAAAAGGGGCGACTGTAGAAAATTAGAAATATTGATGTACATAAGCAACGTTCATTTCCCTTTTCCCACTCCTCTCCCTGCACGCACCATGAATACCGTAAAGCATTGACTGCATCACTCTGCCAGCAAAGGGCCTGTACCCATGTGTACATGACAGCCATTTTAGGCACCCTGGCCTTTTGCCCGCCTAAGATTAGAATCACCAGCTTCCCTTCTGCGCGTATTCGAACCCCCCCCCCTCTCTCTCACATGCATAAACCATGAAACCCTCTCCCTCTGCGCGACCCTGCCCTGAAAGGCAGCCCTCCTGCTTGACCCACGCAAACCCCCATTTCCTCTTGAAGAAGCATCCTTCGCCTCAGCTGACATAGCCCTCCCCAGCTGCACCTGACTGCCCCCGCTCTCTCATGCATGAGTCATAAGATCTCTCTTACTCTGTGCGACTCTGTCCCTGTGCACACCCTGGCTCCCCCTTCCCCTTCTCCCTCACACGGGCAAGTCATAAACCTTCCTCTGCAAGACCCTGTCCTTGGGAGTCACAGCCGCGCCTGACCAACACCTCCTTTCCTTCCATGAATGCCCCCTTGTTGACAAGCCTTCCCTCCGCACTCGATTGTCCACGTGGCATGACTACCACTCCTTTGATGACCCCTTCCCCCGAGTCCGACTGACCACACATGTCCGAGGCCATCGCCTAAGCCAGGAGATACCCTTCACTGCCCTTTATTGTATGAAGTCACTCCTCTTCAAAGGACCCACTATTGATCCTGGCCACCCCACCCCCTGGGCTATGATCAGGCGCACACATCCTAAACAGCTGACGGAACTCTCAGCTGCTTGATTGCCCTCCCCTCTTATCAGCAGGTCAAGGGCCCCTATTGTGAACACATGTGGGGTAGGATTGACACAAGGATTATGGGGATGTCTTTTCCTTGTATCACAATGTCGTAATTGTAATGCCAAGTGTTTTGTAAAGTATAAAAGACGGAGTCTCAGCTCACTTGTTAGAGCACCTCCCGAAAGACACTGTGTTTCGTGTCCGAAATGACAGGCTCTCCTCATGAGAAATAAAACTCTGTTCTTGTGATTCCTGCTCCCAGCGCCCGTCTCTTTATTTGGCAACTATTCAGAATGGGAACTAAGAGGCGGCTTGCGCCAGCAGCCTGGGCATCGATAGCAATATGGGCTCCTGTTCCACAATTGGCGTCCCAACGCGGGGCCCATCAGTGACATAAGGTTCAGTAAGAGAGATCCAGACGAAGAAGTGAACTTCTAAATGATCGGAGTATACCTGCCTTGAGAGGGCCCTCGTCCGGCTGCCGATCGAAAGAACTTCACCGATTCTGAACGGACCTCTCTCGAGTGACCTATTGTCCTGACTGGAATCCCACAGGAATGCTACACGGAGTAAGAGAACGATCGGGCGCTGGAGGAGGAACACAAAGAACTATCCGCATGGTCCGGTCCGGGTAAGATTAAGTAGGGTGTTTTTACGCCTGATTGGTAGGGTGGTTCTATCCACCTGATTGATTGATTGATTGTATTGGAATCGGTATTTGTATACTGATATTGTTTAGTTATTGGTTCATTTAGCTTTGAATGCTACTTGAAATATTGGTTCTCTTCTTGAGAACGAGACACTCTCTGTTTGCAAACGGCGGTGAATAGGAACGTTCGTCCCTCTTTGCAGATAGAGAAGGGTAGGTAATGCAGACTTTTGTCCCCGTTGTAATCCGTCATGCCTACTTTTCTCCCCACTGATTGTTTGGAATCGATTAATAATCGATTGTTGCTCTTTGAGATCTTCCCTGTCTACAAACAGAGACGAATAGAAATATTCTGTCTTCCTTTATGGATAGCGAAGGGCAGGTAATGCAGACGTTTGTCCCCGTTGTAATCCGTCATGCCTGTTTTTCTCCCCACTGATTGATTGGTTGCCTGGACATTGTTGTTCCAGGAATTGTTTCGTTTGAGGTATTTTCTATTTGCAAACAACGTGGAATAGAAATATTCTATCTAGTCTTTGCAAGTAGTAAAGGGTAGGTTATGCCCCTTTGTGAATTCGTCAGTCCTACCCACTCCCCACTGGTTATTTGGGGGGTAGCTCGCATGGTCCGCCCAGGAGACTACCCTTATGGAGGACATATGCTCCCCGCTCATGGGCCATTTAGTGGAAGTAGACCATCTGGTCCGTCCAGGAGGCTACCCTAGTAAGTGGAAGTACATCGCTTGGTCCGTCCAGGATGATACCCTAATGAAGGAATATATGTTCCCCTTTTGATCGATAATCTCATTCCACCCCGGACCATTTATTGGAGGGAACTCGTCTGGTCCGTCCAGAAGTACCCCCAGTGAAAAGGACACATAAAAATATGAAGTGATCAACCTTCCCTACTAACAGAAAACTTTAGCTCGAAACACGCTAAGGAAGAGAAGGAAAAATAAAAAGAAATCAGGCTAAGTCAGTAACCCCCTGATGAGCTTTTGACTTCACTAAAAATAAGAAACATAAGAAACAGTTCGTAATAAGAAATATAAAATGGCGAAAATTTGACAGCAAGACAGCCACGAGGTAGCTAGGTTACGCTGCCTACTCCTGCTCCAAACATGTCTGCCTCATTGCCCACCACGCCCAAATAACGGTCACATGAAATAGATACAAATCAATAGGTACCTACCCCCATTCCGGAAGCTCCCGAAGTGCAACAGGTCCGCGGTTACGCCCACCCGGAAGGCGAGGCCTCGATGCATGCAGGGCCCGCCTGGCCGCAGTTGGAAAGGGAGGCTGTTGGGCGGACGGCCCAAAGAATAGTGATGACCTCTCCTTCTCCCCTCTTCTGCTGCCCTGCAGGCCACGGGGGGGGGGGCTGTCTTGCCTCAGCCACCGACCACCCCCCACCCCTCTCTTGCCTGATCTGGCCATCGACGAGGACCGGAGCCAAGGCGAGGTCGGACAACCCTGAGAGTTGCAGATAGTCCCGCCACATGACCACGCCCGAAGATTACAGGTAGTCCCGCCACATGTCAACACCTGAGAGTGACAGGTAGTCCAGCCACACGACAACGCCTGGACAATTGTAGGTAGTCCCGCCACATGTCAGCGCCTGGACAATTGCAAGTAGTCCCGCCACATGTCAGAAGGGGGGGGAATGTCTTGCCTCAGCCACCGACCCCCCCCCATCTTCAATAGCCGGCACGGCCAATACCGGAGCGGTGGAGCCGAGGAGTGGCGCGGGGTCGCTGGACGGGGGAGGCGGCGCGAACGAGCCTCCCCCACCTCCCTCCAGGTGGAGGCCTCCAGCGACACCCCAACGCTCCTGCTTAAAGAGGGTCCATATGAAAAAGCGGTCCTTTGCCCGGGACGGGCGCACGTCCTGTACCTTCTCTCCTCAACTTTGAAGATTCTATGAGAGCCGGGGGGCCCCGACCCCTCCACATGGGCGCCCCCGTCCCCCTCACCGGGAACAGCGACATCGGTGCACTCCTGCCGGCGCCAGCCTCAGTTTGGAAATGACTAAAATCCCGCAAGGATACAGATTTGTTCAGTTCCGGTGGAACATCAGAATGACCCGGTAGGAAAGATTATTGCCTCCCTCCCCACCTTTCGACTGATGGTCCATATTGCTAGTCTGTTACCCCATTGCGAAAAACTTTTTGAACTGCCAAAGAGGTTCTGGTCCAACCACGAGTCAGTGGAAGCATTCCGACTCTACTGGGACTTGCCTGACCTCGCCCAAAATGGCGCCGACACAAAATGAGACTTTTTTAATAAACATTGTTGCACCCTGATTGCGCAGCTTTTTGCCCCGAGATATGTATGCAGTTTTTGGATAATGAAAGTAGATATGAAGGATATTGAGTATGTGCTCGGAAAAGAAAGCGATATAAGATGGATATTGATCATGTGTTTGGACAATGAACTGACTTAGGGTGGGTACTGATTATGATTTGGAAAATGAATTGGTGTAATTTAGATAGTGAATGAGCATTGGATAATGAATTTATGAATTAATTAAAACTGAATTATTGACATGCATCATGCTTGCTCTGTAGGGAAGTTTGATACGATTTTATTGCACTGCTGCACTTTATGCAATGAACTGCCACCAACTTCGTTCTTCTTATGTACAGTTCCAATCTGCTCCGTGGCCGGTCCACTGGGTTGTAGGCCTGTATTTATACATCAACACTTTTTATTAAAAGTATTTTGAAAAAGAAAGCATAGTTGTAGCAGTTGCATTAATGAGTTTTGGATGTTTTGCTACGATGAGCGAAGAATAAGTATGATGAAAGCTGAAGGTTAAAAAGGACCAGATATTTAGCAACTGCATTATGTGTCACAGGCAGCTGGAAAAATGTTTTAGACGCACTTAAATCGACACCACAGAAATGCCACCTGACCGCTACCCTTGCACCCAACAAAAGGGGTAGCGACCAAGTAACTCATGTAGATACGCAGATCATAAATGGTTATATATCTGACATTACTGGTACCTCTGGGCTTAAACGCCGAGATGGTAAAGAAATGCAGTACGTGGAGATAGGTCGAGTATGTGGTAGGTAAAAACATTTTCGGATTTATGCGCGCTGATGTGTTTTGAATGCTGCACCCCCCCCCCCCCTTCTTTCTCCTCCCTTCTGCAGGTCACGTCAGAACGTCGGCTAAAGTATGGGAGAACGATGATCGAATCACCGACGAAAAAGGAAGGAGGGAATATGTGCATAGTCCTTAGGACGATAAGTTTTTCTAAAGACGTAGACTTAAACATGACTGTTCCTCCTTAGAACGTAACGACTGGGAGGATGGACTGACATAGAAACTTGACGGGTACTGTAATGACGGAAATTGACTCGACATTAGCACGCTAGATAACGCGATTATGACGTTTAATTAGATAGGGAAAGGACTAGGGAAAGTCCTGAGGTAAGGGTACCCAGGCACCACCCGTCTGGGAAGTTAGAAATGTTGCTGATGTTCAAAATGCACTGCCCCCCTTTCTCACACTCTTATAGATAAAACCAAGCTTTCCGACTGTTCTCCCGATCAATGCTTGCCGTTGCCTCAGCCTGAAGAACTTCCCACCGAAGGAAGAAACTGAAAATGGTTTAAGATCCAACCATGGGTAAATAGCGCGACCAGGTTAATTTCTGATCGACTAACCGAGGTGTAAGTATTGGCAATTGAGAACGCTCGCAGAGATAACAAGCGAGAAGGAAAAGGAGGGAAGGGTAGAAAGAGCTAAGCACGTAGATAAATAGGATAGTAAAGATACATAGGATATAATATGGATTTTGTTGGCCAACTATTGTTTTCTGTTTTGTCATGAATGTCTTATATATATGTAATACGTGTACTGTCTTCCTCTGTCTGAGTTCGTGTGTGTGTGTGCTGTAGGGGTTTATGTTCGCCCTTTGTTTGCGTCTCTCCGTTACCTGACCCCCTGCTGTTCTGTGTTGTGAACGCACTAAATGACCTATTTTTGTACACATCTCTCTGTCTTTCTCTATCTCTATCCCACCATTTTCCTCTCTATACCTCTCTCTCTCTCTCTCTCTCTCTCTCTCTCTCTATCTCTCTAACTCTCTCTATCTCTCTCTCTCTCTCTCTCTACATGTCATACATGTACCAAATGGCTCGTTTAGATTGCGGACGACTCCCACTCTCTGAGAGTCTCCCTATTTCCATCTTCCTTTTTATGGTAAAGTCGTGCCTCGCTGGCACTAATCTGATTGGATACTTATTGAACGCGAAGGTGTTCAGCGAAATTGACCGAAACCAAAATGATTGTATCTCGCCATATTACTACCTCTCCTTTCTGTAAAATGAATGAGCTCGAATTGGCTGAGAAGGAAAGGACAGGTAAGACGACTAAGGCCCCCCAATCTGGCCATTTATAGGGGAACTGTATGTCAATGGCACCTTATTTTTCTGTTCATCAGAGACGAACACCAACGTCTAGATTGACCCCCAATGCCCAGATTGCCTCACCCCCCCCCCCCTTTTTTTGCACCCAAGCGCGAGCGTCCGAAGCATCCCCGCCCCATTTGATAGACCCCAGCTGCTGTCCCGGATATAAACATGATGACCATGAGTAACTGTCATCCCTCGAGAAAAACCTGTCTTACCTGACTCTTGATGATAGCGCCCCTGCCCTGTTTTGAAAAGGTTAGCCAGCCTTGAAGGGAAATGTTCCGAAATATTGAATTTGATGAAATGCACAGTTGATGGGAATCTTATTTTTATCTCCATTTGAGTTATAAATGGGACGATGAATAAACTTGGCATGAACTCAGTAGGAATGCCGACATATGCACTGCTTGGTAATGGACCTCTGACTGTGACCGATGAGCGTATCTCCCAAGTATGTAGGATTGAGGGAGGAATTCACATGCATAGATGTCTTCTTCTGCCAGTTCTCTAAAAACTTGTTTTATACCTATTCAAAGATTCACGATCACCAGAAGGAGAAGGGTCGGACGTGACGTACAGCCTGGCTGCAGATCTTGAGACACGTGTGACCTCGACCAAAGGTGGAGCTGCAGAGCAACAAGTTACGGGACGAGACAGCAATTTCAACGTGGGAAATGAGAAATGACGGGCCGCCCTGAAGCCCTCCGTCTGCTAACCCACGTGTGCCTGGAGTCTCCGTCCCCCTTCTTTGGGCCCGATTGATGGGCCTGCCTGCTTGTTATCCTTTGCTCCCTTGGTCCCTTTTGTGTGTCCCAGGAACTCTGACCCAACTCCGCTCTCTCTCCTATCGACTATTTGAACCACACACCCTCTTTTCCACGTGACTTATTGCCAAAAGGAAGAACTGCATTCAAGTAGGAATAGGGTGTTGCCACGGAAATATAGGTGCCGAGCATAAGGCGCCGTTAAACGGATTGTTTAGGGAACGGGACTGTGGTCTAACAGCAGAGGACTGACTGCACCCTGCAACGCGTAAGGATAGACCCGAGCTGGACCTATAGATCCACCGCCGGTGCTCAACAGCGCCAACGAAAGGACACGGACTAAAGCCTACCAGTGATGGCTCACTGCTAAAAGACACTGTGACGAAGAGATCTTGTGTATTGAACCGAATTCCGCCCTCAACTACTTGGTCAAAATGTTCATTTGTCACATTTTTAAGTCAGAAACATTTATGCTATGTAGTGCTTTGAAATGATAGGAACTCGACAAATGCAATCTCCTATATGCTGCATTCTGCCAAACGCATCAACTGTCCATGATTATATGCCATATGTTAGTATTGACAAATGCTAATTCTTTGACCCCACCTGTTTATATGTACCTTCATCGATTACAAAAATGAACTTTGCTATGTAAAAAGGGGCGACTGTAGAAAATTAGAAATATTGATGTACATAAGCAACGTTCATTTCCCTTTTCCCACTCCTCTCCCTGCACGCACCATGAATACCGTAAAGCATTGACTGCATCACTCTGCCAGCAAAGGGCCTGTACCCATGTGTACATGACAGCCATTTTAGGCACCCTGGCCTTTTGCCCGCCTAAGATTAGAATCACCAGCTTCCCTTCTGCGCGTATTCGAACCCCCCCCCTCTCTCTCACATGCATAAACCATGAAACCCTCTCCCTCTGCGCGACCCTGCCCTGAAAGGCAGCCCTCCTGCTTGACCCACGCAAACCCCCATTTCCTCTTGAAGAAGCATCCTTCGCCTCAGCTGACATAGCCCTCCCCAGCTGCACCTGACTGCCCCCGCTCTCTCATGCATGAGTCATAAGATCTCTCTTACTCTGTGCGACTCTGTCCCTGTGCACACCCTGGCTCCCCCTTCCCCTTCTCCCTCACACGGGCAAGTCATAAACCTTCCTCTGCAAGACCCTGTCCTTGGGAGTCACGGCCGCGCCTGACCAACACCTCCTTTCCTTCCATGAATGCCCCCCTGTTGACAAGCCTTCCCTCCGCACTCGATTGTCCACGTGGCATGACTACCACTCCTTTGATGACCCCTTCCCCCGAGTCCGACTGACCACACATGTCCGAGGCCATCGCCTAAGCCAGGAGATACCCTTCACTGCCCTTTATTGTATGAAGTCACTCCTCTTCAAAGGACCCACTATTGATCCTGGCCACCCCACCCCCTGGGCTATGATCAGGCGCACACATCCTAAACAGCTGACGGAACTCTCAGCTGCTTGATTGCCCTCCCCTCTTATCAGCAGGTCAAGGGCCCCTATTGTGAACACATGTGGGGTAGGATTGACACAAGGATTATGGGGATGTCTTTTCCTTGTATCACAATGTCGTAATTGTAATGCCAAGTGTTTTGTAAAGTATAAAAGACGGAGTCTCAGCTCACTTGTTAGAGCACCTCCCGAAAGACACTGTCTTTCGTGTCCGAAATGACAGGCTCTCCTCATGAGAAATAAAACTCTGTTCTTGTGATTCCTGCTCCCAGCGCCCGTCTCTTTATTTGGCAACTATTCAGAATGGGAACTAAGAGGCGGCTTGCGCCAGCAGCCTGGGCATCGATAGCAATATGGGCTCCTGTTCCACAGAGGTGCCAGACAAGGTTGCCCTTTATCTCCTTTGTTGTTTATTCTTGCTGTAGAGCCCTTTTTAATACAAATTCAGGTACATTTGCACATTAAATAGTTTTTCTTATGGTGACAAGCAATTACAACTTTCAGTTTATGCGGATGATGTTTACTTTTTATTTCACAGCCACAGACCTCTCTACCAGCTTTTTTTTACATAAGTAGTTCATTTTCTTTCATCTCAGGATATAAACTAATACTATTAAATGTGAAATTCTTCCCTTAAATCAACTGTGTTTCTATGCTGATTTTATATCTTTTTTTTCCCACTGGAATTCAGATAAAATAAAAAATCTTGGACCATGGTTCACTACTTCTATTGTCTACTGTTGATTTAAATCTGAAGGAATTACAGTCAACATTACTTTTGTGTACATCTCAATGGCACCCTTTATTTTTATCATGATGGGGTCATTTTGATACTAAAAAAATGATGTTAGTTCCTATAAAATTGTTTTATTTTGCTAACATTCCTATAAATATTTCTAACTTGCAATATAAGAAAATATATATTATTTTATCAAAGTTTATATGGCACAATTAAAAGCCTAGAATGTCTCTTTGTAAACTCAAAAGACCTAAACACATTGGTGGTGTTAACTTTCTGGATTTTCATTCTTACCAAATGGCTTTCTTTCTTAAACATTCTTCCTTTTTGTTGTCTGACAATGATTCTACAGCCTATCCCGTATGGGTTGATTTTGAATGTCTTTACTTTTCTCAAAAACCCTTATCATTATCTTTCCCTATTTTTAAAAATGCCTGTAAAGTTTTCCATCCTATTTCCATTTCTTAAATTCATCAATTTCGTATAATAAGCATATTAAGATCCATAATGAATGCATTTTCTGTAAAGAATGGCTTGCTAATAGGCTGAGATGGACTTATCAACTTTTTCAAGATGATGTTCACATTCCATTTTCGATGGCCCAAACCTGCTTTTTCTTTCACTCCTCCTATGAAACCAAATACTTATCTTTATTCTCTGCTGTTCAATCCTCCTATAATCAACTCCCCCCTATTCACATGACTAACTCCCCTACACCTAATATAAAGTCGATTTTATGTAATACTCTCTCTGCTTCTTAAATTTACAAATATTTAATGTCTTCAGACACTCAAGATAAAACAGAGATAGATTTTCATTGGGAATCTGACTTACAACTCTCTTTTTCAATTCCAGTATGGAATAACATCAGGAATAAAATAAGGAAATCCTCTAGAGCAGCAAATACAACTCAAACTTTATTTTTTGTTTACAATAAAATACTAATTGCACCTGTTAAATTATATTGAATAAATCCTAACACTCCATCTACCTGTTGGTCATGCACTGCCACTTCAGCAGATCGCAAACACATGTCCTGGGGTAGTTCGTTCCATCGCAAGGCCGCCAGATATGAGAATGAACGTCCTCCTGTCCTTACTTTCCTTAAACATTTTATACAGGCCTGCGCTTGGTGTAGCCTTCAACAGATTACCAAGTTCTGGAAAGATGAGTCATCTCTATCTTTTCAAGCATATAATCTGCTATATTAGCAGACTATAAAGAGCATATGTACACCCATTTACACTTGCAGTTAAAAGGGTTCTTCTGTGGTTACTTAAATTGTTCTGCCAAGACATGTTTATATAATCCATACATTGAAGAAGTACCTAAAACTCTATCAATTTTTTATACTTGTTCTTATATATAGTATTCTATCTGCTAATTCTTATATTTACTTAGTTAACAATACTGGTATATAGTTGTTTGTATTCTTTGATGGTATATGATTGTTCTTTCTCTTCTTCTTTCCTCCTTTCTCTCTTTGTCCTTTTTCTTCCTTTTCTTATTGTTAACATTATTCATTTCATATTGATCATGTTTTTTTGTTTCATTCTACTGTATTTGCATGCTTTACAACATAAACCTTTAATTTTAAACTTTAAAAAACAATAATGCTTTTCTAATGATGTGACTCAGCATTTCTATTCCCTTCATTGTAATGCATCATGAAGATAATGTGTTGTTGAATGTAGGTGCAATGACTTACACAGATGATTATTTCAGTAGTGCTACTAGACATTATTAGGATTATGAAGATGTGAAAAGGATTTTAGTAAAATTCATTTTAAGAATAATTTACATGCATGAATTTTGAGATTTCGTTGAGGGAGACATTTGAAATAACACATTGAAAAGCTTTATATGAAAGGCTTGATTTATTTTACTATGTTTGATTTTAATTAGGTGTTTACTTTACTGAAAATGACATATCAATTTTAAATACATTTATTCATGTTCTTTACTGAGCTGCATCATTTGTATATCTTAATACAATGGACTTTCACATTTCTTCATATGCTGCTGTATCTGTTCTGTTTGTGCAACATTTCGTATAACTAATGACATTTTTTGTGTGTTTAATATGGGGTACATTGGTGAGAATAAAACCCCTGTACAGACACCATGGACTGCATCATCGTTAAATGTGTTTGTCGAGTAACTTGTGAGGAGGGGAAAGGTCAGTTGTTTCTCTTGACATGCATGAGAAATCATCTAGGAGTATTGAAACTTGTACCTTACAATCGGAAGAGCAACCACATGATGATCTGACCATGATGGTGTGATGACAGGTCATATGAAGTGTCATAAAGACCATAATAGAGGAGACCCAAAAGGAGGGGCAGCTCACTCTATTTTCCTTTTTGTGCGGAGACTGCTTTTTGGAACTCTCAGACTATACTTTTCCTATGATTTAAGAATCATCCTCATGGCTCTTACATGTGGACTGCCTTTGCTGATGCTGGTGCACTTAGCAGACTGTTTTGAATCCTTCTTTGCCAACTTGTTTTTCTATGCCCCATGTTTTTGCCCTTGCTAATGATTTTGCCTACTGAACTTTCTTGTACTGTCTAGTGAGCAACCATATTTTGCCCTTTTCCCATTTAGCCCATGCCCATGGACTTGCCCTTAATGGACTCTATACTCAATTATTTAGCCTTTTGCTTTATAACCTTTTGAATGCTCTTAAGAGAAGCAAAACATCCTTCTACCTTTGATGGTGGTAGGAATCTGTAACGTGTAATTGATGTGAGTCTTAAAAACCATTCTTCTGCCTTCCAATGATGGTAGGAATCTGGAAATGTGTAACTTTGTAATGTGGAAGGTGTGGCGCAGTAGCCAGGGTCCCTGACTCCAGACCACAGGGTTAACAGTTCGATCCCCGGTGCTGGCGGAAGGTTAGCTCAGCACCATGTGACTCTGGGCAATAGCTTGCTTAAACTTCACAAGGGCCCCAGCACTGGGATGCCTCTCCGGAGGTAGCTGTGCGCTTTACAAGTGCTGGTATTTCATTACAACTGTGATCCTTTTCTGGATTCGAAACTTTGACAAAATGTGTGGTTTCATACTACAAGCTGTACGAATCTTGACTGAAATGCTTAAAATAATACTAATATGCATTGATTTTGGATCATTAATGCAATAACCAAACTATCTAAAATTGCCTTAGTCTGTTATTGTGTCCTAATGTTCTTTTTCTAAAACTGTGCTATTTCACATGGATTTTAAATGCGTAATACAGAGAACATTAGACTGTTTTCAGAACATAAAGTTCTGCTGCTTTTATTCTCTGTTGCAACTCCAGAACCCCGAGTGTGTATAATCCTGGTTGGACTGAACTCCTTCAGGAGGTTGGGTCTTTCCATTGCAATACGTTATTTATATATCATGATTCTGAGAGTGGTGTATTTGAACCTTATCTTAAATTTGTCATTTGGCTACAAATTTATGGTCATCGTTTGGTGGCCAAAGCGGTTTTGGATATCCTAATTTTCACCCCTCACTATTAGTGGAGAAAGATCTATCAGAGGACATCGTCTCTGTGATGAATGATGAAGTCTCAGGGACAGCAAAGACTTTACCTGCATCTTGCTAACAGCGCCTGGAAGTCTCTGCTGGGAGTCCAGATTGCCAAGTGGTGCCAAATCAAGTTCCTGGGCCCTTGGAATCATGTGGTTAGGGCTGCAACCCAAGAAAAGCTACTCCGATGCCATCAGTAACGTCGCTGACTGCACCAGAGCTGAGGGCCCCACTTGTAAAGAGCACAACACACCGCCCAACTTACACCGCAGTCCTGGTGTTAGCGATGACAGCAACTTATCTACTCCAACTCTGTCAATGAGGATGTTGCCTGCACCAGTGCCAAGGACACCGCTGATGAACGCAACTTACACAGCAGCCCTGACCTCCATGACAACAGCACTGTGCACCGAAGCAACATCGTTGTCTGCACCGGCGCCGAAGGCACTGCTTGTGAAGAGCACCATGCACTGCCTGAACTTACAACGCAGCCCTGATGCCTGTTGACACCAGTCCTCCAACTGTGACACCGCAGAGTCGATAACTGATGTGTCTCACCTCCTGAACTCATCTACATGGCCCCGTCGTAAGGAACCACTGCATTGCCACCAATGTTGCATTACCTCCCCTAACAGTAAGGAACCAAAGCCTCACTGCCAATGTACCATCACCCCCCCTGCAGTAGGAAGGAACCGACATCTCACTGGCCCAACAATGCTTCACCTCTGCGATACCGTGCAACTTCTTTGTTTTTATCATTTTCCAAAGTTCTATAATCAAGGTCCGTGTGACTCCGCAGCCGGCCCAGGATTCCTTGTGGTCAGCGCTGACTTGTTGGATTAGTACCTGTTGCAACGTCGAAATAGCCCCAGTTGGAGCTTTTTGATTTCTATATATACTGTAACTTAATTTTTAATGTTGAGAAATTCATATCTTGACCTGTGTATGTTAGATTTTGTCATTCTAGTCTTGCATTATTCAGATAAATATTCGCTATTTTTCTAATGTGTTGTGGACTTCTTTTGCAGTGTTTTAACTGGGTTACTGTTTGTATGTACAAATGTGTTGTGGGTAAAAGAGGTCCTTGAGTCAGGAATATATTTAAGTTGCTTTATTCAAGATAGTTACAGGTCCAGATGTTAAGATAGTAATTAAGAGACCCCACCAGATGTGACCTCCCTGTCACTCAGCCTGTCTCCAACTGCCAGTAGGCTCAGGCAAAACCCCCAACATTCTCTGATGTCACCAGGTAATCTCACAGTGACATTAAGAGAACAACAAGGAAATACAAACCCGGGGAAAAGAGACAAAGTCCAGGTACAACATATCTCCTTTCTTTAGGGAAAAGAACAAATTGATACATACTAATATCATTATTAAAAAAGCAAATAAACTATGGCGCCAAACAAGAAGATACGAACATATAAAAAGCCATGGGAAAGAAAAAGAAGTGGAAGAACATGGAAGATACAAAAGCCACCAATAACGTAACGCACACCACCACCCTCTTCCTAATAATGGCCAAAAGTAAGAAACATACAAGAAGTAAATGAAAAAATAGGAGGCCTAAAAAAAAACACAAGTAAAAGAATAACAGACGTCTACGGCACCCTATGTTATAGTGAAAAAGAATCCGCCAAAACAAAAGTGAACCAGCACGAAGAGTAAAGGCAGGAGACTAAACACCAAATTTCAGGAAAACTGAAAGTACGAGAAAAAGGAACACAAATGAAGGGATACACTCACCCAACAATCACTCATCACGGAAACAACCTGTGGACTACATATACCCACACGTAATAATAATAAGAAGAAGGGATACACTCACCCAACAATAACTCAACACGAAAACAACCTGCAGGAATTACACATGTAATAATCATATGAAAGGGATACACTCACCCTACACAAAAATCTGTAGATTATTCCTTATTTCATTCCTTATTTATCCTCAAGTAAGCTGTAGATTTATTTAATCTTCTTTTGCACGCTGTAGGTTCTTTAATCTTCTTTTGCACGCTGTACGTTCTTTAAAGATGTCCAGAAGTCGCCAAAATGTTGCGGGTAAAAGAAGTCCTTGAGTCAGGAATATATTTAAGTTGCTTTATTCAAGATAGTTACAGGTCCAGATTTTAAGATAGTAATTAAGAGACCCCACCAGGAGTGACCTCCCTGTCACTCAGCCTGCCTCCAACTGCCAGTAGGCTCAGGCAAAACCCCCAACATTCTATGATGTCACCAGGTAATCTCACAGTGACATCAAGAGAGCAACAAGGAATACAAACCCGGGGAAAAGAGACAAAGTCCAGGTACAACCAAATAATTTACACATTTCCTCTCAGATATGCCTGACTGCTCATAGGAAGCTACCAAGTGGGTGAGCTACCTAACTGGGGGAATCGCTTACCCTGACCAGAGTGAGAGTTCCTAATTGGACAGGGTGCAAACCACTGACCACTAGAGACCCCAATTCTAAGAGCGCTTCCCCAGGCTTACATGACTAACTAAATCTTGGGCAGCATCAAATTCCATGGGTGTTGCATGGTAACACCCACCACAACGACCATGGAACACCTCTCAGGTGCACAGTAAGGCAACGCTGTGATTTGTGCTGGGTCGCCAAAAAAAGCCCCTAATTGTCTACAGTCTGTGCATTAACTCAGAGAAATTCTGATTTAAATGTATTTGTTTGGAAAGCGCACGCGCATAACTACAGGCATGCAGCTCTGCCCTGCTCAAGCACACATCTTCATGATACTGCTCCAATGGGAAACATGGTATTGCAAAGTTATAAGGAGTGCAGCAAGATCTTTTCACTAGGTGTGTGAAAACTTTTATGAAAGTGTATTCTCGCATATTGGCCTACCTCAGATATGCCAACTCATGCAGTGCCATCATGTGTCAAATTTTATCTACTACCTTTCCATAGACACCTTTGAGGACCCGAAATCACATGGCTGCAGAGAAGGTTAGCCGCAAAACTCGTACACCGTGTGAGATATCAGCTCCTCCTTGGAGGCTTTCAGGAGGCGATGTCCATTACTGACTATGATAAAAAATATGGTAAAAATGTTATTATGGTATAGAAATTTCAAAGACATGAATATTTTTGAAGACAAATATTGCATTTCCAATGTGGGCAATTGTTATCAAATTCCTTTTGCAGTATTTGACATATATTTAACTTTTAGCTTCTGTTAACTTAAGTTGTGTGCCTTTGTATTTCTTTTAAAGTCATCTTGCTGATGGCTCGTTGGGTTAAGTAGTTGCTTCTGGGTCAATAGTTGACAGACTTGCAGAATGCACACATCCCATTATTATCTCAAGGTCTATTTATCAGGAGCGAGCAAATAGGGGATGAGAGTTAAACCATTCAATCAACCAAGGTTCTTTATTCAAGTTTAAAACAATACATAGAGATCAGCCTCTGTACAAATTACATTTGGATTGCTTTAGAACCCCAGAAAAGTAATGTGATAGAAAAAATACACTGTGTGTGTATCTAAAAACTGTAGCTACATTAATGCAGGTCTAACTTGGATAAAATTCATAGGCTTTAGGAGTAGGTGTATAGGTTTAAATTGCAAATGATTATATTTCGGGCTAATCATAACAATGTGTAAAGTGTCATTAACTGAGACATTATCACAATTATACAAGGGCATCATCGAGTCATTAAAATAGCTGTGATTAGAAGGCAATAGTTGTGGAAATAAGCCTAAAACATGTCAATACACATCGCTGGTGGCGGGACAAACTCCAAGTAAGATAGGGCTCCAGTCCACTGACAGTTTTCCCCAGTATCGCGTGATGCACTGAGTGTTTATGTAATGCTATGACCAAACAGTCTGCTGCCATCTTGTCTCTGAACACATTTTTGACCCATCTATGATTGGGTTTAGCTATGGTAGTAGGATTGGTTTAGAGTTCAGGTCTTCCTAAAGAATTCATGTTAGAGGAGATATAGGCCAGCCATACAATCAAGGAAGAGTTATCCATATTCATGCAATCTTGTGTGATCAGTCTGTTAAGACCTAACTCCTCCTTTGTGCAAACTGAGAGCCAGAGCTTCAGGGGACAGAGCCGGAGCTGATCAATAATATAGACCAAACCCAACTTGGTGTAAACCAGTTATTTGAAGTGCCATTAAAACTCAGGTTCTTTACGCCCACCCGTGAACGCATGTGCTGGTCAAGGGGGTGCTATCAGAGGCCTTTCCCCATTGCTAGGGGCACTAGGCAGGGCTGTCTCCATTCCCCCTTGCTCTTCGCCCTGGCGATGGAGCCCTTGGCTTCCCTAATGCGGACTGAGGATCGTATCCGTGGCTGGGAGTGGCCTAACACAGAAATGGACAAGATTACACTATATGCGGATGACGTCCTGGACTTCCTGGCTGAACCAGCCTCCTCGGGCCATATTGCCACCAGATCTTGCAATCTTTCAAGCAGGCCTCAGGTCTGCTGCAAAACCCTGGGATATCAGTTTTGGTCCCCCTGCATCTCTCTAGGGATTGCTACGATTGGCAATCCGCCATACCACATCGGCAATAATGCTTTAAATACTTGGGGATATGGATTACCCTCCTTCCCGAACTGGGCTGGTCCCTCAGTGTAGCCCAATTGGTTAAGAAGGCCAAGGAGGACCTCCATAAATGGAAAACACTACCTCTGAACACCCTGGTGATGGTTTCCCTGTTTAAATGATGATCCTCCCTAGATTTCTTTATGTCCTTCAAAATGCCACTTCTGCTTTCCCTGGACCTGGTTCCGGGAACTGGACAGTCTAGCTACCAAGTTTCTCTGGAGCGGAGGGAGGGCGCACCTGGCTCTGTCTGCATGCCAGATTCCCTCCTTCGGCAGGGGTGTGGGGATGACACATTGATATCTTTATTCCCTGGCTGTAAGTCTCCTGGTGGTCCACAACTGGCTCAATGGGGGCTGGTCTGATCCGGCCTATAGGCTTCAGCTGAGTGAGCTGTGACTACCATTAAAATCCAGGCTATGATGTACGAGGGGCCCATTCTTAATCCCAACTGCCTGATGTGACACGCTCTGTGTTAATGGCCTTGCGGGCCTCTTGCGTCAAACCGGCTGGACGCATAAGCTGACCCACTGTACACCCCTCTGTCATGGGACCTGGCTCAGGGAGGTTAGTGGACTACAAGGGTTTAAAACATGGGAGCTCATTGGCATCTCACAGCTAGGAGACGTATGGGCAAAAGGCCATATGCTTTCCTTCCAAGAGGTCCAAACCCGCTACTCCTTACATTCATCTCAATTTTATCTGCAGATGCGGCATGCCCTCCAAACGCACATCATGGATGACACAAGGCTCCCCGAATAAAGCCCCATGAGGTGCAGACAATGATGGGAGACTTAGGTAAGGGGGGCATCACCGGTATATATCGCACCTTAGTTAACAACACCCCCACCTCCTTAGATAAGTTGAGGGAACAATGGGTGGACCCTCTCAACGAGGTGGAATGGCGCCATACTCTCATGGCCCCCAGGACAGTCACCTCCGCCACCAAACTTAAGCTGATTCAGCTCTACTACCTGCACGCTGCCTACCTCACTCCCCTGCACCTTCACCGAGTGGGCTTGCGCCCGGACGTGTCATGTGCAAGATGTAATCACGTCCCGGCAGACTTCTTCCAAGTGGTTTGGTCTTGCCCACGCCTGGAACAATTTTGGGGGGCTATTGAGGAGGAGCTTACAGAGGTGCTGGGATGTGAGGTCCCTCACAATCCACGTCACTCACTATTGGGGGTCACGGAAGGGCTGGATGGGTCCATAAATGCAAAGTTAATTTTTTTTATACAGCTATGATTGTGGCCAAGCGTGACATAACTGCGGCTCGGAAAAGTCCTGACCCTCCTGACCTTGGGAGGTGGCGTAAAGGGGTGGACTGATGCGCGACCCAGGAGAAAGCCCTTTACATGGCAAGGGGGTGCGGCAAAAAATACCGTAGGGTGTGGGGGAAGTGGTTGGATACTATGGAGGGCTCTGATTAATTTGATTCCATTCTTTACCTCTGTATGTCTTATGGAGTTTGCGACCGTGGGATGCATTGCTTACAGTAATGTAATTGATTTAATGACCTCCATGCATTTGCTGATTTCTTTCATGTGTTTGAAAACAATAAAATTTGGTTATAAAAAATGTGCCATAAAACCTGTGGTCGCAAGTGCTGAATATTACTTAAAACAGACGGTAGTACTATTACTTTATTGTCTTTCTTCTAACATCCTCAGAGGGTGCAATTTATATTGATGCTTGGCAAAAATTCTCCAACACCATCATATTTATGATACAATATCCTCAGTAAATATCGACCCCCATTGTAGCATGTATGGCAATGCACAGGTGGGGAACTAAAAAACAACCACCACTGGCCACAATGCATCATTCTGAAAGGGTTGTAGATCTACTGTCACCCAAAGCACTTTAGTAACATTCAGATTGGAAGTTCTGAAGTGGGATTTGCCTGGCCTGGGTTGTATTAGAGTGGGCGGACCCACAAATTACGGGGGGGGGGCTGGAACAGAGCCGAACCAAAGGACTGGCTTTGCTCTAAGAGCCTGTGCACAAACTGAGCCAGGAAAATATTTGGCATGTAAACCATGCAACAACATGTAAAATATGACACTGTCTCTTCAAGATAAGGTATTTCTTCAACATGCAGATGTGTTTCACCCTAGTGTATCAGATGGCATCACTGCATTGAGAGGAATTTTTGAAAGTGATTGTTTTTAAACACGAACTAAACATTACTGCCCTCTCACCCTGACTAAAATTCCAGTGGTGAACTAAGAGGAAAGTCAGTTGTCACTTGTAAGTTATATGCAGCCTAGTTTCATATTATACATGTTGTGACATTATAGTTTAAATCAAACACAAGAGGCTATTCTTCTGAGTATATCCTGAACTCAGGTATTTGAAGGTGCTCTCTTATATGTTAATGATAAGAAAGGAGGTTTGGTGAAATACAATAATTGCCTATGATCACACAGTTTGGTCAAGTGGGGAAGCCAGGTTTGAGCCCACTTGTTTTGCTTTCACAATGTGCAATTCAGCCACTAGTTGAGTATCTTTTGATCTCTCCTGTTTTACATCAAAGGTTAATCTTTGCATTTAGTTCTTGGTGCATGAGCTGAGTATGAGAAGCAGGCAGAGACCACATGAAGGCTCAGCTCGTTTTGTGATTTAGGGTCCTGAAGCACCTGGAGCGGAGTCAGAGCCAGGCGTCTTAGGCTTTCAGTGCCTCGTCCACCTCTTTGTTGGGTTGAGAGCCCAGTGCTTAATCTGTGTGGGGATTGTTTGTAGATGATGAACACTGGCAGTTATATCTGGGCTGAAACTATTTATTTTTTTCAACAGAATTTGCCCCAGATAATCCAGAGAAAGATAAAAAATAAGAAGGGAGAAAGGAGAAGTAGAAGGAGAAGGATTGGAAAACAATGAGAAATGGAGAAAGCCGGGCTGTCAGTAAACTATAGGAGTCACATAAAGTGGCAGGGATGTAGGGTGGTCCAAGAAAGAGGCAGGAGGTGGAATAAAAACAAAACTTACTTGATATAGCTGGTGTTTCTGTTACTCAGTAGCACCGACAGAGAGCACCTAAAAAACCTACAGGCCCAGGCATGCATTGTTTTTTTTTTTACAGATTAGGCACAGTT
Organism: Lissotriton vulgaris; assembly: GCF_964263255.1. NCBI lineage: Eukaryota > Metazoa > Chordata > Amphibia > Caudata > Salamandridae > Lissotriton > Lissotriton vulgaris. The sequence goes on from NC_141695.1 coordinate 94,187,883, forward strand.
TTTGCCTGCCATGGTGGCTATGAGAAGGCCACAGTAAATTAGTACAAATCAACAAAATATTTTGGGTCACATTAATGCAAGTTTTCATGGAGCAGCAAATAAACTAGAGTGGACACTGTCCTTACACTCACTGTCCCTACCCTGCTAACCCAATTTGGACACTGACACCTCGAGCCCCCGTCCCAGCAGAAGAGACCTCCGTGGTGCAAGCACCATCTTTCACAAATCATGGAGCCAATGGAGCACGTTGTTGTGATGCGATACAGGTATTTCCTACTTAACTGATAACCAAAGAATGTACAAAGTTCCCCAGAAGGTGATGATTAATGGAGTATCTCTCTCACTGAATGATGTGTATAGGAGTGTCAGGGAATACAGATAATCCCTTGTCGGAACTTAGGATGCCTCACACAACTAAAAAGCTGGACGACTGTTGTCATCCTACCTGATGGTTGTTTTGTCCCATCATTGGCCTCCGGCTCCAGCAACAGTCTGGCGGTGCAATGCCTGACGGGTAGCACGGGTGCTACACTTTAGTGGAGTTCTTTTGTTCCTGGCCAATGGATGCGTGTGTGTGAGGGGCCTGGGGGGTGAAGTAGTGAGCGTGAAGGAATGGTTAAAAAAGGTAAGTATAGTCCACTTCAGACAACTTTATTCATGTGGCTAACTGCCTTATTAAAATAGTGAAGGGAGGGGTACCGAAGCTCAAAAGTAAGGTAGTTTGGCTTCGTTCAACCCTCACCTATGGTGTGGTCAACATGTTTCATGCCGTATCGGCAATTCTTCAGGACCTAAACATGCTCATAAACTTGTAAGAAAAATCTATCAGGGCTGAAAGATGTATCATATACAACCTGCGTGGTGGATGTACCAAGGCAGGATGGAGTCCTGCGTGGATTCCCGCCCTGAGAGGAGAACAATGAAAAAGAAAGACTAATCATTCTCCGCAGCCTCATATGCAATATGTAGGTCAGGACTTTGCGTAAAGGAAGGGACAGACCCTTTTCCCAGTGTTTGACGTGGCTCAGTAGGCTCACAACTACGGACAGTGAGTGAGAGAGAGATTCATCAAGCGTGTCATGATAGACATGCGTCAGTGAAACAAATAAAATAGAAATACTAACTATACATTATGTACTAAACCCATTGCTTGTTACTCATTCGTGTGCCAAATGCAAGGGGTTGTGCAGTTATTGAGAGGGTAGCCATAAGCGCTTGAATGGGGGGTAAGGATGAATAAAACACCAGGGTGTGCTGATAAAATCTTACCCTTAATCTCTGGTGGATGGTCCCCTCAGACTGTCCTTGTGGGGCCTGAGCTGCTAGGTAATTACCTGGGTATGAAAGAGGGATAGGTGGGCAAGGTTACATTGTCCCGGTACTCAGGACATCAAGAGGTGGCGGTAGAAGTAGACTGAACTGGCCAACAAGCAGTATGGAGCCCAGTCACGGACCCCAAGGAAACCCAAGGGAACGTCATCTGAACAAGGCATCCACGGAGGTAGTGACCCGCGGGCACCTGACGGTCCCCGAACAGCACCGCCGCCCGGAGCCGATCACCATCCAACCACCAATGGGGACATTGCTCCCGCAATGGGATCGCGGCAGTGTTCCCTGGGAGGCAACGAGTGTGTCCAAAGCCCGGCGGCGCCCTGCGGTAAAACACTCCGGCAGAGCCAGGACAAGAGTAGTCCATGAGAGGGCTTCCCGGGGCACCGGGAACAAAACCACACACAACTACGCCGGGAGATCCGAAGAGCGGAGGATACCGCAGGCCAGCCCCATTTAACCCGTCTCCCCACCTTACCTTATAAGCTCGAGGCAAATGCTGATAGGCACCTACCCCTAGCACGGCGGCGAAACGGGATCGCAGGATAGCCGGTAACTGGGCAGGAGTCTCAGTAGCACTTAAATGCGGCAGTCCGCGTTCGCCGTGGGTGGGCGTGGCCGAGGGAACGTTGCTAGGCAACGCGGCCAATCGTGTTTGTCGATGTGTCAGGCAGGGAGAGGGGAGGGGAAAGGCAATGCTATCAAGGGCGCCCTAGTTGAGCGCCATTTTGGAGCCGGGCTGCCCCTGTAAAAGCAAATGGAGGTGTTGTGTCACTCGGTGGGGATTGAGGATAATACCGGCTAGATATCCCGGCAAGACTTAAAGCAAATTCAGGTTATGTATGTTGGATCTGTTTAAGAGGATCTTCATGGATTTAAGGAAATAAACGGGCCCAACTATGGCTGATGATGCTGGGGAGTTTACCGGGGTCACTGGACCCCGGTAAATATTGTCCTCAATTTGTCCCTCCTTGTTGTTAAATTTCCTACTTAACCCCAGGTCTCTTGGCCCATCTGGCCCCAGGTTTCCATATAAGTAATTTTAAAGTAACCCTAAAAGGAAATATATCACCTGCCGAGAATAGAAGAAAGAAGAAGTGTCTCACTATACAAAGAAACTGGATTTCAAGATGGATCGAATTAAGACTAATTTGTTTGATTGGAATTTATTAAACAAAATACAAAATATTTTATATATATAAATACACAGCATATATGTATGTTTTGGCTAAATATGAAAACAAACACAGTTATATGCATACATTAGGTAACAACAATAAATATACATGTCTCTATTCTCCACTCCTCATATCAGTCATACAAATCAAAGTCAAAAGCAACTTTATTTCGGCCAACATGACCTAAAAAGTTCAGAATTTACAGCATTCATTTACGAAAATACATCAGAAGAATTAACAAATCCAATCACACCAATTCAAATCTTTCTCACACCACAATCATTCACACCCCACCTGCATACTCCAATTTCATATGAGGCAAACTAAAAAACAAAGGAGCATATTATAAAGAACAGCGTTAAAATTATCTGCGCTTTAGTGGCAGTAAACTGCCGCTAAAGCAGCGATAATGGGCTTGATAATATGCCCTTATGAATTCCCATAGAAGCCCATGTTCACACCGGAACTGTTGTTACTTTGCACAAAGACTTTGTTCTCCCCGTTTTTTTCCAAGAATGAATATAGTATTCCTGTCACGTCACATGGGCAGGTGATATATTCCCTTTTTGGGATCCCTCTTTTCTTTACGTTTTGTTTTCAAATAAAAAATATCTACTTCTACCTGAACTCCAGATCCTTCACAATAAACCAGGACTGTGCACAGCTGTACATTTTCCTCAAAAACTTTTCGTATTCTTGTGAAAACTACAATCGTACCCACAAGGCACAAAGCTTTTTCTGTATGTGGACTCTGGCGTTGAAACTGGGATACGTGAAAACACTGTTATACTTAACTTGCCAGGAAACAGCCCATTCGTTTCAGCGCCAACTAGCACTCCTGGAGAAATGTTTCCAGGTTACAAGCATCAACTGCTTCATGACATAGATAGAGGGAAAGCAGAAAACTCTATGAGCTTCAGGAAGTAAGGTAACTGGGATCTAGGGTAGGGTTGGGTATTAAAAACTCAGAGCTTCAGGAAGGAAGGTAACTGGGATCTAGGGTAGGGTTGGGTATTAAAAACTGTGTGTGTGTATGAAGCTTATATAGCGCATTACTTACCCTGGGGCATCTCCGCGCTTGCTTAGGAAACCCGTCCTGGTATTCCCCTGTGAGATAATCCTGGCAGGGTATCCACAAGGTGAAAGCCAGGCATCCCACCGCGAGTGGCCGATGTGGAGATTAAGCAAGCTATTGCCCAGAGTCGCAGAGTGTGAACCCATGAGTCGAGAAGGCACCGGAGCAAGAATTATCGAGTCCGTGGAATTATTGAGCCCAAGACCCGCCGAGGCGGGGAATTGAACCCTGGTCCAGGGCCAAACTCAAGCTCCAGGTCTGCCGCCTCTAACTCCTGAGCCACACTTCTCCAAAAACTCAGCACGTCCCTACAATAATCATGCATTCAGGGCTCAGCTCGAGTCCGATGACTCTGCGGAAGGTCACCTGCTGAGTAAGAAGGGATGAGGACCCTGAACATCTATGTAGAACCATTCGACTGAGCCACTAGTCATCACTGACCACAAGGAACTTTGTGAATCTGGGTTGCATTTTGTGTCTCCAACGTCCCTGCCGCAGTAGACTTGGAATATACATGTTTCTAGTTGTTTCTCTTCTGCCTCTAGTTCATCTCTTCCATATCGCCTACCCCCCTTTTGCGTTCCCTGCCCCTCACTTCACCAAATATGTTTTGTATTATATTTTTGTATAAAATGGTTCATAATTATATGAGATAGCTTCATGACTATACTCAGTTTACTTTTCTTAGTTTGCATTGAAAGATTACCCCCTAGTCTCACACAGAGGGAGGAACATGGATTCCACAATCTCAAGTGTGGATTGGACTGTACATTTAAACTTTGTATTGCACTGAACTCCAAGCTAGCTCTTTGAAATAGGATTCACGAGAGCATATCAGACTGTGCTGCAAGTTAAATCTTTGGAACAGACTGCAAGCTTGCACTTCGAACTGGACAGACAGCTCACATGACACTTTGTAATGAGCTGCAGGCTCACATTAAGGAACAGGCTGGAAAATTGCACTTAGAACTGCATAGCCAGCTCACACTTTAGAGTGTGCTGCAAACTCACATTTAGGAACACACTACAAGCTTGCACTTAGAACTGGACAGCCAGCTCACACTTATGTATACGGCTGCAAACTCACATTTAGGAACACACTACAAGCTTGCACTTAGAACTGGACAGCCAGCTCACACTTCAAAATGAGCCGCAAGTGCCCACCTAGGAACAGACTGCAATCTTGCACTTAGAACTGCATAGCCAGCTCACACTTTAGAGTGTGCTGCAAACTCACATTTAGGAACACACTACAAGCTTGCACTTAGAACTGGACAGCCAGCTCACACTTATGTATACGGCTGCAAACTCACATTTAGGAACACACTACAAGCTTGCACTTAGAACTGGACAGCCAGCTCACACTTCAAAATGAGCCGCAAGTGCCCACCTAGGAACAGACTGCAATCTTGCACTTAGAACTGGACAGCCAGCTCACACTTTAGAGTGTGCTGCAAACTCACATTTAGGAACACACTGCAAGCTTGCACTTAGAACTGGACAGACAGTTCACACTTAGGAACAGGCTACAAGCGTGCACTTAGAAATGGATAGACAGCTCACACCTTGGAATGAGCTTCAAGCTCACTCTTAGGAATGGATTGTAAGCTTGCTCATAGATCTGCACAGCAATCTCATAAGTTGGAATGATCTGCAAGCTCATACTTTAAATTGGACTGGAAACTTACATTTAGGAACGGACTGCAAGCTCACACTTAGGAATGGACTGCAAGCTCACTGAGAAGCACTTAATTTCAGAAAGGATGCAACACTGATGACAATTTACTGGCCCTAGCGACACTTCTAGATTAAATCATGACACAGAGGGGCCGGTAACTACACGCTGCCTTATAAACTTCACCCCTGCATTTGGCAACACCTGTAGAGGCAGATTATGGGCAAAGCTGACAAAGCAGGAGAATCTGCCCTTCTGCTAAGAGCAGTTATCAACCTTCACACTGATACCTGGGTCAAGATCAAGCTAACATCCAAATTGGCAACCTAAGAAAAGATCTATGTGAACAAAGGACTGAAACAAGCTCACATGTTATCATCAGTGCTGTTTATTCTCTATCTAGCTGATAAGGAATGGGCATTGCCATCTCCCAGAGCTCCCCCCAAGCTAGCTAGCTAGCCACATGGTTTACCTTTTCTGTGCTCATGACGGCCCCTGGCTGTCATGAATCATGGTGGGCGGGTGCACACGACATCCCGGGGCCGTCCAAGCCTCGCCCGTGAATGAAATGTCCCAGCACTGCGGCGGAATTCACGCCACAGTGAAAAGGTTAATACTATAGAATATGCAAGATGACACAATATATCTTGCTCAAACAGTAATGGGCCTTTAAAGGTCTCGGGGGGGGAATTAGAAGCATACTGAAATGGAGATGATGTCAAGATAAACAGGATGAAAACAAGGATTGTCCAGTTTGGCTTTGCAATAAAGAAAAGGGGAGGCTGGCAAAGCAACAATGAAAAAATAGAAAAGGTTTATGCCTACAAGGACCTGGGCATGTGGTTTGATGAAAGAGGTCGTCCTATAGCCTGTAAGCAAGCTCTCAAAAATGCAACTTGGTCTCCTAATACTGCATCTTTGCACCTGAACACAACGGGGCCAGAAAAAGCACGCCAAATTATTGTCAGGACTGATGGATATGGAAGAGAGCGCCCAAAATCCTCATGCCAAATTAGCCTCATCCCTTTATAATCCACCCCCTGCGCCTCCATATTTTAATCACCCCACGGTGCAGTGTCAAAAAGGCGGCTTGTGGGCTACAGGTTAGGCCTGATTCCTCTAGAACAGGGGTCTCCAACCCTTTCTGTAGTAAGATCTACTTCTGATCGGTGAACATAATGTTACAAGCTCCCCCCCACAACCAGTTTCATTGAATCTAAGCCTAATGTCCTTGGAGCCCAAGACTATGCCATGATTTGAACAAATACTTTGACATAGGCCCTATGACAGGGCTGCTATGTGTGTCAGTGAGAGCGTGGTCTTTGGGGATTTATGAACATTTGTGTGTATGACTGAGATATATGTGTACGGGTGAATGAGAGTATGTGTCATAACTACTTGTAGCATGGGAGATACCTTTCTCCATATGAGGACGTACCTTTCGCCATTTGTGGCAAACTTATATGTATAACACAAACATAGCAACCAGTTTTTATGCAAGCACAGAAAAATGTTCTGCAAAAAATGTTTATAATCTGGAAACAATTTCTGCAATTGAAAAAATGACTGTATTGTTCAGCTATAAATATGACACAGTGCCTACTAACCACTGGGAGCAAGATGCCTGCTGCGTGTAAATACAAGACTTTGAAATGGGAAAAAATAAAACTGAAGAGTTAACTTTATGTTCATATGGATTCCATAACACTCATCATTTACACTTTCCCCCATTTCAAAGTGTCACATTTCAGTCAGCAGCTTCTTGCACGAGTAGGCTTTAGACTCTGTGCCATATTTTTTTTAAAAACAAATACAGTCATTTGTTAAAATAGGAGCGATTTAAAGTGAAGAAACATGCTTCATAAAACATTAAAACGTAATTGTCTTAAAAGAAAATGGATAAAAACATTGACTCAATGCTTCATATGTTTTTTTTATATCCACTTTAAATTTCTTCCATTTGAAAAAATGAAGGTGTTTTCCAATTATAAATATGTGTTTACCTGCCACTGGGAGCAAGAGACCTGCTGTTTATAAATGGAACACTTTGAAATGGGATAGAATTAAAATGAAAAGTTAACTTAATCATTAGGTTAACTTAATTTTTTCCATTTCAAAGCATTCAGAAACATAATTTTGTTCTCATGCTCCAATATTGAGTTGACAAAGTCTTTTATTTAAGATTTTAATACCTCAATGCTTCAATTCTTCACCTTTATGCCCTTGCTCATAATTCTGACTCCAGCACTGCTCATTATCTGCCTGTGCTATCTGCAGCCTGAAGATAATAATGGAAAATAAATACACCCTTCCCTCAACTTAACGTGACCCTGTGCTTATTTAAAAAAAATTGAAGGCTGTGAGTTACTCTGAAGGTGTCTGTGAGCTACTGGTAGCTCGCGATCGACTGGTTGGAGACACTTGCTCTAGAAGCTTATTGGTCCGGAAGAATGAGGATTAACACAGAGTGCAAGTGCAGACTTTGAACTGTTGCCCAATATTTCAGCGCATACTGCCTGTACCTGCCAAAAACTCCTTAGGCGGTCGAAATTCTGGCTTAAACCTCCATTTAGATCTTCCTACCGAGGACCCTGCAATACTGTGGTGGCAATGTGCACGAAGGGCCAATCAGGGCGCTTAACAGCAGGTTTTTATGGCTAATGAACCTAACTACCAAAGAATTGAGTGAGGCCGCTGCAGGGACCAGCCAGGAGGCTCTGTACCATTAACAGTCAAGTTTCATTGGTTCTACCTCCAGTGGAGTGGTGTGGCTTACTGGTTAGAGGCGGCAGACCCGGAAGCAGAGGACGGCCCGGGACCAGGGTTCAATTTCCGACGCGGCAGGGTCGTGGACCAGGGTCAGCAGACTCGATAATTCTCACCTCGGTGCCTACTCTAACCAGGGATCACACTCTGCAACTCTGGGCATTAGCTTGCCTTATCTCCACAACGGCCCCCCACATATGCCGGGGATGCCTGGTTTCACCTTGGAGATACCCAGCAGGGACCATCTCACAGGGAAAGCCAGGACAGGTTCCCCAGCGGTGTACAGCGCTGAGATACCCCATGGCGGGTTGATACATGCGCTTTACAAGACACCATTTACATTACATTGCATTACATTACCTGTCAGGCTGAAGCCACAGGTGATCCCACAAAGATGTAAAGTACATGACAACACAACGGCAGAGGTGCACTGTTCGTTCCATTAATAACACCATCGACAATTCCATTCACAGTCCTTTTTAAATGTTATTATCTCTAATCGAACATATTTTTTACTCTTCTTATTGCATTTGGATCTTATGAATTTGTAACAATTTTAATGAATCTAAAGGATTTCCTGCAAGCTCACACTTTGAGCCGGTCTGGCATCGCACACTCTGGGATGGGCTGTAAGCTAACACTTCGAATGAACTGTCTGCTCACACTTAGACCCTCGGCTCTTTAGAAGCAACTGAAATTTACATACTTACAATAATGTCTTATGAGCAATACCGAAAGTCACAGTGCCCAAGGGCAGTTCTATAATCCAGAGTTCTCAGGTTTCCAGATTCCACAAGTGAGTGGATTGTGAAGTGCAGTTTGTTTTCTTTGCTTCCGGTTGCTTTTGCTCTGTTTACCTCACAACAAATTAAAGTCTTTTTTATCCATACAAACTCGGCACTACAAGTACTACAATGCAAATAAAACACAGCTGCGGTGGCACTTAGAATGCAAGCCATCACATAGCCTGAAGTAGGTATGCCCACAGAGACGTCTGGACACCCAGCGGCTCTTACCAGGTGAATGAGAGGGCTCTGTTGAGAAGGCAGGTTGGATTTGTCCAATGGGGGCCATGCATGGGTTGGCCCCCTCTGAGTCCTAGCCAGGGAGCTGGAGATGGGCTAAAGATGGGCCCATCTGGTGTGACTCCTAGCCAGGACCCAGGCATGAGGAGCCTCCTGCTTATGAAGACACACCAAGCTCCAGGGAGCTTCCAAAGGGCTTGCTCGGGAGAACTCGGCAACCAGCCAGACACAACATTTTCTCTTCTTGAAAAAATTGGTAAAGAATAGCTACAGATTGTTAATTAACACTTCTGTCCCCTGTGGACGTGCTCTCTCCCTTTTGACGGAAACTCTTCAATTCTTCTTTTCATCTGGGCTGTGTAAAACAAAACAATTAATACTTTTAATAAAAAAAAAAAATAGACACATTGATTGTGATACACTTCTCAGGCAGAGATCTTTAAGCAACAACCTCTACAAAATAGCTACTGATGCTCTCTACCCCACTTCACTTCTAAAGTATTTGGGCCTAGAATTTAAAAAAATCCTGCAATGCATTGCACCTAAAGTTGCTGTGCTGCGTTCCATGAGAAGGAGAGAGCAAAACAGCACCATATCAACTAGGATGTGGAGCTGTTCTACTCTCTCACTGTGGTGGAGCACTTTGTTGTTGAAAGCATAATTTTGTACAGGAAAATAGACCTCCTTGTGCAAAAACTATGGGTTAAGGCGTTTCTCTCTTCCTTTGTGTGCACACGTGCAAAGAGGGGAAAAACGAGGAGAAATGTAAACATTTCTCCTCGTAACACCTGCCTCAAGGAGGTGCAGGTTGTTGGCATAAATCCTTGTCTACAATTCCTTCAAGATAGGAATTAGTGTCAAAACATGTGGGACTTTGCAAGAGAACGCTCATGCACCACCCGTGGAATGCCCCCTGATGCAATGTAATGCAAGGAGCTCTTTGCGCAGCTTTGCTTTACTTTTGCATTGGATTTTAAACGCCAGCACTACAATTTGCATCAGGTTTGTGTTACAAATGTAATGAAAACCTGATGCAAGGTTGCTGGTTATACTTCCTAGTAAAAACTGCACTTTTGTTGGACAACATAAACGTCAGGATTGCGCCAGACTGATTCTGTGCACACCCTCAGGATATGTTGGCCTGTAGTCCTGCTAGCTCACAGTGCACCTTCTGTACGCCTAACCGTGCAGGATTACAAACAATGGGGTGACCCAGATTTAAACTGAAGGACCTGGGTAATACAAGCAAACAATGGTCCAATTGGGCAAGCATCACTCTCCCCTAGAAGTATATGAAATTTTAACAAAAGTGAGGGAACCTGCCAGCCACTACTTTTGGTATTTGCCGTCACGATTTGAATGACACTTGTATTCAAGTGAGGGCATTTGGAGCTCTATGCCGACAAGCACAGAGTATGGCTCGACATAAATTAGATTTTTTAAACTATCCTGTTCCTTTAGGTCGCTCATCTACCTCTCACTTCTCAAGTCCTGATAAAGACCCGCATTTGAGTCATTCAGTGGCCCCTCCCTTGTGTTGGGTCGAAACATAAACGCCCTTTTTTTACCTAGCCTGGATTAATACTAACAATCCATCTGATGGCAATTGTCACTTATCAACTTTATCCTATTTAGCAAACATGGCAACTAAAATGTGTTTAATATAAAAGAAAAATCTGTGTGCGACAGTCATCTCTGCTGATATAACTGGATTGTGCTGCAATTTGTGTTTCCCTCAGTTTTGTTTAAATGTCATATATTGCTAGGAGATAGTAATACTATCATATCTCCATGTTTTGGTTGCTTGCCGCAATCAGACCATTGTTTGTTTATATTATATATCACCCACGTCCTTCAGGTTAAATCTGGCCCACCCCATTGTTTGTAATTCGTAAGAGCAGGTGCATACTTGCGGGGTAGTAGTATATATTTTTATTACTCCCACACTGTTTGGGAACCACCGTGAATGGCACTCCCCTAACTTCTCAATTGAAGGTGAGTCATTCCTGCGATCAAGTTTGTGCTTTTTCACCTCCCAATGAATGTCTATCTGGGTACTAATACACCCATTTTAACCTTTAGGTGAAGATATATCACCACAGATAATTGATTTACTGTTAGAAATTAGGATTTCTGGTTAGCTAAGGCTTGCGCCAAAGCCAGGCAGAAACCACCACTCTAGTCAGGTCAAGGGAGTCACACGCCAAAGATAACCCCTGCTCACCCCCTTGGTAGCTTGGCACGAGCAGTCAGGCTTATCCCGGAGGCAATGTGTAAAGCGTTTGCGCGCGCACCCAGCAACAACACCCAAGGCCCACCACAAAGGAAACTCCACACAAGGTTATATCAAAAATAGCCTTTGTATTATACCAAACACATTAGATAACAAACACACAATTTACACTGTGCCAACTGGCACTGGGCAGTTTTTACAGTGCATTTTATACACAGGACAGGGCCACATGGACCACTGTCAGGAATAAGCACTTGGTAGAACTAGCACTTTGTAGAAATAGCACTTAGAACATAGAATAATTGTAGCACCAAATAGCAACTGTAGCACACAACCAGTAACCACTGGTAAAAGGTAAGTACACACTACACAATCCTAACCACCTTAGGCATATATCACTCAGGGAACCATGAACTCACTAGCATACCTATACTAGGTAAAACAACCTCCTTAGCATAAACACATTTAGAGGTATAGGCAAAAAGCATTGCATATTATGCATAAATCACATTAGGCAAGTAATCACATTTGCACCAAAAATCACATAACTTGCCCCAGGCCGAATTGGCCTCTCAGGGGTTCAAAGGCCCAATGTCCAGAATATCTGGGCTGGCTGCGCAGGCATCCAAAGAAGAATGCGCAACAGGCCTAAACGATGCAGCTGCCCACTAAGTGCTGGGCAGCTGGGGAACTGAGCCTAGCACCAGCGTGCCTCCTGGCTCTCCTCTGGGCTCTAATAAACAACAGTGCCCACAAACAACGTGGGAGCCTTGTGGGCTCTGAACCAACTGTGCCCTCAGATCAACGTGGGAGCCTTGCAGGCTCTAGATACAAAATGCCCCCAATTCACGTTGGAGCCTTTCAGGCTCTATCTACAAGAAATGCCCCCGATATCGTTCGAACCTTGTGGGCTCAGACTAGTAAGAAAAAAATGCTGCTACACTGGGGGAGCGGCCCTCTGCCAACCAGGGCCGGTCTACCCTCTGAAATGCCCCCAAAATGAATCTAGCAGCACTGGGGGGCGGGGGGGGGGGGGCGGGCACCGGCAATCTGCCCCACGCCCCCCTCTTCATGAAGGAATACAGGGGCCCTACTCACCGGGTCTGTCGGACTCCTCTCGTCCTGTGGTGGTGGCGGCTGCACGGGGTTGGTAGGCGGCGGGGGCAGGCACCGGCAATGTGCTTCGAGCCCCCTCCGCTTCTCTCCCTAGACTCCTCGCGCCAGCGGTCCAGGCCCAGGAGCAGGCGGGGCTCTTCCTTAGCACTGGAGCCCCACTGGGTCACATGCTGGCTCCCTCCTCATCACAGGAGCGCGGGGTAGGCTCCCGTCCGCTTCCTGTCTGTGCTGGTGGCCCTGCACTCAAGCAGGCAGTCCCGGGCAGTCCCACCTGGCTTCCTGTGTGTCACCCGGCACCAGAGCCGCGGCGGTGAACTTCTTCAGCTCTGGCCAATGCGGGGTAGGTTCCCGCTGCAACGCAAAGCATAGAGCTGGGTAGGCACCCGCAATAGAACACAATAAGCGTCCGTGATTTAGCAAAATGGGCAAATAAGCGGCAGGCAGTGCGGGGTGGGCACCTGCGCCGCAACAAGCCCAATCACAGGGGAAACTTAACGAGTCAAGCGCTTCTCCAGCAGTAGAGATACAGCGCTCCCCAGGCGCTGTAGGACACAATAAAGCACTCCTAGGCGCTACAGGGCAAAGTTCAGGAACAAAGTCCTTAGGAAGGCAGTAGGGCAAAGGCTGGGCCCAGGGGCCAGCTCACAGGGCCCTCCAGGCAGGGAGCCAGCACCCAGTGGCGGTTCCTCCTGGCGCCCAGCAGCAGCAGCAGGCTCCCCTTTAGTCAGGAACAGAGAAGAACATTTTTCATGGGTTCACAGCCCCTTCTTATACACCAAATCCCTTTGTCTCTAGGGTGCAGGGTGGGGGAAAACCAGACGCAGCTGGTTCTGGAGCACTCTGTTGTGCTCAGTCCTCTCCCCATTCACAGGACAGGCTAGGGACATCAGTCGCACCACAGGGGACGGAGCCAGCATTGTGTAGGGAAGGCCCAGCCCTATTCAGGTTCCAGGTGCACTCCTCCCTGCCATCAACATGCAGATCTCTCCATGCACCACCGGGGCAGACCCATCCTGACTCCTGGAGCAAGGCACACCAGCCAGCTCCAGCCAATCTAAAGCCAGACAGTCAATTCATCTTTATTACACAGACATGCCAACTTCTAGAAGTGGCACTTCCACACTAGACACATTAAAGCCGCACACATCATCGCGCAGCATTTACTCTCACGAGTTGGCACATACCAAACTCGTCCCTGCACTTCACGCGCATCAGGAACTACCATGGATACACACATTCCCTATGCATTCCTATGGGAGGGCAGGCCAATCTCACGACACGCACGCACTTTACACTGGGACACAGTGTTAAAGTTAGCAGAAGCCAAAAACAACCAACACCAAGTCACATTTAAAAGCAAAAAGTTTAGGGGTGAAACTGCCAGAAGGGCCAAGTCCAACATTTACCAATAACAAGTGAATTGTTGGGAACCCTGGGAAAGGTATTTGCCTAACTTTCTTATTGAAGGTGAGCCATTCACATGTTTCATTTTTTCATCTTTGCACCTTCTAATTCACCGGTTTTGACCTTTAGGTAAAGATATTGCGCCCACTACTAATTAGGTCTGGCGGCCTTCAATTGTGTTTCAAATAGACATTCTTGGATGATTCTGACATGTAGGTGAGACCCCTTCCTAAGGATTCATTTTATAGGGCTAGACTTTAGTGTTGGGATTTCTCCCCTTCAGTGATGTCATCCTTTTACTTTGCAGGTGGACTAATATCACCCTGCAAGACTGAGCATCCTGGACAGTACTTTTGGCATTTGTCGTCAAGATTTTAATGACGCTTGTGTTCAGGTGAAGGCATTTGGAGCTCCATGCTGACACGCACAGAATATGGTTCGACATAATTTAGTTTTTTTTAAACCCATTTGTTCTTTCAAGTCACTCATCTACCTCTCACTTTTCAAGTCCTGATGAAGAACCACATTTGAGGCATTCAGTGGCCCCTCCCTTGTGTCGGGTTGAGATGTCAACACCCTTCTAACCTAGCCTGGATTAATATTTACAATCCATCCAGTGACAATCAGCTTTGCCCCCAAGGGATGGAGTTAATACCATACGGCTAAATTGAAACAGGCTTTTAGATGAAGATACTTAGTTAAAGATATGGGTCAGGTACCCTTTCATTTCCTCTTCTCTCTCAATTTCACGAGCAATCCCTCTGAGTACCTTCTTTATCATTTAACTCCAAATTCAACCATGACCATCAACTCTCTGGATCCAAATGTTTATATATGTAGTGTTTAAGTTACCCCTGTTTTCAAATGTCACTGTGTGTTTCACTCATTTTTGCTGATATAATTGGATTGTGCTGCAATTTGAGTTTCCCTCAGTTTTGTTTATATTTCATATATTGCTAGGAGATAATGATACAATCATCTCTCCATGTTGTGTTTGCTTCCCTTGATCAGACCATTGTTTGTTTGTATCATAACCTTACAGGATACCAGATGTATGTGCAAAGCTCAGAACATGACAATTCTGATCCCCCAAGGAAATCATGGTACCAGATCTAGAATCCTTTTGCTCTAGTCACCTATGCATACCCAAAGAAAAACACAATCTGCAGTTTCAATATTTATTGAAGTATGGGGATTCTTGAGTGAAATATGTGTGCTGCAATAATCAAGAAGAAGAAACATAATCATGTGATTAACATTATGAGAATAGTGAAAAAGATAAACAAATTCAGCATCTTGCTACAACAATAATATATGTGGGCATATAACTACTGTGTATCATGAAATTCGGCATTTAAGAGTCGGTATGGATTAAGAGCAGATGGTAACCAGGTGCAAGCTATAAAAAAGGCCCCAAAATGCAACAATGTGACAAGAATGGCGGCATTCTACATGATAGCAAGGCGGCTACGGCTACAGGCAGAAGGAGAGAGGGTCTGGAGAAGGGAGGAGGAAGTCTACAGACAGAGGATAACGCTATTTCAACTCACTGAGCCAGAGATATTGCAAAGGTACAGGCTACACCCCCAAACCATCCTGGACTTGATCAGGTTCAGATGCTCCGTCCATCACCACCCCCTTTTGTACCGCTTTGGTCGCCATAAGTGTGGCAGGGTATGCTCCGACGTGAGTCCCTTGCTCACTTTGCCATTGGATTCAAGCAAGCCGGGCTGAAGACGGCTGTAATGCCAGAAACCGGTCCTCGGAAGCTTGTTTCCGGTCCAGGGAAGGCATGGCTTGGCAGTTCGGGCTGGACTGTTCCCATGAGGCACAGGGTCAGACTGATTTGCATATAGCCATGTCTGAACTGGGGTGGCAGAGTGGGCTAAAGAACGGTGATGGATCAAACCCAGATCTTTTGACTGGGTGTGAGTGTTTGATTGGTTGAGATGCTCCGTCCATCACCACCCCCTTTTGTACCGATTTGGCCGCCATAAGTGTGGCAGGGTATGCTCAAACGTGAGTCCCTTGCTCACTTTGCCACTGGATTCAAGCAAGCAGGGCTGAAGACGGCTGTAATGCCAGAAACCTGTCCTCAGAAGCTTGTTTCCGGTCCAGGGACGGCATGGCTTGGCAGTTCGGGCTGGACTGTTCCCATGAGGCACAGGGTCAGACTGATTTGCATATAGCCATGTCTGAACTGGGGTGGCAGAGTGGGCTAAAGAACGGTGATGGAACAAACCCCGATTTTTTCACTGGGTGTGAGTGGTTGATTGGTTCAGATACTCCGTCCATCACCACCCCCTTTTGTACCACTTTGGCCGCCATAAGTGTGGCAGGGTATGCTCAGACGTGAGTCCCTTGCTCACTTTGCCACTGGATTCAAGCAAGCTGGGCTGAAGACGGCTGTAATGCCAGAAACCGGTCCTCGGAAGCTTGTTTCCGGTCCAGGGAAGGCATGGCTTGGCAGTTTGGGCTGGACTGTTCCCATGAGGCACAGGGTCAGACTGATTTGCATATAGCCATGTCTGAACTGGGGTGGCAGAGTGGGCTAAAGAACGGTGATGGATCAAACCCAGATCTTTTGACTGGGTGTGAGTGTTTGATTGGCTCAGATGCTCCGTCCATCACCACCCCCTTTTGTACCGTTGTTCTGTGTGCATTCCAGAATGCAATCTTCTCCCGTCTTGTGGGTATTTTGCGCATAACAACATTATGTAGTAGTTTATAGTATAATTTAGAGCCTTGAAAACTCACTGTGTGGAAGTTCCATGTTGGGCAGAGAGTTTTGATTTGGCAGTTGATGTTTAGAGGCTGCCTGAGATGTGTCCCAGGTAGTTTGTAACTGGATACAAATAAAGAATGGCGTGTTTATGAAAGAAGGTTTCCGGAGACTTTTGTAACAGATAATAGAACACAGTTCGTGTCTAGTGCGGTAGAATTTTTTTTGCAGACTAGTGGAATCAAGCATTTGAAAAGCTCACTGTATCATTCTGAAGCCAATGGTATAGTGGCGAGAATTAACAGAGTGTTGGGGGAGTGTATACAGTAGCCTATCAGTAACAATTGTGTTGTAGCCAATGCAGTCAAAACAATGCTATGGTTTTATCACACTGCACCGGATTTAATTACTGGGGTGTCACCGTTTGAGTTTTTGCAGGGTCGCAGAGCCACTACCAGTTTTGCCCTGGTTGGATGAGTAAATGAGTCAAACATGGTGGTTGGACGGATGCTAGTGTTAGGACACAAGTTGATATTGCACAAAGCAAACAGAAAGTTTATTTTGATTAACCAGTTCGATGCTCATGACGAGCTCAGCTCATCATGAGGTACACCTCTTGTGTGCTCATGACGAGCTGAGCTTGTCATGAAAAAGGGGATTCTGTACATCTCAGCACAGGAGGGGAATAGGCTTAGCACCCAAGGTGTTAAAAGAAAAAGGTTAAAGGAGTTAGGATTGTAGTGGGAGATTTTGTTCAAGGGAAAAAAACGACACATGTAAGGAAGGGTGAATCCAAGTTTAGTCCACCCACCTAGGTTGTAGAAGTGAATGGTGATTCTGTGAAGATGGAAAATGGTCAATTCTGGAACAGTTGTTGGTTGGTTAAGACCAAGTGTGTCGAAGAACGGTATTGTGGTTATACACTGTACATATTGCCTCAGCTTGATTATGACTGGAATGTTTTGCCTACCTTGTTGCTTGGTGTGCTTTATGACATGGTAGGTCTTTCAATGACTACATGTCTCATAATGCATTGCTCCTGTATAGTGCTACCTCTACTGGAGGGGGGTAAACTTTGCCAAATAGGGAAAAGGGAAGGTGATGGGGTGGGGGTGATTGCTGTGTATGCATCTTACCTTTTCTGGTGGCAGCTCTGGCTGAGCTGTCTTCATCTCCCAGTCCACAAAAGCTCTCTGGTTCAATGGTGGACCCCACTAGCTCCTCCAGCTCAGTCAGAGGAGATGCACGGTTATTCCCTCCTCCAGTTTTGTTTGCCTCTTTGTGGGGCTTTGCAATTGTCTTCTTTGTCATGCTCCTGAGGTCGTACCACCTCTTTTTCAGGTCATCTATGTCCCTTGGAGTCACTCCTACAGCATTCACCTTCGACTGTATTTCCAGCCAAATCTTTCTTTTGGCAGATTCAGCCACAGTCAGGGACTGCTTTCCAAACAATTTCTGGTGTTCTTTACCCACCTCCTCCACTAGGACCTGCAGCTCCATGGAGCAAAATTTTATTTTTCTCTTCCTCTCTGGAAGTTCCTTTTCACTACTTCTTGCCATTTTCAAAATTTAAAAGCACAAACGTTTTCCTGTGGCTCAGGGACTCAGCTCTGCTTTCACTGCCTCTCCAGAACCTTCTAATTACTTGCAGCTGCCTGGGTGTTGCCACTTCCTGGTTGGGAGGGGGTGGGTGGTAGCACCTGATTGGCTAACTCCTAAGTTTCACTTTTCTTTCCTATCTGATTCGGTATTTACCGAATCGGTATTTCCCATTCATTCCCATGGGCCAAAATCCATATGAATGAATGGGAAACACCGAATGGCAGACACCGATTTTTACCGAATGGGTAAAAAATACGGATTTTTTACCTACATCCCTATTACCGATTGTAAAATACCGAATCGGTAAAATTCGGTATTTTAGAATCGGTAAATTTCAATTACCTACATCTAGCCCTTTGTCTTTTCTTTATTTTTCTTATCATCCCACTTCTTCTGTATATACGAATTGGGTGCTTCCTTTGAGTATTCCTTTTCAGAATTACTCTTAATTTGTGGTTTACTAGGTCTGGCTCCCAAATTATCTCTTCCCACTGTTGAGTAAGTTTCTTTGATAATTTTTGGTAATTCATGCTCCTGCTGTGCTTGAGCCAAATTTGTGAGCTGCTAGCATATAACCAACGCTGCTGCCTCCCCTCTTATGTTACTTACCATGATGGCGAATACTGCAGCAAAGTTGCCAATCAGTTTTATCCCAAAATCCAGGGCAGGCGCTGCCCGAACTGATTTTGTATTTGTTTAAGCACTTCTGGCAAAACAGCTAATTAGGGGGTACCATGAGTTCTGGTACATACTGCAGCAAAGACTAGCGCCCACGTGGCGCAGTCTTCCACAGATGGAGCCATTCCCATTGGCAAACATATGGTAAGAATTCTGTGTTTTTCCTGTGTCCCATATGGGGAAACACAGCTTCAATCTGACTTGTTCTGTATGCAATCCAGAATGCAATCTTCTACCATCTAGTGGGTATTTTGCGCATAACAACATTATGTAGTAGTTTATAGTATAATTTAGAGCCTTGGAATCTCACTGTGTGAAAGTTCCATGTTGGGGAGAGAGTTGTGATTTGGCAGTTGATGTTTACATGCTGCCTGAGATGTGTCCCAGGTAGTTTGTAACTGGATACAAATAAAGAATTGCGTGTTTATGAAAGAAGTTTTCCGGAGACTTTTGTAACAGATAATAGTACACAGTTCGTGTCTAGTGAGGTAGAATTATTTTTGCAGACTAGTGGAATCAAGCATTTGAAAAGCTCACTGTATCATTCTCAAGCCAATGGTATAGTGGCGAGAATGAACAGGGTGTTGGGGGAGTGTATACAGTAGCCTATCAGTAACAATTGTGTTTTAGCCAATGCAGTCAAAACAATGCTATGGTTTTATCACACTGCACCGGATTTAATAACTGGGGTGTCACCGTTTGAGTTTTTGCAGGGTCGCAGAGCCACTACCAGTTTTGCCCTGGTATGATGAGTAAATGAGTCAAACATGGTGGTTGGACGGATGCTAGTGTTAGGACACAAGTTGAAATTGCGCAAAGCAAACAGAAAGTTTATTTTGATTAAAAGAAAAAGGTTAAAAGAGTTAGGATTGTAGTGGGAGATTTTGGTTCAAGGGAAAAAACCGACACATATGAGGAAGGGTGAATCCAAGTTTAGTCCACTCACCTAGGTTGTAGAAGTGGATGGTGATTCTGTGAAGATGGAAAATGGTCAATTGTGGAACAGTTGTTGGTTGGTTAAGACCAAGTGTGTCGAAGAAAGGTGTTGTGGTTATAACAGTGATTGTGGGAATTTACAAATGAACATGGCGCATTGGTAGTATAACAGTCGGAGAGTAAGGAATGTTCTGATCAAATATGGACAATTATGTTTTCACCTTCTGGTGTCTGTTTTCGTTATGTTGGGAGATGTATAGTTTTGTTTAGTTTTGGCTGTCTGTGCCTAGCCTGAATTGTATTTGTTTTTATTTTTCGCTCAAGTTTGTTATTTACAGTGCATGTTTGTCTTTATTTAAAAAGTGAACCGATGTAGTAGTTTATAGTAGAATTTAGGGCCTTGGGAATCTCACTATGTGAGAGTTCTATGTTGCGCAGATAATGTTGATTTGGAAGTTGATGTTTAGACGCTGCCTGAGATGTGTCCGAGGTGGTTTGTTACCAGACACAAATGAAGAAAACTGAAGAAACTCACAGTGACTCCGTGTCCAATTACTACACATTAATAGCCAGTGAACTAATACCTGGTATAGACAATTGTGGTTGTGCAGCTTGAGCAGTCCTCGCAGGATTGACTGTCATTGATCGCATGACAAACTGGGTCAGGCATCTGTATAAGCCAAATAGACCTCAATACAATCGTCTTAATTGTGGTGCTGTCATATTAGCTATATTAGGACGTGGTGTGTAACCAGCTAGGACTGGTCGTGTTGCTCCCTCATTAATAAGGGAACCATGTCTAACTTCTTCTGTAGTGTGTGGTATAGCATCTTTAAACCTGTTTCTGTGTTTTTGATATGTTAATGGTATTTCTAGTTCATCCTAAGCTGAATAGTCATTTGGACTGTCAGCTGGAGTGTTTGATGTTCTGTCATCTGCTACTGGGAATGTAACCCCTGAATAGAATGCCTCCATCCTAAATGCTATGTGAGCCTCTACCACAAAGGTAACATCTCCAGCCATATGTGTGAGATCATGTTTTTGCAGCTTCAGAGTAAACACATGTCTGCATTTCTCAGGTATGTTATGAGCTGCTGGATTAGTCGTAAGAATTATTTGCAATTCAAAGAGGGTACCACTATGGGATAATCCTTTGAAAGGTTCAAGCTTGAACAACCTGCAGCCAATACATAGGAGATGCCTACTCAGCTGAGGTGGATTTTCCCAAATACCATGGACATCTCATGTTATAGGTGAGTAGGGTGCTTTGGATAGACAAAAGAAAACTACTCAGATGATCCATTAAATAAAAGCCCAAGCTAAAATGTTGAGTGGCATGCCATATGACTAAATACTTCCCAATAAAACTGCACGTTTGCCGGACAATATAAATGTTAGGATTTTGCCAGGGTAGCAGATGTATGTGCAACCTCAAAACATGACAATCCTGATCCCTGAAGGAAATCAAGGTAACAGATTTAGAACCCTTTTGCTTTAGTCTCTTATGCATACCTAAAGAAATACACAACCTGCAGTTTCAATATTCACTGAAGCATGGTGATTATTGAGTAAAATACGTGTGCTGCAATAATCAGGAGGAGTAAACAGAATAATGGGATTAACATTATGAGAATAGTGAAAAAGATAAACAATTCCACCATTTTGCTACAACAGTGAACAGAGTCAGTGACATGCAGCCAGGGCCTGGGGTGTTACAGTAAGGGAGGTTAGCCTGGCGATGGGTCTCAGCACAATATATGTAACAGTGGATTAGCATTCTAACACCAATACCGAGGACAATGCGCCAAAACACACGTGTGAAGAATGGGAAAGGGTGGGATCTATGCCTGGGAATGGCTGATTTCACTCAGGGACGAAGGCTCCAACACCCCGAGCCATGACACTGACAGTGTCACTGGCATATAGAGTATACTGCTATAGACTACAATGGAAATTATTAATTATGAAGGGCTTTAGACCAGTAAGCCCTACACTGTCGAAAGGACAGAGGATCTGAAGATCACAACCATGGCATTGCATGAGTTGATCCTGGAAGGATGCCAAATCTTGCTTTCTTCCAGGATCAACTCATGCATATCTTTTTTAGTTTTGTAGAGCAAGGTGTTCCTAGGTAAAACCGTGATTTGAGAGTTTAATACTCGTTCAAAATCATCGAGGCATTTTGTCTTTTTGAGAACAAATCTTTGTCTTTCAGCAGCAAGATAACATTTTTTAAAGACTCAGGTGTTATAGACATATCCCAAATTGCATGTGCTTATAACTCGGCCAATCCTGTTTGAAAATATTTCCAAATTTGTGAGTTTTGATGTGATTGCTTTTCTTGCCAGAGTGATTGACACGTTGGGTTGGAAGTATTTTTTTTTCTTTTTTCCATACCTGTAAATATTTGCCCTTTCTGGCAATGAGCTGATTGGATACACCAAAATCTAACCTGATTTGGGGCAGGTGATCCATTACAGGGACGCTGGAACAGAAGCTTAAAACATTCACTAATAATGTTATTTAAGGTTATGGAGTCGTTACCAAAAAGTGCTTCACACCTGTAAGTGATGCTGGGCAACAGTTTTACATTTATAAACTTTAGCAACGGAAGACAAAAAAGGCCCTCCCAAGACCTTTGCAACGTATGAAATGCCATAAGTAAGGTTTTGCTTCTCCTTAGCAGGTCTGTTTTATATTGCCGAAATGAGCTCTTATCATCAAACAGAACACCCAGGTATTTGTAGGTTTTTACTTTCTCTGATTGGCGGTTTTGCATATACCGTTAATGGTTATTGATTTTCTGCACCTTGTTATTGACTTCCATTACTTTTGTTTTATCTTCGTTTATTAGCATACCGTTTTCCATGGAGTATTTTGATATACTATTTATAAGACGTCATAGGCCTATCTTTGATGGCCTTAAAATATGACTTCATCAGCATATAATAAATTTGATGAATGTATTTCTGCTAGTTTAGGTGAATGAGCGTTCTCTTTGTCCAAAGCTTCTGTTAGGTCCATTAACATCAAATTGAATAAGTGTGGCGCAAAGGCACACCCTTGTCTTAACCCGTGGGATGTTTCCATTTTACTTGAAAAATGTGAGCCCTCGCCCAATGGAACTCTTGCCCAGGTGTCAGAATACAGTAATTGAATTGCTTTTAGGAGGCTAGCTGGAATACCTTGTTTCTCCAATTTTTTTCCAGAGGTTTTGACAATGTACATGATCAAAGGCATATTTGAAATCCACAAAGCATAAATATAACGGTTGTTTCCTCAATTTATATTTGTCAATTAGTATTGAAGGTGCTAAAATGTTAGTTGCTGTGCCTTGGCCTTGCATAAAACCTGATTAATTTGGCGGAATTATCTGCTTCTCTGTTGCCCTTTCTGACAGTTCTGTCAGGAGGATTCCTGCAAAGAGTTTAGTCTCTGTATCTTGTAATGTGATTAAATGATAATTTGTTGGTTGTGCCCAGTCACCACTTTTATAAATAGGTGATATTACAGAGCCTTTCTATGACTCCGGTGTAGTGGATGATTGAAGTACTTTGTTAAAAACTCTTGTCAGGTAACCTGCCCAGACTGGAGGATTCTCTTTATAATGGGCAAATGGGATACCCTTTGGGCCATGCGCTCCTTCAGAACTCTGTTTTTGAATAAGCTTACATACTTGGTATTCAGTTATCCATATATTTTTTATTAATTTATTTATTTATTGAATTTGGTACAGAGCAATCTCGGTGCACAATATAACTTCACAACCAAGCATGTATCGCTTGTACCGAGCAATAGGTTACAGAAAAGCAAAAAACATACATATCATCTACGTGTAAATATATCTCGATGGTGGTAAACCCATGTATAGTACTGAATCTTAATACACATTCCCTCTGGTCTACACAAGAGTGTTGTATTTGAAACTAAAGGTCAAGGGCCGCATGATACCTAGCACACAGCAGCTGAAGATGGAAAGCAAAGGGTAAGTCAACTAACAGGAGTAGGATTATCCCTGTCCAGCGGAGTGTCACTATTACCATTCGTGTCAGTTTCTTTAGTGGATAAATATGTCGTATATAGCCCCCAGAAATTCTTTGGTCGATTACGGGAAGTGAGCAGTTTGCTGAAGTTTTCGGATTGCGTACTGCAGTAGAGCATATTATGCAACTACTGTGCTTTAGTCGGCTTAGGGCCTCTAGAACACCTAATCACTACCCTCGGCTTCGCCATGAGGAGGCCCATGTCATCAATCTCCGTATAGCCTTGGGCGTTGGCTTAGAATATCCCTTAAGGGTCAATACGGGATCCAGAGTTAGAGTCAAGTCAGTTATTTTCTCCAGCTCACTAAAAACAGATTCCCAGAATCTCTGTACCCCCGGGCAGGACCAGGCTAGATAGAAGAAATCAGCAGGCTGTACCTTGCGCCTTTCACAACCTGGGCTGTCCCTAAATCCATACCTATGTAACCTCTCTAGTGTGTAGTATACTTTATTTAAATACTTAAAATGAATCAGCTTATGCCTGCCGTTTAAAGAGATACATTGAGTGGTAGCGCAACAGTAGGCCCACATAGGATCATCTATATTTTGTTGTAAATCTTGCTGCCAGGCCAACCTGGCTTTAATGAAATGGTTTGCCCTATAGGACACTGACAGCTTATAAATGGTAGAGACTATCTAGCGAGGGAACTTAGCTTTATTAGTGTAAGTCAATTTCATCAGCTCAGGAGGTTCTTGTAGATCTTCTCCCAAGATATCATACAGAGATTTTCATGTTCTGTGAAACTGGAACCTCTGTAGCAGTGCGTTAGTGGCTGCCAATGTCTAACTCCTCCCATTTTCTAGCCACACCTTTATGAAATAGATGCCCAGGATTTTCAATGAGTCCAACGCTCGTATAACCCCTCTGTCTCTACATGGGGGTAGCCAACGAGTCCATTCAATCGGCGTGACTGGGGAGTACAGGAGAGCACCTGCTTGTAGGTGAAGCAAATGCTGCCATTAGTGGTGAGTCGCATTAATATAATCACGTATCCCTGTTCTGCCGTCTGCGGTTTCGAATATCATGGCAGCAGCGAGAGCGGGTCAGCAATACTCGATTCTATGCGGAGAGGCAGGACATCTGGTGAGCCATGCATCCAATAGTAAGCCTGAGCGCGTTGCACCGCTCCACAATATAAATTTAAGTCAAGGGCGCCCAACCCCCCATATGATATGGTAAAGTGAGTATCTGCCATTTGACCCTCGCTTGTTTACCCGTCCAGGCCAGTTTTATCAACAGTGTGGTAACTCTATGGAAGAAGGAGCAAGGCAGAACTATAGGGATATTTGTGAAAAGGAACAAAAATCGGGGTAACAGCACCATGTTCATGATAGAAATCCTGCCTAACAAAGATAGGGGCAATCTAATCCAGGATTCAATGTCATCTTCTAATCTGCTAACAGCTGTGCCATAAATCTCCCCAAATACCGCCTCCAAATCGGAATGAATCTGTATGCGCAAGTAACGTATCGCATCTGTGGACCACTGAGGTGGATATTTTGGTTAAAAGCGGGAAAACTATGGATTTAGGCCAATTGATCCATAATCCTGACACTGCCCCAAAGTGCACTACTTCCCTCAGGACTGAAGAGAGGTTATTTTCCGGGTCGCATAGGTTTAATAACTTGTCCGCATAGGTGGATAATATTAACTTATATTTCGGGAATACGGAGACCTCTGTGGCTATGGTACTCTCTCATCGCGCACGCCAGGGGCTCAGCCACCAGTGCATATAATATTGGAGCCAACGGGCAACCCGGTCTCGTCCCTCTGGTAATGGCAATAGGGTCCGTTACCAAATTATGTATTTTTATTCTAGCTGAGGGAGGGTTGTATAACACACCTATCAGTTGGAGGAAGACTGGGCCCAATCCCATTCTAGTCACATCATGGCGCATGAAGGGCCATTCGACAGAGTCGAAGGCCTTCTCTATGTTGAGGAAGATCGCGACCGCCTGGGAGTCCTGCCTGATATGTTGTATGGCTCCAAAGACCGCGCAGAGAATGTAGGTGAGATTCCTATTCGGGATAAACCCAGCCTGCTCTGGGGCAATTAATATCGGAGCCAGAGGGAGTAATCGGTTAGCTAGGAATTTAGCAAATAATTTGGTGTCAACATTGAGTAGAGAGAGGGGATGATAAGACCCGCACTCCTCCAGCGGCTTACCAGGTTTGTGGATGGCGACGATAATCGCCTCTCTCATCGTAGGGGGCATCGTACCCGAAACACATATTTCATCAGAAAGCGCTGATAAATGTGGAAGCAGGATATCAAGAAATGCCTTATTGAAGGCGACCGTAAGGCCATCCACTCCTGGGGCGCTTGAGGCTTTCATACTCAACAGGGTCATATGGATTTCGTCTTTTTCTATAGGCCTCATAAGAAACTCTTGATGCGTATTGGTAAGGAATGGCAATTTGATGTAAAATTCCAGGCAGTCGTAGTTGGGGCTGTAAATGTTCACTATCACTAAATCCATGCCCCTCCCATGACACCTAGAGATGATATACCAGCGGTCTCAGTCCGTATCTAGTGGGAACAATGAGTATGGGGAACTCGGGTTGACCCAGGTCAGCAAAACTCCAGCGTGTGCAGTAAATCCTGAGGTGTATATATTATCTAACAATCCTCCCATGCAAAGTAATGGGGCATTAAGTGGGAGAAGAGTCTCCTGCAATAAAGCTATGTCCATATCATGTCTACTTAAATACCACAACACCTTACGTAGCTTTTTATGATCGTTAAGTCCCCTAACATTCCATGCGAGTGCTCGGAGGGTCTCTTATGTCAAAGGAGTGTTAACCACGCTGGGTTCCACTATCATAAGTGTTGGGGCTAAGTTTGCAACTAAACCTATGCAGGAAGCAATAGTTTTGGACACTCTGTGCTAACTGGAAAGAAACATCAAACATCAAATATCATTACAATACCCAAAGCCCACCCACGTCAGACCATCCCCAACTTGGCCGCGAAACATCCCTTTAAGCGAATGTCTGACAAAAGATAGAAAGACATAATATCAAGGTACAAAAATATCAGAGCATTAATATTGATGTCAACAATATCGACATCCTATCTACAACAAGGTAAGTACAAAAATATTGAGAAAAAAAATATTGATGTCAAAAATCTCATTTTTGTTTTAAATATGTTTTTTTAAAATTGAAAAAATATGCAAAATAAATTAAATAATACTTAAAAATATGATATACATAGTTAAAAATGTTTTATAATATTTAAAATTAATAAGTAATATATATAATTTAATAAAAAAATTATTATACATATACATATCATATATATATAAAATATATACTTACTTAGGGGCCGATTCCGAGTTGGTAAAATCCCTTTACAAATAGCCGTACGGAGCATATTTCCCATACGAATTGTACCCGTAAACGTCCCCGTATGTACGATGAAGTACGATTCGGATCCAAAGCAGATCTCCGTACGATTCGTTCTAAAACCGCAAGACTGAAAAATAGGTGCGATTTGTATCGTCCGTACGTATTTAAGCAGCAGTTTCCGGCCCAGCAAGTATGATTCCTCTCTGCGACACTCCGTACGACTCTTTTTCTACGGGAGCTCAAAACGTCCGGAAAAGCAGAGTCCGACCCTTACCGCATCCCCGGTACGCGACGTACACGCCATGAACCCCATCGCCCGTGTCATCCCAGTCCTGTATGCCTACGACCTGGTGCACAGAAACCATTGACAGCGCATACAGAGAGAACAACAACCAGGGGCGATTGGGGGGGTGAGGGGCGGTATATATCACCCATACCAAAGTCCCAAACCATCATCTGTATGCCATATCTCACCACCAATGTCCGGTTACCTGGGGGGCGTATCCAGCAACCCCTGCGTACCGCACCAACGGGAGGGTACGCGTCGATCTGGCCTTGCATATTACCTTCACATTGGTGTGTGCAGGTCCGGGCCAGCAATGTCCAGCTCCAAGGGGGGGTGGGGTGTGGGTCTGAATGTGAATGGGGGGATATTTGTGAAGGTGGATGTGTGCAGTTGGTGGTGTGTTGACAGTGTCTGTTGCAAATTGAGTCTGTTGCAAAGGATCATGGTTTGTGTGTCTGGGCCCTTGTTATTGGTCCATTTGTGGGTGGGGCTTAGTTTGAATTTTTGGTGGGTGTGTTATAAGGGGTTGTTCTGAGTTAGCCCCTCTGTATGCCTGTTTGGATCTGCCCAGGAAATTCATTTACATGGTTTGTACACTGGAGACGTGTTTTGTGGTGTTGTGCGAGTCGTTTTCACCCACCTTGTGCTGTTTTACAGAGTTCGCGTGCGTGTCGTTCAGTAGGGGTTCGTCTCATATTTGATTGTGTGGCTTGCTCATACGAGACGTTTTCCGTATGAATCGCATTCTGATTACCCGGTCTGGATCATACTTGTCGTGTCATACAGCATGTTTACGATTCGTACGGTTCACTTTGAGGGTCCATGTTGTACTGATTTTCCTTTGCTATTCGTACAGTTTGCAACAATTTGGTCGTATATTTTTCCTACGAATCGTACAACGGAATTCGGACAGTAATTGGACGAGTCGTACGGAAAGGGCTACGTATTCGATTTGGTAATACGGATTGGTTTACCAAATCGGAATCGGCATCGGCCCCTTAATAATGGGTTTTAATAATTATTTCAATAAATTATAAATAAATAAAAATATTATAAATGACAAATTCATCTATACACATCAAATATTACCATAAATAAAAATGTAATAATTATGCAAAACAAATTACAAAAATTTGATTTACTTTTAATATTTTTTAAATTAATTATATACTACATTAGCTAAAACTATACAAAATATATTAAATAACAGACTAAATAAATGACTAGTATAACTTAAAAAAAAAACAGTAAGTAAAATGTTAGACAGCATAGGGGTAAAAATTACTATTCCCACTCCAGAGAGTGCAACAGTGGGAAAGTGTTGGATAGCATAGCGGTACAAATTACTATCCGAAGAGTGCAACAGTAGGGAAAGTGTTGGATAGCGTAGGGGTCAAAATTACTATTCCCACTCCAGAGAGTGCAACAGTCGGGAAAGTGTTGGAAAGCGTAGGGGTAAAAATTACTATTCCCACTCCAAAGAGTGCAACAGTAGGGAAAGTGTTGGATAGCATAGGGGTAAAAATTACTATTCCCACTCCAGAGAGTGCAACAGTAGGGAAAGTGTTGGATAGCCTAGGGGTAAATATTACTATTCCCACTCCAAAGAGTGCAACAGTAGGGAAAGTGTTAGATAGTGTAGGGGTAAAATTAACTATTCCCACTCCAGAGAGTGCAACAGTAGTGAAAGTGTTGGATAGCCTAGGGGTAACAATTACTATTCCCACTCCAGAGAGTGCAACAGTAGGGAAAATGTTGGATAGCTTGGGGGTAAAAATTACTATTCCCACTCCAGAGAGTGCAACAGTAGGGAAAGTGTTGGATAGCGTAGAAGTAAAAATAACTTACTTATAAATAAATTAATATTTTAAAATATTCAAAAAATGTATTATTAAATACATGTAAACTATTTACAAATACCAATACATAATTATTAAAAACATAATTACCAATGAGTAATTAAGTAAAAATAAATTAATAATAAATACCAATTAATAATAATTAATTACCAATTAATAATTAATCACCAATAATATAATTGACAAAAACAATTAATAAAAATAAATTATTACCTAATTACATTCAAATTACTTCCCACCCTACTCCCCTATAAACTCATAACATGCTACAGAACATAATTATCAATTAATCAATTAATAAAAATAATAAGCAATTAATAATTACTTAATAATATAATTAACAAAATCAATTAATCAAAATAAATTATTACCTATTTACCTTTAGATTACTCCCCACCCTATTCCCCTATAAACCCACAACCCGCTACAGAACATAATTACCAATTAATACATTATTAAAATTAATTAACAATTAATAACATTAATTACCAATTAATTAAAATTAATTCATAATTCATAAAAATGTATAATTAATTTTGTGTAATTAAATTACTTCCCAACCTATTCCCCTATAAACCCACAACCCGCTACAGAACATAATTACCCAATAGTAAATTAATTTAAATTAATTACCAAATAATAAAAAATAATTACCAATTAATTAAAAATATTTAATAATTCATAAACATTAATAATTAATTTAGTATAATTAAAATACTTCCCACCCTATTTCCCTATAAACCCACAACCCGCTACAGAATATCATTACTAATTAATACATTAATTTAAATTAATTACCAATTAAAACAAATTATTTACAAATTAATTAAAATAATTTATAATTCCTAAAAATGTATAATTAATTTAGCATAATTGAAATAATTCCCACCCTATTCCCCTATAAACCCACAACCAGCTACAGTACTAAACATCGATATTACTAACATCGATATTAGTAACTTCGATATTAACAAAATCAATATTACTTACCTTCGAAATTCTGTCCCATCGATATTAAAAAATGTGATATTACTTATCTTCTATATTCTGTACCTTTAATATTTAAACATCGATATTATTGTATTTTGATATTTAAAAATCGATATTTTGTGTGCCTACCCCTTTAAGCTCTTAAACCCTCCTCCCGCACAAATCAACCCCACCGCCCCACTAGCGTGCTTCACTCGTGGGCGGATGTTGCTCGTCCGACAAGGAGTACTATCCAGACTCGCCAGAACCTGACTCTAAGCACCGCCAGGGTTAAATATGAAACCACATGTCTCAGGCCCCAGCAGCAGTAGAAGTGATGATCCATCACTGTCAGTAACGCTCTGGAAAGCGGTGGCACCGGCAACACGACCAGCTATATGCAATAGTCTAGGAGTAGTCACGCTCAGTTAAACCACCCAATAGTCTCTGGGCCAACACCCCGTTCCTCCCTCCTCATCAACCCCAATGCCAACCCCATTCCTGACAAATAATGCTGATTTGAACTGGACCGCAACCGACTCCCCACAATTCTAAATAGCAAGAGATATTTCTAGACTGCAGCGACCGGCCCACAGGGACCCCATTCTGTAACCAACGCACCCAAAATGTTGCCCCAACGCATACTTATCGCCTGAAGGTGTCCTGCAGCCTTAAGTCCTGCTCCTCAAGCTGACCTCCTGCCGCTTCGTCAAGCAATTGCCGCTCCGGGCTGTGGCGAACGTCCCTGGACCAGTCCTTCAGAGCCTTCTGGAGGGCCTTTGGGTCAGTGAAGATGTGGGAGCGGCCCTGTCTGTTGACCCAGAGTCTAGCGGGATACAGCATGGCGTAGTCTATGCCAAGGTCACCGAGTTGTTTCTTCATGGGAATGAACTGACGACACGCCTCCTGCACCCGGGTGGTGAAGTCCGGAAACCAGGAGATCGTGGAACCCTCAAAAGATGAAGGTTGCTTTTCCCTCGCCAGCTTCAACGCAGATTCCCTGTCCCGGTAGTTGAGCAGCTTTGCAGTGATAGGACTAGGAGTGGTGGGCTCTCTCCACCACAAACATAGTAGAGAAAATGCCCTCTCCAAGCAAGGTGAAAAGCAGCTTCTCAATGAATTGTTGCATATTGCCAGTTGGGGTGGTCTCCGGCAGGCCTGTGATTCTAAGATTGCAGCAACGAGAGCGTGCTTCTAAATTCTCTCTTTTGTCTTGAAGGACCCACAGCACTCTGCCAAGCTGTTTGTGCTCAGAATCCAGGGTAGTGTGCTCCTCTTCCTCTTCCGTGATCCTTCGTTCTGACATATCCATCCTCTCGGCGTGTTTATCAAGACGCTCAGGTATTCTATCCATCCTGTATGATAAAGCGTCCATCTTAGTACCAAGCAATGAAATACCACTCTGCAGGCTTTTCTCCATGGCCACCAGCATACTGCGGATGTCAGGGCTCGAGTCTTCAGTGTCTTCTTTTGAAGCATCACGGGACTTTGACCTTTCCTGCTCAAACGAAAGCTTCGGTTACGCTCTGTCCACTCTGCCCATCCTTACTGCCGACGGGACCCAAAGTGTAGGCAGCCAAAACGCTCTTCTCCCCAGGACAAGAACTTCTGTCAAGTATCTGAGCCTCACCCAGATCACGTCGCTAGCTTCAAGCCTGGGTAAGTGGAACGTTTCTTGGGAAAAAGCAAGCCTCCCCACCACTGGATACGAGCATGTCAGGAAATCCAAACTTCAAAGCACTACAGAGGAGACCTGCGTCTTGGCCGACCCAGCAGCGTCAAAGGAGCACTTCACAGCAGGTACCCTGGCCCCGCCAGACACGACTTAATGGCCCTTGGTGAGATCAGTGTCCCAATTTACAGCTCAATATGCATCGCGGCCAGTGCCAGGGGGGGTAAAGCAGATGCAGCCAGCCACCGGCACGAAAAACAGGGCGGCCCCAGCAGAAAAGAGCCCTCCAATGTAAATGACGCCCTCCTTGGCGGGGAGAACAGGCAGGAGCGCCTCAGACACAAGCCCTCCTCAGGCACTCATGTAGGCTCCACCGGCCGTCACATAAGTGTCCCCTTCAGAGGCATCAAACATGGCACGCCACCAACCTCCATGATCGGCCCCCAGATACGCAGCTATTGCCCTTCTCTACCACCGCTTGCCTACCTGGCCACAGATCTGCGCAGCAGCAGAGCGTGTCATCAAGACGGGCCTGATGTATTCAAGTTCTCCAGGCCTCCAGGGTACGGCAGCAATGGGCCCAGATCAGGAGTCGGCGGCCCCGCAGCTCCAGACATCCCACCCGGGGCAAACAGGTGTGATCTGACTTCAGGGGCGAAATCTCGCAGGTTGGTGCTCCCAATCACTGCAGGTCACTCCCGGGCAGTCTTAAGTTGCACAGCCTCGGCAGTCGACGTACGGCGCGCCGCCAGGAAACCAGCCCACACACCGGGGATAAAGCTGACGCCAATACTCCATCGCTGTCGTGAGCGCAGCAGGGCATCCGGGCTCAGACTACAGCGCTCACGCTCCAGTTACTATGGCGGCAGCGCATCAGGGCAAGAACCCCCCACAGCGGTACTACTCCAGCCCGGGGATCAGGGCCTGTTGGGGCAGTCACAGTCTGGGCGCCATAGCTTCGCGCCTGGAAGTCATAGCCGCGTCAGAGTCAGGTCCTTCTCTTCCAGCAGTCCTCCAACAGTCAGGCCTGACCTCGGGTCTCGATACAGAACATGTAGCTGCTGGATAAGTGAAGGATTATATGACGGTGCCTCGGAGCTCACAGCTCAAGCGGCCATCTTGGTCGCGAGCAAGCTCTTCCCCCCTGGTCTTCAGTTATCTTTAATTCAATTTCATGATTATCTTTTAGTCTCCTACAGTTAACTGGACTGGCACTTAACTTAGCATCTGGTTTATAATGCAAATATGATTGTAAAACCTAATCCAGCTGGATTCTGTGACTATAGACGATGTAGTCGTCTTATTGGCTTAATTCAAATTGTTGATCATTTTCCAGAACTTTCTTGAGTTATTCTTTTTACTAGTATATAGGGCTTTTTACTAGAGGACCTGTTTTGCTTAAGATTTTTCATCGCAAAATAACCTTCTCAGGTCAGTATCAGTCCTCTTTAATCTACAACAGTATTCTTGATTGTCAGGCCACTTCTTTATCAATTTCAATATTCTGTTACGCTTTCTTTTCAATAAATGACATTTACAGGACTCATTAGTGCTTGAGCATTATTACTTAGTTGCTGTTTATTACATTGTTTCGGAGTATAGGTTGCCATTAGTTTCTTTGTAACAAGGACCCATTTTCCTATTACAGTGAAAGAATCTCCTTTAATGCAGAGTTCAACCAATGATAGCATGCTTTTCGTAGTTGAGGCTTTGGAGGCTTCAACCAATAAAGCCTACTGTAGTTTACCATTGTACAAGGTACCCTCGCCACGCAGAATTGTAGCACTTGCCGCACATTTTTAGAGCGCCTTACGCTTTTTAATTCCCCGTTTTGTATTTGAGTTGGAATTATTTTGTTTCTCCCCTGTTTTTATGGTTGCTGCCTCCTGCCCACTTACTCGCACCATAATACTGTAAAAGCACCGCTGTTTTAGTGGGTCCGGTCCCAGGGATCTGCTACTACCCCGCCATCTTGGGAGCGAAGAGGACATTTCAGGGCGCCATCTTTGAGCGTTCTAGCGCTCTTGCAGCTTGTGATCCGCCTACTTAAGGCGTCTGTGACCTGGGGGCTAGCCTGGACAAGGTACCCTCGCCACGCAGAATTTTAGCGCTTGCCGCACATTTTTAGAGCGCCTTACGCTTTTTAATTCCCCGTTTTGTATTTGAGTTGGAATTATTTTGTTTCTCACCTGTTTTTATGGTTGCTGCCTCCTGCCCACTCACTCGCACCATAATACTGTAAAAGCACCGCTGTTTTAGCGGCTCCGGTCCCGGGGATCTGCTACTACGCCCGCCATCTTGGGAGCAAACGGGACATTTCAGGGCGCCATCTTTGAGCGTTCTAGCGCTCTTGCAGCTCGTGATCCGCCTACTTAAGGCGTCTGTGACCTGGGGGCTAGCCTGGACAAGGTACCCTCGCCACGCAGAATTTTAGCGCTTGCTGCGCATTTTTAGAGCGCCTTACGCTTTTCAATTCCCCGTTTTGTATTTGAGTTGGAATTATTTTGTTTCTCCCCTGTTTTTATGGTTGCTGCCTCCTGCCCACTTACTCGCACCATAATACTGTAAAAGCACCGCTGTTTTAGCGGGTCTGGTCCCGGGGATCTGCTTCTACGCCTGCCATCTTGGGAGCGAAGGGGACATTTCAGGGCCCCATCTTTGAGCGTTCTAGCGCTCTTGCAGCTCGTGATCCGCCTACTTAAGGCGCTCTTCTCAGCACGCAGCGGTGACGCGCAGCGGGCGCGCCTTCCCTGCGCCTGAGTCGTGCCAGAGTCCTGCCCGTCTGCGCTTAGGAGGCGTTAGGCGTGGCTGGACTCTGTTCTTTTAATCAGATGGATTTCAAGTATTCCAGGAAGGATCTTCTTAGGATTCGGAATTTGACCACTTCTTCTACGCACGCCCCTCTATATCCACTTTGTGGCCCTTATGTTTGTTCTTGCGGTAAGTTCTCATTCCCTTCCCCTACCCCTATTTTAGCTTATATGACGCCTCATTGCTTAGTGGATTCTCTGTCTGCCACTCCCGTTATACATACTTCACATTTAAAAATCTGGCATCTTAATGTCAGGTCCTTGCCCAAACATTACCAGGATATCCATGACTTGTTATCTCTGGAATCTCCTGATATATTTTGTATGACTGAAACTTGGCTACAGGACGAGGCCACGGCCATACCTAATCTAGCACTTCTTTCGGAATATGCTATCTTTATGCTTAATCGCAACTCCAGAGGAGGAGGTATTGCCATGGCTATTAAGTCCTGCTATCCCTGTATTTGGAAACCTATGGACATAGCTGGTTGTGTGTGAATGTGCGTTTTTTGCTATTACAATCAACCATCATTTCACCCTATCTGGACTGTTGATATATAGACTGCCAGGCAGTGATGTACTATTTAGGAAAGCGCTCCCTGAACTTGTCAGTTCCCTTGCGGTAGCCTCAGTCAACTTTAGCATCATTGGGGATTTAAATCTTCATTTTGATGCCCCTGATACTCCAGCGATTTGTGATATTCTTGCAGACCTAGAGGCTCTTTAGCTCCCGCAGTTGATCCTCCATCCCACGCATGAGTGTGGCCATATTCTGAACCCATTGTTTACCAACTTGAGTGCGGTCAAGGTCAGTTTCCCTAGACCTATAGCTTGGAGTGATCACCATCTGATCGAGTTTCAGGTTACCACTAAGGACCATCCTTTTAAAACATCTGACAGAACAATTCTTAGACGTCCTTGGAAAAAACTTAAACTTGCGGATTTTCACCATCTCCTGGAGTCCTCTCCTTTGGGCCCATTTGAGGATGTTGAGTCCGGTTATACCCTTTTTTGCGACTGGGTTACTAAAGCCCTTGACGCCTTGATCCCTGCGGCTTGGAGTAGGAGCCGCCGGTAAGAATCCAGTCCATGGTATAATGATCCCTTACGGCTTCTGAAAGCTACTTGTAGACAAGCAGAGAGAGCTTGGCGCAAGACTTATGAGGTGGGACTGGAAAACTGTTTATCTTGCGAAAGTTAAGCTCTATCACTGAGCTGTTTGCAGGGCTCGAGCAGCCTATTACTCACAGGAATTTAATATTAGCCCCAATCCCACAAAGCTGATCTTCAAAGTTTTGAAAGATCTTACTGCTAATAGAGTTTCAGTGCCCGAGGTCTGTTCACTATCAAACTGCGAGGATCTCGCGGCTTTCTTTGTTGAAAAAGTGACTAATATTTACCACTCCTTCCCTAGTACTTCGCTGGTAAGTGAGGACCTGGTCCCCATTTCCTGTACTAATTTGATTTTATCGACACTTCCAGCTCTCTTGGAGGAGGACTTTGATAAATTGGCGGTTAAAGTGAAATCTGGATCTCCTGTGGATCCACTTAGACCTGCCCAACTTAAAGACTCAGCTGCCTTCTGCTTGCCCCCTATTCGTCATCTTATAAATCTATCCTTCTCTTCGGGTAAAGTCCCTTTGAGATGGAAACAAGCTCACGTCACTCCCATCCTGAAAAAACCGTCACTGCACCCTCTCAAACTCGAGAATTACCGTCCAATCTCCCTCCTCCCGTGGGCTGCGAAGGTGGCAGAAGCCCATGTCAATGGCATTCTGTCCAATCATCTTCAGTCCGCTAACATTCTTGACCCTTCGCAGAATGGCTTCCGTGCTGGGCACAGCACTGAGACCGCACTCCTCTCCATGGTTGAACATCTGCGTGCAGTGCTAGATGCGGGTCAAACGGCGGCTCTGGTACTATTGGATCTCAGTGCCGCCTTTGACACTGTTTCTCACGCAATACTTCTGCAGCGGCTGCGAGAGGCGGGCATCAAGGGTTTGGTGCTGGAATGGTTTCGATTGTTTCTTTCCGATCGTACCTTTCGGGTTTCTACACCTCCCTTCGAGTCCAAACTCCACATCATCAAACAGGGAGTCCCGCAGGGATCAGCATTGAGCCCCATGCTTTTCAATCTTTATGTGCGGCCACTGGCTGCTGTCGCCAAGCGTTGGGACCTTACGATGGTGTCCTACGCTGACGACACGCAGCTTGCGGTTGCACTTAGTGGGGACTCTGACCCAGAGGCCTCCAACTTCCGTGAGGGTCTCAGTGCGGTGGCAGGATGGATGACGGCTAATTGCCTGCAGCTCAATGCGAAAAAAAATTAGGTATTGATTGTGGGCAAACAGAGTAATCTCTGGGGTGATAAGTGGTGGCCAGCTGATCTGGGCCCTACCCCTACTCCGGTTGTCGAAGTGAAAAATCTGGGCGTTTGGCTGGACTCTACGCTTAGTTTTTCCTGCCATACAAAAAAAGTAGCTGCAACCTATTTTGGTATCTTACGTGGGCTTAGGACGGTGTTGAAATTTTTTGATGCTCCTACTCGACAACTGATAATTCAGGCAGTTATACTGTCTAGGCTCGATTTTGCGAGCTCGCTGTTGCTTGGAGCCAATCAAGCCGAAATTACGAGATTGTCAGCGCGTTCAGAACGCTGCAGCTAGGGCTCTAGTCGGTCTCCCCAGATTCCTTTCTGCTAGAAGTACTATTTTCAAGCTCCACTGGCTGCCTGTGCTTCCGAGGATAGAATTTAAGACCTTATGTCTTTCTTTTAAGATATTGAAACTTGCTTCTCCTCAGATACTAGATCATCTCATTATCCCTTACATTCCTTCCCGTCAGCTGAGATCCTGTGGGCAAAATTTTGCCGTGGTTCCTCGCTTTTTGAGAAGTAGGTCCGGCGGTCGCTCTTTTAGAGTGCTTGCCCTCAAACTTTGGAACTCTCTTCCTGCCCATGTTCATGCCCTTGATGATCTTCTGACATTTAGGAAAGCTGTTAAAACTTGTATCTTCCCAAATAGCTGCTAGTTTTCTTCTATTTGATCCATTCTGTTGCTCTGTTCGTGTTGTGTTCCTTTCCAGGCGCAGCGCCGGGACGCCCCTTAGCTGGGGCAGCTGTGCGCTTAAAAATGGAGTTAACATAACATAACATAACATATCGCTCCCAGAAGTGTCTTATACTACTGACGCCTTTTGACGTCTTAAACATTGGAGTTTTAGCCCCATTATTTGTTGACCATGATCATTCCCATTTGTTTTTGCAAACCTGTAGGACGATATCATCTGGAATAAATTTAGTGAAACTATTGAGTAGTCAATCTGTGATTTTTTGCCAAGTGAGTGGCATGTCCATGCTGGAGGTGTGTCTTGAGGAAACCGCACATTTAAGATCCTTAGGCAAAGAGATTCTTGGTCTTCTACTAAGTGCTTACCAACTACACCTCTGTGGTGCCTTCAAATATCCATCTATACCTGAGAAAACCACATAGCATGGTAAATGAGATGTTATGCTTCTTCCCTTAACCAGCGGGTAGTTGATACCATGATAATAATAAGATTCCTCACTCCCAACAGGGCGATGGTTTGCAGTCCATGCATTGAGGCTATCCACTTGAACAAAACCTTAATCACAGACGCAGACTTGGTAGGTTCACCCCCCTACCTTTTAGAATTTCAACACCTGGTTCGACTGATGCACCCTCTTGACGGTAACTACAACACTCATCTCTATTACCGAACCATCACACTCCGGCTCACCTTCTTACCACGGCTCCACGCCAAACCACTGTTGCGAGAACCATTTGACTCCGTTCACTTGCATCTGATATCTTGCTAAAACATTACGATTGCCTTACAAAGCTGTCAAAACATATGAAAGTGTGTATATATCTTAAAAACGTTTACAGAAGCATGGTGTTCTAAAGGACTGCAATGAATGCCCATGCCTTTGTGGCTACACCCTTCACTGCGATTCCGATTACTGTAACTGAATAGCTAGTGCTGAACATTGCTTTAATTATTGACTGCACTCATGTCTTGTTTTCCTCTTTTGCTTTTCTAACAGGCGTTTAAAAAGCTTTATTCAGGCAAAACCATTTTTCAAGTCCTGAAGATGATCCCCATATAACCGAGCTTGGGATCGAAACGTCGACTCCTTTATGAGTGATCCATACATGTGAACCCACTGTATTATTGTATGGTTGATTTACTCCAGGATACACTGTTAATTTAAATTCACATCAGTGACCTGCAAGCTCACCCTGTTTGCCTGATATTTCTTTCACTTACTGTCCTTTCTACTTCTTTCCCACGTACGGCACAGGACTGTGCCCTACTGTAACCCTTATTGTTTTGGTTATGTGCTGTACCCTCACACCGAACAACCTACCAGATTAATAAAAATTCCCTGTCCGGCTGGACAAGGGATTGTGAACTATATAGCAGCCCATTGTGGTCTATATAATATCTTTGTTTACTTTTATTCCTATATGCTAAGGACCACTTGTTTCCTTTAAAAGGCATAAGGAGTGAGGCACCATGCTGAGTATGGGCAGCCCCTGTGCATTGCAGGAGTTGCGTCTCGCTTGCGACGCGACTCCAGCAATGCGCCACCCTTGCGCCTCAAGATGCGTCACGCATCTGCCTCTCTTTGCACCATGGTGCGCCGCATTGTAAATGCGACGCATCTGTGGTGGCGTAAGTGGGGGGATTACGTGACGCATCTGTTCTGGTGCATCCCTGCTGATTTGCAGAGAAGTGCCAGAAGACGTAAATATGCCCCATCGTCTGTTGCTCCACTGATGAGTGAGGGGACTCAAGAAATAAATGTTTCTTTCCTGGAGGCATTTCCTGATCTCACTGATCAGATGCCCTATCCCTATCCTATGACAAGGTCCTTTTACCTGACACCTCGGGTTTCAGTGATGGTCCACTGATCTACACTTTGTGCAATACATTTAAGTGACATTTGAATTGGCCATTGATGAAAGAGTGTTGATTGAGAGCCCCTAATATGTATGTTTTGTTTACATTTTTTTGATAACATAAGGTAGGCAAGACAGCTGTCTTTAAGCAAGACCTGAGCAGCAGTATAGGTGGCCTGTCTGAAGCAGGGCAGGCCATCTGACACTGTAGAATGGGAGATGCTGTGGACAACGGGCCACAAGTTAAGGGCTCACAGCATTAATGTCACCTGAGGCTCCTCCATGCGAAATAACATTTTAGAGATGGGCGGCCCAAGTATGGCGTGGCGGGTCGTCCGCTGACATTTTTGGCAGATGTTCTATAAATGCCCACTTCAAATGATGACCCATGTGTATTTGTTTGGTCGAAGAGTACACATGTTTTAGCTGTTTTTCTTGATAAAGTGAATTTTATCCCTGAATTGTGTATTTGCATAGTTTATTAGACACTTTTAAATGCTTGAACCGAATACATTCACATTGTAATTGGGATATGGTTTTCAATTTAAACTTCAGACCTGGGCAAAGTGTACATTATGCCAGCATAGCTGTTGCAATTTTGGGAGTATCACCTTACACGTAATAGGCAAAATGAGACCACTTATAGTAATTACGTACCATTCACAGTAAACATTTACAGTGAACAGACTAATCGTGGTAAGTTTACCATGAACGCAAGGGCACAATTGAACATGACTGGGTATTGGTCGCTCTACTTCGTTTTTTTTTGTTTTTACACTCTTTTCGCGCAACATGTGTCGTTGCATCAAAAATTGACGCAAGGATGCATTTCGTGCTAAAATACAGCGCTATATGACAGATTTCGCATTTTGGGGTAATTATGTATAATTTGATTGAATTTTGTTGAAATTGTACATAACTTCATAAAATCAAATTATATTAATTTCACACACCCCTAATAAACATGTAAGTGTAAGCCCACCGACATCGAGAATCTGATAAATATTGATATATCGCAGCAAGGATGCCCAGCAGTCACATGGGCAACACGAAGATGGTATTGTGTATGTTTTTGTTTGCTTTTCATTTGGACATTATTTAAAACATTCTTCTTAAATAATGGCAGGTATTCATTCTATAGTTAAAGTTGCCTTTTCCATATTTTGTTTGTAGCTTTACATCGCTCAACATTTGCAACAAAAAAATTAGCTCCGGGGACCTGCACAGCACATGACAAGTGTAAGAAAAAATGTCTCAACACTGCTGAGAATTAGATAGGTTCCCCGGGCGCACCTGCGCGCGACAGCTTCGCTGAATTGTTAGTTTAATTATCAGCCGTGAATCACCGAGCACTCGCCTCCCTGGAGAAGGCCAAGCAGCACATGCCA
Source organism: Lissotriton vulgaris (assembly GCF_964263255.1). Taxonomy (NCBI): domain Eukaryota; kingdom Metazoa; phylum Chordata; class Amphibia; order Caudata; family Salamandridae; genus Lissotriton; species Lissotriton vulgaris. The sequence goes on from NC_141695.1 coordinate 94,228,926, forward strand.
AGTTTCTTATTCAAGGGTTGCAGATGATCTAAAAGTAACTAGGAACGCGGGATCCGCGCAGCTCGCTTGGAATTAGCCGAGGTCTCCCGGGTGGCCTCGTGCTTGAAACATCAGGCTGCAAAGGGACTTATTAAAAGTTTAAGGAAGCAAAGAGAAATCCACCTGTTTGTGCTGCTGCATTGTGTACCAGCAAGAAAATGGCGTGTCCTGCAAGGGGTCAATAGATATTCCCAAATCTCCATCATAGAAAAAAGGCCCCTACACACGGTTCATCAAGACCCCCACATGCCACGCCCTCATCTGTGGCATATCCTATGTAATTTAGGACTTGACTATTACAAAAAAAGAGCTGGTACTGCTGTAATCATGTGAAACAATATTTTAAAAACAATGCAATCCAGAAGCACACGGGCAATAGTTAAATGTTTGTATGCCTGATCAAAGGAGAGAGTGAGGACTGGATAAGCTAGTCCGGATCACCGATTTATATATGATATATCAATAAGAACTAGCTAGAGGTGCAAGACTCTGTTATGAACGCTTTTAACTGGGAAACCATTGCATTTGTTTAAAAAGCCTTCACCCACCAACCTAGTTGGTGGCATGCTTCATCATCGGGCCCACCACAGTGACACCTAGCGTGCCCCGGGTGTGCTTCAACGCCCGTGTTGCTGCGGAGCTGGTATAATTGCTGAGTGTGATGTGTAGTGAGTGAGAAAGTGAGATTAAAAGCTATACAGTGGGTCCCAGTACCCGAGGGTAAAATAGATACATTTTATTACCTGGGCCCCTGTTAGCGGATAAAAAGGCTGTCGGACGTGTTGGTGAATTTATGATTCCCTACGTCCAGTGCGGTCTACATGTTTCAGCCAGGCCTTAAAAACTGGCTTTCCTCAGGACCAATACGTGAAAAAGTGGAATTAAATGATACTACATTATAGTGTTGATTGTTTAGAATGTGTCGCACTCCCTAAAGTGTGTCTATATGTAGAGGGGGATTCCCTCTTGCTTTTACTACATATAACACATAGGACAAAGACAGACGTACAGGTAGAGTCAATTAGCATGGTGAGTTGGTAACACAAAACATTGCCGACTGGTAAGGTGTGTGCTCGTCCTATATCGCACTAGGGTGTGGCCATGTTCGTGACATGACTTAGTGATTTTATCATGAGACCGTATTGGTGGTGGTGGGCTAAGACAGCGTAATTTTAGAGAAGGTGAGGAGCAGGTAAGTAAGTATACTATATCCTCACGCAGGCTAGTATCTGTAAAAGCCTCCTTGGGTCACTCGGCAGAGAAAAAGACCCTACAAAAAGTTTTAAAGAAAGCGCGGTTAACGAACAACCTGTAAGGAGAGAAAGTTGCTTACCCCAATACTGGTGATCGACTGTGTTTTACTCACGGAAGTACCGGTCTGGTTCCTCCTTGGACCTATCGTCCTTCTGCGGTGCCCGGATTCAAATTGTGAGGGCCATCGCTTGGATTTTAAATAGCCCGGTTTATTGGCTGCACCTGTGTGGTGGTGGAAATAGAAGAAAGTGCCTCGCCCTAAGTGCCTAGTCATTCGAGGTACTATGAGCATGTGTGCGGGGGGCAGTGGATATAGCGCATGCGCGTTGTGACTAAGGAGCACATTGCACATCATTTTATTTTGTTTTGTTGCGCGTGCGCACGGGGTTGAGATGCCAATTGTGCACTCATGGTGATGGGCGACTGGCCACATTGTTGCTAACGACCATGTGTGTGGTGTGTCGAAGGGAGTATGTTAGGTATACATAGCTCATTTAATAATTTAGTGTACTGGGAGCACTGTGCTGTGAAGAAACGGGGTAGAGGAAGGGTCACTCTGCAAGGCTAGGTTTAAGACGACCAAGGGCTGTCTAGCATTGAGCCAGTGTGTAGCTGGGATGTCAGATTACTCATGGAGTGAGGGAATTCCATGGTATTGAGTCGTTCAGGCCCTCAAGGTGGGAGGAGAGGCGGTATATCCAGCGTTGTTCTTTGGCAAGGAGAAATTTGTCATTCATTTCCCTTGTTTCGAACTGTTCAATTACGGTCCATTTGAAGTCATTTGGGGTGTGGTTGTGAGTCAGAAAATGGTCTGTTGATCTGCTAATGTTTTTTCCACATCTGATGGTACTCCTGTGTTCCGTCATTCTGGTTCTGACTTTTCAGGTGGTCATCCCAATATATCGGAGACCGCATCTTCAGGTTATTAGATACACTAGATTGGAGGAGTTGCAGTTAGTGAACTGCCGTTGTATCCAGGTTTTACCGGGTTCCAATGAGAGGGATTTCGAGGGCGAAGTCAGGTGACAGACACTACAGTTATTGCATGGTTGGTGGCCAGTTAGTTTTGGGAGGCCCCAGGCGTTGATGATGGTGTTCTGTGCTGTGTGATTCTGTGGCTTGGGTCTGGTTGATACAAGTTGGTCTTTTAAGTTTTTTGCTCTCTTGTATGCGAATCGTGGTTTTTCCTATTTCCTGGAGCCTGAATTGATGATTCTCCAGTTTTTATTGATGATGCTGGACACCTGATTTGACACAGTATTGTATGTGGTGACACATGTTAGTTGTGGTTCCTCTGGGGGTTTTATGATGGTCTCCAGGAGGGCTTCTCGGTTCTGGTTGCGTGCCCGTTTGCAGGTTTTTTGTATGATTTTGGTGGGGTATCCTCTGTCCTTTAGTTTGTGGACCAAGGCTGTTGATTGTGATTTGTAGTCCTGGGTATTGCTGCAGTTGCGTCTGATGCGCAAAAATTGCCCATAAGACTGGCGGGGATGTACCTTGGGGGCCCGTTGCAGTCGCTCCTTGTGCAGGAGTTGTTGGTGTGTGAACTTGGGTGGCACCTATGCTGCCTCCTACATTTCCCTGCATCATATGGCAGGCACTGCATGGTGCCTGCCACATAGTGCAGGGAAATGTAAATAGTGCTTTTTTAACATTGAGGCGGGTGTTGCACTCAGCAGCACCTGCTGCAGTGTTAAACATGCCATTTTTGGCCGACATGGTGGCAGTCGCATCCTAATTTCATTTGCGGGACCTCAGCCTTATAGGCGGGCGGTCCATATCCCAGGGACGATGGCGGACACACTAAAGTCCATCTGCCATCGTCAAGACCCCCATAGGTGTTAAAATTATCGTTTTTTTAAATTAATATTATGTATTTTAGTATATATCGTATATATATATATGTGATGTAAGTTTTTTTTATAAGGATTGTTTGTATTTTTAATATATGTATTACATTCTTAGTAGGTATTCATTTTTTTTTTTATTTGAATTTTGTGTTTTTAGTTCCGTAGCGTGTTGTGGGTTTATAGGGGAATAGGGTGGAAAGCAATTAAATTATATTAAATTACATTTTTTTATTTTTTTTTAACGTATTTTTATTAAATTTCAATAAACATACAACAGTGAGACTCTGTACTGCAGCACCACATTATACATTACTTACACATTCAGCGTAGGACCAACAGCCTTATTCACCAGAATTACGAAGACAGAAACCATTAAGCAGCTTCAAAAATATATAGATCACCCCTGCTGGCTAATCAGTTACAATGGGTGGAGGAAGACTCAGCACTTTATGAGCACCCCTAGAAGCCTGAGAGCAGCTTGTACATAAACATAAATGAGAGTGTCCCTATATCACCCACAATCTAACTGTGTATTTGTGAGGATGAACCATTATTGCTACTCGTAGATGTATACAGGTAAATATTGTACAATTCCCAGAAATGTTTGGGCCAATTACGTGGGGGTAGAAGCTCGCTAAAAATCTCTGTCTGTGTGCCGCAGTATGTCATGTTGTTCTTCCACTGTGCAAGCGTTGGGAGAGGACCACAAAATCAGTTAATAGCAACCCTACGCTTGGCCATCAGCATCCCCATGTCTATCAGCCAACAAACCCCCTTAGGGATAAGCTTAGAATAACCCAACAGTGCCAATGCTGGGTCTAGGTCAAGGGACATCTTTGTGATCAGACCCACTTCCTTGAATACCAAGACCCAGAAGGCTGCAACTCCGGGGCACATCCATGCCAGGTGGAGGAAGTCAGCAAACCCTGCATTACATCGACCACAGTTTGCAGTCACCCTCAAGCCATACCTGTGAAGTCTCTCCGGTGTTTAGTATACCCTATTTAGGAATTTGAAGTGCACCAGGTGATGTCGTCCATTAAGTGAGATACGCTTTGTGCTGGAGCAACAATAGGACCACATACTATCTGCTATTTCCATGTTCAAGTCCCTTTCCATTCTAAGCGCGCTTTGGTGTAATGGTTAGCTCTATATAACATGGAAGAGTTGTAAATGGTCGAAACTATACGCTTCAGGGAATTCGCTCGAATAGTGAGTGTCAATGCCGCTAGTTCGGGTGGTTCTAAGTAGTCATCTCCCAATTGCTCTTTCAATGCATGTCGTGTTGTGAGAAATTGGAATCTGGTCAATATAGTAAGTTCTGCCTTATCATTATTAAAAGTCCCCCCACCTCTTAGCAACACCACCATCAAATAGCTTCCCCAGCTCACGTCTATCCAAGACTTGTAGAGCTTGTGTTACCCCTTTCTCTTTGCAGAGGGACAACCGTAAACACCAGTCTAATAAAGCTGATAGGAATTATATTAAATTAATTGATTACTTTTTATTGATTAATATGTGTTTAATTGATACTTTATAATTTTGAATGTGTAAAGTAATTTAGTATTATTTAGTAATTGGCTGTTAATTAATGAATTGATAATTTATTATGGTAATTGTATAATTCATTTTAGGTGTGTGTTGCTGTGTTTATAGGTGTAAAGGCTGGGAAGTAATTTATTTTTATTTGATGAATTAATAATTAGTTGTAAATGAACTTTAATTAACTAATTGGTAATTAATTGTGGTAATTGTGTAATTATTTTAGGTGTGTGTTGTGATGTTTATAGGTGTAAAGGGTGGGAAGTAATTTATTTTTAATTTATGAATTAATCATTGGTTATTAATTAATTTTAATTACTTTATTGGTAATTAATTGTAGTAATTGTGTACTTAATGTTACGTTGTGTGTTTTGGGGTTTATAGGGGTAAAGGGTGTAAGTAGTTCATTTATTTTTTATTATAAATGTTAACTTACTGCTGCTAAACTATGTGTTTTAAGGCTGTGGCAATCACCTAGCCCTCCCTCCAAAGAGGACTGGATGGTTGCGATGATACAGACAGCATGCTATGAACAGGTAATTTATAGGATACAAGACCAAGAATAAATATTCCAGCAGGTGTGGACCCACTTTCTTTGCGATTCCTGAAATTCTAATTCTCTTTTCTTTCCCTCCCTATATATAGCTTTTTCCCTTCTCCTTTTTCCCTTTCCCTCCTTTTTTCCTCTTCCTTAATATATTACAGGTGTATATTATTTGTCACATACTGATTTATATTTACTATATTATTTTGTAACCTATAAAATTGCCTATCTTTGAACTCCAATAAAAAATTATGACACAAAAATAAACGTTTTGTTAATTGATATTAATGAAATGAATTAAAATTCCATTATGGTAATTGTATAATTAATTTTAGGTGTGTGTTGTGGTGTTTATAAGAGTAAAGGGTGGGAAGTAATGTGTGTGTTTCATTAATTAATATATAAAGTTGTTAATTAATGTTAATTATTTGATATTTGTTTTGGGTAATTGTTTATTTCGTGTGTGTTGTTTTTACTTTTAAAGGGGTAAAGGATGGGTATTACATATATTTTAATTACTTTATTATAAGTTGTTAATAGTAATAGTTTTGAATCTAAATATAACTTTTAATTGTGTTTTTTTATTTTATAGTTTTATTTAGGTGTGTGTTGCGGATATTATAGTGTTAAAGTGTGTGTACTTAATTAATGTTTATTCGTTTTTTATTATTAATATTTTTTTTAATTAATTATAAATTATGTTAATTATGGAAGCGCATTTAATTTAAAATGTTGAAGTGTTTCGTTTTTGGTGTGGAGTTATAGGGTAGGAAATACAATAAATACATTTCTGTATCTATTGATTTTTTGTTTGTAAATATTTTCTAGTTTAAAAGAATATAATTTTTTTTTAATCTGTTTGAGTGTGAATAGTAATTTTTGTCTCTCTGCTATCCAACACGTTCCCTAATGTTGTACTCACTGGAGTGGGAATAGTAAGTTTTACCTCTCCGCTATCCAACACTTGCACTCACTGGAGTGGGAATAGTAATTTTTACCCCTTCGCTATCCAATACTTGCACTCACTGGAGTGGGAATAGTAATTTTTACCCCTCCACTATCAAGCACTTTCCCTACTGCTGCACTCACTGGAGTGGGAATAGTAAATGTTACCCCTCCGCTATCCAACATTTTCACTACTGCTGCACTCACTGGAGTTGGAATAGTAATTTTTACCCTTCTGCAGTCCAACAGTTTTCCTACTGTTGCACTCATTGGAGTGGGAATAGTAATTTTTACCCCTTTGCTAGCCAGCATTTTCCTTACTGTTTCACTCAGTGGAATGGGAATAGTGCATTTTACCCCTCTGTTATCCAACACTTTCCCTACTGTTGCACTCACTGGAGTGGGAATAGTTAATTTTACCCCTTCACTATCCAACATTTTCTCTACTGCTGCACTCACTGGAGTTGGAATAGTAATGTTTACCCCTCTGCAATCCAATATTTTCCTACTGTAGCACTCACTAGAGTTGGAATAGTAACGTTTACCCCTCTGCATTCCAACAGTTTTCCTACTGTTGCAATCTTTGTAGTGGGAATAGTATTTTTTACCCCTCAGGTATCCAACACGTTCCCTACTGTTGCACACTTTGGAGTGAGAATAGTAATTTTTACCGCTTAGCTATCCAGCATTTTCCCTAATGTTTCACTCAGTGGAATGGGAATAGTACATTTTACCCCTCTGCTATCCAACACTTCCCCTACTGTTGCACTCTTTGTAGTGGGAATAGTAATTTTTAACCCTCAGGTATCCAACAGGTTCCCTACTGTTGCACTCTTTGGAGTGGGAATAGTCATTTTTGCCCCTCTGCAATTTAACACTTTGACTACTGTTGTTCTCACTGGAGTTGGAATAGTAAATGTAATTCCTCTGCTATCCAACACTTACCCTACAGTTGCACTCTGTGGAGTGGGAATAGTTATTTTTTCCATTTTGCTATCCAACATTTTCCCTACTGTTACACTGATTGTATTTTGAAATTTTATTTTAAATATTTTTTAACAGTTTAATTTTTTCTTTTATTATATATTTTTGTTTTTTATTTTTTAAATCATTATTATATATTTTTATTTTTTATATTATTTTAAACTTTTAACATACATTAAAAATAATAGTTTATTAGATGTTTTAAATTAAATATATATGTATGAATTATTATGTCTGTGTATTTAATATTTTGTTAGGTGTATCTGTTATATTTTATTAAAATGAATATTACATTTACTTTGTTTTGTTAAAATTATATTCAATATATTTAATATATAAAGTCGATATTTTATACATCTATCTTTTTTACATCAATATTTTTAGTCAATATTTTTGTACTTACCTATTTAAGTATTGAAGTCGATATTTTGGTTGTCTATATTTTTTACTCAATATTTTTAACATCAATATTTTTTACATCGATGTTGTGTTAGTGAACCCTCTGTGTGCCTCCACAAGAATAGGAGGCACAGGGGGCAATTTAGGACCCCCTTTGTTTCCTCTCCTCCAGGGTTTACATGGAGTAAGAACCTCCATGTAAACCCTGGAGGATAGGAAACTCGTAATATGCTTGGCTGGATGGCAGCAGTGCTGCCAAGCATATTGCGGGCTCTTGACTGCCACGCCACCTCCAGAGAATGGCAGTTCCCTGGAGGTGGCAGCGGTCCAAGGGCGATACGACCACCCAGCTAGTTAGTAATGGGACGGTTGGACTGCTGAAGCAGCTGTTGCTGGACTGACACCATCGCGCCCCACAAGTCTGGCGATCCTTGGCCGGACAGAATCGTAATTAGGGACCAAGTGTGTCACAGCTGACTTGTAGTAGTTCATATACGTGAAGGTGATGCAGAAAGCATGCAAGATGCATGATCTGAGGTTGTGTGAGATATAATTTCAGTGGATGTGTGAGGTGTAGGATCACAGGTTGTATGAGAGAGTATCAGAGGTTGTGGGAGATATAGGAACAAAGGTTGTGTGAGATATAAAATCGCAGGTAGTGTGTGATATAGGATCAGAGGTTGTGTGAGATAAAGGATCACAGGTTCTTTGACATATTTGATCAGAGGTTGTGTGGGATATAGGATCAGAGGTTGTGTGAGATACAGGATCACAGGTTGCACAAGATACAAAATCACAGGTTGTGTGAGATGTAGCATTGCAGGTTGTGTGAGATGTAAGATCACAAGTTCAGTGAGATATAAGCCCTCATTAAGTGTTGGCTGGTAATTGGTACTATACATATTGCACCCCATAAAATCAGACTGCAATTTGTTGGGTCCAATAATTACTCTGCTTACACAAGTGTTTCCCCAATGTAGTACAATATGCAGATTTTGGCACTTACTACACCAAAATCCCAAAAAGTATGGGGATTAGATCAAGGTCCAAGGTTACTTTTGTGCTTCTTGCACACCAGTTGGAAAAAGTAAAGAAAGACTATTGGAGACCTGGGACATTACCTCAGTGATAAAGCCTTTACATTGGATCAGTCTTGCAACAAGACCTCCCAAGTAGCGGGGGTATTATTTGTTTTTTTCATTTCCTCACCCTCAGGCTTTACCAGCCAAAACTTTAGAACTTTACTCAGAAAGGGTGCTTTTAGGTATTTGGTATAAATCCATCCAGACATTTTTGATGCACCTGTGCTTTAATAATCATGTAGGGGGTTTGAAAATAGGTATTGATGGACTTTTGGGGCCTCATTAGGATGGCGGGCAGACTTTGCCCGCCCGCCATCCTCACGGTAAAAGGTACTGCCCGCCATAAGGGCGGGGGTCACATGGGGGCAATTATGATGCGCTCGCCACAGTGGCGTGCGCATCCCGTATTTTTTAACATTGTGGCGGGCGGTGCTGAAAGCGCCGCCCCCCACAATGCTAAAAATACATGTTGTGCTTTTCAAAGCACAACGTGACAGGCACCGCTTGATGCCTGCCACGTTGTTCTTTGAAAGGCAGGGGGGTACCATAGGTACCCCCATGTGCAGCCCCCACCTCCCCAGAGTCCATGGGGGCCTGCAATGGGCCCCCATAGCAGACTCTGCATGCCTTCCCGTGGCAGCAATGACGCCATGGAAAGGCATTGAAAAATGCACATTGTAATATGGCTGGCAGTGTCACACAGACACCGCTACCATATTGCAGCCTTTTCCGCCCGGTCGCAAGGCGACTGGGCGGAAAAGCGGTGGACGGTCTTTCCGTCCGCCGCGGACCCCCAGCCATTATAATATGGAGGGGGATCATTTGGGCAGGGATGGCGGGCGAATCCGCCCGTCATCCTAATGGGGACCTTGATGTCCACATTGTTTGTGATTGGTCACTTGAAAGGGGACTAGGCAATCCTGATTGGCTGGTCAGCACATGAACAATATGTTGTGGCAGCCATCAGAGGACTCAGAGATATAGTTCATGCATCCAGAAAATAACTGAATGAAACATTTAAGGGGTTTGGGTGGGCATACTCAGTTTCCTTAGGGCATGTGGCTGAAGGGGTTTCTAAGGTATCCCCTTCAATTAGTTGGCCACAACATGGACAACGTGTAGTGGCAACAAAGACAAAACTCATGGTCATGGTCCTCATTGAAAAGCATTGCAGTGAAATGCCATGTTTTAAGGGTCACCAAAAAGGAATCCATATAAAGGGTGATAACAGAGTTTAGTCACAATATAAATCATTTTTTGTGGTTTAATTCATTCTTTTGCGTTATGAGGTGATTTTAACATGTGAAGAATAGCTGACTCTCTGCTGGGATTTGATGAACCAGATTTGAAAGAAAACTGTTTTCTCCCGTGATTTTCTCACAGGTTCTGAATGGTGCTCCACAAGGTAAAAGGAGAGCACATTTTCTGTAGGTTTACATGTCATGAGTGATGCAACATGTGAAGACATGAGCAGTGCATGATGTTAGCAAGTTTGTTTTAGTGGCCCCCTTAATGCTCTACTATTTGGCTTTAAGTTGCAGTTTTTCACTAATGGCCACACAGGTAGCAGTTGCAAGTAAGCAGTGTTGAGTATCTTTATCCAGATATACCTTCCTAATTCGAGCAAATGACATTCCACCAAATTATGCATTAAGGTATGCAAGGCCCATGACATTCGCTCACACTTTTCACGTGCACGTTTCAATTCAATATTTGGCAAAATAACATTTGAAAATGCATATATTATTTAGCCAAATCAATATACTACCACCCCTATATGATCTTACTTCACTTCTATTCTTCAATGGACCAATATTTTACTCTAAATGCATTTAGGAACAGTTTGCTAACCTTGCAGTGTCCCTACAGTGCTTCCAAATGCCTGGAGTTTGACCCACAACAACCAGCTTGTGAGTCAAGTAAAACATTCACTGGAATAGCGAGGAATAGAATGATGTCACTCCCCACAGTGTCTGGAGATAGTAAAGAAGATTGGGTCAGCAAGCACTATAATTGAAAAGCTCTTACAAATGGAATCTGTTCTTAATATTGACCTGCTGCATTCAAAAGCATGAAATAAAGAAAAGAAAAGCTTCCCCCCTCATTCACACCTGCACTTTCTACCACAATATAAATCTCGGAACTCGATCAAGTGTGACCTTGAAGTCCACAAAACAATGGCTCAGACAGGTGTATGACGTTACAACCCATACATTCACAACGCATACCATTACAATGAAACTTTTTCAATGCAGGATACATTACAACGCATGCCATTACAACGCAGCTGCTATTACAACGCATGCCATTACAACGTAAGTATGGGTAAGTATTCTTTTTTTAATTAATGGGAATGTAATAGTAGTGTAAGTATTGGATAGTGTAGGGGTTAACATTACTATTCGAACTCCTGGGGGGCATAATAGTAGGGTAAGTGTTGGATGGTGTAGGGGTTAAAATTTTATTGAATACTTACCCATACTTACCCATTCTTACGTTGTAATGGCATGCTTTGTAATAGCAGCTGCGTTGTAATGGCATGCATTGTAATGGTAGTGTGTTGTTTTAGTTGTGTTGTAATGGCTGTTTCCTGCTCAGACAGTGGACCATCACTAGGACAGCACACAATTTTTCACCCCCCAAGCCTAGGAAAATTAAACCTGTTTGAAAAGCATAATATAAACTTTCTCCCTCTGCCCATATTTTAGTTTTATAAAGGACTGACTCCCCTAGCATCTTCGAAGTGCCTTCTTATGAGGAACTTGAACAGTACATTGATGTGTCAGACGGGTCCCCTGGCTTATGTTTCGGCAGTATGATAAAGCCATGCCATCAAGATGGCATTGTTCCATTATTGGTTGTCTACTAAAAGAGCACAGAAGAACATGAGATTAGAATCCTACTTTTCAGAAATTATCTGGCCCAACTACTTTTCAAAGATAATAATATTCTCTTGCCCTCTCTGATGGAGAGTCGCAAAAAATGTGCTCTCTTGCCCGAGTCTGCATTACCTCCCTCACTCATTGCATATATGTCACGTTAACTTTCCCTCATTTCATATGCAAAGTAGGTGTTCCCAGGGTTATTTCATTTTTGATGTATCAGATTTTCTTCTTTTATTGTTGTTTCGTGGTACGTAGCCTTGACAGTACAGCCCTATGATGCTGATTCACACCATGTCTAGTGTGTGATTTTTTCACTGCCTGAAATCTATAAATTGTGCCCTTTCTGGGATGTACGCCAGAATGCTCCTTGACTTTCTACTGAGCAGTCTCTATGTACTTAGACTTTATACTTTCTGTATCAAAGGTAGTCTACTCATCTATACATGGACATTTTTGCTCATTCCACAGAGTCAGACTTCTTGTCTGTCTTCTTGCTGATCTATCTTTGACTTTCCTTGACTTATGAACTGAGTAGATTTATACTGATCCTTTGCTGACTTATATGTTGGTTCTTGGTATTTACCTGCTTTTTTTACCTGTTGTAATGATTTAAAGTTTTTGGTAAACCTGCTTTGTTTTGACTTTGAAGTTTGGCCTTCAAAGGTTTCTCTATTTGCAAGAGGACACCCATCCTTTGGGACTCACACAGCCCTGATCTTGACATCAACCATACATATCTGTGTGAGTGTTTGTACATGTATATATATAAAAACCTGCTGCATTCAAAATTCTTAAAACCAGGAAAAGCAGGCACGGACCACCAAGTATGTGCTAGAAATTTTCTTTTGTTCCAAGTCGGCCATTACGCGTTTCAGTCGAAAGACCTTGATCACATGACAACACTCAAACATGCAGGTCCTCCTTTTAAAGTGATGAGTGCAATTAGTGGATTTGGTTTCGGCAATAGACATAAAAGAAAAAAACAAATAGAGTATTTCTTCATTAACCATGTGTTTCCACTAATATGTATATAGTTAAATAAAGGTAAATACAAACATTTAGTTTTAACATTCAAAGACCTGGGACAATTAAACATAGACAATCTTTATAAATAGAGAAGGTATATATATATATATACTTACTGAAAAAGCCAAAGGTTATAGGGATGTTATAGTTAGGCTGACATTTAATTCGAACAAAACCAAATTCAGCAGTTATAGTTAGCTGAGCTAACTATAACTCTCGCCTCCGCAATGCACTGTTTGTGACCTGACATACTACATCACTCATGACATGGTCAGTGACATCACTGATGAAATCTCAAATGACTCTTCCCCTGCTCTGGCGTCAGGGAGGCAACCTCATCTGACTCCCAAAAGAAAAAGAAAATGATAATAACGTTGTTATTATCATTTGTTCTTTTTCACTGCTGCAATAGCAGTGGGGCGATGCACCTCCTCCTTAGCGGAGGACCCGCCACAGCTATTACCTCCAATAAGTCCCATACAGCAGGATTGCTGAGATCTGATAGCAGGTCAAGACCCTTTTCTCCACCACTCTGCAAACTCTCCTCCTGGTGTACTATTAGTACATGCTAATGAGGGTCCTTGGGGGCCAACTACCCCTCCTGTTACCTCCATTAAGGCCCACACAACTGGATTGCTGAGAGGTGGTCAGAGGCCATGCCCCCTTTTTCCAACACTCTGCAAAGGTCCCTCCAGGCACACTGATGCTTGGAAGAAGAACTCCACTTTAATCCTGAGGCACTCAGGAGGCAAGGGGACGTCAGAGTGGCGGAGAAAGGGGGGTGGCCTTTGACAGCCTCTCAGCAATCTGACTCTGTGGGGCTTATTGGAGGTAATAGGAGGTGTTCTTGGCCCCTAAGGCCCTCAGCAGCCAAGGGGACTTCATCCCCCAACCAAGAGCGCACCAGGGGGTGCATTTGCAGGGTAGTGGAGAAAGGGTGAGGGACCTCCAGTGAGTTGTGGCTTTTAAAAAAAGGCATTTCGAAAGGGGGGGCCGTGTGTGGCCCCACTTTCCACTATAATTTTGGGCCTCAGGGAACCCATTCCCGGGGCCTCACCCTTTTTGAATATCTTATAAAAAAGCTGGAGTGGGGCCTTGTGGCACCCTCCCTGGCCGAAATTGGAACCTTGGTATGTAATAATTGTATTGGAACCAATTGGTTCCACTGATCTGCTGAAAATGCATATACTAAGGTATATGACAACAAAGAGAGAGGTAGGGAGATTCAAGACACCCTCTTAATCCCCGGTTAAGGTAATCAAGCAAAAAAAGAGAGGTCCGAGGTATGTAAAAAAACCACAATATGGAGCAAGAATGAAAAAATGGCCTGACTTAGGTCAATTAAGAAAGCCCTCACTCACCGACCTGGTCGGTGACATGCTTCATCATTGGGCCCCACTAAAGAGTCAGTGTGCCTCTTTAGTGTGCTGCGAAACCAGAACTACTGCGGAGCGGGTTTTTGTGTAAAGGCGTGCAGTACAAATATAATAATAACAGTGTCTTAAGTGTATCAAAAAATATATATATATATATATTTATAGATCACTAGGACACAGATAAAATTGTTTTATGTGTTGGGAATTTATCCAAAATTTACTGTTTGGTTAATTCCAACCAATATTAACGTCAGTCAACATGTTTCTGCCTACAAAACCTCATCTCCTTTTTCTCGGGATACACCTCCATTTTTAATGCTTAGCGTTGTGCTCATTCTGGCACTGCCCAGTTACTAATTTTCCTTTTCAGCATGTACTACTGGTAGCCGACCGGCTGCGCTTTTGCTTCATTTTGCACTATATATCCTCGACATAATACAACACCCTTTCGCGGTTTTAATCGCGCCCATCGAGCGCTTCTTTCCCTATGAATGCAACTATCAACATAGTGCTTCGCATTTTTAACATAGCCCAATTGTGTCGCATGTGTCCCTAACTTTACACATTGACAAAACATTTTGGGGGGAACAAATCAAGCGCTATCGAGTTCAAAATTTTGACTCTACAATACGCTCTGGCACACTGAGTATCGCACCTTTGTGGCTCCGTGTGACTCAATAAAGTTCTCAAATTTTGAACAACTATCTTTGAAACTCCGCTCTAGTAACTGAGAAATGCCGTGTCATCCGACCTTCAGCATCATCGAATGCAACTAAAGCCAGCGATTGGATGAAACATATCCTAGCTTTCGCGATTGGCTCAGTCACTTTATACAAGCCCACTAACACACGTGGCCACGCCCAAACCCGGAAACAGGCCGCTCTACGCGGCTTGGCATTTAATCTCTCTCCTCGGCCCCGCAGTCCACCGTCGGGGTCCGGTACGAGGGAGTCACAGGTTCTAAGAGGGTGCCTGGCGTCAAGGGCGTGAGTAAACAGACGATCTTAGCGAAATTATTGAGATAAGTAACCACTGAACTAATACCTGATAGTACTTTTCTCCCCTTCCTTTAGGGTGTGCCAATTACGCCTCCACCCCCCTCCCGTGACCCATGGTGCAGATCGCTTTTTTCATACAAGTGAGACAATTTTAATCATATCGTATATGGCGGCGGGGTCACAGACCTTTGGTCCATTGATCCCAACCCAGGAGCACACGTCTCCCTGTTTTTAATCCACTAGCTACTTGGCTTGATCTAGTCCACATGTAGCTCACCACACCCCCTAACATTAACGGTAATTTCCTCAAGGTACAGAGGCTGGTTATAACTATACTGCTTAGACACCATTCACTGTCCTTCCACGAATCTGGAGCACCACAGATATACCTTGTGTGAACAAAGACCAGCAACTTAATGTTTGTTCTGTCTTCTATGTATGTCTGTGTCTTTTTCCCTCCCCAGGTGAGCAATCTGAATTTGGTAAGCCTCCTGAACCAGGAGTAACTGGGATTGAGCAATTGCTCTTCCCTTCATGCACTTTTTCACCTTTTTTAGCCCCTTTTTTTCACTTTCACGTCCCTAGGTCAGGGTGAGCCTTAGGGTGCTCATACCGCCAGGGTTTAGCACATTTCATAGTCCTGATGAATGTGCGGGGAATGAGATTTTGATATCAATTTATGATTTTGATTAATTTAATAATTTATCTCATTCGTCATCTTCGGACCGAGTTGTATCTGTCATTGAGTAAAAGACAACCCCCGCATAGGTTAGACAAACCCCATTAACTGACGCCACTCTGAAGAACCACTTACAACTGATAAAGTTTTAAGAGTTTTATATAAAGTTATTTTGAATGCGATACAATCCACTCAGGATAAAATCTCAAAGAATACAAGATACAAAATCAGTTACAATATCAGCTGCTTAAGCTTCGATGTGAAGTGGTTCCTTCTGCGTCATCTGCAGTAAGATAAAAATAATCAAGTTAAAACTGTCCCTACTCTATGCTATGTGTCATCCCTATTTCGCAAGTTTCTTCCCTAAAAAGGTGTCAGCAGTTTGACTTCCAAAGAAGTTCAAACTCTCTTAGCCTCTAAAGGAAATCTTAAGTTTCGGAAGCAGTACCCTATCTGCCTACCCATCTGCTCTTCTAAGGGTCCTCGGCCTACTGCTCCCTTGCGCTTCTGATGTCTCAGCGCATCTGCTCAAGGCATCTACCCTTGCCTTTGCTCTGAGCAATTCGCCCCACTGTTCCTAATCTCCCAAATGCTCATTGCTAATGGTTCTGTCCTAATCGCTCTCTCCTCCCCGGGGTGCTGTCCCTAAAATACACAATCACAGTGTGGGTGGAACGCCCCTTGACGCCCACCACGGACTTTCCCCGATGATGTCAACTTCCTGCTTCCTCCATTGGTCCACTCCTTGCGTCGTTCGTTAAGTTGACCCTTCTCCTTTAGATGTCATCTTCATCATCTCATCGTCGACTTTTATTGACTCTTTTCAGATCGAGTAACATATGAATATAGACAAGGCTTTAACTCTATGTCTCTTAACTTGACCCTGCTAGGTCCTGTGAATGATCTTGTCAAAACATAGTCCACCTCAAAAGTGTCTCTCCTCACGTTCGAGCAATAAGCTCCGTCCGGCATTGTCACCCTAAATCTAACAAGTGCTAGACTTCTCGGCTCTCACGTCCACATCAAGCTATTTACGACTTTTACAAGCCCTCTAAATTACATACATTTGACTGTGCTCCTGCGAACTCTTGACCAGTTAGGTTACAAACACAAATGACCTAAACTCTTCCAGCATTCCTACAGAAACCCTCTACACAGTATAACCTTTGGCATACATTTATTTTTCGTATTTTAGCAAAAGCCCTAGTTATACTTAAATACATTCTACATCAAATATATGTAATACATAGAATACGACTACATAGAATATAACTTATGCATTCTCCTTGGTTACATTGTCATGTACGTTCTCTACATTTTCCACGTTATTTCCTCCACGTTTATGTCTTTCCACGTTATATTTCTCGCCGCTTCTCCATTTAAAGTTACACACGTATACGAATTCTACTGTGCACGTTCTACATTTCGTAAACACTTCTACACATTCCTATATTTACCCATCATGTATACGGGCCTTCTAAATCTAATGCATTTTAACATGTAAATACATTTACATTTCCTATCTCATGTTATCACATCCGTTGGTTTTTATGCTATAATCGCCAACTTAACATTACAATATGCGTTTCATTCCTACGTTTATAACATATACGTCTAGATATGGCTACGATATATTTTACATTCAAATTGCGCTCTCTCAGTTCCCCCCTTTGATGACTTTTAGGAGTCATCACTAAAAGCAATTTGAATACATCTCTTATACCGAACTAGTTACATCAGTTCCTCTTTTTATCGATTCAAGTGTTCTCAGACTTTTATACTGTTGATCTTGTAGAACAGCTAGTCTCCTTTCTTGGTCTCTCATCGATCTTTGTAACTGGTTCGACCTATACCATTTATACAATTTTACTAATCCTAATAATGTAATTATACAAATTAATACTATTAATACAGGCTTTAAAATATACCAAACTATACGTTTGCCAAGATTAGCAAACCAACTTCCAACCTTTCCCACTCCATTTCCTACTTTTTCCCAAACACTTATTTTTGATAAATCTTTGATTTCTTGATGAATCTGTGTAATGTTCTGTATGACTTTCTCAAGTGGTTTTGAATTATCAGGAATATAAGTACAACATTCCTGAACCTTCAAAGCTTTACAAACTCCGCCTTCTTTTGCTAATATCACATCTAAAGCAAGTCTGTTCTGTAAAACCATTGCTCTAATCGACTGCATCTCACCCTCAACTAACATTAATGATCTGGCAGTGCTGGCAGACAATCTATCCACGACTGTCGCTAACCTTCTAATCTTAACATCGTTAAGAATCAAACCTAACAATGGAAACATCGCTCCAAATACATCTCCTACTACTTCTGCATCTCCTACTTCCCTTTTCATTCTCCCCGAAGCCTTTCCTTCTATAATCGCTAAATCCTTTGCATGATATATTTTGGGGAAGACAATTGCCAAGTAACACGAACCATACCAATTGTCTGGAAGTTTTACATAGGCATTTCTCCCACATACAAAATACACATTCGGAATAGCTTGCATCCCTTTCATAAAATCTTTCGTGTAGTACTCTAGTCTAAAAGAGTGCTCGCAACTAACTTCACCTACAAATTCACTCTCATAATACGTTTTGCTTCGAGTTAAACATAACTTTCCTTTCTGCGTTCTATCCAATGCTATTGGACCATTGCTACCTTTCCTTTTATGTGCCTTCTCTTCTCCCGTCCAATCTGTTTTCCATTGTCCTGACATTTTTAAAATCTTCTGCCGTCTGCATCGATCATCTACTTGTGCTATAAACCTTTTCTCTACCTCTGATACTTTACAAGTCAGATTTTCTCTACGTGCATATGATGTATCTAATGTATCCCAAGGAAGAAAGAACTTAGCCAGTCTATCTTCCTTTTTGTAATAGTCCCACTTATTCATTTGCTTATAATTCGGAACTTCAGGCAGTACCGAATCATAATTCGAAAAGTAGTACTCAAACCCTTCTCTACCATAAAATATACTAAGCAGTAAACTACAGGTTATCCCATAAGTCAATGGGAGATGGTGATATCTAATGCCTTCGTCTACAGAAGCCGGCAATTGCATACAAACGTAGCAATCTTTGGCCTCCATGGCATCGATATATTCGTACAATAATTTAGCATATGCATTTGACCTAAAGTTTCCCTGTGACTCGTCTATATGTAATCTACGAGCTTCATCTGCAAGTAACGCCTTTTCACGTATTACAGTGCTCTTCTCCTTCTTTCCCACAAGAGCAGGTTTCAAGGTCGTTACAATTTTTACATTTGCTATTCTTTTATCATTCTCCTGTCCTGTCATGTAAGATATCGTCACTACTATGATTATGAGGAATATCACTATTGCTATAAGTGTACCTACTATACATCTAGCTTTTCTGTTTGGGTTGCCGTTCTCCATGTTATCAAAACAGCGTACCTCGTTCTCTAGCGAAAGTTCTCTTTCCAGTCTTTCGTTGCTTGTTTGCTTTCTCAGCCTTTAAAGTGCCTTTTTTATCAACAGGTATCTTTTTCACCACAATGTCTTTTTCTCTTCTTAGCAGCAGACAACCCTAGCCCTTCTCCGTCCTCTAAATGTGATCCCTAATTTTTATTCTTCTTTCCACTCGGCGCTAGGTTATCTTCTTCTTTATAACATAAGTACAAAAGTCTTTTATGCATCAACAATTATTTTCGGACCTGCAGCTTTCACAACAATAATCAATAGTTCAAAGCGAATAACCTTTTCTTCTTCTTCTGACATTTGCTGACCAACCGTTGGAAATTGTAATCTTTTTAGCACTAAATCTTGGATTTTACTCAAATGTGGGGGTATGGGAAGTGTGAAAGTCAGTAACCCCTCAGTCTCGAGTCCAGGCGCCAACATCCATATCTCCACTGCCACAAATGGATCGAGATCGATTACTTTCACGCTCTTCACTCTCCCAGATTTCTGTCCCCAATACATCTGCTAGATAAGTCCACTCTGGGGTGGCGTACCTCCTGCAGGGCACACGTACCCTTCTCGATCTTCGTGGACTCTCAGTTCCTGAATCTGTCGTCTCTTCCTCCTGATCCGAATCTTCAGCGATCGGAGCAAGAATTCTTTTTTTTCTTCCTTCCGAACTTGGCTTTTTCCTTCTTTCCGGCCAACTGGCTTCGTCACTCCTTGTCTTTCCGCTCCTTGTTCTAGGACCTGTCTCTTGGTCACTCTCAGTTTGCTCGATATCTGTGTCAAACTCCCAATTACTTTCTTCTCCTGAGGCGACTTCGGTCTCACTAATGTCCTGACCTTCGTTGTCCTGTTCCAACGCAGTTTCAGTTTCTTCGATCACCTCCGCAGCTTGGCTTTCCCCCTCTATGGCTTCTCCGCTTCCCGCCGGATTCTCATCCGAGAGAGGAGCTGTATCTTCTGGAGGTGTTGGCACTCTTCGGGTGTGCGAGGCATGTATCCAGTTTGGCAGACCTCCACACTTCACTGCGGTATTCGTTACAAGTATGACTTGAAACGGTCCTCGCCAACGCACGTCTAAGCAGTTCTTCCTGACATGCTTCTTCACCAGGACCCAGTCTCCTGGACTCAGGTCATGGCACAAGTCTTGTACTGATGGAACCTCTGCAGTCTGGACCTGGAGGGACACAGAATTAACGGCATCAGATAGTCCCTTGCAGTAGTCCAAGATCAAATCGTCTGTGATGTTCACTAGCGCTGCAGTCGGAACCGATGGCAATCTCATAGCTCTCCCCATTAGCACTTCATGTGGGGAGAGGCCTGTTCTTCTATCAGGTGTGCTACGTATGCTCATAAGAACTACTGGAAGTGCGTCTGGCCAACTCAGGGATGTCGATGAACAAACTTTAGCCAGTCTGGACTTGATAGTACTGTTAATTTGCTCTACGATCCCTGAAGCTTCTGGTCGATAGCTGCAGTGTAACTTCTGATCGATATTCAAAGCTGAACACAGCATCTTCACCACTTCGCTATTGAAATGAGTTCCTCTGTCCGATTCCAAAGAGGATGGCACCCCAAACCTCGGTATCAACTCTCTAAGTAACAATTTTGCTACTGTAAGTGTATCGCACCTACGTGTAGGGTAAGCCTCAACCCATCTAGAAAATATACAGACAATCACTAAAACGTATCTGAGTCTGTTGCATGGAGGCATTTCTATGAAGTCAACCTGCATCCTATTGAAAGGCCCCCCAGACCTTCCTATGTGACTCAAGGTAACTGGTGTCCTCTTACCCACATTTAGTTGCTGACAGATCGTACATCGCTGACACACTGCTTCTGCCGCTACTCTAAACTTAGGATTAAACCACGTTTGTCTGAATACTCTCACCATAGCATCTCTTCCTATGTGTGCTGATCCATGCAATTTCCTTGCCATTGGACTAATGAGTTCATTTGGTAAAACTGCCCTTCCGTCGGCAGAAACCCAGAAATTCATCTCACTTTTTTCACACCCTGCTGTTTCCCAGCTCTTTTTCTCATCATTTGGTGCATTTTCCTGTACAGCTCTCAATTCATCCCATGTATCCACAGTGTCTAACAACATGGTCAATTCAGTTCTTTCCTGGATTCCCCCCACTTTTACATCAGTGTGAGAATATCCCTGCTCTGCGCAATAACGCGCTACTTCGTCTGCGTATCTATTTCCTAGTGATACAAAATTAA
This sequence comes from Lissotriton vulgaris, assembly GCF_964263255.1. Taxonomy (NCBI): domain Eukaryota; kingdom Metazoa; phylum Chordata; class Amphibia; order Caudata; family Salamandridae; genus Lissotriton; species Lissotriton vulgaris. Next base: position 94,250,197 of record NC_141695.1, read on the forward strand.
CATTTTTAGTATGAGCTACACATTTGACCACAGCTATGGCCATAGGTTTTTGCAAAGCCTCTAACAGTAGTTTCACGAATTCTCCATTCCTAATAGGAGAACCCGAGGAGGTCATGTAACCTCTTTGAGACCATAACTGCCCGTAATCATGAACTACGCCGAAACCATACTGGCTATCGGTGTATATAGTGACTCGAAGTCTGTCGCCTGATAGGCAAGCACGAGTCAAAGCCACAATTTCAGCTACCTGTGCGGAGTGTACTCCTTCCAGGCAAGCGGCTTCTATAACTCTGGTAATCGTGCATACTGCATAAGCTGCTCTCAGCTGACCGACATCGTTTCTTACGCATGAACCATCAACGAAGAAAATTTCGTCTGGGTCTGTCAATGGCTCATCTACGATATCGGGTCTCGGTTTGGTACATAGTTCAGTCACATCGAGGCAGTCATGCTCTGTACAATTTTCGTCGTCCACTTCATTCGGAAGTGGCATCAAAGTTGCAGGATTCAAGACAGAGCATCTCTTTAGGGTCACATTCTCGGCAGCCAGTATGACTTGCTCGTAGCGTGTGAGCCTGCTATTTGTCAGATGCTGAGTCTTAGTCCTGGTCATTAACAATTCTACAGAATGTGGTACATACACTTCTAACTGATGACCCATAACTACGCTTTCAGATCGTTCAATGCTGACACCCGTTGCAGCTACGGATTTGAGACATCCGGGCAACGCTGCGGCTACTGGATCTAATGTAGCCGAAAAATACGCCACTGGCCTGCGCGCATCTCCATGGACCTGTGCTAATACCGCTAAAGCGCATCCCTCTCTCTCGCAGCAGTAAAGCAAAAAAGGTTTAGTGTAATCTGGCATTCCTAAAGCCGGGGCACGACATAAGTCCTCCCTCAGCTGCAAAAACGCCATCAAACAATCTTTGTCCCATGGTACCGGATCACTTACTCCTTTGTGCGTCAGTTGTAATAACGGTTTAGCCTTCAGTGAAAAGTTTGCTATCCACTGTCGACAATAACCGACCATGCCTAGAAACATCCTGACTTCTCTTTGTGTCGTAGGCGCGTTCATTTTCATAATCGCCTCTATTCTGTCTGGAGACACCTTCCGCTTTCCCTTTTCAATCCTATGGCCCAAGTATTGCACTTCAGTCTTACAATATTGCAACTTACTTGGAGACACCTTGTGTCCGTTCTCGGCCAAGTGATTTAACAAGGTGATGGTGTCCTCTCTGCAAGCTTCCTCAGTTTCTGACGCAACTAGGAGGTCGTCTATGTACTGGACCAGAACTGAATTCTTGGGCAGTACTAGACTCTCAAGATTTCGTTTCAATAACTGGTTAAAGATCGATGGGCTCTCAGTATACCCCTGAGGGATACGACACCATGTTAAGACGCGATCTTCCAGCTTGAAAGCGAAAAGATACTGGCTCTCTTCGTCTAACGGTATCGAAAAGAAAGCCTGGCACAAATCTATCACGGTAAACCATTCAGCTTGAAACGGTATCTGAAATAATATCACTGATGGATTCGGTACCACTGGACAACATGAGACAACAATGTTATTAATCTTTCGAAGATCCTGTACTATCCTGTATTTTCCACTAGGTTTCTGCAAACCCATGATCGGGGAGTTACATGGACTTCCCACGATCTCCTTCAGTATTCCCTGCTTAATCATGGATTCGATCACAGGCTTGATCCCTGCAATCGTCTCTGGCGTTAGCTTATACTGTGGTGTTCTTGGATACTCAGCATGGGGTCTTACCAAGATTTTTACCGGTTCCACTCCTTTGATCAATCCTATTTCTTCCCCAGTAAAATCCCATACCTCAGCTGAGACTTTCTCTCTCAAATCTTGTGGAAGCTCCTCCACTGTTAAGGTAGGATAAAGTTCCACACACTCTTTTGAGTTTACGACTTTGAAATCAGCGTCCTCATCATTGGTCTGCACTTCTACTCCTTCAGGTGTGCAATGTATCGTGCAATTCAGTTTGCACAGCAAATCTCTCCCTAATAGGCACACAGGACTAGAATCGCAGATCACAAACTGATGTTCGTCACTGTAATTCCCTATTCTTACTGACACTGGTTCGGTCAAGGGATTTGTCATCCTTTTGTTCGCGACTCCTACCACCTGAACCGTTTCTCCTGATATTGGCAGACCTGGGACTACCGCAGATCTCAACGTGGATCGGGTGGCCCCTGTATCCACCAAAAAGGTTGTAGGACATCCCGCGATTTCAGCCTCTACGTATGGTCCTCTCTGATCTACCTCCAAAGCGGCTCCTAGAGTACAATCTTCCTCCCTATTCGCCCGCTGCCCTGTAAGAGGATCAACGTAGTAGCATTCCTCTCCTCCTACAAACAATGGCATCTGTCTGTAGGTTTTCCCTCCGTTTGAGATGCGAGGTGGTTGAGGAAACGGGGCTCGAGGAGTCTGAGTCCCCCCTTTGACAAACCTGCCCTTCTGGACTGTGGCTCCCTTAACCACGTTGTTCTGAACCTCTTCCTCCTCTTGTTCTAATTCCCCTGTCTCAACATTGTAAGGACACTCGCGTCGCCAGTGTCCCACCTCATTACACTGATGGCATCTCGTCGTCTTTTTCAGTGTCGCGATATCCATTCTCGGTCTCGGTCTTTCTTCCTCGTCTCTGCTCTGATTATTCTGTTTCTTTGCCTGCATTCCTGTTCCCTGCTGCCGTGGTTTATCCTTTCCAGCAGCTTGCATTTGCACTAGCATTAACTTTTCTTTAAGCTTCTTTGCCTTAGAATCTATCTCGTCACTGCAGTATCTTGCATACCTCAGAATTTCATCTAAAGGCTTGTTCTGCCAACAGATCAGATGCTGCTGGATCATTAGACATATTTCTGGTCTTAATCCAAGGACAAACTTCGAAACAAACTGTCCTATGTCCTTGGGATCCATCACATCTAACCCGCTGTACTGCTTGAATGCTTTCAGCAATCGCTCATAGAACTCATGAACTGTCTCTTTCGGCTCTTGGGTAGTCCGATCTATCTTTACCCAGTCTATGTCCTGCACTGGCACTTTCTCTTTAAGCCATGTTATTACCCTCTCGTACTTTTCCATGACTCTAACTGATGGACCATTTGTCCGAATATTTCTCGGTGGCTCGCAAGTAGGCCATTCGACACTAAGCTTGCACGCCGTCCACAAATCTCCGGGTACTACGATATCGAACAGTGTGTTCAAATCGATCCACAGTACCTTCGAGATCTTCACGAATCTTTCTACCTGTTTGTACCACTCGACGGGATTATCCCTGAGCTTTGGGAAGGAATTGGTAAATGCCGCCAAATCCCCCCTACTCCAGGGCACATGAACGTAGCTTCCATTCGCGATTTCTCGCAAAGGGAAGGCTTCCATTCGCATCAAGCCTGCGTCCTGGGACTCCTCAAGCACACTCCGTCTGACGGAGCCCTTTCTGGACCATCTTTCCTCCCATCTATCTAGATCTCTCCATATTCTGATACATACGATCAATTCCCTTATGTGTACTTTCAGCGCGATCGTTCTGCGATCATCCAAATCCTGATCCGTGCAAGTTAGCCTATGGTTACTCTGCAAAGCCTTAGTTCGTGACAGGTCTACCATGTACCTGTTTGCTAAATTAGATAAGTTCTCATGAGCTGACCTCGCTCTTCGAGTAATATCTTTGGATAGGAACAGTATCTCATCTGGTGTATACAAGGCTAATCTCTCTAATGGCACTGTACCATCAATCAATTCATCCAAATCTGCCTTCAAACTCATCACGTCAAGCCGTTTTGCTTTTATTTCAGCTTTCAGCATTTCAGTTCTATGTTCTTCTCTCATATCCCTCTCACCTCCACTATGCGCCCTATGCCTGAGCACAGGTGAGTTATGAGGAGTCTTCCTTCCATCTCTTCGTTCCCACCCTTCTAGATCCCAAGCCTTTCCATCTCCACGTGGGGTATGGTGGAATAATGCTCCGTCCCCCAACCCTATGTTCCGATTTTTAGGCTCGGTTTCTCCAGATGTGAGATAGGATCCACCGTTCTGCTCTAACCCATTATAACTTGCTTGTTGTCTGGTATCGCTTAATAAAATGAAAGGCCCTCGCCGGTCTTCCGTGTTCCCGTGATCTCTTCCGTGATCACCGGATGCATGGCGAGACGTTTCGCGACTCCCTAAGTTCTCATGACTCCTTCCACTATCTCCGGATGCATGTCGAGACGCTTCGCGACTCTCCATGTTTCCGTGACTCCAATGTCTCACATTCTCACCTGGGGCATGGTGTGTGCACCTAAAGGTATTCTGGTACTCCTGTGTCCTGCGTTCCCCTTCACTGAAGGTAACACGAGGCACTTCGCCACACCCTGCACTTCTGTCTTCGCACATTAGTCTATTGCTGTTATCAGTAGGATAAGTATCTCTTCTGCTCTCTTGGCTTCCTCTCTCCCACTCGGGGCTGCTTTCGCCAGCTCCACAATGAGAGAGAATCCTGTTATCTTGCTCTCTCCACTCGGATCCCGTTTCTAAACTTTTATTCCGAGCCTCTTCGGCAGCGTCCCATTCTCTCAGGTATTCCCTTAATTCCTTATGGGTTTTCGGTTTAGGACCCCTCAAATCCATTGGTCCTCTTCGACCTCCCTGTTCTACCCTGGGACCCGTTGCGGAATCTAATGGGGTACTCCGACTTATTGGTGCTCGTATTTGCCTGTGGGGATTCATTGTGGCATTCCTATTCTCCTCTTCTGCTCTTTCATTATCCCATCGTGCCTGTTCCTCCTGCTGGACCCCTTCTGGGTTATAGATTGACACAATAGGGCCTATGGTGACCGGGACCTGCAAAGCGTCCGGCATTTGGTATGACCTAGCGCATTGCGTCTCCGGCACCTTCTGGACCACAAATCTTCCCACTACTCTCTGTTCAGAACTAGTTTGGGGTATTTCCTCAGTCTTATTAGCGTCCCACTCTGTTACTGGGATCGACTTATATTCCCCCCACCTAGCTCCGTCTGTTTGCGGTAATATGGGACTCGCAAGTTCACCACTGTATGGAGGTGGTCTGTCTGTCAATAGCCTCTCTATCAGATCCTCCTCTGACTCGCTTTCCTCATCTTCTTGTTCTAGAGGTTTCCTTTCTCCCGTAACTTCCAACATCGGGTACAGTTTATCTGCTTCTATCTTCTGCACCCTCCATCTCTTGGCTTCATCGTCCCATTTAGCATCCTGCACTGCTTTTACCGATCTTCTCACTCTTTCTTGGTGCCTCTTTACGCCCCTTTCGTGTGCTGTTCTAAACCACACACCAAGAGCTTCAAATTGTGTTGGCCTCAGTAAAGGTCTCATTGAAAGCATCGTCGCCTTCAGTTGGTTCAACACTTCTAATTTAAACGTTCCAAATCTTGGAAACGCTAGTTCTTTTTGCCCTTCAGTTAACCTGTGCCACTCAGAAATCCATAATATCGAGTGTAAGCCTACATTTACTGCCATATGATATGCTGGTGTGCCTTCTGGTGGAGCTTCTTCTCCGGCATATAAATTTCTCCTTTTCCTTTTAAAGATTTTTCCTAAACCCTTAAAACACTTCATTTTGATCACGTATGATATTTCTTACTTATTTGCGTCTTGATAACAACCACCAATCCCTGTACGACTCTCGCTAATCAGCCTATCCCAGCACAGTTCTATGCTAACTGACCAATCTCAGCGCGGCTCTACGCTGACGTCACTTCTCTCTTCAGCAGCTTCTCTCGTACCTCAACTCGTCTCACGATCTCACTTGCGTTTTCATTCATACATCGAAAAATGACTACTTCCGTCCAAGCGATCACTTTTCTCTCTGACTGTACGGCCACAGTCTAACTGTAATTGCTACCTCAACTGGCACAGCGTCTTTCCTCTTACGGTCAGACACTTGCCTCAACTGATAGGTTACTTACACACAGTAAACGTACGACCAGCGTCCGCTACTCATTCACTCACACATATGCTCCCCCTATCATCGGTCTGTCGGGAAATCAATGGTACCTCATGACCCCCTTTCAATGGTAGACAAATTACTCTGGGTGTTCGATACACCCGAACCACTTAAGTCCTCTGGACATAAGATTTCATCCGGTTGCGCGCGCTCACAACCTTCCCCCAATCACACTACAGGCATTCAACTCCGCTTGACATTACAACACAGGAACAACATAAAACACCGCAATCTTACAACGCATGACCCTTATACTCACTCTCGACCGACTCTGCTGCTTTTCTCTCGACACACCGTCAGCACCGTCTTCGGCTGCAATTCTTCTTCTGGTCGACGATGACTAGGGACCTTGGGGTAAACTAACCTGGCCTAGGTCGTCTTCCTCAAGAAGATAACCATCATACTCTGCTACCAACTGCGGGGAATGAGATTTTGATATCAATTTATGATTTTGATTAATTTAATAATTTATCTCATTCGTCATCTTCGGACCGAGTTGTATCTGTCATTGAGTAAAAGACAACCCCCGCATAGGTTAGACAAACCCCATTAACTGACGCCACTCTGAAGAACCACTTACAACTGATAAAGTTTTAAGAGTTTTATATAAAGTTATTTTGAATGCGATACAATCCACTCAGGATAAAATCTCAAAGAATACAAGATACAAAATCAGTTACAATATCAGCTGCTTAAGCTTCGATGTGAAGTGGTTCCTTCTGCGTCATCTGCAGTAAGATAAAAATAATCAAGTTAAAACTGTCCCTACTCTATGCTATGTGTCATCCCTATTTCGCAAGTTTCTTCCCTAAAAAGGTGTCAGCAGTTTGACTTCCAAAGAAGTTCAAACTCTCTTAGCCTCTAAAGGAAATCTTAAGTTTCGGAAGCAGTACCCTATCTGCCTACCCATCTGCTCTTCTAAGGGTCCTCGGCCTACTGCTCCCTTGCGCTTCTGATGTCTCAGCGCATCTGCTCAAGGCATCTACCCTTGCCTTTGCTCTGAGCAATTCGCCCCACTGTTCCTAATCTCCCAAATGCTCATTGCTAATGGTTCTGTCCTAATCGCTCTCTCCTCCCCGGGGTGCTGTCCCTAAAATACACAATCACAGTGTGGGTGGAACGCCCCTTGACGCCCACCACGGACTTTCCCCGATGATGTCAACTTCCTGCTTCCTCCATTGGTCCACTCCTTGCGTCGTTCGTTAAGTTGACCCTTCTCCTTTAGATGTCATCTTCATCATCTCATCGTCGACTTTTATTGACTCTTTTCAGATCGAGTAACATATGAATATAGACAAGGCTTTAACTCTATGTCTCTTAACTTGACCCTGCTAGGTCCTGTGAATGATCTTGTCAAAACATAGTCCACCTCAAAAGTGTCTCTCCTCACGTTCGAGCAATAAGCTCCGTCCGGCATTGTCACCCTAAATCTAACAAGTGCTAGACTTCTCGGCTCTCACGTCCACATCAAGCTATTTACGACTTTTACAAGCCCTCTAAATTACATACATTTGACTGTGCTCCTGCGAACTCTTGACCAGTTAGGTTACAAACACAAATGACCTAAACTCTTCCAGCATTCCTACAGAAACCCTCTACACAGTATAACCTTTGGCATACATTTATTTTTCGTATTTTAGCAAAAGCCCTAGTTATACTTAAATACATTCTACATCAAATATATGTAATACATAGAATACGACTACATAGAATATAACTTATGCATTCTCCTTGGTTACATTGTCATGTACGTTCTCTACATTTTCCACGTTATTTCCTCCACGTTTATGTCTTTCCACGTTATATTTCTCGCCGCTTCTCCATTTAAAGTTACACACGTATACGAATTCTACTGTGCACGTTCTACATTTCGTAAACACTTCTACACATTCCTATATTTACCCATCATGTATACGGGCCTTCTAAATCTAATGCATTTTAACATGTAAATACATTTACATTTCCTATCTCATGTTATCACATCCGTTGGTTTTTATGCTATAATCGCCAACTTAACATTACAATATGCGTTTCATTCCTACGTTTATAACATATACGTCTAGATATGGCTACGATATATTTTACATTCAAATTGCGCTCTCTCAAATGCCTGGTAAACTTACACCGTTTTGTAGGCAGAAACATGTTGACAGACGTTATTATTGGTTGGAATTAACCAAACAGTAAATTTTGGATAAATTCCCAACACATAAAACAATTTTATCTGTGTCCTAGTGATCTATAAATAAATTTGTTTGATTTTTTGATACACTTAAGACACTTTTATTATTATATTTTCACTGCACGCCTTTACACAAAAACCAGCTCCGCAGTAGTTCTGGCGTCGCAGCACACTAAAGAGGCACTCGGCCTCTTTAGTGGGGCCCAATGATGAAGCATGTCATCGACCAGGTCGGTGAGTGAGGGCTTTCTTAATTGACCTAAGTCAGGCCATTTTTTCATTCTTGCTCCATATTGTGGTTTTTTAATATGCTAAGGTATAGCCACTAGGACACATTCATGAGGTTGGTAAGCACACCAGCTGACCATCTCTGTCTACATGCACTTCATATTCACTCTGATAACTAGCAGCAGCATCTCTACTTTTCTTATTATCACTGAGATAACTGAACTCTGCCCCTCTGGACATTAATTCAGCACATTTGCTTCTCCTTTACTCATGCTCCATTAGCCAGCCTGTGCTGTTCAAGGTAGGGCTTGCAGGTACATAGAGCCCCCATCCTCTTCTAGTGGGATAAGAACTCTCCAGCAGCATAAAACTATATGCCTTTTCATGCTGAGTGTTCATCCACATTTTTTTTGTTCATCAGGATTTCAATTACCAACCATAATTAATGGGGAAAGAGGGACCTGCACTTTGACTCTAGCTATGGTACTAATGACCATGTCAGTTTGTTAGCTGCTCCTCTCCTTGTGTATAAGTGTATATTTAACCATGTTGTTTCCCCTATTATATGTGGTCCAAACTGAGTATGAACCTGAGAGCCTGCATAAAGTCAACAGGATACACTAGGGCTTCAATAGCCCCAGACCACAGGTTGGTGACACAGATCACCGAGGGGCCCTGCCGCTTGGGACCCCATCATCCAGGGCTTTCCATCCACATCTCCTAGAGCATGATTGTCCCATACTGTGTCAAGAACTCTATTCTACACATCTCGCAGATTATTGGAGGATGTGCATGTGCTCTCACTGATCCCTGGGACTTATCAGCAGAGCTCTTCATCCAAGAAGATTGGCCCAGTGAATTTGACTTTGTCGGTAGTCAGGAGAGGCTCATGGCAAGCAGACATGCACAACTAATTGGGCTATGCTCGAAGTTAATAGGACATTCCTATGTTAGTGGAGTCACTATTGAACTCCACATGCATCTTATTTTAAAGAACACCCCAACCCTTCCCACCCAGCTGCATCAGACGCCTCCTATCCACCTCATTTAAAAGATACAACCAAGGTTTATGCAGAGCACCCTGCATAGTGAGTAGAGTCAGTAGAAATCACATTCATAAGACAGACATTCAGTTCCATTTTCACTCTAGCTGCCATTGTCGTCGTCAATCCGCTGCATTAGCAGATAAAGTGGAAGCTGTCACTGGGCCCCATGGCCACTCAAAAAAGTTAATGAACTTCATTTTTGGATTCTGAATGCGAAAGCTCCTAATAACGCATTGATATTGGGTCAAGAATGAGATGAGAGGCTAAAGAGCTGCTTAGTGAGTTCATTCATGGAGACTGAGAAAGAAATGATGATAAATAGGGAGAACTGCAAATAGAGAGGGGGGGCAGAAAGGTAAGAGCGAAAAAAATATGAGGTGATTAAAAAGAAGATGATTGGAAGTCGAAAACAGGAACGGAAACAGGGGAACAGGTAGAGAAAACTGGTGAAGAAAATGAAAAAGGAAGGACTGGAACATAGAAAGAATGAAGGGTGAAAGGGTAACTGGAAGGAAGGCAGGAAAGGTAAAAAAAGAAGGGCAGGAGGGGTTAAGGAGGGATAAATGAATGTATGGAAGAATGGCTGGAAGGAATAATGAAACAATATATAAAACAATGGATGGATGGATGGAAACAATGACCATTGGATGGATAGAATTGTGGAAATGAGGATGAATGAATGTATGGAAGAATGGCTGGAAGAGACAATGAAACAATAAATGAAACAATGGATGGGTGGATGTGTTGTAAATAAAACAGTGATAGTATTAATCATTCGCTGAAGGCATGCTATTGTGTCTTTGTTCTAGTTTTCCCGCCCGTACTTAAAATACGGCCAGACTCCATTTTGTTTTTGGCGTCCATCTTGTGTTCCATACATTGCCATGTGCTCGCCACGAGGCGAGTCCTACCTCATTGATTGTGACCCCTGGAGTTTGCCCAGCAACAGGCTATAAATAGTTCTTTGTGCGTCTAGCGCATGCTCAGTAGGAGTCACATCTGTCTCTGATTAGCGTAAATTGGAATGTGCATTTCGGCGGGTCTCAAGAACCGTTAACTCCATACATGTATCGATCATGTTAAAGAAATGTCCATATATGGTCGTAAATCATGTTTCGAGCTGTGACCGCCTACTTATGAGCCCCTTCTTTTTGTATAAAAGGGGACCGCATGTCTGAGTTCTTTGTGCTACCTTGAACAATACTGTAGAGTGTTGTGTGGGCTGTAGTACCACCTTTAAAGGTTTATTAAACTATGTCTTTGTATTTCCAGTTTCCGTGCCAATTTCTTTGTGTAGTCTGAGGCCTCCGTGCACAGAAGGGCGAACCCTTTGCATTCGCAGGCCTTGCTGAGGCCTGAATTCATCAATTGGCGCCCGTCATTTGGGGCTCATCAACGACTCGGATGCTTGCAGGATTGGTCATGACGAAGGATTGGAACCTTGCCGGGGACGTGATCACTGCCAGCGGCGCCTTTTAGTCCTGGCATCCCGAGGTATTCTTCCTTCCCTTCCGATCTGACCATCTGGGTGGCACCGGTCCTCGACTGAGACCCCTTCTGTCGGTTTGCCGCGTAGTGGCCGTTTGGGCGAATATGGAACTTGGCAGTTGGAATCTGGACGCTCTTGATTGGTAAGAATCATTGTACGGTACTTGCTGTGAGCCTTTGGTAGTCTTGATTGTCAAGGCAGTTTTAGGATACGCTTGCCGCAACTAATTTGTTTGTTTGTTTGAGGTGACTAGTCATATTGTTTGGTTTGAATTTAAACATATATGCGTTGCAACACATATAGGCAGGCAATGTGGAGATATTTCTCCTGAACCTTGGATTTGAGCGGCGCAACGTTTTAAGTGCCATTTTGATTATAATATTGCATATTCTGCACTATTTCTGACATGCCTGTTTTTGGCGCACTCCGTAAGTGATGCTGCTGCTTTGGAAGTGACCGGTTAAGGCTTGAGTAATCACAGCCGGCTCCACCCGGAAGGGACGCCGAATAGGGATATGTATGTGAAGTTTGATCTTTCCCCTATAATGTACAGCACGTTATGGAGGAAATATACCAAAAAGGATCCTGAGTTACGATGGCCTCTGTATGGATCGTTTGATTTGGGGAAAATTGAGTATGTAGAGCAGTGTATGTGCAAGCGGCGAGTGGGGCAAGACATGTTCGAGTGTATACGTATGTGGGTGAAAGAGGTGCGAGAGAGAGTGAGAAGCGTGAGCAGGCACTGATTGAGAAAGAGCAACTAAAGAGTGAGCATGAGAGAGCGCAAGAGTCGAAAAAGCGCGAAGCAAAGGAATTAGAAGAGAAACAAGAAAAAGAGCGTCGGTTGCAAGTATCTGGCCAGTATCCTGTTCGACAGCCTCTTTATCCTGTCCTTAATAAACATTATGATGATTTTTCGTTATTAGATCACTCTGGCCCGTCTGCTCCGGAAGGAGGAATTCAGGATTCTGGACCGCCCGCACAGAAGATGGATACGCGGTTCATGTTATCGGCTGACCTTATGGCTGAACTCCGAAAGATTGCTTATCGGGTTAACAAGGATACTGTTTCCCTTGCAGAGTTACTGAAAGTTCTTGAAGTATGGCAGAATAGGGAGAAATTATACTTTACTGAGTTTCTTTCTAATGAAGTAGTGACAGCTTTTTGGAAATATTCCGATGTTCTTGAACCTGATGATGTGGTAGCTGATTCCAAAGATCTGCGTAAAGGTTTTCTTCTTCCTTCTCAGGTGCCTGATGCGGTTAGACAGCTGTTTGCGTTGCGGGATGAGATGTTTCAGCTATGGGATGAAGCGCGGAAATGGAAAGCGGACGAGGAGAAAACAAATCCGAGTGGCGACGGGAAGCAGTCATCCATCTTTCATTCAGATAAGATCGATGCAGTGCATGTTAAACCGATGGGGGAGGCAGCACCTTTGTACGTTCCTCCTAAAGGAGGGGGTACTAGTCCGGATACGGCGTCTGCCAATGCTAGAGGGTATTTCATCTATAATTGGGTTTATACTCCTTCGAATAGAGCAGATGTTATGGCATTAAAAGCTGCATTACCTGATCCATGAAAGAATCCTGCCGCCTTTTATGAGGAAGTTGAGGGGGCCTTAAATTCCTGTACTATGACCCTGGCCGATATTGATCTATTTTTCGGGCTTATATTACCCCCAGATATGTGGAGATCTGTACAAAAGGTGGATGATCTTGTAACTTTTAAGGCTAGATGGGTGGATCTTGAAGATGAGGATAAAGATAGGAAGCCAGCGCAGAAACCACCCCAGTTGATTCTAGATCTTCCTGCTGCCATTTTGACTAAATTAAAAATGATCATTCCTCCTAAAAAGATTGATTGGACTATGTTAGCGTCATGTAAACAGAAAGCAGATGAATCAGTCTCAGATTTCTTTACACGATTTGAGGAAACTGTTCATGATTTCAGCGGCCAGTCGCTTACGGACGACAAGGGTCGGCATCTTTTTGTTGATAAATATGTTTCGAATTTATTGCCGGGAGTAGCAGCTCGATTGAAAGCGAGTGAAAGCTCTTGGACGACTTCGTCACCGGCATCCGTCCTGACGATGGCTCAGTATTATGAATGTCAGGAATTATAAGATGAAAAGTAATTTAAAGATTTAAAAACTAAGGTTATGTTAGCACAAGTGTATGGACCGCCTCGTAGAGATAATGAAAGGGGCGGTCGGAATTTTCCTGGTTCTTCCTCGGGTCGCACTGATTTGGCCCGGGATCAATGTGCATATTGTAGGCAGAGAGGCCATTGGGCAAATGAGTGTCCATTGTTGCGCGCACAGCGGCAAGAGCGTGGGCAGGGACCGATGAGGAGTAGGGGAGGTTCTTCGGGCCCTAGGGGCAACACGAATGATCGAGCTAGGTTTGATTCAAGTATGCGACCGCAGGATGGGTCTAATGTTTTTGATCAAAGGAATCAATATCAAATGTCTGAATATGTACCTCCTGAACAGCACGATTCACAGTATGCATAGGATTGCGTAGGATGGGGTAAGAAATCAGTCGAAGTGCCAGTAGATCAGAGGGGTCCTTATGTTACAGCACATGTTTTGGGTTCTACTGATCGGTTCCTGGTTGATACAGGAGCTACTCGTAGCGCTTTGTCTAAAGAATTGGTTCAGAGGGCTCCCCTGTCTGGCTTAACAATTACATCTATAGGGTTCGATGGAACGCCTTCTCTTAGCCCACTATCACAACCTCTTGCACTTCATGTAGATAAGTTTGTTGCACCATGTCCATTTTTGCTCTCCTCGAACACGCCTGATAACATTGTGGGCCTGGATATGCTCAAGCATTTTCGGGCTACAATACGATGCTCCCCTGAAGGAGTACATGTTATCTTGAATGACAACTATCCGACAATGGAGAGGGTGTGTACTATTAAAGAAGATACTGCGTTGGCCTCTTTACCTCAACCCTGTGGGCTACTTCGGATACTGATGTGGGACAGATGATCATTCCCCCGGTACACATTAGTGTAAAGGAGGGAGCTGTGTTGCCGCGCCTGCCTCAGTATCGAATCTCACAGGAGGGGGAGGAGGCTCTTATACAGATAGTGCAGGATCTGATTAAAGTAGGGGTGGTAGAAGAAGTTCCATACAATGTGTGTACCAGTCCAATACTACCGATTTTGAAGCAAGACACTAGGATCTATCGATTTATTATCGATTTGAGGGAGGTTAATAAGATAGTGATACCTAAAAACCCAGTGGTTTCTGACATTACGATACTTCTTATTCTGGTCCCGCCAACTGCAACAACGTTCTCTGTTATAGACTTGAAGAACGCTTTCTTCTCGATCCCTATTCATCCTGACAGCCGATATCTTTTCGGATTCACTTTGAATAACAGATCTTACAGATTTTGTAGAGTTCCTCAAGGCTATACTGAGAGTCCCAGTATTTATAGTCAAGCATTGAAAAGACAATTGGATTCTTTTATTCTACATGAAGGTGTGGCCCTTATACAATATGTCGATGATATCTTGTTGGCAGCCGACACCCCCGAACAATGTGAGGAGTGTATATTGTCTTTGCTTACTTTCTTGGCATCGTACAATCACAAAGTATCGAAAAAGAAATTGCAATATTGTAGACCAAAGGTAACCTACTTAGGTCACGTTTTGTCTAAGGAGGGGAGTGCACTTACACCAGATTGCATTCAAGCCATTTTGGATACACCAGCACCCTCCACGCAGAAAGATGTTCGAGCTTTCCTGGGTCTCACTTCCTTTTGTAGACAGTGGATATTAGGGTTTTCATACATAGTTAAACCACTGTTAGCACTTTTGACAAAGGATACTCCGGTTCCCCTTCCCTGGACAAATGAGTGTGAGGATGCTTTCCAACAATTACGACAGGCTCTTTGCTCAGCACCAGTGTTAGGTACCCCTGATTATACGAAACTGTTTACATTGTACGTACATGAGAGAGATGGATGTGCATTATCAGTGTTAGTGCAGATGCACGGTGACAAACAGCGCCCTTGTGCATACTTCTCGGCAATGCTTGATCCTGTTGCTCGAGCTCTGCCTGGTTGTCTTCGTTCAGTTGCAGCAACAGCTGTGTCAATATGTCAGAGTGAAGGGATTGTGTTATCTCATAAGCTGTTGGTGTTGGCCCCCCATGCTGTTGATGCCCTTTTAAATCAAACGAAGACGCAGCATCTCACTAGTGCTCGTCTAACAGGATACGAGCTAACGCTGTTGGCTCCTCATATTACATTGAAGAGATGTGCAATACTAAACCCAGCTACATTCTTGCCCTTTCCGGTGACTTGGCCTGAGGCGCAAGAGACACATGACTGTGTCTTTGTGACTGAGGAACAGACAAAGGGTCGTATTGATTTACAAGTTACGCCCTTTGCAGATGTGGATGGAGAGCTGTGGGTGGATGGGTCTTGTTTGAAGTTACCAGATGGAACTACCTCAGCAGCATATGCAATTACTACGCTACACACAATAGTGGAGACAGCACGCATACCGCAGAAATCAGCACAAGCAGCAGAACTGATAGCGTTGACACGAGCGTGTGAGCTTAGTGCAGGGTTATGCGTGAATGTCTATATGGATAGCCGCTATGCTTTCGGAGTAGCGCACGATTTCGGCCTGCTCTGGAAGGGAAGGGGCTTTCTGACATCACATGGAGCACAGATAATGTATGGAGAATTAGTACATAACCTCTTGACTGCATTGACCTATCCAAAGAAGATAGCTATAGTGAAATGTAGCGCACACAAGAAAGTGACAGATAAAGTGGGACAAGGAAATGCTTTCGTAGATCGAGTGGCACGCGAAACTGCAATGCAGCCTGTCTCCACTCCGATGTATGTTGTGAAGTCACAAGCTGAGCGGTGGCATGATGCTAGGGAAGAGGTGTTAGAGATACAAAAGACCGCTTCTGACAAAGAACGAGGGCAATGGTCCAAGGATGGAGAATTGGATGATGAAGGTTGTTGGAGGAATAAGCAGATGGATAAGTGGAAGTTACCCACAGCCTTTGTACAACCTATGGTTCAGATGGCATATGGGCTAGCACATATTGGAGCTTCGGCAATTGTGAAATTGCTTACGCAAGTTTGGGAGCATCCAGAGATTTCTAGCACGGCTAAGAGAGTAGTACAGACCTGCATGATTTGTCTTAAATACAATCCAGGAAAAGGGACACGAAGTCCAGCAGGAGGATTTGCAACACCTACTGCACCTTTTGAAGTATTGCAAATGGATTATATTCAGCTGGAACGCTGTAATAATCTAAAGTATGTCCTGGTTGTGGTTTGTGCATTCAGTAAACGGATTGAAGCATACCCTACGAAGGATAATACTGCAATGACTACTGCTAAGGTGCTGTTGAAGGATTTTTTTCCTCGCTATGGTGTTTGTAGATTGTTGTGGAGTGACAACGGGCCCCATTTTGTGGCGAACGTTGTTAAGTATGTCCTGAAAGGATTAGGAATAACTGAAAAGTTCCATGCAGTGTTCCACCCACAATCAGCAGGATTGGTGGAAAAGTATAATGGCACGTTGAAGCTCAAAATAGCGAAAATACAGGCTTCTACCTCTTTGACTTGGCCAGATGCTCTGCCTTTGGCATTATTGTCTATCAGATCAGTACCGCATTCTCGGACGGGCCTAACGCACTATGAGAATGTTTTCGGGTGCCCCATGAACATATGGGGGGTGCCCAAACCAAGCTCAGTGTATGATGTATCTTGTGTTTTAATGAATGACTATTTGGCACAATTTACTGATAGTTTGGTTTCCATTCATCAACAGGTGCGAGAAGCACTCCCAGACCGGTCCACAGGAGAAGGCCATAATCTCCGGCCTGGTGACTTCGTCCTTGTGAAGTCCTTTGAGAGGTCGAGCAGTCTGGAGCCGAGGTAGTGTGGTCCCGAGCAGGTTCTTCTCGCTACAAGAACAGCTGTCTGAGTCACCAACCGGAAGAACTGGATCCATTCCATCCATTGCCGAAAGGTGCAACCTGACCTGGTGGAGCCTGCTGTATTGACCGACCATCGAGATATCTTGACTGCGGAAAGGGGCCGTGCTGTGGTACCTGACGAATCTGAGGAGTTCTTCCCGGACCCGACAATCCCTGGATCAAAAAGATATAATCTACGACCAAGAAAAGAACCTGCAAATTGTGTGAGGAATTGTCAGAACGGTCCCTAGGTCAGAAGATTTTTGGTTCTGTGGGTTTCATTGCTGTTGTAGCAGTTGTTGCTACAGTCACGTGGTTTGTAGAAGATAAAGCTCCTGCCCGTGAGCTATATATTGTTTCTACTCCAGTCCCAGATGAGCATTTCTTCTATACACTTCCATATCAAGAGTTGAAACATCGACAGTCGCATTTGAATAATACTTTCATTCAGATGCTGCATCATACCCACATTGCTACGAATGCTATGAACTGTTGGATATGTGGGATGATGCCGGCACACCAAAAGAAAGGGGGAACACCGTTCATACCTCTCCCTATCTCCCATAATGGCTCTTGTAGAGCATGGTACACTTTGCTTTTTGCTACGAGAAAACCCACAGTAGGTAGATTGCTTTTCAGACTGAATAAAGAATGCCATCAAGAAAGGAAGGCTATCCACAAGCCAACGGAACTATATGGGAGTGGGAAGAATATCGACTGGACAATGATTCAATGCCTTATATCTTTACGAACACTAGAGACACTGTTGGAAAAGAGATGTTTGTGATTTCTGTGGCTCAATCGCAAGCATATTTATGTGTACAGAGTGTAGGTCATATCCCTGTAGGTGTTAGTGATTGTATTGTTGTATTGAATATTGATGGTCTAAATAATAGTACGTTCCTAGCCTCTCATAATACTTACTTTGTATGTGGAAACAAAGGCTATTATCGATTACCAGCTGGATGGTCCTGAGTATGTTATGTATCATTTTTACTGCCACCTGTATTCTTGGCACCTGCATCATATCATAAAAATTTGAAATTACTGAACAATGTGACTGTAAACAGATATAAACGAACTTTGTCTGTCGATGACATTGATCAAACTGATACCAGTCTGCAGCAGTATATATATTTCAACCTGGGGTTGTTTTTCTTTGTGGGAGCTGCTCTGAACATTAGAAAGATACAACGATTAACAAGAGTAGTGGAAGCTGTTACAAATCAAACTGCTGCAGCCCTTGGCAATCTTACTGAAGAGCTGCAAATTACTAGGATTGTTGCATTCCAAAACCAAACGGTTTTGGATGTAAAGTTAGCAGACAGAGGCGGGGCATGTAGAATTATTGGAAGTAGTTGTTGTGTCTTTATCCCTGATCATACTCCTTCTGTGTACTAAGCCATTAACAAATTGCACAAAATTACATCTGATATACATGTTGAAAATGGGTCTTGGACTTTTTCAAGTTGGTTCTGGACTCTGATCTCCACATGGGGTTGGAAAGTTCTCACTGGACTTTGTATAGTTCTTGCCACATTATTCACGTGCTCTGTATGTATCCAATGTAGTCCAATGATATGTTCTTCATGTGTTTCGTTTTGTGTACCTAATAAACAATCCGTTGCAGAGGCTGCCCATCAGAAAACTATAACTAGAGAGATAGCCGAAATGATGAGCATCGATATAAACGATGAGTATTTAGATTATCCAAGAAAAGCGAGTGTCTTCAGCAAATGCTGAAAGGGTCGTCTGTTGTAAATAAAACAGCGATAGTATTAAGCATTCGCTGAAGACATGCTATCGTGTCCTTGTTCTAGTTTTCCCACCCGTACTTAAAATACGTCCAGACTCCATTTTGTTTTCTGGCGTCCATCTTGTGTGCCATACATTGCCATGTGCTCGCCACGAGGCGAGTCCTACCTCATTGATTGTCACCCCTGGAGTTTGCCCAGCAACAGGCTATAAATAGTTCTTTGTGCGTCTAGCGCATGCTCACTAGGAGTCACATCTGTCTCTGATAAGCCATCAGGAAGAAGCGATTTGGGAGGCAAAGATTGAAGACTGCCTCACAGTATTCCAGGTTCCGACGGAGGACCTCCTGATAGCCATGGCTAAAGGAATCAAATCAGGCTCCCCCCACGATCCTGCCCCTGCCAAATTCCTGGCCAGCGCCATGAGTCTTCTAGCACCTTATGTTGGCCATATATTGTCTACTTCTTTTAACACTGGCAAGGTCCCCCACGGGTGGAAAAAGGCAGTCGTGCTACCTCTTAAGAAAAAACCCCACATCAGTGCGTCCCAGCTTAGTAACCTTCGCCCCATTTCGCTTCTGCCCTTCTTTTCTAAACTAGCAGAAAAACTAGTTAATCAACAACTCTCAGCACACATAGAGTCCAGAGACCTCCTGCATACTAACCAATCGGGCTTCCGAGCCCGCCATTCCACAGAATCAGCCCTCCTTTTTTCGACTGAGGCACTGAGGAAGCACGTGGACGCAGGGCATGTGGCGGCACTGGTGCTCCTGGACCTCAGCGCAGCCTTCGACACTGTGGCACATCATACGTTGCTACAGTGTCTGAAGAAAGGAGGAGTGACAGGCATGGCCTGGCTATGGCTGGAATCTTTTCTTACCAACCGCAGCTTCTCGGTGCAGCAAGGAGGAGCACGATCCGACACCTTTGACCTCGGTCAAGGAGTGCCGCAGGGATCAAGCCTCAGTCCAACACTTTTTAATTTATATGTCACCCCCATGGCCATTACTGCGGAACGCTATGGGGTGGAAGTAGTAACATACGCAGACGACACCCAGCTGGTGGTCGCTCTGACCCAACCCTCTGAACTAGCCGCTGCAAACTTCTCAGCATGCCTCCAGGAGTTGGCTGAATGGATGGCGAAGAACTGCCTCCGTCTTAACGGCGACAAGACTGAGGTGCTGATTGTGGGAAAACCCCCCTCAGTCTGGTCATCTGCCTGGTGGCCGCAGACCTTGGGGCCCCTCCCTACCCCCAGTGATCAGGTGAAAAATCTTGGAGTATGGGTGGACTCAAAGCTTGATTACGACTACCACACCAGACGAGTAGCTGGTGCTTGCTTTTCGATTCTACGGAAACTCCGCAAAACCATCGACCTGCTCCCAGAATCCTCAAGGAAGACCCTGGTCCATGCTCTTGTCACGTCAAGATTGGACTACGGAAATGCCCTGTATCTAGGTGCCAACGTCTCTAGTCGGCGGCGACTGCAGACAATCCAGAATGCCGCAGCTCGCCTGGTCCTCCGGCTGCCTAGAAGAGCCTCCTCTAAAAAATCCCTACAAACACTACACTGGCTCCCGATTAACGAAAGGATCGACTTTAAGGCCCTGTGTATTGGCCACAGGATCGTACATGGCAAGGGTCCGGCCTTCCTTCAGAACCTGTTATGCCCCTATACGCCCACCCGTCAACTCCGCTCATTAGGAGCAGGCCTTCTTGCTGTCCCCAGACACAAGAAAGCCAGAATGGGAGGCAGATCCTTTCGTACTCTGGTGGCACACAAATGGAACTCTCTCCCCCTGAGCTTAAGAGTGGAAACATCGGAGCTCATCTTTCGCAGGAAACTGAAAACATTCCTCTTTCCTAAAGATTAGCCCATCCTGTTCTGACTGTTGGAGCAACTGACTCTTCTGACAGCGCGGGGACACACTGACAGTGTAACCAGGCGCTATACAAAATCAGAAATAAATAAATAAATAAATAAATAAGCGTAGATTGGAATGTGCATTTCGGCGGGTCTCAAGAACCGTTAACTCCACCCATGTATCGATCATGTTCAAGAAATGTCCATATATGGTCGTAAATCATGTTTCGAGCTGTGACCGCCTACTTATGAGCCCCTTCTTTTTGTATAAAAGGGGACCGCATGTCTGAGTTCTTTATGCTACCTTGTACAATACTGTAGAGTGTTGTGTGGGCTGTAGTACCACCTTTAAAGGTTTATTAAACTATGTCTTTGTATTTCCAGTTTCCGTGCCAATTTCTTTGTGTAGTCTGAGGACTCCGTGCACAGAAGGGCAAACCCTTTGCATTCGCAGGCCTTGCTGAGGCCTGTATTCATCGGATGGGTGGGTGGGTGGGTTGATGGAAACAATGATCATTGGATGGATGGAATTGTGGAAGGATGAAGAGTAAAAAGATGGATGGATGGATGGGTGGATGGATGGATGAATGGATGGATGGATGGATGGATGAATGGAAACAACGACCATTGGATGGATGGAATTGTGGAAGTATGGATGAAAGGCTAAAAGGATGGATGGAATGATGAAAGTATGGATACATGGGTAAAAGAGTGGATGGATGGATGGATGGATGGATTGATGGATGGATGGATGGATGGATGGATGGATGGAAACATTGATCACTGGATGGATGGAATGGTGGAAATAAACATAAATGGGTAAAAGGATGGATGGGTAGATGAATGGATGGATCGAATGGTTAGAGGATGAATGAAAAAGGAAGTGATAAAAAGGTGAAAGAGCTTGCAAGAATAGGGTTGATGTAGAACGGAAGGATGAATGCATAGATGAGTGGATGTAAGGGTGAAAGAAACAATTCTAGAATGGCTCGAACTTATCTCTCTGTGTCATTAGAGGTCCAGCTCTAAGTGGGAGTTAATGTAAGTTTCCAGCTACGTACTTGGTGGCTGATCTTTCTCCCATTAATCTCTTCAAAAGTGTCCCCTTAATCAGATGGGGCTGGCCAATCATGCCCTCTTTATGAGTAGCTGGTAATTCATGATCCTGCCAGTAATGGGGTTAACTTGTTTTGTAATATTACCACACCCAGTAATAATGTGGTAAACTGCATTTTGTTCTGGGTGCAATTCATCCAAGATGACCTAAAAGACCTAAAAGTTACGCCATGTATTTTTCTTTGTCTATGGTATATAGGTGATCACCTGGTAATATAGAGACTGTGTATTACTAATATCCCTGGTATAAGGATTACTTGGTGCATGTTAGACCTGGCATCACTGGCGTGGGTTTCCCCAGCATTTTTTCCTTTTGCCTACTGTGTTTTTGCTGTTTGTTGGACTTCGTTTTGCTGGTCTAGAAGCTTTTGCCTGAACTCAGACTGTTAAAATGCATCATTTAGTGAGGATGATTTTTCCTATGTATGTTTCAAAATACCCCTTTTAGGAAGTAGGTATTTTCTTGCCTAGCCATCCAGTATGCTTCTGCCAGGATGTGTATTGACTGTCTGGCTTTAGTGTGACAGGGGCTGGGGAGGTGCAGCGGCTCCAGAGTGTTTGGATGAGTCAAGTCCGGACTGATTAGATCTGGGCTGCATTTAGAGTAGGGGGAGGAGATTTCCTTTCAACTGAAAGGGCCTGGTCTGCCTTCCACAATGATGTCTTCACCTCCTGCCAGGAAGCTGAACCAGTGAGAACAAAACTGTTTTTTGCTGGGCACAGACAATGTCTGCCTTCAGAGAACAAAGGATTTTACTGTATAAAAAGAGGGGCCCAGGTCACACTCTTTTAGATCACTTCTGGGAAATCAAGAGAACCTTTGCCAAGGAGAAGAGCCGGAGAAGCTGAGGAGGAATACTGCCCTTGTGCTGTTTGCAGTCTGGGGTTAGGCTGCAGTGGCTACTTGCTGCCAAGGAAAGGAGAAAGGACTTTGCTGTTTGCTGTATCCCTTGCTTGAGAAAGATCTTCAAGGGCTTGACCTGAGCTTGCCTCCCGTTCTGATGTTTCAGGGACAAAAGGACTTCACCACCAGCTCCCCTGAACTTCCTTGCTGGGAGTTCTGCCCTGCAAAGAGGTGCCTGCTGTTGTTTTGGACCTCCAGAGACTGTTTTCCACTGGGAGCTGGAAAATCAGTGCAACACCAAGAAGCATGATGTATCCGTACCGTTTTCCAACGCATTACCGAAGACCCCATTGCAGCACCTGCTGCGGCCCAAGAAATTGCTGCACGTCGCATCGAGTGCAACGATTTCCGAAGTCAGAGATCACTGCACGGATTCTGATGCAAGTCCTGCTGTGTGGCTGCAAGTATCCACGCATTTTCCTGGATCATTGCATTGTGGCGCCAAGTCTGTCGCATTGTTGTGGGACACAGTAAGAAACTGACGCATCACCTTCTCTCCAGTAAGGAACCAACGCATCACCTCCCCTGCGCAGCAGTAAGGAAACGACGCATCACCTCCCCAGAGCAAGGAACCAATGCATCACCTTCCCTGAGTGTAAGGAACTAACACATCACCTTCCCTTCTGCCCTTTTTGTTTGTGTGCGTGACGCATTCAAGCTACTTTGTGTGAAAAGTGTTGCATCTCCAATTTGTTTTGAACTGAACTATTTCTACTATTTGGAAGTCATTTTTGTATTACTGTATTGTGTACTTTTGTCGTTTGGTCTAGTTTTGGTTTAGATAAAGATTACTATTTTTCTAAACTGGTGTGGTGTCCATTTGTACTGTTTTCACTGTATTACTGTATGTGTTCACAAATGCTTTACACACTGCCTCTGAGATGAGCCTGTCTGCTTGTGCCAAGCTACCAAGGCGGTGAGCAGGGGTTATTTTAGAACTGTATCACCATTACCCTGACTAGGAAGAAGGGTCCTGACATGGACAAAGGTACCTACCTCTGCCAACAAGAGACCCCCATGTCTAACAGTTCACAATTACTGCCCCTAAAGGCCAGGCCACTCTTAATGGAGGTCCGGAATCAGAAATGGTGATGCTTCATTGTACCTGGTATTCCCGGGTATATTAATGCTCGGTTACACTATTAAATTTTAGCTATCTGTTGTTGAAGACCTAGTGTGAAAAATATAATATATTGAGTGGGTTTTGGGTCAGTCACTTTGTTAATATTTAATTATTATCCTGCCTATGACAGCAAACACAGTTTTGATGCATAAATTAGAGCCATTATTAAATATTGGTCAGTCGTTTTGAAGGTGTTAGTCTGTGAACATCATGATGTCAGAACAATAGAGTAGAGCAGAATAGATACTATAGAGCTTTGAAAAGAGGTTTTCACAAGGTGATGGGCATTATTGAATTGACCGATTATCAAATTGAGCCATTTTGAAAGAATGATTCATCAGACACAGGTTCAGAAATAACACTATCCCGGATACTGATTAGGCTAGAAACGTAAGTGGGCTATTAGAATGAGTGTCAACAAAGTTAAACTAGCTTAAACTTAAGTCTAAGTTTATTATGTGCTTCTCAGGGAAGTATCGGAAGAAATATGTAGTTGTCTTTACAATGGATTTAATAGAAAAGATCTTTTCCAGGAAATGTATGTTATTTATGACATACATTTAAGTCAAGTATGTAAATTTTTTCTAACAAGGTCAGCAACAGTCTATGGAGTTCATCTAGTGATGGAATTACATAGTCAATAAATGGTTATTGATCGAAGGTTAACAAACAACAATAAAGCCCTAACAAAGCAACAAACGCTATGAAATATAGATAAAGGTTCGAGCAAGTTCAAATTTTATCGGGATTGTGTATATATGTGATTGCTTTTATGGATTTGCTGAAATTCGAATAAAGATTTTAAATCTGAATCTGAATAAATGTGTCAGTTGACTAAATTGATTAAGAATAAATGCCTTAAGATATGATAGTTTTGACTGCATGTTATTGATTGAATGTAATTGTGAATTTGTCGTTTGGGTGTTTATTATGACTGATAAACTAAACAGTAAATGACAAAATTATGCTTTGAGAGTTTGAGGATGTGTGTTAGTATGGAGTGAGTGACATTTGAATGCACTATTAAAACAATAAGTTTAAGTAATGAAAATTACTGGATATTTATATACTACACATGTCGATAGCAAGGGATTATTATAAATATATGGAATAATCACAAGATGCAGGCAGTATATTAAATGAATGAGATACCTTTGAATTTATATGATTTGTTATCTGGAACTTATTTATGCGTAAATTCAAACTTGAAATACATGAAAGTAGACACCAGTTTTAATGTTTTTTATGTATGTGTATGTTTTGTTCTGGAAATATTTTTGTGTTTTTAATTGCGAATATATTGCAGCATAATTAGATGTCTTGTTGTATGTTTTTTTATTGCAATCATTGTCATGTAAAAATGTATGGACCTGCTGAAGTGATAAAAATCATGGAACACATGACGGACAACTATTTCTACATTTTATACTAAATAAAGAAAATGAATTATAAGAAATGCCCTCACCTAATTTTTCACAAATTTTTGGAATTTTTTTTCCAGTGAGGGCAGGCTGGTATATGTATGGGGGTGAATTGTGTCTGGTCATGGGGTGTGAATACCTATTTCTGTACTATATCCTGCTGACATTAGATCGTGTACTCTAGTGCATCAAATGGACGATTTTTTCTTCATTGCAACCCCCACTACCTTCCTCGTACCTTCCTCATCCCTTTTTTTTAAACAAAAACAACCTAGTGGATGGGTGGCCCAGACACTCGCTTGCTCTGAGTGCCGGCCGCCAGAAGGACATCTAAAAATGAGGTTCTTAAATAACAGATTTTAATGTACAGTTATTAGGGCATTTTATTTATATGTACTTATATATTTGCGGAAGGAGTTAACATTTTGAATATGACTCCCACTGTATGTAATTTGTGGTTTGTTGGATTGGAATAAAATAGTAATTCTAACCCCCCCCCCTCAAAATAATAATTTTTTCCAATCTTTGTGAGAATGAAAATTGAATAGCCCCTTCAAATATGTGCATGTTGCCCAATATAAGTTAGACTTCAGCTAGAATAGTAAAAATGACCTCCCCCAAACATATGCACATTTCCAGTGAGGGCAGGCTGGTATATGTATGAAGGTGAATCGTGTCGAGTCATGGGGTGTGAATACCTATTTCTGTACTATATCCTGCTGACATTAGATTGTGTACTCTAGTGCATCAAATGGACGATTTTTTCTTCATTGCAACCCCCACTACCTTCCTCGTACCTTCCTCATCCCTTTTTTTTAAACAAAAACAACCTAGTGGATGGGTGGCCCAGACACTCGCTTGCTCTGAGTGCCGGCCGCCAGAAGGACATCTAAAAATGACGTTCTTAAATAACAGATTTTAATGTACAGTTATTAGGGCATTTTATTTATATGTACTTATATATTTGCGGAAGGAGTTAACGTTTTGAATATGACTCCCACTGTATGTACTTTGTGGTTTGTTGGATTGGAATAAAATAGTAATTCTAACCCCCCCTCAAAATATTCATTTTTTCCAATCTTTGTGAGACTGAAAATGGAATAGCCCCTTCAAATATTTGCATGTTGCCCAATATAAGTTAGACTTTAGCTAGAATAGTAAAAATGACCCCCCAAGCATATGCACATTTCCCACTATTTGCTGGTTTTGAGTTAGAATAGTGAATATCATCACCCATGTTATGCACTTTCCCTCTGTTTTCAGACTGCAGTTAAAATAGGAAATATGACCGCCTATCACAAATATTTTTACTTCCCCAATGTTTGTTGAACTGGAGTAGAAATAGTGGATCCGACCCTTTCAGCCAATCACTATTTATACAATATAGCCAATGTTTTTTGGTATTGAGCTAGAATATCAAATCTAATCCCACTTTAAAGTATTCACTTTCCCCAATATTTATTGTTCTTGAGTTACAATATAAAATATGATGGCCCCAATGAGTGCACTTTCCCAAGTGTTTGTGGGCTAGACTTAGACTAGTAAATCTATCCCCTCTCAAATATAAGCATTTTTCCTAATGTTTGCTGGTCTGGAGTTAGAATAGTAAATGTGATGGCCACTACCGCACCCCAAATGTAAGCACTTTCCCAAATGTTTGTGGAAATAGATGTTGGCTAGTAAATCTATCCTCCTCCTAATGTATGTACTTTCCCAAATGTTTGTTGGACTGAATTTACAATAGAAAATATAAGAAATCCTGTCCCCCTCAAAATATATGTCCCTATTTTCTACTGGCATCAAAATGGAACAGTAACTATGACCTCACTGTTTGTTGACCTGAAGTAAGCATTTCCCACCAAATATATTTACATTCTCCAATGTTTGTTGGACTGGAGTTATGATAGTAAGCATGACCTCCACAAATATATTCTCCTTCACCAAGGTTAGTTGGACTGGATCAAAAACAGTAAATCTGACTAATTAGTAATTATGATTAACTCAGTGTAAACCTTTTCACATGTCAGCCTGGCTGGAATTAAATGAGTAAATCTACCATCAATGTATGCACTTTCCTCCTTGTTTGTTGGACTGGATGTAATTATGACCACAACCCTCCTCCCCTGACCAAATATATGTAGTATTTTTAATGTTTGTTAGAATAGTTAATATACCCCTTTCAATGTATGCACTTTACCCAATGTGTCTGAAACTAGATTTGGCATAGTAAATATGAACACCCCAGAGTTAGTCTGTTGAATCTCACCTTGCCCTCAACTACATGTGCTTTCCCAAAGGTGTGTTGAATTGGGCCAGCAAATAGGACCCACCTCCAAATATATGCAATGTTGTCAATGTTTTTGTTGTGAATGTTTTAGAGTGGAGTTTGAATAGTAAATCTGACTCCCTCCCTCCACAATATATATGCTCTTTCCCCAATGTGTATTCGTCTTGGATTAAAATAGTAGATTTAACTCCCGTTCTGATGTTTACACTAGCACCAGGTTTTTTTTTCTCAATTTAAAATAGTATATATCGTGGGTGTACTTTCCTCAAGGCTTGTGGGACTGGAGTTAGAATATTACATTTATCATGCATCTATTTTCCTCAATGCTTGTTGCTAGAGTTAGAATATTGAATATTACTCTCCCCAAATATACACTCTGTTGGACTTGGCCCTTTTTGCAGGGACATCAACAAACTTTTTGCCTTGCTGCTGGTATTTTTTCTGACCTGGTGTTGGTACTTTTAGGACTCTGGGCAATTTATCACTGCTATCCAGGGTAAAGTGCATGTACTCTCTATGGTAAACGTGGTGAGATTGGTCTACACCTGTTTGGAGTATTTAATTTACCTATCAGTCCCCTGTAAACTAGTATCTCATGTACCCGGGGACAGTAAATTAAATGCTACTGGTGGGCTTGCAGCGCTGCTTGGGCCACCCACCAATGAGCCTTTCATACCTGTCTCAGGCCTCTGCCATTACAAGGCCTGCACAAGCAGTTTACTGCCGCTGTGACATGGCACATAAAGTGGGTGCCACGTCTTTAACTTCCCTTTTACTACATATCAGTCTCCCATACGGTAGGCCCTAGCTAGCCCTATGTGTATTAAGTATTAATGGGGTAACACCCAAAAAACTACCAGACCTGGGTCAGTACTGCGGTACAATAAGTAAGCGGTCGCGGTATCAACACTTATAATGAACAATAAATATATTATCATTCACAAAGCTTTGTTTTCATTGGATGCATACATGCAATTTATTGTTTGGATCATTGGCATTCAATGCGATTTCAATTCAAAACATTGGTTATTTTGGCGACGCAGTTGCTCTAGCATATAACAGTGCGATACGTATTTACAGGACAGGGAAGAGGTGATGTGACATATATATATATATCAATTATGCATGATATAACCTTTACGGCCTAAAACAGATCCCGGGTGTACACATAACCCTGATAGACATCAAGTAATTGGAAATCAGTTGTCAGAGCTTGTGATGTAGGTATGTGTCGTCAATGGTTTGACCCCTAGGAAGGAGTGGTAGGTCAGTCCTCAAGGAAGGGTCTTCATCAGGACAAAGCTGAGAAGAGCACTCAGGGGAACAGCAGGTATACTCCGCTGTGCAATCAAAGGACGTGGGCTCAAAGAGCTCTGATTCAATAAGAATGAAGAAAACGCTTCCTAGGTCTAAGCTGTGGGTTAATCAATCACTCTCAGTTATAGGAGCAAATCCTGAGCCAGACGGCCACGTTGAAGAAAGTTGGATTTGATCCTATAACTGCAGCCGTCTGGGGACCCTTTATCAGTGACCTCTTGACCAACCCTGCCTTCGAATACATCCTCAAACCCACCTCTTTAAGTTTGAGATCATTATTTTGGACCAGTAATGCCATCTTGGCATTCTTGTTACATTCATATATCACTCAACTTTAGGCAATGAGGGTATAATGTCAGCGGAAACCTTCAATGGCATGGTTATTCTTTAAGGCATGGTTGCCCTTATTGTATCCTCTATGTGTATATACACATGGAGATATGGGGTTGATCCTGAATGGCTGGTGCTGTTTCCCTTTCTTTCTGTGAATTTATCCATTACTCTCTCTGACCTGTGTCTTTGTGTATGTGTGTTTGTACATTGATTCACTTGTTACCCTTTAGCATTTTAATGTCATGCCCCCGGTCATTGAAGTAAGTGAGGAACCCACCAAAGAGGACCACAGCCTAGCAAAGATGCAGTCTCACCCAGTCTGCCTATTTAGCCAGAGTGTTGTGGGACCAACTATTGGTTATCTGCACCCTCCACAGAAATTGTTTTTTCTTCCAATTTTTCTAATACGATTTGATTCTAATGGGTCATGCAGTGTGTATGTGCCTACTTTGGGTTTGGTGGATGAATATACACACACAGGGAAGCATGCTGCTGGAGCCCCACATTCTAATCATGATTCAAGTTACATATATGTGTAACAAGAGGCACAATTCCTGATGCCTCTACTAACTCAACCCTTTTTCCAAGAAATTACAGACACCCCCTGATACATTCTTTAAGATCCAACCTACATTGGCCCAGCCAATATTATTTGACCACAGGTGACAGGCACCATGTGCACTTAACCCATTCATACCCCTGCCTCTTCATGCCACATGTTGTTGAGGTGTGTCACTCAGTGCTCTATACTCCTCCTTCTCATTCTTTAGCCAACCATCAGAAGCTCATGTGGGTGGCATCATCTTTCCATGCACCTTTACCAGATATGTCAGAGAGCAAAACTGGAGCAGGCTTCTCACTACAAAGAGACCTCTTGGTGACTGTTGTTTCAAAAGAAGAACAGTCTAAATGACCATTTAAACCATCACTTCCCATGTGTAGTTGGGTTGAAGTCTTATCTTCGGGGCTCTTCCCCTCTATCATCATCTGTCCGTGAAACCAGGAGGGTACAACCAACATAACAGGTCCAGACCTGTGAAGAAAACTCAAGGTGCTTGAGCTAGGTAATACGTTGGAAACCATTACCTTCTTTCTCTGCATGCTCTTGTGAGCGTGCATCGTAGAGCGTGCATCACTGAGCGTGCATCATTGACTTAGGATTACCCTAGCGAATTTTAGTGTTTTGATCTCCACCTCAGTACACATGAAGATCATGCATGTGCACTGGGGCCCTTCCAAGACACAAAGTTGAGAATCAGAGCAGAGTTCTGTGTTTGGAGATGCACACCGTGTGCGCCTTTTCTTTGGACACGTGTGACTACTGTCACCTAACCGAGTTGTTGACGACTGACAGTGGTGATAGTGAGATGAATCTGATTGACGGACAGGCCTTTTTACCTGTCACCTGTTTGGAAGAGCAGCCCTATTTATTGTTAAATTAGTTCTTACAGTACCCTACAATCAACTACTTCACCCATCTATTTGGGACATGGATATCACATGTGTGTATACTACTTATGTGTGTAGGGGATGCATGTGAGAGGATATGACTCATGTGGCTCGGCTAGTTGGGTTCCATTTTGTATTTGTGATAAATTTGTGGTACCTCAAATACATTTGACACATGATACATGATATACATTACACATGTATAAATGATACATTGTGGTCCCTCATATTGGGAGTAGATTGGGCAGGAATAGCATTGCCCTTGTCCGATGTAACTGGGTTGTATCAATGGGGTACACGAGTGTAGTGTCTTCTTGGCCTCCATCCACATCCGCGAGGTTCCAGGGTGACACTGCGGTTTGCAGATCTGGCCTTATTATTAGCAAAGAGGCTTATAACATGACAGTGGAAATCCCTGATAGCCCCTAGGATGAACACGTGGCGAGAAGAGGTGGCCCACTGGGCGCTTACAGGAAGTGATGCTCTTCGTCACGATGAATAGCGCGCCTGCCTAAAAAACCCATCTCCATGGCGAGGGACTCCCTCGTAGAGGGGTTTAAAGGACAAGACATGGCGCCTGATTAATCGACCTTTGCACATATTTTACAATAATCCCGATGTAAAGTTACTTTGTTGGCCACCCTCCTGCACCCACTGGGTTTGTCATTGATGCTCTGGGCACTCTTTCATATGACGATAATTGCTTAAGCGGGTCCCCCATCTATCCCCTGTCTCATTACACTTGGTATTATTTCCTGCCTCCATGTTTATATCATTAGTATCTCCCCTTTAGATCTTTGATGCATAGTCGAATGTCAGAGCTAAGGTGAATAGTTTGATAGGTGTGGGGGGTGGAGTTTATCGTTGCTTTGTTGCCCTATCACCATATATCCTGTAATGACTGCAACTCGTCTCAGACTATATATAATGACATTTTTTTTTATCGATATTTACCCTATGTTAATTGTTGTCACTAGCAATACCAGGGTACCACAATAATCCAAAAACATGTGTTAAAAAATCATTTTAAAAAAGCATTCCAGGGATTTGTGTGACTGGGTCATATTGAGCATTGAAAAGGGAGGAGACAGAGGGATGTTTTGAAGCTAAGGTTTTTTTCCCCCTGCCCTTTCCTTGCCCATTCTTCTCTGTACAGGAAACAAATCACACATTAATAGGTAGTTAAGTGGAGCAATCTCCCCTGCCTTCCTGATCGCACTTGTAGCAAAGTCCATGGCTAGACCAGTGGACATGGAAATAGCAAATGAGCCGAACTGCCCAGAATTGGTTGCAGATCGGATTTTCTGGAATACTCAAAGGCTGGAATACTGTAAGGCAGCACACATAGAAAGAGGGAAAAAACTAGGAAAAATAAACATATTTCTCCTCGTTATGCCTTCCCTCAGGAGGCATACGGATTTGATGCTTCCCCAGGCTTTCATCACTTTGTAAATCTGGGCCAGGGTCAAAATCCATGGGTGTTGCATGGGAAAATCCACCGTAACACCCATGGAACGTCTCCGGGGGAACAGAGTAAGGTGACGCAGAGATTTGCACTATGTCGGCTTACACGCAGGGTGGCTTTGTAAATCTTTAAGAGAGCCCTGCGTCACACATGTACCACTTTACGTGGTGAAAAAGTGGGGCAGCGCTCTAACAAATAAGCCTGTCCATGTATTATATATTAGCTCAAACTTCTGCTTCATACAGCAGACGCTGGCGTGACCCCTAGCTCTTGTCGCCTTGCCCGGTAGATGTGGAACACTGGGGATGGATTGGGGACTTTGCGTAGATGTAGGGTTTTCTTTGTGCATTGGGTATATCGCCTGAGATAGGAATATGGTCCAGCCATAGTGCAGTGGACTTGTTGCTACATCTAAGTTTGTTTACGTTGCAGTGAAGTATTTACACCGGTATGGATTGGTTAGTCCTATCAAAGGTGGGAGAGGTGCACTGGTGGAATGTGGTTTTTTGTGGAAGCAGTGGAGTGGTGTGTGTGGCTGCAGATGGATGTTGAGTGTGCCCCACTGCAGGACTGTCACTGAGTGTGACACTGCTGATTCAACAAACAACTCTTGTGGTAGTTATTGTACAAGGCTCTTCATAAGTGGCCAGAGATGTGTGTGGGTGGGTGGGGCTGTCACACGTGGGACGTTTCTAGTGCAGCCATCAAGCATGGGGCAAGAGATGTGCTCATATTAACCCCTTCTGTGCTCATGACGAGCTTAGCTCGTCATGAGTTGTGCCGCTCGCATGCTCATGACCAGCTCAGCTCGTCATGTAACGCGGCTTTTTTTTAAAAAGTCGCACAGCACAAAAATAACCGCTGCACGCATGTGGTTAAGTGGCAGATTTACCAGCACCTCGCGTCACTTCCTGCGTCATTTTTCCCATGATAAAAATGACACAAAATTGGCGCAAGGGGCTTGTAAATCTGCCCCTAATTCTTTTCAAGGTTGATGCAGCTAAACTGGATTGTCTCACCTAGTAGATTCGAGAGTCCCACAAAGAGGTGGACTTTACAGGCCATGAGCTGTGCATTAAAGGTATCTCAGTGGGCTCTGGTCCCAGCAATGTCTCCACATCCCACATGCCAAGGGAACTGTAGTGAAATTCATAAAAGCGCACTTTTCTGTATTGCTAATAATTCATTCTCTTGTAAAGGGACTACAATTTATCCAAACGACATGTTAAATGCAATTATTTTAACGAATATTTATTGTTTTCACATAATAACTCATTTCATAATATTGACTGATAAACATACACATCAAATGTGAAGCCCTGTGTCATCAGCATCAGTGATCAGAAACTAACCAGTAATATTTTTGGACGGAGCAGGTAGTTTTTTTTTCCAGGCTGAACACCACAAACTACACAGTGTCGTTATGGAGTTACCACTTCTCTGACTTTCATGCATCACAGCCATCCCCAGGAAGAGGCAGAAAGGCCAATGTGTACAAATATCATAACAACATCCAAAGTGTCTATTTATATATTTTTATTCATTAAACATTATAACTACAAGTCTACGTTGTCAATTAAAAAAATCAGGCTTCTCAATTACAAAGATTTGATACTTTTGGAAACTTTAACCAAAAGCCAAACATTTTGAGCCAAAGATGCTATTTTTAAGTCAACTGGCAGATTTTCCTTGAAACAAAAGTTAACCATATTTGGTTTGGGAGTGGAAGGTGGGATGACGGACAATGGAAGTTATTGTCTGCAACACCAGCATATTGCAAGACCAGCTGGCAATATAGGCAACACAACACTAAGCCAACCCTACATACAGATTTTTTTTTACCATCTGCTTTTTTATCTGTATGATTTTTTGGCTATGCATAAAATACCCAGAAGACAGGATGCCCATCGACTAAGAAAGGTGCTCTTCATGGCCACGATGGCACATTCGGCCCACCAATCTTGACTTTGATCTCTCTGTTCAGCTGAAAAAGAAGAGGGAATGTTTGGTTACTCTGTTGTCCTGGTGTTATTTGTTTTACTATGAATTTGGTACTTCTTAGTGTATTTGCTTCTCTAGACCAAAGAGTGACATAGTCACATTTTTACTAATATTTGTATGTAGTGCATCTAAGTACAACCCAACAATGGGGCCAGTTTGTCCATATTAAAGTTATTGGCCTGTCACAGCAAGCGCTGTGAAGTCCAAAACCCACCAATCCTATTACATGTTCTGAAGTGTCAGGAACAGTTGATTGGTTCTGACATCAAAGGTGGCTTCAAGCATAGAGGACACTTTCCACTGGAGGCTGGTCTGGGAACTGCCAGGTCATGACATGCAGAGCAGCCATCACTTCACAAGAGTTTATTTACCTGTATCCTACAGTGAGCTGGACTACATTCTAATTGTTGAAGTTGAGGTGAACCTGCAGTGTCGAGTGTTGTTGTGGTGTGCTGGGTGATTTAAAACTTAGAATGCTGGAGTAAAATGTAGGGTTTGATTCTGTGAGGATGGGTACAGACACTTATGGTCAGGGTTGAGAGCTGGCCACTCACCTGTCATTTCTGGTGTGTAATAAGTAATGGGAGTTTCTTTCTGGGCCCATAATGGATGACTAGCCGGGATGCTGCTGGTAGTTGTGTGTGGACAAATTACTATGGGGAACATCGTTTACAACGAAACTTTTACCACGCACTACCATTACAATGCAGGAATTACAACGAAAGTCGTTACAACGACTTTCGCTGGAGGGTGCTGTTGGATAGGGAATAGTTTAATTTTCTATCCAACACCTTCCCTACTATCCACGGGGACTGGAGTTGGAATAGAAAATTAAACTATTCCACTATCCAGCGCCCCCCAACGCAAGTCGTTGTAACGACTTGCGTTGTAATACCTGCGTTGTAAAGGCATGCGTGGTAAAGGCATGCATGGTAAAAGCATGCGTTGAAACGCCATACAACCAATTTCTATGTAAATAATTCTTCTTAGGCTGTCTTCCTAGTCACTCATGTAGGTGTATATTAATAAATGTAAATAATTTGCCACACAACGCCTGTTTAGCGGCAACATGGATGGGGTGTTGATGGACTGTATCACATTTAAGTATTCTCTATAGGAGACTGTGAACAAATTTTGTCGGACACCAGAAGTCAGGAGTGGAGACTAACTGGGCGGACTCACGTCTATGGTAGGGAGCGTGGTTTCAACACTTGAGGCAGCTGGACCTTGAACCCTAGCATGGCCCCCAGATTCTGCTTGGGTTTCTATGCACACCGACATGATCCAGAGGCCATAATGTTGGGCGGTGATGAGATTTGAGTGACTTATACATAGCGCACTGGAATTCGGAGAGTGTGTTCTCCCTCAAGTGTCTGTGATCTCTCATGTTGTTCCTCTTTTAAAAGAGACAGGATTTGGAATATATAGGGAATCATGTATGCACGGGCACTGTAAGCAGAGCAATGAGTCATAGGGCATTAAACTGTGTTGAGTGTCCAGGCTTTAGGGGTCAGAGGAGAAGGCACAGGAATCGCTTTTTGATGCAGCATTAGCATTTGCTATTCTACGTGTGTGTGTGATTTTTCAACATTTCTAGTGCTGCCTAGGTTTAGGTATGGAATGGGACTCAACTATGTGGGGGGACAAGGATGATCCAATGCCACAAATGATGGAAACAATTTTATATATATTACTTGCTGTTGTATATGAAGCTCTAGTAACATGTGTCGCTACTGACTGGGGTTGGCAGTATGGGCAAGAGTGTTTTGATGGTTGTAATTAGATGAGAACTGTTCTCCAAATTTCGGCATCAGAGCCTAACTGCACCCACACCATCTAGAGGACAGAAGTCTTGAATTACTTGAGAGAAGCTACTTTCCCTGCATTAGAGATGGAAAGGCTAAGGTAACCATTTAGAGTAGGGTGGTAAGGGGAACTTTGACATAAACTGGGTTTCTGGTTTGCCCCTCTCGCAGTTCATCTGCTTGCTTTAGAACTGTGATCTGCTCAGGTTCACGCTACTGAACATCAGATGGGTCCACCTCCAAAAATCATTTGCCAGCTCTACAATGTCAGAATGACTGCCCTATTAAGGCTAGGTTTCGACATATAATTTCCTCTAGGTGGCCACTAAGCAGGCAGTAACCAACAGGAACAATTCATAAATGTTACACAAAACACACAACTGCTGGTGGGATCTTTTTAGTGAAAATCTAGTGCAGTATCGAAGGGGACTAAGGTTGTGAAACTGAAGCATGTAATATTAAACTAATAAAAATGTGCATCAAACGAAGCCATGATAGTTACAGAGTGGGCAGTGAGGTGGGAGTGCTGGTCAAACTAAGTGATGTTTCTGAGGGAGAGGGAAGGGAGATAAGTGGAGCAAAACTTCATGCAAAATAGCTGACATGAGCAATAAGAAAAGTTGTTTCAGGTGTTAATTGGTGGAACACTGGAGCAATGCTGATGAGGTTTAGCCAGGGAGACCAGATGGCCCAAGGTGGGATAGGCCAGGGCATCTTGTGAATGTCTGGATGGAGATGTTGAGTGCCTGTTGCAGGAGAAGCAATTGGTGACATACCACTGCAACTTGTGGGACACTCTCCAATGATCACATGAGCATGGGTTCGCCTAAACTAAAGGTTCTTTTGGAAACAATGTGTGTAAGGGTGGTCTACCCTCTGCAAAGGGTCACCTTGAGAGTGTTTCTAACATGAGGTGGTTGGTGTGACTCACTGGTTAGAGGCAGCAGACCCGGGAGCAGATGTCGGCCTGGACCAGGGTTCAATTCCCGACGCGGCAGGGTCATGGACTTGGGTCAGCGGACTTCATAATTCTCGCTTCGGTGCCTACTCTAATCATGGGTCCAACTCGGCCACTCTGGGAATTAGCTTGCCTAATCTCCACAACGGCCCCATCAATGCCGGGGATGCCTGGCCCCACCTTGGGGACTCCCAGCAGGGACCATTCCACAGGGAAAGCCAGGACGGGTTCCCCAGCGTTATACAGCGCCAGGAAACCTACGGGTAGCAGTGCGCTTTACAAGCTCAAACATTAAATATTAATTAAAAGGGGGTGAACTTTCTTATCACATTCAAAAAACATGAGCTCTGAAATTAGATTACTGAAATGGAAGGCCACTCTGTAACATCCTGCATATGTGTCTATGACCCACCGAAGCCATGCAGTGCCGAGCAGTCATAAACAAAGCGTGCCTCTCGACATGAGAGAAGACTTCACTACATAAATTATTCTCACCAGAATTGACGAGATTCATTATGGACACCTGCTCTTTGTGGGTGGCGGTGGATGGAATGCTTTCAGAGCGATACAGAAGGAGATGATGGACGGAGCGTTTGAGCAAATAAAATACTCACCCCCAGTCAACTGATCTGGGTTTAATCCATCACCATTCCTTAGCTCACTCCACCCCCCCCCCAGTTTGGACATGGCCATATGCAAATCGGTCTGATCCTGCGCCTCATGGGAACAGTCCAGCCCGAACTGCCAAGCCATGTCTTCCCTGCACCGGAAACAAGCATCCTGGGACCGGTTTCGGGTTCATAACCCTCATTAGCCAGGCTATCTTGAATCCAGTGGCAAAGTGAGCAAGAGACACACGTCTGAGCATACCCTGCCAACTCAGGGCAAACAAAGCGATACAAAAGGGGATGATGGGCGGAGCGTTTGAGCAAATCTAACACTCACCCCCAGTCAACTGATCTGGGTTTAATCCATCACCATTCTTTAGCTCACTCCGCCACCCCAGTTCGGACATGGCCATATGAAAATCAGTCTGACCCTGTGCCTCAGGGGAACAGTCCAGCCCGAACTGCCAAGCCATGTCTTTCCTGGACCGGAAACAAGCATCCTGGGACCGGTTTCGGGTTCATAACCCTCATCAGCCGGTCTATCTTGAATCCAGTGGCAAAGTGAGCAAGGGACTCACGTCTGAGCATACCCTGCCAACTTAGGGCGAACAAAGCGATCAAAAGGGGATGATGGACCACCCCAGGTCAGACATGGCTTGTCCATAATCCCCTTTTGTATCGGAATGCTCTCAGGGCTGTTAAGACATTGTCAATTTTCTGTGCCACGTCCCAGGGCTCTCCCTTCTTGTTTGCTGGGCAATCTTTGCCTGCATTCATCAGAATTTGAATGATCTTTGGCTAAGGAATTTTGTTGTCCCTAAGAAGCTTGTGGACAGTCTTCAGGGCCTCCAGACCCGCCTCCACCTTCTCCTGGAGGTTATGGAAAGCTTCCCTCACCTTCTCTTGGATCCGATTATAGATGTTCTCCGCTTCCTTACTCTTCTCAGGGACCTGTCCCTTGATCTCTGCTGCTATCCTGGTGATCAGGGCATCAAGCTGCGCAGTGATGTTGTCCATGGACGGTGGATGGAAGTCACCTGGAGGAGATAGATGTGGTGAACCATAAGTAGTAGTAGAGATTTGAAAGTGAGCAGGGAGAAAGCACAAAGAGATGTTCACATTTATACTACCCACAGCCAGAGAGTTCCAGGTGAGCAAGAGCACAATTGCAAGAAAAACATTTTTGACATACTCCAAACTTTGTTCTCAGTCTTTGACTTGAAATGTGGAAGCAAAGAGAGTGTTAATATGTTTCCACCTCTACCTATATCACTGCTGATTCAGTCATGGTGAACAGCATGATTGTGGATAGGGTCCGAATGGTCAATGGGCTTGTTTCCTTCTTCATGAGTCGAGTGAAGTGTTAACTTACTCTACATTGATGGTATTAACATAAACATTGAATGCACTGTAACATTCTTTCTGTGTGATAGGTGAATTTTAGTCATTGCAGCGTCCTATGGTTCTACACAACTAATAATGAGATGCAAAGCGGCTTCAGAAGCATTGCTGGAGTTCTGCGTACCGAAAGAGGTCTGCCTCAAGGAAGTGTATCAGTGCTCACCCTATCATTGTCCATAGGACAAGGCAAATTTAATATATTGAGCTCTTTTTAAATAAGTAATTTATGGAGGTTGTATCAGAGACATCTAATAAGGTCTGTCGGGTGGGATGAAAGTAAAACAGATGAAGATACAGATTATATGAATGAAACGTGAAAAGAGGTAGAGAAGAGAAGGTAAAAAGGGTAGTAAAGAGTGACAGACATTAGAGATATGGGGGCATATGTATCAACCTCTGTGTTTGCGATTCTCAAAAGCAATTTTTTAGAAATCGCTATTTGAGAATTGAAAAATGGGATGTATTTAAAAATTCACAATTTTTTGCGAATTCTTAATATTTCTTATTTGCGAATCGCAATTAAGGAATACATTCCCATTCATTTCTATGGGCCAGGAGGCCCATAGCAATAATTGGGAAGTCATTCTCAATTTGTGATTCGCAATTTGAGAATCGCAAATTGAGAATATTTTCAAGGGTGCA
This sequence comes from Lissotriton vulgaris, assembly GCF_964263255.1. Classification (NCBI taxonomy): domain Eukaryota; kingdom Metazoa; phylum Chordata; class Amphibia; order Caudata; family Salamandridae; genus Lissotriton; species Lissotriton vulgaris. The sequence continues at coordinate 94,289,527 of NC_141695.1, forward strand.
AGGGTGTCATAAGGACACCCTGATGCACCCCTGAATTGAACATGTGTGCGCATGTGGCGCACATATATGCATGTATGTGCGCCACATACCACCTTTGCAAATGCCAAAAAGTGCATTTGGGAAAGAAAAGGCAAATTACCACCAACTTGAAGTTGGTGGTAATTTGCGATTTCTTAATGAGAAATCACACAACTTGGGTGCTTCATACATAGCATTTAAGGAATCACAATTTGCGATTCCTTAAATACTTATGCAAAGTTAAGGAATCGCAAATTTTGCGATTCCTTAAATTTGCAATGCGATTAGCCACATACATACTGTTTTCCAAACTCTGAGTCGCAAACTGCTTTTTGCGATTCACAGCGTTTGCTAATCAAAATTCGGTTGATACATATGCCCCATGGTGAGTTAGCGAAAGAGGTCTGCCTCAAGGAAGTGTATCAGTGATCACCCTATCATTGTCCATAGGACAAGGCAAGAAAATATATTTAGCTCTTTTTAAATAACTAATTTATGGAGGTTGTATCAGAGACATCTAATAAGGTCTGTAGGGTGGGATGAAAGTAAAACAGATGAAGATACAGATTATATGAAAGAAACGCGAAAAGAGGTAGAGAAGAGACAGTAAAAAGGGTAGTAAAGAGTGTCAGACATAAGTGATATGGGGGCATATGTATCAACCTCTGTGTTTGTGATACTCAAAAGCGATTTTTTCGCTATTTGAGAATTGCAAGACGGGATTTATTTAAAAATTCACTATTTTTTTGCGAGTTCTTAATATTCCTTAATTGCGATTAGCAAATTGCGAAATCGCAATTAAGGAATACCTTCCCATTCATTTCTATGGGCCAGGAGTCCCATAGGAATGATCGGGAAGTCATTCTCAATTTGCAATTCGCAATTTGAGAATCGCAAATTGAGAATAATTTCAAGAGTGCAAGGGTGTCATAAGGACACCCTGATGCCCCCCTGAAATGAATATGTGTGCATATGTGGCGCACATACATGCCCCTTTGCAAATGCCAAAAAAGTGCATTTGGGAAAGAAATTGCAAATTACCACCAACTTGAAGTTGGTGGTAATTTGCGATTTCTTAATGAGAAATCGCACAACTTGGGTGCTTCATACATAGCATTTAAAGAATCACAATTTGCGATTCCTTAAATACTTACGCAAAGTTAATGAATGGCAGATTTTGTGATTCCTTAAATTTGCGATGCGATTATCCACATACATACCGTTTTCCAAATTTTGAGTCGCAAACGCTGCTTTTTTGCAATTCGCAGCATTTGCGAATCAAAATTTGGTTGATACATATGCCCCATGGTGAGTTAGAACTATGGAAAAGAGAATGAGAGAAGACTCCATATAACAAGGCACTTGGAGAGCGATAGGAGAAATGTAGGTCTCAAAGAGGGAGTGAGGGACAGAACTGACTGGACGACAAGTTGTAGAATGGCGAGAGAATGGGGAATGGGAGGAGACACTTGGGAACATAGGAGGAGAAAAGATAGAGAAAATAAATAACAAATAAATGAGGGGGAGGACCTGTCCTGGAAGATAGAATTGTATGCAAAGAAGGAGGTCCTTTTCTAGAAGAAAGAATGAGGGAGAATGAGTAGAAGGAATATTCTAGAACGGTAGCATAGAGAAAAATGAGTGAGCTATTTTATAGTATAGAGAATGGGAAGGTATGGAGAACAAAGAGAAAAATGTTGGGAGAGACAAAAGTGCAAAGAGCGGGAGCAAGTGCTAATGAAACTCCTCCTTCTCTTCCTTTCTGCCATTACCATGGATTGACTTTTCCATCAGGTGCTCTTACCAAAGGGAGGGTGGTCTCCTGACCCCGGCATCATTGGTCCTCCAGACTGATTGTAAGAAGGAAACATGTTTATAAAGAAGTCCATTGGGCACATGTTCACCAAGCCTTCCGAAGAGGAATTATCTGCATATAAGGACAAAACATGTACATTCCCCGTTAAGACATGAGTTTGCTGCTCTCAGGAATAATATGTGAAACATAATTGAATGCAACTTTTAGCCGATGATAGGCTGTGTGCTCGTGTTGGCGAAGTCCACATCCCCGCTGGTAACCTTCGGCCCCCTAGAGGATCTCTTGAAGTCCTACTGGTTGACATTGGAGATCTGGTTGACCACTGGTCCACAGATGGCATCAGTCATTGAATCTCCTCTGTTCAGAACAAGCCTTGCCTCTACAAGGGCTCTTTTAATATGGTGGAGCTATTTTCTAATCATTAATCTTCTGCATCTTGTCTCATGATGTAATGTGTAGTGTTGGTAGGTTATTAAAATAGAGATTATGAAAATGTAGGGGCATATTGATCATACTTTCACACAGCACAACACAACACAGCAAGCCACCTGAAAGGTGCATGAAAGGGCAGGAATGTGCCATTTTTAATAACTACATCGCATTCCTGTCCTTTCCTTCTCCTAGTGCACTTTTGGCATGACGCAAGGGTGCCTGTGTAGTCGGAAGAATGTTTTTTTGTGCAGGAAAAGGTGGCTTCCCTCACTAAAATAATGCTGAAAAGCATTTTCCTCTTTCTATGTATATTGCAGAATGTAGCACACGTAGAATGAGGAAGAATTGAGGATAAATATATATCTCTCCTCAATTACTCGTCCCCTGAGAAGGCGTGGTATTTTGAAACATTCCCTGGTGTACCACTAATGGTAAATCTAGGCATGCTGCAAAATCCATGGGCGGGATATTGTGTGAACAACCACACATCAATCATGGTGCGCCTCCTTGTCGCAGAGTAACAAAAGGCAGCGATTTGCAATGCCTTGCGTTACTCCAGGTTTATCAAGCCATGCAGGATCGCACAAGGTGGCCTTGCATGGCGTGATAAATCTGGCTTTAGTGTTGCATTGCGCTTGTGCCACCTTGACCGACTAAACACTGTGATGAATATGGGCCATAGTTGCTACAAAAAAATACTGAGAAAAGTTGACCTCACAAATCACCATCCAAAGAGAGAGAGACAGAGAGGGAGACAGAGAGAGAGAGAGAGAGAGAGAGAGAGAGAGAGAGAGAGAGAGAGAGAGAGAGAGAAAGAGACTGAGGAAGGGAGGGAGAGAGGGAGAGAGAGAAAGAGAGAGAGAGAGAGAGAGGGGGCGAGAGAGAGAGAGAGAGAGAGAGAGAGAGGGCGAGAGAGAGAGAGAGAGAGAAAGAGAAAGAGACTGAGGAAGGGAGGGAGAGAGGGAGAGAGAGAAGAGAGAGAGAGAGAGAGAAAGAGAGAGAGAGAGAGAGAGAGAGAGAGAAAGAGAGAGAGAAAGAGACTGAGGAAGGGAGGGAGAGAGGGAGAGAGAGAAAGAGAGAGAGAGAGAGAGAGAGAGGGCGAGAGAGAGAGAGAGAGAGAGAGAGGGCGAGAGAGAGAGAGAAAGACAAAGAGAGACGGAGGGAGGGAGGGAGAGAGAGAGTTGGAGAGAGAGAGAGAAAGAGACTGAGGGAGGGAGGGAGAGAGGGAGAGAGAGAAAGAGAGAGAGAGAGCGAGAGAGAGAGAGAGAGAGAGAGAGAGAGAGAGAGAGAGAGAGAGAGAGAGAGAGAGAGAGAGGGCGAGAGAGAGAGAGAGAGGGCAAGAGAGAGAGAGAGAGAGAAAGACAAAGAGAGACGGAGGGAGGGAGGGAGAGAGAGAGTTGGAGAGAGAGAGAGAAAGAGACTGAGGGAGGGAGGGAGAGAGGGAGAGAGAGAAAGAGAGAGAGAGAGAGAGAGAGAGAGAGAGAGAGAGAGAGAGAGAGAGGGAGAGAGACGGAGGGAGGGAGGGAGAGACAGAGTTGGGGAGAGAGAATGAAAGAGGTGGAAGAGATAGAGTCTGAGAGAGAAAGAGAGATAGGGAGACTGAGAGAGAGACAGAGATAGAGAGACAGAGAGAGAGAGATGGACAGAGAGAGATAGAGAGACAAATACATAGAGAAAGGGAGAGTGAGAGAGAGGGGTAGAGGTAGATAAAGAGAGAGCGATAGACAGTTGGGGGAGAGAGACAGAGAGAGAGAGATAGAGAGAGAGAGAAAGAGAGAGAGAGAGAGAGAGAGAGAGAGAGAGAGAGAAGTTGACAGATAAGGAAAGAGAAAGAGATGTGTAAGACATCAGCATGCACTCACAGAAGATGGATGCTTACTCTTGGGAGACCCGCATTGTGCAGACTCACAGTAGACGTGCCTCTACTCACTGCAGATCAGTGTGTACTTACAGGAATAAATATTTACTCAGAGGAGAGATGTCTTACTCTAAGGATACAAGGGTGTACTCACAGGAGATGGTTGGCATGCACTTCCCTCCATAGGGGGTCAGGCAGCACTTCATGTTCATGGTACATTCTGTTGGCTGAGAGCAGTTCTTCATGGTGCTGGGGTCAGGAAATCCAGAAGGTGTGACTGAACTATTCAGTTTCCTCAGGATCTCTTCTGGGCAAACCTTAGGCCCTTCCGGCTGAGTCACATCTTTAGGGGGGAGAAAAGCGCATAGTATAGAAATAAGGTCCTCAGATGACACCATACCATCAGAAGAACACTTTACATTCTTATTTCTGCTTTTGCAACCTATTGCATTCTGGGAACGTTATTCCTCCTTCATGACTTTCTTTCAGTGGGAACCCCTGGCATCCTGGTGCCCTTTGACCTCACCAGTCAGCATCCATTACTTTTATTTCATCCTATGGTAGCCCATGGCATCCTCGTGCCCTTGGTCTCACGTGTCTCTTTCACTGTATTTGATGTCATCCTTTGACACCATGGTGGCATTTGACCCCTTTTGTTCATCTATTGTTTCTTCCTGTTGTTTGAACTTACCATTCTCTGTCAGCTCTATGGGTGATTTTTGTCTCTCATAATATAGTGACCCGTGACATTCTGGTGCTTTTTTAACTTAACATTATCTCTGGGTCATTAGTTATTGATACTGTCCCATAAATATGCTACTGAAAATCCTCAGAATATCAAGATAAAAGTATATCATGGACAGAATATCAAGGGACGAAGCACTGAAAGGTAAGTGTATGTAGAGGAAGAATAAAAGTACTATTCCTAACTTCTATGTACCCTGATAATATATATATTTTCGAGGTACGTATAAGTGGAGTAATGTATAGAAAATCAATGCTAACCTTTTATTTTTTTGGACTCTATATTTCTTCCTTGATATGTGTATGCTTTGATATTCTGGTTCTAATATTTAGGGGGCACACTATCCCATCGCATCTTGCAGCCTTTGGACTCATCATCCTCTAATGCTGGTTTCCGCTCTTATTACATGGTTGTCTTTGAAGCAGTGGAAGCTTTCGGCATCAATCAATCAATCAAAGGATTGTAAAGCGTGGCTACTCACCCGTTGGCTCTCAAGGCTTCATTACTCTCCGTGGCTATTTTGTCTCATTCTATGGCGACCAAGGCAAAGTGGTACCTTTTGGACCCAGCATCTCTATTGTTTCTTTTTCTCTAATTCTAGTGGGACCCCTGGGAATCCTGGTGACCCTTGATAACACTATTATCTATGGAAAATGATCCTCTCACTCTACGGTGACCCTGTGGTTTTGCCATTCTTTATAGCACATTTTTCTCTCATTCAGCGGTGACCCCTGTCCCACCAGTAACAATGTCTGATTCTTCTCTTCTTCAGTAGTGGCTTATGGCATAGCTGTGGCTTGAGGTTCCACCATTCTTTTTTGTTCCTTTTTCTCTCATTTTATAGTGTCCAAGACATCATGGTTCCTTGTGGAGTCACCATCTCTGGTGATCATTTGTCTCTAATTCTGGTGTGACCCCCGGCATCCTGGTCGTCTTTGATTCCACCACTGTCTATAGATGATTTTTTTTCTCATTCTGTTGTGATCCCGCAGCATTCTCACGCCCTCTGTGCCACCAAAACCTATGCCTGATTCTTCTCTGATACATCATGACCAATGACGCCATGGAGGCATGCGGTTCAACCATTGTCCAGGACTCTCGTCTTTCACTGTACCGTGACCCCTGGCATCAGCACTCTGTTTGATCTACAGTAATCTGTTACCCATGGTGCTTACACCCTTAAAGAAGTTACAACAATGTCTCCAGGTTGCTTTTGATCCTGCACTATTCGCCACACTGCTGCTCGCGTCTCGTATGTGAATTTCACTCAAAGGTTCCTCTTTAGTAAGTCTGGGCAACAAGGACAGTTAGAAGGACATAGCTAGAGAAACACGGGGACACTCAAGGCAAAAGAAGGGCCATCCAGAGAAGCTCACAGCTGAGTCACAAAGTCCCCTCAACATGGACTTCTTATAGCGGTGCCCCGTGGTGTCGCTGCTCTGCTAGACAGGACATTGTCGTGGCATGGGAAGTATTACCATAAGGTGGACCCTAAACTGACTTCATATAGAAGTACATTCATGACAACGACCTACAGATGGGGGAGTGAGCAAGCACCTGCAGACTGCTGTCCATATATTCTGCTGTAGCCAGGGACCCCATGGCGGGTTCAGCATCACTGTCTGGAACAGGAAGTCAGTCTTCCACAGGCTGCAGTGGCTTCAGTCTAGAGTGCTGACCTCAGTCTGCACAGCTTTCTACCCTGTGGAAGGATAATTTACTCTTTAGTAGGTCTTTCTTGGTGGGGCAGCCACCATGATAGTCTAGTTATCTGCCTGATGCCACCTGACTCCCTCTTCTGAGGTATCACCCAGCTCCTAAATCAGAAGTTTCTGTTCTGTGCCTGAGTGATAGTAGTCCTGGTACTTTTAAATCACCATAAGGCCCCCTCTCTGACGTGTCTTCTTCAGGAACGGCTACTAACTATACAAGAGTCTGTGCACAGCATTTACTAGTGTCCCTTTGCTACACACGTCTGCTCCTTCCTGAGTGCCTTCAGATTAGATTCACTGGAAACAAAATCTAAACAATGAAACCCCTCACAGTGACCCTCAGATATAAAATAGCAGGTCTGAGGGTACGCAACCACCCTACTTGCAGCCCTTAAGCCCTTCAGTACTGTGTCTGCTTCCCCATGACCTCTGACCTACAATGAGAGAGGCTACATGCAGTAATCACCTGGGACAAGCGGGATGCACTTCCGTCCACAGGGTAGCGAGCAGCATTTCAGCTCCCCTGAGCAGTCTGCATTCTGGGTGCAGTTACTGGCCAATGTAAGATTAGGGAAGCCGGGAGGCATCGGAAATGGTGAGCTTGCAGGTGGCAGTATGAAAGGTGGCATTCCAGGCAGGGACATGAATGGTGGCATCCCAGGAGGTGGCTGGAATGGTGCACTCCCAGGAGGTGGCTGCAATGGTGCACTCCCAGGATTTGGCATCAACATTGCACCCCAAGGAGGTGGCAGAAATGGCACTCCCCCAAGAGGTGGCTGGAATGGTGCACTCCCAGGAGGTGGTTGGAATGGAGCACTCCCAGGAGGTGGCGGGAATGGTGCACTTCCAGGAGGTGGCTGGAATGCTGCACTCCCAGTAGGTGGCTGGAATGGCGCACTCGCAGGAGGTGGCTGGAATGGCGCACTCCCAAGAGGTGGCTGGAATGGTACACTCCCAGGAGGTGGCTGGAATGGTGCTCTCCCAGGAGGTGGCTGGAATGGTGCACTCCCAGGATTTGTCATCAACAGTGCACCCCAAGGAGGTGGCAGGAATGGCACTCCTCCAAGAGGTGGCTGGAATGGTGCACTCCCAGGACCTGGCTGGAATGGTGCACTCCCCAGAGGTGGCTGGAATGGTGCACTCCCAGGAGGTGGCAGGAATGGTGCACTCCCAGGATTTGGCATCAACAGTGCACCCCAAGGAGGTGGCAGGAATGGCACTTCCCCAAGAGGTGGCTGGAATGGTGCACTACCAGGACGTGGCTGGAATGGCGCACTCCCAGGAGGTGGCTGGAATGGTGCACCCCGAGGAGGTGGCTGGGATGGCACACCCCCAGGAGGTGGCTGGAATGGTTTGCTCCTTTGTGCTGGCGGGGATGGCGAGCTGGAAGAGAGGGGCCTGGAAATTAAACATAGAGAAAGGTGAGACAATCAAATTTGGAAAATCTCTTCCTGCCCACTACTACACTCTTCTTTCACCTCGACTTTGACACTTGCGCTGTTTCTTATTTCCTACCACTTACTTCTTTTTTCACACAACCTAAACGTCTCTCTCCTCTCTTTTTCTCTCTTGTCTTCCTACTTCACTCCTCTGGCCTCCCCCTTCTCCCTCTCTTATTCATTTCCTTCACAAATCCTTCACGACCCCTTCCTTCCTGGCTCCATGCATACAACGACTCTTCAAAACATTTGCATTTACCCCAGTGTAATCTTTCCTGTTTATCACTCCCGCTTCTCAATTTTCAATTTTCTCTTTTCACCACGTTTCCTCTTCGCTCCAGTTATCTTTAGGTTTCCTATCTTCTCTTTTATGCGCTCATTTTGACACCTCCTCTGACTAGCGATATCTCTGTCCTTCCACCTTCTCCAAAGTCAATGCCTTCCCAGCGTCCCCTCGACACCTTTCTGTCTCAGGTAGCCCCTGTCTTTCTCCCCTCTCAGCCTATCCTCACGCCTTCCTCCCTGTCTCGAGCTTACCTCACCATATGCGATGCCCTCTGACCTTTGAACCTTCAACAATTTTACTTTTTCCCTAGGGCAGCGCCTTAACTCTGCCTTCCCACCACCCTAACAGTCACGTGACCTCTCCCTCCTTGTCTCGTCTTCCGGTTCAGACTCACCGGCAGCAGCTGCCAGGTCAGTGGCCACCAGCACGGCCAAGATGAGGGTCTTCATGGGGGCGAATCTGTCGATGGCGAATCTGTCCGAGGTCAGTGCAGAGGTCAGAGTGCGTCTTGGAGGGGATGCGAAGTCCGAAACTCCACTTTCCGCCTGAAGACTCAGCGGTTTACGCCCTTGTATTTATCTGCGGATGATTCCATTGTGAGCTAAGCCGGGGGTCAAAGCGCACCGAAACTAATAATTACCTATTCAGGTCATGCAGGGAACCTGAGCTTCGCACCCCCGCCCCATCCTACCCCCACTCACCCCACACCCATGTACCACTCATAGGAGCGGGCGGGGCTGCCAGGGAGGAGCGTCGGACCCCTGCACGAGGCTGAGAGCGAGCTGTGTGGGACAATTTCCGCCTGCCTGACAGAGGCTTGCCAGGAGCTCTGGCCACCCTTTGTCACCGCGCCGGTGCAGTCATTCCCTCTTTTCAGAATATTTCCAGGAACCACTCCCTTTCCATAGTGAGAATGTTGCCTTTCTGTGCGTGACACCTGAGCTAGAAGATGTTCTTTGTGGCTTCCAACAATCACAGAGATGCAGGTTCATCGGGATAATACAACCTTTTCAGCTCACGTGAGACTGGGTGCCTGGTCGCAAGGCCCACAACACGCACTGCAGGTAGAGGCCATTCCCGCCCAGATAGTGTTTCTGACTTTGTCCAATAGGCCCCTCCATCTGCCTGTCCACTGGTCCGTGCGCCAAGCGCATTGGGGTGGCTCTTTCCTCTATGGTGGGCCCCCATTTTTTTTTTTTTTTATTTGCTTATAGAGCGCCTGACTAGACCCCCGAAGGGGTATCTCCGCGCTATAACTGCAGATGGAGGTAGGAGTAACAATGTATTCAGGGATAAAGTAGCATTAGTAGCTGGGAAACCGATAGGTTTTTAGATTTTTTCTGAACATCAAATGGTTGGTGATTGACCTTAGTTCAAGCGGTAGTGAGTTCCATAGTATGGGTCCAGTGTAGGCCAGAGCACGGCCACCTTGTCTGGTTTTCCTGATTCTGGGTGTTTTAAGAAGTTGCTGGTTACTGGAATGCAAAGAGCGTCCTGGAATGTAAGGCTGAAAGATGTCAGTGAAATACTTAGGGCCTATCCCCATTAGGCTCTTGTGTATGGTGCAAAGAGTCTTGAACTGAACTCGTTTCTTCACTGGGAGCCAGTGAAGCTGAGACAGTAGGGGGCAAGATGGTGTCCTGGGAGGAGCATTCACGACAATTCTTGCGGCAGTATTTTGAATGACCTGCAATTTCTTGAGTTGCTCCTCGTTGGCTCCTTGGAGCAATCCATTGCAGTAGTCAACCCTACTGATAACCAGCGCCTGCACCAGAGTTTTTCTGTGGTGATCCGGAAGATAGGGGAAGACACGTCTTAGCATCCCTATAGCCCGGAAACAGGTGCCGGCTACTTGATTAACGTGGTCCTTGAAGGTAAGTTGTTGGTCAAATAATACTCCCAAGTTTCTGATCTTACTCTTGGGGGTAGGGACAGGGCCCAGTTCTTGAGGCCACCAGTCTGATGACCAGTGTGTCATCGCCTGACCGAACAACATAACTTCGGTTTTCCCGACATTACACTGCAGACAGTTTGATGACATCCAGTCTGCAATGGCTCTCATGCCATCTGCAAATGATCTTTTAACTGCAGGCGTAAGATTGTTAAAGGGAAAAAGGAGTTGGGTGTCGTCAGCGTACGACACGGGGGTGAACCCGAAAGATCTCGCTAGGTTGGCAAGGGGGGCCACATATATGTTGAAAAGTGTGGGGCTCAAACATGAGCCCTGTGGCACCCCCTTATTGAGCTCCCTGTGGATGGATGTGTGGGCGCCCAGCCTAACCTCTTGAGAACGCCCGGACAGAAAGCTCTCCAACCATGTCAAGGCCTCTCCCCCTATTCCCACCTCCTTTAGGCGATGGAGAAGCACCTTGTGTGACACCGTATCGAAAGCGGCGGAAAGGTCCAACAGCACCAGAATCATAGAGCAGCCATCATCCAGTGCCATTTTGATGTTGTTGGTCACTGTTTGAAGTGCTGATTCTGTGCTGTGGTTCGGCCTGAACCCAGATTGAGAGTGGTCCAGGCCTTCCGTCGCTTCCAGATGTTGGGAAAGATAGGTGTTCACGTGCTTCTCCGTGATCTTGCCCATGTAGGGTAGGAGAGAGATGGGACGTAGGTTGGATAGGTCTGTCCAGGGGGATGATGCCTTTTTCCTTATCGGGTTCACCACTGCCTTTTTCCAATCTGCCGGGACCTGGCCTGTCCTAAGGGAGATGTTGACCATTTCAAGTATGTGGGGACCTAATAGAGGAATCAAAGGGCCTACCATTTTGGCTGGGACAAGGTCATTGGGGGATCCCGTTTTAATATGGTTACAGAGAGAAAGAAGCTCTGTATACGTAACGGGAGGGAAGGACGTCAGAGAAGGTTTATTGTCTGTAGTAGTAATCGTAGTGGAACAAAGATTAGTTTTATTTTTATTGATATTGTTGGCAGCTACTATTTTTTCATATATGATGTTGATTTTATTCTCAAAAAACAACGAGACTTTGTCGCACAAGTCCTGCGAAAAGTCGTCTGAGCTTTCACAGGCCGTAGGCTTAATAAAGTTTTGGAGAATATTAAAAAGCTCCTTAGGGCTATTGCCTGCCTCTGCTATTTGCTGTGTTAATTGTTGTTTTTTTGCCAGCTTTATATTTTTATAGTATTCTGATTGAGCTTTTATAAAGATCAAACGGCGGTCTTCATTTTTAGTTTTTCTCCAAACTTTCTCCATACGTCTGCATTTTTGTTTTTCTGCCCTCAATTCCTTTGTATACCATTTTTCTTGTTTTGACACTGGATGTTGTTTGTGTTTTTTTAGAGGAGCAATAGTTTCAATTGCTTTTTTAATGGATTCATTCAGCTTAGCTAGGGCTAGATCCGCTGTATCAGATTCTAAAAAGTTCGGATCTGTCCATGCTTCTTGAGCTGTGTTAGCATTAACTTTATGCCATTGACGTCTCCATGAGGGGGGGAGAGGGGCGTTCTTAGTAGGTCTCACAGGGGTTAGTAGCATAAATTCCAACAGAGAGTGATCGGTCCATGATATACGTGCGGCCAGGGAACAGTTTATTTTGGTGGAATTGGAGAAAATAAGATCAAGCATGTGTCCTCCTATGTGAGTAGGTCCTTGATTTTTTAATTCCAAGCCCAGATTCGATAAATCTGTAAGTAGAGCCGTGGAATCGGTTAGCATTGGCTGATCTACGTGTATGTTAAAATCACCTAGAAGTAAAAAGTCTTCTTTGGATTTTATATGTGGGGCTAAAATTTCCTGAAGGGTGAGTGCAAAATTAGGATCTGCTCCCGGGGGACGGTAAACCAGAGCACCCTTCCAGGTAAAATGATTAGTTAGGTGAATTTTAAAAAGCAGAATTTCTAATTGTGAGTTAGAGTGTTGTTCAATGATTGTACATTGTATATTATCCTTATATATAATTGCCACACCACCTCCAGTTTTGATATCTCTGTCTAGATGTTTGATTTTGTATTTTCCTGAAAGAGCCGGCCTTGCTCAGCTCTGTGGACTGCCGCTTTGGGACCAGGACCCCAGCCTGTCACTGATGCAACTTGAGCCACTTGGTACTTACCTGTTAAAAGTGTAAAGATGCGACCACTGTCGTTGCCCAGTAGAGACGCAGATCAGACTTAGATCTGGTGCCACCTCCCCCCCCCCCGCTCACCCCTAGGTGCACGACTATCACTGTATTGCGTGAGATTCATTTGTGCACTTTAGCTCAGCTTCAAGAGCAGAACGTACAGTGCACACCCACGCGGGAATCCATGTAGGGCAGATACAGCTTGTGAATCGTGGATGGCCACAGTCGGTTGATACAAGTTATGTATGTAACCAGGGCCGGCTGTAGGGCAGAGCGACGGGTGCGGCCGCAACGGGCACTCACTTTGGGTGGGGGCGCCGTGTTTGATGTATATTATTGTTTAAAAGCACCTGCTTCCGCTTTCCTGGTCTCCAGCAGTTTTCAGTCAACAATGAAAAAAGTCAAGATAATCCAAGTGAATAATGTTCTTTCTAGAGAGAAATGGGAGGTTTGTTTAGTGGAAGTTTTGACTCACGGTAAGGTAGGGAAGAGGGTTAACATGCCTGCTGCAAAGAACATGTACTATGCAGATCACAAAGTGCTTATAATGTAAATAGGTCAGTGGGCTGCTGTTTTTGTCTGAGATAACCTTTTGTTACTTACAGTTTATAAGTTAAAATCCTAACATAGAACAGTGAGTTATTAACTGTCATAAAAAAGAGCTGTGTGGAAACTACAAGTTATTGATTAAAGCGTTATGGTATTTTCCCTCAGTCTTTCATGATCCTAATGTTGGAAAAAGGATTTATTTGGATAGAAATCAACTCTGATTATTAAAGAGAAACTCCAACCAAGAATATGGGGTTACATTTTAATTTCTGAGTTTGTGCCTTTCCAGACCAAGCACTATTAAAATTACTGTCTACCAGTAGGGATGACTTCTGACTGCTACACCTTGCAGTCCTCTGTCTTATGTAACATTTCCCATACACTGATTTGCACACCTATGATTGATTGCCTCTGTGTAGTGTGTGTGACGTAAGAGCTCTGACACCCTATACTGGTATGAGTGGCGCTAGAAAACTAATCAGAACATTGGAATTTAGAGCACTCCATTGAAGACATTGAAGGAGTGCTCCGTGCTTCTACGGGCCAGTAAAGGCCCACAAAGCAACATTCCATTGTTTTCACAAAGGCCTCTCAGAGCGTGAGGGGATTTATATCCCCTTGGGCTCCGAGAGGCTTTTTTTTATTTGTTAGAACATTCTGACCTCTAGTGGCAGAATGTTCTAATAGCCTTATAGCCCTTCGTATTAAAGTTCAGCTCCCTTGTTAAAGGCTCTCGCCTTCGGCTTTTAACGCTAGAGCAGACCTTTAATAGCCGATATAGCCCGCTACGGTAGACTATAAGGCAATATTAAATGCATCTGAGAGAGAGTGGTTATGGAGACTTGAGGGGTACTGTTAAAGGGTGATAGTGAAGGAATTCGTGGCAGATGTGGTCATTGAGGGGAGTTGGACTAACATTCTTATCTTATCTTAAGAGGGACTTGTATAGCTCTCTGTCACCATAGGTTTCCTGGCGGTGGGTGGTACTGAGAGCTGCACTGGGCGTCACCAGTGTTAAAATTTGCCCTACGTATGAATGGGTGTTTAGGAGAACCTAGCTAAAGAGCACCTGAGAGCTGACCAAGCATGGGCACCAAGGTGTGTGATTCAGGATCCCCTCCAGTGAGGCGCAGGGGAGAGGATTCCTACTGAGGAGAAATGCAATGTTCTCTGAATAGATGAATTTGCATCTCCTTTCTGAACTGACGGCATGCTGAGACAGTTCTGATGCTAGCGGCCATATTGTTCCAGATCCCGAAGCATATATGAAGAAGGCCTGTCTTCTTGTAAACTCTTTTTTTGCCAGTTTTTATTTTTAGTATAGTGATGTTCTGGTTTCTATTGTGGTGCTGCCTGTCTGAGGTTGTTAATTTATTGCTCAAGTATGCAGGGTGCTGCTTCTGGTGGCCCTGTATGTGATGTAGCTGGTCTTGAAGATGGTGGGGCTTAGACAGGAAGACAGTATAGTTCTTTCAGTGTATGAATGTTATGGTTGTACTTCTTCAGGCCATTAGTTAGTATACCTGCAGCATGTAAGATGCTTTTCAGAGGGGTCAATTTGGAGCTATGGAGACCCCAGAGCAAGCCTTTGTTTCCATTCAGATGCAAGAGGATTTCTTCAGAAGGGCTGAAACTTCATCCTATAGAAACTAAGTCACCTACTAGGGTAGAACGCACACTTTTAGGCATCTGTAGGTTTCACAGCAGCACAGGTTGAACACATGCATTAAAAGTTACTAAACATCAAGACTCACAAAGGTAACATTACCCCATCCCCCCACAGATGAGCCCCCTTTACACACACTGAACCCAGACAGAGTGATGCTAAACAAGGTGCAGCAAGTTCCATCTGGATGGTGTCTCCTTCTCCAGGGTGTTCCTTAAGGAATGAAGGATGGTAGGCTCAGCTGGGATATTTTTAAATGCTTGAAGTAAAGGGCCTCATTAGTAAAGAAACTTGAAATGTATCCTCCAATATGCCTGTATTTGCCAAATGAAAACAGCAAGGAAACAGAGTATCACAAAGACTGTGGATTTTAGAGCACCGAGGAGCTGATTGGTGTATGACCTGTTCCTACTTACTCCTGATTTGCTCTTGGATTTCCAGGAGAAACAAACACCTACTCAATTTTTTTGTAAATATTTTTATTGATTTGAAGAACCCAGTTGCACCGGAGTGGAGTACCAGCAGTGTCTAGGCAGAGTTGGCCAGAATCCCCAACACCACAATGCAAAAGTGAATGGACAAAGGAAGAAAAACATTGTCATGTGGACAGCTGTCCCCTCGCCCACATGCAGAAGATAAAGATGTGTACATATAGTCAGGCGTCTACTCAACACAACAAAACCAGCGCCCCCACATCCCCTTTACCCTGCCCTTAAAATAAGTGTACATGGTATCTCTCTTCAAGGAGCCCCGTCCTCATATACAATATCCCTGTAGAGTACCCCTGTTAGCCATCGATAGTCTGTGCATCCTTCAATCGGGTAAAATGTTCATCCCACTGGTCCATAAGGTTGAATCTCCCACCCCTTGCCCTGGCATCCGCCAGCACTGAGAGTTCTGGTGGGACCCAAGGGACTACATCTATCTTCCATAAGGGGACTGGAGGGCCGCCGCCACTTTCCAAGTCATGGCGATGTGGTGCTTCGCAAGTACCTGCGCCAGGCCCTTAAACCCAACAAGCTGTTTTGTCCGCTTTGTCACGGCTTCAGTATTGAGAATGCAGTGGGTGGGGACTCGTGCCAGGACAGATCCCATAACCTTGCATATGCATGAGGTCACCTTTTGCCAAAATGTCACTATGACTGAGCATATCCTACCAGATGGAGAAAGTCCGCCTCAACATGCTGACATCTGGGGCATATCGCCCTGGTGCCAGGATCCATTCCCCCTATCCAGGCCGGTGAAAGGCATGTATAGTGTAAGTAGCTGAACTGCGTAAAGTGGAATCAGGTGTTCTGCATGATCATCCTGACAGAACACAACCATCCCTACCAGGCAGGGTCCAAGAGTTCTATCAACTTCCTTTTCTCTCACCAACCCCTGGGAGTCAGAAAGTATGCACCAGTGAAGTCTCAAATCAAAGCTCCATAGATTCGGTGCATCACCTTTAAAGGGCCTGCCAAAGTTAATATTATTTCTGCCACCTGCCACCGGTGGTACACCCCCATCACGGCCCCACATCCTCCTCTCCACCACATGGAGAGCCAAGTACAGTAAGATTTGTCCTTGTTCCAGAGTACCTGCCTCCACCAAATCCTTGAACGTGTGCAGCACCACGTCCCTCCATTTCGTATACCCTGCTGTGGTCCAGCCATCTATCTAGTAAGTGGCTGTCAAACACCTACAGAGTGGTGGTGCCCATAATGGTAGACTTGGTGCATATGGCACTTCCCTGTCACCCTCATATATATATCTCCTCCAGCACCAAACTGCTACCTTCAGCAGCACGTTCAGCATGGTATGGAAGGAGGGGTATTCCAGGAACCACACCAGCTGCGTGGTGCCCGTGAAATCAAAGCCCAGCATATCCTGCTTGGGATTCAAAGTGTCCCGTAGCCATTGCAACGGCCATTGGAGTTGGGAAACGACATAGTAGAGCTCATAATTGGGGACTCTCTGGCCCTAAGCCTCCATTGCAGCATATTCAGTGATGATTGCTACACTGTGTCTCTTATTTCCCAAGAACAAGTTAGTGATGAGTAGCTGCAGCTCTTGAAGAATGATTTCTTCAGTATCACCGGAAGTGCTGCAAAAAAGTAGAGGAGTGGGGGGAGAATTAAAATTTTTGTGATCTACATCTTACCCATAGGTGACAGGAGAAACTGTGTCCAAAAGGCAACGACTGTTGGATCGTGAGTAGTGCTTTACCCAGATCATCTTCTTTCAAGTCATATTCCTGAGTGGTAAAGCTAGACCCACAAGTACTTAATGGCGTCATATTTCCATTGAAGGGGTTCAGTCTTGTCTGTGTGGCATAGCAGTTCAGATGTCTGCAATAGAGGGAATAAGCATGGCTTTCCCCAATTGATCCGGCGCCCCGCGATTGAACCAGAGTTATCCACTGCCACCATAAAGGCTAGTAGGAATGGTGGATATGCCTTTAGATAGATCAGTGTGTCATCGGCATACATGGAGATGTACTGGGGCCACTCGCAACCCAACATCCTCATTAAAGGGCCCGCCCTCTCCAGCATTTAGGCCAACTGTTCCAAGGCCAAGCCAAACAGCAAGGGAGATGGATTAAACACTACCTAGTGCCCCATTCAAGGACACAATTGCCAAAGATGACATCCCCTATTCTCACCCTATCCATGTGTGAAACCCCAGTTCCAGCCCTAATTTCAGTAGTACGTTTTTCAAGTAGGCCCACCTCAAGTGTCAAACACTTTCTCTATGTCCAATAAGGCCACCCAACATTGAGAGTATTGACCACCTCAAGCGGATCCCTCCCAGGTTTTGAAAATACTGTAATTAAAGCCTCCCTCATGGTGTCTGAAAGTCTACCATCCTCCCCGGCCTGTTCATACATTCTCAAGAGACAGAGAGTCAGATGGGCTGATTTGTGGCATAAAACTCTTCTGGTAGCCCATCGGTGTTTGGCATCTTGCCTCTTCTTATTTGTTTAATGGCCAGTTTAGAAAATAACAACAGAAGGGAGGTAGAGTGGAGAGTTAGGATTCTTACTCCTCTGGCACAGTTACATAAACAAAAAGAATCCTACTCACAGTGGACAGGGGAGAATGTCGACCTACAACTACGCGGGAGCACTTATAGTTTACTATAAGTGCTCCCGCGTAGTCGTCGGTCGCAGCATGCCGCATCCCGTTAGAGGGTTGCGGACGCCCCAAAGATGAAGCATGACACCAAAGGGGCTTTTGGTGTGTGAGGGGTATTTTACAAAACCCTGAATGTCCCCGCATCTGTGGTCGACATTCTCCCCAGTCCACTGTAAGGCCAGTTTAACATCCTCAAGGTTCAAGGGGCATCCAGCTTCTGCCTCAGCAATGGGTTATGAAGGGGGGGGGGGGTCTCATGAGCTCTCAGATAGGCAGAGATCAACTTTTTTGTCCACACCCATTAGGGCTCGATATAGCTCCCTATAGTAGGCCTCAAATTTCCTATTTATAGCTAGCTGAGAGTTCACCATGGGGTCCTCTGGTAAACAGATGGCCCGACTGGGGTGCAAGGGTGTTCAGATTTCAACAACCTGTCCAAAAGGTCATGTTGATACTTGATATATTCTTTACAATCAAAGGCACATAAGCGGCTTCACACTTCCCTGTAGACTGATTTAATTTCCTCTGGTGTGGGGTACATAGCAGGATTAGACACAAATTCCCTTTCTGCTGTTCTCAATCTTCCCTACACATCTAACACCTCTGTCTGAAGCCCCATTTTATGCCATACTGTGTAGTCATGCACAAACCACGTATCACCACTTTGAATGCATCCCACTCAATCACCACATCTTGGCAGAACCCTAATTCTAGGTAAAGTATCTGTTATATGTTCCCCCACCTGTGTTTACAACAGACAGCTGCAATGCCCGTGGTTGTAAATGCCAATTGGGAATCACTGGGTGGGGCTTCCCCCGCTGAAAAGTCACTATCAAGGGGAAATGTCCTACTGAAGTACTTCGCACATTTACATTTAATCTCCAATTCCCCACTGCTATACACCAGGTTAATCCTGTGTGAAGAGCATGTAGGGCAGAGTAATGGTAATACTCTGGTTGGTGTGGGTGCAAGGTGTGCCAAATATCTAACACTTGTACGTTAAGGGCCCACTTTTGTAGCTCCCTAGTGGTGCTGTGTGCTTTGGCCCCTGGCAATTGAGGAGTGGACTTGTCCTTCTCCAGGCCTGGAACCCTGTTGAAGTCTCCACACCAAAATATTGAGAACAGTGCTGATAGGAGGAGAGCCGGTGCAAGTTTGTTAAGAAAGAGGGGTTGACCCACGTTAGGAGCATATATTACCATTAACTTGTGGAGCTCACCGAAGAGTCTGCCTCAATAACAGGATGACCCTTAAGGGCCTACCAAGGTGTGCTCAGTCACAAGTGGGACTATATATGTCAACGCCCCTCACATCTCCTGTTCCACTCTGTCTTCCATTCCCCTCCCAGGCCCAGTGAGGACGAGCATTAGAAGTCTCCCTGTGTCTTCAGTGCCAAGAAGTAAAGAGTCTCACTTTGTGAGATGACCCTCAGTTTTGCTAGGGTTAATAGTGCATATTTGACACTCATGTCGCGGAGATGCTGTTTCACATCTCGGAACGAATCTCACATTTTGCGCATGTCCACCATGTAGTCTGAAAGATTGTGACAGTACTGTTGTTGATTGTCCATGCACCCTCAGTTCTAGCAATCTGTAATATATTGTCTCTATCTCTAAAGTTAAATAGTATTGCAACCACTGGTCGAGGCGGGTCTCCCGGCGCAGGAGGATAGCCAGGCACTCTATGCGCCCTTTCCATTGAGAAAAACCTGGAGATCTTCCGCCACTGCAGCTGCTCAGTCATCAATGTTTCTAAGAATAAATTCATGGCTTGGTCTTCTGTGCCTTCAGGGACACCTACAAATCGGCTATTATTCCTCCACAAGCTTCCCTCCACTTCAGCCATCTTGGCGTGTATCTGCGCCACCTCTTTTTGGAGTGTCTTGATCTGATGTTGGTACTCTGTCACGGAGCAGCGCTCAGCTAATAATTCTGTCTCTGTGTTCTTTCATTGACCACGCCCCTGTTTACACCACTATTCAAACTCCTCTGCAACAAATGTGCATACTTGGGGAGCAGAGGTTCATTTAGTAGACTTACTCCTTACAAAATAATTATAGAAAGTGTGTGTGTTTGGTGGGAGTCCTATTTAATATTCTAACTCCAGTCTGAAAAGCATTGGGGAAAATGGCTACAAGGAGGGAGGATAGATTTACTATTCTAACTCCAGCCAAACAATCCTTGAAGAAAGTACACACATCACATATATTATTCTAACATTAGACCAACAAATAATTGTGGCAGAGTATACGTTGGAGGGGAGTTAGATTTACTATTTTAGTTAGAGACTAATACACACTAGGGAAAGTACATGTATTTTTTACGGGAGGGAACCAGACAAACTATTCTTACTACATTCCACAAACATTGGCAAAAGTGCATATAAGTGGCGTAGGGGTCATATTTGCCATTTCATTTCAACACACATTGGGAAAAACACAAGTTTTTGGGGGCCGGGTCTGATTCATCAGACTAACTCTGTTCCAACAGACATTGGGGAAATGAATATGTTTGTGGTGTTCATATTTCCTATTCTAACTCCAGTTCCAGACACATTAGGGAAACTGCATACTATAATATACTGAAGGGGTATATTGACTATTCTAACTCCAGACCAACAAACAGTAAGGGAATTTCATATATTTGGTGGGAGATTGAGTGTTGTGGTCATAATTACTATTCTAATTGCAGTGTAACAAACAATGAGGGAAGTGCATACTTTGTGGGAAGATGTACTAGTCTAATTTGGTCAGATTTACTGCTTGTATTCCAGTCCAACCAACCTCTGTGAAAAAGAACATATTTTTGGGGGCCATATTTACAAACATAACTCCAGTCCAACAAACATTGGAGTAAGTACATATATTTAGTTGGTAATAAAAAAGATAATAGCTTTACACTTCAAAACTACACACCAGCAAACATTAGGGAAAATCCTTATATTTGGTTGGGGGGTTATTTACTAGTCTAACTCCAGTCCACAAACATTTGACAAAGTGCACACATTGGGGCCATCACATTTGATGTTGTGTCTCAAGATCAACAAATATTTGGGGAAGTGCATATATTAGGCCGATGTTAGATTGGATTTTCTATATCAATACAAACGAACATTGGGGATATTGCATATATAGGGCCCGATGTAGGTCGGTCGGTAACGGCCGAAAATCGGTATTTTCGGCCGTTACCGATCGGTAAATAGGTGATCGGTATGTGGGGGGCATTATTTTACAGAATCGGTAAAATTACCGATTCGGTAATTTTACTGATTCGGTAAAATAATAAATCGGTAAATTTACCGATTCTGAGCCACCCATATGTAGGTGGGACTCTTCAGAGTCCGAGGAGCCTTACCGAATCGGTATTTTACCATCAAATCCAATTTGATGGTAAAATACCGATTCCGGTGTGCATGCACATGTGTGCATGCACACCTATGCCATGTGACAGGCAGACCTGCCCTTAGGGCATGTATGCCTGCCACATGGCACCCAAGCATGTTTTGAGGGTGCCAGAGGGTGTCAAAGTGACACCCCCTGCACCCTTGTGAAAATCGGTATTTACCGATTCGGTAAATACTGAAGCCCATAGGAATGAATGGGCATTACCGATTCGGTATTTACCGAATCGGTAAATACCGAAATCATCCGATTCGGTATTCCAGCATATCTGGAATACCTACATGTCGACCCCATAGATTTACCGATTTTTAATTACTGAATCGGTAAAATTCGGTAATTAAAAATCGGTAAATCTATTTCACCTACATCTGGCCCGTAGTGATTGGCTGAAAGAGTGAGATTTACTATTTCTATTTCAGTCCAACAAACATTGGGGAAGTACATATATCTGTGGTAGGGAGTCATATTTACTATTCCAAACCCAGTCCAAAAACTGAGGAAAGTGCATTCACCGGGTGACTATTCTAACTCCAAACAGCAAACAGTGAGAAAAGTGCACATATTTGGAAGTAGGTGGGTTATTTCTACTATTTCAGCTGCAGTCCCATATATATATTGGCAACATGCACATATGTGAAGGGCTATTCTATATCCAGTCTGACAGAATTTGGGAATATACATATATTGAGGGGGGAGGTTAGAGTTACTATTTTAATTCCAATCCAACAAATCACAAATTACATACAGTGGGAGTCATATTAAATATTCTAACTCCCCCAAATATATGGAAAAGTATTTGTATTTTGAATACCATCATTACTGTACCATTACATCTTTTATTTAAGAACCTTATTTTTAGTGGCCATCTGGCAATCAACACTCAGAGGAAGAAAGGTTGTGGTCCAGACATGCAGCGGGTTGTTGATTTATTTTAAATATAGGCGCAAGGGAGGTGATAGGAAGGTTGTGCAGATTTTGATGAAGGGAAAATAGTGCCTCAAACTGCACTAGAGTACAAGTTCTGATATCAGCAGAATATAATCTAGAAATGGGCAATCACACCGTTTTACCCAGCACGATGCACCCTTATGTGTTTAGAAGCCTGCTCTGACTGGTACAGGCAATTCAAAAGTTGTGTGAAAGATTTGGTAAGGCATTGAAGGCCGGAACCACAGCCAAACTTCAGAAAAGACTCCAGCGCATCCAGAACCCCTCAGCACGACTCATCCTGGACATCCCCCGACACAGCCACATCGCCGGACACCTGAGAGACCTGCACTGGCTCCCCGTCAGCAAGAGAATCACGTTCCGACTCCTCACCCACGCACACAGAGCTCTCCACAACCAAGTACCCAGATACCTCAATGACCGCCTGACCTTCTACACTCCCACCCGCCAGCTACGTTCGACCAACCACATCCTCGCCGCCATTCCCCGCATCCGAAGAGCCACAACGGGAGGAAGATCCTTCTCCTACCTGGCTGCCAAGACATGGAACTCCCTCCCCACCCACCTCCGCCTGACCCAAGACCACCTCTCCTGCAGGAAACAACTCAAGACCTGGCTGTTCGAGCAGTAGCAGACCCCCCTCCCCCAAGCTCCTTGAGACCCTCCGGGTGAGTAGCGCGCTATACAAATGCTTTGATTGATTGATTGAGAATAGTAAATATAACCCCAAAAAGTATGCACTTTCCCCCATATTTTTGATATGGTATTAAAAGAGTAAATGTTACTATCCCACGTGTGCACTTTCCCTAGTTTCTGTGAAGCTGGGGTTATACCTTAAATCAACTCCCCCTATGTATGCACTTTCCCCAGTATATGTTGGATTCCAGTTAGCAAGCATGACCGCTACTCTCTGCTTCCTTAAACACATGCACTTTGCTTAATGTTTATTGTTCTGGAGGTAGAAGAGTACCTTCCCCTAATGCACGTGCTTTCCCCAGTTTTTGTTGGACTGGAGTAGAATTTCCAAATCTGCCCCACTATCGCACAATATATGGACCTTCCCTGTGTTTGATGGTTTTGAACTAGAACATGAAATCTAACCCTTCTCCAATGCATGAACTGTGTTTGTGGGAAAGGTTCTAGACTATGAATTATATCCCCTATTCTATGTTTGCACATTCCCTAATGTTTAATGGACTGGAGTTAGAATAGTAAATATGCCTGCTACTCCACTCAAAAATATCTACTTTCCATAATAATTGCTGATCAGGAGTTTGAATAACAAAACTATGACCCCCGCCCACCAAAATATGCAATTTCACCAATGTTTGTTGAACTGAAATTAGAAAGGTAAATCTAACCCCGCCCTCCTTCCCTACGATTTTTGGCCTCAAATAAAAATGGTAAATTGGCCTAAAAAATGGTAAATGAATGCAATTTTCTACTGTTTCCTAGACCATGTGTAGAATGGCAAATATGAATTCCAAATATATGCATTTCTTCCAATGTTTGTTGGACTAGAGTTAGAATAGTAAAGGAGACCCACAGAAATATATGCACTTTTGCCATTGTTTGTTTAAAGAATAGTAAATGTCACGTTCAATGTATGCACATTCTCCAATGTTTGTTGACATAGAAGCTAATTTATTGCTCCACAAGTGAGGTTCCAGCAAACCTAATTTCATTAAAATACTCCTATACCTTTGTTTGCGCAATGGCAGATCCCTTCACTGATCCCCTGGTCATGAGGAAACTTCTCCCTTTTTATACTCTTGCACAACTCCTTCCCAGCCTTAACATAAGTTCATAAACCTCACTAGAGCAAAAAGCCATGGCTCCTTATGGACACCAAGCTATCTGTCTCTGTACATACCTCCACTTACCACTTCAAGGCAATACAATTCATCTCCTCTTTACCTCTACTGAAACATCTTCATGCTAACTGTAATCAGATAATCACTATATCCAGTCTCTCTACAAATTACCCTGGACCCCTTTCTGGTGTGGGTCGTTCCACCGCCTGATGCCCATTAGACCCTGGAGAGGAGACCCCTCACAAGTCAGCAGATAGTTTAAAGAAGCAGCATCCCTTGTCTGTGTGTCCTTATTTTGAGTTCCACTAGGCAGACCAAAGACTAGGGTTGGACCAATGTACATGGAAACAGTAAGGGGGCAGAACTGCCCAGAATTGGTTGTAGATCTATATTGCTGGAATACTGCAAGGATAAAGAAGGGACAGACACTTCCAGCCAGTGTGCTAAGGTCTGAGACACTTTGGTGTGGAAGTGAGGATCTGTACAGACCACCGGCCCCCGCTAAACGATTCGGACAGTGGCATTCACCCCGCTGCCAGCACTTATTTTTCGAGGATATCTTTTGCCAAATATCAGATTTGAAAGCATAAGTTAATTCTGCACAATTTAGAGATCTGTTCTTCACGAATATAAAATTTACAAATTGAAAGCTTTCTTCCTTCTAATGTGCTTGCAAGATACAATCACAGATAAAGAACAGAATGACCAATCAGTGAGCATGAGTCATGGATCATTAATATACTTATCACCAATAAAGCACGAGGCAAGCCCAAGAAGCAGAAAAAGCTTCTCTCAATAGAAAGACAAGTATTCCCCATTGATATACTCTGATGTGTTCTCTGCTTCATAGCTTTAACCATTAGAAATATATGATGCTCCCATGATATTGCCCTTCTGCAGGCAGCTGCTCTGAGCTCACCAACTTTGCATTTCTTATCAGAGGCTCATTTGATTGACTATTTTTCCATCTGGTCTGTTCACTCACCCTGGTCAACTTATCGTTGAAAATGACACGCATTATATGCTCTCTGGTGCTTGTGTATCTTACAGCAGACACTGTAGGGACATCTGGCTCCTGTCGCGAGCTGTGTTTGATGGTATTGAACTAGAGCATGAAATCTAACCCTTCTACAATGCATGAACTGTGTTTGTGGAAAGGATCTAGACTATGAATTATATCCCCCATTCTATGTTTGCACATTCACTAATGTTTAATGCACTGGAGTTAGAATAGTAAATATGCCTGCTACTCCACTCAAAAATATGCACTTCCCATAATAATTGCTGATCTGGAGTTTGAATAATAAAGCTATCACCCCCGCCCACCAACATATGCACTTTCTCCAATGTTTGTTGAACTGAAATTAGAATGGTAAATCTAACCCCGCCCTCCTTCCCTACGATTTTTGTCCTTAAATAAAAATGGTAAATGGATGCAATTTCTTACTGTTTCTTAGACCAGGTGTAGAATGGCAAATATGAATTCTAAAAATATATGCACTTCTTCCAATGTTTGTTGGACTAGAGTTAGAATAGTAAATGAGACACACAGAAATATATGCACTTTTGCCATTGTTTGTTTGAAGAATAGTAAATGTTATGCTCAATGTATGCACATTCTCCAATGTTTGTTGACATGGAAGCTAGGAAGCTAGATTATTGCTCCACAAGTGAGGTCCCAGCAAACCTAATTGGAGGGTTGGAGCGGATGGTGGGTTTCCTTCGCGCGTTGGGGTCTAACGCCTGAGATAGGGAGGTGGTCTGGTCAGGTCTCAGAGGACTTGTTCTGCATCGAAGCTTGATCATTTGGTGCAGTGGTTTGCAGATTGGTCTGGACTGCATGGTCTCATCAGCGGTGGGAGAGGGGCATTGGTGGAAGGTGGTCCTATGTGGACGTAAGTGGAGGGGTGTGTGAGGCTAGAGATGGGTGCTGAGGGTGCCCCACTGCAGGACTGTCACCACCTCTGAGTCTCCTGATGTAACAAATGAGCTCTTGTGGTAGTGATTGTGCAAGGGGCTGCATGAGTGGCCAGATGTGTGTGTGGGTGGAGCTGTCACACCAGGACTGTTTGGTGTCACTATGAAGCATGGGGGAGGAGATGTGCTTGTGCCACTTCTTGTCAGGCTGGGTGATGCAGCTAAACATGATTGTTTCACCGAGATGACTCCAGGGTCTCACAGAGATCAGAACTCTTGAGGACATGAGCTGTGCATTACAAGTATCTCAGTGGGCTCTGGTCTCAGCCGTGTCTCACATCCCACATGTCAAGGGTACTGTAGTGAACTTCATAAAAGCATGCTATATTGCTAATACTGAACTCTCTTATAACGCTATTGCAATTTACCAAGGCAACGTATGAAAATCAATTCTTTTAAACAATGAATTTTGCTTGCATAAGTGATTTTGTTTCATAATATTGAGTGATAAACATTCAAAGCATATGTGACCTTGAAATCAACGAGTCATATTTTTGGATTAAGCAGATAGTTGCGCTTGAGTGTATATTTTTAGCCTGAACACCACTTCTCTCACTTTCAGACATCACAAGCTTCACAATCTTGGAGAAAGGCCAATGTGTGCAACCATCACAACAAAATGCAGAAGGATATATTTTTATTAATGAAACATAATAACTACAAATTAACGTTGTCAATGATAAACGCATGCTTTTCAATTAGAAACGTTTGATAAAATGTGAAAGTTTACCTAAAAGTCAAACATTTTGAGCCAAATAGGCTATTTTTCGTGAAAGAAAGGTGACTACATTTGGGAGTGGGAAGAACGGATGACTGTCTGTACCGCCAGCATTTTGCAAGACCAGCTGGAAGAGAAGGTCTAATAGTTAATAGGCAACTCATCCCTAAGCTGAACGTACACACAGGTTTTTTTTACCAGCTACTTTATGACATGTAGGATTAAGAAAAAAAAAATACAGGGAAAACAGGAATTCCAGTCATTAAGAAACACGCTCCTGATGGCGACGATGGCATATTCTGCCTACTCATCTTGACTCTGGTTTCTCTGTCCTGCTGAAAAAGAATGGAACACATTTGGTTACTCTGTTGTCCTTACTGTGGATTGTATTTAACTAAAATAAAGTCTTTCTTAACATATTAGCTTTGTAGACCGAAGAGTGACACAGTCACAAATTTGCTTATATTTGGTTTTGGTGCGTTGCAGTAGAGCCCAGCAATGTCATGTCAGCAATTTATGATAATTTGAGTTATTTGCCTGCAGCCACAACAAGCACTGCAAAGTCCAGAACCCACCAATCATAATGCATGTTCTGAAGTGTCCAAAGAGTTGATTGGTTCTGACTGCAAAGGTGGCTTCAAGCATAGAGGACACTTTCCACTGGAGGCTGGTCTGGGAACTGCCAGGTCATGACTTGCAGAGCGATAAACACGTCTCCAGAGTTCATTTACCAGTAACCGACCTGTGTCTGACCACATTCTAAGTGTTGATGTCAAGGAGGACATGCGGTGTCGCTTGTTGCTGTGGTTGTGGTGTGGTGGGTGATTTTAACCTAGAATGTTGGAGTAAAATGTGCGGTTTGATTCCGTGAGGATGGGAAGGGACCAATATTGCCAGGGTGGAGAGCTGCCCATTCACCTGTCATTGCTGGTGGGTGGTTTGTCATTGGATGGAAGTTTCTTATTGGAGCTCTTGATGGATGACTATCCGGGGTGAGCCTGGTTGTTCTGTCTGGCCAAATGTTGGAATGCCCTGCTGGTCATTCATATAGGTATGATATTATTAAATGTATATAATTTTTCCGCATAATGCCTGTTTAGTGGCAAATAGGATGTGGTGTTGATGGACTGTATCACGCTCCCTGCAGCGGATCCTCCAAAGAAGACTGGGAACAAGTTTTGTCAGAGACCAGCAGTCAGGAGTGAAGAATAACTGGGTGGAAGGCAGCGGGGTAAGATGAGAGACCAGATTATTGATACATATAGGGAATCTTGTCTACATGCACAATGTAGGCACAATGTAGGCAGGGCAATTAGTCAAAGGCCATTAGACTAGGTTTAGTGTCCAGGCTGTAGGCATCAGCTGAGTAGGCACAGGAAGCACTTTTCAAGGCAGAATCAATATTTCTTTTACTTGAATTAGTCAATGTGCTATACGCGTATGTGATTTTATTTCCATTTCTAGAATAGCATAGGTATAGGAATGGAATGGGATCCATAATGTGGGGGGACATTGGTGTCCCAGTGACACTTATCTTTTCAAAACAGTTTTAATACAATACTATCTGCTTTACAAAGCTTGTTTATCACGTTTTGCCAGTGATTGGGTTTGGCAGCGGTGGTATCAGATTTTATGTGGTGGTAATTAGGGAGCTGGAATTTAGTGGAAACTGTTCTACAAATTCTGGCATCAGAACCCAGCTGTCCTCCCACATCTGGGGAGCCTGATAACCTAGGGAAACACTGAAACCATATGTAGATTACACCATCTAGAGGAGAGAAGTCATTGACTGACTTAAGACAAGCTATTTCATCTGCTTTGGAGATGGAAAGTCTGAGGTACCCATTTAGAGTAGGGCAGTAAGGGGAAGTTTACCATAAACTGGGTACAGTTCCTCTGATTCATTTACCACTGTGACCTGCTCAGGTTCCCACTGCAGAACATCAGCTGGGCCCATCTCCAGAAATCATTTGCCAGCTCTAAATGCCCAATTAGGGGCAGGCTTCCATCACATACTTTCCTCTTGGTGACCACCATGCAGGCAGTCACCAACAGGAAAAATACCTAAATGTTCCATAAAGGCACAGCTGTTTGTGGGATCTTTTTTAATGAAAATGTAGTGCAGTGTCAGAAGGGAATCCAGTTGTGAAACTGTAGGAAGTGATATTGAACTAATAACAACGTGCATGACAGGAAGCAATGATAGTTAAAGAGTGGTCATTGAGGTGGAAGCCCTGGAAAGCCTAAGTGATGTTTCTGAGGGAGAGAGAAGGGAGATAAGTGGAGCAAACCTTCAAGCAAAATAGCTGGCATGAGCAATAAGAAAAACAATTCAGGCCTTAGTTTGTGGGGCACAGGAGTGATGCTGATGAGGTTTCACCAGAGTGGCCTGATGGCCCTAAGTGGGATAGCCCATGGAATCCTGTGAGTGTCTGGATGGAGATGTTTATTGCCTGCTGCCGGAGAAGCCAGTAGTAAGGTACCACTGCAGATTGTGGGATTGAGGCTATTTTCTTCAATGGATCACGTGAGCATGGGTTTGACTAAACAGAAGGCTCTTTTGGAAACAAGGTGTGTCAGGGTGCTCTCCTCTGCAAAGGGTCACCTCGAGGGTGCCTCTAACATGAGGTGGTGTTAGAGGGGGTGAATCTTCCTATCCTATCACAAATTTGATAACATGAGCTCTATAAGGAGTATTACTGACAACAGGCAACTCCATGACATCCTGAATATGTCTGTATGACCCACCGAAGCCCCGCAGTGATTAGAAGTCATAAACGAAGCGTACCTCTGAACATGAGCGAAGACTTCAATACAGACATTATTCTCACCAGAATTGACGAGATTCTTCAGGGACGGATGGTCTTTGGGGGTGTCGTTGGCAGGTACTTTTTCAAAGTAGTTAAGACGGTGTCAATTCTCTGGCTCATGTCCCATGGCCCATCCTTCTTGTCAGCTGGGCAAGCTTTGCGTGCATGCGCCAAAATTTCCATGACCTTAGGCTTAGGAAGTTTGTTGTCCTTGAGAAGCTTGTGGACAGTTCTCAGGGCCTCCAGACCAGCCTCCATCTTCTCCTTGATGTGATTGACAGCTTCTCTGATCTTTTCTTGTATCTTATTATTGAGATTGTCCACTTCCTTACTCTTCTCAGGGACTAGTCTCTTGACCTCTGCTGCTATCCCGGTGATCAGGGCATTAAGCTGGGTGGCAATGCTGTCCTTGGGTCCTGGAAAAAGGTCACCTGGAGGAGATAGTGGGGGTGCGTCAGTAGGAGAAGCTGAGAAATGAAAGTGAGAAGAGAGGAAAGACAAAGAGATGATCACATTCATACTGGCCACAGCCAGACCGTTCCAGGTGAGCGAGAGCTCTGCTGTGCTATGGGGGATGGGCAACAATGGAGCACAACCGCGAGAAAAACAATTTCCAATACCGCCAACATTTTTCTCAGTCTTTATCTTGAAATGTGGAAGCAGAGAGTGCGTTAATATGTTTCCACCTCTACTAAAACTGCTGATTCAGTCATGGTAAACAGCATGACCGTGGATAGGGTACGAATGGTCATTGGACTTGTTTCCTTCATGAGTCGAGTGAAGTGTTGTTTAACTTACTCTACATTGGTGGTATAAACATTAATGTAGAATGGACTGTAACATTCTCTCTGTGTGATGGGTGAACTTTAGTCATTGCAGCATCCTATGTTTCTTGATCATTAATAATGAGATGTAAAGATGTGATTTTATTTACATTTCTAGCACAGCATATGTATAGGAATGGAATGGGACTCAATTATGTGGGGGAACATTGGTGTTAATGATAATGTCAATGATAATGTTAATGATGTCGTGGTTAACAGATTGCTCGTTGTTTAGGATTCGTTGTTCAGGTTAGTCGTTTTGCAAACTTTGTTATTAAGGCTGTTTCCCGCAAGGTGGCTTCAGAAGCATTGCTGGAGGTCTGTGTGCCGAAAGAGGTCTGCCACAAGAAAATATATCAATGCTGACACTACCATTGTCCTTACAAGACAAAAGAAACATATTTTGCTCTTTTTAAACAACTTATTTATTGAGGCCGTATTCGAGACAACTAATGAGGTTTGTAGGGTGGGATGGAAGTAAAACAGATGAGGATACAGATTATATGAGAGAAACATGAAAAGAGGTAGAGAAGAGACAGTAAAAAAGGGTAGTAGAGAGTGACAAACATTATTGATATGGTGAGTTAGAACTATGGAAAGGAGAATGAGAGAAGACACCTTATAACAAGGCATTTGTAGAGCGATAGGAGAAATGTAGGTCTCAAAGAGGGAGTGAGGGCAAGAACTGACTGGAGGACAAGTTGAAGAAGGGTGAGAGAGTGGGGAATGTGAGGAGGCACTTGAGGACATAGGAGGAGAGAAAATAAATAGCCAATAAATGAGTGGGAGGACCTGTCCTGGAAGAGACAACTGTATGCAGAGAAGGCTGCCATTCATTAGAAGACAGAACGAGGAAGTACTGAGAAGAAATCATTTTGGAACGGTAGTAGAGAGAAAAAAATTAAAGAGGTATTTTGTAGTCAAGAGAATGTGAAGGTATGGAGAAAACACAGAGAACAATGTAGGGAGAGACAAAGGTGCAAAGAGTGGGAGCCAGCACTGAGCAGTCTTCTCCTTCAGTTTCTTTCTCATGTTACCATGAGTGACTGACTTCCCCATCAGGTGCTCTTACCAAAGGGAGGGTGATCTCCTGGCCCCGGCCTCATTGGTCCTCCAGACTGGTTGTTAGGAGTAAACAACTTTATAAAGAAGTCCATTGGGCACATGTTCACAAAGCCTTCTGAAGGGGAATTATCTGCATATAAGGACAAAACGTACATTCCCCATCAGTACATAAGTTTAAAGTGCTCATGAAGAATGTGTGAAACATAATTGAACACAACTTTTAGCAGATGATGGGCCGTGTGCACGTAATGGCAAAGTCCACTCCCCCACTGGTAGCCATCGGCCCCCCAGAGGATCTGTTGATGTCCTACTGGTTGACATTGGTAATCAGGCCCATTGGTCCACTGATGTCTTCAGTCATTAAATCGCCTATAAGGATCTATCATTCTGTTCAGAACAATCCTTGCCCTCTAACAGGACTCAGTTAATGGGGCGGAGCTATTTCCTACTCATTAACCGGCTGCATCTGAGTTGATCATTTGTTGTGTGGAGTTGGTAGGCTATGAAAACAGAGATTATGAAAACGTGGTTTCTAAAATAAATAGTGAGAAACAGCATTCCGTGAAACAGAGAGAGAGACAGAGACAGAGTCTAGCAAAAGAGACTAAGAGAGAGGGAGAGAGAAAGTGAGAGAGAGAGAGCGAGAGAGAGAGTGAGACAGACAAAAGACAGAGACAAAGAGAGAGAGAGACAAAGAGAGAGACAGTGAAAAACAGATAGAGACAGAAAGAGAGAGAGAGAGAAAGAGAAACAGAGATATTGAGGTAAAGAGAGGGAGAGAGACAGAGAGAGACAGAGAGAGAGAGGGAGATAAAGAGTGACAGAGAGAAAGAGCAAGAGAGAGAGAGAGAAAGAGAGAGAGAGAGATATAGGCATAGAGAGATAGAGACAGAGAGGAGTGAGGAAGAGAGAGGGAGAGAAAGAGATAGATTGTGAGAGAGAGGGAGAAATTGACAGATAAGAAAGATATTTGTAAGAAATAAGCGTGCACTCACGGGAGATGGATGCTTACTCACGGGAGACTTAGTTGTGAGGAATCACAGTAGACGTGCCTCTCCTCACTGCAGATACGTTTGTACTACCAGGAAGTAATGTGCACTCAGAGGGGAGATGTCTTACTCTAAGGAGGTAAGTGTGTACTCACAGGAGATGGTTGGCATGCACTTCCCTCCATATGGGGTCAGGCAGCACTTCATGTTCATGGTACATTCTGTTGACTGAGAGCAGTTCTTCATGGTGCTGGGGTCAGGAAATCCAGAAGGCGGGACCGTAATATTCAGCTTCCTCAGGATGTCTTCTGGGCAAACCTTAGACCCCTCCGGCTGAGTGACATCTTTAAGGGGAGGAGAGAAGCACATAGCATAGCAATACAGTCACTAGATGACTCCATACCATCAGAAGAACACTTTACATTCTTATTTCTATCTTTAGCAAGCTATTGCATTCTGGGAATGTTATTGCTCCTTCATGGCTTTTTACTCAGTGGGGACCCCTGGCATCCTGGTGCCCTTTGGCCCCACCAGTCAGCATCCATTACTTTTATTTCATCCTATGGTGGCCCATGGCATCCTTGTGCCCTTTTGTCTCACGTATCTCTTTCACCGAATTTTATGTCATCCTTTAACACCATGGCGGGAATTAAACCCCATCAGTGTCTATCACTGATTTTTCTTTCATCCTCTAGTGATCCATTGTATCTTGGTGTTGTTTGAACTTACTATCTTTTATCAGCTCTATAGGTGATTTTGTCTCTCATAATATAGTGACCAGTGAAATTCTGGTGCTTTTCTAACTTAACATTATGTCTGGGTCAATATTTATTGATACTGTCCCATAGGGCTGCTACTGAACATCCTCAGAATATCAAGATAAAAGTATATCATGGACAGAATATCAAGGGACAGAGTACCGAAAAGGAAGCGTATGTAGAGGAAGTGTAAAAGTACTATTCCTAACTCCTACGTACCATGATAATATATATATTTTCGAGGTACACATATGTGGAGTAATGTATAGAAAATCAATGCTAAACTTTTATTATTTTGGACTCTGTATTTTGACCTTGCAATTTATATGCTTTGATATTTTGGTGCACATATTTAGGGGGCACACTATCCCATAGCATCTTGGAGCCCTGAAACTGTGGAGAATTTTGCCATCAATCAATCAATCAATCAAGGGCTTGTAAAGCGTGGCTACTCACCCGTGAATGTCTCAAGGTATCATTACTATCTGTGGCTATTTTTTAATCTGATTTTATGGCCACCAAGACATCATGGTTCCTTTTTGACTCACCATCTCTATTGTTTCTTCTCTCAAATTCTGGTGGGACCCCCGGCATCCAGGTGGCATTTGATAACACTATTATCTATGGATAATTTCCCCCTCATTCTACTGTGACCCCTGGCATTCTCATACCCTCCGGGACACCAATACCTATATCTGATTTTGGTCTGCTACATCATGACTGTTGGAAAATGGCCCTCCTTGGAGGGTCAGCCCAAACGTTTTGCCTTCCTCCTCTTTTTTTCTGATCTCCTTTGTGTTGGCCTTAGGACCCTGAGCATTTAATCACTGCCAACCAGTGCTAAAGTGCATATGCTTCTCCAAAAATCATGGTTTGATTGATGTATTCACAAATTTCACATTTCATTGACCTGTAAGTCCCTAGTACAATAAACTACATGTGCCAAGGCCCTGTAAATTAAATGATAGTGGAGGGGGTGGGGGGCGGCACCAATGCCTATGCCACCCACACACGTAGCCCTAAAACATGTCTCAGGTGTGCTGCTGCACAGACTGTGTGTGCAGTTTACACTGCCATGTCAAATTGGCATTTAATACCCCTTGTCAAACCTTACATTCTCTTTTTATTACATATTTCACCCCCAAGGAAGTCACTAGGTGGACAGAGTTCTATGTGACAAAAAGGAAGGACTTGTACTTTAAATTTTTACATTTCCTGGTAGTAAAAAAACCTTGGTGCTCACTACTGAGAGGTCCACCCCTCTCATAGGTTAACCTTGGGAATTCCTTATTACATTTAATAAGCTGTCATTCCTAATTGAGAGAAGGTGTAATTATCATGTTTGCTATCAAATCCTCCTTAATGATAAAATTGAATTTCTATGTACTATTCTGAAAATTCTACTTTTAGAAAGTTGCACATTTTCCTGCTCTTAGCCATTTGGTGACCGTTGCCTGTCTCTGATCACTGGAAGGGCTGAGTATCAACTCACTTTGTGTATTCCCTCTAGACAGCCACAGACAAAGGAATGTTGGGTGTGACTTCATTCATC
This sequence comes from Lissotriton vulgaris, assembly GCF_964263255.1. Classification (NCBI taxonomy): domain Eukaryota; kingdom Metazoa; phylum Chordata; class Amphibia; order Caudata; family Salamandridae; genus Lissotriton; species Lissotriton vulgaris. Next base: position 94,324,101 of record NC_141695.1, read on the forward strand.
TTCCTGAGAGGAAGGTAGGGAGGAGCTGGGCACAACCTTAAACTTACACCTGAATAGGCTGTGCTATGTCTACACACAAAGGGCTACATACTACCCCTGTAGTGAGTTTGGAGCCAGAGCAGGAAGAAAGGACCTGTGTGCACTTCAAAACCCCTTCTTTTAACACGTTCGATGCTGATGACGGAACTGCTCCGTCATCAGCTGTGGTTGGGCTGTGCTGATGACGGAGCGGTTCCGTCATGGCCCGGCCACTGCGCCTGCGCGGCGCGTTCTATTGAGCGGGGCGGGCCATGACGGAACCGCTCCATCACAAGCACAGCTCAACCGCGGCTGGTGACGGAGCGGTTCTGTCACCAGTATGCGGCCGCCGCGCGCCTGCCCCGCCCTGTTAGCGCTGCAGCGGAATAGCCGCCGCAGCGAAAGGGTTAAGTCACCCCCACTCCAAAGCATGGCTTGCTAGAGATTCTGGACCTCTGACCCCACCAAGTCAGTGCACTTCTAGACATAAAACCAACTTGCCAAGCAAAAGAACTGCTCTGCTAAGGGCTACCACACTGGTCTGCTGCTCTCGAAAACTGCTGCCTTGCTGTGCACTCTGCTGCCTGCTGATCTCTTCGACTGGACCTTCATCACTTTACCCAAAGTGACTTCAAGGGCTAGCTGACTAGCCTTCTTTTTTTCAAAGACTCAGGGACATCAAATTCTTTAACCCTACTCCATTGTCTGGTTCATTGGAGTTGAACTCAGCTCCTTGCTTCAGCAGACTGATGCATTCTCTGCTGCAAAAACAGTATCAACTCATCACTGCTGTTTCCGGAACTGAACTGGCACATTGCACATGAAACTGCCACATCACCATTGGAGTGAGCAATGATTGATGCATCCCCTCTACTGCATGGAGGAAACTGGTGCATTGCCTTCGGAACCAACACATCCTGGAACTGGTGCTTTGCTTTTAAGTGCAGCACATCACCATTGTTACGTGGAGAAATCTAACGCATCTCCTCGATTGTGAGATTGACACCGAAGAATCGATCAGCTGCACTCAGTATCTCGTTGTTTGCAGCCAGGATCAGGGTCATTTTGCTCATTTGGCTTTGTATGGGTCCCATATCTGGCCCGCGTTCCATCGTGGTCCATCTGAACTCGTGACCTTGTCCCTGTCCAGCCCGACCTATTAACTCTAAAAGCGCTTACTGCTTGTAAGCGCTAATTTTGCATTTAATCTTTAAAAATTCATGTCTCGACTTCTACTTATTGAATTTTTGTCATTTTGGTCTCGGGCATATTTATAAAAATCATACTTTATTTTTCCTAAACTGATGTTGAGTCTTTTTGTGATGTTTTCACAAGTTTACTGTTTGAAGTGTTGCCCAAATACTTTACACATTGTCTCTTAAGTTAAGCCTGACTTGTTAAGGTTGACTTCTATGTGCCAAGCTACCAAAGGGTACGCAGAGGTTATTGTATGGCTTTTATATAACTTACCCTGACTAGGATTGTGGTTTCTGATTGGATACCTCTGCCAACCAGAAAGCTCAATTTCTAGCAATGACCAATGACATCCAGGTGGATTGCGGTTCCACCATTATCAAGAACTCTCACCTCTTATTACACTATGACTCTCTGGCATCAGCACACCCTTTGATCCACTGTTACATGTTACCTATATTGCTTACAGCCTTAAAAAAGAGACTGCAGTATCTCTAGATTGCTGTTGATCCCACCACACTCACCAATTGCAGCTCGCATCACATATGTGAATTTCACTCTCCTCTCTGGTAAGTCTGGATGACATAGAGAGTTGCAAGGCCATCCCTGGAGCGAGACCGGCGCACTCAAGGCAAAAGAAGGGCCATTCAGAGAAGCTCACAGCCGAGTCACAAAGTCCCCTCAACAAGGGCTTCTTATAGTAGCAACCATGGTGTCACTGCTCCTCTAGACGAGATATCGCAATGGCGTAGTGAGTATTACCCTAAACTGGACCTCACACTGACTTCATATAGAAGTCCATTCATGACAACGGCCTACAGATGGGGGAGTGAGCAAGCACCTGCAGATTGCTGTCCATATATTTTGCTGTAGCCAGGGACCCCATGGCGGGTTCAGAATCACTGCCTGGAACAGGAATTCTGTCTTCCACAGGCTGCAGTGGCTTTAGTTTAGAGTGCTTACCTCCATCTATACAGCTTTCTACCCTGTGGAAGGATGACTTACTCTTTAGTATGTCTTTCTTGGTGGGGTGGCCTTTCCTTCTTCAGGTAGCACAGTGCAATTGTTGGGATAGAGTAGTTATCTACCTGATGCCACTTTTTCAATCACCATAATGCCCCCTCTCTGACGCGTCTTCTTCAGGTAAGGCTCCTAAGTATACAAGAGCCTGTGCATAGCATTTACTAGTGTCTCTGTGCTACACACGTCTACTCCTTCCCGAGTGTCTATCAGTTCACATTCGCTATATATATAAGGTAAATAACTAAATCCCTCTCAGTGACCCTCAGATATAAAATAGCAGTTCTGAGGGCATGCAACCACCCTACTTGCAGCCCTTTAGTACTGTGTCTGCTTCTCCTGTACCTCTGAACTCCGATGGGAGAGGCTAAATGCAGTACTCACCTGGGACAAGCGGGATGCACTTCCGCCCACAGGGTAGCGAGCAGCATCTCAGCTCCCCCGAGCAGTCTGTATTCTGGGTGCAGTTACTGGCCAATGTGAGATCTGGGAAGCCGGGAGGCATCTGAAATGGTGACATTGGTGCACTTCCATGAAGAGGCATCAACAGTGCACCCCCAGGAGGTGCCATGAATGGCTCACCCCCAGCAGGTGGCAGGGATGGTGTGCTTGCAGGTGGAAGAAAGGGTCCTGGAAATAAAACATAGATGTAGGTGAGAAGACGACATTTGTAACACCTCCTCCTCACTTCCTGAATCCTGCCTACTACTACACTCTTCTGTCACCTAATCCTTGACATGCAGCGCTTTATTTCCTGCTTACTTCTTTTTCTACACACTCCCAACATATCTCTCCTTCTCCCTTTTGCTTTTATCTCTTCTGTCTTCACTCCTCCAGTCTCCCAATTCTTTTACACTTTTTCATTTCCCTCCCAAATCTATCGCCATTCCTTCTTTCTTCACCCATGAGTACCATGCCTCTTCATTTTATTTCTATTTATGCCAATGTATTCTTCCCTGCTTTCTTCTCATTCCCTGTTCTCAATTCACCATCTCCTCTTTTCAATACTTTCTTCTTTACTTTAGGTTTCCTTTCATCTCTTTTACCTGCTCATTCTTTCACTCTCTATAACAAGCGATGCCTGTCTCCTTTCACTTTCTCCTAAATTAGCCATTTCTTATTTCCATCACCCAGCTTACTCAACACATTTTTTTTGTCTCCAATATCCCATATCTTCTTCACCTCTCAATCTTTCATCACTTCTTCTGCCTTCCTTACTCCCTGCCTCAAGCTTACCTCACTCTTCTTTCATAGCGCTCCTCCTTAACTTTGTCTTTCCACCATTCTCCATAATCTTCTGACTTCTCAGAGTTTAATAACCTTTGTCCCCTACCTTCTTCTCCACTTTTAACACTTTCTTTACCCACTATTTCCAATTCTTCTGACATTTCAACCTCTAACACGTTATATCTATTGTTCCTCTACAATGTCCTCTATCGGCTATTCCCTCAACATTATTATTATTTTTATTATTATTATTATTATTATTATTATTATTAGACATTTATAGAGCGCCTGGTTACGCCACCGGCGTGTCCCCGCGCTATGATAAGTGGAGTAGCCGCCCCCCCGCCCTTTAAAAGGCTACCTGCTATATAAGTGGGTTTTAAGTTTTTTCCTGAACAAAATCTCAGACGGTTCCAAGCGCAATTCTAAGGGTAGAGCATTCCAGCACCTGGGAGCGAGGTATCTAAAAGATCTCCCTCCCATGCGCGCCTTCCTTACTCTGGGAACCTTTAGCAGCCCAGTCCGAGAGGACCGAAGATTGCGTGTGGGCTCATAGCAGGTCACCAGACTCTGGAGCGGGGCAGGAGCTTTGCCGCTCAGAATGCGGTGGCATGTGGAAAGGGCTTTAAACTCCACCCTCTTCCCCACAGGGAGCCAGTGGAGAGCCTGGAGTGCTGGTTTAGAGGGTGACCTCTTGGGGAGCCTAAGCACAAGACGCGCTGCGGCATTTTGGAGCACTTGAAGGCGGCCCAAAACCTTGCCCGTGGCCCCCAGTAGAACAAGTTCCCATAATCTAGTCGCGAGGTGACCAGGGCGTGCACCAGCGTCCTTCGAGCAGCGATAGGGAGGAGATCTAATACTTTCCTTAAGGTTCAAAGAACACCGAAACACACCCCTGCCACCCGGCTGATCTGGGGGCCAAAGGCAAGATCCGTATCCAGCCACACTCCGAGGTTCCTAGCCTCCCGGCATGGGACGGGGACTTCTCCCAGGCAGGGCGGCCACCATGCCGACGACCAAGCAGATGGCCCTCCCCCCACCACGAGCACCCCGGTCTTGCTACCGTTCAACTTCAAACAGTTTGCGGACATCCAGGTTGCCAGGTCTTGCATGCAATCCTTGAAGATGTCCGCTGCAAGACCGGGTGCACACGAGAGGGAGATGACCAGCTGCGTGTCGTCGGCATAGGACACCAGGCGCAATAGCTGCTAGAGGTGAGACATAGAGATTAAATAGGGTTGGGCTCAGGGACGAGCCCTGAGGCACGCCCTGGCCCAGCCCAATCTCCTTCGAGTAACAGTCACCCAAGCGAACCTGAAAGCACCTGTCTGACAGGAAGGATCTAATCCAGCCAAGCGCTTCTCCTGATACCCCTCCTTCATTCAGACACTGCAGCAAGGTGGAATGTGCTACAGTGTCGAATGCCGCGCTTAGATCCAGTTGGATCAAAGCCATGGTTTGGCCCTCATCCACACCCTGTCGTAGAGTTTCGACCGCCATGAGTAGCGCTGACTCCGTCGAATGACGGGGGCGGAAGCCAAATTGAGAGTCATGGAGTAGGGATGCCTCCTCCACAAAATGCATAAGTTGTAGGTTAGCTATTTTTTCCGCCACCTTAGCCATATAGGGCAGGAGAGAGATTGGGCGAAGATTGTCAAGTTTTTCGAAGCTGACATTAGCTTTTTTCTGCAGAGGAAGTACAACTGCTTGTTTCCAAGCATTAGGAACAGACTGGGACTTAAAGGATGTATCTAGTAGATGGCGGATATAAGGTTCAAGTACTTGCAAACTGCCCTTCAGCCGACTCAGAGTAGTAGGGTCCCTTGGAGAACCAGATTTTATAGACACGCAAATGCGGAGAAGTTCCTCAGTCGGAGGGGTGAAAAAGGTGGTTAGTCGCTGTTCCCCTTTGGCCTTAGTGGTTTCCAAGTGCTTAGGGCTGTCGCCAGCCTGCTGAGGAAAGGAGGTGTAGATGTTCGCCACCTTATTTGCAAAAAACTCTGCGATGCGATCACAGCCCTCCGTTGAGCAAAGATTCTTGGGCACCACAGCAGACTTCCCTACCGAGAGTGATTTATAGATTGAGAAAAGTTCCTTAGTGCACTGATCTGCTTCTTCAATCCTATTGCTAAAGTACAATGTTTTAGCCTTCCTTATCAGTCTATGGTAGATGCGCCTGCAGTCTATATACTCTGCTTTAGCGTGGGCAGTGTAGGCAATTCTCCATTGCCTTTCAGCGCGTTTGCATGCTGCTTTGGCCACCCGCACCTCCTCATTATACCATGGTGCCGATCTATGAGCACGGCCCCCCACTCTTGCCACACCGAGTGGGGCCACCAAATCAAGGGCTTCCGTGATACGCTGGGCCAGGTTGGTGTTATTTCTTCTACTCCCACTCCCCCAGGGTTGCCCTTCGCAGTGAGCGCCTGATTGAATTTAGCTTGAGAGAACGCCACCCATCTCCGCCTAGTGTGTTTATCAGCAGGAGGTTCCTGTCGGTCGTGCTCCCTGCATCCCAATAGTGAACGGGATGAGATGGTGATCCGACCACGGGATAGGGACCGGGTTCTGAGTTTCCACTTGTTCCCAATTTGCGAAAATCGGGTCAAGAAGGTGGCCCAGTTGGTGGGGGGGGTGCTTAACTTTCTGCTCAAACTGCAGTCCTGCCATTGCTTGACAGAGATCCCTAGCCACCTTGTCCGTAGGGATATCTAGATGTAAGTTCAGGTCACCCAATACTAAATATTTGTCAGCTCTTAGTGCCGCCTCTGTGACGCCTTCAACTAGCTTCTCAATAAATGTTGCTGTCGAACCAGGCGGGCGATAGATCAAAAGGCCCTTCAAGGTGAAGTTTCCATTTATCGAGATAGAGAAAGCTCCGGCTTCGCTGTCCTCAATTGTGATTTGTTCTAGATGGCATTGAAAGCCCTGCTTAGCTACTATGGCTATGCCACCCCCTCTGCCTAGTGCTCTGTCTAACCTCTGCAGGGAGTAGCCCTCCGGGATAGCCTCAACAATCTCCGGCATGGAATCATGGTCTAACCATGTTTCCGTGAGAAAGAGCAGGTCCCATTGCTTCCCACTAAGCAGGTCGTGCATATCAAGGCAGTGCTTGCGTAAGGAACGTACATTCAGCAGACCACATACCAAGTTATGTTGCTCTCTGATTTTAGCATCCCCTTTACGGAAGTTGAAGCTGCAGTAGCTGCAGCCCGCGTTGTTTTCCACCTCCATACTATGTAAGCAAGGTCCTAGTTGCTCACTGCGGAGGAGAAGTAGATCCTCCCGACTCCAACTGAGATGCTCTAATGGAGGGGCAGGGGGACTGGCCCTGGGCCGTGGTCAGCCGCGGACGGGCGCAGACGGGCTTAACTTAGGCGCAACTCGGGCGCGCCTTCGTCGCGCCCACTGCGCTCGTCCGCTGCGCTGCCTATAGCACATCCGCCTTATATCCCCCCCAGCGTCCCAACAACTAGAGCGCTGCAGGTATCTGCCGGAAGTGTCTGGCTCGGACCCTCCACGCCCTCTGCTCGAACGGTGCTAGTCACCGGCGTCAGAACAAGGCGGGAGGGAGGGGCGAGTCCAGCACTTTGTTGCTAGGTTACAGCAACTGCCTGTCTGCTTCGAAGAGCTCAGCCGAGCAAAATGCAGGTTAGTCGGATTAAAGTTATCCGCAGTTGTGCCAAAACAAACAGTGCATAAGTGGCTTGCACGCACTGGCTCTCCACAGTGCCCAAGTGAATTAAAAGTTTTTTAAAAAGAGCTCACGCGCTATAGCAGCATACAAGTATTATTCACCAATACGCCGGTAGCGCTTCAGTAAAAGCGGTAGGGACACTGCCACTGCCCGCTTACCACGAGGCGATCCAGGATCCAGTGCCTTATATCCCCCCCAGCGTCCCAACAACTAGAGCGCTGCAGGTATCTGCCGGAAGTGTCTGGCTCGGACCCTCCACGCCCTCTGCTCAAACGGTGCTAGTCACTGGCGTCAGAACGAGGCGGGAGGGAGGGGCGAGTCCAGCACTTTGTTGCTAGGTTACAGCAACTGCCTGCCTGCTTCGAAGAGCTCAGCCAAGCAAAATGCAGGTTAGTCCGATTAAAGTTATCCGTAGTTATGCCAAAACAAACAGTGCATAAGTGGCTTGCACGCACTGGCTCTCCACAGTGCCCAAGTGAATTAAAGGTTTTTTAAAAAGAGCTCACGCGCAACATCACCTTTTAATCTTCTGCAACCTTCCTCTTTGCCTCTGCAGTCTGCCCAGTCTCCCATTTCCACAGCCTTCTCCCAGCAGTCCCTTGAAGCCTTCTGCTGCCCGTCTCTTGTATACTTTATAACACCCACTGTGGACTACACTGAATCCAACCCCCTTCTCTTCTATCACCCCACTCTTGCCTCCTACTGTCCCTTCCCTTTAACAATCACCTAACCTCTTCCTCCATGTGTCTGTATCCAGTCCAGACTCACCAGCAGCTGCCAGGTCAGTGGCCACCATCAAGGCCAAGATGAGGGTCTTCATGGTGGTGAATCTGTCCGAAGTCATTGCAGAGGTCAGAGTGGGTCTTTAAGAGGATGCGAAGTCCAAACCTCCACCTTCCTTCTGAAGACTGAAAGGTTTGCGCCCTTGTATTTATCTGCAGATGACTGTATTGTGGGCCAAGCCAGACACTGAAACCAATAATTATCAGATCATGCCATGCATAGAACCTGAATAGCTCTCCCCACCCATCTGCACTGCCATACATAGGCTGTGGCACGTCATCGAACTGGCCAAGCATGGGAGCGGGCAGACTGAAAACAAGCTTTGTGTGACATTTTCCGTCTGCATGACACAGCATCTAGGACAGGCTGGGATGCCACAGGCTTGCCAGGAGCTTTGGTCACCTCTTTCTCACTGTGCTGGTGCACTAATTCCCTCTTTTGAGAATGTTTCCTGTAACCATCCCCTTTCCATAGAATTAACTTTGCCTTCTGTATGTGATACCGGATCTGTGGCTATTTATAGGGCGCATTAGAAGAGGTTCTTTGTAGTTTCCAATAATCCCAAAGAGGCGGCTTCAGCAAGACAAATACAGCCCTTTTAGCTCACATGAGACTCAGTGCTTGGTCTTAAGGCCACAACACTCACTGCAGATAAAGGCAATTCCCACCCAGATAGTGTTCCTAATTCTGGCTTTGTCCACCAGTCCCGTCTATCTGTGAGTCTGCTGGTCCCTGCATCAAGAGCATTGGAATGGCTCTTTACTCCATGGTGGGGTCAAATACTCCTTAAAGAGCCGGCCTTTCTCAGCTCAGTGGACTGACCTGTTGGGAGATGCTTGCTGACCCTATTGTGGTCCACGTCGGTTGAGAGCGAACCCCTTGAGGGCATGGAACAAGAACCCAGCCTGTTATTGATGCAACTTGTGCCACTTGGTACTTATCAGTGCCCAGTAGTATGGCAAATGAGCCTTAGATCTGGTGCACAACTGTCATTGCCTCAAGTGAGAGTCACCACAGCCCTTTATCACAGCACCAAGAGCAGGGAGTGCAGTGCACACAATGCAGGAATCCATGTAGAGAAGGTACAGCTTGTGAGTCATGGACGGCCACAGTCTGTCGATGCAAGTTATGTATGTACGGGTGTATAGGTGACTCTAGCTATAGAGCACCTGAGGGCTGGCCATGCGAGGGCACCAAGGTTTGTGATTCAGGAGAAGTTACAGTGAGGCAGAGTGCACAGGGGAGGTGCTTCCCACTGAGGAGAGATGCAGTGCTCTCTGGAGATGGGAACCTGCAGCTCCTTTCTGAGCTGGGGTGGGCTGAGGCCGTTCTGGTGTTAGCAGGCATGTTGGTCTAAATGCTTGGAGCAAATATAGAGAAGGCCTGTCTAAACTACTTTTTTGCCAGTTTTTATTTTTAGTATAGTGATGTTCTGATTTCTAGTGTGATGCTCCTGTCTGAGGTTGTTCATTTCTCGCTCAAGTATGCAGGGTGCTGCTTCTGGTGGCCTTGTATGTGATGTAGCTGGTCTTGAAGATGGTGGGGCTTGCACGGGAAGCCAGTGTAGTTCTTTCAGTGTGTGAATGAAATGGTTGTACTACTGCAGGCCTTTGGTTATTATAGCTGCAGCATGTAAGATGCTTTTCAGTGGAGTAAAATTGGAGCTCTGGAGACCATGGAGCAAGCCTTTGCTACCATCCAGATGCAAGAGGGCAAAGGCTTGGATGGTTGTTCCGAAGCCAGTTCCATGGTGGTAATAGTTTAAGTTCTTCAGAAGGGCTAAACGTTATCCTATAGAGACACCTAATGGAGTGGAACACACACATGTAAGCTCTACAGCAGCACATCTTGAACACATGCATTGAAAGTTAAGACTGACAAGGTTAACATAAGCCCATCTACCCACAAATAAACATCTTTTACACACCTTGAACACTAGATGATGCTAAACAAGGTACAGCAAGTTCCAGCTGGATGGTGTCTTCTTCTCCAGGGTGCCCAATAAGAAGTGAAGTGCGGTGGTACTCTGTAGAACTTAAAGTAGAACCATATGAACGTAAAGACCCTACTCTTCAGTGCACCCTTTCCCATCCACACAATAGATGTCCCTAAGACACAATGGATTAACCACACTTTTACTGTGGCCAGTAGGGCTCAGAGGGGATATTTTTAAATGCACAAAGTAGTAGGCCCCATTAGTACAGAAACATGCGATATTTCTCTCAATATCCCTGTGTCTGTCTAATGAAAACAGCAAGGAAGCAGACACTGATGTCAAGTGGTACTGGAAGAGACATTATACGCCATTTAACATTAGTGACTTCACAGACAGTGACATCACTCAACTTTTGTCTCCTTAGACATTAGAGGAGATTATTGACAATAAATTACAATAATTGCAATATCAATCAAAAACCTTAAATATCACTAAAGACAACAAATGTATAGGTTTATTGTGAACATAGAGTGTGACAATGATATACTACGCTCCAAAAACGACAAACACTGCATTAGGAGGAAACTCTCTTGAATTCTTGCTACAAAAGATTCTTGCTACAAAACATTATACATCAAAGTATGAATCTCTCCAATTACATATGGAGGTATGTAATATATTTAAACTAAAAATAAAATAGTACTAAACTATTAAAAAATTATGAATTAACAAGTAAATAGTAACACAATCTTTAACTTTTATTGTTTTACACATATTACATGAAATATAAAAATACAACTTCCAGACCAACAAACTGCTAAAGCTCTCATCTAAAACAATGCACCAAAAATGTAACATAAAGTTAGAATATATATTTTATAAATTAGAAGCTCACAGTGACCAAAACCAGACCAACACCCTAAACCTTGAGAAACAAGCAAAAAATACCAAATTAAATGAATCCAACTTTTTTCCTCTTTCAACAGAAAACAAACACCTGCTCCACATTTAAACAAGCTGAAATGAAAAGCTTCAAAACCATGCAAAACATCTCAACAAAACAACCACCAAAAGCGTGGAAGGGTATGCTCAGATGTGAGTCCCTTGCTCACTGCACCATCAGGATTCAAGCAAGCCGGGCCGAAGATGGCTGTAATGCCAGAAACCGGTCCCCGGAAGCTTGTTTCCTTTCCAGTAAAAGAATTGGCATGGTAGTTTGGTCTGCCCTGTTCCCATGATGCACTGGGCCAAGGACAGACTAATTTGCATGTAGCCAGGTTCTGAGCTGGGATGGTGCAGTGAGCTAAAAAACGGTGATGGATCAAGCCCTGATCTGTTGACTGGGTACGAGTGTTCTGCTTAATTCAGATACTCTGTCCATCACCACCCCCTTTTCTGAATCGTTTTGTCCACCATAAGCGTGGAAGGGTATGCTCAGACATGAGTCCCTTGCTCACTGCACCATCAGGATTCAAGCAGTGTCCTTGATGTAATTGTGACTATAGGCACCCTTCCCAACCCGTTGCAAGGCTCATGGGGCATTGTCTCCACAAAAAACACATTCCCATACAAAATACCTAGTAGGTATTGTTTCTTGTGCATGATTATTTGCATTTTTACGCAGTTACACTACCTGTACATATATCACCTTTTTTCACATTCACTCACGTAGTCCTACTCAATCGACATTGTTTCAGTAGAATAGTGAGAACAGAATGGAACTCTCTTTGTCCTGATGAAGAAGCCTGTGTGCTTCGAAATATGTTGACATACACAGGAGGAATCGCTCATTAAAGCAGTATACCTCCAACCCACTCTTTTAACAGTACCAGTTCTAAAGTACATAGTCCATAGAAGCCAGGTATTATTTAACTCACTTCTCACACCTACTACTGACCCTTCCACTCACTTCTCCTACACTACACATAGCTCTGAAAAATCAGTGCTCCCAGGTAGTGTTAGGTCGTAGCACGCCCAATCCCACAGCGGGGCAGAACCCCCCATGATGAAGCATTATACCAAGGGCCCTTTTGGTGTATGATGGGTATTTAAACAAACTCTATGTGCTTCCAACCATAGTAGGAAACACATGTGACCTGTGAGTACATTATTCTGAAATCTATCTAAGGGTGGATCTCTGTGTTTTTACACCTTAGCACAGAAAGACAGATGAGACAAATATGACTACCTATCCATCAGTTCCTCAAGTACACATGCATACTGGTTGGATTTGGCACGAGGGTGAGTGAAAGGTTCAAAATGTATATTTTATTAACAAGAAATTTCACAAAAAGGAAATGCACTGTTAATATTTAAAAGGTTAAAAACCTAAACCAATTACTCACAGCTCTTGAGTGTAAAGCCATGGCAAGGCACTAGCCTCTTTACAGGCCATTCACGCACCTTTCATACGTGACACACAAGACCATCCCACCGCCAGCCACGGGCCCAGCACATTACAACATTCACATCAACAGACAGAGCCATTCAAGGGCCCATCACTTTCATATGCCTTCCTGACTGACACAGCAATCACAACGGCTGGTGGTTGACATAGTGTCTGCAGTGGTGTTTCACTAGCAGAGTGTGTAATTACCAGCAGCAAGTCACTACTCACACACTGCCAGCCAAGCACCATACCACCCAGACTGCCAGCCAAGTGCCAGTCCACGCACACCGCCAGCCAAGCACCAACCCACGCACACTGCCAGCTAAGTGCCAGTCAACGTACACTGCCAGCCAAGCACCAGTCCATGCACACTGCCAGCCAATCGCCAGTCCACGCACACTGTCAGCCAAGCGCGAGCCTACGCGAACCAGCAGCCAAGAGCCAGCCCACGCACACTGCCAGCCAATCGTGAGCCCAGACACATCGCCAGCCAAGCGCCAGCCCACGCACACTGCCAGCCAAGTGCCAGTCCATGCACATCGCCAGCCAAGCACCAGTCCATGCACACTGCCAGCCTAGCACCAGTCCATGTACACCGCCAGCCATGGGCCAGTCCACGCACACTGCCTGCCAAGCGCCAGTCCATGCACACCACCAGCTTAGCGACAGTCCACACACACTGTCAATTATTTTTTTAACAAGAAAGAAATTACACACCGTTGGAACTAGATACAAAACTATAACTACAAAAAAACAGCGGTAACTAAAGACATCATTCTAATGCCAAACGTGAAACTGAAAAACAAATAAAAAGACACATGCAGACCAGGCAGTACACTATTGGACTCACGGTTGCTCCCAAAATCTCTTTTGGGTGTGATACAATCTGAAACATGTGGGCACACACAGTCCAGGATTAGAAGGACAATCAGCACAGTGCATACAACTCTCCTTCCGTATACCTCTTCGCAAACAGACTCTACATCTCTTACAGGGATAGTTTTTCCGGGGCGTGGGAGGAATTAAATTGGGAAAGTGGCGATCTTTCAATTTAGCCACATCTTCCATCACTCCAACTCTAGGAGCATCAGCCTGTTCCACTACAGCAAGCGTGCCTATCACCAACTCTTGAAACTGAACAAAAGTCATCTTTGACGCTGGAGAACACTCCTTGAACACAACAAAAGCATTAAAAGTTGCTAAATTGAAAAGATGGATGGCCAACTTCTTATACCAAATGTAAGCGTTACGAATAGCAGTGTAAGGTTCAAACCTCTGATCTACTCTATCAACACCACCCATGTGCTTATTGGAGTCTAAAATGCACACAGGATTGGCACTTCAGCAACCTGACCCCAAACAGCCAGAGGTGAAGTACTTTCATCATGGATGGTAGTCAGCATGTACACATCCTTCCTGTCCACAAATTTCACAGCTAGCTGTTCATCATTACCCAAGGCACTGCACTGTCCCCTCTGAAGCTTTTTACAAACAAGCTCTTTTGGATAACCTTTACGGTTAGAGCAGATTGCGCCATAAGCAAAAGTTTCCACTTTGAACAATTCCTTAAACAATTGCACAGCAGTGTAGAAGTTATCTAGTTACAAATGGTGACCTTTGTTAAAAAGTCCTCTAGAAAGTTCCCACACAATTTTCTTTGAAACTCCTAAAGTGAACAGACAACCATGGAGGACAATAGTGGAATCTTTACCAGTGTACACCCAGATATTATAGACATATCCTGTCCTACTCTCAGACAACATATACATCTTATTTCCATAACGTGCACTCTTGCTTGGAATGTATTGTCTAAAAACCAAACAACCGTTGAACAGGACCAAAGACTCATCAATAGCTATTTTTTTCCCTGGAGTATAGATCTCATGAAAATTGATCTACAAAGTGATCAAGAACAGGTCAAATTTTAAAAAGACTGTCACAGTCAGGGTGATCTCCTGGCAATGCCGAAACATTATCATCTAAATGCAGCATCCGAAGCACAAGTAAATACCGATCATTACTCATAATTGCAGGAAATATGGCAGTTGCCATCAATGCACTAGTAGACTAATATGAAACAATAGACAACTTCCTTTTCAAAACCATCAAAAAAGTCAAACCAAAAACGTATTTATCTCATCTAGAATTGTAGGAGTCCCCCAGGTAGCTCTAGACTGGGGCCTAAGTCTGTCACTGTTGTGCCTCAAATACTGTTCAGCATACAAATTAGTCTGCTCAACAAATTCAGCCAAAAATACATCAGCCATAAACAACTGAAAAAAACTGTATAGGCATTAAACTTTCACAATTCACTCTACACCCTGCATCACCACTAAAGTCAGGCAACACCGGCTGCACCATGTTTGGATCAACCCAGAGTTCATCACTTCCAATGGAAAGCCTTGCTGCCCCAGGGGCAGCTCGCTGTATGCATTACTAATCAATAAAAAAACTAACCAAAACAAAAAATCCCTGGTGGCCCAGTGGGCAATTTAAAAAATAGTTTGGGCCGATCTCCCCCCAAACCTCCCACGGTGCAGAAATGGCCAAACAATATGTCCTCCAAGGGGAGTGACCCTTGCCCAAGGGGCAGCTCCCCAAATACATTGTACATAAAAAATAAAATAATCCCTGGTGTCTAGTGGGCATTCCTGCTGCACGATCGAGCGATCGTGCAGCAGGAATGCTCAAAGAGTCATTAGGGGAAAGAAAAAGCCATTCCTTTCCCCCCAATGCCTCTCTGTTTAAAAAATACCCCTCTCCCGGAGGAGAAACTCACCTTCTCCTGTACACGCTGAAAGCAAATGGCTACCACCCCGTCCAGTTTTATCTAATGATGTCTGCACACAATGTGCGCTGATGTCATTAAATGATGTGGAGGAGTGGGCCGGGAGCGGGGGGCAGCGGAAGGGCTTCTGCTGTCCTCCCCGGTGGGGGCAGCATGATCGGCAGTCCACGGGGGGAGGGTCAGCGCTTCCCCATGGGTGGGTGCTAGGACGGCCGGATGCCATCCACAAGCACACACCCACTGTGTCTCAGGATGGCTCATTTAGGTATCGGGAACTTTAAGCTTCAGTGCGGTTTCGTCTCCCGACCCAAGCCGCTACCTTGCCCCGTACCTGTTCGAGCCATGCTCCTCCCTTGGGAACGTGGCAGGGCGGCTCGTGGTACTGGCTTCGCTGCTGTGTTCTCAAAGTTTGGCTTCCGTTCCTCCTCGTCTTCGGTAACCTGGATGTACGATCCGGATCTCCACTCCCAACCGTCCTCCTCATGGGAAACGCCGTCCGACTTCTTTCGGGGATCTCCTTCTTTTGACGGCCCAGGCGTGTTGACGATGTCAGTGGGCGGGGCCTCATCTTGCATGAAACCCCAATTAAAGAGACCTTGTCTGTTTTCTTCCTCCGTGTTCAATAATGGCTGATTAAGCGGAGACCAATCGTCCTGCTGGAAACGGACAGAAAGGGGTGAGAGAGGTATTGCTGACCACCATTCCTTTTCTTTTTCTGTTTCTGCCGTGTGCTGACCTGCCCCGTTTACACATATAAAGCACCAAACAAGTACAACTACCCCAAAAATACTCTTAGGGACGATTTTGATCTTGACAGACCTAGTCCCTCCAACACTTTTTCGGTGTTTTTTCCATCAGTCTATTAGGTTGTCCGCAAGCTCTATTTTGATGGTAGGAGTTTCACGGATAAAAGACCATGTGGGTGCTGCTGACCCCACCAGCTATGTTCATCTGCGTCAACTTCACAATAGGCAAAAGCAGCTGTTGCAGAGAGGATTGCCAGTTTGTCCTCTGGGCCAATTACGATGTACCTGCCTGCCAACGCCGTGAAACCTCCACACCTGAGTTAGCTGTATGGAACCGATATAAGGCAGAAAATCACCTTATCTCGCTTTCCCACTTGCTGTTCCGCAATGGACCCGATCTTGCAAGGCCTGCCCTTGCTGCTGCTTGATGAGCAAATTCAACACAGTTATGGATGAAATTGGCGGTAGCTCCACTATTACCTGTTACCTTTTTGCTGGTCTGTCAACATTTGCACTGGACTTGTGCTTTTTCAAATCTCACTTACAGGCAATAGTATACTAATGTGCAATGCACATGTCTGTAATGTTGATGTGTAAGAAACTTAAACAAACATACCTGCCACATTGTAGGTAATCACCATACAGGTGTGTTTAAATACATTTGGAAAATCGTCACATTATAAACGTATGCAACATTCATCTTTGGGATACGTGCAATATGAAATGATGTAGAAATTACACTGGACAAGGTGTACCCCTTACCATTTAAATTACCAGTAAAATCAATGTCAGTTCCTAATTTAAAGTATTCACCATTTACATCCATATAACATTTCCTCTTCTGCACTGTATCCAATTTCAATAGTCACAATATTTTATAGGGTGTAATACATATGTGCTCCAACTGATCACTAATCAAGGTGAACCAAAGACACCTGTAGTAACACACCCAAAACATTCTTAAACATCAATTAGTTGGTGCAAGTGGCCATAACTATGATGAATGCCTGCATCTAAATGAAAATGACCATCACATACTATGTTGATCAGTGTATGCACTTAACAAAATCTATATATTTTACTAGCAGCCCGCCCCGGCTTTTCGCTGGGCAGAAGGGGGCTGGGGGCAGCATTTTAAGCCTCTGTGCACCCCCCCCCCGACATTGCCCAGTCCGCATCCCTCCCGCCTCCCGCCCTGACATTGGCCATACCGCCTCCCGCCTCCTGCCTTGAGCCTTATGCCTTGAGCCACCCGCACGCCGCCCCCCGCCCCCGCCCAGACATTGGGCATAGCGCCTACCGCCTCCCGCCTCCCGCCTCGCGCCTTGCGCCTTGAGCCTCCCGCCCGCCTCCCGCCCCGGCTTTGTAACCCCCCCCCCAGGTCCCGACTTACCTCATCCGTCGCTCCTCTCTACGCTGGAGTGTTTACCTCTCCAATGCTTGACCGCTTGTCAGCTACCTCATCCGCTGGTCCTCCCCTCGCTGCCACTGCTCCTCCGCTTCTCGCCGCTCCACAGCTCCTCCCGGCGCTCATGTTCTCCCCTCTTCCTGTTGCTGGTGAACTCCGCTCCTCCCCTCACACAGACGCTCCTCCCGGCGCTCATGTCCTCGCTCTTCCTGTTGCTCGTGAACGACGCTACTCCCCTCATGCATACGTCGCGGCCGGCGCTACTAGCAAGGGACTACTTTATTTTTATTTCTAAATATTTAAAACAACGCTTTTTTAAGAAAAAAAAATATGTAGCCTATGTCCTTCTGCTTGCCCTGAGGTTTTCTAAGATGTCTTGGGTGTTCAGATTGGTGGTGTAGTTTTCGAGTTTACCTTGCTCAAAGGTGCAAGTTCTCTCTTTATAATAGTAGTATAGATTAGCTGCCATTATGGTAAAGAAAAATAAGTCACATTTTAGTCCGAAAACATTGATGGGAATGAACTTATTGCAAAGGAAAATGTATGCCAGGACTAACTTGGTGAAATAAAAAATGTGGATTCATTCCAAAACAATGAGACAAGCCTCTCAATATAATTCAAAAGCCAAATGGCAGTCCATAACGTTTATACAAATTCCTGTGAACTATTTTGTGGTGCCTCAAAGCTTGCCTGCTAATTCACTGTCAAGTAGAACCTTCTAAGGTAGGGGCATCTGGTGGGAGGAGAAGACACCTCAAAGATCTTACTTGGAGGCGTTGGCTGTGTGAGGGGTAGTATTGTGTTTGGGATGGGTCTTTGAGTTTGAGAGGGGTGTTTTGAGTTTAGTAGGGGTGGTTTCTGTTTTGGGAGTGGATGGTTTGAAGGTGTGGAGGGGATGTTGGGATAGGATGTGGAAGGGATAGCTTTGCATTTGGTAGCTACGGGTTGGGGTTTGGAAGATAGACAGATAGTGCTGATCTCTAGACATGTGTTTCTGGTTTATTCACCGTCATCAGTAGAGAATACAGTCTTGTGTTTTGGAGTTTTCTGAGTAGGCTGCCAGAACACGTGTCTAGAGATCAGCACTATCTGTGGCAACCTTGGCAAAATACTCCAAAATATCGGAGCGAGCTACAAGAGAATGCATTTCACAGAATACCAGGGGCGAACCTTGCCTGAGAGGTCAGAGGTGTGCTCCCACATCCTGTTGTCTATTTAAAGTACTCCCATGAGTCATTAAGCTGACAAGCTTGTGATTGAAGCACCTGCGCGCCAGTGAGAAATACCACACCTGATATAATGTTTGGCAGCCTACTCAGCAAACCCCAAAATACAAGACTATATTCTCTACAGATGACGGTTAATAAACCAAAAAAACGTGTCTAGAGATGAGCACTATCTGCCCCAACCTTGGCAAAATGCTCGAAAATATCGGAGCGAGCTACAAGAGATGGCATTTCCCAGAATGCCAGGGGCGAACCTTGCCTCAGAGGTCAACGGTGTGCTCCACATCCTGTTGTCTATTTAAAGTACTCTGTGAGTCAATGAGCTGACAAACTTGTGGATGAAGCACCTGCGAGCCAGTGAGAGGTACCGTACCTAATTTAATGTTTGGCAGCCTACTCAGCAAATCCCAAAATACAAGACTGTATTCTCTACTGATGACGGTTAATAAACCAGAAATATTTATCTAGAGATCAGCACTATATGAGCCAACCATGGCGAAATACTCAAAAATATCGGAGCGAGCTACTAGAGACTGCATTTCCCAAAATGCCAGGGGCGAACCTTGCCTGAGAGGTCAGTGGTGTGCTCCCACATCCTGTTGTCTGTTTAAAGCACTCCCGTGAGTCATTGAGCTGACGAGCTCATGGATGAAGCACCTGCGCGCCAGTGAGAGGTACCGGACCTGATATAATGTTTGGCAGCCTACTTAGCAAACCCCAAAATACAATAAAACAGAAACACGTGTCTCGAGATGAGCACTATCTGCGCCAACCGTGGCGAAATACTCTAAAATATCGGAGCAAGCTACAAGAGACTGCATTTCCCAGAATGCCAGGGGCGAACCTTGCCTGAGAGGTCAGCAGTGTGCTCCCATATCCTGTTGTCTATTTAAAGTGCTCCTGGAGTCCTTGAGCTGACGAGCTTGTGGATGAAGTACCTGCGCGCCAGTGAGAGTTACCGTAGCTGATATAATGTTTGACAGCCTACTCAGCAAATCCCAAAATACAAGACTGTATTCTCTACTGATGACGGTTAATAAACCAGAAACTCGTGTCTAGAGATCAGCACTATATGCACCAACCGTGGCGAAATACTCGAAAATATCGGAGCAAGCTACAAGAGACTGCATTCCCCAGAATGCCAGGGGCGAACCTTGCCTGAGAGGTCAACGGTGTGCTCCCTTTTTCCTGTTGTCTATTTAAAGCACACCCTTAAGACATTGAGCTGATGAGCTTGTGGATGAAGCACCTTCGCGCCAGTGAGACGTACTGGACCTGATATAATCTTTGGCAGCCTACTCAGCAAACCCCAAAAAAACTATAAACCAGAAACACGTGTCTAGAGATGAGCACTATCTGTGCCAAACTTGGCGAAATACTCAAAAATATTGGAGCGAGCGACAAGAGACTGCATTTCCCAGAATGCCAGGGGGGAACCAGTGGGCTCCCACATCCTGTTGTCTATTTAAAGTGCTTGTGTGAGTCATTGAGCTGACGAGCTTGTGGATGAAGCACCTGCGCACCAGTGAGAGGTACCGGACCAGATATAATGTTTGGCAGCCTACTCAGCAAACCCCAAAATAAAAGAATGTATTCTCTACTGATGATGGTTAATCAACCAGAAACACATGTCTAGAGATCAGCACTATCTGCACCAACCTTGGCGAAATACTCGAAAATATCAGAGTAAGTTACAAAAGACTGCATTTCTCAGAATGCCAGGGGCGAACCTTGCCTGAGAGGTCAGCGGTGTGCTCCCACATCCTGTTGTCTATTTAAAGTGCTCCCATGAGTCATTGAGCTGACCAGCTCATGGATGAAGCACCTGCGCGACAGTGAGAGTTACCGTACCTGGTATAATCTTTGGCAACCTACTCAGCAAACGCCAAAATACAAGACTGTATTCTCTACTGATGAAGGTTAATAAACAAGAAACACATGTCTAGAGATCAGCACTATCTGCGCCAACCTTGACGAAATACTCGTAAATATTGGAGCGAGCTGCAAGAAACTGCATTTCCCAGAATGCCGGGGTGAGCGGTGTGCTCCCACATCCTGTTGTGTATAGAATAAAGCGTTATGATTTTTTGCCCCAGTCTTTTATCATCCTAATGTTGGAAAAAGGATTTATTTGGATAGAAATCAATTCTGATTATTAAAGAGAAACTTCAACCAAGACTATGGGGTTACATTTTAATTTCTGATTTTGTGCTTCACCAGACCAAGCACTATTAAACATTCTGTCCACCAGTAGGGATGACGTGTGACTCCTACATCTTGGAGTTCTCTGTCTTATGTAACATTTCCTATACACTGATTTACACACCTATGATTGATTGTCTCGGTGTAGTGTGTGTGATGTAAAGAGCTCTGAAACACTATACTGGTATGAGTGGCGCTATAAAACTAAATATAACATTGGAATTTGGAGCACTCCACTGCAGACAATGGAGTGCGCCCTGCTTCTATGGGCAGGTAAAGGCCCGCAAAGCAACATTCCTTTTGTTTCACAAAGGCCTCTCGGAGCCCGAGGGGATTTAAACCACCCTTGAGGCTTTTTTTTTATTTGTTAGAACATTCTGCCCTCTAGTGGAAGGATGTTCTAATAGCCTTATAGCCCTTCGCAGCTGGGCTATACCGGCTAATAAAGTCCTGGTCTCTTGTTAAAGGCCCTCGCCTTTGGCCTTTAATGCTGGAGCGGGCCTTTAATAACCGGCATAGCCCGCTACGGTGGGCTATAAGGCGATAATAAATTCTCTGAGAGAGAGTGGTTATGGATACTTGAGGGCTACTGTTAAAGGGTGATAGTGAGGGAATCTCTGATGGTTGTGGCCATTGAGGGGACTTCAACACACATTGCTGCACTGGGAGCCACCAGTGCTAAAATTGGTCCTATGTATGTGTGGGTGAACAGGTGAACCTAGCTAAAGAGCACCTGAGAGCTGACCAAGCATGGGCACCAAGGTGTGTGATTCAGGATCCCCTCCAGTGAGGCGCAGGGGAGATGATTCCTACTGAACAGAAATGCAGTGTTCTCTGAATAGATGAATCTACAGCTCCTTTCTGAGCTGATGGCATGCTAAGACAGTTCTGATGCTAGCAGGCATTTTGTTCCAGATCCTAAAGCATATATAAAGAAGGCCTGTGTTCTTGTAAACTCTTTTTTGCCAGTTTTTATTTTTAGTATAGTGATGTTCTGGTTTCTGGTGTGGTGCTGCCTGTCTTAAGTTGTTATTTTCTCGCTCAAGTATGCGGGCTGCTGCTTCTGGTGGCCCTGTATGTGAAGTAGCTCATCTTGAAGATGGTGGGGCTTGGGCAGGAAGACAGTATAGTTATTTCAGTGTATGAATTTAATGGTTGTACTTCTTCAGGCCTTTAGTTAGTATACCTGCAGGCATGTAACATGTTTGTAAATATTTGTTTTGATTTGAAGATAACAGTTGCCTTGAACATCGGGGTACAGTACCAGTTGTGTGTAGGCATTCTTGGCCTGAATCCCCAACACAACAATGCAAAAGTGCATGTACAAAGGGAAAAAACATTGTCATGTGGACAGCTGTCCCCTCGCCCTCATGCAGAAGATAAAGACAAATATATATAGTAAGGTGTTTAATCAACATAACAGAACCAGCTCCCCCCCACATCCCCTTTACCCTGCCCTTGACCACATCTATCTTCCATAACGGGACTGGAGGGCCGCAGTCACTTTCCAAGACAAGGCTATGCGGTGCTACTTAATTATTGAGAATGCAGTGGTGGGGACTCGTGACAGAACAGAGCTGATAACCTCAGATATGCATGAGGTCACCTTTTGCCAAAATTTCACTATTACTGAGCAAATCCTACCAGATGGAGAAAGTTTGCCTCAACATGCTGACATCTGGGGCATACCGCCCTGGTGCCTGGATACATTCTCCTTATCCAGGACAGTGAAATGTATGTATTGTGTACGTTACTGAACTGTGTAAAGCGTAATCAGGCGTTCCGCATGATCATCCTAACAGAACACAAACATCCCTACCAGGCAGGGTCAAAGAGTTCTGTCAACATTCTTTTCTCTCAACAACCCCTGAGCACCAAAATGAATGCACCAGTGAAGTCTCAAATCAAACCTCCATATATTCTGGGCATCACCATTCTAGTGCCGGCCAAAGTTAATATTATTTCTATTGGACCTACCACCGGTGGAACACCCCCATCATGGCCCCACATCCTCCCCTCCACCCCAAGGAGAGCCAAGTACAGTAAGAATTGTCCTTGGTCCAGAGTACCTGCCTATACCAAATCCTTGAACTGGTGGACCACCACGTCCCTCCATTTCGTATACCTGCTGTGGTCCAGCCATCTATCTAGTAAGTGGCTGTCAAATGCCTACAGAGTGGTGGTGCCCACAATGGTAGACTTGGTGCATATGGCATTCCCCTGTCACCTCCATGTATATATCTCCTCCAGCACCAAACTGCTACCTTCAGCAGCACGTTCAGTATGGTATGGAAGGAGGGGTATTCCAGGAACCACACCAGCTGCGTTGAGCCCGTGAAATCAAAGCCCAGCATATCCTGCTTGGTATTTAAAGTGTTCTGTAGCCATTGCAAAGGCCACTGGAGTTGGGCAACTGCATAGTAGAGCTCATAATTGGGGACTCTCTGGCCCTAAGTCTCCTTAGCAGCATATTCAGTGATGATTGCTACACTGTGTCTCTTATTTCCCCAGAACAAGGAAGTGAACAGTCGCTGCAGCTCCTTGAAGAATGATTTCTTCAGTATCACCGGAAGTGCTGCGAAAAAGTAGAGGAGTGGGGGGAGAATTAAAATTTTTGTGATCTACATCCTACCCATAGGCGACAGGAGGAACTGTGTCCAAAAGGCAACGACTGTTGGATTGTGAGTAGTGCTTTACCCAGATCATCTTCTTTCAAATCATATTCCTGAGTGGTAAAGCTAGACCCCCAAGAACTTAATGATGTCATATTTCCATTGTAGGGGTTCAGTCTCGTCTGTGTGGCATAACCCAACACCCCCATTAAGGGCCCGCCCCCTCCAGCTTTTAGTCCAACTGTTCCAAGGCCGAGGCAAACAGCAAGGGAAATGGATTAAACCCTACCTCGTGCCCCGTTCAAGGACACAATTGTCAAAGATGACATCCCCTATTCGCACCCTATCCATGTTTGAAACCCCAGTTCCAGCCCTAATTTCAGTAGTACGTTTTTCAAGTAGGCCCACCTCAAGTGTCAAACACTTTCTCTATGTCCAATGAGGCCACCCAACATTGAGAGTCTTGACCACCTAAAGCGGATCCCTCCCAGGTTTCGAAAATACTGTAAATAAAGCCTCCCTCATGGTGTCTGAAAGTCTACCATCGTCCCCGGCCAGTTCAGACATTCTCAAGAGCCAGAGAGTCAGATGGGTTGATTTGTGTCATAAAACTCTTCTGGTAGCCCATCGGTGTGTGGCATCTTGCCTCTTCCTATTTGTTTATTGGCCAGTTTAACCTCCTCAGGGGTCAAGGGGTATCCAGCTTCTGCCTCAGCAATGGGTTATGAAGGGGGGGTCTCAAGAGCTCTCAGATAGGCAGAGATCACCTCTTTGCCACACCCATTGGGGCTCGATATAGCTCCCTGTAGTAGGCCTCAAATTTCCTATTTAAAGCTAGTTGAGAGTTCACCATGGCGCCCTCTGGCAAACAGATGGCCCGACTGGGGTGCAAGGGTGTTCAGATTTCAAAAACCTGACCAAAAGGTCATGTTGATACTTGATATATTCTTTACAATCAAAGGCACATAAGCGGCTTTACACTTCCCTGGAGACTGACTTAATTTCCTCTGGTGTGGGGTACATAGCAGGATTAGGCACAGATTCCCTTTCTGCTGTTCTCAATCTACCCTACACATCTAACACCTCTGTCTGAAGTCCCCATGCCATACTGTGTAGTCATGCAGAAACCACGTATCATCACTTTGAATGCATCCCACTCAATCACCACATCTTTGGCAGAACCCTTATTCCAGGTAAAGTATCTGTTATATGTTCCCCCACCTGTGTTTACAACAGACAGCTGCAATGCCCGTGGTTGTGAATGCCAAGTGGGGATCACCGGGTGGGGCTTCCCCCGCTGAAAAGTCACTCTCAAGGGGAAATGTCCTACTGAAGTACTTTGCACATTTACATTTAATCTCCAATGCCCCACTGCTATACACCAGGTTAATCCTGTGTGAAGAGCATGTAGGGCAGAGTAATGGGAATAATCTGGTTGGTGTGGGTGCAAGGTGTGCCAAATATCTAACACTTGTACATTATGGGCCCACTGTTGTAGCTCCCTAGTGGTGGCGTGTGCTTTGGCCCCTGGCAATTGAGGAGTGGACTTCTCCTTCTCCAGGCCTGGAACCCTGTTGAAGTCTCCACACCAAAGTATTGGGACAGTGCTGATAGGAGGAGAGCCGTTGCAAGTGTGTTAAGAAAGAGGGGTTGACCCACGTTAGAAGCATAACTTGTGGAGCTCACCGAAGAGTCTTCCGCAATAACAGGATGACCCTTAAGGGCCTACCAAGGTGTGCTCCGTCACGAGTGGGACTATATGTGTTAACGCCGCTCACATTTCCTGTTCCACTCTGTCTTCCATTCCCTTCCCTGGCCCAGTGAGGACGAGCATTGGAAGTCTCCCTGTGTCTTCAGTGCCAAGAAGTAAAGAGTCTCACTGTGTGAGATGACCCTCAGTTTTGCTAGAGTTAATAGTGCATATTTGACACTCATGTTGCGGAGATGCAGTTTCACATCTCGAAACGAATCTCGCATTATGCGCATGTCCACTGTGTAGTCTGAAAGATTGTGACAGTACTGTTGTTGATTGTCCATGAACACTTAGTTTTAGCAATCCGTAATATATTGTCTCTATCTCTAAATTTAAATAGTGTTGCAACCACTGGTCGTGGCGGGTCTCCTGGCGCAGGGGGATAGCCAGGCACTCTATGCGCACTTTCCATTGAGAAAAACCTTGAGATCTTCCGCCACTGCAGCTGCTCAGTCATCAATCTTTCTAAGAATAAATCCATGGCTTGGTCTTCTGTGCCTTCAGGGACACCTAAAAATTGGATATTATTCCTCAACAAGCTTCCCTCCACTTCAGCCATCTTGGCGTGTATCTGCGCCACCTCTTTTTGGAGTGTCTTGATCTGATGTTGGTACTCTGTCACGGAGCGACGCTCAGCCAATAATTCTGTCTCTGTGTTCTTTCTATGACCACGCCCCAGTTTACACCACTATTCAAACTCCTCTGCAACAAATGTTCGGTAAAGTGCATACATGGGAAGCAGGGGTTGATTTAGTAGACTTACTCCTTACAAAAAACATTGTAGAAAGTGTGTGTGTTTGGTGGCAGTCTTATTTAATATTCTAACTCCAGTCCGAAAAGCATTGGGAAAATGGCTACAAGGAGGGAGGATAGATTTACTATTCTAACTCCAGCCAAACAAACCTTGAAGAAAGTACACACATCATATATATTATTCTAACATTAGACCAACAAATAATTGTGGCAGAGTATACGTTGGAGGAGAGTTAGATTTACTATTTTAATTAGAGACTAAAACACACTGGGGAAAGTGCATGTATTGTAGAGGGAGGGAACCAGACAAACTATTCTTACTACATTCCACAAACATTGACAAAAGTGCATATATGCGGGGGAGGGGTTTTATTTGCCATTTCATTTCAACACACATTAGGAAAAACACAAGTTTTTGGGGGCAGGGTCTGATTGAACAGACTAACTCTGTTCCAACAGACATTGGGGAAATGAACATGTTTGTGGTGTTCATATTTCCTATTTTAACTCCAGTTCCAAACACATTAGGGAAAGTGCATACTTTGGAAGGGGTATATTGACTATTCTAACTCCAGACCAACAAACAGTAAGGGAATTTCATATATTTGGTGGGAGGGTGAGGGTTGTGATCATAATTACTATTCTAATTCCAGTGTAACAAACAATGAGGGAAGTGCATACTTTGTGGGAAGATGTACTAGTCTAATTCCAACCTGCAGACATATGGAAAACTTAATACTTGGGAAATCATTTTTACTATTTGGTCAGATTTACTGTTTTTATTCCAGTCCAACCAACCTCTGTGTAAAAGAACATATTTTTGGGGGCCATATTTACAAACATAACTCCAGTCCTACAAACATTGAAGTAAGTACATACATTTGGTTGGAAATAAAGAAGATAATAACTTTTTGCACTTCAAAACTCCACACCAGCAAACATTAGGGAAAATCCTTATATTTGGTTGGGGGGTTATTTACTAGTCTAACTCCAGTCCACAAACATTTGAGAAAGTGCACACATTGGGGCCATCATATTTGATGTTGTATCTCAAGACCAACAAATATTTGGGGAAGTGCATATATTAGGTCGGTGTTAGATTAGATATTCTATATCAATACAACGAACATTGGGGATATTGCATATATAGTGATTGGCTGAAAGAGTGTGATTTACTTTTTCTATTTCAGTCCATCAAACATTGGGAAAGTACATATATCTGTGGTAGGGAGTCATATTTACTATTCCAAACCCAGTCCAAAAACTGAGGAAAGTGCATACACTGGTTGATGATATTCACTATTCTAACTCCAAACCAGCAAACCGTGAGGAAAGTGCACATATTTGGAAGTAGGTGAGTTATTTTTACTATTTCAGCTGCAGTCCTATATATATATGGGCAACATGCACATATGTGAAGGACTATTCTATATCCAGTCTGACAGAATTTGGGAAAATACATACATTGAGGGGGGAGGTTAGAGTTACTATTTTAATTACAATCCAACAAATCACAAATTACATACAGTGGGAGTCATATTAAATATTCTAACTCTCCCAAATATATGGAAAAGTATTTGTATTTTGAATACCATCATTACCATACCATTAAATCTTTTATTTAAGAACCTTATTTTTAGTGGCCATCTGGCGGCCAACACTCAGAGGAATAGAGGTTGTGGTCCAGACATGCATCGGGTTGTTGATTTATTTTAAATATAGGGGCAGGGGAGGTGATAGGAAGGTTGTGCATATTTTGATGAAGGGAAAATAGTGCCTCAAATTGCACTAGAGTACAAGTTCTGATATCAGCAGAATATAATCTAGAAATGGGCAATCACACTGTTTTACCCAGCACATGCACTCTTATATGCTTAGAAGCCTTCTCTGACTGGTACAGGCAATTCAAAAGTTGTGTGAAAAATTTGGTAAGGCATTGAAGTGAGAATAGTAAATATATCCCCAAAAAGTAAGCACTTTCCCCCATATTTTTCGTATGGAATTAAAAGAGTAAATGTTATTATCCCACTTGTGCACTTTCCCTAGTTTCTGCGAAGCTGGGGTTATACCGTAAAAAGAACCCCCCTATGTATTCACTTTCCCCAGTATATGTTGGATTCCAGTTAGTAAGTATGACCGCTACTCTCTGCTCCCTTAAAAACGTTGCTTAATGTTTATTGCTCTGGAGGTAGAAGAGTGCCTTCCCCTAATGCATGTGCTTTCCCCAATTTTTGTTGGACTGGAGTAGAATTTCCAAATCTGCCCCACTATCGCACAATATATGGAGCTTCCCTGTGTTTGATGGTATTGAACTAGAACATGAAATCTAACTCTTCTCCAAAGCATGAAGTGTGTTTGTTGGAAAGGAGCTAGACTATGAATTATATCCCCTATTCTATGTGTGCACATTCACTAATGTTTAATGGACTGGAGTTAGAATAGTAAATATGCCTGATACTCCACTCAAAAATATCTGCTTTCCATAATATTTGCTGATCAGGAGTTTGAATAACAAAACTATCACCCCAGCCCACCAAAATATGCACTTTCACCAATGTTTGTTGAACTGAAATTAGAAAGGCAAATCTAACCCGGCCCCCTACCCTACGATTTTTGGCTTAAAAAAATTGTAAATTGGCCTTAAATGAAAATGGTAAATGTATGCAATTTCTTACTGTTTCTTAGACCAAGTGTAGAATGGCAAATATGAATTCCAAATATATGAACATCTCCCAATGTTTGTTGGACTAGAGTTAGAATAGTAAATGAGACTTACATAAATATATGCACGTTTGCCATTGTTTGTTTGAAGAATAGTAAATGTCACGTTCAATGTATGCACATTATCCAATGTTTGTTGACATGGAAGCTAATTTATTGCTCCACAATTGAGGTTCCAGCAAACCTAATTTCATTAAAATACTCCTATACCTTTGTTTGCACAATGGCAGATCCCTTCACTGATCCCCTGATCATGAGGAAACTGCATTAATGCAACGTCTCCCTTTTTATACTCTTGCACAACTCCTTCCCTGCCTTAACATAAGGTCATAAACCTCACTCGAGCAAGAAGCCATGTCGCTTTATGGACACCAAGCTATCTGTCTCTGTACATACCTCCACTTACCACTTCAAGGCAATACAATTCATCTCCTCTTTACCTCTACTGAAACATCTTCATGCTAACTGTAATCAGAATATCATTATGTCCAGTCTCTCTAGAAATTACCCTGGACCCTTTTCTGGTGTGGGTCGTTCCACTGCCTGTGGCCCATTAGACCCTAGGGAGGAGACCCCTCACTAGTCAGCAGGTAGTTTAATGGAGCAGCATCCCTTGTCTGTGTGTCCTTATTTTGAGTTCCACTAGGCAGACCAAAGACTAGGGTTGGACCAATGTACATGGAAACAGTAAGGGGGCAGAACTGCCCAGAATTGGTTGTAGATCTATATTGCTGGAATACTGAAAGGCTGCAACGATAAAGAAGGGACAGACACTTCCAGCCAGTGTTCTAAGGTCTGAGACACTTTGGTTAGGAAGTCCAGATCTGAACAGACCACCGGGCCCGCTAAATGATTCAGACAGTGGCATTCACCCCGCTGCCAGCACTTATTTTTCAAGGATATCTTTCGCCAAATATCAGATTTGAAAGCATAAGTTAATTCTGCACAATTTAGAGATCTGTTCTGCACGAATATAAAATTTACAAATTAAAAGCTTTCTTCCATCTAATGTGCTTGCAAGATACAATCACAGATAAAGAACAGAATGACCGATCAGTGACCATGAGTCATGGATCATTAATGTGCTTAGCACCAATAAAGCACAAGGCAAGCCCAAGAAGTAGAAAAACCTTCTCTCAATAGAAAGACAAGTGCTCCCCATTGATATACTGTGATGCATTCTCTGCTCCATGGCCTTAACCATTAGAAATATCTGATGCTCCCAGATGATATTGCCCTTCTGCAGGCAGCTGGTCTGAGCTCAGCAACTTTACTTTGTATTTCTTATCAGAGGCTCATTTGATTGACTCTTTTTCCATCTGGTCTGTTCACTCACCCTGGTCAACTTATCGTTGAAAATGACACGTATTATATGTTCTCTGGTGCTTGTGTATCTTACAGCAGACACTGGAGGGACATCTGGCTCCTGTCGCGAGCTGTGGCAGGCTGGAGACTGTGTTTGATGGTATTGAACTAGAACATGAAATCTAACCCTTCTCCAATGCATGAAGTGTGTTTGTTGGAAAGGAGCTAGACTATGAATTATATCCCCCATTCTAAGTTTGCACATTCCCTAATGTTTAATGGACTGGAGTTAGAATAGTAAATATGCCTGCTACTCCACTCAAAAATATCTACTTTGCATAATAATTGCTGGTCTGGAGCTTAAATAATAAAGCGATCACCCCCGCCCACCAACATATGCACTTTCTCCAATGTTTGTTGAACTGAAAGTAGAATGGTAAATCTAACCCCGCCCCCCTTCCTTACGATTTTTGGCCTTAAATAAAAATGGTAAATGTATGCAATTTCTTACTGTTTCTTAGACCAGGTGTAGAATGGCAAATATGAATTCCAAATATATGCACTTCTTCCAATGTTTGTTGGACTAGAGTTAGAATAGTAAATGAGATCCACACAAATATATGCACTTTTGCCAGTGTTTGTTTGAAGACTAGTAAATGTAATGCTCAATGTATGCACATTCTCTAATGTTTGTTGACATGGAAGCTAATTGGAGGGTTGGAGCGGATGGTGGGTTTCCTTCACGCGTTGGGGTCTATCGCCTAAGATAGGGAGGTACTCGGGTCAGGTCGCAGAGGACTTGTTTCTGCATCGAAGCTGGATCATTTGGTGCAGTGGTTTGCAGATTGGTCTGGACTGCATGGTCTCATCAGCAGTGGGAGAGGTGCATTGGTGGAAGGTGATCCTATGTGGACATAAGTGGAGGGGTGTGTGAGGCTAGAGATGGGTGCTGAGTGCGCCCCACTGCAGGACGGTCAACGACTCTGAGTCACCTGATGTAACAAATGAGCTCTTGTTGTAGTAACTGTGCAAGGGGCTGCATGAGTGGCCAGATGTGTGTGTGTGGGCGGGGCGGTCATACGCGGGACTGTTTGGTGTCACTATGAAGCATGGGGGAGGAGATGTGCTTGTGCCACTTCTTGTCAGGCTGGGTGATGCAGCTAAACATGATTGTTTCACCGAGATGACTCCAGAGTCTTACAGAGAGCAGAACTCTTGAGGACATGAGCTGTGCATTACAAGTATCTCAGTGGGCTCTGGTCTCAGCCGTGTCTCACATCCCACATACCAAGGGAACTGTAGTGAACTTTATGAAAGCTTACTATATTGCTAATACTGAACTCTCTTATAATGCTATTGCAATTTACCAAGGCAACGTATGAAAATCAATTCTTTTAAACAATGAATTTTGCTTGCATAAGTGATTTTGTTTCATAATATTGAGTGATAAACATTCAAGCATATGTGACCTTGAAATCAACGAGTCATATTTTTGGATGAAGCAGATAGTTGAGCTTGATTGTATTTTTTCAGCCTGAACACCACTTCTCTCACTTTCAGACATCACAATCTTCACAATCTTGGAGAAAGGCCAATGTGGGCAACCATCACAACAAAATGCAGAAGGATATATTTTTATTAATGAAACATAATAATTACAAATCAACATTGTCAATGATAAACGCACGCTTTTCAATTAGAAATGTTTGATAAAATCTGAAAGTTTAACCAAAAGTCAAACATTTTGAGCCAAATATGCTATTTTCCGTGAAACAAAGGTGACTAAATTTGGGAGTGGGGGACAACGGATGAACGGAATGTCTGGACCACCAGCATTTTGCAAAACCAGCTGGAAGAGAGGGTCTAATAGTTAATAGGCACCTCATCCCTAAGCTGAACGTACACACAGGTTTTTTTACCAGCCACTTTATGACATGTAAGATTAAGAAAAAAAAATACAGGGAAAACAGGAATTCCAGTCATTAAGAAACACGCTCCTGATGGCGACGATGGCATATTCTGCCTACTCATCTTGACTCTGTTTTCTCTGTCCTGCTGAAAAAGAATGGAACACATTTGGTTACTCTGTTGTCTTTAATGTGGATTGTATTCAACTAAAGATGAAGCTTTGTAGACCGAAGAGTGACACAGTCACAAATGTGCTTATATTTGTATTTGGTGCGTTGCAGTAGAGCCCAGCAATGTCCTGTCAGCAATTTATGATAATTTAAGTTATTTGCCTGCAGCCACAACAAGCACTGCAAAGTCCAGAACCCACCAATCATAATGCATGTTCTGAAGTGTCCAAAGACTTGATTGGTTCTGACTGCAAAGAGGACACTTTCCACTGGAGGCTGCTCTGGAGGCTGCTCTGAGAACTGCCAGGTCATGACATGCAGAGCAGCAAACACTTCACAAGAGTTCATTTACCTGTAACCTACACTGAGCCTGACCACATTCTAAGTGTTGATGTCAAGGAGGACGTGCGGTGTCGCTTGTTGTTGTGGTTGTGGTGTGGTGGGTGGTTTCAACCTAGAATGTTGGAGTAGAATGTGCGGTTTGATTCTATGAGGATGGGAAGGGACCATTATTGCCAGGGTGGGTAGTGAGTAATTGGATGGGAGTTTCCTATTGGAGCTCTTGATGGATGACTATCCGGGGTGAGCCTGGTTGTTCTCTCTGGGCAAATGTTGGAATGCATAATTCTTATTAGGTTGCCCTGCAAGTCATTCATATATGTATGATATTATTAAATGTATATAATTTGCCGCATAATGCCTGTTTAGTGGCAAATAGGATGCGGTGTTGATGGACTGTATCACGCTCCCTGCAGCGGATCCTTCACAGAAGACTGGGAACAAGTTTTGTCAGAGACCAGGAGCCAGGAGTGAAGAATAACTGGGTGGAAGGCAGCGGGGTAAGATGGGAGACCAGATTATTGCTACATATAGGGAATCTTGTGTACATGCACATTGTAGGCAGGGCAATTAGTCAAAGGCCATTAGACTAGGTTTAGTGTCCAGGCTGTAGGCATCAGCTGAGTAGGCACAGGAAGCACTTTTTAAGGCAGAATCAATATTTCTTTTACTTGAATTAGTCAATGTGCTATATGCGTATGTGATTTTATTTCCATTTCTAGCACAGCATAGGTAAAGGAATGGAATGGGATCCATAATGTGGGGGAACATTGGTGTCCCAGTGACACTTATTTTTTCAAAGCAGTTTTAATACAAAACCATCTGCTTTACAAAGCTTGTTTATCACATTTTGCCAGTGATTGGGTTTGGTAGCAGTGGTAACAGATTTTATGTGGTGGGAATTAGGGAGCTGGAATGTAGTGGAAACTGTTCTACAAATTCTGGCATCAGAACCCAGCTGTCCTCCCACATCTGGGGAGCCTGATAACCTAGGGAAACACTGAAACCATATGTAGGTTACACCATCTAGAGGAGAGAAGTCATTGAATGACTTGAGAGAAGCTATTTCATCTGCTTTGGAGATGGAAAGTCTGAGGTACCCATTTAGAGTAGGGCAGTAAGGGGAGGTTTTGCCATAAACTGGGTACAGTTCCTCTGATTCATTTACCACTGTGACCTGCTCAGGTTCCCACTGCAGAACATCAGCTGGGCCCATCTCCAGAAATCATTTGCCAGCTCTAAATGCCCAATTATGGGCAGGCTTCCATCACATACTTTCCTCTTGGTGACCACCATGCAGGCAGTCACCAACAGGAAAAATCCATAAATGTTCCATAAAGGCACAGCTGTTGGTGGGATATTTTTTAGTGAAAATGTAGTGCAGTGTCAAAAGGGAATCCAGTTGTGAAACTGTAGGAAGTGATATTGAACTAATAACAAAGTGCATGACAGGAAGCAATGATAGTTAAAGAGTGGTCATTGAGGTGGGAGCCCTGGAAGGCTTAAGTGATGTTTCTGAGGGAGAGAGAAGGGAGATAAGTGGAGCAAACCTTCAAGCAAAATAGCTGGCATGAGCAATAAGAAAAATAATTCAGGCCTTAGTTTGTGGGGCCCAGGAGCGATGCTGATGAGGGTTCATCAGAGTGGCCTGATGGCCCTACGTGGGATAGCCCATGGCATCCTGTGAGTGTCTGGATGGAGATGTTTATTGCCTGCTGCCGGAGAAGCCAGTAGTGAGGTACCACTGCAGATTGTGGGATTGAGGCAATTTTCTTCAATGGATCACGTAAGCATGGGTTTGACTAAACAGAAGGCTCTTTTGGAAACAAGGTGTGTCAGGGTGCTCTCCTCTGCAAAGGGTCACCTCGAGGGTGCCTCTAACATGAGGTGGTGTTAGAGGGGGGGAATCTTCCTATCCTATCACAAATTTGATAACATGAGCTCTATAAGGAGGATTACTGAAAACAGGCAACTCCATGACATCCTGAATATGTCTGTATGACCCACCGAAGCCCCGCAGTGATTAGCAGTCATAAACAAAGCGTACCTCTGAACATGAGCGAAGACTTCAATACAGACATTATTCTCACCAGAATTGACGAGATTCTTCAGGGACGGACGGTCTTTGGGGGTGTCGTTGGCAGGTACTTTTTCAAAGTAGTTAAGACGGTGTCAATTCTCTGGCTCATGTCCCATGGCCCATCCTTCTTGTCAGCTGGGCAAGCTTTGCGTGCATTCGCCAGAATTTCGATGACCTTAGGCTTAGGAAGTTTGTTGTCCTTGAGAAGCTTGTGGACAGTTCTCAGGGCCTCCAGACCAGCCTCCATCTTCTCCTTTATGTGATTGACAGCTTCTCTGATCTTTTCTTGTATCTTATTATTGAGATTGTCCACTTCCTTACTCTTCTCAGGGACTAGTCTCTTGACCTCTGCTGCTATCCCGGTGATCAGGGCATTAAGCTGGGTGGCAATGCTGTCCTTGGGTCCTGGAAAAAGGTCACCTGGAGGAGATAGTGGGGGTGCGTCAGTAGGAGAAGCTGAGAAATGAAAGTGAGAAGAGAGGAAAGACAAAGAGATGATCACATTCATACTGGCCACAGCCAGACCGTTCCAGGTGAGCGAGAGCTCTGCTGTGCTATGGGGGATGGGCAACAATGGAGCACAACCGCAAGAAAAACAATTTCCAATACCGCCAACATTTTTCTCAGTCTTTATCTTGAAATGTGGAAGCAGAGAGTGCGTTAATATGTTTCCACCTCTACTAAAACTGCTGATTCAGTCATGGTAAACAGCATGACCGTGGATAGGGTACGAATGGTCATTGGGCTTGTTTCCTTCATGAGTCGAGTGAAGTGTTGTTTAACTTACTCTACATTGGTGGTATAAACATTAATCTAGAATGGACTGTAACATTCTTTCTGTGTGATGGGTGAACTTTAGTCATTGCAGCATCCTATGTTTCTTGATCATTAATAATGAAATGTAAAGATGTGATTTTATTTACATTTCTAGCAAAGCATATGTATAGGAATGGAATGGGACTCAATTATGTGGGGGAACATTGGTGTTAATGATAATGTTAATGATAATGTTAATGATGTCGTAGTTAACAGATTGCTCGTTGTTTAGGATTCGTTGTTCAGGTTAGTCGTTTTGCAAACTTTGTTATTAAGGCTGTTTCCCGCAAGGTGGCTTCAGAAGCATTGCTGGAGGTCTGTGTGCCGAAAGAGGTCTGCCACAAGAAAAGATATCAATGCTGACACTACCATTGTCCTTACAAGACAAAAGAAACATATTTTGCTCTTTTTAAACAACTTATTTATTGAGGCCGTATTCGAGACAACTAATGAGGTTTGTAGGGTGGGATGGAAGTAAAACAGATGAGGATACAGATTATATGAGAGAAACATGAAAAGAGGTAGAGAAGAGACAGTAAAAAAGGGTAGTAGAGAGTGACAAACATTAGTGATATGGTGAGTTAGAACTATGGAAAGGAGAATGAGAGAAGACACCTTATAACAAGGCATTTGTAGAGCGATAGGAGAAATGTAGGTCTCAAAGAGGGAGTGAGGGCAAGAACTGACTGGAGGACAAGTTGAAGAAGTGTGAGAGAGTGGGGAATGTGAGGAGGCACTTGAGGACATAGGAGGAGAGAAAATAAATAGCCAATAAATGAGTGGGAGGACCTGTCCTGGAAGAGACAACTGTATGCAGAGAAGGCTGCCATTCATTAGAAGACAGAACGAGGAAGTACTGAGAAGAAAAATATTTTGGAACGGTAGTAGAGAGAAAAAAATTAAAGAGGTATTTTGTAGTCAAGAGAATGTGAAGGTATGGAGAAAACACAGAGAACAATGTAGGGAGAGACAAAGGTGCAAAGAGTGGGAGCCAGCACTGAGCAGTCTTCTCCTTCAGTTTCTTTCTCATGTTACCATCAGTGACTGACTTTTCCATCAGGTGCTCTTACCAAAGGGAGGGTGATCTCCTGGCCCCGGCCTCATTGGTCCTCCAGACTGGTTGTTAGGAGTAAACAACTTTATAAAGAAGTCCATTGGGCACATGTTCACAAAGCCTTCTGTAGGGGAGGTATCTGCATATAAGGACAAAACATGTACATTCCCCATCAGTACATAAGTTTACAGTGCTCATGAAGAATGTGTGAAACATAATTAAACACAACTTTTAGCAGATGATGGGCCGTGTGCACGTAATGGCAAAGTCCACTCCCCCGCTGGTAGCCATCGGCCCCCCGGAGGATCTGTTGATGTCCTACTGGTTGACATTGGTGATCAGGCCCATTGGTCCACTGATGCCATCAGTCATTAAATCGCCTATAAGGATCTATCATTCTGTTCAGAACAATCCTTGCCCTCTAACAGGACTCAGTTAATGGGGCGGAGCTATTTCCTACTCATTAACCGGCTGCATCTGAGTTTATCATTTGTTGTGTAGAGTTGGTAGGCTATGAAAACAGAGATTATGAAAACGTGGTTTCTAAAATAAATAGTGAGAAACAGCATTCCATGAAACAGAGAGAGAGACAGAGACAGAGTCGAGCAAAAGAGAATAAGAGAGAGGGAGAGAGAAAGTGAGAGAGAGAGAGCGAGAGAGAGAGGGAGACAGAGACAAAGAGAGAGAGAGACAAAGAGAGAGACAGTGAAAGAAAGATTGAGACAAAAAGAGAGAGGGAGAGAGAGAGAAAGAGAAACAGAGATATTGAGGTAAAGAGAGGGAGAGAGACAGAGACAGAGAGAGGGACAGAGACAGAGAGAGAGAGGGAGAGAAAGAGTGACAGAGAGAAAGCGCAAGAGAGAGAGGGAGAAAGAGAGAGAGAGAGAGAGAGAGATGGACATAGAGATATAGAGACAGAGAGGAGTGAGGAAGAGAGAGGAAGAGAAAGAGATAGATCGTGAGAGAGAGGGAGAAATTGACAGATAAGAAAGAAATTTGTAAGAAATATGCATGCACTCATGGGAGATGGATGCTTACTCACAGGAGACTTAGTTGTGAGGAATCACAGTAGACGTGCCTCTCCTCACTGCAGATACGTTTGTACTACCAGGAAGTAATGTGCACTCAAAGGGGAGATGTCTTACTCTAAGGAGGTAAGTGTGTACTCACAGGAAATGGTTGGCATGCACTTCCCTCCATAGGGGGTCAG
Source organism: Lissotriton vulgaris (assembly GCF_964263255.1). NCBI lineage: Eukaryota > Metazoa > Chordata > Amphibia > Caudata > Salamandridae > Lissotriton > Lissotriton vulgaris. The sequence goes on from NC_141695.1 coordinate 94,361,456, forward strand.
GCAGCACTTCATGTTCATGGTACATTCTGTTGACTGGGAGCAGTTCTTCATGGTGCTGGGGTTAGGAAATCCAGAAGGCGGGACCGTAATATTCAGCTTCCTCAGGATGTCTTCTGGGCAAACCTTAGGCCCCTCCGGCTGAGTGACATCTTTAAGGGGAGGAGAGAAGCACATAGCATAGCAATACAGTCACTAGATGACTCCATACCATCAGAAGAACACGTTACATTCTTATTTCTATCTTTAGCAAGCTATTGCATTCTGAGAATGTTATTGCTTCTTAATGGCTTTCACTCAGTGGGAACCCCTGGCATCCTGGTGCCCTTTGGCCCCACCAGTCAGCATCCATTACTTTTATTTCATCATATGGTGGCCCATGGCATCCTCGTGCCCTTTTGTCTCACGTATCTCTTTCACTGAATTTTATGTCATCCTTTAACACCATGGTGGGAATTAAACCCCATCAGTGTCTATCACTGATTTTTCTTTCATCCTCTAGTGATCCATTGTATCTTGGTGTTGTTTGAACTTACTATTTTTTATCAGCTCTATAGGTGATTTTGTCTCTCATAATATAGTGACCAGTGAAATTCTGGTGCTTTTCTAACTTAGCATTATGTCTTGGTCAATATTTATTGATACTGTCCCCTAGAGCTGCTACTGAACATCCTCAGAATATCAAGATAAAAGTATATCATGGACAGAATATCAAGGGACGGAGCACCGAAAAGGAAGCGTATGTAGAGGAAGTGTAAAAGTACTATTCCTAACTTCTACGTACCATAATAATATATATATTTTCGAGGTACACATATGTGGAGTAATGTATAGAAAATCAATGCTAACCTCTTATTATTTTGGACTCTGTATTTTGACCTTGCAATGTATATGCTTTGATGTTTTGGTGCACATATTTAGGGGGCACACTATCCCATAGCATCCTGGAGCCCTGAAACTGTGGAGAATTTTGCCATCAATCAATCAATCAATCAAGGGATTGTAAAGCGTGGCTACTCACCAGTGAATGTCTCAAGGTATCATTACTATCTGTGGCTATTTTTGTATCTGATTTTATGGCCACCAAGACATCATGGTGCCTTTTGGACTCACCATCTCTATTGTTCCTTCTCTCAAATTCTGGTGGGACCACCGGCATCCAGGTGGCATTTGATAACACTATTATCTATGGATAATTTTCCCCTCATTCTACTGTGACCCCTGGCATCCTCATACCCTCCGTGCCACCAATACCTATATCTGATTTTGTTCTGCTACATCATGACTGTTGGAAAATGGCCCTCCTTGGAGGGTCAGCCCAAACGGTTTGCCTTCCTCCTCCTTTTTTCAGATCTCCTTTGTGTTGGCCTTAGGACCCTGAGCATTTAATCACTGCCAACCAGTGCTAAAGTGCATGTGCTTCTCCAATAATCATGGTTTGATTGATGTATTTACAAATTTCACATTTAATTGACCTGTAAGTCCCCAGTACAATAAACTACATGTGCCAAGGCCCTGTAAATTAAATGATAGTGGAGGGGGGGCGGCACCAATGCCTATGCCACCGACACACGTAGCCCTTAAACATGTCTCAGGTCTGCGCCTGCACAGACTGTGTGTGCAGTTTACACTGCCATGTCAAATTGGCATTTAATACCCCTTGTCAAACCTTACATTCTCTTTTAATTACATATTTCACCCCCAAGGTAGTCACTAGGTGGACAGAGTTCTATGTGACAAAAAGGAAGGACTTGTACTTTAAATTTTTACATTTCCTGGTAGTAAAAAAACCTTGGTGCTCACTAGTGAGAGGTCTACCCCTCTCATAGGTTAACATTGGGAATTCCTTATTACATTTAATAAGCTGTCATTCCTAATTGAGAGAAGGTATAATTGTCATGTTTGCTATCACATCCTCTTTAATGATAAAATTGAATTTCTAGTTACTATTCTGAAAATTCTACTTTTAGAAAGTTGCACATTTTCCTGCTCTTAGCCATTTGGTGCCCGTTGCCTGTCTCTGATCACTGGAAGGGTTGAGTATCAACTCACTTTGTGTATTCCCTCTAGACAGCCACAGACAAAGGAATGTTGGGTGTGACTTCATTCATCTTCCTGAGAGGAAGGTAGGGAGGAGCTGGGCAAAACCTCAAACTTACACCTGAATAGGCTGTGCTATGTCTACACACAAAGGGATACATACTACCCCTGTAGTGAGTTTGGAGCCAGAGCAGGAAGAAAGGACCTGTGTGCACTTCAAAAACTCTTCTTTTAAGTCACCCCCACTCCAAAGTATGGTTTGCTAGAGATTCTGGACCTCTGACCCCACCAACTCAGTGCACTTTTATACGTAAAACCAACTTGCCAAGCAAAAGAACTGCTCTGCTAAGGGCTACCACACTGGTCTGCTGCTCTCGAAAACTGCTGCCTTGCTGTGCACTCTGCTGCCTGCTGCTCTCTCTGACTGGACCTTCATCACTTTAGCCAAAGTGACTTCAAGGGCTAGCTGACTAGCCTTCTTTTTTTCAAAGACTCAGGGACATCAAAGTCATTAACCCTACTCCATTGTCTGGTTTATTGGAGTTGAACCCAGCTACTTGCTTCAGCAGACTGATGCATTCTCTGCTGCAAAAACAGTATCAACCCATCACTGCTGTTTCCGGAACTGAACTGGCACATTGCACATGAAACTGCCACATCACCACTGGAATTGCTGCATGGTTGCAACAACAGTGAGCGATGATTGATGCATCCTCTCGACTGCGTGGAGGAAACTGGTGCATTGCCTTTGGAACCAACACATCATGGAACTTATTCCTTGCTTTTAAGTGCAGCACATCGCCATTGTTACGTGGAGAAATCTAACGCATCTCCTCGATTGTGAGATTGACACCGACGAATCGATCAGCTGCACTCAGTATCTCGTTGTTTGCAGCCAGGATCAGGGACATTTTGCTCATTTGGCTTTGTATGGGTCCTATATCTGGCCCCCGTTACATCGTGGTCCATCTGAACTCGTGACCTTGTCCCTGTCCAGCCCAACCTATTAACTCTAAAAGCGCTTACTGCTTGTAAGCGCTAATTTTGCATTTAATCTTTAAAAATTCATGTCTCGACTACTACTTATTGAATTTTTGTCATTTTGGTCTGGGGCATATTTATAAAAATCATACTTTATTTTTCATAAACTGATGTTGAGTCTTTTTGTGATATTTTCACTAGTTTACTGTTTGAAGTGTTGCCCAAATACTTTACACATTGTCTCTTAAGTTAAGCCTGACTTGTTAAGGTTGACTTCAATGTGCCAAGCTACCAAAGGGTACGCAGAGGTTAATGTATGGCTTTTATATAACTTACCCTGACTAGGATTGTGGTTTCTGATTGGATACCTCTGCCAACCAGAAAGCTCAGTTTCTAGCAACGACCAATGACATCCAGGTGGATTGCGGTTCCACCATTATCAAGAACTCTCACCTCTTATTACACTATGACTCCCTGGCATCAGCATACCCTGTGATCCACTGTTACATGTTACCTATATTGCTTAAACCCCTAAAAAAGAGACTGCAATATCTCTAGATTGCTGTTGATCCCACCACACTCACCAATTGCAGCTCGCATCACATATGTGAATTTCACTCTCCTCTCTGGTAAGTCTGGATGACATGGAGAGTTGCAAGGCCATCCCTGGAGCGAGACCGGCGCACTCAAGGCAAAAGAAGGCCATTCAAAGAAGCTCACAGCCGAGTCACAAAGTCCCCTCAACGAGGGCTTCTTATAGCAGCAACCATGGGGTCACTGCTCCTCTAGACAAGATATCGTCATGGTGTAGTGAGTATTTCCCTACACTGGACCTCACACTGACTTCATATAGAAGCACATTCATGACAACGACCTACAGATGGGGGAGTGAGCAAGCACCTCCAGATTGCTGTCCATATATTCTGCTGTAGCCAGGGACCCCATGGCGGGTTCAGTGTCACTGCCTGGAACAGGAATTCAGTCTTCCACAGGCTGCAGTGTCTTCAGTTTGGAGTGCTGATCTCAGTCTGTACAGCTTTCTACCCTTTGGAAGGATGACTTACTCTTTAGTATGTTTTTCTTGGTGGGGTGGCCTTTGCTTCTTCAGGTAGCACAGTGCAAATGTTGAGATAGAGTAGGTATCTACCTGATGCCACCTGACTCTCTCTTCTGAGGTATCAACCAACTCCTAAACAGGACGATTCAGTTCTGTGCCTGAGTGATAGTAGTCCTTGTACTTTTCAATCACCATAATGCCCCCTCTCTGACGCGTCTTCTTCAGGTAAGGCTTCTAAGTATACAAGAGCCTGTGCATAGCATTTAATAGTGTCTCTGTGCTACACACTTCTACTCCTTCCCTAGTGTCTTTCAGTTCACATTCGCTAGAAATAAAAGGTAAACAACTAAATCCCTCTCAGTGACCCTCTGATATAAAATTGCAGTTCTGAGGGTTGGCAACCACCCTACGTGCAGCCCTTTAGTACTGTGTCTGCTTCTCGTGTACCTTTGAACTCCGATGGGAGAGGCTAAATGCAGTACTCACCTGGGACAAGCGGGATGCACTTCCGCCCACAGGGTAGCGAGCAGCATCTCAGCTCCCCCGAGCAGTCTGTATTCTGGGTACAGTTACTGGCCAATGTGAGATCTGGGAAGCCGGGAGGCATCGGAAATGGTGACATTGGTGCACTTCCATGAAGAGGCATCAACAGTGCACCCCCAGAAGGTGGCACACGTGGCTCACCCCCAGCAGGTGGCAGGGATGGTGTGCTTGCAGGTGGAAGAAAGGGTCCTGGAGATAAAACATAGATATAGGTGAGAAGACGACATTTGTAACACCTCCTCCTCACTTCCTGAATCCTGCCTACTACTACACTCTTCTGTCACCTAATCCTTGACATGCAGCTCTTTATTTCTTACAACTTACTTCTTTTTCTACAGACTCCCAACATATCTCTCCTTCTCCCTTTTGCCTTCATCTCTTCTGTCTTCACTCCTCCAGTCTCCCAATTCTTTTACACTTTTTCATTTCCCTCCCAGATCTATCGCCATTCCTTCCTTCTTCACCCATGTGTACCATGCCTCTTCATTTTCTTTCCATTTATGCCAATGTAATCCTCCCTGCTTTCTTCTCATTCCCTATTCTCAATTCACAATCTCCTCTTTTCAACACTTTCTTCTTTACTCTAGGTTTCCTTTCGTCTCTTTTACCTGCTCATTCTTTCACCCTCTATAACTAGCGATGCCTGTCTCCTTTCACTTTCTCGCAAATTACCATTTCTTATTTCCATCACCCAGCTCACTCAACACATTTTTTTTGTCTCCAATATCCCACATCTTCTTCACCTCTCAATCTTTCATCACTTCTTCTGCCTTCCTTACTCCCTGCCTCTAGCTTACCTCACTCTTCTTTCATAGTGCTCCTCCTGTCTTTTCACCATTCCTTGTATTCTTCTAACCTCTCACAGTTTAATAACCTTTGTCCCCTATGTTCTTCTCCACTTTTACCACTTTCTTTACCCACTATTTCCAATTGTTCTGACATTTCATCCTTTAACAAGTTATATCTATTATTCCTCAACAATGTCCTCTATCTGCTATTCCCTCAACATCACCTTTTAATCTTCTGCAACCTCTTCCTCTTTGCCTCTGCAGTCCCCCCTCTCTCCCACTTCCACAACCTTCTCCCAGCAGTCCCTTGAAGCCTTCTGATGCCCTTGTCTTGTATACTTTATAACACCCACTGTGGACCACACTGAAGCCAAACCTCTTCTCTTCTAGCACCCCACTCTTGCCTCCTACTGTCCCTTCTCTATAACAATCACGTGACCTCTCCCTCCTTGTGTCTGTATCCGGTCCAGACTCACCAGCAGCTGCCAGGTCAGTGGCCACCATCAAGGCCAGGATGAGGGTCTTCATGGTGGCGAATGTGTCCGAGGTCCCTGCAGAGGTCAGAGTGCGTCTTGGAGAGGATGTGAAGTCCAAACCTCCACTTTCCTTCTGAAGACTGAAAGGTTTGCGCCCTTGTATTTATCTGCAGATGACTGTATTGTGAGCCAAGCCAGACACTGAAACCAATAATTATCAGATCACGCCATGCATAGAACCTGAATAGCTCTCCCCACCCATCTGCACTGCCATACATAGGTTGTGGCACGTCATCGGCCTGACCATGCATGAGAGCGGGCAGGGCTGCCTGGGAGAAGTGTTGCATTCCTTCTCCAGGCTGAAAACAAGCTTTGTGTGACATTTTCCATCTGCATGACACAGCATCTAGGACAGGCTGGGATGCCACAGGCTTGCCAGGAGCTTTGGTCACCTCTTTCTCACTGTGCTGGTGCACTAATTCCCTCTTTTGAGAATATTTCCAGGAACCATCCCCTTTCCATAGTATGAACTTTGCCTTCTGTACGTGATACCCGATCTGTGGCTATTTACAGGTCGCATTAGAAGAGGTTCTTTGTTGTTTCCAGTAATCCTAAACAGGCGGCTTCAGCAAGACAAATGCAGCCCTTTTAGCTCACATGAGACTCAGTGCTTGGTCTTAAGGCCACAACACTCACTGCAGATAAAGGCAATTCCCACCCAGATAGTGTTCCTAGTGCTGGCTTCGTCCAACAGGCCTCTCTATCTGCAAGTCTGCTGGCCCCTGCATCAGGAGCATTGAAATGGGTCTTTACTCTGTGGTGGGGTCCCATACTCATTAAAGAGCCGGCCTTTCTCAGCTCTGTGGACTGGCCTGTTAGGAGATGCTTGCTGGCCCTATTGTGGTCCACGTCGTTTGAGAGCCAACCCCTTGAGGGCATGGAACAAGAACCCAGCCTAGTATTTATGCAACTTGTGCCACTTAGTACTTATCAGTTAACAGTGCCCAGTACCGTGGTAAATGAGCCTTAGATCTGGCGCACAACTACCATTGCCTCAAGTGAGAGTCACCACTGCTCTTTATCACAGCACCAAGAGCAGGGAGTGCAGTGCACACAATGCAGGAATCCATGTAGGGAAGGTACAGCTTGTGATTCATGGACGGCCACAGTATGTCGATGCAAGGTATGTATGTATGGGTGTATAGGTGAGCCTAGCTAGAGAGCACCTGAGGGCTGGCCATGGGAGGGCACCAAGGTGAGTGATTCAGATTAAGATACAGTGAGGCAGAGTGCACAGGGGAGGTGCTTCCCACTGAGGAGAGATGCAGTGCTCTCTGGAGAGGTAAATCTGCAGCTCCTTTCTGAGCTGGGGTGGGCTGAGGCAGTTCTGATGGTAGCGGGCATGTTGTTCTAAATGCTTGGAGCAAATATAGAGAAGGCCTGTCTAAACTACTTTTTGCCAGTTTTTATTTTTAGTATAGTGATGTTCTGATTTCTAGTGTGATGCTCCTGTCTGGGGTTGTTCATTTCTCGCTCAAGTATGCAGGGTGCTGCTTCTGGTGGCCTTGTATATGATGTAGCTGGTCTTGAAGATGGTGGGGCTTGCACGGGAAGCCAGTGTAGTTTTTTCAGTGTATGAATGAAATGGTTGTACTACTGCAGGCCTTTGGTTATTATAGCTGCAGCATGTAAGATGCTTTTCAGTGGAGTAAAATTGGAGCTCTGGGGACCACGGAGCAAGCCTTTGCTTCCATCCAGATGCAAGAGGGCAAAGGCTTGGATGGTTGTTCTGAAGCCAGTTCCAGAGTGGAAATAGTTCAATTTCTTCGAAAGGGCTGAACGTTATCCTATAGACACACCGAATGGAGTGGAACACCTATAGGCCTCTGTAAGTTACTGAAAGTCAAGACTGACAAGGGTATCATAAGCCCATCCACCCATAAATGAACATCTTTTACACACCTTGAACACTGGATGATGCTAAACAAGGTACAGCAAGTTCCAGCTGGATGGTGTCTTCTTCTCCAGGGTGCCCAATAAGAAGTGAAGGCATGTGATACTTTGTGGAACTGAAAGTAGAACCATATGAACGTAAAGACCCTGCTCTTCAGTGCACCCTTTGCCATCCATACAATAGATGTCCCTAAAACACAATGGATTAACTGATGTTAGCGACAGCTTGCTAATAGGGCAATGAAATTATCGCCGCTTTGCGGACAAAAACAGCCGCAAAAGCGGCGATAATTTCATTTCGCCTGCCTTGGTAATATGCCCTGTAGTTCTGTGATCTGCGTGATAGCCAGTGGCTGTTTTTGCGTTAGGGCGGTGGGGCGTTGCCCTACTTATAATTATTGTAGCATTTTCACCTTTCTAACTTTTAAAAAAGTACGTATTTAAAAGTTTGAAAGTTGAAATTCTAAATTAATCAATAATTTAAACTGGCCCTCTCCCGCGGTGACGTCACAAGACATTGAAGAGCGACGCTCACGGGCAGGAAATATGATTGCAAACTCACTGCGGCACGACAGCATTGCGCATTTTGGGTTTGGCCGGCTGCCCTTACCCAGATAGGAACCCAGCATGCGCACAGTGGTTTTTCAGCAGAAACTGCATCGGTGAGTGGGGGCTGGTCTTAATAGATCTCCCCAGTAGGTGGAAAATGAGCTGCGACTTTGCCTGCTCACCCCAATCCTGGCGTTGTTCTCTAATCTCAGAGTAGAGAGCAGTGCCAGTATTGAGAGCAGCGTCTGCATTTGCTGCTGCCGGGTTCACGTAGAGCGCAGTTGATTTGCCACCAATGTAGTTTCTGGGCTCTTTCGCGCCAGTACGTTCACGCAAATAACCACTCCACACATGTCTTAGCGTAAAAGGCCATTTATTAGGACAGGTATGACAACCAAATTTCAACATAACATCAATAAAAGTTAACAATCCCCCCAACATCAAGACCTCCAAACATTCCATTCACATACTCCACTACTCACTTCAATTCACACCACGACCTCTTACCGCATACCATTCACTTTAACCTTTCACCTTCATCCTCCTCCAGCATCTCCCGTCATCTCACCTCCATCTACCACACCCCCCATCCTGCACCTGTAACCCCCTCCCCGGAAGGGTGATTCTGCCCGTCATGGACTCCCCACCCCTCCCAAGTTCTGCAAACACTCTCCCAGTGTCAACCCGTCCTAAACTGGCACGCCGAAGAACTTATAGCAAACCAATAACACTGCCACTACCCCACTCCTGAAAATTTGCAGGGTGGGAGGGCGGACAAACTAACTGTTCCCTGCGGCACCGGGAACAGGAAGAGGAAGGACTTCCTCCCCTGTCCCCTTATGTACCCTCCCTAACTCCCCACCCCTAAGCCCACCCCCCAACCTATCCTAGCCTACCTGTCCTGCTATCGCGCGAACACCCCAGGGGAAGACTGGTCTGTCGATCTCACTTCCCCTGGGGGCCGCATTGCACAAATAACCATTCCACGCATGTCTTAGCGTAAAAGGCCATTTATTAGGACAGGTATGACAACCAAATTTCAACATAACATCAATAACAGTTAACAATCCCCCCAACACCATGACCTCCAAACATCATCCATTCACATACTCCACTACTCACTCCAATTCACACCACAACCTCTTCACGCATTCCATTCACTTTCCCCTTTCACCTTCATCCTCCTCCAGCATCTCCCGCCATCTCACCTCCATCTACCACACCCCCCATCCTGTACCTGTAACCCCCTCCCCGGAAGGGTGATTCTGCCCGTCATGGACTCCCCACCCCTCCCAAGTTCTGCCACCCAGGGAACCCCCGGAGGGCGGTTACCTTCCCCACCAAACGTGCACCTTTCGCTCTCAATCTCTCCTACACCAGATAGACTCATTCCACAGCAAGCTGATGGTATCCCGCATTTCCATTGGATAGCAAGCATTTCCCATGTGCAAAAGGTGCACACCGTCGTCGCGGAAGAGAAGGGGCTCTTCAAGCAGGAGCCCAACATGTGCCAGAACTTTGATTCCGTCAGCATCACGAAAAAGTCTCATCGCCCTATTCAATTTCCGCTTTGCCCTCTCAATGGCAGCAGGCTTAAGTGCCCCCCTCCAAATCCTTCGTGGCACAAACTCTGTCCAAACAATACAGGCGCCAGCCAGATTGCTCCTCATTGCCTCCAGATCCCTCTGCATCAAATGTAACAAGGACACTCCTGACAGTTTTACCAAGTCATTTTCTCCTAGGTGGATAACCAGCATGTCTGGGCAACCCAATTGAGACACCTTCTTCATCAGCCAGGGCAACAAATCGCCCCAACGCATCCCACTCTTACCCCACCAATGGACTTCGTGATGACTGCTCCGCAGGCCCAGGCTATGACCGTACACCTGCCTGTCCGCATATTTTGATGCCCAGTGTACAAAGTAGTGTCCAACAATCCAGGTAGCCGTCTTGGACCCTGCCCCCGAACGCAACCTATGAAGAGAAAGAGGTTAACACCACGGAAAACAGATCTGTAACACAACCGCAGCAGCACCCCTCGGCTACCCTGACTCCGACCTCCTTCATTTACGCACATAGCGTTCGCGGCAGCGGGACCTCCAGGGCCCAATTCTCCGAATCTCCTCCCAGGACCAACTCAATCCGGCCGCCGCCGTGGCCGCACCAATTCGAAACAAATGAGTGCCAAAACGCGCTGGATCCCTCAAGTCAATCTTGCGAACGCCGATCACCTGTGTCAAAACATCCTGTATCTCCGCCACCTTCTGCACCGGCAGCCGCGCCTGCCACGCCACCGAATCCAATTCAATTCCCAGGAAGGTCAAACAACAACTAGGCCCCGCCGTCTTCTCTGGTGCCAATGGAAACCCAAACTTCTGCGCCAACAACTGGAACTGTCCCACAGCCTCATCACACTCTCCCGTCAACGCCTTCCCGACGAACATGAAATCATCCAGGTAATGCGACACCAGCCGGTGCCCACTCCTCTCCACAAAAGCCCACTGCAAAAAGGAACTGAAGGTTTCAAACAGCGCACAAGAAATCGCACAACCCATCGGCAGCACCATATCCACAAAGATGGCCCCTTTGAATTGCGGCCCAGCAAGGCCGACTGGATATCACATTTGGCCAACTCTGCCCCCTTCCCGCAAGCCCTCACCAAGCCAACGGCATCATCCGTTGACGCATACAACACCCTGGAATCCTCTTCTGCGATGAAGTCATTCACCAAACTCCCTTCAGGCCACAACAAATGGTGAATCAGTCTGAACTCCCCTCGCTCCTTTTTGGGAACCACCCCCAGTGGAGAAATGATAAGGTCTGATATTGGCCATGTGTCAAACGGGCCAGCAATCCTTCCCTCCTTGACCTCCTTCCGCAACTTGCTCGCTACCGACTCAGGCAATTCCTTCGCCGAACGCAGGTTCTCCACCCAACGCCTCTCCCTGGGACCCTGATAGCCAATCCGAAATCCTTCTACAAACCCCCAATGAAGTTTCAAAGCCGCCGCTCTATCAGGGTACCTAGAGAGCCATGGACCATGGCTTCCACGTTAACCGGAGTAGGGGCCCTTCGGCCCAGATTGGCCCCTACCCTTGGTAATCTTCCACTGTTCTGAAGGTGTGGCAAGAGTAAGGCACTGTGTGACCGGGTGACGCGCCCCCCGCACTTGGAGCACTTGTGTTTAAACTTACATGGGTGTCGCGTGCAGAAACCTTTATTAAAGTTCCAGCAGGCCCCAGCGGTTCCAGGTTTGTACTGCTGTCCAGCAGCCCCCATCCACGTTCCTTGACTTCCTGACCCTCCGGACACTCCCTCACCCCCCGCCCCAGACTGGGCAGGACGAGACTAAAAAGGCCGGTACGCAATCGGGAGACCACTCGCCGAATGAGTAGATGCCGCCGCCTGCGTAGAAGACATCCACTGCACCCAAAGCTCCTGATCAATGTCACTCCATGGCTTGTCCGGGTTCACACGAATCCTGGCCATAAACTCCTCATCATAACTCAACCAGACAAAGCCCCCAAAATGCAATTGGGCCTTCCGTAGCACATCCATATATTTAAACAACGCTATCGCCCTGTCCCCATGCTTCTCGCAATAGATACTCGCGTATATCAAGAACGCGTATATCAAGAACGCCGATGTCCAGTTCTCCATTGTCACAGGCACCCTCGGCCGCCTGGTCAACTCCCACTCCTCCTCCTTAGACCCTTCCTTCACCTGAATTTCTCTATGTAAAAGTTTGAAAACATCCACATACTCATGTTTCCAAATCCTGGCCTTTGTCTTTTCTGACAAATGCGACCCGAGTGGCATGGCCAAACCCATGTAAGGCAACTTCTTCCTCAGCTTATCCGATCCATCCTCCTTCCCACCCTGATACTCCGCAGTGTCTGTCTGCTCGCTGGCGGTCACAACCTGCTTCTTACCATCCTTTGGAACGGACCCCGTGTCCCCGAAGGCCCCCCACATCCAGCACAGAGCCATACCCACTCCCACCGACCGGCAGGCCTCCTTGCGCCCCCCTCTAGGACCTTCATCCCAAGCATCCCACCATGCGCCCTTACCTGCCAAGTCGTTGGAGCTCCGCGATCTGTCCTCCTGGCATCCGCCGGCTTCTGACTCCTTTTGGCCGCCCGGCCAGCTCCGTCCTGTGCCGCCTGTAAAACACCAATCCTGCTTGTTGACGCTCCCCCTTTCACCCAACATTCATCATCACGCACTTCACCTTCCTCCAACTCCTCATCCTCGTCCTCATAGTCCAAACGTTCCTCATCCACTTCCACCGCTGCCACTCTCCGCACCTCACTCACTACTCGTTTCGCACCTTTCCCTCGCACTCCAGGTATAAACTCGCACTCCAGCATTGCAGTTGCGCGCTCCCTCGGTGGAGGGCAGGCTGCTGCGGACCCCCCTGCTGCTTCGTCCCGGCGTTTGGAGGCCGTTTTGCGCCCGCCGGCCCACCCTTGCCTCTGCCAGCACTCACCGCTGGCTTGTTACTGCCCCAGTGCCACCAGGTCTCTGCGCTGCCAAAGCATTCCCTGACCCCTCTACCCAGACCCACTCACCCCGCGACCCGGAGGTCCCCCCGCCACGGCCTCTACCCACACCTGCCCCACGCGCAGGTGCCGGGGCCCCTTTGCCCCAATGCACCCCACCCACCCGCGCCTCCTTGGCAGCGCACAAACGCTGCCATGCCTGCTCAGATTCCTCGATTATGCGATGTTGGTTGCGAATCCTTTCCTCCTCGGTCATGTGCGCCCACCTGGCGTACCACGTGTCCTCCCGGAGGGTTCCTTACAAACCTCCGCCTCCCGCTATGGGACCGAGCGCCCCCCTTTCGGGTGAGTCCCCCTGCCTGCTGGTATAGTGCCTTGGCCGGGCCCTTCCCCTTGGGGACGGGCGCCCTCACTACCCCTTTCCTGCCGCTGGACAAGTCCACCGGCTGCTCCCCTGACGGGCCACCCCCTTCCTCCGGCTCAGACTCCCCCTCTGACAGCACAAGCGTAAACTCCTCGCCCGCGGGCACTTCCTAACCAACATCGCCCTCCCAGCCGCTGGCCTCACTCTCATTCCTCATGGCCCCATTGATATCCTCTAGATCCAGCCCTTCCCCATCCGAATCCGAGGGGGCTGGGCTGCCAACATGCATGACCGGCGGTGCGTGGCCAGAGTCCGCGGCGCCACTCCCCGCTGTCAACTCCAATCCTCCTCCAACCCCCACTGACACATCCACCAACCGCGCAGGAAGGCTCTTACGCCATCCTCCGCGCAGAGGCGCCTCCGGCTGCTTCTTGCCTCTACCTCTCTCTCCTGCGCCTGATCGGGCCGGTGGCGGCTCGTCCATGCAAGCCACCACCACCAACGCTGCCACACCCGCTGACGCAGGCCTTGGCGTCCAGGTCATGCCGACCCACACCTGATCCAAAACTCCTGGCCGCAAGAGGTCCGCCCTGCCAGCCCTCCCCAACACCCGCAGAGCCTCCCGCACCGCCTCCGCATCCGGTGTCGCCATGGCCTCCCTGATCCTGAGGTCCTGCGCACTGTGAGACCCCCTAAACCTGCTGTGCCCGTGAGATGCGTGCAATTCGGCACCCCGCGCAAGCCCGCGACATGCGTGAGATTTGGCACCCCGCGCGATGCGTGAGATTTGACACCTAGGTCCCGCCCGCGAGATGCGTGGGAACCGGCAGCCTCTCGCCTCACGCGTAACGCGTATTTTAAGCCCATGGGGAGAGCGCGCCTGCCGGCAAAACGCTTAACCCTACACTCGATCGTACAAAAAAGCTAGCACTCCTCCTGAAGGACCACACTGGGGCACCAGCGGCGTCCTAACCCACACCCCTGCTAACCCTACAGCTAACCCTGAAACAAGGCCCTGCAAGGTACGAGCACCCCCACTAACCACAAACTAACTGTTCCCTGTGGCACCGGGGACAGGAATAGGAAGGACTTCCTCCCCTGTCCCCTTATGTACCCTCCCTAACTCCCCACCCCTAAGCCCACCCTCCAGCCTATCCTAGCCTACCTGTCCTGCTATCGCGCAAACACCCCAGGGGAAGACTGGTCTGTCAACCTTACTTCCCCTGGGGGCCGCATTCCAAGGCGGCCGAATCCGAATTCTTCATACGATGTTATCAATCGAGGTGCCATTAAAACTCCCGACCGTCTAATTTCTTTAAAAACCTATACGCCAATGGTATTGACTTGTGCCGGGAGGGAGAGAGGCAGCGGCGAGTCTTTTAAATGCACTCAGAGCATGCTGCGCCTTCGTTAACTTTTCTCAGAAAGAGTGGAGCAGTTTCTAAGGGCCAGATGTAGGTAAGTAACATTTACCGAATCTTAATTACCGAAAATTACCGAATTTTACCGATTCGGTAATTAAGATTCGGTAAATGTGAGGGGTTGGTATGTAGGGAATCCAGATGTTCCCTTTTACCGAATCGGTAAAATTCGGTATTTACCGATTCGGTAAATACCGAATCGGTAAAGCCTATTGATTCCTATGGGCTTCAAAGCCCATAGAAATCAATAGGCTTTACCGATTCGGTATTTACCGAATCGGTAAATACCGAATTTCACAAGGGTGCAGGGGGTGCCACTTTGACACCCCCTGGCACCCCCTAAACAGGATTGGGTGCCATGTGGCAGGCATACAAGCCCTAGGGGCAGGTCTGCCTGTCATATGGCACAGGTGTGCATGCACACATGTGCATGCACACCAGAATCGGTATTTTACCATCAAATAGTATTTGATGGTAAAATACCGATTCTGTAATGCTTGTGGGACTCAGAAGAGTCCCACCTACATATCAATTTTACCGAATCGGAAAAAATACCGATTCGGTATTTTACAGAATCGGTAAATTTACCGATCGGTAAATTTACCGATTCTGTAAAATACAGGGCCCTACATCTCAAATTGCATTTACCGGTCGGTAACGGCCGAATTCGGCCGTTACCGACCGGTAAATGCCTACCTACATCTGGCCCTTAATTCCTTAAAATCATAATTATTGCTAAGTTTTTGTCCTTTGACGTGAAATTCTGTTCATTGGTCGCTGCTGCAGTTACTGGCGTGGCGTCTCCACGCCGCCTTTCTGAGCCTTGCATTTGTAGGGTTTTAGTCCGTAGTTTTATTTAGATTACTGGCAGCGGTTGTAACAAATGCAAGCAGGGGCCACAGGATCCGCTGCCATTGAATAAAGTGCCACAGATGCCATGGCACTACCATCAAAGCACGAACCACATAGTGCAACCACCACACGGGTCACAGGAATCAAAACTCTG
The DNA here is from genome assembly GCF_964263255.1 of Lissotriton vulgaris. NCBI lineage: Eukaryota > Metazoa > Chordata > Amphibia > Caudata > Salamandridae > Lissotriton > Lissotriton vulgaris. The sequence goes on from NC_141695.1 coordinate 94,377,133, forward strand.
CCATCCAAGGCTCAGCACAGCTACTAGAGCGCGTCACCAGGAAGAATAGAACGGCCATCCAGGTAAACCCCACAAAGCTACAACGTCATCTCGTTGAATTAACTGCTTATGTTTTGTTTACATAAACTATCTCAGCCACTGTTTTCATGCTTACTCTATCTCGTATTTGTACTGAACAGGCATGGCCATTTTAAAATCGGAGACTCTCTTAAGAGGCCGCTTAGCTGTGCAGCGTGATATTTAATAGAAATATGACTGCCATATATATTTATTAAGAGGCAAAGCCTAGATCAGAGAAAATTCCTGACCATAGTAAACATGGTTTCGAAATGACATTTTTTTTTACTGGTTGCAACTGATAGCTTCTCGAGGGTATATAATTAATCACCTGCTAGATTTACAGTCTTGAGGCTGAGACCTCAGGATGCAGGCAAGAAGAAAGGCTCGAGAGCGGCCTGTGCTGTGTGCCTCACAATTGGGCAGATTTACAAGTCCCCTGCACCACTTTTGCGTCATTTTTAACATGGGAAAAATGACGCAAAAGTGGCGCAAGGGTCTTGTAAATCTGCCCTAATGTATTTTTGCCGGTGCGACGCTCATTGATTTGTTGTGTGGAGTACTGCTTGTGCGTTGTGATGCACAATGCTCAGTGCTGTTTGCGAATGTGCTGCACATTGCTAAGGTTCTAAATGCTATTTGTAAATGTAATGAACTGAACTGCCAGTGCTATGTGATGCTCACTTATTTTTGTGGACTGTGACGCACATTGGAATGTCTGCTGTTTTACATATAGGCCTGCCTATGCTGTGTGTTCCACAATGTCTTTTCTCTTTTGCGATACACATATGTATGTTGTGCACACTGATCTTTGTGTGTTGTGCCACACAATGTGGTCTTTTTTGTTTTGAGCGAAGTTTTAATGTTCGGTGCCATATGTGCTGTGTGTTGCACAGTGCTGGTCGTGCTGTGAGTCCAAATGTTGTTAGTAATTGTGATGGATGACACCGTCAGTGCTTTGTGATGCGCGCTGATCTTTGTGCGTTGTGATGCACTGTGGTATTGGTGTTGTTTTATATACAGGAATGACTCTATAGTGTAGTGCTTTTATTGTGTGATGCTCGTTGTGATGTGTAGTCTATAGTGAACAGTGTTTTTTTTAAATGATGTGATACAAAGTACAATAACATGTCTACTGCTTGTGTTGAGACATGCATTGGTAGCTGTGGTATCTGCTGAATAGTGCTGTGAGTGATGTGTGATTGACCGTGTTGTGTGTGTACTCTTTGATACACAACATTAGTAATGAGTGTGATGCACAGTGCAGTTTGTTGTTAGGGTGCTCAGAGTCATTTGTACTCTGTGATTTGCAACGCTATGGGATTGGCTGTGCTATTTGTACCGCTGGATGCACAGTGCTGTTATCGCTGTGTGATGAAAAGTGTTGCTTGTTCTGTTCGATGCCATCGCAACAAAGTTGCATACAAGAGCTGTTCTTCCAATATGTTCACTTCTCCTTCAGACTAGCACGTTATGCAGATGTGCATAAGCCAACGTTGCACATTTACAATACTGCACACATTTTAGGAAATGTGACCAGCACCACCACCTAAAAGCCAATTCAATTGGTTGATCTCAGGCCGGAGCAATGTATACTCAGCAAAAGAAGTAAAAATGAATTGTCGATCACCATTTCAGGGTCACCTTTTAGCCCTCTCTAGTTTTACAACCTTCAGTGCCTAGACTCAGCTGCTCTGCAGACATTAAAGGTTAGCGTACCTAAATTCTTCTGCTATGAACCAAAACACATTGACTGAATATGTGCAGCAGATATTCAAAGAGACAGACACCAAACCCTCTATCTAACAGAAAGACCATGGTAAAGAAAAAAGATTTTCATATAAAATGTATTTACCTAAAAATTATTCAAGCATTCTGATATGTTAAGGATTTTTTTATTGATTCAGACGATACAAATTTTCAACTGGAGTCCATAATACGATCATTTAATTTTATCTTTCAAAGTTATGGATTATTGCAGGAAAACCAATCAGTGGAATATTTAGCATCTTCTTTTCTAAGGTCTTACTCCCAATAACAGTTTGCTCTGTTTGCCCTCATAAGGAAGCATTTGCAAAAAAAAGTAGTGTAACATCCAAAACACTAGCAAACCCAGCCCACCTCAAACCATGAGTTTGTTTCTACCATGCCTCCCTCCATATACAAAAGAAACACACACACACACACTTCTGTGTGTGCAGGGCTTTAAGTGGGATGCAAAAACTGGGGGGTCTCTCATAGGGGCAGCCGAGTAATTATGAGAGTGGATTAAAACTGTTAAGCAAAAAATCTGTACTTAGCATAGTGTGCTGCCCCACTGGTATTGTGCTTCTTCTGGCATTGCCTCCAGATATATATTACAAGTGACATTAAACCTGCAACCAGTCAGGACTATAGGCTTTGTCATTGGTTGTAAGTTGCATAAGATAAAAAAGGACAAACTGCAGCAAGTTCATTATTATATACTATGAAAACAAAGGTGGTTCAGAGTTGTGTTACTGGTGGGAAACAGAGGGCCTGTTTCTTTTGGTTGCATGTGCTTGGCTTGGGGGTCATTTTGCAAGCAGACCAGTTTGAGGATTGGGCACATTTTTTTATTAATTCTAATGTTTTCTTCACACTTGTGCTTCAAAATGCTATATTTGTGTCTCCCTTTTTTCAATAATTTGCAGTAAATATGTGGTGTAAAACTCCCCATTTGAATCCATGTTTTTAAAAAATGTCTCCCCCTGCACCCTCCTTTTGCAGTTTGGGCTCGCTCGCTTCGCTCGCTCGCTTATTACATTGCGGTACAACATATTTGCCCCACTACTTTCAAAATCTACCAGCCACCACTGGTGATAGCGCGTTTTGCAGCAGGAATTTTAACCCTCCGCACTATCTTAGATGAGTCAAAACTGCCACTAAACAAAACTGCAGTCCCTCTGCAGCAGTATTATCAATCACCAGAAATATATTGACACATTTATTGTTGTTGAAAACTGATAACATATTGCAAAGCAGAGAGAGGCTGGAAATGAAGGTGAGTTTCTCAGGGGAACATGCTGGCCTGCTGATTGTGTTACTGGGGCCGATACCATGGCTATTACTACTTTTACGGTAACAAAACCCCTCCTCCCCACACTTCCAGTAGGGCCAATCCGGCCCTGGTCTCTCTCCCCTTCTCAGGCCCAGATGCATGACGTCAGGCAGGCTCCTTGGGGCCTCCACTGCCAGAGCATTCCAAGGATGTTACAAGTCTGTAACAAATTCATCTGATAAAGTATTGGCAACTATACTACGTTCAGAATCGCTGTTCTCCTGCTTTGAATATAGCTGTGACCTCAGATATTAATAATATCTCATAATAAAAAAGCTGAAAGTACATCTGCACTGCCACTTCTGCTCTTACTGCTGTTGCTTTTTTCCAATGCATTATACATACTTTTGATAAAGAAGAATTATCAGCTAGAGATGACAAATATTTTACTATCACTGTAGAAGTACTCATAGAGACTCGAGAAAGTATTGCTTGAAATGCATTTTTCAGTGAGTTACATTTTGCAAAAGTGCCCCTCCCCCCCACTCCCCTCCTGGACAACAGACAACACAGTGGACCATTTGTTCACTTCCAGAGTGTGCAGAGAAGGTGGCTTAGAGTATATATTTGCTTCTAAAGTAGGACTCACACAGGAGAGGCCAGTCCTTTAGATAGAGAAGCTCAAGGAAAACAGAGCTACCAACCCTGGGCCTTATTTATGAGAAGTGTTGCATCGCTGCAACAATCCGGTGATACAACACTTCTCAGTGAGGCCTCCTTGCGACATAATTGATGCGTCATATTTACTGTATGACGCTTCATGTCGCAAGTAATGACAGATACATCAGTATTACTGACGGGAAACTGCAATCACATCACATGCGTAACAACGCATGCGAATGCAATGCGATCATTACAACGACCGCTTTGTTACATTGCAGTACCATCACAACGAGTGAGTCCACAGACCTCGGTCCTAGGAGATCACTCTCCCCGGCTGCTCCGCTGTGCCCTGCATCACCACTCAAGCCTGACACTCCGCTTTCAGGATTTGAGTACACCCTGACTCCAGTTCTGACTGTGTTGCGCCTCCTTGCCTAATTTCTGTACCTATTTCACTTATTGTGCCTGCCTAATTTGTGTGCTTTTTACTTTATTCTGCCTGCCTCTATGTTTTTTTCCGCTAGTTTCCTCCATGTTCCTGTTGCCCCCCTCTGTTTTTTTTCTCGCCTCCACCGACCCGTGACTCCTCTCCCTACCGCCCGCTCCCGCCACCCAGCTGCACGTCCCTCCCCTAAGGCAAGCCTGTCTGCGCCCATCCGTGACCCAACCAGCGCCAGGACTCCTGGTCCTCCCAGACCCCACCACTACGACTCAACCACCCTCCACACACTCAACCCCGGAAGGTACGCTGACTGTGCTAGATCCTCGTCCATCACCACCCATGGGCTGTTCTCATGCAGACCCTGGCACCGATCTTTCATCATCGACAAAGCCGAAGACACGCCGAATGCACGTACCTCCCATACCCTGACTTGTATCCTTCTCAACGTGCGCTTCGTGCACAGACATGCCGTAGAGATTGGGGACCTGATCGACACCCTCTCACCTGATATCGGATTCTTCACGGAATCTTGGACTAAGGCCACCTCCAGCCCAACATCGCCACTGTCGTCCCCGACATCTAGAAGATCCAGAGAAAAGACAAACCTCACTGCCCAGAAGGTGGACTCGCCATCTCACATAAGACCCCCCTTCTGACTCTCCACATCTAGCACAAGCAACTCTAGCTCCAACACAGAACACCTCCACTTCCAGATTTACTGACCGCCTGGACCCCGCACTCACCACACAGCCACTATCGCCCAACTCGTCACAACCCATGCCATCACCTCTATGGACTAAATTGTACTCTGAGACCTCAATTTCCACTTCAACAACGCCATCGACCCCAACTCGACCACTCTCCTTGACAACCTCGAAAACATTGGACTGAAACAGCTCGTCAACACAAGCATCCACAGAGCGGACCACACCCCGACCTCATCTTCACAGGAGGGAACAACATCCGCTTCAGTCACACTGCCCAACCCCCCTGGATCAAGCGTTAATTTCACATTTAAAACCACCACCGCACCCAAGCCCGCCCAATGCCCGCCACAAAGAAACTGGAGCAAGGTCACAGAGGAAATCCTCAACAGCACCCTCCTCCAAGACCCCCCCAAACCACGAACAACACCAACTCTGCAGCCAAAGAACTACACCAGAAGATCTCCCGCTATGGCAACAAGCTTGCACACCTCCTCCCGCCTCCAAACAACGCCCTCTAAAAGCTGCCTGGTTCACCTCAGAACTTCAAGAAGCCAGACGATCCTGCAGACGCCTGGAGAAAACCTGGCGAAACCTGAGAACCACGGAAACAACCACAAGAGTGCCATGAAGGATTACCACCAGTGCATAAGAGACACCACACCGAACTTCATAAGAGACAAAGTCCAGACCAACGTATCCAACACCAAGGAACTGTTAAATGTCATACAGCAGTTTGCCAAACCCACCTGCGAATCCACAGATGTCAAACCCACCCAGAAACTCTGCCACAAGCTCAGCTCCTACTTCCATCTGAAGAACAAGGCCCTCTACAACAACTTCAGCAAACCTACAACGAACACCACCCCCCTTCTCACCACCTCCAACAAACCTACCATCACATCCTGGGACCCTGCAACCATCAAACTCATCACCACAACCATGAAGAAAACCCACTAAGCTCCCCAACGGATCCCTGCTCACTACACATATTCCACAGAGCCGCCGGCCTCATCGCACCCGAACTTGGATGCACCATCAACGTCTCCCTCAGATCCAGCAACTGCCCAGACGACTGGAAATGGGCAAAGGTAAAACCCCTCCTCAAGAAACCAACGGCTCACCCAACGGACCTGAAAAACTACCGACCCATCTCCCTCCTCCCCTTTGCGGCCAAAGTCACAGAGAGAATCGTAAACACCCAGCTGACCGCCTTCATGGAAATTAACTCCATCCTGGATGCCTCTCAGTCTGGATTCCGCAGCAACCACATCACCGAGGCCACACTCCTCGCAGCCACAGACAACATCCGTATGCTACGGGACCAGGAACACACCGCGGCCCTCATCCTTTTCGACCTCTCCGCAGCTTTCGACACCGTCTCACATCGCACGCTCGCTGCCAGACTGCACGACGCGGGAATACGAGGAACCGTCCTCAACTGGGTCTGATCCTACCTTGCCGACAGGACCCAGAGGATCCGAATCCCGCCCTTCCTCTCCAAAGCCACCAAAATCAGCTGCTGAGTACCCCAGGGTTCATCTCTCTGGCTCACGCTCTTCAATATCTACATGGCCCCCTTCACCTCCATCGTCAGACAGCATGTGCTCAACATCTTATGCTACGCCGATGACACCCAACTCATCCTCTCGCTCACGAAAAATCCTGAAGACACCAGACTCTGCTTCCAGGAAGGAATGAAGAACATGGCTGCCTGGATGAAGGACAGCTGCCTGAAGCTAAACTCAGAGAAAACCGAGATCCTCATCCTCGGACCTCTCACCACCGCCTGGGACAACACCTGGTGGCCACCCGCCCTCAGGAGCCCACCCACCCCTACAGACCATGCTCAGAACCTTGGCATCATCCTGGACTCCTCTCTCTCCATGAAACGCCAGATCAACGCTGTCGCCTCCACCAGTTTCAACTGCCTTCGCATCCTCCGCAAGATCTCCAACTGCAGAAGAACTGTCACCCACACACTCACCAGCAAACTACGGAAACTCTCTCTATGCCAGAATCAACCAAACTCTTCTACGCAAACTAAAAACCATCCTGAATGCAGCTACCAGACTCATCCTCAGAACTCCGTGCCATGAGCTCATGACCCATCACCTGCAAGGCCTCCACTGGCTCCCCGTTGAAAAGAGGGTGACCTTCAAACTCTTCACCCACGCCTACAAATCCCTCAACAACATCGGACCCAATTACCTCATTGAGAGACTGTCCTTCCATGTACCCAAGAGGAAACCTCGCCCTGGCAGAGGTTCCCCACCTCCGCAGAAAGAGAACAGGCAGGAGAGTTTTCTTTTACACCTGGAAAGAGCTTCCGGTGAACATCAGACGCTCCCCCACCATGCACATGTTCAGGAAGGAACTCAAGACCAGGCTCTTCGACTGACCCGGAGCCGCCCCTCCCCCCTCGCGTCTTGAGACCCTCACGGGTGAGTAGCGCTCAATATAAACCCCTGATTGATTGACTGATTGAAAGCAAGCTGTTACAACTTGTTGTAGGGGGTGCTCTAAACTGAGGAATATTATAATTTACTATTCCAACACTTTCCCTACTGTTGCGCACGAAAGATTTGGAATAGTAAATTATACTATCCCTAAGTCTAGCACGCCACCTACAGCAAGTCATTGTAATGACTTGCGTTGTAATGGTACTGCGATGTAACAACTCAGTCGCTGTAATGACTACGTTGTAATCGCATGCATTGTAAAAGCATGCGATGTAAAGGTATGTATTCATTACCGGCGTATAAGCAGCGCAAAACTGATACATTGCTGGAGTTGTGTTTGAAGTGTGACACAACTCCAGCAATGCAGAGGGGAGGGCTATAATTATAGCACTGCATCATCCTTACGCCTGCTATGAGGCAGGCGTAAGGATTTGACGCAAAGGCGTCCTAACCGTGGCTCACGGAAATCTTACAGATTTCAGCGCGTCACTTCTATGAGGCTTTGATGCGGGGAAACACCCACCCTGCGTACATTATAACTGGTGCAGGTATAATGTAGCACAGGGGTTTGTGAAATGACCCCATGTGGTGCATTATTTACACTGCCACAGCGTCACACTCATCATCAGGCCCTATGTGAGTTTTGCTCTTGCGCTCCCTCCGTGAGGAGGCAAAGCCTTCTTAACCATCTGTGGGGTGGTGCGTGACAGTGGTTTGGCAGGCAGGGCTTGAAGGTTTGGACAAATGCAGCCAGTGCGATTGTGAGTCCTCTGAATCTGGTGGGCAAAGGCCCCAGCAATGGGACTTGATAATGAACACCATCTCTTTGGAATAAGTTTATTATTTATTCTTAGTTTTTTATAAAAGAGTTTGCAATGCATTTATTGTTGATCATCTTTTGACATATGGAATCACTACTATGAAGGTAGTTGTTAAAATCCTAGTGGGCTCTAACTCTCACTAAGTCATCAAGGCTGGTTGTGAATCTATGGATTTTTCCAATTGTATTGTATTGTAATGCAACATTTATACAGCAATTACTACCCCTATGTGTGCCTCTGAAGTGTTTGTCTACACGGGTAGAACACTACAACATGTAGGTGTGTGTTTCCACGTATGTTGTCTTTGTTTTGATTGTAGGTGTGAAGAGTTTCCATCCTGTGAGTGATGACCACTGAGGTGTGGTAATTGTGTTGTATGATGCAGTGCTTAGCAGTGTGATGGATGAAGAAGAGAGAGAGAAAAGCACACAGTTTAAGGTTTTCAGTAATCAGGGAGAGTTGAATACCTGTGCCTATGAATTTATGGTTATGTCTCTGGTATCTCTTTTCTGAAATATGTTGTTTAATGTTTACAACCCATTGGTTGAAGGGGGAAATAGTGGAGACATCTGCTAGGAAAGACTTTGGGCCATATGTAGGCAAATGGCATTTACCGAATCATAAATACCGAATTTTACCTATTCAGCATTTACAAATCGGTAAATGCCATGTAGGTAATTATTCGGTATCAATTACCGAATCGTTATGATTCGGTAATTACCTAATCGGTATTTACCTATTCGGTAATTCCCATCGATTCCTATGGGACTTGAGGCCCATAGGAATCAATGGCAATTACCGAATCGGTAAATACCGATTCGGTAAATTTACCGAATTGTCAAGGGGGACAGGGTGTCACTTTGACACCCTGTTGCACCCCTGATTCTGGCTTGTGTGCCATGTGGCTCTCATACATGCCCTAAGGGCATGGATGTGTGTCACATGGCACAGGTGTACATGCACAGATGTGCACGTACACAGAAATTCGTTATTTACCATGCCATTGTATTTCATGGTAAATAACGAATTCCTAAGGGCCTGTGGCACAGTTTCCAGTGCCACCTACATCCCATATTACCGATTCTGTACATTTACCGATTCGGTAATTTACAGATTCGGTAAATTTACCGATTCGGTAAATATACAGAATCGGTAATTTTCTGGCCCCCTACATCTGGAATTACAAATACCAGTCGGTAACGGCCTAAATCGGCCGTAACCGACCGGTAATTCATCAACTACATATGGCTCTTTGTTATTATCATTCCTTATCTGATTGCCATTATGAGATATTAAGAAGCAGTCATCCTATGTAGCTTGTTGAGACCTGCTGTGGTGGACTACATTAAGGTTGTTCTGTTGGCTAGCAATATGTGGCAGATCACACCAATTAATCCACGCCTCTTCACTTAGTGATAGGTGGGTTATGGCTGTTGACTGGTACACTACTCAGCGATGGACATGACCCAACGCAGTTATGACTTATGTGAGTGTAAGTGTGTGAAACAGTTTAAAGCAATTATCCTGCCCAGCTTCTGAGTGTTATGGTATTAGTGCAGACCAGGTGGGTTATATATTGTACTTTGATTGCATTTATGTAGCACTTACTACCCTTCTCGGGGCATTGCAATGCTTTCTTTTGGGGCAGCACAATGCTTTGGAAATCAAGGTAAGTGTTATTTTTGGTATTTGTGGTTGGCTACTGGGAGTAGCCCTGTGCTCTAAGGAAACCTTTCAGCGCATTTACTCCTGGTTCTATGTCGAACATTGAATTAATAGGAAGTCGGAGTTATCCTTAGTGGCAGAGAGAGTATGATACATCATGCAAATGGTTGGTCTTATCAATTGATAATAAAAGGAGATTCGTTATTGTTAGACTGCAGGGCTAGGCCTTTTAAAGGATATATTGTGATCTTTGAAATGGGATGTGTGCAATTTGCAACGGTATATTACCTCTACGTCCCTCGTCCTCGACCCAGTCATAACACATGAGGTATTCCACCCGACAGGAAACAAAACAGGAAACGCTTTTTAGACTCCACCCACCCTCCTGTCAGGTGCTATAATACACCTCACCACCAGAAGCAAATCCTGTTTTGTTTCCTGTCGGTTGGACTACTGATGGGGGACGCTGGGGTGAGTGCCGGGCACTTACCTGCTACGAGAGTCCTGTGGTTTCTTCCTTGGCGGGGCCTTGGGGGTGCTCATGGACCTACGTGGGACCTCTTTCAAAGTCAGGCTGCTGGGCTTCCTGTGCTTTCCTCCGGACGGGGACCCTGGGTTGCGGGGCTCCTCGGGTCCCCGTGGATTTCCTTGATTCACCTTCACTTCCTGGATCCAGGGCTCCGGTGGGCTGGCTGCTGCTGGGAGGGGCAGGCTGCTGCCCGCGCGTCCTGCCCTTGGCGGTGTTTGTGGGCGGGAGGCGCTTGCTTTGGAACAAGGACGCCCTCACTCCTGGTACGGCTGCCCCTGATTGGCGGGCGCCGGTTCGGCGGTGTTTCCCGGGGCCTGATGCGGTCGGGACTCGACCGGACGGACGGAGGGAGACCGTAGGTGTGGAAGCGGGACGCTTCCGGATGGTGCCTCATTTCCGCATGGACGGGCGCCCGGGTGGGCTCCGGGTTCCCTGCCTCCTCACCTGATTGGCTGGATGGCGTTTCCTGATGACGTCATCGGCTCATTTCGGCGGGTGTGTCCTGGCAGGCTTTCCTCACTGGCCGCTCCTGGGAGGCTGGTTTCTGCCCCTCCTTATTCGATTCGAAGTGGCTGCAGCTGCGGGGGTGAGTGTTTTCATTCCTATATCTTGAACTGGAGTTCAGTTTTCTCCTGTGACGCTTTGGTGTTGCTGTGTTTTGCGTGTGGCTGTTTCCTGTGTTTGGTGAAGACGTTGCTTATGATGGGGAAACACCACAGGAAGAGAAAACATGTCTCTCCTGTTAGGTCATCTTCCTCCTCCTCTTCCTCCTCCGACAGTCGTGATTCTGCGCCTACTGGTCAGAGTACTGGTCTAAGGAGCTCTAGGCGCCTGAAGCGCCTGCTTTTGGAGACACTGTCAAGTCTCAAGGCTTCCAAAAAAGGTGCGGGGGTCGCTCTGGGGAGGCTGCCCTCCTGTATTCAGATATTTCTTCCTCTGCGTCCTCTGATGAGTCTACTTTGGGTGCGGTGGATCTGCAGGGCAAGTACATTTCGAGGGAGTTGATGCCCGATCTGCTTTGCCATGTTCGGGAGAATATGGGGTTCCCTGTGGAGTCTGTGCCCAGTACCTCCCAGGATACTGTCTTGCCGCAGTTTCGGAAGCCTGCGTCCTCTTCTATGCCCGTACACCCGTTTGTCATGGATGTCCTCCTTAAGGAATGGAAGGATCCGGACCATATTTCTGTGCCCAGATTCATGTCTAAGCTGTATCCTTTGCAGGATTTGGAGGTTGCCCTGCCTGATTCGGTGCAGGTGGACTCTGTGGTTGCTTCCCTGGTTGGTCGGCCCTCCATGGCTGATGATAATATCCTGCAGGATGGCGTTGATAAAAAGATTGACTCTGCTCTAAAAAAGTCCTATGCTGGCTCTCACTTGGCGCTGCGGTCAGGGGTCTATGGTGCATATGTGGCGCAGTCTTTGCTGGCTGACTTCAAGACTTTGTTTTCTGCTATGCAGGAGGGGATCAGTCCGGAGTTGCTGGAGTCTATGGAACGTCAATCTGAGTTCCTTTCGGACATCGCTTTTGACTCTGTCAGGGCTTCTGCTCTGTCTTGTGGTTCCTCGGTGGCTGCCCGTCGGAACTTGCTTCTGCGAGGTTGGAAGACGGATGCTGCGCAGCGTTCTATGGCTTTGAGGTTGCCTTTCTCTGGTACTCATCTTTTTGGGGACGCCCTGGAGACCAAGCTCCAAAAGGTCTTCAAGGAGAGGAAGCATTCGTTGTCTTTCCGTCATACTCCTTCTCTGAAGGGGTCGTCCTTCTCGAATGCCAGGTCCTTTTGCCAGCCTTCCAGGTTCCAGCAGTCCTCGTTTAGGGGCCAACGTGGTGCTCGCAGGCCCTTTTCTCGTAGGTTCCAGAAGAAGCCCCAGCCGGATGGTGGGTCTGGTGCTCCTCGCTCCTGACTACTCCGTTCCAGTGCCCGTTCTCGCTGGTGGTCAGTCCGCGGTTGGTGGGAGACTGCGGCTGCTCCTACATGCTTGGCTGGTGACGACCTCGGACCAGTGGGTGCTGGATGTTCTTTCACGGGGCTACCGGATGGAGTTCCTGTCCCCTCCTCCTCCCTCGGGGGGTGGTGGTGACCTCTTTACCTGCAGACCCTGCTCGCCGTCGGGCGTTGCTGGAGGGAGTTGGGTCGCTGTTCGACAAACGGGCGATTGTCCCGGTTCCCTACCTGGAACAGGGACTGGGACTTATTCAGTTGTTTTTGTGGTTCCGAAGATCACGGGGGGGTTCCGTGTTGTCATCAATCTTCGGGCCTTGAACTTGTTTGTTCAGAAAATTCCATTCAAAATGGAGACACTGCAGAAGATGGTTCCCCTGATCCAGGAAGGTTGGGTGTTCACGTCGCTGGATCTCCAGGATTCCTACCTGCATGTCCCGATGGCGTTGGAGGATCAGAAGTTCCTGCGCTTTTGCCTGGATGGTCGTCATTGGCAGTTCTGCGTCCTTCCTTTCGGTCTCCGATCCGCCCCCAGGGTGTTCACCAAAGTGGCTGCTCCTTTGGTGGCTCATCTCCATCTCCTGGGGTGTCCGTGTTTCCTTACTTGGACGATTGGCTGCTGCAGGCTCCGTCTTCAGGGGTCATGTCCGACCACCTTTCCTTGACCATGCGTACACTCGAGGATCATGGCTTCCTTGTCAATCTGCCGAAGAGTCACCTGGACCCAGCTACTCGGAGGACCTTCATTTTGGGCTGTGTTCGACTCTGTGCTGGGCAAGGTCTTTCTCCCGGAGTCCCGGCTTCTGCGTCTGCAGTCTTTGCTGAGGAAGTTGCTTTCCAGGAAGTCGGCTCCTCTCCTGCAGTGGCTGGTGGTTCAGGGCCACATGTCTGCCACTGTGTTCACGGTGCCCTGGGCCAGGGTTCATCTTCGGCCTCTGCTGTGGCATATTCAGCCTTGGGTACCCTTTCCTGCTCTGGACTTCTCGATTCCTGTTCCAGTGTCTCCAGGGTTGGTGTCTGCTCTCCAGTGGTGGCTGGATTCTTCAAATCTGACGAGGGGCATGTGGTTCCATCCTCCGCCCCATTGGTGTTGACGACAGATGCCAGCTCTTCCGGTTGGGGTGCGACTCTTGGTCCGTGGGCAGTGCAGGCGCGTTGGCTTGCACCGGTCATCGAATTGGAGGGAACTGTCTGCGGTGGAGAGGGCTCTTAGTCTTTTCAAAGATCGTCTTCTGGGGTGCAACGTGTTGGTAAGGTCAGACAACACTGTGACCGTGGCCTACATCAACCACCAGGGCAGTACCCGCTGCCTTTCCCTGAACTTGGTGGCGTGTGCCATTGCGAGTTGGGCCGAGTGTCATCTGGTGGCCCTTTCTGCTCAACACATCAGGGGTGTGGACAACGTGGTTGCAGATTCCTTGAGTCGGAGGTTCCCGTCCTCTCTCACCCTGTGTCTGTCCCCTCGGATTTTCCGGTTGCTGTGCCTGAGGTTCGGGACTCCAGTGATGGATCTCTTTGCCTCGCGGAAGGACGCCCTGCTTCCCCTGTTCTGCTCCAGGACTCCGGAGTCGGGGGCTTGGGGAGTGGATGCATTGAGTGTCCTTTGGCCTCCGTGGTTACTCTATGCATTCCCCCCCTTTCCTCTGATCCCTGCCTTCTTGCTGAAGGTTCAGCGGGTGGGGGCTCAGGTAGTGGCTGTTCTGCCTTATTGGCCTCGCCGCTCATGGTTCCCTCTTCTGCTGCGGCTGGCGGTGGGCCCTCCTTGGATCCTGCCCCGCTCCCCGTCTCCTCTGAGTTGCCAGTCGTCCTCCCTGTTGGTACCTCTCACCTTGGCGGTCTGGAGGTTGAACGGCTGTCTCTTGGTGTCCGGGGTTTGCCAGATCACCTCATCACTGTGATGCAGGCTTCCCGTCGGAAGTCCACGCTTTCCTCCTATTCTAAGCACTGGGTTTCCTTTTCTTCTTGGTGTGCTTCCTTGGGCCTGTCCCCTGCCTCTTGTGATGTTTCTTCTATTCTTCAGTTTTTTCTGGATGGGTTTCAAAAACGGTATGCTTTGTCCACTTTGAAGGGTCAGTGGGCTGCTATCTGGGCCTTTCGGGATCCGGCTTCTCTTCTGTCTTCGGACGGGCTGTTGGTTTCCCGTTTGTTTCGGAGTTTCTCTCTTTCTGCTCCTTCGGTCCGCTCCCCGGTTCCTCCCGGGGATCTTTCTTTGGTTTTGGGTGCCTTGCAGTCACCTCCCTTTGAGCCTCTGGAGTCCGTGGACTTGAAGTTCCTCTCTTTCAAGGTGGCCTTTTTGGTCGCTGTTACATCTGCTCAGAGGTTGGGCGAGCTTACGGCGTTACGCTGTTCTACCCCTTCTTGAGGTTTCTGGACGACGCGGTGGTCCTTTCTTTGGAACCCGGGTTTCTACCTAAAATTCGTTCCCGTTTCCATTCCTCCCAGGAGTTGATTCTTCCTTCTCTCTGTCCTTCTCCTTCCTCGCTCTCTGACGTCTTGCTCTATTCTTTGGATGTGAGACGTGCTTTGTCTGTTTATGTTGATCGTTCTGCTGGGTTTCGGTCCTCTGACTCCCTCTTTGTGTCCTTTGGTCTGGCTAGTAGGGGTAGAGCTGCCTCTCGCCTTACTTTGGGTCGTTGGATCAAGGCTGTGATCTCCTTGGCTTACCAGGGCTCTGGTTTGCCTTGCCCTTCTGGTGTTCAGGCGAGATATACCAGGGGTGTGTCTGCTTCATGGGTGGCTTTCCATGGGGTTCCCCTTGATGAGATTTGTAGGGCGGGAACCTGGGCGTCCGAATCCACTTTTGTGCGACATTATCGCCTGAATTGTGCCCTTTCGGGCCGCCCTATTTTTGGTTCTGGTGTGTTGCAAGCTGTGGGGGTTCCCCCACCTGTTTGATTTGTTTATTAATAAACTCTGTCTTGCTGCACTCCTTTGTGTCTGTTCTGTTTTCTGGATGTGGTGTGCCAAAGGCCTTTTGGGGTTGCTTTGGTATGCCTCATGTGTTATGACTGGGTCGAGGACGAGGGACGTAGAGGTACTGCCTTGATTACTAGAGGTAATCCTCATTACTCTTAGTCCTACTCGTCCTCGACCCAGTCCTTGGATCCCTTTCCGGGCCTTTGGTGCTTGGTACATCAGGATTTGCTTCTGGTGGTGAGGTGTATTATAGCACCTGACAGGAGGGTGGGTGGAGTCTAAAAAGCGTTTCCTGTTTTGTTTCCTGTCGGGTGGAATACCTCATGTGTTATGACTGGGTCGAGGACGAGTAGGACTAAGAGTAATGGGGATTACCTCTAGTAATCAAGGCAATAATAGGGATTAAGGCAAAAATACATGTGATTCAGAGAGAGGAAGGATTAGAGGACTGAAGGTTAACAGAGAGCTATCTGAAAGCAAATGATGGGCAACAATTGGAGGCTTTAGGTCAAGGCCTAATTTCATGGGAAAAGAGGAGAGACTTTTTTGAGGAGGGGCGCAGTCTGAGAATGTAAGACTGTTGACAGAAACGATATTATTGAATGAGGAACAGCACCATATTATTTTGATTTTGATAAACGCTAGAATCAGGCAAAAAGTCTATCGCCCGCTGACTGCATCACCAAGAAAAGTTGATCAGCTCACAGGTGGGATGTGTTAAGTAATGTCTGTACCCATATTTGGAGAGCTTTAGGCTGTGCTCAAATGCAGAAGTGACTTCAAGAATATAGAAAAGTGAGAGGGGCAGATTTACAAGCCCCTTGAGCCTCTTTTGCGCTGCCGTTGCATCACTTTTGTGACGCAACGGTGGCCTAAAAGATGCACCATGGTGCGGGGTATTTACAACGTGACGCATCTCCGAGATGTGTCACGTTGTAAAGCCCTGCGCCATAAGGAGGCGTCCGGCGCAGTGGGGGGGGCGTTGCGGCGCAGGAACGCCTCCTAAAAGTGGCTGAGTAAAATCTACAAGATTTCACTCAGTCACTTTTAGGCCAATGATGCGTCAAAACCCTGTGCCTGCTTGAAGCAGGCGTAAGGCTTGACGCAGCATTGGAAGAATAGGCCCCCCAGAGCATTGTTGGAGCTGCGTCGCGCTTGCGTTGCAACTCCAGCAATGTGCCGCTTTTACGGCACAGATGCGTGATGCATCTGTGCCGTTTTTGCCCCATGGTGCCCGGCACTGTAAATGCGGCGCATCATGGGTAGCAGAGCTGTGGCGGACTATTACTGGCGCATCCCTGCTAATTTGCAGGGATTCGCCAGTAATTGTAAATCTGCCCCGAAACTTTACAGGGTAAATAACGCAAACATTAAAGTGGAGATTCTACAAATGTAGATGCTGGTGTTTTCTAATGTTCACCCTTAAAGTTTGGGTAAAAATATTATGAAAGTGAAGTGGGATTTATTCAAGAAGCCCATGGCTTGTTTATCTCACAAGATGAGGTGTGAATAGCTTTGCCACACAGTGGGAGTGTTTCCCCTCCATTCCTGTGCCTGGTGAGTGGAGAACCAGGCAATGAGATGCGGAAGATATAGGGCCAGTTTTAGCAATTCCATTACATTTATTAACAGGGAGGTTCTGATTAGCTCTGCTATTTGACGGATGGAGGGTTAAGGGGTGGGACTAAGGTTTCTGTTATTCAGGATGAGGACTTTTCTAAGCAAGGCGGAGGCCTCCCCTTTTGCTGGTGCCCATTGCTGCTTCAGAAAGGTTAATGATAGCCAGGTGCAGAGACGTCACACTTCATTGTGCTTATGTTGTTGGCACTCCTTGGAGGCAGCCCCAGTGCTGCCTGCTGTGAGAAACATCACTACACAAAGGCAGGGAGCCTGAGCTCAATTACAAAAGAACCAAACCAGTTCCACAACCTATCAATTAAACATCACTGGTTATGCAGATACTTCAGAATGGTATGTAGCTCCTGACAATTTAACATGTTATTCTCCTAGCAATTCTACCTGAGCATTTCATCTGATTCGGATTGATAACACGATCGCCATTACTACCAAATCAGTCAATAAAAACAATTTCTCTTACATTTGTAATGTGAGCATGTGTGACAAAGATTTGCAGGTACCTCACAAGGATACCTCCATGGTAAAAAGGTGCAATAAATCTGTGTTAATCCAAAAAAATCAGTTTCCCCTTCATACGGTGCCAGAGGCCACAGGAGAGCAACACGCCCAGCTGTTGAAAAAGTGGCAGTGCTTCATTTGTTTGCAAGTGGGGCCCACTGGAACCTATTTTTGGGACCCAGTACTCAATGTTCTTCATAAGAGTTGACCTCTAGCAAGAAAGAGAAAAACACAAAGAGGGGTTGTAAGAAGGAAAAGAAAAGCAGCAAATAGTGACTAAAGAAGACAGCAAAAATGAAAAAGAAAATGCAAGATTGAAATGAAAGGGAATGGAGTTTCTGGTGGTGGATGAAATGTGCATGGGGAGGAATCAAGACTATGCAGCCTCCATTTGACAGTGCTAGCTGCAGGCTTCCCGGAAGCAATAAAATCATAGGATCAATATTGTGATAGGAAAAAGTGGCTGTGTGACTCTGGGATCCAATATCACACAGTGGAGAGGCCCTCTTTGAAAGGACTTCAGCAAACACTGTGCATTTGCCAAAGACCTTATGCAAGACGTGATGAATGTCAGCTGCGAACCTGCTCAATGATGGAAAATGCAGAATGCGTGAATAGCCAAGTAGGCACGGTGGGTGAATCACTCATAGCGATCAATACCAGCCAGATCTGTGAGGTATTCTGCTGTAGTAATGTACAAAAGGAGAGGTGCAAGTTGTACAAGACACTTTGTGTGACTGATGGCTGAACATGTACAAATTCATCTCTCATCATGATGAACAGAAGCACCAGAGATGGCTCTCTCAGGTGTGCGGAATATGTTGATCTTAGCTGTTTGATGAACAAACTCCCTTGCGTCTTGTGTACTTAATGTGGTGATGGTGGGTCACAGTCCTTCAGAGGTCTCTCATGCTCCTGGACTCCAAGAGTAGCCTGTGGCTATTGAACGGGGTTCTGGCAGGTAGTCGATGAAGGCTAGAGAAGAAGGTGGTGCTGTTGTGGTTGGTATTTGTGGTCACAGGTATCTTATTACCTGTATTGGTGTTGGAAACTGACAAGTTTAGAGCTTCCACTGCCATATATTGCAGCAGTGTGCATCGATGGCATCAGCTTTGATGTTGCAGAGTGAAAAACATTTTCAACTTGCACCATTTTAGAGGTGGTTAAGAATGTAAGTGCTACCTTTCCTTGAATTCCATAGTGCTCGGATGACCACTCACTCCAGGTGCATGCAATAGTCAAAGCTCTGGAAGCATGGAATCTAGTGCACCCATGAAGTACAATAAGGGAAGCCTACTTTCAGTGTGCATACCGGGTTCGGCAGGATAATCTAGGCTGGAACTAAAAGATTATTTCACCCAATTGCATTGCGACCTTTTATTCCAGCAATCCATCGCGCCCTGACAATACAATGACAATATGTGGGGTTTTTTGATTGTTAAACCTCTGCAAGATATTTCAGCGTGCAAGTGAAGGCAAAGTCAATACAGCTGCCCTGCAATTCCCTGCCCCAGCTGGCTATGCAGAGGATTTTCAGTTCATGACACACCTAGTCAAGTCTACTAGTGACGTGTCTGCCGTACCGGACTCTTGATGCAAGGAGGAGGGGCCACAGGAGCCGCGGGAGCCAGGAACCACAGGAGCCGCGGAAATCTTGTGTATCGACCGAACCGAGCCGCGGCAGACCCTTATTGCCCGGGATCAACCGCGACCTCGACCATGACTGAGGGGAAAAATATCTGAGCTTACTGCTGACTCCACCGGCGAGTGGTGCGGCTGTAGAATGTCTCCCCCAGGGTGCCTGATCTGCGGAGAAACGTGGTGCAGCAGCTGGGAAAAAAGCTGATGAGAGAAGCCGATCAGTGGCAGATACAGCACGCCGTCCACCAGAGCAACGTTGCACAGGCTGGAGCCAGCACTGAGAGGTGGGGCCGGGCACCTGGAGCAGTGGTAGTCTGACTAGAGCTGAAACCTGAAAAGTGTGGAGTGGTTTTAGTGTGGTTTGGGCATCTCTAGCTGGGTATTACCCGGGCTGCCTTGCCGTGCACTGTTTGCCAGCCTAGCTCCATTCAGGCTATTTGCATTATTTCTGACTTTGCCATAGTTAATCATACTTAGCTGCCAGCTAACAACTCAATTTTAAAACGGTGTCCGATAATTGGTTAACAGGACAACAGGATAACGCTGTACATGTGCACTCAGGAAACAGTGGTTACATACTGAAAGACAGCCTTTGTGAGCAACCAAGTCCCTTCTGACATCTAATAAACAACAATAGAATTAGCAGGATCAACAGATAGGAGACTACTGAGTGGAGAAAAAATGAGATCCGGCTGAATTAGGCGGACACCAGGCCAGAAGACCAAAAGCTTAATGCAAAGCATCAAAAAAAGAATACAAAACAAACAACTAAATCATATAATTTCTTCAATACTAACAATGTTTAGAAATATAGACAACAACAGAAAAAGGAATTCAAGTTCGAACTCTAGATTCTCCTTCCTTAAATACCCTAGAACCTTAATCTCCTCAACACCGGTAGAGGTACCAGGCCTCTTGACGCCATTAGCTCCTCAGAGGTCAGCTTCATGTACAATCATAAAAGACTTACAAAAGAACCCTACACAAGTTACAAGGAATTCAAACAGCCTAATGAGTCCACTAAACCTGGACCTGGACCCAGACCTGGTAGGAAAAAACTTGGCAGTCCTCGAGGAGGCGTTAAAGGAAGACCGTATCAACAATAGGAAAATACTCTTAAATAGGGAGTAGCTCTTAGATGAAAAGACAAACGGCTCAAATAACAAAAGAATAGAAATAGAATATATACCAGATAATAACACCAATGCAAATACAACAGGTGATGGACCGAATGTGGATCAATGTCACACACTCACCCCAGTCCAAAGATCTGGGCCCAAATCCATCGTTTTTTTGCACTCCACACCACCCTGGGTTAGACAATGGCGATATGCAAATCAGCTCTGACCCTGTGCCCCATGGGAACAGTCCAGTCCGAACTACAAAAGCCATGTCCTTCCCAGAACGGAATCAAGCATCCGAGGACCGGACCAGTCTCGAGGTAACACCTCTCATCAGCCCGGCTAGCTTGACTCCAGTGGTGTGGAGTGCCTGGGACCCACGTCTGGGCATCCCCAGCGCACTTAGGGCGGAATATGCAAATACAACAGGTGATGGACCGAATGTGGATCAATGTCACACACTCACCCCAGTCCAAAGATCTGGGCCCAAATCCATCGTTTTTTTGCACTCCACACCACCCTGGGTTAGACAATGGCAATATGCAAATCAGCTCTGACCCTGTGCCCCATGGGAACAGTCCAGTCCGAACTACAAAAGCCATGTCCTTCCCAGAACGGAATCAAGCATCCGAGGACCGGACCGGTTTCGAGGTAACACCTCTCATCAGCCCGGCTAGCTTGACTCCAGTGGTGTGGAGTGCCTGGGACCCACGTCTGGGCATCCCCAGCGCACTTAGGGCGGAATATGCAAATACAACAGGTGATGGACCGAATGTGGATCAATGTCACACACTCACCCCAGTCCAAAGATCTGGGCCCAAATCCATTGTTTTTTTGCACTCCACACCACCCTGGGTTAGACAATGGCGATATGCAAATCAGCTCTGACCCTGTGCCCCATGGGAACAGTCCAGTCCGAACTACAAAAGCCATGTCCTTCCCAGAACGGAATCAAGCATCCGAGGACCGGACCGGTTTCGAGGTAACACCTCTCATCAGCCCGGCTAGCTTGACTCCAGTGGTGTGGAGTGCCTGGGACCCACGTCTGGGCATCCCCAGCGCACTTAGGGCGGAATATGCAAATACAACAGGTCCATCACCTATGTTCGCAACAAACCCTGGGACAATACAAACGTTAAAAATAGCAGCACAGGTCCATCAGGGTGATCAAGACAACCCCGAAGGTCTGCACGACTCATGGCTGAATGTTCCCAGGCTTACATCGAACAAAGACTCTTTACTTATGTCTGCCACTAAACCAACAATACCGATTGGAGAAACACACAATGCCAATACACAAAAGAATACGGCCATACAAGGTTAAAAAATCTCATAAAATAACAATAACTCCTCCCGGTACCAGCTATCTATTTAACCAAAATCAATTCAACAAACAAGAATCAAAATCACAATTAATACAAGGGGAGATACTGAGTGACCAAAGTAGCTACCTGGAGCTTTTCAAATCATTACTACAAACATTACAGACAACAACAAAGGCTCTCAATATGCAATCAGACAAAATGGATATCCAAAAAGAATTAATGAATATCATAGCCTGTCATATAGATACGCTTTGCCTATATGCTGTGTTAAGTTAGCATGAGCTTATTAGAAGTTTAAACGCCATTTTACCTTTCTGCCGCTTCTGCACACAACACATAACTGTTGTTTAAGCTTTGAGCCTAGTAGAGTGATTCACACAAGAATAATATGTTATTACTCTGATATCAGCTTTGCTTAGTGAACTGTGTCTGTACAGTGAGTGCTGAAGCCTTCAAGGATAACTCGACACGGTGGTTGTTGTGAGGTCTGATCTTCGCACCTTCCTAGACATAACATACATGCAGCGGCAGTCAAATTCTGGCTTCAGGGACGTTTTATATTGCTTCACGCAGAGCACACAAACACACTTGATGGTGCTTTGCATGCAGAGAGCAGGTGGAAGATGATGTCATCCCTCACCACTAGGATCTTGAGGTATGGGGCCACCCTGCTAAAACCCAATGAGACCTTCTTAGATATAACATAATATACTAGATAGGGAGGGTGAGAATTAGGTGTTGATTAAACCTTATTCATTTTAGCATTTTAGCATGCTGTCACCCTTTGAATTCTATGGACTAGTAACAATGCTGATTACTTTGCTTCATATAATATGTTTGCTTATATTAGCTAAGACACTGCATTTGAGAACACTGCATTAGTAAATAAATATTTCAAATATGCACGCGTCCTCATTTACTCCTTGTTCTGGATTGAAGTGATTATATGACGAAAGAGTGTTCATGTATTCCACGTTAACCTGAGGTATTCTAAGTTCATGTTCTGGTTTGTCTAAACATTGGGAGTTCGTAAAGACCAATGAGACACTGTAGCTAGCAGAGTTGGGGATTTTGAGTACTAAGGTGAGTTTTGACATAACCCAATTCACTGAGGTTCCAAGTCTCTATGCACAGTTCTGTAGGAGAACAGGATCCCTGAGACAAGCCCTACAAGTTGCAGGAATAAATACAAAACTGCACAATATGAAAAATCTAATTATAAGAGTACAATTTAAATATTCAGCCCAGTGTGCTTGTAGACTGATAATTGAAAAAACTGTGCCTCCTACCAACGTTATTAGAACAGATAATAACGTTAAACAAATTAAAATTGGCAGCCACCGAATATAACGGTGAAGAGCATGACAAGCATTTAGTTAACACTTTGCAACTTTCGCAACCTTTACCATTAGAAGAACATAAGCAAACAACAATACCATCAAAACCACAAGAAATGCAAGTTCAATTAAACCTGGTACACCTAAAGGCCATAAACCAAGAGCCAATACAAGAAGAGTCAAGTCTAACAAACCTGGAGGGAAAACAAAGCTTTGAAGCAGACCCCAAGACAAAGAAAGGGTGACAAAAATAAATTGCCATTACTAACAAAACAGCAGGCGACCTAGGTATTCCCTATATTTAGTTCAACCAGGGTGAATAAGGCAGTGGCAGACCATACTAGTTCTACAGCAGGTTGATACCTCGAGCAGCTATCAAAAGGAAGAGGAGGTGGATTACCATAGCCCAGCAGAAGTTAATCGGATCCAAGAAAGGGGAGTCGGCACCATCACAGTAACAGGTGTCCAATGTGTTGGAATCCAGGAGGCAACAAATAGAAAAGGAGAAAAATCATATGGCCCAGAGGAAAGACATACAATAGCTAAGCATAAAATGGGAAATAAGCGACTGGGCCAGTCACATGATGCAAGCAGGTCACAGCCACCGAACATAAAAATACAAATACAAGAGTAACGATCAGCCAGAAAAAAACAGCGAGGAAACAACAAGGCTCCACTGCCCTAGTTCCAAAGGGCTCAGATTACATGGAATCAACAAGAAAAGGAAGGCCAAAAAATGTCCAAGGCAGTACAGAAGTCTATGAGCTAGGAAACCGAGAGCCTAATATAGCAAACGAGAAAAACCAGATGCAAAAGTCGCAGTCTCACATATTTCATAACAGCAAATGGATAAGACCGTCAATGAAAAATCTCATATCCCAAGTCCAAATTGAAGACGGAGTAAGCATAAAAGAGGGTATACAATTGAAATCTTTATGGGTAAACAGATTAGAGAGTAAACAAGGACACTCTGGACAGGAAACAACAAGTAAAAAAAACAAGAGAGAGGCTAATCAGGTAAATTTGTCATCATTAGAAATCCCAGCTCATAATACCGGAAAGAAAAGCATGGCCCAATACGGAAATTTTAGAGTTAAAATAAAAAATGAAAATAAGCTAATTATAGCTGAAGATAAGTATGAAGAATCTACATCAGTAATAGAGCAAGGACAAGAACTAACGAAGCAGAAAATACTCTTAATACCGGAATACAAATCGAAAGGGCGGCATGATATACTAAACAGAGGAAAGAAATATACTGAAATTGACAACAGAAATCCCAACCTTAAAACATTTGAATTCCTTGAACTTATTGGCCGTGGACTTTAGTTCAAAAGAAAATCATACAAATATCGAACAAACATGGACCACATGGCAGTCAGAAGAAGAAGTTCAGCTCATTATCAATTCTTATTTGCAATTCGAAGCTTGGGGTATTAAGCTGTCAAGACCGATTATACAGTGCGACCCTGACCCTTTGACTGTAAACTCAAACTATAACATTAGTCATGGATCAGGACAAAGAAAAAACAACCAGTAGGAGTTTACAGTTCTGTAGAGTGTAAAAGGTAGTAGCCGACTGACCTCACAGAGGAGTGGAGTGCCGAAAGAACAGAAAGCAGTGATTGAATTAGATCAAGGCGGATGGAGTTGACTGCCAGTAGCAGTAAGAGTAGATAATGGTAACTGACCCACAGAAATGTTATCTGATAAACTTGACATGGGAAACATACATCTGCTCTCATGGAACATCACTGGAGAAAAGAAATGGCTTAAAAAAGGCTGCCACCCTCAAAACTGGGAAACATGTGACATAAAAGTGCTTCAGGAGACATGGGCATTGGACTATTTACCCCTGGCAGGGTACATACACTATACCTTACCTGCAGTAAAAACAAAGAAACATGGTCGGCCGAAAGAGGGTTTGGCAGTCTACATTTCTACAGCATTAAACATCAAATCGGAACAGATATTCTCCCTGGGATCAAATATACAAGTGATTAGACTTACCTCATGTATTGTCAGCATATCAAAAACTGTCTTGCTGATCAATACGTACGCACATCCGAAAGTAAGGGGAAAAAAGGCCCACAATGCCCAGTTAATTGCTACAATTACAGACATAAGGAGCACATATCCCCTATGGGACATGTTACTGACAGGGGACTTTAACTCCAGTTTAATATACACCCCAGATGAAGACGAGAAGCTAGTAGCTGATAACATATACTGGAACGTCCCACTTCAATACCAGCTAAAGAGAATAACCCCGGACCATGGAGGCTTTAGAGTTTCTTGGATTGAGAGTAATAAACGACAAAACTACAGACGACTTTCCGCCCAAATATACATTCCATGGAGGAAAGACGCGATTTAGACTGGACGATACAGCCATCTCATTATCATTGATGCCATTACTCTCTAATTTTTGGATAGAGTAACAACTAGGAGTGACCATGCTTATCAGCATATACATTTCAACTTAAAATTATCCAAACATCAGGCTAATCCCACAAAGAGGGAAGCATCTACACAATTGACCTTAAACATTTAAAATGGTCATATGAAACTATAGAAGTGCTTCAAATTAAACTAGAGAGTCTGATAACAGAATGTGAAATTGAGGCCACAAATAAAATCCAAGCATGGGTAAACTTCACTACAGAACTCACAACAATAATGTCCAGGAAAGAACATCAGGCAAAACAAATAACTTAGAAATTTACAGAATTTGACAGAAGAGGTGTACATCTTGAAATGTGAACACAAAAAAGCCATCAGGAGGCTAAAAATAACCTACCTCAACCAAGCGGCCTGGGACAACGTACATCAGCTGAGGAAATCTTATAAAAAAAAGTTATGGGATGAAAAGAGAAATATCAATGATAAATTCTGGGCTGAATCACTATATAGTGCAAAAGGAAACCAACGTGAATACATTCTGGGAAATTATAAATAAATTGCATAGGCCGGTGAATTTGCTAATCTCAAACATACAAGAACACGAGTGGGCTGAATTTCTAATAACAAAGTTTACAGAAATCACAATCCTTGATAATCCAGCATTGAACCACTAAGAATTAACGGAGGCAAAAGATATATCGGAAAACATCATTCAAGAAGGTGGTGATACTAGCAAACTAGTAGAGGGATGCACGAGCAATTCAATAGTAAAGATGGATTCTGGTTCTAACCCAACTGAGGAAAACACTAAACTGCACGGAAAATTCGGCACCAGTTCCCTCAAAGTAAAGATAGATCTGTCCCCTCTTTCGGCTGATGGAATAATACGTATAATTCAGAAAGGCAGAGGAGATGGTGCTCCAGGACCTAATGGCATCCATCCTTCTGGAGTGAGCATCAATCCATGTGATTTAAAGAAATAGAGCTGCTAAATTGTATTCCACCTAACTGGCAAGGCTTGATATTGACAACTATCTTTAGAGGAGGAGAAAGAACCAGTCCATCGAATTACAGGTTTATCGCTCTATTAGGTGTAGAAGCTAAATATCGTGCCTCACTCATTCTGGTAGACGTGAAGGAATGGTCAAATAAGCTTAATCTGAATCCAGTCAATCAAACAGGTTTCAGGCAAGGCATAAGGACGATCACGAACATCTTAGCTCTCTCACTAATAGCAAACAAATGCAAGCGGAGGAAACCACAACTTCACCTCTGTTTTATAGACCTAAAGGCAGCATTTGACAGCGTAGACCATCACCTCCTATGGAAAAAACTGTGAGCTTGGAAAATTCCAGAGAGGTTGCTACGAGGAGTATTGCAATTCTTTTCTCAAACATGGATAAGAATCAAGAAAGGTGACGCTTCTGGACTATCCAGGAAGTTGCCTACAACCAAAAGCCTAAAACAAGGTTGCTTTTTGGCACCACACCTTTTCAATTTGTTTATGTATGATCTTGCGCAAAGGCTTGATGGCATTAATTCCGATCTTCCGCAAATAGGTAAATTATTACTAACACATCGCTCGTACGCCGATGACGTGGTGTTAATGAGTTTAACTAAGACTGGCCTTCAAAGAGCTCTCAACAAGACGTCAGAATATATTTCATCTAATAAATTAGAAATAAATACATCCAAAACCAAAACAATGCTGATTGGTAATAACCGTAGAAGCAAGCAGAACATCTGGTTCGAAGGCAACCAGATAGAGGAAGTAAATAGTTACAAATATATGGGATTCTATATAGATAACAGACAAAACCATCCGGAGCAAAAAATGTACATGTCACAGAGAACCAGTGCACTAACATTTGTCTTTAGGATACTGGCAAAAAAACTGAAGGGACCATCTTACAAACCTCTGCTTGCGGTGATGGCGGCCAAAAGGCTTCCAGCGCTAATGTATGCCAGTACCGCTCTACACGGCAAAGATTCAGACCTCTTAAACAAACTATTAGTCTTAACCCCTTCCCTGCTCGCCCGTTTCCGCCCGCGTGCGGTAAACAAACGAACAGGGGCGGGCCATGACGAACCCCAGCCGTCATCAGTACACGAGCACCGTAGTGCATGACGGCTGGGGTTCGTCACCAGCATGGAAGGGGTTAACTCATGAAAATGTTTTCCAGATACATCGGTCAGCTTCACCAGCCCCGGTTCGATTTGAATTTGGTCTTTTAAAAGAAACAATAGGGAGACTGTATACTACAATCAAACTTTGTTAACGGTTGAAACAGATCACAGTAAACTCACCAATTAACAAAGGCCCTTTAGACAGAAGTGGATGAGGAGGAAAAATCAACATTCAACCAATATCTATTTAAATCCTTGTTAACAAACTGCACAACAGAGCTATGGAATAAAAACTCAGCAAAATTCCACTCACTACTGTTCGATAAAAATATCTTCAGCTCAAGGTCGCATGCCTGGATGGTGATTAATAACTATAAGACCCTTGCACCAGGCACCTTACTTGAGCACTATATTCTCAAACTACTTGAGGAGACAATTAATGGCTATACGTTTTGGGAAACTACTGTCGTTAATGGACCAGCCAACCTGGGTGTACAAAGGCCTAAATCATGTTGACTTTGCAGCAACAATAAAGAGGACTTTATCCATATAATCTGCACATGCTCTAAACTTCACAATGCACGCGTCACATTACTTAGAAAATCTCTAAACACCAGAGCTATCAGGACCTGCAGCACTGCAACAATGTCAGGGCTAGACCCATCGGATCCACAATTGAATTGCACATTGAATAAATTATTTAACGTCTTCGAACAGGCCCTAAAAATTGACTCAAAAATATCCAGCCAGAAGGTGGCAATTTTTTAGTCCTCAGAAGTAAAGCAAGTGACTCAAACTTTTAAACAACAGATCAAGTCTGCTGAAATGTTTGGGATTTTGCCAATGTAAATAGACTGGGATCTGGAGTAACAATTAGAGAATGTTTAATCCACAGTGTTTAATATTTTATCAGCAACACATTGATGTTACGTTTTAAAAACTGGCAATTTGTATTGATTGTTTTATATGTCCTTTTATATTGTTAAGGTTTTAACTAATTAAACAATAAAACTTAATTTGCCTTTGAATATGTGGGCTTCAGAGCAGGGAATGAGAACACAGAAATAACCCAGCCATGTTCTTGCAGACTCTTCCCCAAACTGAGACATTGAGCCACCAAAACAGCTCTGTCACAAAATCAATTCCCTGTAAAAACGTCAAAACAGTGCGGCATGGCAGCACATATCCTCGTACTTCTCACCAACCACACAATGCTTTATTTCCATTACAACACCACATGCAATGTATGTGCACATCTCACAATGCAGCGCCATGAACATACCTTGACAACTAGCCTGCCACTGCACAGCCAGCCTTTCGTTATTTTAAATCACCCTTGCTCTACTCAATGTCAGTCACAACACATCATACAGTTCAGCATTACAACACACCCCACTGCTTCCAACACTGCACCACAAAATACAACCCATTGCCTCACACTACAGATAAACTGTAATTCACACTACTGCCACACACATGCGGCCAGCCTATGAAAAATGAAAAATCAAACCCTACGTTACATGAAATAACCATTGACAATCTATAGAATCACATGGCACACCCCAAAATTGAAAACCATCATCACTTGATAATCACCAGTAAAATGCACCCTTGCCACACAATAACACAACATTTTTGATCCACAACTCCACACCAACTAGACCTCCCTACCCTTAAAGGCATGAATTGAACCTCAGCCATCCACAATCATTCTTTTATGCCATACAATGCTTACTGGCCCACCAGGTAAATCAAAACATGCCTAATACACCCACAAAAACTAACAGATGCCACCCCCAAGTCAAATCCACAAGTCAAATCCACTCACTCCTGAGGCGGAAGCCGGGAGCTGGAGGTACTATCGCACACTTGGCTAATACCAAGTTTTAAACATTTTGTGGTGTCACTTATGATTCTATGTTTTTAAAATTCACCTGCAAACTACCCCCTAAGCACACAGCGGTGCATACGCTGTAGCGCTTCTGACAACAACAAAGCGGCCGCCATTAGAGCAGGCGCGCTCGCCGGACACGCCCACTAGAGGCCACGCCCCCCCTGACTACTTAAACGCTGCTCCTCAGCGCAACGAACGATCAGCTGACCCAGTCCTGAGGCGGAAGCCGGGAGCTGGAGGTACTATCGCACACTTGGCTAATACCAAGTTTTAAACATTTTGTGGTGTCACTTATGATTCTGTGTTTTTAAAATTCACCTGCAAACTACCCCCTAAGCACACAGCGGTGCATACGCTGTAGCGCTTCTGACAACAACAAAGCGGCCGCCATTAGAGCAGGTGCGCTCGCCGGACACGCCCACTAGAGGCCACGCCCCCCCTGACTACTTAAACGCTGCTCCTCAGCGCAACGAACGATCAGCTGACCCAGTCCTGAGGCGGAAGCCGGGAGCTGGAGGTACTATCGCACACTTGGCTAATACCAAGTTTTAAACATTTTGTGGTGTCACTTATGATTCTGTGTTTTTAAAATTCACCTGCAAACTACCCCCTAAGCACACAGCGGTGCATACGCTGTAGCGCTTCTGACAACAACAAAGCGGCCGCCATTAGAGCAGGCGCGCTCGCCGGACACGCCCACTAGAGGCCACGCCCCTTCACTCTACAAATGTGCATCTACAGGAAGCGCAGCGGACGAGCGCAGCGGGAGCGCCGTTTGCGCGCCGAAGGCGCGCCTAAGGCAAGCCCGTCTGCGCCCGTCCGCGACCAGCCGGGACCCAGGGCCACAACCCCTGGCCCCCTCCTCGCCCAGAGCAGGACATACAGCTCGGCGGCCCTACACAAAATAGGTAGGACTACTACTCTTCAATGCCCTCGCATATATGCCCCCACCGAACTACCCGGCTTATGTCAGGGATGCAAGCACCTCTTCCGCAAAACCCCGTCGGCCAAGACACAAGTGTTCCATATGTTTGCGCTAAACTGCCGCTCCCTACCTAAACACCATACGGAGATTGCCATGTTGCTCGAGGAGAAAAAACCTGACGCAATCTTCCTGACAGAAACATGGCTCACTGTCCACTCCGATCCAGACATGGCCCGAGCACTACCCGCAGGTTATCACATTCTTAGAGTGGATAGACCGGTCGGCAGAGGTGGAGATCTAGCGATCATTGTGAAAAATCAATACCAATGCCGTATCTCAGCTGACACTATTCCTGACTGCGAAAGCGCAGCATTCTGCTTAGAATTCAATGCTAATAATTCCTTCTCAGGTACCCTGATTTATCGCCCCCCTGAACCTGTAAAACTGTTCCACAGGTCCCTGCCAGAAATCATTGCGGAAAGAACCCTCGCGTCAGCCAACCACACGATTCTAGGGGACCTCAAT
Organism: Lissotriton vulgaris; assembly: GCF_964263255.1. Lineage (NCBI taxonomy): Eukaryota > Metazoa > Chordata > Amphibia > Caudata > Salamandridae > Lissotriton > Lissotriton vulgaris. The sequence continues at coordinate 94,407,784 of NC_141695.1, forward strand.
CTTCACTTTAATTCCCCTGCAGACCACATCGCACAAGAACTACGAGAAGATTTGGAAGCCCTCCAACTCCCCCAGCTGGTGGCTGCTCCGACCCATGAAAAAGGCAACTTGCTAGATCCCATATTTAGTAACTGCCTGGACCTAACGGTCGACCAACCCATTCCCCTTCCGTGGTCAGACCACTTTCTGGTCCCCTTCTCCTGGGCCACTCATAAAACCCCCCAAGCACCCCCCCAAGTTACCATCAGGAGGAACTGGTCAAAACTCCCCTTGGAATCCTGGCTGCACAAACTGGACTCCACCCGCCCTGCACTCTGCCCAGATCCCAATGTCGGAAATGACATTTACAGACATTGGATCACTCGCTCATTAGACTCAATGCTACCGCTGCGTAAATCCTCCTCGAAAAGACCACATAAATCTGCCCCCTGGTTTTCTGACTCTCTAAAACAGCTCAAACGCACCTGCAGACAACGCGAGAGAGCCTGGCGCCTAGACTTCCTCCCAGAAAAAAAGACCTCCTATAAAGAAGCCATCAAGATATATAAAGAAGGGATTAGAGCAGCCCAGGCCACCTACTTTTCTGAGAAAATAATGGGAGCGAAATCTAAACCCAAGGAAATCTTCCAAATCATAAAACAATGCTCTAGTGTCACTACGGCTCCCCCCCCCATCAAATCCCAGGAGCAATGCAACGAGCTTGCAGATTTCTTCCATGACAAAGTTTCAAAAATGTATTCCACCTTCCCACCTACAGCCACCCCCCCAGAAGTGATCAAACCACCTTCCCTCAGACCACTTCCCCGTCCAGACCAGCCGTCACTCGAGCACTTTCTCCCCCTCGACCTCGACACTTTAAATAAAGTGGCCCGTTCAGTCAAGTCCGGATCTCCCCGTGACCCTGCCCCTCCAGACATCCTGATGCAGGCTAGTAAAACCACCCTACCGGTAATCTTGGATCTCCTGAACACGTCCATTTCTGCATGCTCTGTCCCTACAGCCTGGAAGCAGGCCATGGTACGGGCGTTGCTAAAGAAACCTAGCCTAAACCCAAACGACCTGTCAAGTTACCGTCCCATCTCGCTCCTTCCCTGGACGAGCAAGGTGCTAGAGAAGCACATAAATGCACAACTGGTGCAGTTCCTGGAGGACCACTCGCTGCTACACACATCCCAGACAGGCTTTAGACCACAGCACGGGACAGAAACCGCCTTATTAGCAGTCACCGAAGACACCAGAAGGATCCTAGACCAGGGAGGATCAGTGGCAGTGATCCTCCTTGATCTAAGTGCCGCCTTCGATACGGTCAACCATCCCACCTTGCTGGACCGTCTCCACAACATCGGAGTTTCAGGTGACGCACTAAGGTGGTTTGAATCCTTTCTGTCTGGGAGGTCGTTTCAGATCTTCGACGGTGTAACAGTATCCACCAGCAAACCCCTGAGCTTCGGAGTACCACAGGGCTCCTCCCTGAGCCCTGTGCTGTTTAACGTCTACATGAGGCCGCTGGCGAGTGTCGTCGAACCGCATGGCATTAAAATCGTGTCATACGCCGACGACACTCAGCTGGTGGTTTCACTGGCCACCGAGAACAGCAAGCACTCCTCAGCCGATCTGCTACACTGCCTAGAGGACATAAAGGGTTGGATGACCAACTCCTCCCTCAAATTAAATGGAGACAAGACGGAGCTCATGCTCCTAGGCCCACCCTCCCCAGTCCCATTCACCTCCCTATGGCCCAATGCACTGGGTCCCCCCCTACCCCTAAGGAAAGCGTGAAGAGCCTGGGAGTGTGGTTGGATAACAAACTCTCCTTCTCCACCCAGGCCACAAAACTATCTGCCACATGCTTTGGCCTACTGAGAACCCTGAGGAAGGTCCTTCCGCTGCTGCCACTAGAAGCTAAAAAGGTTGCGGTCCAGGGGCTAATCCAGTCCCGTCTTGACTCGAACAACGCCCTATACATGGGGGCACCTGAGTTTACACTCCGGAAACTACAGGTTGTCCAAAACTGTGCAGCACGTTCCCTGCTGGAAATCCCGCGCACTCAGTCTGCTAAACCTGCTCTGAGAAGCCTCCACTGGCTGCCAGTGAGGCAGAGAGTAGCCTTCAAAGCACTATGTCTGGCGCATCGGACCTTCTGGAACACAAGCCCAGCGATCAACAGAAATCTTGTCACCCCCTATCACCCCAATAGGAACCTGCGATCAAAGGAGGCTTTCCTGGCCGTCATTCCCAGAGTAAAGCGAGCCAGAGCTGGGGGAAGACTGTTCTCGCTGAACACCGCCAAGCTCTGGAACGACCTTCCCCTTTCACTCCGGTCCAACTCAGATCTCCTCTCATTCCGCAAACACCTAAAAACATGGCTGTTTGAGAAATCCTCTGCACCCTAGCACCCCCTCCGCCACTATTCTGGTCAGCTCAGCGCTTGGACGCCCACGGGCAGCAATCGCGCTCTACAAATACTGTTACAATTACAATTACATGTAAAGTAATACAACCAAGACACAAGAATCCCTCCTTCTAACTATACCACACCTCTTTCGTTCAAGTCATACAGTATACCCCACAGGACAACCACACACTTTCCTTCTCAAACCACAGGTTGGCTTACCATACCACATAACCACGCATACTAACCACCTGGCATGAAAGTACATACTGCAATATATGACAACACAGAGAAAACAAAAAACACATTCCATCACAACAACAACAGTTTGCTTTTATTGATTTGATTTTCACCACCACCGAGGTCAACGAAAACAAAATACATGAATTTAAAACAATTATTAATATACACTTTAAAACAACTTTAAACAACTGTTTAAAAACTTGAACAAATTATGACAAACAGATTTATCAGGAGCCGACTTGCATCACATAATTAAACCTTGAGAGAAAGAGACATTATATCTAAAACAAATGGGCTTTATGACCCAACACTGGGCCTCTACCTGGTTCGGGTTGGGCAGACTGACAGAACATGAGGTAAATCTTTTACTCCTCCATTACACAAACCACAGATACCTGATATAGGTATATTCCATTTGGAGGTATAAACCTTAAACCGCAATAGAAGAATGCACCACCGTTCTCTGGAATCTAGCTAAAAGTGTAGATATAGCTTGGGAGATTTATATTCTATGCTTTTTACATATTGATCATAGGTTTTTATTTGCAAACAGCGTTCTACATCCAATTTGAAGCTTATATTTGGTGTCAGGTTCTGTAGAAAGAGCTTCAAATGTGCTGGTGTCCAGGATTGTAATAGTGCTACTGTGCAGTGAGACACATTAAGAGCTATATTAAGATTCCTATTAAAAGTGTACTGCGATGACTCATCTCTGAACTCCTCCAATTTCAAAATGTGCCTTAGAGCTAATGTGTGGAAAGAAGATGGGACCTTGCTGGGGGAAGTGGGGGGTTTGTATGTGTTTCCAGTGTCCGGCTACGTGTTTCGGGGGGGGTGTGAGTGCGACTGGGGGGGGTGTTCTCGTTTTTTTCTTTAATACAAAAGGTCATGGTCATCGGCTACTCTGATTTGGATGTATGCAGCTGTCTTCGGGGCTTCGGAGCTCTGCAGTATATGTGAAACATGACAAATAAAGCTTGTTTTCAAAGTAAAATGTGCTGAGTTGGTGTGTAAAAGGTTATATACCCACCTTAATATGTTGGAAATGGATCTGGCATATATACTGGCTAAAGAACCCATCCCTTCTCTGCTGCTCAGATCCGCCAGAAGCCATATCAATGATTATTTAACTAGCCCTACAATGTATGCAGCTTCACAACATAGAAGACACAGAGCACATAGGGCACCACAACACACAATAGCAAGTAGAGGTATACAAGCACAACTCATTGCAGAATATGATTGACACAACATTAGGGTATTATACCCTACAATAATCAGCTCACTATATAAAGATTGAAGACCAGGACGCACAACGCAGGCCATGCAAATAGCACAACATTGTTGCACATCAGATTACTTACACCATGAGGTAGTGCAACACACACCATACACAGCGAATATACAACTTATATATGAACCCACAACACATCAAGTCATATACAGCATAGGGCAACACATCATGTCCCACACACCACATGGATAAAATGCTAACTCCTACTTACTTCACCTTTCATCATTCTACAAAGACACACTGCAAGGCACACCCCAGGGCCTAGTCACAATCTGCACTTTGTAGTACCTCATAGGAACTAATGTTAAAATAAATTCAATTAATTAAAGTATTTAAACATGTAAATACAATGTATTTAATGTAAAAAAGTCAACAAATAAAAAGTCATTATTTTGTCATTTTAAAATATTTTATTAACTATTTTCAATTTAAAAATTAAAGTGACATCAATATTTATTCAAAATAAATAAACTAGTTGAATGCTATACATTCGTTTTAATAATTGTTAATACATATTAAGGTAACATTACTTTCCTTTACGTGGGATTTTTTTAATTTATAATTCCCAAAAATAATTTTAGTTTAATTTAATACATTCAAAATAATTACAGTTCGAATTAAATATAAGGTTATTAATGATCTAATTGTATTACACAATTCTGCATTTAAAATACATATTTAAATTTGATACCCACTAATATGTAACATTAAATAAATGTTTCAAATTCTTTAAATTGTTGAATAAACGTTTTACGTTTTCTCTATATTTATCATAGGGAGACTGTTGCCCTGGTGGCCAAGAACTCCACCTATGTGTGGAAAATTAGCTAGTAGTAACTTCACACTCGTAAATAAACCTTCAGCCCCTTAATTCGAGGGCCTGGGATATGTAAATCTGCACTAGGTAAATATTTTACATAAATCGTGAATAGCCAAAAGTATGACATTTACTACAGAGTGTAAGAATTAACTTACTAATGCAAATGTACTCATGTCCACATTTACCTTTGTGAACAGCCCCTGCCATCTTAACCAACCCCATTGATCGCCAGCAGACACGGCTGTACATTTGAGAACATCATTTAGGAAACAATTACTGGGATGTGATGTGTTTCGGGACCTGTGCATCAGTGAGTTGAACAGCGCCTAGAAGCGTGCTTCGTGAAGTGTGTTGAATGTATGTTCACTACTCAGATTTCTCTCGAGGGCCGTGTGGTTTCGGAGGCACCGGCCATTGCTTTCCGGGTTCTTAGAACCAGGGACGTTTTTACAATACTCAAGAGTTTCTTCGTTTCTTGCTGCCCGTATTCAGGAAACAGTGACCGCAAATTCACCTCAAGAGATTGTTTTCAGAGCCGCGCTGTTATTGCGCACTGCACGCATGAGCACACAAACGTGTTCACCTCCCGGGTCAGATTTCTTTTATATTGTTAAAGCGTCCACAGGTCCTTCGAATGTGAATCCGCTGCTCGGCTTTGTCAGGCACCTGTTCCTGCAGCCTGGCTTTCGCCCAGAATTATGATGATGTGTTTAAAAGTTCTCTGAAAAGAACGCTGTGCCTCTTCGAAAGAGCATATAAACAAAAAGGACATTTTGAAAGGAGCTCTCATATTAAGAGAAAAGAGGAAGAAATAACAACAGGAAGATGTTTGATTTTCACAAGTTAAGCACAAAGAACATGGTATGGGGTTTTGGGTAGAGCACAAGTCCTATCAAAACACACGACGACGTCACAATGCATGACATTCCACGTGGCATTACAGGAAGTGACCTCACTGGAAGCGACATCCCAAGAAGTGACATTGATAGAGCGCGCAGTTCACCCGGGTCACTAGCTTGCCAATTTCCACCCACTGGGCCCTGGCGTGCATACGAATGACTGTGTTTTGCGTGAACCGGGTGATTTTCACACGCTACTATGAGTAATTCAGGGGGTGACTCTCTCACCACTTACTATTCATGTACCTGACTTACCACAGGCACATTACTCCTGATGGATCAGGAGCTAGCAGTGGACAGGTAACAAGTTTCCTATCAGAGTATAAATATCTTACACATTCAGTACATTTAATGACACTCGGTGATATGTAATGACCACAGACACCTGATGGAGTTTAAAAAGTTTATATATGAAGTTAGTCTTAGAATGAGTATGCCATAAGTAACAGGCAGATACAAATTAGAACATCAATGATAAAGATCATAACAAAAATGTAGCTATGGATTAAGGCAAGCACCATAGATTACTAAGGAAATACTACTGGGTATGCATTTGGGAACATGCTATTCAGTACGAATTTAAGCTAAGGCAGGGGGCGTGAGACAGACCTAATATGTGAATATGTGTACTTATATTCTTAAACTAATTCCTAAACCTTATGCTATTCTTACTACAATCACATCAACCATACTAAAGGGAAGGGATAATGGAACAAGCTAAAATATGCAATCAGTTTTAATAATATCCTATAGGTAGGGGGAAAAATGGAACATTACTAATAAACAGTTTCATCAAGTTACTTCGAAAAGGTGATAGGAAAATATCACAGGCAAGAGTGCTTTATTAAGAAAAGGAAACGTAAGAGTATAGTTAGACAGACACCCACATATATATTTACCTAGGACAGAATGAGGACTAACCCTGGCCACGGGTCAGTTTGGGAATAGGCGGGGACAAGGACCCTCAAAGATTCGGAATGCCAGTAGGCGAGCAGGTACAGCTCAGGACAGTCAGGACAGGATACCCCTCAGGTTTTGGGTCAGGACTGGGCTCATCAAAGGGTACGACCAACACCTGCAGCTTCGGATGCAACGCCTGCGTTACTCCCCCTCTGCACGAAATCTGCCAGTAACCCCGATTGGGTTTTCGAATCTCCCAGCAAAGTGCTTCGCCAGCACTTAAGACTATTTCCACCCCTTGGAGTTTGTGGAAAGTACGGACAGAGTGCTCCGCAGGGCTCTGTATCAATCACCTATAGAGTTCGTAGGGTCAGTGACAGGTCTGCTACTCGGACAAGTCGGACAATTTCTCTAAGCTAGACTAGACTAGTTATACTGTTTTGGGACCCCTAGACCACCCACAAATGTTGCAAGTGACAAGGTCCCAACTTATGATTGGTCATAGTCACCTCCTAAATTCTGCGTTCCCATGTTCTAATATTCAAATGACAGTACCCACCCCATAAATTCCTGTTCCCAGGCATACGTGTAGAAGAGTACAATAGCGTATACAGTAGAGAGAAACAAATGTTGCAGTTCAGGTGAAATTCAGCTTCTCCTCTCTGGGTTATGGGGCAGGTTCCCAGGAGCATCTCAGCTTCGGTAGCCAGCTGGCTGACTTCCATGGATGCGAGGCCCAGTCCACATGTCAGGTGACCAGGTCCACATGGGCTTCTAAAATGGCGCAGCTCCCCAACTCCCAGGCCCCCAGATACGCGGTACATGAAAAGTAAGCAAAAACAAATTAGAAACACAGAAAAATTGAATACACTGTCTACCATGAATAAGCTTCACTGCACCCCTTACTGTGTAATATCTATAGCATTGAGGGTTAATGCGGGAAAGACAGTTATGCAAAAGCGGCATGAGCTAGCAGAGAGCATGGTTAAAGACAAGCGGCCATATTTAGCAACAATGCGCATGAGCAACAATATCCCTCCAAATTGCGAGTGCGTCACATCACGTGGGTATGACCGACGCATGCGCAGACTGGATTTCTGCGAAGCGGCCATTCAGTAGTGCAAGCATCATTACAATTAATAAACATAGATGCAAGCTTCTCTCGGGCAGCCGCGTGTATTGGAAAAGGTGAAAATTAAGACGGACAGGATTGGTTAATGCTTATTAAAGGTTAGACGAGGTTCATGAATGTGAGCAAGTCGCTTTACGTGCGAATCCTTGCTCCATCGATCCCCTCTTTGATGATATTTACTATCATCACTATAAATGGAAACAGATGCCAATCTCATTCTTGCATATCATTCATCTCTATTTCCACAAACTTGTTGTTGAGCTTTCTTCCTGCATCCTTATTAGGGTGAAAGCTTTTAGCTCTTTTGTAAATTTCGTTCTTCAATTCTTCTAATTCTAGCTCATCAACATTTCTTTTTACTCCTCTCTTATTCACTGTATACTTCCTTTTGCATTTTTGACATTTGCAGCAGATAAATATAATCAGTACAACCACACCTATTCCGGCTATTGGCATCAGTATTTTCCATAGAAGGTTTTTACCCAAGTTAGAAAACCAACTACCTACAGAGGAGAGTCAGTCAGTCTCGTCCAGGCACTATCAACCTCCAATGGTTTGAGTTCTTTTTCCAAACTAGTTATGTTTCTTACATATTTCTTTATTTCAATGCTTTTATCAGGAATGTAAGTGCAACAATGTTGCGCCTTCAACATTCGGCAGACTCCGCCCTCTTTTGCCAATAGTGTGTCAAGAGCAAGGCGATTCTGTAAAACCATTGATCTGATCGCAACCATTTCAGTATTGACCAGCAGGAATCCAGCAGCAGTGTCAGTTGATAACCGATCCACTACTGTAGACAATTTGCAGATACGGTGAGTATTCAGAACTACCCCCATTCCAGGTATCAGTGCACTAAATATATCACCTATAATTTCTCCTACACTTTCACGTCTACTACGCACTAAGCCATTAGTATCTTCATTGCTTCCAGCAGCGTCGTTCACATGGTATATTTTCGGGAAAATAATGCCAAAGTAGCAGCTTCCATACCAGTGATCGGGCAGTTTGAAATAAGCCTTGTTTTCACATATATAATAAATTCCGGGAAACACAGGTTCTGACCCATTTTTGAAACCCCAACCTCCAATTACATAGTAATTATGTTCACACTCGCTGGAACCGATGAATACATTGTTATAATAACTAGTCTTTTCTCTATGAAGACAGAGTTTCCCTTTCCGTTCAAAATCCAGCAACAATGCAGGACTAGCTTCGCCTTCTGAGGTGCTTTCCATATTCTCTGCCCATCTAGGGATTCTATCCTTCTCGTCAGTGGCCTTTTTCTGAAACTTTTCTCTCCTCCTTTCTGCCATTTTCAAAAACATCTTTTCCTGCTCCTGTAGGGAACAGGTCAGATTATTTTCTCTAGCTTCATTTAAGTCTATGTCACCGATGGTCAGGAAATATTCTCCCATATAACGGGTTACCTCGCTTCTAATATGTACAATGTTTAGATTTCCTCTAACCGGAAGTTCTGAAAAGATTACGTCAGTGTTTGAGTAGTAGAACTGTAAAGTGCTTCTATAGAATAAGCTTGCTAATATACTACAGGAAATTCCGTAGGTCAGGGGTAAATGGTGATATATCACGCTTTCAGCTACAGAAGTAGGTAGCTTCATACATACGTAACAATCTTCTATTTCCATAGCTTCTACATAGTGCACTAAAAGATTAGCGAAGACATTTAATTGAGTTCTGTTTTTCATCTTGTGAAAATGTAGTCCACCCTCATCTGATGCATCTAAGTCGGTTCGTTTTTGTGTCAGTACGCCAGTGTTGTCATGTCTTTCTACACTTTGTGGTGTTTCTTCAGTCTGTACAGTTTCTGTGTCTAGGGTCTCTGGGTTAGTGGGGTACAAGTTAGGGTCTTTACTGATCATGAAAGGTATAAAAACTGTTAGTCCTATCCATATTATTATCAGTACGGCTATACTGCAAAAAACATAATTTACAGCAGGTTTTACAACAGCTAAATTTGGATCTTCCATTTACATTCGAATCAGACATTGTAGCTTACAGGTGGCTTTTTTGTCCCCTCTTTGTTTCTCTTCACCAAAGGTTCTCTTAGGTTTTCCTCAAGGAAGGTCTTCGTCAGAACTCCGATCAGTGATTGACTCTTCGTCACTATTGCCACTGTGGTTCGGCTCATCAATTTCTTCCAATACCAAGTAAGTCCATTCAGGGCTCCGATACAGTTTGTTTTGTTTCTTTACTCGTGAGCTTCGTCGGTTAGACGGGACTCGGGCTTCTTTTCTTTCACTGGCAGCCCTCTTTCGGTTTTCTAGTTTTTCTTCAACTGTCTTGATTCTTAGTCTCAGTCTTTTTATGTATCGGGGTTCACTCTTTTTCTTGTGGCTTTTAGTGGTCGAGGAAACTTGACCTTCCTCGTGAACTCTCTTGTTTTCGCTTCGTTGTGGCACTCTTATTTCGTTAATGTCTATTTCCCTTCCTGTCTGACTAGTTCCAGGTCTTTCATTAGTTTCTTCTGCCTGGTCTCTAAACTGGCCTTGTTCAGGTCTACTTTGTATTTGATCTTTATTTTCAGGTGATCTGGACCCTGCTTCCTGAACACGTTCGTCTATTTCTATCTGTTCCTGTTCATGCACTTCGATCTCTTGATTTTCTTCCGCATGAACTTCAGCTTTAACCACTATCTGTCCCTTTCCAGTTTCTGAAGTTTCAGGAGGAGTGTCGATAACTTTGTCTGTCCCTACTTGGCCTATTTCCTGATCAGGTTTGTTGTGAGTTTCGATGACCTGACCTTCGTCCTCTAATTCTGTCTCACCTTCACTATCCCACTCACTATCTAGGTAAGAATATTTTTGGGTTCTTATTGGATCAAGAACTTGGTCGTCGGCAGAGAACCACTCAATGTCCTGACTTGAGCTCGGTAGTTCGATGTCAGCGAGATCTGGACCCTCTTCTGGAGTCTCCTCAGCTGCGCTACCTTCAGCTTCAGTCGCGTTTTCTCCGGTCACTGGCTTCGTATGGCTGGCATGGATCCACTTCGGTACGCCCGCACACTTCACAGCAGTTGTGGTTACAAGGATCACTTGCCTCGGCTTTCCCCACTTTGGTTTAAGGCCACTCTTCCGGGTGTGTTTCTTTAACACCACTCAATCACCGGGCCTCAAGTTATGTGCTGGAGATGTAGGCCATTCGACAGCAGTCTCTCCAATTTGGTGAGAGATAGAACGCACTTGGTCACCCAGCTGCCTGCAGTATTCTAGCACTAAATCATCAGAAATACTTAGCAGTTTGTGTCCAGGTACCCATGCCTGTCGCATTACTCTTCCCATTAGCACCTCATGGGGACTTAGGCCTGTTTTTCGGTTTGGAACACTTTTCAAACTCATCAGCACAAGGGGCAAAGCTTCTATCCAGTTCATTTTGGTGGAATCACACACTTTCGCCAGTCTGGACTTGATGGTGCCATTCACTTGTTCAACTATTCCAGAAGCCTCTGGATGATATGCACAGTGCAACCTTTGCTCCATCTTAAATGCTTTACAGAGTTCTTTGAGGATTTCGTTAGAAAAATGCCCACCTTGGTCTGTTTCAATAGTCTCTGGAATTCCAAATCTAGGTATCAACTCCCTAAGTAACAATTTGGCTACAGTTATAGCATCATTTTTCTTTGCTGGGTAGGCCTCCACCCATCTAGAAAATAGGCAAACTATGACCAGGACGTATCTGTATCCTTTGCACATGGGCAACTGGATAAAGTCCGCCTGCATCCTGATAAAGGGGCCTTCTGCTTTTCCAATCGTACTTTGTTCCACTACTGTCCTCTTTCCTGCGTTGAATTGCTGACACACTAAGCACCTCTGGCAAAGCTTTTCCGCAGTGCCCCTGAACTTTGTGTTACGGAATACCTTGTCAAACATACGGCACATTGCATCTCTCCCAATGTGTGTGTCCTCATGTATGATCCTAGCCATTGGGGCTACCAAACTGTCTGGTAATACAGGCACACCAGTTTTGTAAACCATGACACCATCCTCATCTCTCGGTGTACATTCATCCTTCTCCCACCTGTCTTTCTCCTTTTGGTCTGTTGCCTGTTGTATGTCTCTCAATTCCTCCCAGGTAGACACACCTTCAAACACCATAAGTTGGCAGCTGTTTCCACCTCCCCATAATTTGATTTTGAGGGACATTTTGTATCGGGCGCAGTATTGGGCAATTTGGTCAGCGTATCGGTTTCCGGCTGTCACATCATCATTTCCAGACCTGTGAGCCGCACACTTGACCACAGCCAATTCTTGGGGTAATTGGATCGCTTCCAGTAAGTTCTGTACCACCTTTCCATTTCTGATAGGGGTACCTGAGGAAGTCATGAATTCTCTTTGTAACCATAGTTGGCCGAAGTCATGAACAACCCCATACAAGTACTGACTGTCAGTATAAACAGTTATCCTTTTGCCTTTTCCCAGTTTACAAGCTCTTGTCAATGCGATTAATTCTGCTACTTGTGCAGATTTTACATCGCACAGGTAAGATGCTTCTAAGATTGTCTCCAACGTAACTACAGCATAGGCAGCACTCAGACCTCCATCCTCATGTCTTAAACATGAGCCATCTACAAAGGTCATAAGATCCTCATCAAGTAGGGCTATTTCTTTGATATCAGGACGTGGCTTGGTGCTAAATTCAGTTAAGTCCATGCAGTTATGCTCAACCTCATCTTCTTCAATATCTAGGGGAATGGGCAACAGTGTTGCAGGGTTCAATATATTACACCTGGAGATGATTACATTCTCAGCACCTATAAGAATTCTCTCATACTTAGTCAGCCGACTAGGGGTGAGGTACTGGGTCTTGGTTTGGGTCAGTAAGATCACAACAGAATGAGGAACATATACAGTGACAGGATGTCCCATAACAATGTTCTCACTCTATTCTAGACTTACACAAGTAGCAGCTACTGCCTTCAGGCATCCGGGTAATCCAGCAGCCACTGGATCCAGAGTGGCCGAAAAGTAGGCCACTGGACGCCTATTCAGTCCATGTTCCTGTGTTAGGACTGAGAGTGCACAATTTTCTCTTGTATCACAGAACAGTTCAAAGTTCTTGGAATAGTCAGGCATTCCCAAGGCAGGGGCGGAGCACAGGCAATTTCGCAATTTTACCCAGGCGTTCATGCTTTCATCATCCCAACTAACTGGATCTTCCACCCCCTTCTTGGGCATTTTTATCAAGGGTTTGGCTAGGGCTGCGAATCCTACAATCCATTGCCTGCAGTACCCTACAACTCCTAGGAGCATTCTTACTTCCTTCTGGGTTCTGGGTAGTTCCATTGCTCAAATTATTTTGATCCTTTCTGTAGTAACTTTCCTGATCCCTTTCTCTATCTGGTGCCCCAGAAATTTCACTGAGTTCTTACAGAACTGTAATTTGTCTGGTGATACCTTATGTCCTCCTTTTCCTAGGTGATTCAGTAGGGCAATGGTATCAGTTACACAGTCGGTTTGACTTTTGGACGCCACCAGAAGGTCGTCTATGTACAGTACCAAAACAGACTCCTTTGGCAGTACTAGGGATTCAAGGCATTTCTTTAGGATCTGGCTGAAAATCGAAGGACTTTCAGTGTACCCCTGGGGGACACGATTCCAGACATAGACATGGCTGTCAAATTCAAAACTAAAAAGAAATTTGCTTTCAGGATGCAATGGGATGGAAAATAATGCATGGCACAAGTCAATGACAGTGAACCATTCTGCATTCCAATGAATCTGATACAGTATCACTGCGGGGTTGGGCACAATGGGGCAGCAAGGTACAACAATTTGGTTTACCTTGCGCAGGTCCTGCACTACCCGGTACTTTGCGCTAGGCTTTTTAATTCCAATTATGGGCGAAATACAGGGACTGCTCATTACTTCCTGTATGATGTTTGCTTCATGCAACCTGTTTATTTCAATTGCGACTCCCGCTTTTACTTCTGCACTCATTTTGTACTGTCTTGTTCTGGGGTAAACAGCATTTGATTTTATTGCTATTTTAACTGGGTCTACATTTGCCATTAAGCCTACATCTTTCCCAGTGAAATCCCACACTTCAGGAACCACCTTTAGCTGTAGTTCTTCAGGTAAGTCTTTAATGGACAGGAGTTTAATTTCGGTGTCTGGTCTTAACAACATCAATTTGTACAGGCTATCTTCATCTGGGGTCTGAATTTCGACGCCATTTGGTGTGCAAAAGATGGTACAATTCATTTTGCACAGCAAATCTCGTCCTAGCAGGTTTACAGGACTAGAGTCACAGACCACAAATCTGTGCATTTCCTTGAAATTTCCAATGGAAATCTCCATGGGTTCAGTTACTGGAGTACTGATTATTTGATTTGAAACACCCACTACTTGGATGGCTTCTCCCGAGAGGGGTAGGTTAGGAACATCCACTGTTCTAACAGTGGAACGGGTAGCACCAGTGTCCAACAGAAAGGTGACGTCTTTACCTTCAACCTTTCCTTCGATGTATGGTCCTGTCTGGTCTACCGGTAAGGAGGCGCCAAGTACGCACTCCTTGTCCTCCCCCCTCAGGCCCCGTCAGTATTGATCATCACAAAGGAAGGAATCGTTTAACAAAAACTGTGAAGCTGCTGCACTCCTTTCATTCTCTCCTTCCCACACCTCGGCCCTTTCATTCTGCTGAGCCTGATTCTTATAATTTTGTCTAGGAGCGCGAGGCAACGGAGGCTGTTTTACCTGTGGTTGGTTCTTCTGTGTCCCCTCTTTCTGCACCTGTGGATTTAAACCATTTACGGGGGCATTACCAGCCAGCAAATGTGGACACTGGTCTCTCCAATGCCCTATCTGACCGCACCCGTGACAGGGGAACTTTTTCATAGCCTCTTCCCGACGCATTTTTACCCGGGGTTTCCCTCCTCCCCCAGCAGTGGGACTTTGTGCATTATTACTATTCAATTTACTTAACTGTTTTTCTTGCTGTTCCGCCAATTTCACTTGTGCCCACATGACCTTTTCCTTAAGGGCTTTCTTCTTGTTTTCTATCTCGTCCTCGCAGTACTTGGCATATTTGAGGACATCATCTATGGGCTTACCTTGCCAACTGATTTTATTATCTCGAATCCACTGGGATATTTCAGGTCTTAATCCCAACACGAATCGGTAACTGAAATGGGTCATATCCTTCATGTCCACATTATCGATTCCACTGTAAGTTTTGAACACCTGCAGTAACCTTTCATAAAAGGAGTGGACGGTTTCATCGCGCTCTTGGGTAGTTCTATCTATCCGGGTCCAATCAGTTTCTTTTGCGGGCACCTTTTTCTTTAGGTATTGTATGACTTGATCATACTTCCTCATTACTTCGGGTGAGGGAGCTCCGGTTTTGGAGTCTCTCTCATATTCATCATTGGGCCGATTAATTTCAATTTTGCATTCGGTCCACAAATCTACAGGTACCACAATGTCGAAAAACCCATCCAGGTCTTTCAGAAGACATTTCTGAACTTTTATGAAACGTTCAACCTGCCTGTACCAGTCAACTGGTTTCTCCCGCAATTTTGGGAAGTCATTTGTAAATGACAGAATGTCTTGTCGGGACCAAGGGACGTGGACATATTTCCCCCCAGGTACCTCTCTCATGGGACACAATTTTTCTGCTGGACCTACTTCTTTTAGTACATATTCTGAAGTTTGGGTTTTAGTCTTATTATCTTCCCTTTTCTTTGCCCACCGGGTTTTCCATTTCTCCACGTCTCCCCATTTCTGCAGGATTTTCAATAATTCCTTTATCTGTGTTTGTTTCCCTGACACATTCATGTTTTCTAAGTCTCTGTCGGAAAAGTCTGCTCTGTATGGTTTCTGAAGGACTTTAGAACGACTAACATCAATGCCCATGTCTGTGGCAGTGTCCATTAGCCTCTCATGGAGCAATCTAGTGTTCCTGGTAAGGTTTTTGCTGATAAACAGTAACTCGTCTTCACTAAAGGAGTTTAACCTGTCCAACCCTACCTTACCGGCCATTAGTTCCTTTATTTCTATCCTTAGTTTATAGATTTCTAAGGGTTTTGGTTGGGGTGTGTCCTTTTCTAACTCTTTGGTCCATCCATCCAATTCTTCTGGAGAAACTACAGTGGCACTCCTGACCCCTGAAGTGGTTTCAATCAGGACCTCTTTTGTCCTAGCCTGATGTCTTGCCCTTGGTACACTGGTTCCAGGTTCCCTTATAGGCAGATCCATTAAAGAGATTACAGACTCACATTCACTTTCCTGATCATCGACTATGAGCGGCTCTTTTCTTGGGGGAGGAATAATAGGAGTTGGTACAATTGGAGTTATAATAGGAGTTCTTGGACTAGCCATTCTATCCCCATAAAGAGGTATAGCAGGACCAATAGTTACTGGGATAGTCAGTGAATCCGGACTGGGATTTATCTGGGCTATGGTCTGAATTAAATCAATTCGCTGCTTGTTCAGGGCTTCCTTTTCTCGCTCACGCAAAACCCTTTCTGAAGAATTGTCATGCATCACTTGGGGCACCAACGTAGGGTAGATATTTGCGGCAGTCGGAAGGACCAAACTTGGTCGGTCTTCTCCAAAAGGACGATAATTTGGGACTGCGGAACTAGGTCTGCAAAACCCATCACTATCACTGGCTTTACTTTCCGTACCCGTTACATCTGTCTCACTGGCCCTCCTACATCTAGGATATTTAGAAAACGGGTTTTGGGAACCCAAAGATTCTGGTTCCGCAACATAGGGAGGTGGGTTTTTCATCAATAAATCCTCTAGGTGCTCATCTTCTGAGTCCCCTATAGCCATGAGGTGGCGGCTTTTCTCCGTACACTTCCCTTTCCCCTCTTCGAGTACCCCAAACATTGGAAACAGTCCCTCAACCATCATATTCTGTCTCCATTGTTGCATCTTTTTCTCTTTAGTTTCTTTTTGGACCTTTGGATACCACTTACTCACTCCCTTATCCATTCGGGGTCTGTCTCGTTCTAGAGCTTCAATTTCCCACTCCTCTAATGCTTCATATTGAGTTAATCTAGGTCGGGATGCAATTCATTCATTCGGGTTCTTAAGTTAAACAGGATCCTACCATTAAAGGTACCATTAATGGGAAATGCTAAGACTCCATCGTCTTCCGTGTACCTTACCCAGTTCTCCAACCATACACAGGTATGATACCCTTTATCAAACATCATGAAGGAGGCGGGAGTATTTGGAGGTGGAATGATCACACCCTCCCTGGTTCGTATGGGCTTGTCTTTTTTGAAATAGTTTTTAATCTTTTCTGCAAATGACAATTTTCTCTTTCCTCCATACATATTGTAAGGTGTGCCTCTCAGCATCTGCTCCTTATAAAAACCTAGGTTGTGAGGATTAGGCAAGAATTCAGGATACCACATACACCTTTCCAGACTAGCTTCTAACTCGCCTTGATTAATTTTGTTTACCTTTGTGCTTCCAATGCTAGCGCGACTTATTTCGCGACAACCAATCAACACAGTGATTGCAAAAACCCTTGTCCAATGGGTGTGCGGCCTTTCGCGAGACGCGGTCTCACGCTCCGGCACTCACCCCTCCCTTACAATTTCAGCTTCACTACACGCCCGCTGTCTTGACCAATACCAGCGCGGCACGGAGTGACGTCAGAGCAGCCTTCCGACTGACTCCCTCCTTCACAAGGTAACGGTAACTTTGAATTTTTCTTAAAGTGCAAGTGCTAAACTTAGTCAACAACACGTAACGTTCGCTGCTGTGTCTGAGTGTTCTAAAAAGAGAGAACGTTTTTCTTTCGCTACAAGTAAACCACTTCTGTCTACTTTTCATTCACTCCGGATAGACTTCTCTGTCTAACCTCCCACATGCGCAATATAGAACCTGCTACTTCTCTGACTTATCCACTTCTTTCCGGGATATATACTAAGTCAGGCTTTCACCAGCGGACTACCTTGCTTACCATTCAAGCTCCAAAGACCCTATTACTCCTTCCGTATGTGACCCTTTCTAGGTGATATCACAATGGAAGTTTTATACAAAGGACTTGTAGCTATCAATTATTCAAATACAAAAATATCCTAATTAGTGCTTCCGGCCCTTCCTAACCATGCACTAATAACTCACAACAAGCGACCTCATCAACTAACCGGATTCTGCTCACCGTTTAGCTATAGACTTCCCCGGGGATTTCGAACTACACAAAACGCTCACGGGCAATGTTGTTAATATTACATATAATACTTATAGCAGCAATGCAAAATCGTTTACATATATATAAAAATCCTTTAAAACGTTTGCGCAATATTTGAAGCAATGCAATCAATATAGCAGCATTGAAATCTCAGCAGCACATTTTTATTTTCACGGTTTATTTATTTAACTATCTTGTCTACCTATCTTAACTAGTCCTAACCATAGCTCTGCTACCAGAAAATTACTGATAGAGCGCGCAGTTCACCCGGGTCACTAGCTTGCCAATTTCCACCCACTGGGCCCTGGCGTGCATACGAATGACTGTGTTTTGCGTGAACCGGGTGATTTTCACACGCTACTATGAGTAATTCAGGGGGTGACTCTCTCACCACTTACTATTCATGTACCTGACTTACCACAGGCACATTACTCCTGATGGATCAGGAGCTAGCAGTGGACAGGTAACAAGTTTCCTATCAGAGTATAAATATCTTACACATTCAGTACATTTAATGACACTCGGTGATATGTAATGACCACAGACACCTGATGGAGTTTAAAAAGTTTATATATGAAGTTAGTCTTAGAATGAGTATGCCATAAGTAACAGGCAGATACAAATTAGAACATCAATGATAAAGATCATAACAAAAATGTAGCTATGGATTAAGGCAAGCACCATAGATTACTAAGGAAATACTACTGGGTATGCATTTGGGAACATGCTATTCAGTACGAATTTAAGCTAAGGCAGGGGGCGTGAGACAGACCTAATATGTGAATATGTGTACTTATATTCTTAAACTAATTCCTAAACCTTATGCTATTCTTACTACAATCACATCAACCATACTAAAGGGAAGGGATAATGGAACAAGCTAAAATATGCAATCAGTTTTAATAATATCCTATAGGTAGGGGGAAAAATGGAACATTACTAATAAACAGTTTCATCAAGTTACTTCGAAAAGGTGATAGGAAAATATCACAGGCAAGAGTGCTTTATTAAGAAAAGGAAACGTAAGAGTATAGTTAGACAGACACCCACATATATATTTACCTAGGACAGAATGAGGACTAACCCTGGCCACGGGTCAGTTTGGGAATAGGCGGGGACAAGGACCCTCAAAGATTCGGAATGCCAGTAGGCGAGCAGGTACAGCTCAGGACAGTCAGGACAGGATACCCCTCAGGTTTTGGGTCAGGACTGGGCTCATCAAAGGGTACGACCAACACCTGCAGCTTCGGATGCAACGCCTGCGTTACTCCCCCTCTGCACGAAATCTGCCAGTAACCCCGATTGGGTTTTCGAATCTCCCAGCAAAGTGCTTCGCCAGCACTTAAGACTATTTCCACCCCTTGGAGTTTGTGGAAAGTACGGACAGAGTGCTCCGCAGGGCTCTGTATCAATCACCTATAGAGTTCGTAGGGTCAGTGACAGGTCTGCTACTCGGACAAGTCGGACAATTTCTCTGAGCTAGACTAGACTAGTTATACTGTTTTGGGACCCCTAGACCACCCACAAATGTTGCAAGTGACAAGGTCCCAACTTATGATTGGTCAGGAGAGGTGGTTAGGTCATAGTCATCTCCTAAATTCTGCGTTCCCATGTTCTAATATTCAAATGACAATACCCACCCCTTAAATTCCTGTTCCCAGGCATACGTGTAGAAGAGTACAATAGCGTATACAGTAGAGAGAAACAAATGTTGCAGTTCAGGTGAAATTCAGCTTCTCCTCTCTGGGTTATGGGGCAGGTTCCCAGGAGCATCTCAGCTTCGGTAGCCAGCTGGCTGACTTCCATGGATGCGAGGCCCAGTCCACATGTCAGGTGACCAGGTCCACATGGGCTTCTAAAATGGCGCAGCTCCCCAACTCCCAGGCCCCCAGATACGTGGTACATGAAAAGTAAGCGAAAACAAATTAGAAACACAGAAAAATTGAATACACTGTCTACCATGAATAAGCTTCACTGCACCCCTTACTGTGTAATATCTATAGCATTGAGGGTTAATGCGGGAAAGACAGATATGCAAAAGCGGCATGAGCTAGCAGAGAGCATGGTTAAAGACAAGCGGCCATATTTAGCAACAATGCGCATGAGCAACAATATCCCTCCAAATTGCAAGTGCGTCACATCACGTGGGTATGACCGACGCATGCGCAGACTGGATTTCTGCGAAGCGGCCATTCAGTAGTGCAAGCATCATTACAATTAATAAACATAGATGCAAGCTTCTCTCGGGCAGCCGCGTGTATTGGAAAAGGTGAAAATTAAGACGGACAGGATTGGTTAATGCTTATTAAAGGTTAGACGAGGTTCATGAATGTGAGCAAGTCGCTTTACGTGTGAATCCTTGCTCCAACAACATCAGATACTAAGATCTCACACATATGTTTATAAGGTGCACCATGGGTAAATTTAAGTGCATTATGATATTTAACAATTGAGATTTGGAGTCAGGGTTGTGCCAAAAAAGTGGCGCAATCCTGATGCAAAATCTGGGCTTCAACAAATATTTTTTTTTAAATCCTGCTACAAAGAATTTGGCAACAAGGTAAAGCATGGTAGTGGATCTGTTCTGCTTAAGTGGTTGCAAAGTATGGATTTTAAAATATTTTATGGGGTTAACGCATCTGCTGCAGAGGTGCCCAGTAAATCTCATGAAATAATAATACACCACAGTGAGCTATGATGGGTATATGCCTCCAACACCTTGTAGCCCTGACTGTCTCATGTAACACATCTCGTACATTGATTTACACATTTACATGATTTATTTGGAATACATAATGTGTATGTTATGTAAAGCGCTCTAACACTGCATTGAGATGACTATGGCTACCAAAAAATAAAATGGTGCTATTCAAATTGTTATTTGTGTTAATACTGGGACATACCAACTCATCTGACATTCTTACAGTGCCATGCACTTATATATAACAAAGTAAAAAGCATGCATCTCTTAGGTACCTGTGAAGAGATAACAAGCTGTGTGTGTTATTTTGTTTCCTGACCGGTGCATTAGAATTTGTGAAGTTCCAGGATGCCTCCAGTCCCATACTCGATCAAAAGGAGGTCTGATTAGCTGTGGTCGGTGGGGGGAGTACCTGCCGGGCATTGACGTGGGGAGGGGGGAGGGGCAGGGTGTGGGTAGTAAACTATGGATTACAGAGGTTTACCGGTAAGTAAACATATAAATGAAAAAATACTGAATTTCGTTGCGCGCACTGCATTACATTTGGGGATGCAGTGCACGCAACAAAATTAGCTTTTTTTTTTGCTGGCAGACTTGTTTTGTGTTTGCGAGCCAAGCTCACACAAGGGGCCGAATTTATCAATACGGCGTGGCTTTAGCATGGGTTTAGGTGCCAGAGCAACCATCGGGCCAGTTCAGAGCAGGAAAAACAACTGTGTGACATAAATCTCATAAAAACCACAAGAGCAACCGGCAGATCAAATTGGACAGGGACATTCATAGGTGTAGAAAACAATGATGAAAAAAGGTTTAAGTTTCATGAGATAGTTTACTACATTTGTGAGATACTGCAAAGTCTATATGTGAAACTGAAAAAGGAGAGCTAGACATATAGAACGATAAAACGATCATATATTGTAATTATAAAGAGGAATAATATGATTTTGCAGCTATGCTGAAAAAACGGCCCTGTAACAAAAACGGCCCCCAGGGCCCAAAACCGGCCCCCACCCTTGCGGTGCACCGGGGGATTGCCCAGTTCCCGCAACTGCCAGTCCTGACCTGATTATAGACGTTTTATAGTAAACTGTTGAGCATTTATGACAAATAACTTCATGAAACGTGCTCAGTGAACTACATGGACAAACAGAGCTGTTGATAAAAGTCGTGTGAAAACGGTAATCACACATATGAAAAAGTAACAGTGGCAGACTATTTATAGTTCACTATCTACAGTGCTCATAGAAAATAGAATTCATGGAAATGTTGCTCTAGAAAAACAATAGCAAAATGTCTTTTGACTACTATAAGATTGTTGACAATGTTTCGATCCTATTGTTAAAAAAACTGGTCATCGTCAGGACCAAAGACAATTTTGCTGAGCACAGGTAGTAGTCAATGTCAAGTTCAATTTGGTGTGAAATACATTGAGCTGACAGACAATACCCTACTAGAATGTGTAGAGCTGAAGGTAGTGGAAGATCAATTCCTACTAGTCTGGTGTTTACTCGAAGAGATTTTGTATTTGATATAAGGGGGACTAGTGAAAGGTCGGGTCACCGGTAAAATAATGAGAGGCACACATGGTACACTTGTATCAGAAACCAGAAGGACCAAATGTGGCCGCAGAAAGCAATAGAAAAAGGAATGGGGCTAGAGCTGCCACCCAATTACAGAGACCCTTCAGTTTGAAATGAATTCTGTAAGTGCAGAACTGGACACATGAGTAGTAAGGAGTTTTCGCAAGTTAAAGTAAAGGCTAGTGCTGAGATAAAAACATGGATGAAGGGTACCATACGTAGTGTATGAGCCCCAGGACCAGCACGCGTCTAATATTATTGAGGCAGGCGGGCTGGAGCAGGGAGCTTCCTCAACCCAAACCAGGAATAAACCCTCAGACCACAGGGCAGTAGTAAAAGCTGACAGGTGCCCCCCAGGGACCCCCAGCCCCATCTGCGTGGCAGAAAAAAGTGTATGGTTTGTCCGGAAAAGTGAAATGCATGACCGGAAAAAAGATGCCATCTGCGTGTCCTTAAATGTGACAGGCCTCAAGCCCATGGAAATACAAAGGGTGCAGCAGGGGGTTTGTGTCAGAGTTAAATGTGGCGCTTTAAAAAAAAAAAAAGAGAGAAGAATTTCTGAAGAGTAATTAAGCACAGATGGAAATGCAAAAGGGTCAGACAATGAATCTCCTAAAGTCATGAAATGTGATAGTCACAGAGGCCGAGTCATGCAGTCCTAAAAAGAAAAAGTGAAGAGTCCTGATTAGCAGATGTATAGGTATAAAATGAATGCAAAAGGCTGACCCCAAGGACCTGCGAACCCATCTTAAGGACAGCGGCAGCTGCAGCAAACTTCAGCAAAGGGGTTGTCGATATTGCTTATCAGAAGACGGTGTAAAGTGCAAGGTGATCACAAAGGGAAGCATCTTAAAGTCCTGAAATGTATTTTAGCACAGATGCAAGGGCATGCGATCCCCACAAAAAGAGGTGAAGGGATGGATTAGCAGATGTCCCGGGGATAAGTTACACTGTCGCAGGAGATGCCCTAGAGCATGTAAAAGATAATTACGGCCTAGGACAAGATGAGCACAAAAGCCAGCAACTTAAAGTCCCTGAAATGTAATTAGCCACAGATACTGTGATAAGATGAACGCAAAAGGATGACCCTTAGGACCATGTGAAGTGGCCGTAAGAGGGGCTCAAAGGTATGTCCTCAGGGGCATGGGGCAGGAAATGAAGCCGCAAAATCAATGCACTATCACCTCATTTTGGAACTCCCTTCCTTCCTCCTTTCGTCACTGCCCCTCCTACGAATGCTTTCGCAAGACATTAAAGACGTTCCTCTTCAAAGCTGCTTTTGAGTAATCTTTGGCCCTTGCCCGTCGCATCTGTTATGAGCGCCAAGAAACCGTTTCGGTGAACGTGCGCGGTATAAGAATTTTTAACATAACATAACATAACAGGAGTCCACCTTCACAAAGGCTGCATGTATAATGAGCGGACCGTTCAAAGGTATAAAACTACCACAAATACAGGTCTCAAACACAAAGCACATACAGAGGCCACACTTTTGGAAGGTTGCATTGGTGATTTGCAGTGGCACAGACCCGTCCCAGGACTTTAAAGGGAATAATGGATCAGAGCAACTTGTCCCAGATTAATGATGCCTGCGACAACTTAAGGAAGGTAAATAAATAAGGGGCTGGGTGGTTGGTGTATGCTGATTTTATTTAATGTATGGTCATTGCATTTAAGTGAACAGAGTTGTATTTTTTAGGGTTTTCGAGCTGTGTTCAAAGTGTTTCAAATAATTAAGGTTTTAGGGCTATGTTGTTTAAGGGTAATGTTGATGGTGAAAAGAGGTATTGTATTTAATGTGATCAATGTTGTATTTTTTTAAGGTTTGTTTTACGCTGTTTTAAGTAATGTTAAATGAGGGTTGGTAGAATGTTTAAGGTGAACAATGCTGCCTTTTATTTTTAAACACAGTGTGGTGTGCTTTAGGTGGGTATTTAAGAGTGAATACCTAGAATAGCTAAGAGTATACATATTGATACAGACCTAACAACCTCTTAAACAGGGTATAGAAACCTACCCCAATGTGCAATATTAATGCCATACAAATACAAGCACTGTTTTACAAATAAATTAAATAACACATGTTGGTACTCACCAGCAGGGGCCGGGGCTCTGCATAGGCGTTGGGAAGGCATCCTGTTTCCCATAGTAGCCAAGGTGCTGGTGTGTGGCATTGCCGGCGGCTCCTGAGCACCATGGCCAGTGTTGGGGCTCGAGGCCATGTTTTTCAAAAAGAAACTCCACAGGTTTGAGTCCATCGTTTTTAAAAATGAAATCCCATGAAACCCTTGGTGCTCCATGCGGGGCTTCAGTGCTTGTTAGGCTGGGTTGTGGGCTCCTGTGCCCTCGGGGATCCGTGGGGGCTTGAGGCCCCAAGTTTGAGTGCTGAGGGCACCATGGCAACAGTTGTTTTTAATAATAATAATAATAATAATAATGCCACCGGAGCCCTCGGTGCTCCATGCGGGCTCCGGGTCGTGTTAGGCTGGGGTGTGGGCTCCCGATCCATTGGTGTTGCGGGTGGGGAGCCACCCGGAGCTCGCTGCGCTCCATATAGAGCTCCGCGTGGCTTATGAGGCCTTGGTGGCTGGTACGTGGGGCGCTGGTCAATGTGGGGCTGGTGGCCCCGTTTGTAGAAAATAATGGCCCGAAGCCCGCGTTGTTCCATGCGGGCTCCGGTGGCCCATGTGTGGCAGTGGTGGGGCGCTAGGCCATAGTTTTTAAAGTTGAAGGCCCCGGAGCCTCGCTGGGCGCCATGCGGGCTCCGGGGCATGTGTGGCGGGTGTGGGGGCTCCTGTGCCCTACTGTTGCAGCATTTTTTAATTAATTAAATAAACAAACCCCCCGGAGCCCTGCTATGTCTCCATGCGGGCTCCAGGGACTGTGCGGCGGTTGTGGGGTTGCTGGGGCGCTAGGCCCTCGTTTTAAAAAAAATAATAATTGAAGCGCCCGGAGCCCGCTGTGCTTCATGCGGAGCTCTGGGGTATGTGCGGCTTCTGTGGGGGTTGCTGGGGCTAGGCCTTTGTTAAAAAAAAATAATAATAATTCAAGCGCCCAGAGTCCGCTGTGCTTCATGCGGAGCTCCGGGGTATGTGCGGCTGCTGTGGGGGTTGCTGGGGCTCGAGGCCCCACAGATGTTTTTAAAAATTGAAGCCCCCGAGCAAGAGTATGGCTTGTGCTGCTCTATGGGGGTCGAGGCGGCTGTCGGCATTCCCAGAGGCTCCCACGTGGTTTCCGATGGCGGCGGCATGTTGTTTTCCCCTCGGGGACTGGTGAGGTAGGGCCTGCCCCTCCAGTGACATCAGGGGAGTCCTGATGATGTCACTGGAGGGGCGGTTCCTACCTCAGCAATCCCGGAAGGGAAGTGTGGGGGGATTCCTCATGGCCGTTTAAGGCATTTTTTATATAGCGCGGAGTTTACCCCAAGGTGTCAGAGCGCTTCACAATTGGAACAGAGATTTGAATTTGAATTTGAATTTAAAATTTGAATTTGAATTTGAATTTGAATTTAAAAAGACTTGTAAAGCGCACGTACACTGAATCAGTTTCATGGCGCTGGTGAGGTCACTGAGTGAGAGCAAGAAGAGAGCTAGGAGCCGAAAGCCTGCTGGAATAGGAACGTTTTTAGTGACCTCCGGAACTCCATATAGGAAGAGGAGAGTCCTAAAGATAGAGGGAGGTCATTCCAAAGGGTGGGTGCAAGTACAGTGAACTTCTGCCCCCCTGCAGTTTCTTTTTAAAGCGAGGCGTAGTTAGCAAGGCCAGGCTAGAGGAGCGAAGGTCCCTAGGAGGAACATAGGAAGAGATTGCCGAGTTGATAAAAGCAGGGGCTGTGCCCGCTCTTGCTTGAAAAGTCAAACACCCCAACTTAAACCTGGCTCGTTGTTTTATAGGCAGCCAGTGTAGGCTCCTAAGCAGAGGGGTCGAATGATGGGACCTGGTTAAACCAAAAACCAGGCGGGCCGCCTGATTCTGTACCAACTGCAGGCGTTGCAGGGCATAGGCAGGAGCTCCATTGTAAATGACATTGCCATAGTCGATCTTTGACAGGACCATGGCCATTAGGATCAGCTTTAGTGCGGAGGTGGAAAAAAACCTTGCAACTTTCCGAATAACTCGTAGTGTAAAAAAACAGGAGGAAACCATAGAATTGATATGTGAATGAAGAGTTAGTTGATTATTGAGCGTGATCCCAAGAGTTTTGACTGAAAAAGAAGGGAGAGGAGGGGGCCCAAGTGAAAGGGGCCAAAAAGAGGGGGACCTGGGGTTGGTAGCACCGCCCGTCGCCACAAGTTCTGTTTTATCCGGATTAAGTTTTAACTGATTGATGTTCATCCAGTCTCGGATAAGTAGCATGACGGACTGGAAACTGCCAACTCCTGAAGGGGAAGATAGATCAAAAATGAGTTGTAGGTCATCTGCATAGTTATATACAGTGACCTCCATGTTCAGAAAAGCAAACACCAGTGGGAGAATATAAAGGTTAAATAATAAAGGGAAAGAGCAGACCCCTGGGGAACACCACAGTTGACATTACACAGAGGAGCCGAGAAGGTGCCTAGATGGACTGTCTGAGTGTGGTCCATCAGGAAGGACTCGATCCAAGCTAATGCCGGTCCCCCTATCCCCGCCGCCCTGACACGTGACAAAAGAATGTTATGATCCACAGTGTCAAAGGCGGCGGATAAGTCCAATAGGACCAGAATCTTGAGGGTGTTGGCGTCGAGTCCCTCCCTAAGTTGGTCCATGACCGAGATCACCACCTTCTCGGTTGAGTGTCGTGGGCAGAAGCCAGCTTGACATGGGGCCAGGTAATTGCTGTCCTCTATAAAGGAGCTCAGCATCTGAGAAACATGCGCCTCAGCCACCTTTCCCAAGTAGGGGAGCAGAGATATGGCACGGTAGTTGACTAAGGACGAAGGGTCAGCCCCGGGCTTCTTTAAAATGGGGATGATGGTGGCGGATTAGAGATGCCACAAGAGAACATTACAAGTGAAAAAAAAAAACTAAAGCAGACGTTACATTGTATGAAGCAAGAATGACAATCGTGAGCCATCAAAAATACAAATGATCGCAAAACGGTGCATTACAGGCGGAAAAAGTGATACGTGTGAAGGTTACAAACGGCGCACAAAGTACAAGTAGCGGAATAATACTGCAATAAATGGTGTATCACACAACACAAGGCAGTATGTTGCTTACGTTACGGTGCATAAGGAATAGTGACAACTGTGCATGTATCAAGAGCATACAAAATACAAGAGGTAGCAAACAGGGAGTTACATGAGAGAAGTGACGTGTGCATGTTACAAAAGCGTACAAAGTACATGTAGAAGGATAATAATGCCATAAAGGGGGCAGAACCCATAGTATGACACTTTTATAGCCCTGTAGAACAACATTTCCTATAAAGGTAGGACTTCGTTCAGATGAGGGGGTGTGAATTAAATTAGGAAGTGTCCTTGAAGGAGGCTGTTAAAGGAGGTTTTTTTTTTAGGTCAGTTTGAAGGCCTCTGCAGGGTGATTCAATTGGTTGTTTTTATTTCAATATTATATATATATACCCACATATGTATACTTTTTATAGGTCTGAATCCCGAACTACGGAGGCTTCTTGACGATCTACAGCACCTACCCGTGGCTCAACCGCGTCGCCGAGTGCACAGGCTAACCCCCTTCCTACAGGATGTGAACTATAGGAACGCTCCTCAGAGGGGTCTGCCAAGGTTTGGCTTATACTACAAATGTGATTATTTTTTCTTTACAGGGTCCCCGGAGCCAAGCCAGGACATCGTGATTGTGCAAGACTCGCCCCAATGCCCAAAAGAAACAACTGTGAAAAAGAAAGCTACAGCATCTAAAGATGGACCCGTGAAAAAGAAAGGATCTGGGAAAAGTCATTTAAAAGGTGTGTTTTTACAAAAGGGTGTGAAACAAAAAAGAACTCTCTGAGTTTTAATCTCTCAAAACCAAGGGGTCTCAGACTTAGAATACCAGGGTCCTGCGGAGGTCTCTCAAAACCATGGGGTCTCAGACTTAGAGTACCAGGGTCCTGCGGAGGGTAGTGTAAGCATATTATGCAAGATTCATGCGTGTTTTTAATATATATATATTTTATTTTACATTTCTAGGAGCAGCTCAAAAGAACATCGGTGCTGATACTCATAAGGCCTAGAGAGCTACGTAGCCGCTGGCGGATATCACAAAGATCGTTCTGAACAAGGGGCCTACGGCGAAAGGTGTGAGTAGGCGTGTTCGCCAGGATAAACTCTGTTCTTATTACAGCCATATACACCAGCGAACAGGGACATCTCAGAAATGTAAAATTAAGCCCACCACCAAACTGTTAAACCCTTTTACAGGACAGTCTATTTTACCAGGGGTGGGTTTCAACCGTGGAGTAGTGCTCAAAACCCCAGCAGCTGTAAAGCCAGGCTTGTGTAAAAACCCAGCGGCGGATCAGAAACCTCTAAAGGCCTCAAAAGGGAAGCACTTCACAACCAAGCCTGTCCTTAACAAAAAGCAGCTGAAACCCGTACCCCATACCGGGCCCGTAAACCTCAAGAAGAAGAAGGGTGGTCATATGTCCCAACAAGGTCCCTTAGACCTCAGCAAGAAACCTGTGGCTTCTTAATCCCTGACACCTCCTGTAGATCTATCTTTAATAAATGTTGTTAAGCAGGGGAGCGAGCCCACTACCCCGGGGCTCTCTAAGGACCCGGCGACAGCGACGCCTGTTGCGGAAACTCTGTTACAACCACAAATCCCTAAAGTCAGCAGGCTTTCAAGAAAATATCTTAAGAATAAGCATAGGTTAGATGCGTCAGAAGTAGAAACAGCAGAGGTGCCCTTAATCAAACCTGTTACACCTCAGACCACTGATCCGTCTGTGAAACCTTCGGGAGTTTCAAACAAACTAACCAATTATACAGAGGTGTGTCCCCAAGACCAAACCCTAAAAACTTTTATAGTAGCTCCTACAGTATTTAGGGACAGTGCATCTGAAAAGGGGCGCCCATTAGGTGGAGCTGTAGACAGACTTGAGGGAACCTCAAAAGCAGCGTACGAGGGCTCTTCTAACACCAGCAATGTGGTTTTGCACAATAGGGTCTTATCCTGTAGCACCCTTGATTATTGCGACAGTCAATTAAACGCACCCCTTCTTATGTCCCCTATACCCCCTCGGGGTGTTTATGACACCACCATCCCTGTGATCAGTGTAAACCCCGTATCACCCCCTGCACTACACACCCATAACAGTACGGGGTGGGACGAC
Organism: Lissotriton vulgaris; assembly: GCF_964263255.1. Taxonomy (NCBI): domain Eukaryota; kingdom Metazoa; phylum Chordata; class Amphibia; order Caudata; family Salamandridae; genus Lissotriton; species Lissotriton vulgaris. Next base: position 94,437,188 of record NC_141695.1, read on the forward strand.
TGGTCAAATCATAGTATGGAGGGGGTATTTAGTATGATCCCGCCCCCAGATGCCCCGGGGTGTTCACACTGGGACCCTGTTTCCATGATCCCCCCCAGGCCCGCAGTTACAGAATGGTGAGGGTTTTGAAGACACTAGAGAGGTCCCTGGCGCGTTAGAGGTTGCTACACACACAACCCTTGCATTCACCCCCAACCCCCCAAAATATGATTTTATAAATCCAAAACCGGTACTAGATGCGCATGTAAAGGATATACAATTGGCTGTCAGAAAACTAAAGCTCCAAGCGGTCGCCGCAACCTTAAAATGGGGATTGGGGGGTAGCTGTGACAGATCCATGGTGGCGGCACAACAGAAGATATTGCAAAGGGTTGACCTCTGTAAAAGAGTGATCCTCCAAACTTGTCAGGAAGCAGGATCAGACATAGGGGCCATACAACCGTGACTAGGACGCCGCCAGCTCCTAAAGAAACGACAGTCCCCTGGGGTTAGTAAAATACGCACCTGTAATGTACCCATAAGGTCCAAACAGTTTTAACAAAATCCCTGCGTTTCTTATGCTTACGCGGGCATAAATAGTGCATAGAACACCGCAAACAGAGGCATGCAGTTTCAAAAGCCAAATCCGAATCATATACCGTGATACCAGACACACACCAGAACACATGAGCGGGAGAGGACAGCCCTAGGGGCGGCCTGTTGAAGGGTTATGGTGGTAGAACCCCAACACAACCCCAACTGGACCCCTTAGAGGAGTCGCTGCGTGGTTCTATAACAGAGGCCTCAAGGAGCACTCCACACAGAGGTGCTGTACATACTTCCCAGATAGGCGGGGGTCTGGCACCTAGAAAAGCAGGGCCCCATAAAAAACGAAAGTGGGCCAATAGCGCTAAACAACGCCGGTTTTTAATCAGGAAGCTAAAGAAAGCCAGATTGTGTGCTACAAGGCGCTTTAAAAGACAGCAAGATACCCTACTAAACCAGAAGCCTCAAAATGACCCCACAACAAGCTCCCCAGAAAGTCAAACCCCTCAAGATGAGGATTCAAAGGTTGTCTTTTTAGAGAGCGTTAAAAGCTACAAGCGTAATGTGCAGAAATTTAGGGCCACCAAGCACTACGAGGAATTTAGGTTTGCTAACCTACACCATATAACGTCCACCGATCACGGTGTTTTTGCTATACATCAGGCGGTGCAAGCGCTCATTGAAAGGTTGTTACGCGATGTGGGGCCCAATGATTTTTTCCAGCTACGTTTCCAGGGGCAGGGTCTTGATAGTCCGCTGTTCACCAGAAGAGCATCGCGAGATGTGTTTGACGCCGTCGATTTTTTAGAAAACCTGTTGCGGCTTTTACAGAGCCATGCTGAACTAGTCGCCTTTGGCACTTTCAGAGTCATAGCCCTCATTGTACGGGGCCGTGAGGGGGGTATTTCCCGCCCTTTAAAGAGTGTGCTATACAGCCAGATCATAGGTAAGAAGCAGCGCTGGCTGCTCGACTTTAACAATAATGCAACCAACACGTGTCTTGCGGCCAGCATAGCCGGTTTGCTGATGGTGCGCGACACCACCGACGCTGTCATCTTGGCTAGAGCATCTGAAGCCCATAGCGTTCTTGAAATACCTCCAGACCGGCTGGTCGGATTTGGTGACATCAGTCTTTTTGAAAACTATTTCTCGGTGACTGTGAAAGTTCTTTATCACAACGGCTCTTGGATGTACTTTACAACCGGAGCCGGTGTGGGGAACAAGACTGTATATGTCCTTCACCATGACAAACACTTTTACGGCATCTTGAACCTTAAAGGTTTTCTGGGTGCCCGATACGTGTGTACACATTGCGACCACATATACAGCAATGTGGAACGTCATCAGTGTGAAGTACATTGTAAGATGTGCCAGAGGGATGGCTGCGTAGAAGACGCCACCACGAAGGTGAGGTGTCGCACCTGTAAGATGTTTTGTCGCTCTCAAGACTGTTTGAACATCCACAGGAAAGCTGCTAGATGCAGCTCAAAAATGGATTGTTTTGAGTGCGGCCGGTTTGTGGTTGTTGATCACAAATGCAGGGGTATGAAATGTCCCCGGTGTTGGGTGTCTTTTGATGCTGGTACCAACCATCAGTGCTACATGGTTAAAGGCAGACCCCAGACCAAGACCGAAGCATACATCGTGTTTGATATAGAGTGCACGCAGGAGACGGGAGTACACCAGCCTAACTATATTTATGCCCACCATCTAACTTCCGACGAGAGCTGGGAGTTTGAAAGTAGAACGTGCGTTGGTGATTTCCTTAACACCTTCATTCAAACAGAATTCAAAGGCTACACCATGCTGGCCCACAATTCAAAAGCCTACGACTCATTCTTTATTTTGCAAAATATGATTCGTGAAAAGGTACAAGTAGACCTCATCACTCAGGGTTCCACGCTGATGCTGTTAATAGCTGGCCAGTTACAAATAAGGTTTATAGACACCTTGAATTTTTTACCCCTCAAACTGAGCAAGCTTCCAAAAGCCTTTGGATTCCCTGGGTGTAAAGGTTATTTTCCACACTTTTTTAATACCTGGGCTAACCAGGATTATGTGGGTCCCATTCCCCCTCCTGATAGTTACGGGGTTGAATACATGATGCCTGCCGAGAAAGAGAACTTTCAACACTGGTACTCTGAAAACCGTGAAAAGGAGTTTCATCTTAAAACAGAGTTGAAAGCTTATTGTCAGGCGGATGTAATGATCCTGCGACAAGCGTGCAACCTCTTCAGAGATGCTGTGGTGGAGATGACTAAGAAAGTCAAGCTGTTAAAACCAAAGAAGGCTCAAAGACCTATGAAGGGCAGAGCTATGAAACCCAAGAAGCCTCAAACGGTAAAGAAAAGCAAGGCCTTGAAATCCGAGAAGGATCAGTCGCCAAAGGAGATCGAATACATCGACCCTTTTCAAAACATCACACTGGCCTCCATGTGTATGTCCATTTACAAACACATGTTTTTAAAACCAGAAAGTATCGCTCTAGTCCCTCCAGATCTCTATAATGGGAAACAGAAACGTTATTCAACCCCCTCTATCCGTTGGCTCATGTACGTCTCTGAGAAGGAAGGCATACAGATTCACCACGCCTTACAGGGCGGTGAACACCGTGTGGGTCCCTACTACCTGGATGGGTACGCTGAAATTAAGGGAATGCCTACGGCCTTCGAATACAACAGCTGTTTTTACCACGGTTGCCCTCAATGTTACAAGCCTCACAAGTTTAACACCTTGTTGGGTGCCAAATTTGAACACTTACACAGACGTACTCTGTTGAAGGCACAGTATGTTGAAAAATGTGGCAATGCTATGAGGGCTATTTGGGAGCACGAATGGTTAGAGATGCTAGCAACCGACACCGAGCGCTGTTATTTCCTACAGACTCGTACTTTACCCGAACCCCTGGAACCTCGCGACGCCTTATTCGGAGGTCGTACAAATGCCATACAATTGTACAGGGCAACGGGTGATGGTGAGAAAATACACTACTACGATTTCACCAGTCTGTACCCGTTTGTGAACAAGATGAAGGTATACCCCTTAGGACACCCAACCATCATCTATAGAGATTTTAAGCCAATATCCGAATACTTTGGGCTAGTCAACTGATGTTCCCCCTCTGTCGAACATGTGCTGTGTTTAAAGAGGTTGGTTATTGTGGGAACACCGAAGAACAAACGAGGCTCGCAGGGACCTGGTGCAGCATCGAGGTAGAAGCTGCCTTAGAGAAAGGTTACAGGCTCTGGAGGATCCACGAGGTGTGGCATTTTAAGAGGACCTCTACACAACTCTTTGCCCGTACATAAATCTGTTTCTCAGAGACAAGCAGGAAGCCTCTGGGTATCCCGAATGGCGTACTAGTCAGGATGCAAAACAGAAGTACATTGATGACTACTACCTTCACGAGGGTATCCAGTTATGACCCCATTTGATAGAGGTCAACCCAGCCCGGCGCCAGTTAGCCAAGCTCTGTCTTAATTCCTTATGGGGAAAATTCGCTCAGCGTACAAATATGTCAAACACGACCTTAATAACAGATCCTGACGAACTGTTTAGGTACCTCTTTGCCCCATGTTACGAGGTGTCCAGCTGCGAGTTTATCGACGACGATACCGCGGCACTATGCTGGAAATACACAAAAGCATACCCCACAACGTGTAACAACATAAACATCTTCATAGCAAGCTTCACCACAGCCCATGCCCGTCTAGAGCTTTACAGGGTTATGGATAAACTCCAGGACCGTTGTTTGTATCATGATACCGACTCTGTAATTTTTGTGAGTTAGCCGGGGGATGAAGACCCTCCCCTTGGAGATTATCTTGGTAATTTGACCAGCGAGCTCGATAAGGATGAGCATATAATAGAATATAACCCATCCGGGCCTAAAACATACTCCTACAGGACAAAAAAGAACAAAGTGTGTATGAAGGTCAAAGGCATAACCCTAAACGTCAACTACACCCTAAAAATCAATTTTGACAGTCTAAATAATCTGGTGCACGAATACGCGGCATCAGACGATTGCGAAAATGCAAAAACTATAGTTGTGAACCAACCCTGTATAGTCAGATCCAAAAAGAAGTGGGAAATAACAACACAGCCCCTACATAAAACCTTACGCATTGTTTTTGATAAAAGGGTCCTGACCACCGGCTATAAAATGCTGCAGTACGGCTATTAGACCCCATTAGAGAGACAAACCAGCCCCTAGCATGGACACCAGATTACAACATCCATTCTCCTGCATGTTAGCAGGGCCCTCAAACTGCGGTAAGAGCTACTTTATAAAAAAGCTCTTAGAAAACTCTGCATCTGTTCTATTCCAGACCCCTAATAACATTGTATGGCTTTATTCATGCTGGCAGCCGCTTTACACAGCCCTGGCCCGCAGTTTTCCCCATATAAGATTTATAGAGGGTATACCGGATAATCTCAACAATGATGAGTTACTACCACCGACCAAGGTTAACATGATAATTGTCGATGACCTTATGCGTGAAGGAGGCGATCATCCGGAGTTAGAGAGAGCGTTTACTCAATATTCACATCATCGCAATCTAAGTATCTGTTATATTGTGCAGAACTTGTTTTACAAGGGTAAGAACTTTTTTTTTTATTGTAAATTGTTGTGTCTTGTAAATCGCACTGCTACCCGGAGGCCTCGTAGCGCTATAGACCGCTGGGGAACCCGTCCTGGCTTTCCCTGTGAGATAGTCCCTCCTGGGGGTCTCCAAGGTGAAACCAGGCATCCCCGGCGTTTGTGTGGGGCCGTTGTGGAGATGAGGCAAGCTAATGCCCAGAGTTGCCGAGTGTGATCCCTGGTCGGAGTAGGCACCGATGCGAGAATTATCAGTCCGCTGATCCTGGTCCAAGACCCTGCCGCGTCGGGAATCGAACCCTGGTCCCGGGCCGTTCTCTGCACTCGGGTCTGCCGCCTCTAACCAGTGAGCCACACCTCTCCACTAACAGCACAGCAGATCTATAGCTCTCAACGCTTCGTATCTTGTTTTATTTAAAAAGCCCCGTGACAAACAACAAATAGCCGTCATAGCTAAACAGATGTACCCCGGAAACACCCACTTCTTCATGGAAGCCTTTAACGACGCTACAGCAAAACCCCACGGCTACCTACTTAAAAAATGAAACTCTAGAAGAATATAGATTGATGGCTGATATTTTTCCCCCCGAGCTACCCGTAGTTTACACGCCAAGGGTCAAGAACATGTCCTATAAAAAGCGGGTTTGATGACTTTTAGAGACATTTACAACCAGGACTTTATAATACAAGGTGTTGACCATGTCGGACCGTCTACGCCGTAATTTCGCTCTCCTGAAAATGATTGTTACCGCCAGTCCCCAAAACAGAAAGGCGATCCTGTGCGCTGCTTCTGATGACTTAGTGTCTGCCATTGCAGAAATAGCCCTAAATACCCTAAAAGGCAATGTTCCTATATCAAGGGGTCAATTACAGGTTCTGAAGAAGAAGAAGGGTCTTATCAAGAAGCTCAGTAATAAAAGGGCCTCACTCATTACCAAGAAGAAGCTGGTGAAACAGTCTGGGGGGTTTATAGGCGCTTTGCTGCGTATAGCTATATCCGTAATCACAAGCCTCCTCCCGACACGCTGATGGAGCACGCCACAAAAATGTATTTGGTTCCTAAACAACAAATGGAACTGCTGGGCTCTTCCGCGGACAATGTATGAGATATACGCAGAAATGAGACTCTACGGTTGGATGCTGAAATTAAGGCTATATTGAATCGGACTGATCTAAACCCCTACGACAAGGCCAATCTTTACTCCAGCAGTCTTAAAAACTTTTTAAGCTACTACAAACAGTGGAATACCGAGAAAAGCACGCTAACTCTACACACCCCGGACTCTGAGCAACCAACAGCCCCCACGAATGCCCCTCTGCCCCTACAACAACCACCGGACTCTGAGCCAACCTCAGATACCTTTGTGGGGGACCTCCTAAAAAACATAAGTCAAAGGCACCGAGGGGCAGCGCAAATGTTGATGAGTAAACTATCCGCTTCTAAAGACCTAACATCCTGGAATGATCGAGGAGAATTTCTCTACAGGGGCCAGTCGATTGCAGGTTCGCACATGTATGATCTAGTCAAAGGTCTCACACACCCCAGAATCCTGACGCCTCAAAATACCCCACGCGGCTGGGAACAGTTTCTACGAGCCGCTGCTGAACTCAACATCCCATCCATGCTGGTGGGCAATAACGAGCACCGGCGTCTGCTTGAACATTTAAAGACACCCCTTCCTCCATCGCCTGCAGGCTCGGACGTACCACTGCTATCCCCATCGTGGAGTACCCCCTTGGTGCCGTCTGCACGGCGAAAAAGACATTTGTCCAAAACCCATACTGGATTCAGCCTTAATGGTTTTTAACTAACAATGTACAGTTTATGTGTATAAGCGTGTCTGATTTTTCTTCCTATGTTTATCCGCCAGAGTTTGTCATTGTAATGTTCAACCTACAGTCCTGTTTGTAATGAACACTTTTATAACTTTTCATACCGGCTCCCGCTCCTATTTTTAAGAACTTTTTGAATTATGGTGCATGTATAAGCAATAAAAATACAGAGTCTGAATGCTTGATTTTTAAAAAAATATTGTCTTTTATTTATTAGACGTTCATCAATAAAAACATAAGTTACAAGCTCTTACAATTTTGACAAGCAACATATTCGGTTTTCACAGGTCTGACCGATACCCTTGTGTTTTCTTTTACATGTTTCACAACTATACTGTCGTTGTTAACAAGGTCCCTCGAACATAAATTTAAGAAATTTCTAAACGGGGAGGAGCTACGACACCAACCAAGATGGCCGCATAGTTTCCCGGCTCCGCTGACCCCCGTCCTCCACTCGCTTATCCTGTCGAATATCCTGATCTCCTGCCCCGGATTAGTGTGGGTGAACCAGTCTGCATCCTTTTGGTGTGATCGCGGAATTTTTCTGATGTTCTGGTGTGAAGTAACAACGAAAATGTTTTGAGGTCTAACTCAGACTGGAAGCCCGGGTCTCGATTTCTGGTCTACCCGGGTCCAAAGTGAACAACAACGGACTGCCGAGGGTGGTTGGGTCCGGTCCCTGGAGCTTTCGAAAATTTCTCTGAACTACTTTGCAACCATCTGCTGCCTGGTGCTGTACCTGAGGTGAGGCGACGGGTGGTGCGCGGTGCTGCTTCGCGGGGTGCCCCAACCCGGAGGCCCGGCATTAGCACCGCTGGTGCCCCGGGGTAGGGGTCCCGCCACGCGGTGCTGCATGTTGCTGACCCGTCCCTCACGTCCTGTTTCTGCTCCGGTGTATCCTGCCCCGGAGAGAGAGCCTCTCTGTGGGGATCGTTATGTCTCCGGCCGAATGGAACCCAGCGGAGCGGACTCAGTGTGGCCCTTCCTTGCGGAGGGTAATGGCGGAAGTTGCGGCGCTTCACACGATGGTAAGGGCGCAGGTCAATCATTGGCTGTCAGCAACAGATGGAATCATAGGACCGGAAACGAGCCCAGACTTGCTCCTTGAGACCAGGCAGCCGACTTTCCCCCTGTTGGAAGCCCCACTGTTGTGTTTGGACCCGGTGCTGGAAGCTGTGCCTGCCCCCGAAAAAACTGACTTCATCGTGTGTGCTGAGATTGGTGACTCTCTTAAGTTCTCGGCAACATTGGTCCTACAGTTATCAGAGCATTTCACTGCTTCCCCCATCCTGGACACTGTTGGCCCACACTTTGATCTCTGTCGGAACGAGTCGCACCCCCTCCCCAATCGGTCTCCCAATATGGTGGATGGAACGATGCTTGGCTTCGGGGATGGGGAGGGACATCGTTGGTGCAAGCTGTGTGCGTTGGGACCTGCTATTCCTCTCCTAATTGCTGACTCAAGCTCCGGCTGCTACTGTGTGAACTTTGACTTTCCGGGGATGTGGCTCCTCTTTTCCGAGGGACACAGCAACTTTGTTAGACGGGGCCAAGGCTGAGATTGTGGGTTGAATCGTTTACGATGGATCTATTGGTAACGGGACTGCTTCATCAACAGACGGATTCCGGGGTGGGGGTTTGTGGTTCCCCCGAGGTATTTTTGTATGGTGGACAACTTTACTTGTGTCGGCTTGGGGGGCCCCTTTGATAGGGCGGGGGGGAGAGACCGGGAGCGCATAGACTATCGCCCTCCTCCTCTTCCCCGTTAGGTGGGGTTTCCTTTCTTTCTCTTTTTTCTCTTCTTCTTCTATATTTCGGGTTTGGTTCTCGGGCGACAGGCACATTGCTGGGGGGGGGGGGCCGTAGTCATTTGCAGGGGTGCAGGGTGGGGGGTTGGGGTAAGGGATCTTTCATTTTTATTTTTGTTTCTATGGCCTTTTTTCTCTTCTCTTATCTTTCTTTGTCTTTTTCTTTTCTGGGTCAGTGCAGTGGGTTTCCTTTGGTATCAATCCCTGCTTTTTTCATCTGTGCCTCACTTTTCGTGGTGTTTTTTGGGTCTTAGGGCAGGTAACTGCAGGCGCGAATTGACCTTAATATTCCTTCACATCCTGACCTCTTGTTTCAGCGCCATTGATTTGATAGCTTTCTGTTTATTGTCGATACGTCTACTATTCTACCTACCATCTTCGCTGCTAGGAAATTGTTCGGCACCTGATCCTCCCATCTTATATTATAAAATGAAAACCTTTTATATCCTGTTTTTCTAATTGTGCTGTCCAGTGGCCAAGAGTACGCTAACATGGAGATTCTGCTCCCCAAGGTGCTGCATGTGATTAAAATTGCTCTCTGTTAATCTAACTGCTTAGCGGCCGGCCCCCGGGGTTGTAGGCCCATATTTGTATTTGGTTTAAATGTCAATAAAGGTTTTCAAAAAAAAAAAAAAATTCTAAACGAAACACCCTCTGACATTTTACTGATAAAATAAATACAGTGTTCCCCGCATGTCATGGCTGTAGTATCCTGTATCCGCACCTTATTATACACCACCCGCTCTGTAACTTTTTTTACAAACTTGAATATGGTTCGTGTATATAGGCGGTGTTCTGGGAACTCTGCGGTGCTGTGCAACACTATAACCTGATCAATCTCTATAATCAAGGCCGCCCAATGTGTTCCACCCTTGTAGTGAGGATCCGTGTTAAAGACTAGGGTGCGGGGTCTTTCTACCCCTATTTCAGACAGTAAACCGTCGCTAGGGAAAACACCTAAAAAGTATTTCCAAGCGTGTTTATGCCTGCTTAAGACGTCTCGTATCTGCACAGTGTCCATTTTGCCAATGTTTTAAAGATAGTCAAACAAAATCTGTCTGGCGTGGTTGATCTGTATGATGCTGTCGAATACCGAGAATACGACCATGTTCACATTCGTAGGTAGAGGATTACTGAATCGTATTTCCGCTTTTAGATTTCCGTTTTTGACTAGGTTGTAGTGATCGCCGTCTTCCAGGTCGGGGTCAGGTCGAATGCGAACAGCGTGTATCCAGCCCCATAGCCTTCATGTGACACGGCTACGCCGCAGTCCCTCTGGTGCTTCCCTGTTATCGAAACCAACCCCTGATATTCCCTGACGTAGTTGGAGGTTACAAAACTGGGGGTGTAGGGTTTTGCGGGAATCACATTGTCCTCGTTGACCAACGCGGCGTAGTTGATGCCGTAGTGTTTAAAATTGAAGGAGTTTGAGGCATAGGTACCGCTAAAGGCTGTATTGCCCACAAAACCGATAATGATGAGTTTGGGCAGTTGCCCAAGGAATAGGTTCTGCTGCTGTGTTAAGCGGGTACCTCCTGGGATACTGAATACCTTCAGAGCTACTCTTTCCACAGCGTACTTGGCGTTTGATATTTGTAAAGCGTCGGTGTGCGCTAGCCTGACGCTCTGAGATACTTTCACTCTCTTTACAAACAGACTCGCTGACAGTATGTCCAGTTCGTACTGTTCCGCATCCCCGTTGATGAGGCAGAATGAGTCCTTGTTACAGGTGAGCTTGATCTTAAGATCAATGCCGTTGATGAGCAGTTTATCTTGGAAGAATAGGTCTGAATGTATGCGTCCCAGAAGGTCAAAGTTGCGACTGCCAGCTGCCAGCCCCGCTCTTTTTACAAAACCCTTATTGGCGCCGTGATTTCAAACTGGGCGTGTGTATCCCTGTAGAAGAGACCCGTTGAAAGCTGTGTGTCAAGGACGTCGCTGCTGTAATTTGGAATACTCTCGAGGTATGCTCTGTAGGCGCACATGTTGTCGTTCTGCGTGATGAGCCGACCACCCAGGGTGATGTGCACCTGATTAAACATTGTAGCTACGGGGTAAGCGATCGTCGCCACTTTAGCGGCTGCTGCGATGTCGGACCCATCTGCTTTCGTGATTTTACACACAAGATGCAGCAGCGTGTTGTTGAGATCCAAATACATATCCGTGGACCCAGACACATAAAACTCTATAGGGGCCAGAGGCGTCAATGCGGCTAAAGGCGATACCTCCATGAGGAAGCTGTTTTCGATGCTTGTCTGCGTTGGTTTTAGAGTGAACAGGTCTAACTCGGATTTGGCGCACTCGCCAGATGCGCAATGTACAAAGGCCATGGTTTAGTTTACGAGGCTTTTAAAAAATATTCCCTTTAGAGGCGGCTCTCTTCTTCTTCACAGCTCTCTTCCGTCTTGGAGCTCTTCTTTTCTGAGGACGTTTTGAAGAGCTCCTTCTTTTTTTATAGGGGGCCGGTGGGCCCCTGCGACTCGAAGCACGACGCTTGCTTTTAACACGCGTACGCGGGGCGTACACTAGCCCCGATCCTTCTTGCGGCTGCTTGTTCATGCGCTCTGCAACTGCTGATGTAACAGAACCGACCACATCCCCGGCAATGCTAGTAGCTGCCGTCTTAATATGCGATTTTGCAATTTCATAGCCTCTTCTCAGGAATGGCATCGCTCTTCTAAACAGACTCCTGAAGAATACCCCTAAACCAGCCCCGTACATAACCGGTGATCCTTGAAAGTACGGCGGCCCTCCATAGCCGGCTTGGTTTCTGTAATAGTCCCGGTACATGGAAGGGTCACCGTATGTTTTCACGGCCACCATGATGCCTGCTTAATAGCCGCTGTCGCGTCTCGGTCTTAAATGAAGCTTGACAATAACTTTCCCGTATTTAAACCCAACCGGCTCAGACTGATCATCGTAGATCATAATTGAATAATGTGGTTGTTCTGACAGGGATTCCTGAGCTGCCAATATCCACTTCTGAGCCCTTTTGGGCGATTAAAAATAAAATATGCCACTGGCTTGACAAAAATTACCCTCCACCACCCGGCCTAAACAAGAACATACTTATGGTTGAACGGGCTCCTTGGGTAGGTGGGAAGAAGAAAAGTATAAAGGGCGATTGTGTCGTTATCACGTTTGAGGACCCACGACTTGTAGAATTTATATGCTCAACTCCTCCCTGTGATAGTAAGTCAGTGGTAGCAGCCAAACCCCTGTCTTTTTTTTATATGCAGGAGGGCCATGAGGATGTTAGATGGAGTTGGATGAGGCCAACTAGGAAAGGCTTGGGTAGAGGTGGTACATACCAGAATCCACAACAATGGGGAATGCCTGCAGAGGAAGGATGGAACTTAGTCCATAGGAGGAGGGGGCACCAGTGGAAGGGGGATTCACATTTCAATGGAGAAGGGTGGGGCCCACAGCTCAATTACCCTTTATTTCCCTGTTATAACCGATTTGGTGGGTTGGAAGAAGTGGACTGACCATCACCCCAGTGCATTGAAGATGGCGGGGGTGGTGGGGTTCTTTCCACTGTAGATAGTGGTTCTATCGTTCCCATTATGGAAGAAGTACCGGAGCAGTGTAGCACTATTCCAGAGCCCTTGTTAGGGGATGTTGACACTCAGGCCGCCATGGATACACCTATGCTGTCCCCTTCCCTTGTTAAAATCTTGTCCTGGAACATAGCCGGCCTAAAGAAAAACCTGCCTGACCCGGAATGGAACAATTTTGTAGATGATTTCCATATTTGCATGTTCCAAGAAACCTGGTGTGTAGAGCCACAACACAAACAGGGCTATTCTACGTTTTTTGTCCCTGCAACACAGCTTGGGAGGGGGCGCCCATCGGGAGGATTACTTATTTGGATCAGGATAGATTTGAATTGTAAAATCACTGTGAATTATGTCCCCTGTAATGATATTCTACATATAACTGTTAAAAGGCAGTCTGCCAGGAAGGCTTTTGAACTTTTTTGTATTTATGCCAGGGGGCTCCCAGGGGGGCAATTGTCTCCAACACTGGAGTTGCTAGACAACACGCTTTCTGCCCTCTCTTCTAAATCTTCAGTATTAGTGGGAGGCGATTTTAATTGTACATTCGAGCCTCTTGATGAGGATGAATTTTTGGGCTGCTATAATAAGCCAGGAAACCAGTTAATTCCATCCTTATCTCTGGACCCAATTCAGAAATGGTCGGCTCGATCCATACAGTTGAATGCTCTGGTGTCTGCACATGATCTATGTGCCTTAAATGGCCGCACCACATCCGATCGTATGGGCGCTATGACCTTCAATCGATTAGGTTCCCCGTCACGGATTGACTACATCCTTTTGGATGTAGGGTCATGGGTTAACCTGGTTGATATGGAGGTCAGCCAGAGGATTGATAGCGACCATAATCCCCTTTGCATGGGTATGTTCTGGGGAGACAACAGTGGTGAGGAGGTTCACAATGAGCTGATTACCAAAGAACTAGTCCCCTCTAACTGTAATCGCAGGATTAAATGGAATGTGGTTAGGTGCAATGAGGGGACACTTGAGAATATTAGGGTTCTAGTTTTGGCTGCCTCATCTGCCTTGGCCCCAATGAACCTTCAGGGGTCGGTGCTGGCAACTAAGTACAAAGACGTAATAGGGGAGATCAGCATGTTCTTCTCAAAAAAAACTAAGGGTTGTCATTTGTCTAAATGCACTCAAAAAAAGGGGAACCCTTGGTACACTGCCTCCTGTAGAGAGAAAAGGAAAGCAATTTCACTAGCTATTAAAAATAAGGATGTCCCAGCTGCTAGATTAGCTAGAAATGAGTACCGCATTAGTATTATGAAAGCCAAAAAAGATTGGGAAGAGGAACATTGGCAGGCTCTAAAGGAAGCGGCTCATGGGAAAAATGCCACTGCATTTTGGAAACTGATCAACGTCATGGATAGACGAGGCGCTGAGCCCATACCAAACCATATTACTGAGTCCCAATGGTATTCCCACTTCTCAAATTTATATGGCGTGGGCTCCTTAGAAGCTGCGCCAGTATCCCCTACACTAGGTACTGATTGTATGGTCCATGGGAACGATGGCTCTACCGATGTACTGTTTTCGCCCCGTGAGGTACAAGAGGCAATCCTTAAAATAAAACCGGGTAAGGCACCTGGCCCGGATGGAATACCGGGTGATTTATTGATGTCTAACCCACTGGTTTGGGCTGATTTTATTGTAAATGTTTTGAACCTTATTCATTTAGGCCATCAGGTACCAGACTCATGGAAGGGTGCTGAAGTTGTTACCGTTTTTAAAAAGGGTGAGAGAGAGGACCCTGCCAACTACAGACCAATTAGTCTAATTGACGTTATTCAAAAAGTAGTTGGCAGGGTAATTGTAAATAGGATTGAGGGTTGGCTTATGGAAGGAAACATTCTGTCCCACTTTCAGGCCGGATTCAGAAACAATGTTGGGGCCATTGACCAAGTCTTCAGATTCTGTGCAGTTTTCTGGAAAACAGTGTCAATAGCCAGAGGGAGCCTCTACCTGGCTTTTATTGACCTTAAAACGGCTTTTGATGTAATACCCCGTGTTAAACTTTGGAATGTCCTATTGGATATGGGTTTCCCATCTTACCTGCTAAATCTTATCATCAAACTCCATGAGGGTACATATGCAAAGATACGCTGGGGGGTCCAGGGGCAACTCACTAAGAGTATACCTGTCAACAGAGGGGTGCGGCAGGGGTGTGTGATGGCCCCTACTTTATTTTCCCTCTTTATAAATGGGGTTGTGAAGCATCTGCAAGATACACCGGCCGATGCCCCCATTATGGCGGGGGAGAAAATACCATCCCTCCTCTTCGCCGACGACACCCTCCTCTTATCAAAAACCCCCACAGGTCTCCAAACTCTTCTTGATCAGTTTAGTGTTTTTTGTCAGGAACGGGGACTCACAATAAACACGACCAAAACTAAACTAATGGTCATGACCGCTAAGAGGAAATATAGGAATATCCACGTTACCCTGAATGGATCGCCTTTAGAGGTGGTCGATGAGTTTGACTATCTTGGTGTTAGGATTAATAACCACTTGAAATGGGAACCCCATATATGTAAAATGATTTTAAATCTTAAAAGGGTCTCCGGCACAATTTTAAAAAACCAACGCCTCTCTATAAGTAGGCCAGTTGCCCCTGCCTTATCAGTTTACGAGGGGAAAGCAATTGCCTCAGCTGTTTATGGCTCGGAACTGTGGGGCAATGAAAATACCAACGACCTTGTCCGATCAGAGAACAAGTTTATGAGGGACTTGGTGTCGCTTCCATCCTCTACCCCACTTAAACCTTTATTCTTAGACCTGGGAAGAAAGTCTATTCGGGATATCCTCCAACTCCGTCCCCTCTTATATTGGGTTCGTTTGAGGAGGACCCCCGAATTAGCTAATTATGCCCTTGTGCTAGATGAAATACTAAAATTAAACACCTCAGGCAAAATCAGATGGCTAAATGCATTAAAAAAGCTTGTAGCAAGTGTGGGTTTAAGCGACGCTTGGGTATCCCAATCACCTCCACCAAAACAAGTGGTGAAAAAATTATATTGGGATTGGATAGAGACCAAGGCGCTACAGAACCCAAACTGGGGTCATCTGACTGAGACCTTTTTGACCCATAAATGCACCCTAAAACTGGAATTGTTTTTGGACTTCATTCAGGTTCCTCGGGAAAGGACTCTATACCTTAAACTTAGACATGGAACACTGCCCCTCAAAACTTTTACATCTAGATGGAACAATAGGAGGGAAGAGGATACAATGTGTCCAGGGTGTACAAACCCCGAGGAATCATTGGGCCACTTTTTCTTTGCCTGCAAGGCATATATCTTACCTAGGAAGAAATGGTTAAAACCAGTACTAAAGATTCTTGGGGTTAGAGATTACAAATCAGCTTTGCGTATTCTTATCTCCGACACCTCCTCTACGGTTACTATTTGTGGGGTTGCAAAGTTTTTATCATGTGCCTGGATCATTAGGACTAAGATTTTAAAAAATGCCCATCAAGTCAATTCTTCCACATAATTCTTAGATGTCTTTTTTAAAATAATGAACTGTTTTGTAATTATGTATGTAATGAACTGTTTTTATAATTATGTATGTATTTCATGTTTGTACTTTTTATGATACATGTGTCGAATAAAAGTATAATGACTTGACTTGAAATAGTGTCAAAATGATTTTTAGAAACTGCGACGTAGTCGGGTTTATGAAACTGGATATTGACCATCCCATTATTTTCACCTTGTACCTGGACCCATCTTAACAGCGGAGAGTAGCTATCGCCGATCCTCTGGGCCTCTACTATATTGCTATATACATAGAGGGTATAGAACCCTCCGTTAATATCAGGACAAGATAGATCCTGTTCCGCCAGGCCCTTCGAAGCCGCATTCATCACTGTGCCTAAAATCCTTTTTAATTTACCGGAGCAGTTAAACGACGTGCCTCGATTCGGGGCTTTAAGAAACACCTTCCTTCTGACGTGATCGAGCGTCAGCTGAATATTCGCATATCCTTCGAGGGCTGCTATGGATTTGTTGATGGCGCGACAACACTTGCAACTGATGGGTAGTCGCCAAACGGGATGCCGGCGTGCATGTTCACATTGTCCTCACGCTTTATGAAAAACTTTGCTTCGCTCGATGTCAAGGTATTCCAGGTTCTAGGGTATTGTATTTCTGTTAGGGCCACCTCCCAATCCCCTTTCAGGTCCACCGGCTTTGCCAATTTCATGATGTAGTTAGAAATCTGGTTGTCGGGGAACATGGCCTTTGAAGAGTTGGATGGCAAGGTGATATAAAAGGGCTTCGTCTCCATCTTCACAGATGCTTGTAACAGGGCCTTAGCACACAAGCCCTTCAGAGAGATGGCCAACACCCAACTGTTAAATTTCTCAGGCCAGCCCCTCCATTTAACATACGCCTGACTGTTAACCCCTCGGCCCCGCCTTTTCAGAACCTTTTCAACCCTATACACACGTTTCGGCTCATCAAGTACTGATTGTAGCTCTTCCTTGTAGAAGATACCCGATACCTTTTCCCCAGCGTAGTCCTTTAACCTGTAAATATACAGGCCCTCTTTGAGCTCCACACTTTCCACTATAAATATCTTGTCGCTAAATGTCTGCTGGTAGCCCTTCGTGAAGACGCCTTTCAATTTTGAAATCCTGACGTGTTCTCCTTTTTTAAAAATTGGCTTCTTGACCTTTGTAGCAAAATTGCGCCTGTACACCGTTCTCCATACAGTTAAAACATTACTAGGAGTCACCTCTGCGGGGGCTGTTTTGATGGTCCGGTGATAACTGGCATTATATACATCTAAAAAAGCCTTAAGAAAATCCACGTATCTGTAGGTGTTGTTGGCCGTAAAATACCTCCACATCTTAGACTTTAAAGTTCTGTTAAACCATTCTACAACAGCAGCTTTTACCTCCGTGTGTGTCACAAAATGTTGAACACCATGCTGGTTTAATAATTTCTGAAATGTCTTGTTTAAGAATTCTTTGCCGGCGTCTGTTTGTAGTTTTTGAGGAATTCGTCCCCTAGCGAAGATGTCTTTAAAAGCGGCCGTGACACTCGTACCACTTTTATCGTGTAACGCTTCTGAGTAGGCGTACTTGGACAATATGTCTATGACTGTTAATATATACTGGGCGCCATTGTTATGCTTTGCTATATCTTGAAGGCTTATGATATCAGCCTGCCACTGATAATCTAATTGTGCAATAACGATTGTTGGGCATCTCTTAAAACGTCTTCTGGCTGGTTTATGGAGGGAGTACGCCTCTTCTCCTGAAAGCCACGTCTTGACCTTAGCTCTTGTCACATGCTTGTTTTCAGCTACAGCCCTTCTATACAGAGCTTCGGCGCTTCCCAAGCCGCCCACCCCGCCAGAATCGTAATAAAGTTTTCTTAACCGCTCCCCCTGCATGATATCAACAGCTACACCACAGCCAATGAATGACACTTGTTCTGCGTAAGGACGTTTTATTAAAAAAATAGTGAATCTTAACAAATCATAAACAGAATGCATTTTACATTTTCATAGTAAACGTTGTAAGAACTGCTTAAACCCTAGTCACCTCGAGGTGTAACATTCTACTACTTCAATCATTCTAAAAACACGCTATCAAGGTCCTTTAGGTGTGACATTATTTATTTAAAATAGTCTTCGAGGAGCCAGCGACCATATTCTTATATTTTTTTTATACAGCTTACATACCCGTCTTTCTATGAGTCTGTCTATCATCTTTCTATCCTTAACCGTGCACACCGCCAGCAAACACAGCAGTTTTAAATCGGGATGGGGGTCGTGTTGGGCTTCCGCGAGTGTCGCCGTGATGATCTTAACCATAGAAGGGTGAACATATTTCTTTTCATCTGACAACCCGTAAACTACCCTTAGCAGTTTATACATCCGTTGAGGTTCTAACGCACTACATATATAACGGATTACCCTGTCTCTGTATGCATCGAGCAGACAATCGTGCGCGTCCTGCTGACGATCATCCGCCTTATGTCCGTAACAAAGATCGTAATAGTCATGTTTGACACACGTTTGCACCACAGCCACTACGAAACCTTTAACAGACTTCAAATCGTCGTAAGTTATTGCAATAACTTCTTTTACAACAACGTCTCTCTTAAAGACAACTACCCGCTTCTCAGGAACATCAGCACTTTGACTTATGGAACTTTCAGCCTGGTTTGCACAACATAGACAGTAAAAATTCACGCTGTCCATTTTTGTAGGAGACTCCCCGACCTTAGTTTTTTTGGGGGTTCCGACCTAGGGGGTAAAAGAAGAAAGATTGACGGATCATTAGTTTAGCTGGAGAAATAAAATACAACACTACGTACCAGATGATGCATAACAGTTTTCTTACTAACCTCCGAATTTTCACAGCTCTCTGCGCTCGCTCTGAAATCTTGAGAGTCGCTAATGTCCTGCGAAGCCCCATCATCTTCGACGCTTGTGCCAGGTTGTTGCAGAACTACCTTCTTAACAGCCGGCTGCTCACGAAGATCTATGTCTTCATAGACTGGTGTTTTAGGATGTTCTACCTCTTTTTTAACAGCGGTTATGCCGTAGGCGCATCCCTCGGCGGCCGCTCTGAAATCCTGAGAGTCGCTAATGTCCTCCGAAAACCCAGCATCTTCGACGGGTGTACCCGATGGCTGCACCACGTCCTTCTCTGGATTCGCATCCTCCAAGAAAACCAAGGTCTTCATAGATGGGGGTGACAGGCAGAACTACCGGATCTCCCAAGCTGTCCAATTCCACAAATTCGAACCCCTCAGATGCGCTGTCATTACAAGAGTCTTCACTCCCGCTGCTATAGCCCTTAATAGGGGATATACAACAGTCGCAAGCCTTGGGCCGAGGGGTTTCCATATGCAGGTCAACGTCAAAACCAGTAACGTCGCAGCCCTGATCCCCACGTGCTTCTTGTTGAGCATTCTCATCCACCACCTGTGGTGGCAAGCAGCTGTAATATCTAGTGATAGTGGGCTGGGACCCACCCCACATAGGGCCTTTCGCGATGGGGTTGTATCGCTTCATTCCTTTTTCTTTTTTTTCTAGCGGTGAGAACTGCAGCGTATTCAGGATTCTGGTTGCTGTACAATACTCCTAAGGGCGTACTCTCTACTTCACAACAATGTCATACACGCGTCACAGGGCTGTGGTTCGCCGAGGACTCCAGAAGAAGTACCGCCCTTATACGGTCCTGGGGACCCCTGGGGCCCCACCCTTTGTATTTCCATCGGCTTGAGGCCTGTCACATTTAGTGACACGCAGATGGCATCTTTTTTCCGGTCATGCATTTCACTTTTCCTGACAAACCATACACTTTTTCCTGCCACACAGATGGGGCTGGGGGTCCCTGGGGGGCACCTGTCACTTTTATGGTCATGAATGGGGATGAAGGGTATCAGCTTTTACTACTCGGGGCAATCAGTGCCTCCCCTGAAGATCCGCAGCCTGCAAAAGTCCATTGAATTCGGTGCAAAGTGGATCAGGTAACAAGAGTTAGAGAGCTCAGAGGAATTATAACATTAGGTTTTGCACAGGGAGCCAACATCTCTGTTTGAAATATTGGGTAAAGGTGCAGGAGCTGGAGTTGAGTCGAGACAGGGTCTGATTCACAAAGTTAAACGTACACTTTTGTGTACTGTTACTCTTTTTCGATATTCACAAACTCAGCTTTAATAGTAATTATGCGGAGAGTCCACAGTCATGGCAAAGAACTCGGCACATAGAAAGATAGGCCTGTGGAGTCTTCAAAGTTTATTAAGTTATTATTATTGAATTTGTGAATACCAAAAAATAGTGAACTTACACAAAAGTCGAAGTTTAACTTTGTGAATTAGGCCCACAAACTACGGCATGTTATTCAGAAAGAAAACATTTTATTGGCTAATATTTCCTTCCTCGCATCACACAGAGTTAGCAGGACCGCGGGTAATAGCAATTCCAACATGGGTGGGGTATAAAGAGATTATAAAGAGCCACTTATAATGAGGGGCTAAATGGTTTGAAATGAGCCATCTTCACAAGCAATACATCCTCAATCTCAAACTAATATTCAAAATCGCCCAGCGGCTATTTGGCAGTGGTGGCTGGTGACATTTGAAAGTGGTAGGGCGTAAAAGTTGGGGCGAGTAGCCGGTGACGAGTGAGCGCAGGAAGGGTCTGGTACTTTGAAAAATCCAGCAGGCAAATGGAGCTTTTTCAAGTTTATTTGAGAAAGCAAGAAAGTTAATAAAGGAATTGTTAAATTCTAATTTTGACTTCAATAATGATCACTAATATTACTGCAAATACTCTGTGTGACGCCCTTACATTTCTCATATGTGAGGTCCTGTTTTGATCTAACAGAAACTTTTTATATGGATGTTGCATGAAACATAAACACAACATTTCTCTGAAAATTTTCCATTATAGCCCCATACACCACCTACATTAAAAAAAATTAAAGGAAAATCGTATTTAAAACAATTTGTTCAAGAATTATTAAGTGTCATCGGGGCAAGCATCTCTGTAGGACTGAGCTGGCTCTATAAGGGGACCCATGAAATTCTGGGGCCCTGGGCCAGAGCTGAGCCCACTTCGCTTACACCTTAATGTCTCTGACAGGCCTGGTTTTTATGTTTATGTCCTGACACATGGCTAGCATTTTCTTTGTTGCATTTGGAATCCCTTGCTTACATAAAACCGCTTTATGTAGGCTGCAAGCCATTTTCAAGCCACAAACAAACACAATACGCATGGATTTTTTAGAGGGCTCTACTGGCCGTAGCGGGCACTGGGCAATCCCCCAGTGCGCTGCACGGGTGAGGGCTGGTTTTGGGCCCCAAAATCGTCCCTGTACGAAATCGGCCGAAAACCGGCCCTGGTAAAGAGCTCGGCGGCACCTCCAACCCCCCCTAGTGGGGAGGGTGGGCAGCCGAGCACTTTTTCAGGGTCGGTTTTGGTTCTCAGTCTGGCCCTGATTTGTTGCCACTGATGAGGCACCCGGTCTGAAAGAGGAGAGAATATTGCAATTGCCATTGCACAAGTTGAAACTATGCACAGGCCTAAGTCAGTGTTTCAGGTCTGCCCGATCCCTTCACCCAGGCCCTTTGCCCAATGCAGTTGGTATGTCCATGATAAGGGCACACTAAGCTCGGGTTGTGGTGGCATTTGGAAAAAAAACAGAGGAACTTATTTACAAGCCCCTTGCGCCACTTTTGAGTCATTTTTAACATGGGAAAAATGACGCAAAAGTGGCGCAAGGGGCTTGTAAATAAACCCCAGACTGCCGTACCCTACCACGATGACGAGGTCAGGCCGGAAACTGAGAGATCTCCTCTCAACTCCCGCTCTCCATGCTCCCTTGTGTGTAATGGCGTACACCTGCACATGAATTGAGAGGAGGGGGAGAGAGAGGCTGAGAGCTAGGGCAGATTGACCAATAACTGCACGGCTTCACAATAAAACCATGCAGTGATTGGAGAATATGCTCCCCACATTTCGGGCGTGGACATGCCCAGTCACAGGCTCTGCGTTCTCTGCCTATAGACGCTAAAGCAGCCAATCCAGGCGCTGCTAAGCAGTGCCTGGATTGGTCAGGGCAGGACAACTAAACCTCTCATCAGGAGACCCAGGGGGTGGGGGCGGCTTTGACCCGCCCCCCCCCAATCCTTCATTGTAGAGGCAAGAGTGCTGAAAACTGTCCATATCGTGTTGGCCAGGGAAAGGAACCGACCCAACTTGACATGCGTAGTTGTTGCACTGACTGCTCCTAACTAAACCCCATCCCCTAAACCCAGGCAGACATAAGTGACATGTGACGTGATGATTGAAAGGAACCAGCCCACGGCCGAGACTGCTGACTGTCACGGGTTAAGTGATTAAGTGCAAGTAAAACTACACATACGCATATTTTTTGTTCACACAGCTCACAGCTGCCTTGGACCCTGGGGCAAAATAATGAGGGTGGCTGACACCCAAATGCCCTCATGGAGGAACCACCCATGCTATTTGGTTTTTATTTTACACTGTGAACAGAATTTGCAATCTGATTTTTTTTTGTCTGACTACATCTATATCACATTGTGACAAGATCTTTGTAGTCCTCTGCTCAAACTCACTTAATACTTGGAGGCCCTCATGACTGCTCCTGGCATGGCATGCGCTGATCAATGCAGTTTTAAACAAAACATGATCAAAGCCAATAGGTCTGGCTTTAATATGCCAATGCATACAGACATAGGATCCAGAAATGCTCTCTTCATGCACTGCATGCACATATGCTGACTATCACATCAAAGCCTGCCCAGTTGGGTCTGCCTTTGCTGGTGGAAAAGCAGCAATGCTTGTTTTCTATATAGAATATTATTGATGATTGAGTTTACTTTTCAGATGTAAAATAGTCTCTCATGCATTCTAATACAAGCACTCCCTGGAAGGTGGAATGACACACCAGTTCACCTATAGCATCAGGTGACAGAGTGATAGTTGTTTAGGTGGGCTCAAAGTCCAATCTATGTATATTTTAAAGAATTTGTACCAACAAGCTGCAGACAACTGCATATTTAGCCAGACCAGAAAACAAAAATACTCCTCCATTTGCAGTAACCCTAGTCAAACATATCACAGTCACTCAACTCACATACATACATTCATACAAAACTCAACACAATCTGGAATGGCAAATGTACCAGTGTGAACAAAAGAAACGGAACTGCTCTCTTAATCAAACAGAAGTTACAAAGAAAGTTTTCTAAAAAATAGTACACTCCACTGGTTTAGTAAAAATGGCAATTGTCAAGGGTCATTTCATCAACAATGTGTACTCAAAATTGAACTCAAATGTGGTATAACTCAACACTTGAATATACAAGAGCAGACCATTAGACAGAGGCCTACTGGTTTCTAATCCCTATAGGTCAAAATGGGATTCTCCTCAGGGCCAAGGAATTTCTGAAAAACAGAAGACAAGAACTAAATGTCAACTTGTTCCCAACACTTAAGAGAACTAGTGAGCGAAAACCACCATAATCACACACAGCTTATCCTCCTCAAGTATAGGACGAAACTAATGTAGTGTGGCAGACTCCTACAGAGATAGGACAGGAAAAAAAGAGAAAAGAATAATTTAGTGTTCCTATACTCAGGCTTAGTGACAAGCGTTATAAAGTACGGGGGGGATTAAAATTACCTATCAATGCCAGCAATGGGTCCACGGCGGAGCAATATATTTTGTAGAATGGGGGACCTACAAGACAAAAAATGTATTGAGGCTCTACACTATCATTGACCCTTGTATCTAACGCTCGATTCTACAAAAGGAGGATTGGTGCCTTACCGGTAGCTCTATAAGTCAGTCTTGTAATTGGAAGAGTGGTGCCGAAAAATTCTACAGGCAGATTTTATTCATGCTGAAAAAATGAATGGAAATTGAGGTGATTTTAATTAAGATTCAAAAGAGACCCCAAAAAAGGGGGGACGTCTTGGGTGAAACAGCAGACAATCTTATGGCTTACCGCAGAATTAATACGCAGTCTCTTGATATGCGCGGTAGGTGGGTCCGGGAGTACTGGATATGCGGTCAAACCGAAACTTGGTCGATTCTCGGACGTCAAGCGAAACGGATGTTCAACGTTTTCCGGAGTGAATCACTGAAATACCAGTTTAAAAAGGATTTAGTAATGTGGCAACACAATGCGGACCGAGCAAACGCGCTGGCAACAGAGATCAACAGGCTTGTGTTAATTACAATGTTGCGGTGTACCTGATCAGCGTTTTCCGATGCACTGATCCGGTGGGCATGCGCAGTAGTGACGGTTTTTCAGGGCTTTAACGGAATACGGCAATACGGCAATACGTGAGCTCCTGAATTTACTGCCACAAATAAACATGAGTCACATTGAAAAGAAGGAATGTCAGACGTTTAAACGGGACATTCGTTCTAGGGATCAGCGGCAAAGCGAACATCTTACCAGGAGGAGAATCGATTTCTTGAGCAGCATTAGTAGAACAGGTCTCTCGAACAGAGTTTCCAGAGCACTGGTCTCCCGAGCAGGCGCCTTGGGAAGGTGCTAATAGCCTATGGAGTCCCAGAGTTTTATACGACATAGATTCGGTCAAGGTCTGCCCCTAGGCGGGAATAGTTTAAAAGAATACTTAAAGACACAATGTGTCACCACATAGTGTATAATGTGTCAAAGGGCAGGGGTAAAAATTGGCCCATGTAACAGAGGGCAAGTCCTACTGAATTCCGGCTGATAAAAGAATATATATGCTTTAGAGTTTGTAAATTTCAGATAATTCATTTAGACCTGTAACAGCCGTGTTAAACTTCACAATGAGGAGTGCCTCCCTTTTAGATAGCTTAGAATCCCAGTCCCCTCCACGTGGATCACGTTCCACTTTTGAAATAATGGTCCATTTCATCTCTTTGATCTGATGATTTGATCTGTTCCAGTGGTTTACCAGTGGTGCTTTCTCAACTCGATTCTTTATCCTCAACTTATGCTGGGAAATTCTCTGGCGGATCTCTTGATTGGTTTTCCCAATATATAAGAGTCCACACGGACACAGGATCCCGTAAATCACATATTTAGACTTGCAGTTACTAAATGTGTCGTGTTTCCATGAAACACCTTTGTGTTGGAACAGAGAGCCCTCTATCGTTGTATCACAACACAAGCATGTCCCACATTTATGGTGTCCTGTGATGGGGATTAAACCCATCATTTGTCGAATCGATGGTGGTGCTTCCTTGGTAGTTGCTGCTCTCACCACATAGTTGGCAATGCTGTTTTCTTTTTTGAATGCAAAAACGGGAGGCTGATTAAGACTTTCGTCCAAGTTTTTTACCAGATTCCAATTCTGTCCAATCACTTTTTTTAATTGGTTGGCATTAGGACAATCAATCAAAGCATTTATATAGCGCACTACTCACCCAGAGGGTCTCAAGGCGCTGGGGGAGGGGAGGCCGCTACTGCTCGAACAGCCAGGTCTTGTGTTGCTTCCTGAAGGCGAGGTGGTCCTGGGTCAGGCGGAGGTGGGTCGGGAGGGAGTTCCATGTCTTGGCGGCGAGGTAGGAGAAGGAGCGTCCCCCTGTGGTGGCTCTTCGGATGCGGGGGACGGCGGTGAGGGCGTGGCCGGTCGATCGAAGCTGGCGTTTGGGAGCGTAGAAGTTGAGGCGGCTGTTGAGGTATCCTGGGCCGTGGTTGTGTAGGGCTTTGTGTGCGTGGGTGAGGAGTCGGAAGGTGATTCTCTTGTTGACCGGGAGCCAGTGCAGGTCTCTCAGATGTCCGGAGATGTGGCTGCGACAGGGGATGTCCAGGATGAGTCGTGCTGAGGCGTTCTGGATCCGCTGGAGTCTCTTCTGGAGTTTGGCGGTGGTTCCGGCGTAGAGGGAGTTGCCGTAGTCCAGCCGGCTGGTGAAGAGGGCCTGGGTGACCGTCTTCCTGGTCTCGGTGGGGATCCACCGGAAGATCTTACGTAGCATGCGCTGGATGTTGAAGCACGACGAGGAGACGGCGTTGACTTGTCTGGTCATGGAGAGGAAGGAGTCCAGGATGAAGCCCAGGTTGCGTGCGTGGTCTGTTGGTTTGGGTGCGCTGCCTAGGGCGGGGGGCCGCCAGGAGTCGTCCCAGGTGGAGGGTGAGGATCCCAGGATGAGGACTTCCGTCTTGTCCGAGTTCAGTTTCAGGCGGCTGTTCTTCATCCATTCGGCTACCTCTTTCATCCCTTCGTGAAGGTTGGCTCTGGCGGTGTCTTTGGTGAGGGAGAGAATCAGCTGGGTGTCGTCGGCGTAGGAGATGATATTGAGGTTGTGCTGGCGTGCGATGTCTGCGAGGAGGCTCATGTAGACGTTGAAGAGGGTTGGACTGAGCGAGGAGCCTTGAGGAACACCGCAGATGACGTCGGTGGCTTCAGATCTGAACGGGGGGAGGCGGACTCTCTGTGTCCTTCCGGCGAGGAAGGAGATGATCCACTCCAGTGCCTTCTCCTGGATTCCGACGTTGCTGAGTCGCTGCACTAGTGTACGGTGGCAGACAGTGTCGAAGGCCGCGAAGAGGTCTAGGAGGATGAGGGCTGCTGTTTCTCCGTTGTCAAGCAGTGCTCGGATGTCATCGGTGGCTGCGATCAGGGCGGTCTCGGTGCTGTGGTTGGCCCGGAAGCCGGACTGCGAGAGGTCAAGGGATCCGTTTGTCTCGAGGAAGGCGGCCAGCTGCTTGTTGGCGGTCTTCTCGATGACTTTAGCAGGAAACGGGAGCAGCGAGATGGGGCGGTTGTTCTTGAGGTCGGTGGGGTCGGCTGATGGCTTCTTTAGTAGAGCACTGAATTCGGCGTGCTTCCAGCTCTCCGGGAAGGTAGCGGTGTCAAAGGAGGTGTTGATGATGTCCCGCAGGTGGGGTGCGATGACAGCGTCGGCCTTGTTGAAGATGTGGTGAGGGCAGGTGTCGGTAGGAGATCCGGAGTGGATGGAGTTCATCGTGCGGACGGTGTCTTCGGTGCTGATCGGGGTCCAGGCGCGGAGGGTGGTGGTGGGGGGCGGTGGTTCGGTCGTGGCGTGCGTTGGTTGGGTGCTGAAGCTGTTGTGTATGTCCGCGATCTTGTTGTGGAAGTAGGAGGCGAGGGAGTTGCAGAGGTCTTGCGAAGGGGTGATGTCGTTGTTTCCGGCGTTGGGGTTGGAGAGCTCTTTAACGATGTTGAAGAGTTCCTTGCTGTTGTGTGCGTTGTTGTCCAGTCGTTCCTTGAATGCGGTTTTCTTGGTGGCGTGGATGAGTTGGTGGTGTTTTCGGGTGGCGAGCTTGAGGGCAGTCATGTTGTCCGGTGTTGGGTCTCTGCGCCATGTTCTCTCGAGGGCTCGGCAGTTCTTCTTGGAGCTCTTGAGTTCGTCGGTGAACCATGGGGCTTTCTTGCTACCGGGTCTGCTAGGCGGGGTCTTCAGAGGGGTGAGGTCTTCTGCGTAGTTGCTGATCCACTTCGCGAGGTTGGTGGCCGCCTGGCTTGGGTTCGTTGCGCTGGTGGGAGGGTTTATGCTCAGGGAGGTCGCCAGCTGGTCGGCTGTGATCTTGTTCCAGCTTCTGCATTCAACCTGTTGCTGGTGGTGGTGGATCATGGTCCTTCTGAAGCTGAAGTGGACGCAACTGTGTTCCGTCCAGTGGAGTCCGGTGGCGTGGCTGAAGGCGATGTCCTTGCTGGATGAGAAGACGGGGTCGAGTGTGTGTCCGGCGTAGTGGGTGGGGGTGGTGACCCGCTGTTTGAGTCCCAGGTTTGCGAGGTTGTCCAGCAGGGTGGTGGTGTTGCGGTCGTTGTTGTTCTCCAGGTGGAAGTTGAGGTCCCCGAGGAGGATGTAGTCAGCAGAGAGGAGGGCGTGCGGGCTGATGAAGTCGGCGATGTCTTCGCTTAATTGTGTGCGTGGTCCCGGGGGTCTGTAGATGAGGGTGCCTCTGAGGGTGGTCTTGGGGTTGATGTGGACCTGGAAGTGCAGGTGCTCGGCGGGTGCGAGGGTGTCCTCGGTGTTGGTCGTGATGCTGATGGTGTTCCTGTGGATGATGGCGATGCCTCCTCCGGTCTGGTTGATGCGGTCCCTTCGAATGATTTTGTAGCCGTCTGGGATGGCGATGGCGATGTCGGGCGCTGAATAGGCGTTCATCCAGGTTTCCGTGAGGAAGGCGACGTCTGGTGAGGTTGTGTCGAGCAGATTCCAGAGCTCGATGGCGTGTCTGTGGACGGAGCGGGTGTTGAGCAGGATGCATTTCAGGTGGCTGCTGCTGTTGCTCGTCTTGGTCTTGGTTGGTGCAGGAGTGATGCTGGTCCGGATGCAGGTGAACTTGCAGGCATTGCAGCAGAAGGGTCCATGGGTGCGTCTCGGGGTGGCTCGGTAGCATCCTGGGATTCGGCCGGTGTTGAGTGCGTTGAGGGTGGCGGCGTCGTACGTCCGGCGAGTGGGCTGGGGTCTGCGGGGGCCAGGGGTCCTGGCGCTGGGCGCGGTCCAGGCACGGACGGGCGCAGACGGGCTTACCTTTGGCGCACCTTCGGCGCTCAATCGGTGCTCCCGCTGCGCGCGCCCACTGCGCGGTCGCTCTGGGGGCGTCATAAGAAGGGGGACGAGAGGGCGGGTCAGCTGGGCGGCGGGAGCGGCTCGGCCAATGGGCCGGTGGTGGGCAGGGCCTGTGGCGAGCTGCGGCAGGAAACTGGCGAGCGGGCGGCTCTGCTGAGGCTGGGCCACTCGGGGGGCCAGGGGGGCGTCTGCGGCGAGAAAAGGCGGCAAGGCTGGCAGGCAGGAGCAGGCAGGAGCAGGAGGCGGCAGGAGGAGCAAGGGGGTGACCCGGCCTGGTGAGAGGCGCAGTCATCACTCAATAAGTTGTTACGCACACTTGCCGTTTTAACTGTGGTTTATTACGTCGCTCTAGGAGTCGTTCCCTTGGCGTCCATCGTGCCTGTTTCATTGAGTTGCGTACCAGTTTTTTCGGGTCCCCATGTCACATAATTTGGACACCAAGTTGGTGGCATGAAACTTATAGTCTTCATTGGATGTACAATTTCTGTGCACGCGAAGAAATTGACCATATGGCAAATTTTCTCCGAGACTTTTCGGGTGATTACTTGAGAAGAGGAGAGCCTTATTGCGGTCAGTTGGTTTTATAAATAGCGATGTAGCTAATTTGCCTTCAGATGGAAATACTTCTACATCCAAGAATGATATTCTTTTCTCAGGGAGGGACATGCTGAACTTAATGTCTGCTGTTCGTGCATTAAGCCAGTAATAAAAAAGTCTGAGTTCTTCTTCTCCACCTTTCCATACCATGAAAACGTCATCTATGAAGGGTAGCCACGTTCCAATATTGTCTTTAAAGGGGTTGTTATTGTGGACATAGGTGTCTTCATATAATGACATAAAGAGTACTGCCAGTTCTGGGGCAAATGGGCATCCCATCGCGACTCCTTTCACTTGAAAGTAAAATTCCTTCCCGAAGCAAAAGTAGTTTTTTTTCAAGGCGAAAGACGCTAGATCAACCAGAAATTTAGTTGGTACCTGTACCGGTCTAGGTCTTCACTCCAGGAAGTGGGTGAGCACTGCCACTGCTTCGTCCTGGGGTATTTGAGTGTAAAGAGAGGTCACATCTAGGGTAACCAATATGTCTCTTCCTGAGTTGAATTCTACCAGTTTCAGTTTATTAATGAAATCTGTAGTATCTTGTGAGTATGAGGATAATTTTTTCACTAAGATGGAATAAATGGTGCCCATTTAAAGCACTGATGTCACATCCATGAACTGTACTGCAAGGACATACTTCCCACAGATGTAGGATTTCAACCGATAGGAAGCCTAGATTTTGTTTTACATGCAGTGTAATAAAAAAATAAAAGGTAATATGTGAGTTAAGACTTTGTGGTAATATCATGCCTTGTTTATTTAAATGTTATGCTTAAATAGCATAATGGGATCATAACCCACGTGCTACATGCGCGTAGGCACACACAGACACACATTTACGTGTGTATGTTAATGTGACCCAATAAATATGCTATGGGAAAAAGCACTTAAAATACACATTTATTGCTTCAGAGTAGAGGCCAGATTATTACATTCCATGTTATTGCACAGCACTAACGTTCTTGTTTCATGTAATATTAGAGGCTAATGGCCCAGGCTTGAGTCTGGAAAGAGACTTAAACATACTTTTCAAATCTCTTAATCTCCCTATGCCTAAAAATGAATGTGTCCATCTGTAATGCAACTGATGCTCGTGTAAACCACTCTGATATCTTCGGGCCAAGTTTGCGATACATAAAACTGCAAAAAACAAACACAACTTTTGTAGGGCTTGCGATTATTAATCTAACATTTCCGAGGTGTACCGGGTATAGAAAAGTTTTGCACCCAAGCTAATGTGCTGCATAGCTAAATACATATAAGGACCCAAAGGCGAGACCGATTGCACTGCAAATGCTTTTTGTTTATTAGGTTTACTTTGGAGGAGTAAAATCATAAACCATTGAGTAAGGAGTGAGGCGAGGACGTCTGTGAATTAAGATTACCGGTAAGTAACCTCATGGGCGCTATTGTAATTACGGCCGTATGCTGAGATTTTTAAAAACCCATGTTACATGACGAGCTGGGCTCGTCATCAGCGTGCGAGGAGGCTACACCATGACGAGCCCAGCTCGTCATGAGCGTGGAAGAGGGTAATAGAGTTTCATGTATAATGAAGCACAGGAGCATGGAATGCTTCTTTCAGATCTTAATCATGCAATCATAACAGAGATACATAAAAAAAGGGAAACCAAAACATGAGTGCACCTCGCACCCATCAATATATTTATTTAATGAGGAAACCAGGATTCATGAGGGATCACCGAGCCTTAATATCACTGGATGGCGACAAGACATTTAGGGCCAGATGTATGAAGCTCAAATGGGTTCGCAAACGCCGAAATTCATTTGCGAACTCATTTGAGCAAAATGGTACGTATGTAGCAAATTTCAGTGCAAAATAAGAAATCTCAAATTTGCATGTAAGGAATCGCAAAATTTGCGATTCCTTAAATGCAATATACGATGCAAAAAAAAATTGCTAATTGTCTCTAAGGAATCGCAAATTATCACCAACTTCAAGTTGAAGGTAATTTGCGAGTTTCTTGAAAAATGCAAATTTTTGCCTTTTTCAAAGTGTCATGTGATGGACATGTATGTGCACCACATGTGCACCCATGCTTATTTCAGGGGTGCAACAGGGTGTCCTTTGGACACCCTTGCACCCTTGAAATTATTCTCAATTTGCGATTAGCAAATTGCGAATCGCAAATTGAGAATAATTTCACATTCATTCCTATGGGCCTCCTGGCCCATAGAAAAGAATGGGAACTTATTCCTTAATTGCGATTTGCAATTTGCTAATCGCAATTAAGGAATTCTAAGAAATCGCTAAAAAATACCAAATTTCATAAATGCATACCATTTTGCAATTCTCAAATAGCGATTCCTTAACCACTTCGATGCTGGTGACGGAACCATTCCGTCATCAGTCACGGTTGAGCTGTGCTGATGACGGAATGGTTCTGTCATGACCGCACCCTGTTCTGGAATGTCCAGCACAGGGGAAAAATCTGCACCGCACGGAAGCGGTTAAAAATCGCTATTTGAGAATTGCAAAAGTGTATCTTGATACATCTCGCCCTTGGCTCCTTAAACTGGTCTTATCTGTACCTAGCACCTAAGCGCTTTGGGTTGTTCCAGAATTTCTGTAGCTCTCCTATTTCAGACTCCAGCAGTGGTAGTAAAGGTACATGGAGCCATATCGCCACATTTTCTTTTGAGCGGGGCACTAGTCAGGGGTGCCCGCTCTCCTAGTGCAAAAAACTGTTGCTGTTTTGAGTTGGGACAAAAAAACATTGTAGGTTTTGCCACAGGAGCCAATATTATCATCCTGCATGAAGCAAATCCCAGGATAAATATACCCAAATATTATTGCTATTTGAAAAATTAGATAGTTATGCTGAATGCAAAATAATTTTGGGAAAGTCAGCTATTTAGAAGACGCACGACTGGAGCTTAGAAGGAGAATTCCCTTGTGGTGTAAAAGTTAATGAAGACAGGTTTAAATATTTGGGAAGCAATATACTACCACACATAAATTTTTCCTAGAAAGGGACACAAAGACTACTAAATAAGCAGGTGGAAAGGGCAGCTATTTGTAAATGCTTACCACATAAAATCATTATTTCTGATGTAAAATACCCTATTCCCAAATCCAGGAAACAGTTTTTCAGTGTTGCTTTGGGATGGAAGGATCACAGGATAGCTCTGAAAGCATTGGGCAGAACCACATACAATGGTAATATAGTTCTATCAGGTGGCAGAGACTATTGTTGGACATTCCAGCTTCTACCCAAGAATGCCTGGATTCATGAGCTGATGTCTGATCCCACATCAAGATTGAGTAGGTAACATATTGGAAACTCAAATATGCATACACTACATCTAGCAGGGCAAGGGGAGCAAAATGTATTGAATTTAATGCGGTGGAACCTAGAGAAGTTGTGGGGCATGGTGTTAGCCTTCTTGGATATCTTGAAGTAATGAATATTTGTGTCTATGGAAGAGAGGCTATGAAAATGACTATGTAATTCCTCAAAGGATATAAATTCATTGTTAGATATGAGTTGAGAAGTGGTTGTAACACCAGAGGCCAGCCAGGAGGACCATTTAAGAACTTTGTTTAATATGGTAACAGCAGGGTTGTACCAAATGGGGAAAAATTAAAAAAGCTTGGAAGAAGAATACATCTGAGAAACTTACTTTTTAGAAATGTTACTAGATTAGTTTCATATAGGAGTAGGCAAATGCAGGGGTTTTTGCAGAATTAAGAACAAATTAGAGAAGGGAAAAAGGAGAAATGGGTGAGATTTGAATGACAGCCAAAGATGAGAAGAAGAAGAGTTAAAAGAACCTATAGAGAACCAAATCTGTTTAAGAACAAAAGCTGAATGATATCCTAAGAAATCTGGAAAGTTAACGCCACCATTTATTTTAAGCTTTTTAAGTTTGGATAGAGAAATTCGGCCGGACTATCTATCAAACTATCAATAAAATGAAAAAAGGAATGGGAAAGTCGAAGCGGAAGCATTTGTAAATAAAAATTAATACTTGGAAAGAAGATTATTTTAATGGTGACTAATCTGCCTCACCAGGAGATATATAGGAGGGACCACTTAGCAGAAATGGAGGTAATATTCATTCTTAAAGCTTCCATGTTGGCTATCATAGGATCTTTAAGAAATCGGGAATAAAGAATTCCTAAACATTTAGGGGCAGATTTACAAGCCCCTTGCGCCATTTTTGCGTCACTTTTCCCATGTTAATAGTGATGCAAAAGTGGCGCTAGGGGCTTGTAAATCTGCCCCTTCATCTTAGAAAAGTTCCATAAGGAACTGGTATCTCCAAACATGTCCTGAAGACAAAACGGATTGAGAAGTATCATTTCAGATTTGACGCTATTAAGCTGATATCCGGACACCGAAGAAAACTGAGGCAAATTTCAAAAGAACTCAGGAACAGTGGTGAGATGGTCAGAAACAAACAGTAACATATCATCAGCAGAAGTGGTAAACTTAACATGCAAATTCTTATGGATGTAGATGGTAAGGATTGAGAAAAGAGATAGGGATTCTAAAAATGGTTCTAAAGCAAGGATGAACAGTTATGAAGAAAGAGGACAACATTGTCTGGTGCCTCGAGTAAGAGGAAACTATGAGGTATGAAGACCATTAACAAAGGCAGAAATAGAGGTATATGAGTAAAGAGCTTTAATATAGTGTGAAAAATTGGAACCCAAACCGTGCCACTTAAGGGCTCTAAAAAGAAAGTCCCAGTTAACGAAGGCCTTTTTAGCATCCAAGGTGACTACAGCCAGGGGAATCTTAAATTTTTTAGTTCTGTGAATAATGCTTAGTAAGGTGTGGGAATTATCAGAAATATTATGACCCTTTACGATGCCAGATTGCTCAATACTGAATAAAGAAGGGATCAAAACATTTGTACGAAGAGTCAATATTTTAGAAATAATTTTGCAATCTGTGCTTCTATACACGTTTCAGCCTTGGTATCCATCGATAAAATGTGTTGAAAGAAAGAGAGAGCAAATGAGGGACTAAAAAAGAAGAAAAAATGTAGAGTAAAATTCCACAGAACATCCATCCGAACATGGGGTTCATCTTATGGAAGCATAGAAATGGCAGCACATATATCAGCAAGAGAAAAATCAGATTCCAATGTTGTAAATGAATCTAGGACCCTAATATTAAAAAATCCCGATTCATGCCCTTATATAGGTCTACTTTATCATATCCTTATAAAGGCATACAAATCATTACCATATTTGGCCCAAACCATACAGCCCAAATACGGCAGGGATACTTTCACTAAGCTCCAAGGATTAACAACGTTTTCTTGGAAAAAACCCCCTTCTGCAGCCCGGGACTTCTCACTGCTTGAATATTAAGTTCTCCTAAAACTCTAGGCATTTTCCAAGAATTGAGCCTTTGAGTGACGTTATTAAGTCCAAACATGCGTCAAACTCGGCACCTTCAAAGTATAAATATGCCTTGATTTGCCGAATCAAACACACTGTGGTTTGGAGCAGATCGACTATCTACTTGCCCGACGCCCTGCAGCAGCAAGTGCCAAGGAAAGCCGACCCTCCAGCAGACACACTGCGAGACTCTGCCATTTCTCCTTGCCGAGAAATCCAGTTCCAGTGTTTCCAGTTTACTCTTGGGGGTGACTGGGAAATCGAGTCCTGAGAACGAGATACAAGACCTCCTTCATTCTGAAATCAAAGGTACGGAGCTGATTAGCCCTCTTAGGGAATTCTTGAAATTAGATTCCTGGCAGAAGAAGCCCTGGACTTAAACTCCTCCTCTTATACTCCCTCCGTCGTACTAGACTTAGGTTAGGTACACCGGGGTAGGCATATTTTCAGAAGCACCAGTTGAGTACTTTTAGTCATCCTTTATTACTGTATGTATTTTATAAATGTTATACCTTTCATGCGCTTTATGGCTTAACACCCATATCATGCTTTTACAGTACTATTTTATAATACTGTTCGTATTATATGCATTGTACTTCATAGTAAGCTTTACTATTGTAGCAGTTCATTTTCAATGCTTGAGAAAGAAGACTGTTCAATAAATAACCTCTTTTATTGAAAACGCCCGTCTCTCTAATTTCTCAGTCGCTCTGGTGAAACGAAGCATGCACGATTGACTGAGTGAATTAGCTATCTATTGTTTCCACAACTCTAGAGATTGCTTTCTTAATAATAGGAAACAAAGTTGTCCTGATTATGCGGTTGTTGGAAACTAATCCCTTCTTGTGAATTCGAGAAAGTTTCTACTCACCTCTGAGATAGCTGGCACTCACAATTAAGTCTAATATATTCGGTAGAGACCCAGGGGATCTCACGCCTGCGTCTAAGCTACAGGATATATTATTCCAATGCGCAGAGCCTATTGGGAATATAGGAACTACACTACACCAATGTGGTGGTAAAGTCAACCTGAGAGATTTGTGGTTTAGGAATCTTGTCAAAAAAAGATTTCAAGGACTTTTTTGGGGGCAGAGTTTCCTAAGTGTAAAGTTGAGTGTAAAATTCTAGAAAGAGGAACATGATTCCCTCAGTGTAAAGTTGAGTGTAAAATTATATAGAGAGAAACATAATGTCCTGATCTCAAAATAATTTGTGAGCAGAGGCATCATGGATTACTTCTATCGTAGATTTCTGTTTTCTGATTTTTAATGAGTTGGACAGTTTCCTACCTGGTTTGTTAGAAGCTCTATAGTACTTTGCATTTATTTTAACCCCTTGTATGTTCATGACGAGCTCAGCTCGTCATGGCATACACCTCTCGGGTGCTCATGACGAGCTGAGCTTGTCATGGCCCGTGGAACGCTCAGGTGCTGGGAGAATTCCCCTGCTGGGCTGAGCGTTCCACGTGATGAGCACCTGAGAGGTGTATGCCATTACGAGCTTAGCTCGTCATGAGCATGTGGGTGCTGTGCGCGCCCCTCAGCACAGCAGGGGAATAACACAAGCAGCGAAGGGGTTAATGGGGCATTACTAGCAATAGTGACAGAAGATGTACTCAAATTGAGTTTGACCTGAATGAGTTGATCCAAAACCTCTTTGTGAGAGGAGCAGTAGTATGCATGTTCTAACTTCTTTACATGCTGGAAAAGAGTGGAGTATTCCTCGGCAGCATCCCTTTTCTTACTCAAGACATAGGTTATAATATAACGTCTTGGTGTAGTCTTGAAAGAATCTTAAACCTGGTGAAACTCGATATCTGGATACATTTTAGTCTTGAAGAAATGGGCAATCAATTGCTCAAAACTAGAGACATATTGCTGATCTGGTAGTAGCCAATTATTAAAGAGCCATATGTTAGAGTGTGTGGAACATTGCGTGGAATCTAGGTCTGTAATGACAGTTGCATGGTCAGAAACAAGGATGGGGCCTATTTCAGCAAAATGTTGTGAAAGGTTCTTGTCTCCAAAAATATAATCAATTCTATAGGAAGAGTGATGGACAGGGTAGAAGAAACAATATTGTAAGAGATCAGGGTTATGAATAAGCCAAGCATCAACTAATCCTCAATGGTTTATGGTTCTGTAAAAGTACTTCTGCGTATTGTTCGGAATATATTTAAACTTTACTTTCTGTTCTAAAAAGGGGTCAATGGGTTGATTGCATTCACCCCCTGCAACTAAGTGAGCATGTAATACAGGAATTAATTTGCATGAGAGTGAATCCCAGAAAGAGACATCAATACCAGTAGGACCATAACAATTGAATAAGGAATATGGACACCCATTTAGATTAACAAGTAGAAGTAACCATATGCCTTCTACATCAGTTTCTTGCTTTGAAATAGTGACATTTGGAGATTTATGGACAAGATAACCACACCATTCTTATGATTTACAGCAGGGGAACAATAAACAGAACCAATCCAACTTTTATTTAACAAATGAATATCTATTTTGAGGAGATGAGTTTCTTGGAACATAGCAACATGACAGACAGTTTAGTGAGACGAGTAAGAACTGTCTGCCTCTTGAAAGTACCTCTAAAGCCCAGTCCACAAAATGATTCAAAGATTATTCATAGTAAATACAAAAAGAACATATTATACATTTGAATAGAAATAAACCTCATATAAATAAGAGGGGAAAAAGCATCATATCGATATTCCAATATAAAAAAAAGAAAACTTAAATATAAAACATGGGAAAGGAAAAAAAAGATGGACAGAAAAGGGAAAAAACAGGAAAATAAGAAGGAAGAAGAAAAGGAAAAAAAAGGGAAAGAAACAAAAAGAAAGAGGGAGATGAGTCGTAAAAAGACTCAAAGGATGAAAGAACAGAAGAGAATTGCTGAGAATCCAAAAGACCTACGCCATAAGATAAATATCCAGGAAATAAGATAAATTGAAAAAAGAGGGACAGGCAACACCATAACTAAAAAACCAGCCAAAGCGCCCAGTCTGGAATTATACAAATAAGATTAAAGAAGTAAATGTCTGAAGTGGAGAAAAGAAAGGCAGGAGGAGAGATAAGAGCAGAGAGCCACAATGAAGAAAATGGATAAACAATACATCAAACTTACCCATCAGGGTATGGTACTCTAGAAGCACATTCCATCAAAGGGAGACTAGTTAACAGTGGAACAATGAACCGACGCTTGGAGTCAACAGAGACAAGTGTGGGACCTAAGGAGGAAGAATAGGAGAAGACAATGGTAATACAATAAAGGAGGACTACAATACAGTACAAAAATAACCTTTCAAAGAGAGGTTAAAACATAAAACCAAAGCATCAAAATATGACTAAGATATCATGTTCCACAAATGTCCATGGCCTCTTTTCTGTGAAGCTGGGGAGACGAAAGAGGTATTTCTGTCTTTTTGAGTGACCTTAAATGTGCATGGACGTAGGAGACTGTATCTGGCACCCATTGCGTGTAAAGATGGATAGAGGCCAAAACTGATATGCAGTGAGCAGCAGTGACTGATGAAACATCCTGAGAAAGGAAGACCTGATGACCAGATCAGAGCATCTGTTTGCGCTGCCTAGAGGCAAAATGAACTTACATAACGTCAGTGTATTGAAGTAAAAGGATGATGATTCCTCTGAGTTTGGAAGTAGTACTGAAGCTAGAGGTTTTTGGTCGAAGACAATGAGCTCTTTGAATATTAAGTGGTGAACTGCTAGTAAGATCCACTATTTTAGGTAAGTTTGTTTGAAAAGAAAAGCAATTATATCACCTCTTCCTGCCCCTTCCGGTACTCCATAAATGCAAAGACTATTTCGCCAGTTACGATTTTCTAAATCTCTGGAATGTCTTTTGAGAGTCTCAAGTTCCTTAGCTATAATGTTCAGTTTTAAAGAATTGTCTTGAAATTCAGAAGATTAAAGCTCAAAGTCAGAAACCATTGCTTCAAGAGAGGCCAATTTATCATCCAGGCATTGAAATGTAGAGGTGGATTCCAGCATTAAAGGTTTTAACATCTTAGTTCATCCATCAGGTCCTCCATTGTGATTGGGAGGGGTGATTTCCTGGGAAAAGCAGAGTCCTTTTTGAGAATCTTACTTCCACCCTCTGTTCTCCTTGTGAATGACAGAAGATGCATAGATGTGAGAACCAATCTTCTGAGGGGAATTACCACCCTCCGCCATGGTGATGAGGTAACAAGAAGTAAGCGGGAACATAAG
Source organism: Lissotriton vulgaris (assembly GCF_964263255.1). NCBI lineage: Eukaryota > Metazoa > Chordata > Amphibia > Caudata > Salamandridae > Lissotriton > Lissotriton vulgaris. The sequence continues at coordinate 94,475,774 of NC_141695.1, forward strand.
CAATTCATGGATTGTTGGAGAACCAAACCTCCTGAGATTCCGTCAATAGAGTAAAAATTAGGATTCCCGGCTAAAGAAATCGCAGATATTCATGCAGGTACGCATAGGTTCTGTCGAGACTCGTTGCCATAAATATGTAATAATGAACCTTCACGGAGCGAGATTTCAAGAATGAAAACTTTTATTGTAGAAAGAACCACCTCAAGCTGCTGGGCACACAAGCACCCCCAGCCTTTGACCTCTCAATTACTTTAACTGCCTCAAACAGCACTCTACAGAACTTTGACTCCAAACCAGTGTTCAACTCACGGTGGCACAAGCTGGTGTGGAGTACTAGAGTCACTCACCTCCACTCTTCTAAATGTGAACAAACTCACACAGTGTCACACAGTGTTATCACTTCAAAATGATGTCCTTTGTTGGAAGCCCAGGGGTGCCTTGAGAAAACAAAATGTATAGCAACAGTGTTTTCTGGAAAAAGCTAGGAGGCATCAACTAAGCAAGAGAACATTTGTTGGTGGGTAGAGCTGAAGGCATCAGTGTAGGAGCAGGCAAATATATCATCTCCTGAGCAATGTAGCGGCATCTCCTGTCCCATGGGTACAGAGAATGCTCAGCAGATCATCCACGAGTGAAAGAAGTCATAAATGTCCCCTCATTTGAACCTTGTTTATGAGGTTCAAAGTGCTCCATGAATCCCATTCGAAAGAAGCCTTGAGTTTTACCTCAAGTCAATTTTTAATGTTTTCAGGATACTACTATGTTTGAGAGATGACTGATGCCCCCTCCACCGAGCCACTGCTTGCACGTGCCTTGTGGACACCGCAGCCTGCACCGCGTTGCTTCACTTCGCCATCCTTGTCCCACTGATGCTGTCGCTGCTGCTGACTCTACACCCATGACCGCATTGTGGTAGGGGGCACCGCTCGTAAAGTTTCACAATGCACAACCTCATCCCACATAGCCGTCTGGGCCAACCGACCCCAGCTCTCGCAAACCAGCGCTGTTGCATGCACCGCAACCTGCCAGCACCACATCGAGCACCGTCTGGTCCTGCATTGTAAGCCTTGGTCTCACCACCGCCACCAGGATGATCGTCACTGAGCCACTGCCGCAACTGCATCGAGAGGACTCCGCACCCTGCACTACTTCCATTTTGCAACGCAATCGGGACAGATGCCACGACCGGCTCGCACCTCGGTGTAAGCCACAACGAGAAAGGTACTGTTGCTGAGTCTGTTAACACTTTTGCTGGCCCGTATTGACCCGGTTGGCTGGAACTGTTAGACTCTGTTGTTTTCAGCATTGCGGTAACCCCTGACAGAGCTACCGTCTTGTACGAACTGTGTTTTTGAGATATTCTTGCAGTTTAGAAGACATCTTGCAAAGTATCTATTTTTCAAGTACTGTATGGTGGATTCTTTATCGTTTTTGGTCTTGTTTTGAGTATATAAAAATATTGGATATTTTTCTAAACTGATGTGGTGTCCTTTTGAAGTGCTTTCACTGTGTTACTGTTGGTTATGTGAAAATGCTTTACACACTGCCTCTTAGATTAGCCTCAGTGCTCGTGCCAATCTACCGAGGGGGTGAGCAGGGGTTATTTTAGGAGTGTAACTCCCTTATCCTGACTAGAAGGAAGGGTCCTTGCTTGGACAAAGGTGAAAACCATTGCCAACTAGAGACCCCCATTTCTAACAGGAGGACTCCTAGGAAAATAGCATTATTAAACCCTTTTGCTGCATTCCTTTTCTCTCTTTCTCCACCTTCCTAAATGTGATGAGATAACTGACACAGTTTATAAGATAGAAAAGCCAATTAAAGGGCTGAAGGCTTGCAAGGCCAGTTTCTCTGGCATTAAATCACATTGTTCCAAGTGACATTCAAGGGAGCATGGAAGGGTTGTAAAAGGAAAGAGATGAGTTTGTAGGAGACTTTTGTTTTTGCATCCATATACTGGAGAAGCAGCAATGTACTGTTTTTGAAGAGGAGGCAGATAGGCTTAGGCAGATTCTTTGCAGCTTTCAAACACTATGTAATTAGGAGTCCAATTTATAGGATTAACCTACAGCAGTGCTGGTGGATCCCACAAGAAGATGCATCTTCCTCAATAGCACTAGGTAGTTAAGAGTCTCTTGGAACCCCAGGAAAAGTAGCTTCCAGCAACTATGGGAATTAAGCTAGAACTGGCATGGCTTCAGCCCAAAGGAAGACACTGGGTCAAACAAACTACCAAAGTAGTATTAAGAACTGACATGATGATTCAGAGTTTCAAAACCAGTAGGAAATGTAAATGCCTATAGAGTCCTCCCTGAAGTGCCATGGGTACATCTTGAGCTTTGCATCAGTACATCACAACTCCCAGACAGGCCACCAGGACATTTCAGAATCTCTAGAATTTGCCCATAAATGAGTTGCTTCACAAAACACCAGTCCCATTGTAGATCAATGGGTCAGTGAGTGGTGGTGAATGCCCTGCATGTACAACTCTGCCAGTTTAGGAATGGTACTTTAAAGGTATGTGAGGAGCTAGGGGGAATTGGCAGAGGCCTGTGGGACAAGCATGATCACTCCTGGACCAGGGGATTGACATGGGTTCCGACCCTAGTGTCTTACCCCAACATGTTCAAAGAGAGGAAACACCAAAGGAAATGCCCTTAAACTAGCTTCGCTTTACCTGTATGCTCAGGTTGGACACACTTAGAAGAGAGGTTACATAGAAAATAGAAGCTGGGTGGCCAAAGAGACAAGCCAATGAGATGGACAAGGTAAAAACTGATGCAGAGCCTCTCATATCATGTGACACGGTTAAAGCTAGGCACTGGGAAGAACTATGGCAGTCAGGAAAGAGACAAGAGCAATAACAAAGACAAATCTTGCAAGAAAACAGGGAGACAACAGAGCAGACTGGGAAAAGCTATAGCCTACTATATGTAGTTATTAATACCACTTTGTGGTGCTATAAGTAATAGAGTACTTTTCAAAATGAATCAAGATACATTCTGAAGACCTACCTGCAATATTCCCTGCTCAAGAGTGGTTTCCCTTTAGTTGCACACCGGGGCATGGGGCTCAGGATCTGGGCAGATGATGTGGGAGTCGGGTTGAAAGAGTGTCTCTTGGCTGCTCCGTCTCACTGTTTAGATAAATTATACTATAATGTAATTGTAATCACATGCACATGAGTTTCTTGGCGCTTTATGAGAGAATTCCAGGAGACTCAACTTAAAAGTTACCTTTAGAAGTTACACATTATTGAGAAAAGTCAAGTTGAAAGATTCTCAGTTTTGAAAAAAATTAACCTTAATGAGTTAAAATATTGAGAATATTGTCTCGGAAATCTACAAACCCAAAGGGAATAAAAGTATAAGGGGTGGAAGAAAGGAAGTATTTTATTGTTGCTTTTTTAAGAACACATTGAAGAAGAATGAGTATATTGTGCTATTGATGAGTTTAGGTGTATATCTGTCTTTGATTTAATCTTTAGCAGAACTCATTGCCTATGCCACTGTGACTCAGAGGTTCCTGTAGTGGCCCACATGGCATGTGGGGTTTTAGTGGTATGTGTGCCTTGTGCCACTGTGAGTCAGACGTTCCTGTGGGGGTTCAGTTGGCATGTGTGGCTTCAGTGCTGTGTGGACCATGCCATGCTGTGACTTAGTGGTTCTTGCAGTGGCTAAATTGGCATTTATGGCTGAAGTGCTTTGTGTGTTTGATTCATAACATAGTGTATTGACTTTGATGCCATGTGTGGTTTCAGAATTGTGTGCTGGGTGTGCTACTGAGACTCATGAGTAGGGGTATTTGCTTAGATGCCATGTGTGGTTTCAGTGCTATTTGTATGGTGTGCTACTGGGACTTGTGAGTTAGAGCAGTGGCTCAGGTGCTATTTGTGGCTTTTGTGCCGTGTGTGGAATGTGCCACTGTGACTCAGATGTTCCTGCAGTGGTTCATTTGGCATATGTGGCTTCAGTTCTGTATGTGAGATGATGTGCTGATGTAACTTACAAATTAGTGCAGTGGATCAGTTGGCATCTGTGGCTCTGGTGTTGTCCGTGGGATGTACTAATGTGACTCAGCTTAGTGCAGTTGGCATGTGTGGCATTAATGGTGTAGGGGGATGTGCTACAGTGACTCACAAGGTAGTGCAGGGGGTCAGTTGACATGTGCAGCTTTAGTGCTGTGTGTCAGATGTCCTACTGTGACTCACAAGTTAGTGCAGTGGCTCATTGGCATGGGTAGCTTCGGTGCTGTGTGTGTGGGATGTGCCACTGTAACTCAGATATTCCGGAAGTGGCTCATTTGGCATATGTGGCTGCAGTGCTGTTTGTGAGATGATTTGCTGATGTGACTTACAGATTAGTGCAGTGGATCAGTTGGCATCTGTGGCTCTGGTGTTGTGTGTGGGATGTATTAATGTGACTCAGGTTAGTGCAGTTGGCATGTGTGGCATTAAGGCTGTAGGTGGGATGTGCCACTGTGACTCAGATGTTCTTGCAGTGGCTCATTTGGCATATGTGGCTGCAGTGCTGTTTGTGAGATGATGTGCTGATGTGACTTTCAAATTAGTGCAGTGGATCAGTTGGCATCTGTGACTTTGGTGTTGGTGTGGGATGTCCTAATGTGACTCAGGTTAGTGCAGTTGGCATGTGTGGCAATAATGCTGTAAGTGGGATGTGCTGTTGTGGCTCAGTTCTCATGCGTGTCTTCAGTGCTGTATGTGGAATGTGCTACTGTAACTCACAAGTTAGTGCAGTGATTCAGTTGACATGTACGGCCTCGTCCAAGCCAGTAAATGGACAGTGAAGGTTAGTGCAGCACAGTGGGGTAGGGCAGCAGTAGCGGTTCTCTGGTGGTGTTTGCATGGCACTTTCGTTGCTAAAGTTATATTCTTCTGAAAGTGCAGTCAGAGAAAGGCACACACCGCTCAATTTCAGACAGTTCGTTGGAAGCGCCCACAATCACATTTATTCTGTGCTCAGTGACAAGCACGTGGGTTTGAAACAAAATTCACAAGTGGGACTCCACAGCAACAGGTACCTGCTGTTTGGTGGGAGGGAACCTCAGCCACAAATATAATGGGTGTTCACCCCCCAAAACTCTTCTAGGTGTCCCTACTGCAGAAGGAAAGGGTCAGCTGGAAATATATTTGCATGTTTAGGTTTTGTAAAACTCAGTGCACACAATATTTACATTCAGTTGAAACTGATCAATGTATGCTGAAAAATGAACAAGCTGCAAAGAAATTTGAAAACAAATAGATTGTTTCCTTTGATAAGGAAATGTCTAAAGATAAATCATGTACAGTTTGAAAAATAGGAAACCATAGGTTATATCTGTAAAAACGAGCAAACCGTGAACCGATTCTTGTGCACGCGCGGAGGTGTGAGTCTCTGTGGTTGTTGACCTGAGGTTTGACTGGTCTTTCAGATGTTTTCGAGAATACATGAAACATGACGTCAACACTGCTCAGAGGAAGCGGGCTCTTGGTGCAAAATATAACCTGTGGGCCTTCTGGGAAGGGACAGCCCTGGTCTTTTTCAAACTCAATTACATGCAAATAAGAGAACTAAAGTCAGCTGGTGCTGACGTCATGCACAACAGCTACCAGGAGGGATGTTTGTGACGTCCCTTGACCTTGCTGGCAGGTGCTCCCCCACCACACAGCTCCGCCTGTGTGTCCTGACCCTGCCCCAGCTGCCGCTGCTGAGGAGGTTCGAGGCCCTCCTCCACCCGCAGGCTACCACCTGCGCCTCATCCCTGGTGGCCAGTGGTAGGCCTTAGCTTTGTATCACTGCTGTCTGTCTGTCTGTTTTCCCTGTACTGACTGCCCATACTGTCTTCTGGTGTCTGTGACCGCTGTTGGCTGTCTCCCCCCTGTGCCTGCATTCTTATCTGTGCCCATTCTCTTGCCTTCTGTTGCCTGATTGTGCTCATTTTCGTGCCTTCTGCTCCCCCTCGCTGCCCCTGGTTTGTGCCCGTTTTCTTGCCTCCTGTTCCCTGATTGTGCCTGTTTTCTTGCCTTCTGCTCCCCTGATTGCACTTGTTTTCTTGCCTTCTGCTTCCCTGATTGCACTCAGTTTTCTTGCCTTCTGCTCCCCTGATTGTGCTTGTTTTCTTGCCTTCTGCTCCCCTGTTTGCACTCGTGTTCTTGCCTCTACCCCCCTGATTGTACTAGTTTTTTTCTTGCCTTCTGCTCCCCTGATTGTGCTAGTTTCTCTCGCCTTCTGCTCCCCTGATTGTTTCCGTTTTTCGTGCCTTCTGCTCCCCTGATTGTGCTTGTTTTCTCGCCTTCTGCTCCCCTGATTGCACTTGTTTTCTTGCCTGTACTCCCCTGATTGTACTGGTTTTTTCTTGCCTTCTGCTCCCCTGATTGTACTCGTTTTTTCTTGCCTTCTGCTCCCCTGATTGCACTCGTTTTTCTTGCCTTCTGCTCCCCCGATTGCACTCGTTTTTCTTGCCTACTGCTGCCCTGATTATACCCGATTTTTGTGCCTTCTGCTCCCCTGATTGCACTCGTTTACTTGCCTTCTGCTCCCCTGATAGTGCTCGTTTTCTTGCCTTCTGCTCCCATGATTGCACTCGTTTTTCTTGCCTTCTGCTCCCCTGATTGTGCTCATTTTCTTGCCTTCTGCTCCCCTGATTGCACTCGTTTTTCTTGCCTTCTGCTCCCCTGATTGCACTCGTTTTCTTGCCTGCTGCTCCCCTGATTGTGCTCATTTTCTTGCCTTCTGCTCCCCTGATTGCTCTTGTTTTTCTTGCCTTCTTCTCCCCTGATCTCACTCGTTTTCCTGCCTCCTGTTCCCTCATTGTGCTCATTTTCTTGCCTTCTGCTCCCCTGATTGCACTCATTTTTCTTGTCTTCTGCTCCCCTGATTGTACTCGTTTTACTTGACTTCTGCTCCCTTGATTGCACTCGTTTTCTTGCCTTCTGCTCCCCTGATTACAATAGTTTTCTTGTTTCTACTCCCCAGATTGTACTCGTTTTTTCTTTCCTTCTGCTCCCCTGATTGTACCCATTTTTGTGCCTTCTGCTCCTCTTATTGCACTCGTTTTCTTGCCTTATGCTCCCCTGATTGTACTTGTTTTTCTTGCCTTCTGCTCACCTGATTGCACTGTTTTCTTGCCTTCTGCTCCCCTGATTATACCCGTTTTTCGTGCCATCTGCGCCCCTGATTGCACTCGTTTACTTGCCTTCTGCTCCCCTGATTGTGCTCGTTTTCTTCCCTTCTGCTCCCATGATTGCACTAGTTTTTCTTGCCTTCTGCTCCCCTGATTGTACTAGTTTTTCCTGACTTCTGCTCCTTTGATTGCACTCGTTTTCTTGCCTTCTGCTCCCCTGATTGCACTCGTTTTCTTGCCTTCTGTTCCCCCTCACTGCCCCTGATTGTGCCCGGCTGCCTTGGTGCCCTCGCTGCTCCCGTTCCTGCCACTGCGACCCCTGTGGCTCGCCCCCTCACTGCCCATTCGCTGCTACTCCCTCCCACCGCCCCATATAGGCCAGCCGCTGCGCGGTGAGGAGAGCGACCCTTGACCTTGCTGGTAGGTCGCTCCCCCACCACACAGCTCTGCCTGTGTGTCCTGACCCTGCCCCAGCTGCCGCTGCTGAGGAAGTTCAAGGCACTCCTCCACCCGCAGGCTACCACCTGCACCTCATCCCTGGTGGCCAGTGGTAGGCCTTAGGTTTGTAACACTGTTGCTGTCTGTCTGTCTTCCCTGTACTGCCCATACTGTCTTCTGGCATCTGTGACTGCTGTTGTCTGTCTACCCCCTGTGCCTGCATTCTTATCTGTGCCCGTTCTCTTGCCTTCTGTTCCCTGATTGTGCTCATTTTCTTGCCTTCTGCTCCCCTGATTTGTACTTGTTTTCCGTGCCTTCTGCTCCCCCTCGATGCCCCTGATTTGTGCCCATTTCTTGCCTCCTGTTTCCTGATTGTGCCTGTTTTCTTGCCTTCTGCTCCACTGTTTGTGCTCGTTTTCTTGCCCTCTGCTCCCCTGATTGTGCTAGTTTTTTTGCCTTCCGTTCCCCCTTTCTGCCCCAAATTGTGCCCGACTGCCTTGGTGTCCTAGCCGCTCCCGTTCCCGCCGCTGCTTCCCCTGTGTCCCCGCCCCCCTAACTGCCCATTTCCTTCCCCTGCCCCCGCCTCCCAACTGCTCCTCCCTCCCACTTCCCCATATAGGGCGGCCGCTGCACGGCCTAAGGCAAGCCCGTCTGCGCCCGTCCGTGCCCGGACCGCGCTCAGCGCCAAAACCCCTGGTCCCCGCACCCACCACGATGACCACCACCACTACGATGCCAGCACACTCCATGCTCTTAACCCTGGATGGACCCACACCTGCTTCAAGGCCGCACCGAAACGCAGGCACGGCCCCTTCACCTGCCGGAACTGCAGCTGCACCAGCCTCAGAGCAGCTAAACAACCCGCCAAGAAAGACCTCAACCACCTCCGATGCATCCTACTGAACACCCGCTCCACACGCAAACACGCCGTCGAGCTCTGTGACCTGCTCAACACGGCATCCCCGGACGTCGCCTTCCTGACAGAGACGTGGATGAACGACTCCTCTGCACCCGTAATTGCCTTTGCCATCCCAGACGCCTACAAGGTCACCCGCAGAGACCGCACCAACGGATTCGGAGGAGGAATCGCTATCGTCCACGAGAACAGCATCAGGGTCTGGACCCGCAACGAGGACACTCTCAGCACTGCCGAACACATGCATTTCCAGATCCACACAGACCCCAACTCCACCCTCAGAGGCACCCTCGTCTACAGACCCCCCGGACCCCGACCCCAGTTCAGCGACTCCATCGCCGGCTTCGTCAGCACGCAGGCCCTGACCTCCACCGACTACATTCTCCTCAGAGACCTAAACTTTCACCTTGAGAACAATAATGACAGCAACTCGACAACCCTGATCGATAACCTCGCCAACCTCAGACTGAGGCAACTCGTCACAACACCTACCCACTCCGCTGGCCAGACGCTTGACCCCATCTTCTCCGCTAGCCCCCACGTCTCCTTCAGCCACACCACCGAACTCCTCTGGACCGACCACTGCTGCATCTACTTCTCCTTCCAGAAACCCACCACACACCACCACACCCAACAGATCCCTTGTCGCTACTGGAGAAAAATCACTGAACACCAACTACATGTACACCTCGCTCTCAGCCCACCTACCAAACCCTCCAACACTGACAATGCTGCCCACAGCCGTACACGCTGGATCGACGACTGCACCAACACCTTTGCCCCGCTGAAGAAACCCCCCACAGAGACAATGCAAGAGGGACAGCTGGTTCACCCCAGAACTCCTAGCCTCCAAGCGAGCCTGCCGGAAGCTAGAGAATAAAAGGTACAGGGAACAGACTCCGGACAGCCACGGAGCCCACAAGGACGCCATCCGCAACCACCATCACCTCATCAGGACTGCCAAGAGGACCTCCTTCGAAGACCGCCTTGACATCAACTCACACAACAGCAAGGAGCTCTTCAACATCGTGAAAGAACTCTCCAACCCCAGCTCCAACACCAACAACACCAACGACCAGTCGCAAGCCCTGTGTGACTCCCTCACCATTTTTTTCCACCGCAAGATAGCAGACATCCACGACAGCTTCAACACCCAGACAGCCCCAAAAGACAGCAGCGCAACAGACTCTCGGCACACCATCGACCACGACCCCCTGCTAGCCTGGGCCAGCGGGAGCATCGATGACACCATCAATACCATGAGCACAATCCACTCCGGCTCACCGTCAGCCCAAATTCCGCACCACATCTTCAACAAAGCCTGCAGCTCCTTGGCACCCCACCTGCGCAACGTCATCAATCTCTCCCTCAAGACTGCGACCTTCCGAGAGAGCTGGAAACAAGATCAACACCCTACTCAAAAAACCCAAGGCAGACCCAAGAGATCTCAATAACTTCCGGCCCATCTCTCTGCTCCCGTTCCCGGCCAAGGTCAACAAGAAGATCGTCAACAGACAGCTAACCCGATACTTCGAAGAAAACAGAATCCTGGACCCTTCCCAGTCAGGGTCCTGCAGCAACCACAGCACCGAAACCACCCTCATCGCCGCCACTGACAACATCAGGACCACGCTGGATAATGGTGAGACCGCAGAACTCTTCCTCCTGGACCTCTCCGCCGCCTTCGACACCGTCTGCCACCGCACATTACGCGCACGCCTCTACGCTGTAGGGATCCAAGACAAAGCCCTGGAATGGACCACCTCCTTCCTCTCCGGCAGAACCCAGAGTGTCCGCCTCCCCCTTTCCGATCCAAAGCCTCCGAGATCATCTGCGGCGCACACCAGGGATCCTCCCTCAGCAGACACTGTTAAACATTTACATGGCCCCGCTCACACACGTCGCCCGACAGCATGACCTCAACATAATCTCCTATGCCAATGACACTCAACTGATCCTCTCCCTCACCAAGGACCCCATTACTGCCAAAGCCAACCTCCATGAAGGAATGAAGGCCGGCGCTGGCTGGATGAAGATCAGCCGACTAAAGCTGAACTCGGACAAAATGGAGGTCCTCATCCTCGGCTCCAACCCATCAGCCTGGGACAACTCCTGGTGGCCGACGGCACTGGGGGCAGCCCGGACACCCACCGACCATGCATGCAACCTGGGAAACATCCTCGACTCAACGCTCTACATGACCAAGCAAGTCAACGCCGTCTCCTCCTCCTGCTTCAACACCCTCGCATGCTCCGCAAGATCTACAGGTGGATCCCGACAGAAACAAGAAGAACAGTCACCCAGGCCCTCGTCAGCAGCAGACTCGACTACGGAAATGCCCTCTATGCAGGAGCCCCGACCAAGCTCATCAAACGAATGCAACGCATTCAAAACGCCTTGGCGTGACTGATCCTCGATGTCCCACGCCACGGTCACATCACCCCCCACCTGAGAAACCTGCACTGGCTGCCTGTCAACAAGAGGATATCCTTTAAGCTCCTCATCCAATCACACAAGGCACTCCACGAGACCGGCCCAGCCTACCTCAACAGACGACTTTCCTTCTACATCCCTAACCGCCAGCTCCGCTCCGCCGACCTCACACTTGCCACCGTCCAGCACATCTGAAGAACAACCACTGGCGGGAGATCCTTCTCCCACCTCGCCGCCAAGACCTGGAATACCCTCCCACTGAGCCTACGACAGACCCAAGACCTGCTGACCTTCAGGATACTTCTCAAGACCTGGCTGTTCAATCAGTAGAGGTCCCCTCCCCAGTGCCTTAAGACCCTCACGAGTATGTAGCGTGCTACAAATCGTTGATTGATTGGTTGACATCTCACTGCGCTGTGACACCATTGCAACAGGTGCCAGGAATTAGTAATTAGCTGGAGAAGTGCAGCTAGTGCCCCCAGGCTCAAAAGCTGCAAGCAAATCCCTTCCACCCTCTCACAGTACCCAGTGCTTAACTTGTGCCAGTGTCTGCAGGTGGTGGGCACTGGCAGGCATTTGTATAGACAGATTATTTAACATCATCAGGCTCTGACCCATAGCAAGAGAGAGATTGGAGGAAAAGAGAGGAAGGAAGAGGGAAACAGAGACCAGAGGAGAAAACAGAAATGAAAACGACCATTACAGAGTAAGAGACAAGAAGTGTAGGGTGGTGGCAGAAACTGGCAGGAAGCGGAATAAAAACCAGCTAGCCTTGGTTAATGACAAGCCCAGCATCAGCAGCAGTCACGAGCTTCTGAGAAATGTATTGGGTCTCTGCAACTCTCAGTATAATCAATTGAGGAAGCATAAAGTTAGTGTAAAAGCTGCACAAAACCCTCCCCCACTAATTCCAATAATTATTACTAATTTCACAGCTTATAAACTAGATGCACCTCAAGTGGATAGAGGGCCAGGCATTGCTGGACGTGATGCTGGCAGGTAATGCGGCCCCGCGGAAGCACTTGACCTTAACCAAAGTCAGTTTGCTTATTACCACTTCCAAAACACAAAGGGGCTTATTTATAAGAGCGCTGTTTCACTTTTACACCACATAAAGTGGTACATGCATGACACGGGGTTCTCGTTTCAATGTATGTAGCCACGCAAAGCTTCCCTACAGCGCAAATCATTGCATCACCTTACTCTGCGCCCGGGAGGAGTTCCATGGGTGTTGCAGTGTGGTTTCCCAGGCAACACCCATGGAATTTGCCGCTGCCCCAGATTTACAAAGTGATGTAAACCCGGAGGTGCGTCAAATCTCTTTGCCTCCGGAAGTGAGCCATAACGAGAAAAATGTCCATTTCTACTTGTTTTTCCTCTTTTCATGTGGGCCGCATTCTGCAGCACACAAAGGAGGAGAAAAACGCTTCACATTATTGTTTTTGTTCAGTATGGTGCCCCTTCCTGCACAAAACCAATCATGCCTGTGATGGAGGCACCCTTGGTGCAAGGGTGCCTACGTTGGCACTAGGCTGTTAAAACGGTACCAGTGGATGCAGAAAGGACAGGAATGTATTGTATTGCTTAAGTCCTGTCACCTTGACTTAGGGCAAGGTGTTTCCTGCGCCGCCATACGCCAAAATACCCTAAATAAGGTCCAGAGTGAAGTCAAATCGAGTTTGAGGCTGCCTGGGTGCATTCTGAGGATGTTTCACTCGTTGTTTTTTCTTCTTTTCTCTTACATTGAACATTCCTTTTTGCTACCTGGTGTGTGGGCGATGGCTCCAGGGAGGACGGGCAGAACAATAAATGCTAATATCATGTGAAAGCTCATGCAGACAGCTCACTGAGTTACACACTCTCTACTGCCATCCTATGTGACTGACAAGTGAAGAGAGAAAATCTCAATAAGGTCGACTCTGCCTTCCATCCTTCCAAGGTAGTAAACAGAGTGCCATTCAAGTGGGTGATAGTAGCAACTTCTATTGTGCAGTGTCTAGAAAAAGAAGTGTGGCATGAAGCACTACAAAAAACAGGATAACATCTTTAACCATGATGTTCTTCCTGCCTAGTTGGTGATAATAAATTGTACATTGACTGGAAGTGATAAGAAACTCATTGAACTTGGCCATGAGAGCCTCAACTCCTCTCTATTGTGTTGTAAGTGCAGGAAACCAGCATGTATAGAATATTGTTAGAAAAAATGTACACCAGCAGTGCACCCTTCTACTACGACGATTCCTTGTAACATAACCGTCCAGGCATTAGATACTTTAGCATGCCTCTCAGAATCACACCAGGAAGAGGAAAGACAATGAAATAGGGGAATTGTCATTTAAACCCAGGTAATGGGGTATCAATATGTTAATCCTATGGACCATTTCAACGACTTACTTTCATAATGTATTTTTTGAAACACATAGGGACATATTCACAAGGACTTAACTCCGATTTAACGCATCAAAAGTGGAGATAGATTTAACACCCCATTCACAAGCAAGTGCAAACTGCAGACATTGCCAGTATTCTAGCGATAAATGCCCCAAAAGTTTTCCGCACGGTGGACACCACCATCTAACCCTAATGAGATGCAGAGTAGACCACAACACCACTTTCACAACGAACTGCCTGATCTTCGAAGCAAACCAAAAACAGGCAATAAGCCGCGGTAGCAGCTGGGAATTAACACCTGCCTTTTGCTGGTGTTAAGCAAGACGACTACCTGCAGCATAAAAGAGAGCCCAGCCAAGAGCCACACCGGCAGACCCACAGATGCCATGGAGACAATGATCATGCTACCGAGATACCCATGAGGGCCCCAACACCGACCGTAACCACCCCAGGCCCGCCACCACAGCCAGGACCCGTCCACCCCCGGGACCACCACAGAGGCACTGTACACAAAGACAGCTCTGTTCTGTTCTGGTTTTCTTCCATTATCCTCCTCCTCTCTCAGGCTGCATTCACCTTATCCAAGATGGCCTGTCATGTACAATGTTTTGTTGTCAATGGGGCTTGTGGGGTTGTCTGCTGGCTCGAGTTGCCTCCAATGTGCTTGGCTATTGTTTTCTGTTTGGTTTGTCTTTCTTTTTCAGGCTTTTGTTGTGCTTATTCCCACCTGCCGTGTCTGTCCCAGTCGTGGCGATGCTTATCTCTGCTTTCCCAATCGCGAATGGGCTCATCGCACAGTTTTTTGTGTTGTGGTTTGTGTTTTTATCTCCGTCGAGGTGGTTGTATAATGGACATTGGCTGCGGTTTTGGCAGACTATCGAATGGTACTACCGTGTTTTGAATTCCTCATTGACACAGGGTTATTTTCCCGCGATGGGCTGCGATGTGTAAAGTTGCGTTAGCATTTTTTGGTGAAGTTTAGGACACGTTCTTGTGAATATACCCTATAGTGATTTACAACGCACAACTTCACTTCGCTTGTTGTTGCAATGTAAAAAAAAAAAGTTAAAAATGATATATAGCAAATGTGCGCCTAAGCGTTTTTCTGAGGATTTCTAGCTACCATCGTGACTGAAAATGCACTAGATGGCAGTGTTGAGTAAAATTAATGACAGCACAATTTACAGATTGTGAAAGTGACAGATTCTAAAGATAGAGGAACACATATGCGATTATTTCACACAATGCAGAGCAGCAAGGGACCTTTGTGCTGCACTGAGTGAAAGGGAGAAAGCATAAATGTTCAATATATACAAAGATATGGAGCATTTCCTGCTCTCGCCGTGCTGTGGCTCACTGTATTCTGCCGAACGTGAACAACAGTTCCCTTGCACCATAGTACAAGTCTGCCTGAATTATGGGCAGGATTGATTTATTTCACAAAGGGATAACTTCCTGCACAAAAACAATCCAAAGAGGCATTCTTATCTTTCTAATGAGTTGCACATAGAAAGAGGAAATAACAAGAATAAAAGAAGTTTATCTTTGTTACGCCATCATCTGGTAGGCACACCGATTTAACTTTCTCCCCCGCCATGCTTTCTTATCAATATTTTCACTACAAATCTTGCAGTGATATTATTAATGATGTCATAGAAGATGTCCTGAGTGATATAATATGTGGGATAATTAGCAAAGCATAGCGAGGGAACGAGTTATATTTACCTTAGGGCTCGCTTTATAGTTACTTGAGATAACTATAACTGCTGAATTTCTATGATGTTGTGTGTGTAAAATCTGAACCTCACTATAACATCCCTGTGGCCTTTATTTTTTTCAGTAAATTGCCAAGGTTTTTTAATGCTATTTCCTAACTATAATGTCTCTGCAACCTTTGTTTTTTTGTGAGTTTCACTGCTTCTTTTTAATATAAAATGGACTAAAATTCGACCCATAGGTTCAATTTATTAAAATACATTTTCATACGTTTTTAAATACATTTTATTCACACATTCAATCCTATTATATATTTTAGAACAAAACATTTACAAATTAAGGTTACGAAACATATTAAGTATTTCTATAAATGCAAAGAACCAAGTCTTCAGGAATCTTTGGACAAAAAAGAGGTCTGCCGAATATTTTGGACACATTCAATACTAAAACAATAACACATTAAATGCAAACATATGCTATTACAATTTCTAAGTGTATTATTGTCTGTGTGTTGGTGTGTGAGTGGCTCATTGAGTGACTGTTTGTTTGTGAGTGTCAAGATGGGTGTGTGGATGGCTGTGAGGCTGTGTAAGTGACTGTTGGGATTTGTGAGTAAGTATGTGAGTGGTTATGTGGGTGTGTGAATGGTTTTGTGGTTCTGTGAGTGGGTTTGTGAGTTGTAGTGTGGGTGCATAAGTGTGTGGGAGTAGATGTGTGTATGGGTGTCTGGCTATGTGAATCTATGAGTGGGTTTGTGAGTGGTTTTGTAGGTCTGTGAGCAGGCATGTGTGTGGCTTTAATATTGTGTGAGTAGGTGTGTGAGTGGTTGTGCAGGTGTGTAAGTGGTATTGTGAGTGGGTTCATCAGAGAGTGTGAGTGGGTGTATGAATGGTTGTGTGAGTCGGTGAGTGGGTGTGGGTGGTTTTGTAGGTCTTGACTGTGTTTGTGAGTGGCTGTATGGGTGTGCAGGTAGGTGAGTGATTGGCTGTGTGGCTCTGTAAGTGGGTGTGTGAGTGGTTGTATGGGTGTTTGAGTGTGGGTGTGACAGGCTGTATGGGTGTGTCAGTGAATTTGTGATTGGCTGTGTAAGTGGATGTGTGTCAGCCTGCCGCCATTTAGGGCGCTGCCTGCCTGATGTGTGAACCACATCACGAGTGTAACTAGAGTTCGAGGGACAACTAGAAATTTGTTGAAGAGAGAATGTATAGTGAAACACAAGGGAATGTGGTCACTCTCCATTTTGTCCTGAACTACCATGTCTATCACTAGGTGCAACAATCTGAGGTTGACCATGATGTAAGATACCTGTGCAGAAAGGTGTTCACAAGGGGTGTGTACTGGTCCGCACTCTTTTTTCATTATACTTAAATTGCCTTGTTGAGTATTTTTCAGACTGTTCTGCAGATGCCCTTAACACAGCAAATGTTAAAACCCAAATTTTGTTATATGCAGATGATACTCTTTTAATATCAAAAACTCTGAGTGGTCTTCAATTCTTAATAAATTTGGTGCTTTTTGCAACGACTGTGGCTTTGAAATTAATATAGCCACAAATAAATTCATGGTCTTCACAAATCAGAGAAAGGTCAGGGGCAACTTAGTGCTGGGGGGAAAGCCTTGGAGAGGGTCAACTAGCTTAATTATTTGGGGATCAAACTTTCGCTAACTTTGTCTTGGTGCCCACATATTAATATGGCTTTGCTGGAACATAGGCAGAGGGGATTATCCTGAAAGAAGTCCATACTTCTACACTAAACCTTTTGCCCCTGCCTTACAGGTCTATGTTGTCTAGGCCTTGGGCGCTGCACTTTACAGGGCTGAATTTTGGGGCTTTGCTGATGTCTCTGTCTTAGAGCACCCAGAGAGTAGATTTTGGATAGCCCTTCCCACCAGAACTCCTGTGTAGGCTCTATATCTGGATTTGGGTATTAATAAGACTGTATTGAAGGCCACAAGAAGGATTTAGCTTTTTTTGCAGCAACTATGGTATACCCTAGAACTGACCCACTATGCAAAGGTTTTATTAGAGAAGATAGATTACAGCACATTCCATTGCTGAGAGCCATGCAGAGTCTGGTGTTCATCCTAGGTCTTGGGAAATGCTAGTCACGCCCTATGGCAGTGCACATGCAGCTGAGGGGGCCATGAACAAACAAAATTGGACTTTACTTGCAAGTTGGGAGAAAGCAAAGGCTGTGGTCGCATTAAGTGGCAATTTTCTAAATTTTAAATTGATATAACATTTAGTAAAATACTGGGACTTGATCTCTAGCCCCTTTGACAGGAATTTATATAATAAAATCCTAGGGAGGACACTACCTCTTAGGTCAGTTACTTTAAAATGAGCAGGTTCTGAGAGTGTCATGTGTTCCTTTTGTAGTTCACATGTTGCGTCTGTACCCGGTGTTATGCTTGCGTGCCCTTCCCTTTACCCAGCCCTGCTCAGCGTGGTTGGCACCCATTTACAGACAGTTGGATACCACTAGTCACTCTGTTGCTTGGAGTATATTGAAAATGGACCATTGCCCTTTGTTTAGGTGTGTGGTAGCTAGATTCCAGGGGTTAATGAGGTCCATAAGAAAATGTGTGGTTACATGAGCTGGATCTTGTGTTATTTATGGGCTTTTTATTCTGGCTCAATTGCTATGTACCCTCAGTCACTGTACAGCCATTGGGTTTTATTCAGTACCATTTTATGCAATGTTTCATAATATTTAACCTATGCTGCTAACCTGTTTCATTTTATTGTAACAGGCTGTTTTACTGTGTTAATATTTACTGTAGTTTTGAATAGCCGGTTTTTATTGGATCTTTTATAGGCACTGTAGAAAGCATAGCCAATTAAGATGTCTTACTCTATCTAACAATGAAACTTTGAGAATCAGATTGGTAATTAAATTAGATACTGTAAGGAAGTAATCTGTGGCTTAGTAAAATTCTAAATCATAAAACTGATATATCATATGGAAGATCTTTGAATGTGAAAGATAAATTGCGTTCAAGCCTGTTCAAAATTAATTCCAGCTAAGATTGTTCGTTATTGTGTACAATGATTTGCAACAGTGACATTTGCCAAAGGTGTGTGTATACTTTGAATAAGACAAAAAATATCCTGGGTTCTATTGGAATGATGTAATGTTTAAATATGCATCAACTGTGAGTCAAAGTATGAAAAACACTTTTTATGATGTCCATGTATTATGTGATATGTAGGTACTACTATTAGATGTCCCGTGACATGGATCTTAGATCATGTAAGTGCCATCAAAAAAGCTAATGAACATTATCCAACTGCAATTCACTTTGGAGAAAAATAGAACAGTTACTGATCTCTAGTATTATTGGCAGACTGATTGTAATTTAAATTAGTTAATCAAAATAAGAAAAAATACAAAAGAACTGTATGCTTTTATGCTGATGTAAAGCTTAAAATGTTTCTTCCTGTCATCAGTCAGATATGTATTACATAATAAGAGAAGAGGAGGATGATAGAAAGTGGAAGGGGATTGGGAATCAATGAGAGTTGACTGAGAATAGGGGGAAAAGCGAGCAGGGAGCAAATGAATCAAAAGATTGGTGGGACAAAATAGAGGGGGATTGAGCAAGAAGCAGGGGCAAGAAGTGCAGCCAGTTGAAAGAATGGAGGTTCCATGTGGAAGAGGTAGCAAGAAACAATTCCAAAAACATGGTGATTCGATCGCAGGGAGTCTTAAACAGGCTAGCGCAGTCTGAAAAATGTGCTTTTAGGTGCTTGCAGAAGGTTTGGGTTTCTTTCAACGGTTTGCTGGAGGGAGTTCCCCAGAAGCGAGGCAGCCCTGAGAAGGGTTGATGTTGGGTCTGAGTAGACTTAAAACATGGTGGTTTGTAAAGGGGTTATTTTTGCTTCACAAGCTCTGCTACCAACCAACCAAGAGGTAAGGAGGCTGTTGCAGCAGGCTAGAGAGGTATGAGGGGGAGTTGAAATGGGCAGCTTTTTGTGCCAGACAACCAACTTGAACTTTATTCTGACCTCAATGTCCAGCCAAAGTAGCTTGGTGAAGATAGTAGAGATGTAGACAAATATCTTCGTTGATGATACAATTATGGTAGCAAATTGCAAAACAGTTTTTAGGGACATGGGAGCTGTTTGAGAAGTCTTGAGCAAATGTGGGCATGCTCTATTTTAGAAGAGCTAATGGTGTAAGCATCTCATCGTTTTTAATGCATACAGGCAGAAATTGGCCCATTTGGAGAGCTGTTGATGTAAGGAACCATCTAAAGGAGTCCAGGGTGAAGCGATTCCCGTGAATAGACAGTGGGAGAAAGTGAGATGAGGAAATGTCAGGGATGTTGCCCAGATCAGGACTGAAGGACTTCTTGAACCTGGGAGTCATCAAGACAAATTCAGGTTTTTGTGGGTTTAGAGTGAGAAGGTTCAGAGGCCTACATGCTTGAATATTGAGGAGACACCACAGAGTGAAGTTGTCTGTCAGTCAGTCAGTCAATTATCTTTATTCGATTATTAAAAATCATAAAAGAACGAGCATTATTACATAGCAACATTTCATCAGAGCACGAATTAATACATAATTATAATAGACAATCAATATTTAAAAACTCTAAAATCACAATGTACAAAATGAGTTATACGAAAATATTAAGAATATTAGGAAGAGACTTTTTAAAAAAAGCATTTAAAATCAACGAGATTAAAAAGGGAAATCAATGTTCATGAGTAAGGTGCCTAGTTCTTGTGTGGTGCTTATTTATACGTGCTCCTGCAACTAAAAAACTAGCAACATGAAAAGCTACTCTTACATTGGGAAGGAGTTGCAGGAACATCAGGGCTGGTTTTACCTGAGTAAAACCTAGGTTGCACAAAATTGGAAGCAAATATCTTTTTCTAATCTCAGTATAATGGCCGCAGAACATGGTAAAGTGAATCGTGTCCTGGGTGGAGAAGTGATCACAATCACATGGTTCAGCATTAGTGAAGTTGTCAAAAACTATAGAATTTTAAATTATTAGATCAGTTTCTGCTCAGAGAGGCTTTTATGACCAGTAATAAATTATATTCATTGTTCACTTTATTAAACAACATTTAAAACAGCATGAATAAAATAAATATAACAATGTGGATTAATACCAGCCAATGGACACAACATGTATTCAGATAGTGCAAACTTCTAGCAGAAGAGGACACTGGAATAGATAGAACATATTGTGAAAATTTGGAAGATTTGTAGCTTTGTAATCAAAAGCGTTCATAAGTGAGATGGAAATTATGGAAAATAATCAATAACAATTTTAACATTCAAGCACATCCTGCCTATTTTCAAAGTGTGATACAGAGCTTTTGGTAAATTGCCAACTCCACATTTAATGACACTACAATCATTTTCGGAAAATTCTGGGATAAAACATTTAAAATCCTGGCACCACATGATTCTTGGACAAGCCTTTTTCCTAAGCTAGGGACAAGACTTGTCTTGCTATGTCTCCAAAGGTTCCTCCCTTGAGACCTTGGGGACAATCAGGATAGCAATATTCAATTCATCATTTAGGAGACAAAAACCTAGCAGCTGCCGTAAGAGTCCTCTTTCTTTGGGCCCGATTCACAGAACTAACTTAAGACAAAATCCTAAACGTACTACTTTTGGTATTCAAAGAAGTTAGGATTTTGTCTTAAGTTTGCCTTAAGACAAACTTAAGACAGACTTAAGTTAGGATTTTGTCTTAAATTTGTTTTAAAACAGGCTTAAGACAGTCTTAAGACAAAATCCTAACTTAAGTCTGTCTTAAGTTTGTCTTAAGGCAAACTTAAGACAAAATCCTAACTTCTTTGAATACCAAAAGTAGTACGTTTAGGATTTTGTCTTAAGTTAGTTCTGTGAATCGGGCCTTTTGTGTTTATCTTTCAGGAATCATCTTTGTGGGAACCGCAGAATCAGAGCCTGTTTAACATAAAACACCAGTTTTTAGTCAGCGGTAAGGAGCTGAATCACCTTATCTCCAATCTGAACTCAGGGTCCTGCCATTTGTGGGATGGGTTCAACAGGGTATGCTATACTCTAAATTGGCAAGACTCTCTTTCTTCAGCATTGATAATTGAGTCAAAAGGGTCTGAGAAAGACTGTTTATTTGTGCCCTGTCTACAAAAGGATAGTAGGCTCCTAGGCTCATGATGTCTTGCCTTTTGTAACATCTCATGAAGTATTGCTATCTCCTTTTTGTACAGCCACTAACATTTCTAATAGGGACGTTAGAAGGGAAGAAAAACTTTAAGATACTAATGGAACTTTCTGTGGTGCCATATTTTTGGTTTGTTGTCGTGTCTCATTTATGTTTCTACATTTATCGTTTGCAGAATCAATACTTGCTGCCTTCACATTGTGTCAGCAAAGTGGTTTTTGCAGGTGCTCTGATGCCAGATGGTGTAGGTGGTTGCATGTTTTCAGCTTATGTAGCCCAATTGTCTTCTTTTTCCATAATCGGTCTCTTCCTTCACCTGGTACTTCACTCAAAAATTGACTGACAACACTTAGAATTTGTGGGAGTTATCTCTTGGGCTGTGCAAGACTTTTCGAATTCTTCCTTATGAATTTTGTGACCATCTCTGTTGCTATAAGACGTTACTACTTGAATGTTTTCTTGGACAGTCACCCCAGGCATCCAGGAAATCCAGGACTACAACTTACCTTAATTTGGGAAATCATCAAGAATCTATCTTTGTGCCCAAGTTCATGTCAGCATCCCGATATGTGGGCAGACATGGTTTCAAGGAGACACCCCTAACGATGTAGCTGCAAGTCTATTGCCAATAGTTAACATTGTTCTTCTGTATAACCTACCTAAGCCAACATTCCTCTGGATCACTTATGAATCCTCTGCTATAGCCATAGTTCCCACTTGTGAGAAGTTAGCTGGTATATGCTGTCCACTAGTTATAGTGGGCACCTTGCACCAGTCCAAACAACCTTTATTGATGCTTAGGTTTAAGACAACTTTTATTGAAAGGTATTCTAGTGGTACCTATGGAGAGCAGCCTTCAGGCTAAGTCTTCAAGGAATGTAAAGCAGCTTGGTTTACCAGATTATAACCTCCTGAAGGACCAAATGCAAGGAGAACCAACCAAAGTATATATAAAATATATGTATTTATTTCTAAACACTCTCTACTAATCCCTGTATGAGATTGGAGAACAAGTTACACAATATCACAGTACTAGAACAACAGTAAATAGCACAATACACAGTGGACCCACGGGGACGTGTGCAGTGTGAGAACACAGCGGCGAGCTCCGTATTATTCTATGGTAAAGTTGCAGTTGGAATTTTAAAGATTAAGGACACATAGGAGAGGACTTTGAGCAAACCCTTTCATACTTAGAGGGTTCTAGGGCCAGCACCCATGGGAGCACTGGAGTACTCATGTTGCCTAACCCAGGGAAGCCGGTGCATAGGTGTCAAATGGTGTTGGGAATCTTCGTCGTTTTCAATGGCGATGTGCTGCAAAGTGCTGCTGCTGGGAAGAGGAAAAGTGTCCGGTGTGATCCAAGCCTGGATCCGAGCTGTGAAAAACCTGAAAGCAGAGGGGACAGAGTCTGGGTCACATGCCAGTGACCAGGGGCACGATAGACGAATGTCCACTGATGTCAGGTGCTTCAGGTGAGAAGAGGTGAAGCTTGACTCTGCAGCCACGGGGACCAGGAGATGTTGAGGATGATCAAAGTCTGGAGATGAGCTGTCCCACAAAGGATGTTGAGTGCTCGGGGGGTCAGTGTCCAGATTGAACACCAACAAGCCTTGGCATCTGCAATCTACACGGTCAGAGAAAAGATGCTTCAGTGAGGACCATCAAGGTCCAGAGGACTCCCCAAGCAAAGGAGAGTCAGGGCACCTCTGGAGCAGCCAGGTTAGCCCAACTAAACTTAGAGTTGCCTTCTCAGGGACCCACCAGTTGACGGACTGGGGATCATGAAGGGACCTCGAGAGGAATCACCCAATACCAGCCCAGGGGACACTCAGTGAGTGTAGGCCAGTAATCTTCAGTGGAATCACTGCTTAGGGCATGAACTACAAGTAGCTCAAAGCACAGTCTCAGTGGTTGCCAAAAAGCATATGTTGCTGCAAATGTGCATGGTGAACATGGGTTCCGGTTCTATGGCTCCCACGAGGGCTATGGGTCTCAGGTTTGCTGAGAGCTCGGGTCAGCCTCAGTGAAGCTTGGGAATCCACCTCCTGTGTTGCAAAATCTTCAAAGTCCTTCAGGAGCTGCATTGATGCAAACCAGGCAGATGCATCTTTGGTGCCTGCCTTGCAGGGAAGTAACTCATTTACTCCAAGGGAGATTCTTCGGTCATCCAACGTAGTGTAGATAGTTGAAGTTCAGGGATTCTGTATCAGAGTTTCATCCAGGTAAATCTAAAGTCCTGTAGTCAGGGGTTCCTACTTTATACCCAAGGAAGGGGTGGGGCAAACTCTAGGGTCCCACCAATGGGAGGGTCAGGACAGAGGGGTGGTTACACCCATGTCCTTTGTCCAGTTTCACTCCAGAGCAGGGGCTGAGGGCCCCTGCAACCGGTTTGAGCTGGACTACGCACAGGGACACCAAATTGGTCAGCAGTGCAGACATCAAATCACTCTTGGAGTGCACCCGCCCAGCCCTAATACACTAAAGTCTCTCTGAGATGTGGTCGCACCTCCCTGTGATAGGAAACCTATTGTCAGGCCTTATCCTGCCGGAGTTTCGTCCAGCAGCAGGAAGGCAGACTTGTGTCTGTGGCTGGTAGAATCCATTTTGGGATGCCAGGGTTCTGTTTAAGCTGGTAACGGGTATACCAGTGGTGCCATGTTTCTCCCTCTAGTAGGGTGGAATCATACCTCCCACACCAGTTACTGGTGTGGAGGTATGATTCCAAGGAGTTTGACACCAAACTTGACATGTTTACATGCAGCCGTTTTAAAGTTTCCATTTCCCGCGAGGCTATAATGCACTTAGGAGTATATGGTTGGCTGCATCACAAACAACCCCGGAATATAGGTTCGGAAGGCTGCAGAGGGGCTCTGCACATGCAGTTGCACCCTCTCACATAAAACCCAGCACCCTGCCTTCAGGATTGTTAAGGCCTGCAATAGGGGTGACTGATAGGTTTATATGTGCAGTGATATGGAGAGATATAGGGAACCTATATCTCAGTAAGGGGTGCATACACCACCTTACCAGACCTGTTGTATCATTTTAAATGGTCTCCCAGGGGTGGCATGCTGCAGCCCCTGGGAGGCCTATGGGTACCTATGCCCTGGGTGTATAGTATACCATATACTAGGGACTTATAATGGTACCCCAGAATTCAATATGGAGTGTACCAAAAGTACATGTAATCAATTTAGAGTAGAAAGCATATATACTGGGGTCCTGCTTTGCAGGCTGAGTCGAAAAACAGTGAAACATCAGCAAAAAGTTGGGGTAACTATAAGAAACAGATCCTACTCTCCTACAACACTGACAAAAATAAAGGAAAAAAATGTGTCAGGGTGGGAAGACAGTGTCTTGCTATGGGAGAGCAAGGCACCAAATGTATAAGGAGTAAGTTAGTGAGGTGAAAAATTACAATAGTATTGAATGTAAGCATTGAATCAACATCAGCAATAAATAATACCCTCAGGTAAAAGATTGCAACAATCCTAAGAGATGAAGGATTAAGAAATAGCTGATAAACAAATGAACCCATCCTATTGAAAAGTGTCAAGAAATAACACTGGAGGAAACTTATTGACTTCAGCTGAGCATGTTATATGCAAAAATCTGTAAATAATAATGCACACATGATATTTGCTTGATTGGTGCCTTAAGAAGCACTCATCTGTTAAGAGTGCTATCTGCTTGCTCAAAAAGTTGCTTAGATATTTTAACTCCTGTAGACAGACTTCTAAACAGTGTTACTGCACTGCCGGGTTTTCCTCCACAAGTTACACTGTGTATGTCCAAGCCTTCAGCCAATGTGGGCACTCCCAAGCACACCCTCTCTCCTGACCGAAGCTTAGGTTCATAAACTATAGCTGTGTGTCATCTGCACATTGAAGAATGTACACACGTGTCCCTGCAAAGTTTGTGATATAGGCTCCCATAAAAAGGTTAAAAGCGTCTGGGTGGTTGAATAGTGCCTTGCTGAACACTCCATGTTAAGGAAGTGGTGGTAGAGATGTTGCATCAGTCTTCTCTACTTAGCAACAGCTAGAGAGACAGGATTCCAACATCTTCAAACAGAACCTTTGATTTCAAAATGCTGATCAACGAAGATGAGCAGTTGCGTAATGATCAATGGTGCTGGAGGCTGCTATGAGGTCAAGTTGGACAAGGAAGTTAATTTCAACTCTTTGTAGAATAGAGAAAATATCTCAAGGATTTATACAAAGACAGTTGTGATGTGATGACCAACTCTAAAACTAATTAATGAATTGTGAGCATGGTAGCTCTATTGATGTGGTCAATGAGTACAAGAAAAACATATTTTTTCATAGTTTTGCCTAATGGGGGAAGGTTGGTTGTAGGGCAATAATTAGATGGAAGTTCAAAATCAAGGTGATTTTAACAATGTGGTTACATCACATGACAACTGCATTGTTACATTGCAGTACCATTACAATGCAAGTCGGTACAATGACTTGCTCTAGGGGGTGCACTGGACTTGGGAATAGTATCATTTACTATTCCAACTCAATGTGTGCAGGAGTAGGGAAGGTGTTTAAATAGAAAATTGTACTATTCCTTATTTTAGAATGCCACCAAGAGCAAGTTGTTGTAACAACTTGCATTGTAATGGTACTTCAATGTAACAACACAGTCGTTGTACCTACCATGATGTAATCACATGCATTGTAACATATGCGATGTGATGGCTGTTTCCCGATTTTAACAGAGGGGTAATTTGTTCATGCTTAAGCAAGTTATGGAAGACTCCTTGACCAAGGGAAGCATTATTAATTTGATACCATGCTTCAGCAAAAAAAAAATCCTTTATGAAGGTGGGTGTTCCGATGTAATTGAAGTAAGAAGCAGGCTTGAGACTTTTAATGATTGGAGATAGGTCTTTGTGTTCGGCCAATTTGAAGTGCCCCAAATTGCATTGATTTTAGTTCAAACTAGTCAAAAGTGCTATTGAAAGGAGTTGAGGTCCTGATCAAGAGGATTTTGTTATTGAAGTAGTCCATGGATTAATTGTGATTTCTAGAAGTGGAGACAGGAGAGATTTTGGCAAGAGGAGTGATGTTGATACAGACAAATAGGAATATTGTTCTAGATGCGTTCAGAGATTGCAGAAGCTGAGAGTGAAGCTTGATGGATTTAGCAAGGAGGGTACTTTGAAGTCTTTTTTCAATGCAATGGGTTTAGTGTGAAAGAAATTAAATTTAGAGAGCCTCAATTTTTGACAGATATGTGTATGTTAAGATACTGTGTTGCAAACGTTTTGAACAAGAGCATCTACACTTTATGCATTGGACTGTTAATGACAATGGGTGGGAGGAGAATTTATCAGAAATGGTAGAGATTGGACCAATCCACTTCAACTGGTTGGCTGAAGGGAATTGATGAAGGGTTTGCAATGATGACATTGAGAATCTGGCCTTCCTTCTGCAAGATCAGAATAGATAAAATGTTTGCATTTGCCCGCTTAGTGTCGAAGTCACTATGGTAGAGGTTGTTGAATGAAAATTGGCAAGAGGGTGTAGTCTCAGACTTGAGAATCAAATTCCATTTTCAAGTTAGGGGAAGAGTAAACAACATGTAGACAGAAGGATAAGAAGGTGAGGTATTAATTATGACCCTTAGGCATTCCAAAGTTAAAAAGAATGAAGTGGAAACTAAAGAGCATTTCAGGGATGATTTGAAGATGACTACAGTGCCACTGCTGAATTTGGATTGCTTACCTTAGTGAACAGTAGAATAGCTTTGGAGTACCAGAGAGTCCAGGATAATACTGTAGAAGTCGCTCATCAGGATACAGTGATGCAAAGTTTAGGTCAAGTATTTTGATGAGATTGACTATTTTGGCATGATGAGCATTGGCAGATATGATATTTTGAAGCATGAAATCCATGCAGGTGTGAGCGTTGAGGTAGCTAAAGATAGGTGCTGAATACGTAACAGGTTATATGAAGCAGTGCATTTGAGATGAGTTGGCCAGGGAAGGGAGTAGTGTCTTAAGATAGGAATGTTTCTTCACTTTGGAGGTTGACAGGAGAGAGTGAATACAATGAAGAAAGAGGAGAAATAAGAGGGGGAAAGGACAAGGAGACAGAAGCGTGTGATGTGATACAGGCAGCAATACTAATTTAAGGAAAATCAGGCTAGGAGGGGGAGGAAAAATAAGAGTAGTGAACTAATATAAGACTAGTGTCTACATTAGCATCCTGATGTAGGAAAAAGGGGTAAGAAAGTCACACTTCTCTAGGTGTCTAAAAGGACACAGATGATTAAACAGAGAAGGTCCCGTATGGGGCATACCAAGATGTCAGCTGCCAGGAAAGTGGCAGCGGTCAGCTGTCGAGATAGTATGGGAATACAAGATGTCTGATGGCAGGCGATAGTAAGAGGAGACTGGGAAGAGAGGGGCTAAAAGGGCTGTAAAGAGTGATTAATGGGAGGTTGCACAGAAGATGAGAATCTGCTCCTAGAGGCTACCAAAAAGTTAAAGGTGGGGACTGAAAGGAGGCTCGCATGTTAACAGATGATATATCTGTTCACATGAGTCAGAGGCTGAAAACAGACATAAGTCAGCCTGGTCCAAATGGAAGTCCATATGATCTGCCAGCAGAAAGTGGCAAAGGCTAGAAAGTGAGCTGTCTGAATGTGGAGGCGATGGGAAGTGGTGAACATGCATGTGAAGGTTTAGGGTGGGGTTGTGGCCAACGCATGTTGTTCAGATCTATGCCACAGCATATACAGGATGGTCAGTTCGAAACACAACACATGGAGTCCATCAGCATTAGGTAGATGGTGATTGAAAAAGCATGGTGAAAGAAGATGACTGATGATGAAAAGTACAGTGGGATCAAAGATGTCTCCATCTCCGCAGAGACTGAAGGTGAGCTGTCTAGCTGTTGAGGCAAATGGCAATGAAGAGGGTGAAGCTCTGGAATCCAAGATAACTTCCACCTCTGCAAACTGAGGGAGAATGACTGCAGGGTGAGTCAGTAGCAAACCGCAAGTTGTGACTGAGTGTAGGTGGTCTAGTCGTTTTTAGGGTGAGCAACTCTGAACTGTTTAAGGAGAACTTTTAAAAGACTTGGATGGTTTGCACTTCAGAGCCACACATTGTGCATTCCAGACTAGATGAGAACTTATAGAAGACCGTGGGCTGATAGACACAGGGATAATTCGTCCAGACTTGGGAAGAACCTCATTTAGTCTGTGACAGATATCCCTACACCAGGTATAGGCCTTCTTGTGCTAGGAGGAACATCTGCAGATCGGGTTAAGACAGGTAGGAGAAACAACTGCAGGTCTGAGTGAGACTCTTCAAAATGTTCATAGCAGGGTTTATTGAGAGCATGCTGGAAGAAGAGTCTAGGGTGATGCATTCCTCCTTGGCTCTACCCAATGTTGTGATGTGAGTACAGGCATTCAATGACCAGTGAAGATCACCAGAAGAAGGGCAATGTTGATTTATATCATTTGGGTCTGTTTCTTTTGCAAGGTCAGACAGTAAACAATGTTCATGGTGCACAGTGTCTAAAAAGTTAGAACATTAATGGGCCCTCTTGCCAAAACAGGAAGAGTGGGGTTGTCATCCTTGCCAGATTTCAAAGAATTCACTCCTGTGCAGCTGTACGGTGGTGTAGGCCGGAGCCCCAACAAGTCACTCTCATCAATCCATGAGTGAAAAAGAGGTATGCAAGCAAAGCAGATCCTTAGGTATGGGCTATGGAAATTGAACAAAATTGAATGTCAGTTCAACTGATGAAGGAGAAGCGATTTCTGGCTTATGGAAGTGAACTTCAGACTGTAGGATGCAGTGATGGGGCCTAAAGCCAGTTGCTTTGTCCAATATTTCCTACCAGTAATAAGGTGCCTATCCGCTAAAAAAGAATTCTTGCACATGAGGAAGAAAAGGAGGCACAGACAGTGAACAAATGCACTTTTTGCATTGTCAATCCCAGATTTCTGATTAATGTATGGCTGGTTTTTATCCTCTTTATTCTAGGGCACTACTGTCCAATGCTTAGTGTCAGTCGCGGCCATTGCAGGTAAGCGCGTTGGGGCAGGCATCCTGGGGGTGGAGGGGTTAGTGACAGACAACGGTATAGGTAAAATAAAATAAATTGAACCACTTACCTTGGCTTGCCGCATTGCCAACTTGGCAATGAAGCGAGCGTAAAGTAAGTGCTTTTATTTATTTATTTTACCTATTCTGTTTCCGTCGTCTGTCACTTCCCCCATCCCAAATGCCCAAATGCACCACCAGCCCCACTGCGCTTACCTGCACCGGCAGCCACTGCTCAGTGTATATGCTCTGATCCCTAAAATATTTAGAAACTAGCTAATCCCTGATTTGATTATTTAACGTTTCTATAAGGTCCTAAAAAATGGTGCAGAAATGCATCCATGACATTAAAAGGTATTTCACATGCGGAATGCAGCACATATTACTCTATCAACTTTTGTGACAAAAGAATACATGGATCCAGGCCTTTTTTTCTAGCCTGGCTGCTGCAGTGTAATCTCCCTTTTAAATATTAATAAGTTACCTCTATGTAAGCCTTGAAAGGCTGCAATGTAAGGTGCCTTGTAAGTAAGAGTATAAATAAAAAACAATGTCCCAATAGGAAGTAATGAACAGTCAGTTATATATGCATGCACATTGCATTGCTGCCAAGGGAAAAAGGAGACTCTCTATAAACTTTCAGACAAGGTAGTGAATCATCTTGTTTTATAGTTTAAATTCATGGTCGGAATTATACAGTTGTAAGCAGCACTGCATATATCAATTTAGATGACAACCATAAAAACTTAAAACTTAAAATAAGAGTGGCACATGCAGAAAATTAATGTTACCCTACAGTGACAAGGCCATAAAACTCTTTTACAGTTGCAGACCTAGCTGTTCTGTGTAGAACATTTGATAATAGATTCAAATACTTACCATGTATCTTGGGAATGGGGCAAGCTAAAAAAGTAATGAAATCACTATTTTTGAACGTTATTAAAAATCCAATCCAGTGGTAAAATCAGATTTATTTTGAATACATGTTAGGAAAAAGTAACTTTTAAAAGTTAACTTTTCCCTGCCTGGCGTTCTTGGGGCTATTTTGAATTCACTTTCCAGCTTCTCACAGGCTGCACTTAGCCCCAAAAGAGCTATGAAAGAGGTGCATAATGCCTTCCAGTTGCAAACAATAGGATGACCTGAAAGGGTTGAGATGACTCCTCAGAGCTCAACAGAATATGCAAGGTGGAGCCTGTCACACCACAGTGTGAAATCATGCACAGCAGGTCATGCAAAGGTTTTTCACCCTTCAAAGGGAGCCCACATCCTGGACAATTATTGTGTATCCCTTGTCTGGTTGCTTAATGACCCTGCTATTTCCTACCAGACTTCTGTATCTGGATTTCATGTGGTTACATTGCCTGCTTCAGACTGGATTATAGTGTTAGATGTGGGAGGACACTAGAATTACCATAGTACAGGGCCCACTCACACCCCTCAGAGACCAAGTTTAGTATGGTTGAAGCCACAGCATCTTCAATTTGCTCAGACTCCTTTTATTTGGGCCTGTTTGTGCAGACTGTGCATAGAGACCACTTCCTCCAGACATGCTACCATTAGTAAGAGAGAAAACCCTGTACTATGCACAGTTAGTGCTCAGTGCACATACTCTGCATGGAGTTCACTCCCTCCAGCGACCTAAGCTCTATGAGATGGGCACACCTGACTACATACAGTCTGCGCTCAGTGCACAGACAATGCATAGAGCCCACATCCTTCAGACATGAAGCAATATTAGGTGGGCAAGTATCTATTATGCACAGACTGTGCTTAGTGTGCAGACTCTGTGTAGCGCTCACCTTAACCAGAGGCCCAAGCCCTAACAGGTTGGCTAGCCCCAACTATGCACAGGCAGAGTTTAGTGTGCAGACAAAGCATAGAGCCAACTTCCTGTAGACATGCTAGATCTATGAGGAGGGCAAGCCTTTACTAATCACAGTCAGCACCGAGTGCATCCACTCCCTCCACACTCCAGAGACCTAAGCCCATTTGATGGGCAAGTCTTTACTATGCAGAGCATACATACTCTTCACTGCTGTTCGTGGAGAGTCCACTCTCCCAAACACCTATAAAAAAAATATATATATATATATATATTACCTACTGGCGGTCGCCAGTAGGTAGTTATAGTTAGGACCTATTTTCCATAGGAAATCCTCAACATTCTATTTGGAATAACTTTGGCGCCGGTTGACGAATCTTTGCGAAATTTTCAAAACTGGTGTGGCGCTCCGTTCCGCTCCTATCCTGAAAGTCTTGGGATGATTCGCGTAGCAGGGGCAGAGAAAAAAGGGGTCCCCAAATGTGTTTTCCCTATGCAATTTTCCATACGAACCGTTAGTCGTGGCTACAGCCCGAACAGCTGAACAGAATTACACCAAATTTGGCAAAGAGGTAGTACTTGGTTCGGATTTGTGCCTTTTGCTTAAATGGTGTAAATCCGTTCAGTAGTTCCTTAGAAAATCACAATTAAAAGTACAAATATAACTATGGCAGCCCTGGATCCGCGCACCCTAAGCGCACCCTGCCGTGAACGAGCTGTAGTCTAATTGACTGTCAACACTCCAAACTAGGGAGTGTTGGCAGCCATCTTGTGCCTCGGTAAAACTGAGTCACAAGAAACCTAAAAAAAAACACGCAAAACGTGAAAAAGGGCTGGGTAGAAACACCCTGACCCCCTAGGCCTTTTCAGGAGGTCCCACAAGGAACCCCAAGGCCCCCCTGCAGGATGCGCGGATCTTGCCGATCAAAAAAAAAACCGAAGCGCGTGCTCCCGCGCTTCAATGCTAATTCCCTGGGGCATGTTCATTAAATTAAGTGTGGGGGGGGTAATCCTCCCACACTGCCCCAGGGACCGCCACCGCCCAAGGCAAAAGCATGTATAATTGCGGGGGGTGGGACATGGCCCCCCCCGCAGCTCCAGGGACCGCCACCCCATGGCTTAATAGTATATTTTTGGGGGGGCTCTAAGGCCCCCCGCAGCCCCAGGAACGGCAACCCCCTGGGGCTTATCATTATAATGTTGGGGGGCCTCTAAGGCCCCCAGAGCCCTGGAGACCGCCACCCCACCGGGGCTCAACCTCATTGATATTGGGGAGGGCACACTGGGGACCGCCACCCCCTGGGGCTTGATATATATATTTTTTTTAAACTTGTGTGGGTGGACTTAAGCCCTTCCACACGGCCCAGGGACCGCCACTGACCTGGGGCTCTAAATATGTAAATTGGGGTGTCCGTGACGGACCCCCAGCCCCAGAGACCACCACCCCTTGGGGATTTGAAAAAGGTGGGAGGGGGCCACGCGGCCCCCCTCTTGGATCCCTCGAGGGCCCTGGGGACTGCCACCCCCCAGGGCCGGCTCCTGCAGTGTCCCGGGGTGCCCACGCTTGTGGCTCCCACCCTGCCATAGCAAACTTGGTTTGCATTTTGAAAGCCCATTCCAAATGCAAACCAAATCGTTTTTCCACATGGGGAGCAGCATGTTAGCTGCTCCACATGTGGAAAAGCAATGCCGTCTCCCGCAAGAGGCGGGGAGCCGGCTGGGACCTTGGGGAGATTGGGGACCCCCCACGGTCTCCAATGAGAGGCCAGGCCCCGGGGTATGAGGTCCCTGGGGCCATAAATGGTCAGGGAGGGGGGCCACGGAGCCCCCTCCAAAAGAATAAAAAAATAATGATAAAGGCAATGCCCCGGGGGATGGGGTACCCGGGGCCAATCACGGCCTTGGCCCCTACCAAATTATTAGGAAATAAAAATAAAAAAGGGGTCAGGCCCTAGGGGATTGGGTCCCCATGGCCAAAAAAATAGGAAAAAAAGGGGGGGCACACAGCCCCTCTTCTTAAAAAAAAATAAGAAAAAAAAGGCATCATGCAAATAGCCCAACAGGTATCTCCAGTATGCGCCAGGGAGCTGCGTGGCAGACAGGTGTTCAAAGGCCACACCCCTTTTACACCCCTCTGCAACGCAGCTCTGTGGCGCTTACTGGGGTACCTAGTGGGCTAGTTTGACCTTAGGGACCTTTAGAATTTAGGGGGACTTACTCTCTCAACTTTGAACTGCCGCAGGGCGCGTTTACACAGTGGTGAAGGGAAGGCACGGGGTCTGAGCTGATGTGTGCAAACACGCTCTGTTGAAAAAATTGCCCTTCAATCTTGAGGGACCATGGGGGCCAAGTAGCCCACAAGGTTCTTCCAGGAAGCTCCACTGCGCTGCATTGCAGAGAGGTGGTGCAGGCTGTGCCCCTTTTTACATCTCTCTACTACGCAGCTCTGTGGCGCTTACTGGATGTACCTAGTGGGCTAGTTGGACTCTAGGGACCCTCAGGATTAAAGGGGAATTATTTCCCAAACTTAAAACGCGGTAGAGGGTGTGTTTGCACAGTGGTGAAGGGAGGAGATGGTGTAGGAAAGTGGCTCTATATATACTGGACCGAAGTAAAATCAGCCGAACTACGAATTCCGATTTACTCACCTGTTATCAGGAGAGACTTCAGTGCTGCATCTTTGAGCCCAGTACTGATCCTGAAAAGTAATTTTAACCGTACATACCAATAACTTGAATTTCCTTCCATAGGATATCAGTGCCTGCTTTTTGCTGAAAAAATTTCAGTGTTGATTTAAGAAATTACAAATATTCCTCTAAAATCAGCCGAACCTCGAATTCCAATTTACTCACCTGTTATCAGGAGAGACCTCAATGCTGCATCTTTTAGCCCAGCACTGACCCTAAAAAAGTAATTTTCACTGTACCAGTAACTTGAATTTCCTTCCATAGGAATCCATTGTCTGGTTTTCACCAGAAAAGTTTTTAAGTGTCTATTTTTGCAAACTACAAATATTCCTTAAAAATCGCCTGTATGACTTTAACGCATTCTTTCAACTGTTTACAGGAGATGCGCCAGTGCTGGATCCAGGATCCACCACTGAGTAAGAAAAAGTAACGATAACCCTACTTACCTGCTTAGTGAATTTCCTTCCATAGGCTAACATTGACTGGTTTCACTTGGAAATTGTTTTAAGTGTTGATTTTTGAAACTTACAAATATTCCTCTAAAATCAGCCGAACTACAAATTCCGATTGAATCACCTGTTATCTGGAGAGACATCAGTGCTGCATCTTTGAGCCCAGTACTAATCCTGAAAAGTAAGTCCAACCATAAATACCAGTAACTTGAATTACCTTCCATAGGCTAACATTAACTGGTTTCACTTGGAAATTCTTCTAAGTGTGGAGTTTTGGAACTTTAAAATATTCACCTAAAATCATCCAGCAACGAATCCCAATTTACTCACCTGTTATCAGGAGAGAACCCAGTGCTGCATCTTTTAGCCCAGCACTGACCCTGAAAATTCATTCTAACCGTACTTACCAGTAACTTGCATTTTCTTCCATAGGATTCCATTGTCTGGTTTTCACCAGAAAAGTTTTGAAGTGCCTATTTTCACAAACTACAAATATTCTTTAAAAATTGCCTGTATGACTTGAACACATTCTTTCAACTGTTTACAGGAGCTGCACCAGTGCTGGATCCAGGATCCACCACTGAGTAAGAAAAAGTAACGCTAAAACTACTTACCTGCTAAGTGAATTTCCTCCCTCAGGATAACATTGGTGAAACTATGTGAAAACATTTCTGTCAACTTTTAAAATACAATAATATTCCTTACAAATCACTACTGTAACCAAAACACTTTTACTCAACTGTTTACAGGAGATGTCCCAGGACTGAATCTAGGATCAAGTCCTGTGGTTAGAAAAGTAATCCATAAAGTAACTAATTGCATTGAACTAGAAATTCACATTGAGCTCAATGTTGCATTGTGTTTGAAATTGTGTTGCCCATTGCAACAACTGTAACTACTGTACTTAAAAGTCTATTACCAATTTGCAAAGTATTTAAACTAAAGTAATTTATTCTGAGTAAGTATATGTTGTAATGTAATGTATAATGTAATTATAATGTAATTCAAAAAATAAAATATCTAAAAATATTTAGTTTAAAAAAATTAAGTAAATCAGTATCAATAAAATAAATATAACAATTAATACATTTAAAAATTGTCATTTACAAAACCTTTTGAAATTCACTGAAGACATGTTATAGTTAGGAATTAGAATTTTAAAAACCTTAGAAATTCAGTGAGAAAACCATAGGTTTCAGGGGTGTTATAGTTAGCTGGACATTTCACTTGTACAAAACCATTGAAATTCATCCGTTATAGTTAGTTCTACTAACAATAACTCGCGTGCCCTCAATCCATTGCTGATGATGTCACATATTACATCATTCATAACATGGTTAGTGACATCACTGATGGCATCACTGATGACATCTCAAATGACATCACTGATTACATCATCCATGTGACAATCAGATACACCTCATCATACACTAGTATAACTTTCCATCACTCACTGTAAAATACAGAGTACCATATTTGAATCCATTGACACACCAATACAAGTTTCTAAAAACCCACTCAGTGATTCCTAGATCTACACACACATCTAATCGCTTACCTATAGATTCAATCATACATGCTGTCAATGATCAATAGAACACTATCAAATATACTTATACACCTATATCGACATTACACACCAGCACACACTTATTCAGTCATCCTACTCTCTTATGCAAACAATGGATCATACTTACATTTACTCAGCTACACACTTATACAAACACCACTTCATGTATTCATATAGATAGTAACTCATACTTAGTGTGTTATAAAATCACTATTTCAAGTATACAGTTATCCATACAGTCACTCATACAATCACTGACTCTTATTTATACTTATTTATATACAACAACTGTCACATACATTGCCTTTTGTTTTTCTAGTTTGTTGGGCATGTACCATTGATATCTATATTTGATCATCACCATACCCATAAAGATATTCACTCACCCAAGAAACTGTTGTAACATGTAGTCTTAACGTCATATACCTACTAAATCAACTATTCACACATCTTTGGGCAGTCACACCCCCCCTCAACGAACCACACCCACATTCACTCTCCCATACAAATACTCAATTAACTAATCAATAACTAATATCGACTTTCACATAGCTAGTAACCAACTGGTGCAGCAGTTTACACCCTTCTTTTTTTCATCCCTCCCTCTCCCTGTGCTCAGACTGTAGTTGGTTGCTGTGTATAGTCTTGCAGGCTGCAGTCTGTGCAGGGGTAGGGAGTTGGAAATATCATCGCTCCTGCAGCTTGGTTTCAAGTGGGTGACAATCTGACACTGACAAAGTGATACAGATATTCACACAGTTTAGTCACTATCCAATATATTTAGTGAGACACCATAAATTAGTCAAGTAAACAGTCAATCACACTGCTACTAAATCCTCAATCCAGATATTTATATATCCACTCATTCTTCAATGCAGATTGCTACATATATAACACATATTTAAATAACGAATCAAACCAAATTCACTGGATGATGTCATCAGCGATGACATCAATGATGTCACTGCCCATGTCATGAATGATGTAATATGTGACATCATCAGCAGTGGATTGCGGGCGAGCAAGTTATAGTTAGTAGCACTAACTATAACTGAAAAATTTCAATGGTTTTGTACTAATGAAATGTCCTGCTAACTATAACACCCCTGAAACCTATGTTTTTTTCAGTGAATATATATATGTGTGTGTGTATCCGTATTTATATATGTATACATGTATATATATATATATATATATATATATATATATATATATATATATATATATATATATATATATATATATATATATATGTTTATATATGTATGCATACATATACATACATGTATGCATACATATATGTAAAGACAGTGGAGGCGTTTTGACAGAAATTGAGGATAATACTTGGTCAGATACTGTTCTAATGATTAAAATTGATGTTGTGAGTCTTTATACATGCATTGACTGCCAATTTGGAGTCAAAGCTTGTGAATCTTTTTAGAGCATCATAAGATTCTTATTGATATGGTTCAATATTGTACTAAAGGAAAATATATTTGTACATGATGGTACTTTTTATCATCAAAAGATTGGGACTGCCATGGGCACCTGCTTTGCCCCCAGATTCGCCAATTCAATGATGGGCTGGTGGCAGAAGAAGGTGGCCTGGGCAGACAATATTCCGGAGTTCCTTGACAATACTTTAATCTGGACCAGGTACATTGACGAATTGTTTATTCTCTGGTCTGGGTCTGAAGAAAAGGCATGTGAATATGTTAGGAAATTGAATCAAAATATGCACAGTTTGAAGTTCACAGTGACTATGAGAAGCAGTGATATAACATTTTTAGATATACATCTTAAGGTATATATTTCAATACTTCACAATCTGGAACTCACTCCCTCCAAACATCAGGAAGATCCAGAATCTGGTAACATTCAAGCGTGAAGTGAAGAGCCTGCTGATGAATAGATACATTACTTAGGACACGGTTCTTGGCTCGGATTTACTGCTGCCCAGTACTGATCTGGTACGCCTTTGGAAAGGGAGGCACAGGTCATTCTATAATGGAATACGTATCCTATGATATGAGAACAACCGAAAGGCCATTAGTAATTGGCTACTTTGAGTGAACATGAGAACAGCATCTTGCATGAACATATATCGAGCTACCTCATATCTGTTATATATACATGCTTTTGTGAATAATTCTGTCATAGCATAGTTATGTACGCTAACGTCCACAGGTGTTACGAATATATATATCATCTACCTCACAGCGGTTGCTCGCTAACTGCTTATATATATGTTTAAATTTTTTCTCTCTCATGTTACGAATATATTTATCATCTACCTCACAGCGGTTGCTCGCTAACTGTTTATATATATGTTTACACTTTTTCTCTCTTGTGTTAAGCGCTCTGATACCCACGGGTCTTGTTCGCGCTATACAAAACTTTATAATAAATAAAAATAAATAAATACTGCAGGCAACAGAACTCTGCACTTTTCTAGCCAACAACCCTGGAACCTAGTAGAGAGTTTACCATATGGTGAAACATTGAGACTGAAAAAAAATGTAGTAATCCAGAGTATTTGAAAAGGCAGACCAATCTTATGAAAAAATATATTCAAACCAAAAGGTTACACCCCGCAGAATTTAAATGTAGCGGCAAAAAAAGCTGAACCATTAAAAATAGATCAACTCCTTTACTGGAATAATACATCTAAGAGGGAATCAAATACTCCCAGATTGATTATGACCTACAATTCTATGTCCTACAAAATACGGAATAAGATATGCAGACATTGGAATATAGTAAAAAAAAAGACCTGGCAATTGGTAGAGACTCTGATAGTCTGGTTTAAATAGAACCTTGCTTTTTTAACCATTATTTTAAACATTTCAGCACTGTAGTATTTTTAATTCCGCAGCACCATAGACAAAAACTGTGATTGAATCTGATGTGTTGTTACCTGTTCCCTCCTCGCTCTCTCGCTGTGTAGCCACAGATTAACAGCCCGCAGCGCTATTGGGAGGAGAATCTTAGCCAACCAGGTGATGTGGCGGGGCGGAGTCAGTTGCCCTCCGAAGGCTTCAAATTGATGCCCGCAGCGTGGATGCGCTGTCTGGAGAGACCGCACTGATAGTCTGGTTTAAATATAACCTTGCTTTTTTAACTGTTATATTAAACATTTTAACACTGTAGTATTTTTAATTTCGCAGCACCATAGACAAAATCTCTAATTGAATCTGATGTGTAACATGTTTCTTCCCCGCTTTCTTGCAGTGTAGCCACTGAGTATCAGCCCATACTGATATTGAGTAGAGAAATATTAGCCAATCAGGTGGGGAAAGGGGAGGAGTCAGTTGCACTCCGAAGGCTTCAAATTGATGCCCGCAGCGCGGACGCACTGTCTGGAGACACCGCTCTGATAGTCTGCGTCACGGAGTAACAGCCCGTACTGCTATTGGGCAGAGAAATCTTAGCCAATCGGGTGGGGAAGGGCCAGAAACAGTTATACTACGAAGGCTTCAAATTGATACCCACAGCGCTGACCCGCGCAGCAGGCGCACCGCTGGCGTGCTCAATGCAGACCTAAGGCAAGCCCGTCTGCGCCCGCCCACATCCAGTCGGGGCCAGGGGTGTGTCATTATGGCAAAAAATTTGTATCTACACGTTGGCAGAGCTAAAAGACATAGCCCCGCGAGATAGGCAACAGCACAACTTGCCTCTCCAACACAAACTGGATGAGCTCAACATCTTTCATCCAGGTCAGGTGCTTAAATTCGGTAAGCGTAGGGGTGTTTGTCAGGCTTTGAGCCAAATTACCCTGTCCATCCCTGAAAAAAAACAACACTCCATGAAGGAGCAGAATATAATGCATCTCAACACCTGCTCCAAAGTTAAACATCAGCTTGAACTATTTAAAATTCTAGATAATGATTCGCCCGACATGCTGTTCATGGCAGGAAATATGTCTGACAACGGAATCCACTCTGGACATCCTAGCTGCACTCTTAAAAAACTATTACATCTTAGAAGCTAACAGATCCACAGGAAACAAGGGGGGTTGGGTGGCAGTTGCCATCAAAAAAGGACTGTATTTTACTGCCATCTCCCCACTAGAGATAACACTAGTTGATA
This sequence comes from Lissotriton vulgaris, assembly GCF_964263255.1. NCBI lineage: Eukaryota > Metazoa > Chordata > Amphibia > Caudata > Salamandridae > Lissotriton > Lissotriton vulgaris. The sequence goes on from NC_141695.1 coordinate 94,515,658, forward strand.
GCTTAATAGTCAAATTGGATTCCTTTAATAGTACAATGGTATGTGTACTTTTGTTCAGGCCACCCACAGTGATGCCGGAATTCCCAATGCACTCACAAATAGCATCACCTCCCTGACTGTGGACAATGCCAAAGAACTGGTCATAGGAGACATGAACTATTGGGCTAATGAGGCCAAAGGGGGAAAGGGCATTAAGGAACCGACCAAGTCCTTACAATGTCTTCGATACCGTCAACAATGACATTCTGATGGAACGTATTGCTGCAGCAGGTCTCAGAGGACCGGAAGCAATAAGTGTGGCTTTCGCCCAACAAATCCGGCATTGTCAATATGAACTGTGGAGTACAGCAGGGTTCCTCTCTATCCCCGCACCTTTTCAATGTCTACATTTGCCCTCTCATATTTATGCTTCGTCAGAAGGGGGTAAAGATCTATAAATACGCTGACGATATTCAGCTGACCTTTTACATCAACGACTCAACAAACTCCAAGGAGTTTCTTAGGAAAACCATGCTGTTCATCTGGAATTGGATGAACAATAATCAATTAAAACTAAACTCCGAAAAATTTAAATCCTCATTCCCAACAACAAACACCTGCACTGGACTCCTGCACCCTGGCCTTCTGAGCTATGACTTGCACCTATTCCAAAAACATGATCAAGAGCCTAGGCATACAAATTGACTCAGATCTTTCCATTAGCTCACAGATCGGCTCGGTCACCTCTCCCTGCTTTTTCCAACTCCGGAAATTGTGAAAAAAACTGAACGTTTTTCCGCAGAGAGGCCAGCATCCAAATCATTATTTCCTTGATTTGTTCCAAAATTGATTATGCAAATGTGATTCATTTACCAGAAATATTGTCTGCAGCTGATTCAAAATCAAGCTGCCAAAATCATCTATCAATAAGGCAGACGATGTCACGTCAGACCACTGCTGAGGAAGCTCCACTGGCTACCAGTGGAGCAGCGCTCCATGTTTAAAACATGATGTATTCTGTTTAAAGCCATACATGGCACAGGTCCCAAGTATATATCGTTTAAAGTTCACAGATGCTTCCCACAGCGCACCCTAAGATTTATGCATGTGAATCTAATGGTGGTCTCTAGATTCAGACACAAATGGACAGGAGGGTCACGTTTCTTATTACAGGGACCCGAATTCTGGAACTCTCTGCCCATATCCTTGAGACTAGAAACAGACCTTTTACGATTTAGGAAAAAGCTGAAGACCTGGCTTTTTACCCAAACTTACAGTTAAACATGGACTTTTCAATCTGGTGACTACAGAAAAAAAAACTCAGCGCCAAGAGACATGTTAGGGAATGTGCGCATTAGAAATCTCCAATAACATAACATAACAGAAACTTGTCAGCGAAACCCTTTTTAGCCTATAGAAGAGGTATAACACTAGGTGATTTTTTAACACAAACCTATCACACTAGAGCTTCTTAAAAAAGACACATGGTTGAATAAGACTAGAGTGTTCTTTAAATGTAGCCATTATAAAGCCTGCTCATCTCTAATACCTCAGATTATTCCAGCTCAGATGGGAAAATAAGAAAGATCCTCCATTTTTTGAACTGCAACACACAACATTGTGTATATGTGCTTAAATGTTCATGTTCCCTCTTGTATGTAGGTAGTACCATCTTTTCACTACGTAAGCGAATTTTCGAACATCAGAGAGCCATTAAGAAAGCAATTTTTACTTAACCTGTGGCGCGTCATTGTTTTGAACATCATGAGAGTGATGTGTCTAAACTAACCTTCGTCTCTATTGAAAGAATTCTAGCTAATATGAGAGGAGAAAATAGAGTAGCAGAGCTAAGACGCTTGGAATCAAATTACATCTTGGATTTACATACTAAGACACCTACAGGACTCAATAAAGATGAGGAGATGGAAGTGCATGTAGGGTAGATCTTATTAAAGGGTATAGATTTCAACATTCAAGCTCAGGATCTACAAGATACAAGATCCCTATTGGGAAATTATTATCATTTTCACCTTTGAATAACTAGGGTCTCTCCAGTCTATTTTCGTAACTGTAGACAACTATATTCAATGAATCAACATTTGCTATATGCGAATAACCTTGGGTCAGTATGGTGTCAAGGAAAAGATTTGTTTAGATAAGTATATTTTAAAATGTCCTTCATCCATTTAATGTGTTACGCAAAAGACTCTTGGTTCTTTTAATGTACCAAGATTAGTGCCTTAAGACATAGCTGAAAGATTTGCAGTAATATTAGGGAACTTGTCCATGATAGTTTGTTGGACAAAAATTAAATCTTTAAATGGTTACATTAAAAAAATGACAATCATTATATAAAATGCTGCCTTTATATCTTAAATTACATTTACCATCTAAGAAATTGTACAAGCTCTCTCTGTGTAAGGTATATATTTATGATACTCCAGCGAAATGATTTTTGTGGATAGATAAAAAAATATTTTCATGTTTCTATAATTGATTATTTATTTAAATATTCACATTTTAACATGTTTTTAATATAATAATGTAGTAAGAGAAAGGAATACCATATTTATTTACATCTGATTTATATGGAAAGATTGTGAGAAGAATTTCTTCTGTGTCAATGGTGATATGCATATATTTATCGAAGAAGATTCCAAGATGGAGTGTGAGCACATTGAAACTAGTCGAAACACTTCAGTGCGTTTGGTGTGGTAAATCATTTTGATTTTAATACCTTACATCCTAGAGCGCCTGCTGTTTTATATATATATATATTTTTTTTTTCCACAAAAAATTAAAGGTTGTAATATAATACTATATTACCTATTGGCGGTTAAAAGTAGGTAGTTATAGGTAGGATCATGTTTCCATATGAAAAGGTATTTTAACTTGCCTATAACTTTGGGGCAGTTTGACAAATCATCACAACATTTTCCAAAAGGAAAGTGTGCCTGTGATTCTTGTTGTGTATGGAAAGCTTCACGATGGGGTCCAAGAAAACGGGCGTTAAGTGTTTCCCATGTTACTTCCTACATCCCAAACTGCTGGATGGAATTACGCCAAATTTGACTGAAAGGTCGATTGTGCTTTCTGTTATTTTGTGGAAATCTGTTCTCTTGTTGTGAAGAAATTTAAGAAATGCAGTTAATTATATATGTGGCCATGACGACTTCATAAACAATAACTAACTTGTGCAGGGAAATTCAGAACTCTGATTGGCAACTAACACTTCAACTAGGAAGTGTTGGCAGCCACCTTGAGACTTGGCTTCAGCCGAGTCCCCCCCCAAAAAAGTAAGAAACAAGAAAGGGGGTCAGGGTAGGAATACCCTGACCCCATAATTTTAGTCCTGGGGTCCCAGAGGGCACCCAACAGGCTTAAACCTATTTTTAAACAATACAGCAAAATTACAATATTCCGATTTCATGGTAATAAAAAACCCGGTCTCCCACTCTTGTATTTATTTAACCCCTGGGTGGGCCAGGATCCAGGAGCATGCCAGTAAAATAGGAGCAGACACTTGGGGTTCCCCTTTTCATGCTTATGGAGTGCCCTGAGAATGGCCATTTCCCCTGGGCAAATATTTATAAACTAATACAGGGGCCCACGCGCCCCTGCAGACCCAGAGACCGCCACCACCCGAGGGACTTAACAATATGTAGGAAGGTGGGCTTAGTTCCTCTTGGACTGCCACCTCCCTGGGGCAAATGATGCAACATAATGGCAAAGGGCCCCCATGTCCCCGCTACAGGTCCGGAGAATCCCACCTTCCTGGGGTAAAACTTAAAATTATTGTGGTGGGGCCATGCAGCCTGCACAGCATCCCTAGGACTGCTACTTCCCTGGGACTAGAGAGTAAAGTAATGTGGGAGGCCTATATGGCCAACTTCACAGCCCCAGAGACCACCACCTCAGCAGGGATCAATAAAAACTACATGCAGGGGGGGCCCACATGCCCCCCCATGGCCCTGTGGACCATCAACTCCCCAGGACAATTTATCAAAACTAAGGTGGCCATGCACCTCCCTCAGCCCCAGGAACTGCCACCTCTCAGGGGCTGAAATGCATTAAAGTAGGGGTTCTGCAATGGACCCCCATCAACCGGGACACCACGTCCCCGGGGCTAACTTCTATGAAGGAAGGGCTGGGGCAGTGCAGCACCCATTGGGGAGCCATTATGGCGCTTAGGACTGCTACCTCCCGAGGTGCCCCCACCTCGGGAGGAAGCTGCCATGCAAATATGTGTGCAGAGAAACAGATGAAACATTGCTCTGACAGACAGGGCGCTGCCTTTCCGCAGCCCCATATCTGTCACACTAATGCCGGCTCCCGCAAAAGGGGGGGAGCCAACAGGGGGTGGGGCTCCCCTCGGTCCCCAACACCTAATAAAGAGGCCGGGCCACTAGGGGTTGGGTCCCTGGGGGTAAAATTGGTCCGGGAGGGAGACCTTGCAGTCTCCCTCCCCTAATAAAAATAAATGTGAAAAAAGGCAGGCCCCAGGGATGGAGTTCCCAGTGCTAAAATTGGCCATGGGAGAGGGCCTGAGTGGCCCCTGTCCCCCAGTGCAAAAACACTAGGCCCTGGGGCTGAGATCCCCTGGGTCGTGCAAACCCTTTCCGTAATATATATATATATATATATATATATAGAGAGAGAGAGAGAGAGAGATATACATGCATATATATATATATATATATATATATATATATATATATATATATATATATATATATATATATATATATATATATATATATATATATATATATATATATATATAGAGAGAGATCTATGTCTAATAACTTTGGCGTTTGTGGACGGAATTGGCTGAAATTTTCAGGAAAATGGAACATTTTGTTTCTGAGCAGCCCCTGACAATTTGGGGGGGTTTCATCAAGGGGGGGCCGAGAAAAAAGGGGGGTCCCAAAACACGTTTTTCCCATGTTAATTTCCATAGGGCGGTTGGCCTCACTTTTAGCTCGAACGGCTGAATGGATTTGCACGAAACTTGGCAAAATTGTAGGGACTGTTAGCCCGATGTGCCTTTGCTAGGTCTCAATATATGTGGTCCAGTGGATTTTGAGTAATTTAGGTTCAAAAAAAGATATATATCTGGGCGGAGCCTAACGACACATCTGATCTGATTGGCTGTCAGCACTTCATCCAAGAAGTATTGGCAGCCATCTTGGGACCAATATACATGATAGCACCTCATTAAAAAGCATTGTAGTTAATAGAGGGTTTTAGGACTTTAGTTACATTATAAATCATTTGTTGATGGTACCATACTCGTTTTAGGAATTGTGGTGGGTTCTAAGGTGATTTTACCATGTGAAAAAACCTTCTGCTGTGATATCATGAATATTGTTTGAAAGAAAACTAATATCTCATGATTTTCCCACAGTGGTTTGGAAGGGGATCTATAAGCTAAACTGAAAGCATATTTTCTGTAAATTCACATTATCTTTCTCAGTCATGTGAAAATGAAGTCTGACATTCTCAGTAAAACATGAACATCCAACAGGGGCAGAGACTGTCAGTTGATTCCTTTGTGTTCTACTGCAGCCTCCTAGAGTGTTCTAAAGAACAACTAGAGCGCTAACAGTCCTACTTATTACAAAGGTATGGCACACCTGAAGCCATCTTGATTGGAATAAAGTGGTAACTCTTAAAACATTTAATTTAAAAAGAAACAACATGAGGGGGTATATTTTGCCATAGAAAGTATGATTAGTGCTGCAGAATGAAAAATTAGGGCATATTTTGAGTGACTTCTCAAATCCTTTTCTATTTCATTAAAACATTCTGACATGCAGTCTCCAAAAATGGCCACCAGAGACAAAAGAGCCCAAATGTAGCCCAAATATCACCCAGATGTAGCCCAAGTATAGCCCAATGACAGAATGTCCCAGAGTGTTCTAAAGAACAACTAGAGCGCTAACAGTCCTACTTATTACAAAGGTATAGCACACCTGGAGCCATCGTGATGGGAATAAAGTGGTAACTCTTAAAACATTTAATTTAAAAAGGAACAAAATGAGGGGGTATATTATGCAATAGAAGGTATTATTAGTGCTGCAGAAAGAAAAATTAGGGCAAATTTTGAGTGACTTTTCAAATCCTCTTCTATTTCATTAAAAAATTCTGACATGCAGTCTCCCAAAATGGCCACCAGAGACAAAAGAGCCCAAATGTAGCCCAAATATCACCCAGATGTAGCCCAAGTATAGCCCAATGACAGAATGTCCCAGAGTGTTCTAAAGAACAACTAGAGCGCTAACAGTCCTACTTATTACAAAGGTATGGCACACCTGAAGCCATCTTGATTGGAATAAAGTGGTAACTCTTAAAACATTTAATTTAAAAAGGAACAAAATGAGGGGTATATTTTGCCATATGAATTAGGATTAGTGCTGCAGAAAGAAAAATTAGGGCACATTTTAAATGACTTCTCAAACCCTCTTCAATTTCATTAAAAAATTCTGACATACAGTCTCCCAAGATGGCCACCAGAGACAAAAGAGCCTAAATGTAGCCCAAATATCACCCAGATGTACCCCAAGTATAGCCCAATGACAGAATGTCCCAGAGTGTTCTAAAGAACAACTAGAGCGCTAACAGTCTTACTTATGACAAAAGTATGGCACACCAGAAGCCATCTTGATTGGAATGAAGTGGTAAGTCTGAAAACACTCAATTTAAAAAGGAACAACATGAGGGGGTTAATTTTGCCATAGAAAGTATGATTAGTGCTTCAGAAAGAAAAATTAGAGATCATTTTGAGTGACTTCTCAAATCCTCTTCTATTTCATTAAAGAAATTCTGACATGCAGACTGAAACATGCACTTTGAATACCAGCAGCAGACGTCCCTGGTGAGCAGTAGCTTTACTACAGTGATCTAATGTGCAACTAGAGTGCTAACATTCAGAATTTATGGCAAATGTGTGACACATCTGAATGCCTTCTTGATGGAACCAAAGTAAACAAGCATTGAAAATGCAATAGATCTCGCCCTCGTTTAAGTTAAAGCCATTCTGTTTGTAATGAGGTGGCTTTTTAGCTTTGCTTTTATTAGTGTTTTTTCAACTTTCATGTAAATAACATGCATCTGTATGCATATAAGTATATGTATGCATGCATTTATGTTTGTATTTATATAGATATACAGATGATATATGTTTATATATGTATGTATATATATATATTCACTGAAAAAAACATAGGTTATAGACCATATATAGTTAGGAATTAGCATTTACAAAACCTTGAAAATTCACTGAAAAAACCATAGGTTATAGACCATATATAGTTAGGAATTAGCATTTACAAAACCTTGAAAATTCACTGAAAAAACCATAGGTTATAGACCATATATAGTTAGGAATTCGCATTTACAAAACCTTATTTTACTCACACAAAACCATTGAAATTCCATATATAGTTAGTTGCACTAACTATATATCGCGCACCCGCAATCCACTGCTGATGATGTCACATATTACATCATTCATGACATGGTCAGTGACATCACTGATGACATCACTGATGACATCTCAAATGACATCACTGATGACAACATCCAGTGACTGTATGTTTCTGTAAAGTTAAAAAATGTCTTACATATTGAAGAATGAGTGGATGTATAAGTGTCTGGATGAAGGATTTAGTAGGTGCATGACTGACTGTATGAGTGAGTGATTAAATGTGTCTCACTGAGTGCATGGGTTAGTGACTAAACTGTCTTAATTTGTGCATCATTATGTCTGTTGTTCTGTAAACTGTTGCATGTGTTGATAAGTAGCTATATGAGTAACTATATGGGTTATTGATTGGTTGCCCAAGTATTTGTATGGGAGACTGTGTGTGTGTGTGGGTGGCTGGGAGGTGTATGACTCTGTGCATAGATGTGTGAGCAGTTGATTCACTAGATGTATGGTTTCAAAAGTGCATGTGGAAACAGCTGTATGGGCGGTTGACTGTGTGCATGAGTGTATTGGTGAGTGAATGGATATCTCAGTGCTACATGTCAAAGTAAGTACATATGTAAAACACAGTACATGTGAGAGTTGACATATATAAATAACTGTGCATAAGAGCCAGTGAATGTGTGAGTGGCTGTATGGATCATTGTGAACTTGTATCAGGGATTGTATAAGAGAGTAAATATGTGTTAGTATATGTTTGAATAAGTAAAGTTTGTATAACTGTATAGTTGAGGAAATGGAGGTGTGATTGATTCTTTGCATGACTGACTAGGTCTGTTAGTAACTCCATGGATGAGTGACAGTCTGTGAGTGTCTGTTTACACTGATTGTATCTAAGGTTATATTAGAGTCTGAAGAGGTTCATCGTATTATCACATGAATGATATCATCAGTGATGTGATCAGTAATGTCAAATGAGATGTCATCAGTGATGTCATCAGTGATGTCATTTGAGATGTCATCAGTGATGTCATTTGAGATGTCATCAGTGATGTCATCAGTGATGTCACTGACCATGTCATGAATGATGTAATATGTGACATCATCAGCAGTGGATTGCGGGTGCGCGATATATAGTTAGTGCAACTAACTATATATGGAATTTCAATGGTTTTGTGTGAGTAAAATAAGGTTTTGTAAATGCGAATTCCTAACTATATATGGTCTATAACCTATGGTTTTTTCAGTGAATATATATATATATATATATATTTTTTTTAAACCTGCCCTGGGGGACTAGCTGGGGGCCCCCTAACTTTCTCAAAAACTCTGCAAAGTGGTCTCCTAGTGCACAACTTGTTGGAGAATGAAGTCCCCGTAGCTGCTGATGGTGCCTGAGGGTCAACAACCCCTTGTGTTAGCTCCAGTAAATCACACACATAGGGATAGCTGCGAGCTCAAGGGAGGCCTCGCCCCTTTCTCCACCACTCTGCAAACGCACCTCCTGGTGCACTACTGGTTGGGGGATGAAGTCCTCTTTGATGTTGAAGGCCTTTTTGGGCCAGGAACCCCTCCTGTTACCTCCACTAAGTCCCACACAGCGAGATTACTGAGCGCTCATGCGAGGCCCCACCTCCTTCTCCACCACTTTGTAGACACACCTCCTGGTTCCCTACTGGTTGTGGGATAAAGTCCTCCCTTTGGATGCCGAGGGTCCTTGGGGCCAGGAACCCCTCCTGTTACCTCCAGTAAGTCCCACACAGTAGGATTGCTCAGAGCTTGAGGGAAGCTTCGCCTCCTTTCTCCACCACTCTGCAAATGCACCACCTGGTGGACTACTGGTTGGAGGAAGAAGTCCTCTTTGATGCTGATGGTCCTAAGGGGCCAAGAACCCCTCTTGTTACTTCCAGTAAGTCCCACACAGTGAGATTGCTGAGCACTCATGCGAGGCCCAGCCCCCTTTCTCCACCCCTCTACAGACGCACTTCCTGGTGCACTACTGGTCGTGTGATGAAGTCCCCTTGGATGCTGAATGTCCTAGGGGGCCAACAACCCCTCCTTTTGACTCCAGTAAGTATTACACAGCAGGATTGCTGAGAGCTCATCCGATGACCCGCACCCTTTCTCCTCCACTCTGCCAGTGGGCCTCCTTGAGCACTACTTGTTGGGAAATGAAGTCATCTTGGATGTTAGGAGGTCTTGGGTATTGTTAGAATTGGGGGTCTCAAGTATGCACTTGTGACAAGCAGGGACCCTCGACCTCTAAGTCAGGGCGAAGGATGACCCCTTAGAATTACCCTTGCTCACCCTCTAGGTGCGTGCCGTGAGCAGCCAAGGCTATTCTTCAGGCGCTATGGAGTTAAGCATTTGTAATAACACACACAGTAAAAAGGTACCAATCCCCCCACAAATGGACACCAGGCAAGTATTATATATGAAAATACGTTCCTTTATGTAAAAATATATATATTTAGATCAGGCTTATCACAAGACCAATAACGTTTTTATATGCCACAAGATTGGAAATAGGTAAAGGTTCTCTTTCTTTACAGTTCTTAGGTCCTTGAGTCCTTTCAGGACTCACTAGCCATTTTGTGGCGCTTCTGTGCGCTCCTCCCGGTTTGAACGGCGAACCCTACCGCGTCTCATGCATCCGGCGTGAGCATGGGTTCGATTCGTACCGTGAGCGCTGTCAGTTAAAGGGCGGCTCAGGCGTGGAGACCGGTGCACAGGGGCGATCGCCGCGCACGGTGCTCTCGAGGGGAAAGAAGAACGTTGCGGGCCCCTAGCCCGTGGTGAGCACTGTGCGCCGGTGAGCGGCGTTTCTTGGGGGTTCCGTGAAGGCGTGTGCGGGGCGCATGGCGGCTCTCAGCAGAGCGAGGCTGGCACCCGAGGCTCCCTTAAGCTTCAAGGAGTCTGGTCCCTGGGTCTGTTGAGTCCGGTGGGGACGACAGGCGGGAGTGTGGGGGGGTGCACCAGCGAGCCTTCAACGGCGGTGATTCAGCGACTTCCCTTCAGCGGGGGGAGAGTGGCTCAGCGGAGCGGGGCTCTCCCTCGGCGGGAACGGGGGAAGCACAGTTCAATCACGGCCTCGCGGAGAGGCTGGGGGGCACCACACAGGTCACGACAGCGAGCCTCCCAAGGCGGGGTGACACAGCGATTTCCCTCAGCGGGGGAGAGCGGCTCGACGGAGCGGGGCTCTTCCTCGGCGGGTACGGGGAAACACGGTTTGGTCCCGGCCTCAAGGAGGGGCTGGGGTCACCAAAGATCACGGCTCTGGTGGGGTAAAAGTCCTCGTAATTACCGGCAGACGGGCGGAAAGCAGGTTGAGCCAGATGGTCCTGTGGCTCAGGTCAGGGGGCAAGCTCAGACAAGCCCTTGGAGAAAGTTTCAAGCACAAATCAGCAAAGTCTTATCAGAAAGTCTTTTCCACTCCTTCCTCAGCAAGGCAAGCAGCAGGCCAGTCCTTCCAGCGTCTTCTTCTCCTTCTAGTTGGGCAGAGGTTCTTTGTTGGAAACAGGATTCTGATTTACAAGGAGCAGGGCTCCTACTTTTATACAGCATTTCTTTTGTCTTTTCAGGCCAGGGGGGCCTTTGCATAGTCCATTTCAGTTTTGAAGCACTCTGTTGTGCAGTTCCTGGCTTTTCCTTTCAGTGTGAGGGGCAGACACATCAGACGCTCCACAGGAGGTGGAGCCAGCATTGTGTGGACAGGGGCAGCCAGGAGTACCTTGTTGACAGTGCTTCGCCTCTCATGGGCCAGGTGTCGGCTGAGTCATTAGTTGCTCCCCAGGGGGCGGAGCCAGCATTGTGGTGGCAGAGCACAGCCCTATTGAGAGTCCAGGGGCACTCCCACCTCCCACCAAGGAGTGATCCTTGCATTCACCACCTGTCATCCCCCAGCCCTGTCACTCACATAACCCAGACAGTCAGATACACATCCTAGCATAGGCGAGCTGAAATGGTTAGGCAAGCAAATGCTAGCTTTCTAAAAGTAGCATTTGCAAACACAGGATATTAAAATAACCTTTACTAAAAGATGTATTTTATTATTCTGAATTAAGGCATACTAAACTTGACTTTCTACCATGTTCCCTGAGCCTGCCGGGATTATAGGGTGTAATAACTCCAGCAGCTCATCTGGCCTAAGAGAACAGGTAGCCTTTGTCGGGATCTAGCCCAGCGCACCTGCCCAATGAACTACGTTTCCCGACTCTCACGGGCTCAGGACTACATTACCCAGAATTCTCGTCGGGAATCACGGGATATCTCCGGGCCAAACCGGAAGACCGGTGCTAGTGATTCTTCTTGTTTCAGAAGTGGCAGCTGCTCCTTTGATCTGTGGGTCCAAGTGCCTTCGAGGGTTTCTGTGTTCCGGTATCGGGAGCCGTATTTTCTGGTATTTCTGTTAGCGCGTTGGCTAGCGCGCTCCGTTGTATTAACTTCAGGTTGCTCGTAGCAAGATATAAACGACTACGTTGGTGTTGGGTTTTGCCTCGCGGCTGCAAGGGAACTTTGCTATTGTTTGAGGACGCATCGCACTCGTTCATGGAGGATTCCTGGGCGTGAGTGCTTTTCTATATTACGAAGATTCAAGTGGCGGAGTGCAGGGGGGGAATTTAGGACCTCCGCACTGCCTGCACGAATTCCTTGGTCTGGAATTCCTTATACCTAAAACTTGTGGAGTTGTAAATACCAAAGCGGAGTGTGGTAGTGAAGGAACTACACACTGCCGTGTTTGGTTATTTCGAGTGTACAGCTAAAGGAAGGGAAAACATTGTACTTTAAGAATGTGACGGAGCGATCTTTTGACAATCACTAAGCACAGGGGTGCTCCTTATTTATCACGCTTACTTTGGAATCAATTACAATTCCTTTGTTAGCACAATGGGGTATGTGTAAAACTACGTTTAAGGCTTTTAGTCATTTGCAACCAGGCTTGTTGGTAATGCCTTTTCTCTTGTGTTGACCAGGAAGGAAGGAAGACGGGAGATACAGCGATAGGGTGGTGTAGAGTCATTCATTTACAGGTGAAGTCATGGGGGTATGGAATTAGTGAGAATTGATGAGAGCAGGGTTAGGAAATGTATTAACCTATGTACTTTTGTCTTACAGTTTCTGTATCCCTGCTGCCCCTTCCTTCTTCTCTTTATTCTTTCTGGGTTTTTTCCCCTTTTGGGGTTTTTCCCTCGCCGTATCGTCTGAGCACCCTGTGTTTCTACTTCAGGGTGTTCGGTCGGTCCGGAGGTGGAGCATTGTTGCTGCATGTGGATCCTGCGGAGTGCAAAACCTTACAGCTTTACAATAGTGAAAAATGAATTTGGCTGTAATTCACTATTAGAAAATGCCACACACATCAGGGCTTGTCCTACACTTACAATTCACCCTGCCCTAGGGCCTACCATAGGGGTGACTAATATGAAGTTAAGGGAAGGTTTAGAGGCTGGCAAGAGTGTGCACTTGCCCAGCTCGCATGACAGTACCAGACTGCACGCAGGTTCTGCAATGGCAGACCCTAGACACATTTTAAAAGGCTTCTGTGGGTGGCGCAACCAGCGCTGCAGGCCCACTAGCAGTATTGGCATTTACAAGCCCTGGCACTCCTGGTGCACTTTACTGGGGACTGACAGTAAATCCAATGAACCAATCATGGAAATCAATCACATATACACTTTACATAGGGAGCACTTGCACTGCGGCAAGATTGGCCGTGGCGCAGTGCCCTGATCGGCGGATACCAGCAAAAACATCTGAGACACATCAGCAAAAAGTGGAAGGGAAACTCACTCCAAGGTGCCAGGTCTAACAGGTATCACAACAAACAGAGAAGGGAGGGTCATAGGGAAACAGAGTTTAAAGACCTACTACTGGTTCACTTCCCCAGCTACACATTATGAACAACACAAAAGAACCTAGGAGGTCTATAAGCCAATTATTCTGGCCCAACTGGCATGTATTACACTATGTCAGTGGGTGCTACATTCACCATTAAGCAAATTCTAAGGAGCAAGAAAGAGGAGAAACACATATGCAGTGAACTCAGACCACAAAGCATAAAGCTTATTCAAAAACTGGTCGACAAAATCCAGATGATCTCATAGTGGATAACCATCAAACAGACCAGGTGATCAGACATATCATTTGGCCGTCCAAACTGTGACCTGGCAGGTCCCTTGATCATCGAGACCCTATGCCACACAGTAAGTTGTTGATACTGGATCAGGTCCACAGTTGGCTATGAACCACCAATTGTTAGCCAGTTTATGATGGTTAAGAAAAAATAGTGAAAACACAGTGCAACTAACCAGAAGTGGTGAGTTAAAATAGGGTGATATGTCTAAACAAATTATTTAATGAGAACAAGGCACATCCCCTAATTAAAAAACAGGAACAGCGCAAACGACAGTATGGAACATATGTATGTCGCAATAAGGGCCAACATGTTTCTGCCTACTGGTCAAAACGTCCCTTGGCTTTCATCAGGGCCACTGCTCTTAACTTGTTGCTACTGTTGAAAAATGTGTAAAATAAATAGTGCACCAAACAAATCAGTGAAAGCAGTATAATAACTGTTGAGAACAATACAACCTGTACCTACAGTTATGTACTCATCCTCCTTTTTTCAATGGATATCAAAAGTGATATGAGGAAAAAATAATTCTCCTATTAGTACAATATGTTACATAATTCACAGGCACATGTGCTCCCATCATATCTTATATATCTACAAATGAATAAATACATTTTTCTCACCCAGAATGACAGGGGACTGAACCTCACCTCACCTGGACCGTGCTCAGGTATACGAGGCCCGCACTATGGATCAAATAAATGTAAACAGGGGGAAGGTATCAAATCTCCACTAGTTATGTAGAATCCACAGATACCTATCTACATTCCCTGCTACATGCGTCATACTTATCCACAATTAAACTCAATGACAGAGAAACCCCCAAACTCTGGAAAGCACCCGGTAGACTTGCATTACAATAACACCTGTCTTTCATCCCACACGCACACAATACATCTTGAATTGGCAAAGTTATCTCATTTGAAGGTAAAACACCGCAAGGAATGCTGCTGTGTTGGCTCCCCTGCTATATTTTATTCAATAGTTCATTCAGTCTATAATGAGTTATTCAGTCTCTTCAGTAATCAAATCACTCCTGCTCATAAACCATCCCTTTCTGTAATCAAGGACACTCCCTGGTCACTGTGTGAGAGGCTATATGGGTGAGTATGTGCTTGTCTTGGTGACTATTTAGGTGAATGAGTGTGTTGCTAGTATGTGCATGAGTAAGTGAGTGTGTGTGTATCTGTATGGGTGAGTGAGTGTCTGTATCAGTGGGTGTGTGAGTAATTGTATGTTTGAGTGCCTCAGTATTGTTTGAGTAGTTGTTTTAGTGTATCAATGGGTGTGTGAGTGTCTGTATGTCTGCTTGACTGTGTGTGAGTGACTGCTTTGGTGAGTGGTTGTATGACCAGGTGTACAGAAAGTGAGGGGCTCTGTCAGTGGTTGTATAGGGGAATAAGTGAGGGTATGAGTAGCTGTACAGGTGAGTGTGTGGCAGTGTGTGTGGCTGTATGGGTGTATAAGTGGGTGTGTGAGTAGTTGTATGGGTGAGTGAGTGGTTGTATGAGGGGCTGTATGAGTGATTGAAACAGTGTGCAAGTGGCTCTATACATGAGTGCGCGGGTTTGTGAGTAGATATATGTTTGTGAATGGGTATGTGATCTGTTGTGCAGGTGAGTGAGTGGGTGCGTGAGTGGCTCTATGGATTATGTCACCAGTGATGTCATTTGAGATGTCATCAGTGATGTCATCAGTGATGTCACTGACCATGTCATGAGTGATGTAATAAGTGAAGTCATAAGCAGTGCATTGTGGGGGCGAATGTCATAGTTAGCTCAGATAACTATAACTGTCCAACCTCCTATCCAGGTACTATGGTCGGATCACTTTTTGATCAAGTTTACTGTCCCAGGAGGGACTAAACAACCCCTACGAACCAAGCCGATGGCATCTAAGCGCAGACAATGGGGGAAACTTTAGCAAGCTGACTTAGAGCTCGCCTTTAAGGCAGGTATCCCCCCATTGAAAGAAAGTGTAGAGGAAGCATGGACGGATTATGAGAACTGGCTAACAAGAGCGCTGGACGCAACTGCACCATGGACAACCAAGGCGCCAGTAAGATGCTCTAAATCGGCACAATGGTTTGACGCTGACTTAAAAGCTATTAAATCAAACTGCAAAAAGCTGGAGCACATCTGGCGCAGTAAATATGAAGAAACAGCCAAACTTGAATATAAAAAGAGTATAAAAAATGATCCTAGGAAGATCAGAATAGCCAAAAGAAACTTTCTAAATAAAAGAATTGAATCAGCTGATAACTCTGCCAAGGAACTTCACCTCATCTGAGAGGACTATAGTCCCAGATATGCACTCTATAGCAACTTGCGAAGGGATTGCAGACTTCTTTGTACAAAAAGTTGAGAATATCTACAAAACTTTTCCTGAGGTCACGGATGCTTTATCTACAGACCATGCCACTATTGCTGAGCTGACAAATATTTGTCACATCAACCATTTTACAGTGCCAGATAACACTGCGTTGCTGAGAATCATTCATAGTATTCAATCGGGCTCCCCGAAAGACGTATCTCGCCCCAAGATCTTTAAAAATCAGGCCAAACTTATTATTATAACACGTGACACACAGCAGGCACCGCAACTGGTCGTGCTCTTCAATTAGCCTTGTCTTTTTTCACAACTGTGAGTCTCTGAGTGGGTCTGTGACTTGGTGCATTAGTGTCTGAGTTGGTCTGTCAGTGTCTGAGTTGGTATGAGTAGGTGAATGACTGGCTGAATGCGTCTGTGAGTTGGTGCATCTGTGTCTCAGTGGGTCTGTCAGTGGGTATGATAGTGTTTCAGTTGGTCTGTAGTGGGTGCATGAGTATCTGGATGGATCTGTGAATGGGTGTGTGAGTTTCTTAGTGGGTCAGTGAATGTGTTCAAAAGTGTCTGAGTAGGTCTGTGACTAGGTGCTTGAGTGTCTGAGCTGCCCTATGAGTGGCTGTGTAAGTCTATGAGTGGGTCTGTGAGCCAGTCTGTGAATCTCCGAGTGGAAGCATGAGTGTCTGAGTGGGTCTATGAGTGGGTGTATGAGTCTCTGAGAGGGTCTGTGATTTGGGTGTATGAATCTTTCAGTTGATCTGTGAGTGGCTGCGTGAATCTCTGAGTAGATCTGCAAGTGGGGTAAAGGTCCTGTCAGTGAGTGGGTGTGTCAGTCTCTTGTGGGTCTGTGAGTGGGTGCATGAGCATATATTTATATGTATTTATTTTGTGCAATTCCAATTTATTTATGTGATTCCCAAATTGAAAAGACTTGGTGCAAAAACAAACAAAAAATGTACGACTGACGCGCTTCGGCTGATGCCTTCAGCTAACATATATATAAATTAATTAGTGTAACACATATTTAAAATGTAAGTTGAACTATGCCTTAACTAGTGGCATGTAAAGTCTGGTGATCCCTCCGGTTTGAGTGCACTTCGTAAGGATGCATAAATAAACTTATAACTAAATCAATTAAATGTAGTGCATGTGGGCTTCCGGTGCAGGCAGAAGGTTGGTGGTGGGGAAAGTTCACATTACCTTTTTTTTGTTGCAGTGCCCAGTGCGTTCTGCGTATTGTTTTGAATATTGGCTGATTGGCTGCCATGGTGATGCGCGAATCAAATGATGAAAGTGGAATCTTGGGCCTCCGTTCTGTGGATGGACTGCAGTTGTCACCTCACTTAAAATCTCTTTCCCAGTATTTCATTTTTTTAAGGAAAGAGAACTAGACAGGTCACATTTCTGTGCGTTGCAGAGGTGAGGGACTCCCCGTGCACATACACAGGAAAAACAGAAAACTATGTGATTGAAAACCTTAATCTGAAAGGTCACATTTTACAGCACCCTTCGTGCCCTCGTTTCTCTTGAGTCCTATTCGAGGTTCTCTCACGTGGCCGGTGTGACTTCTCTGCTAGAGGAATTCACTGCCAGATTAAAGTAAACACATGACCCACTTGCCCTGCGGTTAACCTGTGGTTAGCCGAATCTGCTGTTTCTACGACAAATTCAGGTTAAAGATAGACCCGTTTCCTGCCTGACGGAGAGGTGTGGATGCCGCATTGATAGGAAATGTTGAGTTTTTCTTCTAAATATTTTTAGTGGGACATGAGGTCATTAGTTTCGCTACAGCTGTATTGCGGCAGCACTGAAAACTACTTCGACCAGAACTTTGGGGGTGCGGGGTGCCGTGCTAACACGGTACAAGGAGGCATTTTTGCAAAAAATGTGGCCTTTAAAGCCGACTGATCCAGTAGCATTTATTTTACCATAATCGAAAGTATCAACTTTTAAAGGATATTTTAAGGTTCTCTTTGAAAGAATTCCAGCAAAACAAACAACAAATGCTGCTTTTTAAAGCAAGTTAAACAAATTTGCCTTGCAGGAAATGTCATTTGTGATACATTCTAACTCTATTTCAAGGGACAGTTATTTGCTATGAATTGTAATTGATGCATTTAAAACAAAGCAGGGTCTGTTGCCTTGGTGTTATATCCAGTCTCTCTCTTCCCTTTGTTTTTAGGGTCCGGCTTCACAGCACTTGCACAGTGCTTCAGAAATCTATTGTTTTTAATATAACCTTAAAAGGGACTTACTCTCTTTCCTGAGCTTGCCACTTACCTTTCCTCCATTTCTATTGACTGTAACTTATTTACCTGTATTTACCAATCCTTGTTCATCGTCTGCTTCTTTTATCTGTACCCCGCTGCCGAAATACTGTTAACAACTGCTTGGGTAGAACTATTTTTTCATAAAGTTTTGCCTTTTACTATTGCAGCATATTTATATAACAACTAGCTTACCCGTCGCTCGTTGCTGCGATCTCCGAAGAAAGGAAATTCAAGGAAACTTGTTATGATAACATTCAATTTATGTTGTGTCATTTTTATTGAAACTTATTCATTTTAATATGGAATACATTTCAAAGTGTCGTTTTAATTCTATTTATTTCTTCGAGTGCTTGTGGCTACACAATATTTTTTGTTTTGATGAAGACTGTAATCATAATCAGCCTCGTAATGGAACGCAGCAAGATTCAAATCAGCGTGCAGTGTCCTTTTGGATCGAACATTGCGTGCTCGATTGGTTTCCACTCTTACTCTCCGTTGGTCAATTGTTTCATTCGAACAGGCTTGAGCAGTGCATACTCGATCGGCTTCCAATGTTGATTCTCGTTGCTCTCCTGTTTCATTCGAGCGGGCTTGAGCTGTGCGTAATCGATCGGTTATCAATCTTGATTCTTGTAGCTCTCCTGTTTCATTTGAGCAGGCTTGAGCAGTGCGTAATCGATGGCTTTCCAATCTTGATTCTCATTGCTCATTCGTTTGAGAAGAACGGGCTTGAGCAGTTTGTATTCGAACAGCTTCTAATCTTGCTTCCCGTTGCTCGTCTGTTTCTGAAGCTCGTAATGCCTTTTTCTTTCGTGCTTCAGATGTAGATCGACCAATCTATTTTCGTTTGGGGGGCATAACTGTCGACAATGCTCACAAATTCACTGAAAATTCAGTAATCAAAAGATTATGAGGGCCCTGGGGGACCGATATTTAAATTAATGCCTTTTACTTTCGTGCTTCAGATGTAGATCGACCAATCGATTTCCGTTTGGGGGGCATAACTGTCGACAATGCTTGCAAATTCTCTGAAAATTCAGTATTAAGATTATGAGGGCCCTGGGGGGGCCGTGGGGGCCGATTTTTAAAATATTGCCTTTTTCTTTCGTGCTTCAGATGTAGTTCGAACAATCGATTTCAGTTTGGGGGTCATAACTGTCGACAATGCTCGCAAAGTCGCTGAAAATTCAGTATTCCAAAGATTATGAGGGCCCTGGGGGGCCGATATTTAAAAATAATTTATGCCAAAAACCTTCACAGGAGTATACTCAACAACTTCCCAAAGTTTCATGGCAATCGGATGAATGGTGTAGTAATGCATAAAGGACAAACAGACAGACAGACAGACATACTTTCGTTTATATATATATATATATAGATTTACACTGGAGAGATTAATCACTTAATAATGCGGGGCTTAGCTCCGACTCGAACTGGGATCCCCAGCTCTTGAGTCAGCAGCTATGACTGCTGGGCCACATCCTCTCTACTCTAGTGTTATCTGTCTTGGAGCTCTATCCTTCTCCTGGATGATAGATGAAAACAGCTCTTTATTCATTACATAGGCAAAACAAATCATTACCATTGCTTGTTTTGTTTTCCCCTCCTTCCCGACCTCCCTTAGTTGTGCCCGTAGAATCTCACAAACATACTATTTGTCTGCTTGTCAGTTCCCAAGAGCGTTTAAATCTGTGGCGGATGTTTGAGACGTAGTGGACAAATGCGTCCATTGGAAGGGCCTGTGCTCAATCTCATGGTCACAGAGTCAAATCCCAGCTTGTCCATTCCGCCTTTCATCCTTCTGATGTCAATAAAATGAGAAATGGGTAACAATAAGCATTTGTTATTCAGCGCCAAGATACCCTCCTGGGTCAACAAGCGCTTTACAACTAATCATGTTATGTAATGAGGCTTTGTTTGCATTAGCTCATTTTTATTCATGCTAAGAAATCTCACTAATGATTATGCCTTTTTAACGTAAATGTTAACATTTTTGGAAAGAGGTCAGGTTTCATTAGCCCCTTGAGTGTGCCATCTCCACACAGGGCCTAGCACACTCTCAGGCCATCCTTACCTCTTATTTTTTTACACTCCTGATTCTTTCATGTATCTGCTGTGCTGATACCTGACCAGCATGACTTTTAGTAGCTTCCTCGTTGCTCACTCCACCACCACTCCAGCACTCCAGCCTGCCTTCTGTGCCACCTTTGGCTTACTTATCCTGGATATATGGATGCCCGCTCTGGGGCAGAGCTATCCCGTCAGTCTCTCATTGAAGCCAAAGTTGTGGATTCTCTGCTGAGGGTGGGAAGTCTGCTTTTTCACTCTCATCCGATCTGGGTGATCAATTGGCAACTTCCTCAACAGTCTCCCAGCACTGGCCCAATGAGTCCTTCTTGCACGCACCTGTGCACTTCTAGGCCTCGTTCCTTCTCAGTCTTGAGAAGTGTTCCAAGCCTCGCTTCCATTCCAGGAGGCCATTTTGAAACCCATTTAATTCTATGGAGTTGTGCATTCCAAATTGTGCAGCGGGCATTTTAGCTTGCACAGTTTATCATTGAATTTTCATCCTTTGGGATATTTCTTACTTATTACTAGTAATTGTGACCAAAATATTTCAATTCTTCATATTACTGTTTTACCACCTGCACTTTGTATCTTTCCAAGTGCCATCAAAATCACTTAATGACTGGCAGTGTAGAGATGTCTCTACTAACTCCTGCTGAACCTCTTCTGCTCATGTCCATTATTGGTATCTGGCTGTTATGAATTATATTGAAATCTCTACTATCCTCCATTTCAAATGCCATTTAAGTCTCAGAGGGCTTTAAAATACTAATTTAATATACCCGGTCTTGCTCAATTACCACCCCCCCCCCCCAAAAATGTTTAATCTTGATAGCAGGTTGTTAGTTATTGTTCCAGTGAATGCAATAAACAAATGAAAATAATGTTTAGATGCTCTCCTTCCTTAAGAGGGGCTTTCACACTAAGGGACTAAAAGAAAGATGGAAAATTATGTTTCCTGAAAAGACAGACGAATGGAGTCACAATGGAATTCCTAATAAAGAGAATTTTACTGTTTTTCATCCAGGAAGGAAAGGGGTCAGCCTTCATTACGCTCCCTCCTAATCTTGAGATGAATACATAGCTGAAGAGAGACCAGATTTGGAATATGGAGCGCACCATATAGCCTTTTTAACCCGCTGCCAAGTGCAATACTGTTTGCTTAAGGCCCTGAAGGCGAGTTATAGGACCGAGACATAGGCGAGAGCCAATAATGAGGGCGACGGCCTTTAACAACCAGTGTAGCCCAAGGCAGAAGGGCTATAAGGCTATTATAACATTCAACCTATTAAGAGTATAATGTTCTACATTAAAAAGGGAGAAATAGAAAGACAAACATAGGAATGTTGGGGCATAAGGCCTATACCAGCTATTATAAGCCTGAAGCAATCTATTGTCTTCAATGGAGCTCTCAATATTCCAATGTTCTAATTACAATGCACACACAAAGAGATGATGGACAGAGAGCTGAAACTTTTCAGACACTACCCCCAGTCACAGATCTTGGTTGAATACAACATCCTTCGCCAACTAAGTTCAGACCCAGCTATATGCAAATCAGCCTTGACCCTGTGCCTCATGGGAACCGTCCAGCTTGAACTGCCAAGCCAGGTCTTTCCTGAACCAAAAACAAGCATCCTGGGACTTGTTTCTGGGTAACACCCTTCATCAGCCAGGCTAGCTTGAATCCAGTGGCAAAGTGAGCAAGGGACCCACGTCTGGGCATACCCTGCCAATTTAGGGCAAACAAAGCAAAGACAAAGAGATAATGGACGGAGCGCTGAAATCTTTCAGACACTCACCCCCAGTCACAGATCTGAGCTGAATCCATCATCCTTCTTTAGCTCACTTCGCCACCTCAGTTCAGACCCAGCTATAAGCAAATCAGTCTTGACCCTGTTCCTCATGAGAACAGTCCAACCCGAACTGCCAAGTCAGGTCTTCCCGGAACCGGAAACAAGCATCCCGGGACCGGCATCCCAGGATAAAGTGATTGAATCACCATTAGACATCTCAGAGTTACAATAACAGTAACAGTATCTTCGACTTAATCATTAAACAAGGGAAGTTTTAAATAGTTTCCTAAATTGGCAATAGTTGGGACAAATACAGATGTGCATGGGGAGCCTGTTCTAATAGACAGGAGCTAGGAAATAGAAGGCTCTCCCTCTCATTCCACCCTATGGATACGCTGGACCCACAGAAAAGCTTTATCCTTTGATCTTAGACTTCTGGTGGGGGATACGTTTTGACTCTTTGTTGGAGATACTTAGGGCCAGTTCCTTGTGGAGACTTAAAGGTAAGACATCATATTTTAAAAATGCTCCTTTTGGTAGCCAATGCAACTTTCTTAAAGAAGAAACTGACGGGGTGCCTGATGGAAGCTCTAGGACACTTCTTGTTGCCGTGTTTTGTCACCACCTGTAGTTTTGCAACCATAGTCTTATTAGCTGCTGCCAGTAAGGAATTCACATAGTCTAGCCTGCTTACTACCAGGGCTTGGACTAATGTTCTTCTGGATGAAAGTGGAAAAAAAGGAACAGTTATGTGTAGCATTTGCCTAATGTAGTAGCACACACCTGTGGTGGTTAAAATATAATCTGTCATGGAAAGAGACTGATTTATATTTCTGGCAAGATCCTTCACAAATATCTTAGGTGGCGGGGCCAATCCTAGTTGCAAGGATCACATTTGCTTGACCACAGAGAGGTAGCTTTGCCAAACAGCAGTATCTTGGTCTTATCTGTCTTCAGTTGAAAACAATTATCAGTCATCCAGCGCAAAATAGCTAGCATTCCCTATGCAAAACAGTCTTTGGTCACAACAAGATATGAGTCAACGGTGAAGGTCAGCTGGGTGCCATCAGCATAAGATATAATGTCAAAGCCACAAGTCTCGATCATCTTGGCAAAGGGTGCCATATAGATATGAAAGAAGGTGGGGCTCAAACGTGAGCCCTGTGGAATCCCCTTGTCCAAACGAATCTTGCGAGGGGCCAAGGGTGATTGTTTGGAATATGTCATCTAAGAAGTTGTCAAGCATCTTGAGGGTGGTTTCCTGAATAACTATCTTGTGAAGTCTCATTCTCAGTCATTGCAAAAGTATAGTGTGAGATACTGTATCAAACACAACTGATAAAATTAAAATCAATTAAGATGACATTCTGACCCTGTTCCAATGAGGTATTAATGGATTCTAACACTTCCAACAACTCTGTTTCCACACTATGTCAGGGTCTGTGCCTGGACTAGGTAAGATAAAGGAGATTGTGCTGTTCAACATATTCTGATAGTTATATATTGATGAGTTCCTTCAGCATCTTTGCAAAAGAAGAGAAATAGGCCTACAATTTTGATATGATGGTAGGACCTGCTGAGGGCTTCTTTAAGAGAGGGACTTATATCACTTCCTTCTATTAAGTATTGTGTTAAGGACAGGATTAATAACATCAAGGGCATCAACTAGCATGCAAGCAGCACAGAATGGTTTATGCAGACTCCTCTAAAGTGATATATTTAAACTCAGATAGGGTACAAATCTCTCTCCTGGCAGATACTGGTATCAGTTCCCACTCAGTAACTTCCTTAGAAGAATCAATGAATTCTGCATGAATTTGTTCATTTTTATTCTTAAGAAAGCTTGTCACAAAGCTTTAAAGAAGGAAAACGTCTATACCACAGGATTTGGGTTGCAGATTTGGTTCAGCGATTTTGTATATTTTCAGAGACACCTCACTAGAATAATTCTGTGTGCAAGCAATGTTTTTGGGCTAATTTGGCTAGTTTACAATAGGCGTTAAGGGCAGCTTTGTAAGTTTAATTGTCATACAAAGCTTAGCCTAAACACAATTTTCTCTCAAGATGTTTACATTTTTTTTTGTTAACTTGCTTGGCCCAAAGAAAAGGAGGGAGCAGATAGAAGTCAGCTATGTGTTTTTTAAATGTTGGAAGGAGCTAGCTGGTCATTGTAGAGTATAGCCACTGATTAATTGTATCCACCTCCTCTTCTATGGAAGCAGTTAAACTGGGTGTGGTATCAGTAAGGACTTTGGTTATGTCTAATGCTTGGTGCATGAACATGGTCCATGGTGCGCACACTGATGGATGCAGAAGATGATGAAGTTTTGCATGCAGGTACCTATGATCCTATTATGCGTGGTTAATAGCATACAATTTAAATCACCAATGATCTGTTGAGTGCACCAATAAAAAACTAATGCATAGCTAACAGTCCGTCATGGTCCCTCAGAGTGAATGGCCTGCGACGTGTCTCCAGGTGAGAAAGAGGCCCAACCTCACCACTGGCACAATTAAAAAAAACAGGCTGTATGTAGGTCTGAATGAGTTGTTTCAAGCAGATAATCAAAACACCTGATAAGTGTAGTGTTTATTGTCCAGCCGGACAAGAAGCTTTAATTAAGCGTATTAATTCAGTAATACAAAAAATGTAAGAACAACACAATAACAAGTGGGCACAGCCGTGACCCACAACATATAAGACAAAACAACGGAAGCAATGGCCAAAGGGCAAAGCTACAATAGGTCTGTGAACTTGTATTCAGTATTTACAGACATGAATTTTCAGAAAACCAAAACTTTGCATTTTTACAATATTTCTGTATCATATTGCATAAGAGGTTTTTTCTAAAAGTCGACGACGTTTCGATGCCTTATTATATTATGGGCATCATCATCAGGACAGGGAAATAATCATTGTTGTCTTTTTAAATATTATCACTAAGCCTTTCTGTAAGCTTAATGACATCGAGAGTCGGAATAATTAGGGATAGCAAGTAAGTCGTGGTGGTATCAATGAGCAGCCTAGTCAGAGAACAGCTCCTCTGGGATTAAGGTCTGCCCCGGAGCATGATAGCCCGTTTTGGGAGACTGGTGGCTCGGTGGCGGGTATGGCAGTCTGGTGCTCGTGTGCTCACGGCCTACCAAGATGGAGCCCTCCCCCACCCAGGAGAATGTGTCAGCCATTGCATTGTACGACTTCACCTAACAGATAGGTATCCATCTTGCCTTGGAGGCCTGTTTGGGGGTGGGAGGCCTGTACCATGACTCCCACCATACCCCCTGTACCACAGCCTACCAAGAAGGAGCCCTCCCCCACCCAGGAGCATGTGTCAGCCATTGCATTGTACACCTTCACCTAACGGGTAGGTATCCATCTTGCCTGGGAGGCCTGTTTGGGGGTGGGAGACCTGCATCACTAAAGACAGCAGCAATTGCATGCAATGCATCAATACATAACATGTACGAGTAATTGATGTTGCTCTGCACCATGTAATTACGCCCAGTATTGGCATTAATAATAATAGAGAAGATCTCTCAATTGAGTAGTGTACAGACAGTCGATAACATGCAGCTAACAGAATACATGCCCAGTGCCCAACACTGAACATTCACCATCTAATCCACAGGTGATGAATATCTTGCTGCGGAGGACAACAACGACCAGCAGAGCCAGTCTCCACCCCCGGTACATGGACTCTCAGATGTTAACTCCAAGGATAGTTTGGACGATGAGCTTCATGCCGGCCTATCTGGTGTGCCAGGGCCCAACAGGTCCCAGGCCCCCATCCAGCCCCCCATCACGGCTGCTGCAACAACAACAGCAGAGCAGACCCCTGCAGTCACGGCCTGTGCCTCCACCGCTCTGACACCTCGGCCACCACCACAGTACCACCAGCAGCACCCTCCCTGTCCCAGGGATGACCAGGGCACAACAACAACTGTGGAAGGCAGGGAGCGTGTGCATGGAGCCACAGTGGCGAGGCAACAGGTCCGTGGCAGCAGGGCAGGTGGGAGGGCCAGGATCACCACCAGACCTCAGGAGGTTGGCACACCATCCCTTGACCACTTCACCAGAGTCATCGAGGCATATGAACAGGTCCAGGGACAAAGTGGCCGGTCTGACGAACTATTGCGTGAGCTCATCCTGCTGATGAGGTCCATCGACACCCGCATGGGACAAATGGTGGACCTCATCGCCCAGCAAGTGGCGTTACTGAGGGACAGGCCTGCGTTCCAAACAATACCTCCTCTCCCCTCTGTTGTGCTGCAGGAAGACAGTGCACCATCATCCCCTGCAGCCAGAGAGAGGGGTGAGTCCTCAGATGCCGCTGGCCATGCAGCAGCCCGCCCCGCCAAAGCGATCAAGCGGGTGTCCAAAGAAGAGCCTAGGAGTCTCTGGAGGCAAAGCACCAGCCACACGCCGGTCACAGAGCCAGCCATGATGGCAACCCTCTTCCCCACTGCATTGACTGTTTGGACTGTCCTTCCCCACACTGCCTTGTGAATGGCACCTGTCTGTTGGGCTAGGTCACCACATCCATGTGGTGTCTATTCTTGCATCTCATCTACCATGACTGTCAACTCACTGCTCCATCATCACCTTCATGTAAATATGCCCGCACCCCTCACATGTCAACTTTGTAAATAAAATACCTCACACACTTGAATTTGTGCACTTTGGTTTTTACTGCACTATCTACAATGTTGAAAATGTCCATGATGTATCCAAAAGATGTACACTATGTAGTCCTGGAGAATGTCGAGGCACCTAGGGAGACACAACAGAACAACAGTCACTGACGTTAGTATCGCATCACAGACATAACACTACACAAAACATCCACATAAGTCTACAGGCAGACAACACAATGTGCAGCAAGTGTCACCAAACATAGTTCTGTATACTTTCACATGTGAAATGTCACTGCCACATTTCTACACACAGATGACTCAACGTGTGCCTGTCTGTACCGTCCGCACCTAGACCTTCACAACAACAGCAATCACATATGACAATGTACAAGCTGTACCTAGTCATCCACCTTCAAGTGAAGTGCCGGGTGATGAGCTGTTGCTGTTGACGCATGTCAACTCCTTCCTCCTCTCCACTGTCCTCATCACTGGACTCAGGGCCCTGAACAGGCGGGGATCTTGGGTCCTCACCATCATCCAGGAGCAGGGGAATCCCCTTGTGAATGGCTATGTTGTGCAGCATACAGCATGCCACAATGATCTTGCAGACCTTCCCAGGTGAGTATGATAGTGCACCTCCAGTCCGGTCAAGGCAGCGGAATATTGACTTGAGCAGGCAAAAAAGTCCGCTCAATGACACATCGGGTCCTACCATGGGCCTCATTGTATCTGACGTCAGCCGGGGTCCTGGCATTCCGTAGAGGGGTCAGCAGCCATGGATTCTTGGATATGCAGAGTCACCTGTGAATGACAAACACACATTGCAATGTTGCACAGGCAGAGGGCAGCAGGTCACATACACAGCACACCATATCACTAGGCATACTTACCCACAATCCAAGCACGCTCGGGATACAGATTTGCCATCATCCGGGGCACAATGCTGTTCCTCAGGATGTACGAATCATGGGCTGAGCCGGGGAATCTTGCACACACATGTGATATGTCCCCAAGGCACACCACCTGCACATTGATTGAATGATAATGTTTACGATTTTTTAAAATGTGCTCACTCGCCTATGGTGGCACCAGACCTACATGGGTGCAATCGATGGCACCAACAACATAGGGGATGTGCCCAAGGGGATAGAAGTCCCCCTTCATACCGGCCGATTCTGCTTCCCTAGGGAAATGTATGTATCGATCCTTATATAACATCATGGCTGCAAGAAGATCCCTCAGCACCAGGCTAAAAATGGGTTACGATATCCCTGCAGCGCTGGCCACAGTCTCCTGGAAGGAACCAGTTGCAAAAAAGTGGAGGGCTGCCATCACTTTGTATGTGGGTGTGAATGCTGTTGGGTAGTGGTGATGAGGCTGCAGGTGGGGCTCCAACAGATCACAAAGGGTCTTCAGAGTCGGGCTGTTGAGGCGGAATTTGTGAATGATCGCTATATCCTTCATGTCCTCCAGCACTGTCAGGTGACGTATGAGATTAGGCCTCCTCCTAGTTGAGATGTAAATGGGCAAATGTCACTGACAACCATCCTGAGATGGACACTGCACATACAGTTAAGGATGTGACAGAAAAGCAAAGACTGCCATGAGAGATGCGTGGCCCACCGGGTCACATGGGTGGACATTTGAGACACACTGAGGGCACAACTCTCCATTAACAATATACAAGTGCCACAAACAACACATTGGTCAATGTGAATGCACACATACTGAATCCCACATTCCACATGTGCACGCCTTGTACCGTACCATCCACCATTTTTTTTTTTGTAAATATCTTTTTATTGCAGCAATGATAGATAAGTATACAGTACAATTTATGCCATTCCCCTTGATGCTCAGTGTGAGCTCCGCTCCCACTCCCCAGTATCACACAGCCATTCAGCTCGCACCCCGGAGGTCGAGCGGCAAAGTCGCAGGTACATAGGAAACTGCGCTGGAGCATTCTGTGCGTGGCTACAGCCAACAAGTGGATGGGAAACGGCAGCGCTGCTTTTCGGACCTAACACTCCCTCTCCCCTGTCCCAAGTCCAGTTGAAGCCAAGAGCTTCTGTGCAACTCCCGTGAACATACCCCCCTCCCCTTCCCCTAAACCCCCTCAACTTTTCCTACCCCGCCTTCCCCGTCCAGTATTCCCCCCCCAACTCTCCCTGCCCCCTACCCAGCCCCCCCACCCCCCCAGGCGTGCCAGAGTATCACCTAATTGAACTCTCAACCTTGTCACCAAGATCAGACCCGAAGCATGGTACCAGGATTCGTCTGCAATCATCCGTAAATCATCTCGATGGAACGCAAGGGCAGTGCAATAGCCGAGCGGGTCTATGCCGCCCCCCCGTCAGGCGGGCGTCCCTCTGGAGCCGGGCTATGTACTGGGGATTCCTCCTCCTCCACGTCCAGGAGCGTGAGATCTAGGACCAGCCCCTCCCACGCCCTGGCTCTCTCCAGTGCCAAGTCATTGTCTATCCTGAGCGCAGCTCGCAGGCGAAGCTCACCCTCACATCTAGCCCATTTAAGCAGTTCAGCCTTCCAGCGCTCTACTACGGGGCCCCGGGACGCCTTCCACTGGGACGTAATGGCCCGCTTCGCCAGGAGAAGCCCCAAGTCCAGGAACTTGCTAGTGACTTTGTTCTTTGATGTGTGTGGGAACCAATGTAGTATGCAATGTGCCATGGTGAGTTGCAGGTCCCTCTCCGTCACCTCCCTCAGAACCTCCACCACCTCCCCCCAGAAGGGCCCCAGCTCGGGACAGGACCAGAACATGTGTCGGAAGTCTGCGGGATCCGCCGGGCAGCGCGGACAGGACGCTGGGTGAGCCGGGAAGTACTTATGTAATTTATCAGGGGTCAGATACGCCCTATGTAGGACATAAAAGTGCACCAGCTGGAACCTTGCTTTGCGCGTGCCGTTCCGGGCCCCCTCCAGTATACCATTCCAGGCCTCTTCGGGGATCTCAGTCGCCAGGTCGGCCTCCCATTTCGTCTTCAGGGTCAGCAGCGGAGCGGTGGATTCCGAGACCATGCGTCGAGTCAGGCACGTGACCGCTTTGACCGTCCCTGCCATCATCACGACGTACTGACATCCCAGGGACAATGGTGGCTCCGAAATGCCCGCCCCCCAGTGTTTGCGGATCGCCGCCGTTAAAGCCGCATGAAGAAGGAAGTCCCCACCCGCCAGTTCGAAGCGGTCCTGCAGGAGGTCGAAGGGCAACATCACACCATTTTCGTACAGGTCACCTATGGATGACAGCCCCTGCTGGTCCCAGCCGCTCAGCCCGCGCCACGAGCCTCCGTGCGGAAGCGCCCCGCAGAGTCTAAGCGGGATCTCTGGTGCGTAAGGAACCGTAACACCGCATCTCCGGCGATATCTGTTCCAGCATTTCCGGGCCGTCGCAAACTCCTGGGTGAGGTGGAAATCCCCCATCGGAAGTCCCAGGACAATCCGGGACAACACCTGGACCGGACCCGCCGGTTCTCCTGCTCCATCCTCCCCCCTCCTGGCCCGAGCCACCCATTGTGTCAGCCATTGCAGCTGCGCCGCTAAGTAGTAGAGCTCGTAGTCCGGCACCGCTAGACCTCCTTCCGCCCTAGGGCGGAGAAGCGTGGCATGGGCCACCCTGCGCCTTCCCGTCCCCCACAGGAAGCCGATGACCATCGATCGCAGCCGCCGAAAGTAGCTCGCCGGGATCCAGATCGGGAGGGTCCCGAAGAAGTAAAGCAGCCGCGGGAGGGTTACCATCTTGAGCAACGCCACCCTGCCCATGAGTGACAACGGGAGCGAGCCCCAAAAGTCGAAATTCTCTCTAGTGTGCCGTATCGCCGTACCGATATTACCCTCAAGGATATCGGCTCTGTCATGGAAGATCGAGGTGCCAAGGTATCGCAGGCTCCTCTCTTCCCAGGTCACTCCCTCTGTAGTTTGCGGGCATGCCCTCCGTGGGCGGGCCGGGAATAGGTGGGACTTCTCCCAGTTCACTCGGAGGCCCGAGATTCTACCCAGCGATTGCAGGAGGGCCTTAGCTCCTCGCAGGGAGTCCGTCGAATCCGCCAGGAACATCAGCAGATCATCTGCGTATAGTGCGATGTGGTGGTCTTGACCATAGACGTCCAGGCCCCGATACGCCTGTCCCAGCCGGGCCCGAGCCGCCAGCGGCTCGACGGCCAAGGCAAACAGCAGGGGGGAAAGAGGGCAACCCTGACGGGTTCCCCTGCCCACTCCGCACATCTCAGAGATGATCCTCCCCGTCCTGACCCTTGCCGTCGCATTCGTATAGAGCAGCCTCGTCCAATCTACGAAGCCTTCGCCCAGGCCCAGCGCTCGCAACACATGGAAGAGATACGGCCATTCCAGGCTGTCGAAGGCCTTCTCCATGTCGACAGCAAACACCACTGCCACATCCCCGTCGTAAGTGTCGGCCTCTAGTATGTGCAGGAGTCGCCGCACGTTAAGCGCTGTATTGCGGGCCGGGATGAAGCCCGATTGGTCCGCATGTACCAGCATGGGCATGTGAGGGAGCAAACGCGTCGCCAAGATCTTGCTCAGAATCTTATAGTCCAGGTTGAGCATGGACAGTGGGCGATACGCTGACCTGTCCCATGGCTGCTTACCCGGCTTCAGTAGGGGGACTATCAGCGCCTCTCTCGTGGACGCAGGGAGGCAGCCCAGCCGCCTCGACTCGTTGTAAACCCACGTCAGCCGGGGCGCTAGGAGATCCGTGTAGGTGAGGTAGAATTCCGTCGGGAATCCATCCGTGTCCGGCGTCTTATTTCTTGCCATGCTCTTGATGGCAACCCGTACCTCCCTCTCCTCAATCTTGTCCCCAAGTCGCTTTGCGATCCCCTCCTCCAGCACCGGTAGGTCAAGACCCTCCAGAAAGGCCCTAAACTCCTCCTCCGACGGGAGGACCCTGCTGCGGTAGAGCTCTGTGTAGTAGTCATAAAACAATGCGTTAATTCCCTGTTGATCAAACCTCGCCGTCCCCGCCTGGTCTCGGAGCTCAAGAATGACCGAGCTTCGGCGGGACGGGTTGACCAGCCAGGCCAGGAGAGCCCCCGATTTGTCACGTTCCGAGTGCGCTCGCGTAAGGTAGGCCTTGTAGTCAAAGCATCGGAGACGCTCCACTGTCGCCGCCACCGCCTCTCGCGCCCCTAGCAGGGCCTCGTGAGTGTCCGGCCGCTCAGGTCTCGCCCTCTCTAGTCTCCGCAGGGTCTCGTCCTCTTTCTCGATGTCTTCCAGTAGCGTTCTCCGCACTCCCGAAGCCGTTGCAATGCACTGGCCCCGAAGTACCGATTTGAAGGCGTCCCATTCCGTTGCGGCTGACCCCGCCGTACCCGCGTTCTCCTGGAAATATGCCTCAATGCCCGAGGCAATCGCGGCACGGAAGAGCTGATCGTCCAGTGCCTCAGGGCGGCGCTTCCAAGCCGGGATCCTCGGGCGGAGCTGCGACCAGCGCAGCCGCACGAGGAGCGGGTTGTGGTCCGAGATCGAGCGCGTGAGATACTCACTGTGGCACACCTCCGCGTGCACGTCTTGCGAGCATAGGAAGGCGTCAATGCGGACATGTAGTTCGTGGAGAGCGGAGAAGAAGGAGTAGTCCCTGTCCGACGGGTGGTTGGCCCTCCAGGAGTCAACCAGTCCCCACCGGCGCTGCCAGGCCGAGCGCGCGAGTGCAAGTTTACCAGCTGGTGCATTCGGAAGGGGAGGGTGGGATCTATCCAGGTTAACGTCTGCCACGCTGTTAAAGTCGCCGCCCAGGAGCAAGGGTTCCACCAGAAACTGAGCTAGTTTATTGGACAGTTGTGCGAGGAATGCAGGTTGGTCCACATTTGGGGCGTATATGCAACCCAGGTTAAGGTCCCTCCCGTCCAGCTTGCCACGCACCATTATGTATCTCCCCTCTGGGTCAATCACCTGTTGTGTGCATTGGTAGGGAATCCCCGCCCGCACCCAGATGGCCACCCCCCTAGCATAAGCGGAGTAGCCGGTGTGAAAGACCTGCCCCCTCCAGCGCCGCTGCAGTGCCCTCCCTTCTTTGTCCAGCAGATGGGTTTCCTGAAGGAAGGCAATGTGTATGCCCCGCCTGACCAGATATGAGTGGATCTTATGACGCCTGTGCATCGAGTGCATCCCCCTTACGTTCCATGTGAGACATCTATAGCCTAAGTCGGATCCCATGGCGAAGTTTGCCAAGCCCCATCCACTCCACTCACTCTCCCGGCAACCCCCCCAGCACGCCTAGGTCCCCCCACCGTCCCCCCCCAACCTGCACAAGCAAACTACCCCAACTCCCACACCCCCGGACAGACAACCAACGTGGAAACCCCATCCAAACTCAAGAATCAAAGAGCGTGTCACTACATAGTAGGGCTGGAGTGGCAGCGATGCCGGCTCCAGACAGGTCCGAAGCCCCCCGCCCCCGCCCCACTACCCCTAACAACAATCAGGAGAGACCCCCCGACTCACCCCGTCCCCCACGGTGCCAGTGCGAAGTCCCGGGGGGGCATCCGCATCCCACTGCAGAGCGTCCAGAAGCGGTCCCCCCCCCCCACCTGCATGTCCCATTATCTTACTTGTGTGGCCAAGGTCTCACGAACCGTCTCAGCCAAGGATACCTTCCGCTGTCTGGGGAGTCACCACCGGTAGGTCCGTCTCAGAATGTTCGTGCCCACTGCTGGAGCCAGGGCTGGGAGTGCTGTCCTTCGACTGCTCAGATGCGCTGCTGGAGGGGCTGGCGTCCCCCTGGCTGATGGCCGCCACCGCTTGCACCGCCTTGGCTCGCTCCTGCTGCCAGCCCGTTGGGGAGCCAGATTGTCGCGTCGGTGTCCCTTCCGCGGAGGGTCTCCTGGGGGGGGTCTGCGGCGTGGGGCCCGTGCCCGGCTCCCCTCTCGCGTCCAACCAACTCCAAGCTTCCTGCGGCGTCAGGAAAAAGTGAGTGCGTTCCCCATCGACCACCCGCAGCCGCGCCTGGAACAGCATAGCGTAGGGCAGGTGCAGTGATCTCAATTTTCGTTTGAGTGCCAGGAAGGAGGCACGCTGCTTCTGCACATCTCTGGTAAAGTCCGGAAAGACCATGACCCTGCTGTTGTCTATTCTCAGGTCCGGGATTTCCCTCACCCTCCGCAGTATATGGTCTCTGTCTCTGAAGTGCAGCAGCCGCAGCACAATCGGGCGCGGAGGCACCCCCGGTTTGGGGGGACGCGCAGGGACCCTGTGTGCGCGCTCAATGGCAAAGAACGGCGAGAGTCCCTCCGGGGCCACCTCGGATCGTAGCCAGCCCTCCAGGTAGGTGACCGCATCCCGCCCCTCTGCGTTCTCAGGGACCCCCACCAGGCGGAGGTTATTGCGCCGAGAGCGTCCTTCACTGTCCTCTGCTCGGAGCTCCAGGACCCGCACCTTCTGGGCCATTTCCGCCAATGACGTTTTGAGCTCCGCCACGTCCCCTGGCAAGTTTTTCAGGGCCACCTCGGAGGTCGTCACCCGCTCCTTCAGTTTCCTGTGGTCGTCCTTCAACAGGCTTAGGTCCGACCCTATGGTGTCCATGCGCTTCTCAAGTGCCTCCCGCGACGCCACAATCGCCTGCATTATGTCCCCCAGAGAGGGATCCCGTGGGCGGGTCGAGCTCCCGGCCCCTTCCCCCGGCGGGTCGTCCTCGACGAGGTGCCCCGGGTCGTCCTGTCTCAGGGCCTCGAAGCCTTTCTTCCTGCTGTTGCCCCGCACCATCCTGGCGGGCAGTGATCGTCAAGCGCCCCTGCGGTGGCCACCGATGTTCCCCCTCTCCGTCCTTGGTCCGCCTCAGGCCCGCCGTGCCTTCCGACCACTGGGCCTGCGTCTCGTGGGGTCCAGTTCAAGGGCCAGTCTCCGCCGGCGTCGTGTGGCACCAGTGCCCCTGGTCCGGGCACCTAGAAGGCTAAGGCAGGGTAGTCACCGATGAGTACCTGGTCCGCTGTGCTCGGACGCCCCTGGTCAGGCAGGCACCTCTTCCCGCCCGAAGCTTCAGGGACTCATAGGGGTGGGGAGTCAGCACCTCGTCTCCTGTTCCCCTCTTCGTCCCCCCTGCGCGCGTGCTGCCAATCCACAGTGGCACAGGCTCCCTGGCAAGACCGTCACCGGGATATCAGGACAGGTGCCCCTCGTAGGTCCAGGCCTCCACTCGGCCCCCTCAGCTCCGCAGACAGCCACCCAGCCCAGGTAGGCGCCTCGTGGTGGGGGGGGGAAGGGCAGTCAGTCCCTCAGACCCCGCTCTCCCTGACGGCCAGTGTCCTCGCGCACCCCCCAACGCCACCACCAGGAGGTCGGGTCGTGTGTTGTGCGCTGGTCCAGCGGTCCACGCAGCTCCAGGGGCTCTGTCGCCGGCCGCCAACGCGGTCACTCGGTCTCCGCCGGCGCCATTTTAGGGTCAGGCATGGCCGCCGACTCCCGTCCTCCAGCGTCACCCGCGAGTGAGCCAGCCAGGTCCCCTCACCTTTGTCCGGTCTCCGGGGGTTCTCCGCCGGCCAGCGGTCAGTCGTCACCGCGTCAGGGGGTCCTTCCTCGCCTCCTGGAGTCAGCCGCCAGGCACATCAGGGCAGGACGGCGGCCGCCATTTTGGGCGCTCTCCTCTCCGGGAGCCGCGCTCGAAATGTTAAGTCCAGTGGGGGTGTACACAGGGGCCCCCAGTCCTCCAAACTCACCCTGCGTGCCCCCGTTGCCCTCCTATGTATTTTTGAGGGGTCTGGGTGCGAGCCGGGGTTCAGGATATGCGGTGGTGCGAGGCGGGCACGGAGGAGCTCCGGAGTCCCGCTTCCACCTACATCGGCGCCTTAGCCACGCCCCCCTACCGTACCATCCACCAATGTGTGTAAAATGACCATGACTGTCTCATACCCATCTGCTGTACCTGACACACCTCAATGCATCAATTTAACTTGGCACACATCCACAACCCAATGATCACAGTAGCTGTAAAACTGTCCCTTGTGTGCATGAGCTGAAATGAAAGCACAAGTAAGCAACAACACCATACAGTGGGACAAGCATTGCCAAGGTCAGCACTGACAAACAACACATTGATTTCTTACACATTATTGACACCAGCGTAACACTGTGTAGCATCTTCAACCATCAAATGCCTAAGTGACATGGCAGGGACCACAGACCAATGTGCGTCACACATAACGTGCGCCACCTGTCTATTATATGTGATAATGGCATTGTGTGCCCAATTATGTGCCCTTAACCATGTTGCTGCTGTGTACTGATGCAGTGTTCACGATGGACATTGCCATTGCATGTGCCTCAAATCGCGGTAGCTACTGCTTGGCCCCGACGGTGTGAAGCCAGCACCATCCCCTTTACAAGTACGCTAGCCATTGGTATGGAGACATGTGTAGATGGCGGTGGGCATGCTCCGCCACCCAAATTGCGGTAGCCTTCCGCCTGGTCGCAGCGGTGCAACACCAGCACCACCCCCTTCACAAGTGCGCTAGCCATTGGCATGGAGAAATGTGTAGATGGTGGTGGGCATGCTCCGCCACCCAAATCGCTGTAGCTACCTGCTGGCCCCGGCAGTGCGACACCGCCATGGATCATTGCCTACAGCCAATGGGAGCGATGATTGCGGTGGCATGATGCATTTTTGAAAATCTCTGTGGCGTGCTCGGCCACAGCGGATGCGGTCATTGGATGATTTTGAAGAATGCACCATCACATTAGCGCACCCCAGGCCCCTGCAGTGCATCACCACCATGGAGCATTGCCTACAGCCAATGGGAGCGATGATCGCGGTGGCATGATGCATTTTTGAAAATCGCGGAAGGCGTGCTCCGCCACCGCGGTTGGGGACATTGGAATATTGGGAATGAGGCAGCCCTAGACAACCAATTATTGCATTTTTGCACCTTACAAACGACCCCAGGGGGCTATAAATGTGTGGGAGCGAGCCTCACATTTCCACTGCTCACAGAGCCTGCTGCCTGGGACCTTCTCCTGCTGCTGCCTGAAGTGCCTGATGCCTGGGACCCTCTCCTGCTGCTGCATGAAGTGCCTGCTGCCTGGGACCCTCTCCTGCTGCTGCCTGAAGTGCCTGCTGCCTGGGACCCTCTACTGCTGCTGCCTGGGACCCTCTCTGCCTGCTGCCTGGGACCCTCTCCTGCTGCTGCCTGGGACCCTCTCTGCATGCTGCCTGGGACCCTCTCCTGCTGCTGCCTGAAGTGCCTTCTGCCTGGGCCCCCCTCACCACTCACTTCCACCACAGGTGTTCCATGTCCACAGGGATGGCAAGGACAGAAAAGATCCATGCCAGGCATTTCACAAGCAAGGAGCTGGAGGTCCTGGTGGACTAGGTGCTGGCACAGTACCCAAGGCTGTATGGTGGCCCCACTGTAGTGGTAAGTCATTGTAGAGGGAGCTGTAGGGCAAGTGGGGTGTCAGACATCTAGTTGTGCTGCTTCATTATATGCCTAAGGGTGTGGGGTTGTCATACATTGAAAAACAAGCTGTCTCCAGGGCGAGGGAGTGTGTGTGTCCCAATATCACTGTTTTCCCTGCCTGCAGTTGTATGTGTGAGTGGAGTGTGTTACATTATCAGCAATAAAGGGCCACAGGATGTTAGACATGTAGGTGCCAGGACAGGAATTGCTCTGGTGAATGTTTCCGTGTGCCACTGTTGTCCGACTCAGTGTGAACCTAGAGACTAGGCCCAATGCCTGCACACCCAAACGAGAACACATTACCGAACTTACATGGTCCCTGCTCCTGTTCATTGACACTGAACAGTAACTATGAACCATCTCTGCCCTGTATATTTGCACGCAAACACACTTCTGTAGATGGCTTTGTTGTTGGTGAGTCCATGTGCCCGAGGCCTTACACATTACAAAACATATGTTCACAGGACATGCACATTGAATGCTGCCCAGGCATGCACACAGTGCTCCTACATACACACACACAAACTAAGAAATGTGATGTATGTAGTGTGCAGACATGCATGGGACTGGTGATGTCTGCAAGCCAACAAGGGTGTTCAGTGCAGTCATCCTGCATGTGTGTGTGAGATTATCATGGACCCTTTACACCCTCATGTACGCATGCTATCACATCTACTTGGCCCATGCAGAGTGCCCTTGTGAGGTGTCCCCCAGTTTGGGATGGAGGGAGATTACAATAGGTCCTGAGTCTGTGTCTTGCTACTGTACTGATAGATGTTGGTACATGACACTGTGCAACGGGTCATTTACCCTTCTTTTCTCCCATACCTGCAGCTCAAGGCACACAAGCGTAAGGCCGTGTCGAGTGCCATAGCAGCAAAGGTGCGAGCCCTGGGGGTATCCAACCGACGACGCACCCACTGATATCAGCCGGCTGGCAAAGACCGTGGCAGAGATGACATTGGGGATGCTACCGTACACTGGGCGTTTGGCACAGCGCAACATAAAACCACTGATGGTCCGCATATTGGCAGTGACTCATCCAGAGCTGGATGCACATCTGAAGGAGCATCGCCAGCAAGGCAGGGGTGAGAATTTGGGGAGGGTGACTTTGGCTGGGAGCGGATGCATGTGTACAGGGCCTGTGGCAGCGGTGACCCATGTGATGTTCGTGTGGTGGTGCTGTGCTGTGTAATGTGAGTGGCTGCTGGGATGTGTGCCAGTGTCAGGCATTGGGCCACACTGCCCTTACAAAGCTGATCCTCCCTGCAGTGCTTTATCATAGCCAAATGTGTTAGGGTCTACATGGTCATTCAGCGTTGGCATGGTGTGCGGAATCTATTAGGGGGTGAACAGCAGGGTCCACTATCTGAGTGTGACTTCATGTATGCCTACTTTGCATGCACCATGATCGGTGAGGCCCACACATCTGACAACAAGGTGGCCCAGAGTACCACATGGTGCTTGGTATGGCCTACTTGGCATTGTGGACTGTCATGTCCTAATAGGTGTGTGTGTTGTCCCCTCCTGTTCCATGAAGGTTTGTCACTGGCAATGAGTGTTGTTCCCACATCATGTCCCTAGGTGTGTGCAGGGCAAGTTGTGTGTCTGGTACACTTCATCCATGGGCAGGGTGTCGTGCTGTATGGCCTCAACATGGCACTGTTGTGGTCTATGTAGTGTGTTGCTGCAATGTGATTGCAGGGTGAGGTGGTCACCATGTTGATTTGGGCATCTCCTGTACTGCATTTCTCTGATTGCTTTGTCCTGATGATAACACTAACACAACCCCTGCCTCTCTCTCATGTAGAATCACCACTGGACACGGAGGAACGGGAGCCGGAAACCAGTGGTGGCGAGAGTAGCACCACAGTTGCACCAGAGGTCAGTGACACAGAGCTCACCAGCACATCTGAAGGGGGACCGGAGTATGCAGGAGGAATCCGTGCCTGAGACACAGAGTACAATCAAACAAGGAAATTCCTTTCTGTGTGTTCATACATATTTCTCATAACAACATTCTATTCAAATTTGTTGAATTTCACAAAAAATCAATACATATTTTACAATACATCATTTTAATAAAACCATAATTGTACATATAAAAAAATGTGTGTGCTGTATGATTGTTTTTAATGAATTGTTAATGCATCTACTACAAATTTCTTTTAATAAAAAGTGCTTATATACATACAATTTTATGTTGTGAATATAATATCCTATATGGGGCTATAAAATGAGGATGAAATTGGTCTAAACAAATGATGTTTTGAAAAGTATATGCGAATACATAAATTGGAACACACAGAAAGGAATTTCTTTGTTTGATTGTGATATTTCCCGGTCCTTTCTGGGTTTATTTGGGAAAACTCTCTCTTTTTATGAGACACAGAGTACTACATCATCTGATGCCAGCGGTTATGCTTCCATGTTGGCAGGCACAGGGGATGGGTATTCTGCAACATCATCTACCACACAGCGGCCAGTGCCCAGCCTCCCATCCACTTCATCTGGTGCTGCCCGTGTCCGTGTCAGTAAGAGGGGACGAGTTACATTCACACCTGGCACCGCTGAGCCTGCACCTGTCCCCTGCTGCCCTCAGTGCAGAGTGTGTAGAGCTCTGGCGCCAGTTTTGTGTGGTCCAGACAGCCCTGCTCAATGCCTTCAGTGACCATGACAATAAATTAGGCCAGGTGGTTGCCTACATGAAGGGCATACACTCTGATGTGGGTGGGCTACACCATACAGTCCAGGCTTTTTCATCCGCATTGACGTCTGCCTTTTAACAGGCACATGCACCTATTCCTGCTCAGGTGCCTTTGCCCACCCCGAGTCAGTGGCCACATTAGATGACAGTGACCACGGTTTGCATGCATCACAAAAATGATACAGCACAAGGAGCACACAGCAGACACAACCCAAGCGGTCCGGCCCACAGACACCTTCCCCAGAAAAGAGCCGAGCCACCCCAGAATGCAAAGACAAGAGCCCGTCAGGGAAGAGCAAGGGCGAAAAAGCATTGAGGCTGACATCAGGCTCACAGGCCTCAGAGGCATCACCAGCAAAGTACTCTACTGTCCAAAAAACTACACGCAGAGCTAGGCGTGCAGTGTCTGTGCCCACTGAGGAGGTGTTGTATGGCAAGGGTACACCTAGGAAGGCCTCAGAGCAACATTCACTCACCACATCAACTCCAATTCCAAGCTCAGTGAAGCAGGTGGATATGGGCACTGTAGGGGCTCCTCCTGGCAAACAGGCAAAGGAGGGCACTGTAGCGGCCACCCCTGGCAAAGAGCCAAAGGAGGGCACTGTAAGTGGGACACCTGGCAACTAGGGGAAGGTGGTCCAGAGGCATAGCCAGACAAAACGTTGGGCAGGATCCTGCACGTCCCCAGAGGGAGTGCCAGTGTCTGCACCAGTTGCGGGACAGTTGGTGTGTGTGCCTGTTGTCTCATCCCCAGTTCACATTAACCCCAAGACAGGGAAGCCATTTTGTATTCCCAAGAAGTGGAAGGGCGCCATTCCAACCTCTCCCACCCACACTGTGTCACAGGTCTGCATGACTCTAACTCCATGTGCCACTATACCACCTGGTCCAAACAGCCCTCCAGCTTGCCAAACCACTGATAGCCCTATATCACCTGAGCCTCTGTCTCCTCAGTCAAGTGTTCCTGGTGTACCCGACACGCAGCCAGCTCCAAGTCCGCCTGACAGCCAAATGTGAGTGGCAGTCCCACTCATACACCTGTCTCTCATACAGGTGTGCTAGTCCTGCCCATTTTCTGCCACCTGGGTGTGTTGCTGGTCATGGAAGGGTACGGTCAAACACACTCACTGTGCAACTTCTCATGTCCTGACTCCGCCTTTCTCCCTGGCCACTTAAATTGTCACTCACTGCTCTGTTGTACTCTTACCTGTGCCATGGACACTGGTCCTGTTGCTCTGCTGTGTGTACTCTCACCTGTGCTGTGGACACTGGCTCTGTTGCTCTGCTGTGTTGTACTCTCACCTGTGGCATGGACACTGGCCCTGTTGCTCTGCTGTGTTGTACTTTCCCCTGTGCGATGGACACTGGCCCTGTTGCTCTGCTGTGTTGTACTCCCACCTGTGCCATGGGCACTGGCCCTGTTGCTCTGCTGTGTTGCAGTCTCCCCAGTGCAGCCTCTCATGTACTTGCTGTGCCACCTGCTAAGGACACTGGGCCTGTTGCTCTGCTGTGTTGCACTCTCGCCTGTGCCAAGGACACTGGGCCTGTTGCTCTGCTGTGTTGTACTCTCACCTGTGCCATGGACACTGGCCCTGTTGCTCTGCTATGTTGCAGTCTCTCCTGTGCCATGGACACTGGCCCTGTTGCTCTGCTGTGTTGTACTCTCACCTGTGCCATGGACACTGGCCCTGTTGCTCTGCTGTGTTGCAGTCTCCCCTGTGCAGCCTCTCATGTACTTGCTGTGGCACCTGCCATGGACACTGGGCCTGTTGCTCTGCTGTGTAGTACTCTCACATGTGCCATGGACACTGGCCCTGTTGTTCTGCTGTGTTGTACTCTCACCTGTGCCATGGACACTGGCCCTGTTGTTCTGCTGTGTTGAAGTCTCACCTGTGCAATGGACGCTGGCCCTGTTGCTCTACTGTGCTGTACTCTCCCCTGTTCCATGGACACTGGCCCTGTTGCTCTGCTGTGTTGTACTCCCACCTGTGCCATGTTGCTCTGCTGTGTTGCAGTCTCCCCTGTGCAGCCTCTCATGTACTTGCTGTGCCACCTGCTCTGGACACTGGCCCTGTTGCTCTGCTGTGTTGCAGTCTCACC
Source organism: Lissotriton vulgaris (assembly GCF_964263255.1). Lineage (NCBI taxonomy): Eukaryota > Metazoa > Chordata > Amphibia > Caudata > Salamandridae > Lissotriton > Lissotriton vulgaris. Next base: position 94,557,517 of record NC_141695.1, read on the forward strand.
TGTGCAATGGACACTTGCCTTCCTGTTTGGAGTTTGATTGTGCAGATTGTATTGCATCTGAACAGCATGTTGTGCTTTGCTCTTGTCTACTGTTGTTCTACTGAGACATCTGTGCAATATGTGAATAAAGACAGTTACTCCTGTTGTCTGTTTTGGCAGTGTTCTTGGTGATTACAGTTATTTTGGTGTGTGCATTTTTTTGCCTGTGCCCCATGCTCTATGTGTGACTTCCACATTGCCAAGCTGTTTGCCCGCATCACATTTTTAGACAGGGGTGACAGGGTCGTCAGTCCATCCAGACACTGATACTTGTGTTATCTGTGTTGCCTCTTTTGCCTGTCATGCAGTTCTCTTTTTAGTGGTTTGCTATTGTTGGATACGTTGTTGCCATGTCATGTTGGGGTACACTGCCAGCACAGGGTGTGATGCTGTGCACATGTTTGCATGCAGGCTGGGCAATGTCATGATGTATGTGTGTTATTATTGTATCAGTGCCCAGCTGTGTATATGTATGGTCATTTTGTGTTGGACCTTAGTCCCAGGTCCCCTGGCCTACATGAGATGTGTCCTCTTGGGTGGTGAAGAGGTGTGCAGTGTGAAGGGTGTGACTTTGTGGTGGTTGTGGATGTGTGTTTGCCCCTGGATTGTGATAGTCACACATGTGTCACCCAGGAGTTGTGTGCCTGTCGTTTGAATTGTCCTGCCCTGTGTAAATGATTGTATGCACTTGTGTGAGTTGTCTGTTATGCACTGTGCAGTGTGTTGGTGTGTCCATGCGGTTCTGTGTGACTCTTCTTGTTGTTTTTGTCACTTATGAGTGTGCAATGTGTGTGACTTGCACATCAGTTTTGTGTTTATTTGATGATCAACGTATCTTGAGTGTGTTTGTGTAGACTGTGTGGCCCTGCTGCTCCTCACTGGCATTGTGTTTGTGGTTGTTATGCATTGCAGGCACATGGTGCCTTTTATCCTCCTGCATGGCATAGTGTGTGTGGCGCAATGCCATCACCTATGTGTGCCACTTGTGCCTAGCCATTGTAGGTCTGCACTCCCTCTATTTGTGTATGGTACACCACTTACATGTCTACTACTGACATGCTAGTCAGTTGACTTGGATGTCAGCTATCCCTTTGGTTTACATGTGTATGTGCCTCCCCATCACTTCATTTGTGAGACTGTGCCTTGTGGTGCAGTTCTTGGGCCTAGAGTGTTGTTCCAATCTGGACATTGACCCAATGGTTTATGTGTGATGTTCTTGTGCTATTTATCCATGAGGATTGTTCATGTGCACTTCAGCTGTGTGTGCTGCCCAGTGATCTGGTGATGATGGTTGTGCTCTTATATCTCAAAGTAGTGCCTCCTGTTGTTGTTGTGTTGGACGTATGTGGGTTGGATGTGGTATTGCTTCACTTCATGTGTGTGCTGTTGTATTTGTGCTGTGCTGATTTGTGGTGTGTGTGTTGAGGTTGTATCAGGCATGTCTGTGTGAAGCTGTTGTGCTTGGTGTGCACAGACTGCTTGCTGGGCTTACAGTGCTGTGTGTATGTTGTCTTGGCATTGACTGATGTGCATCCCCTGATGTCTTGTGGTGTTTGTTGATTTTTGCTTTCATGTGCATGTGTGGTTGGTTTGATGTGGCAGTGTGGTTCTGTACAGGTGCACTACTTGTGTGATTTGTGGTATGGTGTGTGTGTTTTGTTCTTGAGTGATGATGGTGTGCACTCATGTTGTGTTTGTGCTCACATTTCCCTTCCACAGTTTGGCTGACAGGGTATGTCTGTTTCTGATGTGGTTCTGTGTGTGTTCCTGTGGTGTTTGTGTGTTGTTTTTGGACAGGCACCTGTTCGGGATTCCCTGTGTGCATGTACCTACACCCAGGGTGTGTGTTTGTTTGTGTATATTTGTGCTGGGAAGTATTGGCAGCTTTCAGTGTGTGAGGCACTGGTGGTTTGTTGTGTGGTGCAGGGTGTGAATTGTGCTTACTTGTTGCTGTGATTGTTGCTGTGCATGGGGTGCACAGGATGGACACCTGGCCTGTGACTTTATTGGGTGTGTTGCTGTGTGGTTGGGGGTGGTGTGTCCCTGTGGTCTTTGTGCCCTGCCCATCCCTTGTAGTGGCCCTGCCTCCTGCATTGTGCGCATGTGTTGACCGCGGCGGTGACGTGAGTTGGAATGGAATGTTGCTGCTAGTTCACAGTCGATGTCTGTCCCGGATGCAGAGGGGTAACTTGATGGCAGGTGATTCATGTGTGGGTGCCCTTGTGGATGTGTTGTGACCCCCAGCAGGGTGTCTGTTGTGGAATTGGACCCTGTGTCAGCCTGTGTGTTGTGTGTTGTTTTTGTGCAGTTGCATACCTCCGTCGTCGTCCGCGGCAGCCCATCTGATGATAGTGCTGTAGCAGGTACGTCACCGGATGCATATGTAGGGCTGGGTCCATGGCGTTCATGACCGGGTGGAGTGGACCGGGTCTCTGCTATTGCGCTCCGCTGTCGAGTTTCCGCCATGTCAGGTTGGGCGGCGTCTCCGCTGCGGTGCATCTGCCTGTTTGGGCCATCCTGATTTGTGGAGCGGGCGGACGTCATTCCGCACGGCGGTGAGTCTTCATTGGCTCCCACCACCGCGGTGATGGGCACACTTTGATGGTGGTGCGCGTTGCTCCGCAGCAGACAGAAAATGACCCATGTTTTACTATACTAATGTGGTGGACGTGAGTACCGCAGCTTGCGGGCGGAAAAAGGCGTTTTTCCGCCCTGCCAGCACCGCGGTGGTGCCACCGCCCGACATCCTTAGTTCAGAGGGGTTGCTGAAAAATGAAATTGCAATAAATAAACATTAAAATCATTTTATTTTGCAGCACTGTGGCTTTTGGGTCTATGCTCCTCCGCTCAAATGGAGGCACTGCCCCTGGGTTTCTGATTAAGAGGTAATTTGTGGATCATCATCAGCTCAAGGAAAAGCTGCTTACAAATAGCATCTAAAAGCAGGACAAAAATTCCAACCACCTCAGATAAGCCAATGTCATGTGCACACCGTAATTCTTCTGGTATTGTAGACATTTCATTTCAGTAAAGTACACACATGGGAAAGATCTCAATAAGTTGTATGCTAATATGATTGTTTAACATGTGGTACATCAAACATACTCAGAATACAGCACACATCAGCCATCAGCTGAAAACAGCACAAGTGACATCTCATAAACAAGATGGCGTCCCAGAGGGATGGGGAGTGATGTATGCAGGTCAAGGTGCGGAGGTTGTGTTGTGTCTGCAGATAGTCCGTGGCATAGCAGGCATTGGAACTGCTATGTGATTTTGTCAGGCAAAAACAACTTTGCAATGTCAAACTCGCTTAGAAATAGGTCACCAAAGGATTTCCAAGCAGAAAACATTATTCAGTGTAACCGTCCAGTAGATGTGACCTTAAACCATGACTAGCTTCCAGGAACCAATGTTCTTAAGAGTGAGGGACCACCCACAGCCCTACCACATCCTGTGGACTCACCCACAGTTTACATCAATGGAGTTACTTTCCATTGACATCATGCATACAGAAAATTGCAAACTGCTGAACATACTTCCTCTTCGGTGGCCCTGGTCGGAGTGTATCTTTGTGGTTACCAGCAAGGGGAGTTGGTGTGAACTGACCAAGTAGGTTAAGATAACCATGTGAGAGAAAGAGTAAACATGAGCAGTACACAATGTTAAATAAGAACTGCTTTTGCTTTGTCTCTGTTTTTCACTCCTACCTTCTCCAACATGTTGGATAAAAAACCATCAACAATGCTTTAACTTGGAGAGATGTGCTAAAAGACCGGTGTATTAATCTGACGTGCCACCCATGCATGCATCATACATGTATCGCTAGTTTCATTTGGAACCTCATGTATGAATAATGCCTTAGGTAAATGGGGTCGAATTTGCACAGCGACGTTTACCAAATGCTTCTTATTTCAGTGAACCAACCTATGTACCAATAGGCCAGTTCAGAAAATACAAAATTGCAGTGTGTCCCAATTTTAAAAACTCCTAAATAATAATAAAGTATGTGCAAATTGTGACCCACTAGGATGGGCTAGAATCACAGGAATGGTGGCAAACTGGGTCAGCCAACCACCATGTCTCTGATTGCTGTTTAATAAAGCAATATTTATTTTAAATGTAGCCCATTTTCCTTAAAGGGAAAGCGGGATGTGTTTAATAAACAGAACATGCAGGCAACTATTGCACAGAGGGGGAAAAAGATGTGTGGATAAGAAAGTTGAAATTGATTTGGCCTGAGCTATCAGAGGTGGATGGGGCTGTTCTGAGAGGGCACAAGGTGGTTGTACTGTTTCCTTTATGGCAAATGGTGATGACATTACTGCACAAAAGGCATTAGACCATGTCAGCCAAGAAAAGGAATTCAAGGGTGATGACGAGGTGGATTGTGATCTCGAGAGGTGTGTGAAGAATTGCTTGGACTGTATGCAGAGCGACAGATCACGTAATTAGGCTGACCCCCATCTTGCCTTGAAATATCAAGAAAGCCTGTGGAAGAAGATTGGAGTAGATTTTAGTGGATCATTTGTGTGAGGTGGTGTGAAGGGTAAGTGGACAATTGTCTTAAGTGATTACTACTCAAAATGGCCTCAGGTGAGGATGGAAGATGAAGTGACAATGGAGAATGGCATTTCTTTCTTAAGAGATTTGTTTATGTGGTAAGTGATTCCTGAGGAGTTGTTTTCTGACATTGGTCCTCAATATATTTCACAGATGATGACAGAGTACTTGACAGAACTTGGCATTGCACATCACAGAACAGCATTGTACCACCCCAGGGAGAATTGTCTGGTAGAGAGATATAACGGGGTGTTGGTGATTCTTTGCAAATGACCATAAAGAGTGTAGGCGATGAGAAGAAATGACCAATGAAGATGCTGTAGAGTCACAAACCCAAAATGCATTCTATTACAGGTCAATTGCTATTTGCATTGTTGCACAGAAGAAAACCTAATAATGTGATTTGCCCAGGGTGGATGAGGAAGCGTGAGGAGAGGGGCGTAAGCACACAGCAGTGACAAGGAGGTCCAAGGATACGTAAAGTATATACCAGAGAAGACAATCAAAATTTACTTTACAGAAGCTTTCCTACCAATTCACAGGTGATTGGATTCCTTTTAAGTTAGGTTGTAATGTGCTAAAAGGTGATTCAAGGTTCATGGAACCAAGAACGTTTTGGGTAACAATGTTGTTATTGAGAAAGTGGAACTCAAGTAATAAATGTTTTCATTACTTTTACCTTTGTGTGGAAGGATTATTGGGAAATGGCATCTCTTCAAGGAGCACCTCTGTTTTGATGCCATTCAGCTTGAGTGAATGACATGTCATCAGTCTGTTACAGCCAACAATAAATTGATGAACCAATGCTAAGACGAATTGTGGTACCCAGTATGGAAAACCACAATTTGGGTATTGTCAGCAAATGACATCAGCTAAAATCTGAAACTGAGGATAAGCGCTGCCAACTGAGTGAGCTAGATATAAAGAGGGTGGAGATCAGAATTAAACTTGAGGAGTCCCACAGCTTAAGACGTCCACATTGAACCTGAATGGCTTACAATAGGCTGCCTCAGAACAATTGTTCAAAAAAAGACATCAACCACCTTAAGTAGAGCCACCTGCTACAGTCTTAGTGATATGATCCGCATGAGTGGGGTTGTAAAATGTTGGTGAAGGCCGCACTAAGATCCAGTAAGACCAGTGCAGCTGAGTCACCACTGTTTAACCTCATGTGGATAATGTCTGCAGCTGCCAACAAAGCAGCCTCACTCCTGTTAGAGAGTAAAATCCAGCCTGATGTGAGGTAAACACATTTTTACACTCAATAAAAGCAGAAAGATCACTGTTGACCCCTTTCTTCAAGATCTTGGCTGGGTAAGGAAGCAGTGAACTAGTCCAAAAATTAGACAAGAACTTGGGATCAGCCCCACGCTTCTTCAATAAGGGGACAATGGGGGCTTCCTTCTATATCTGAGGGATGGAAGAATAGGTCAAGGAGGTACTGCACAACCATAAAACATACTTAGCCATATGAAATATTGAAGCAGGAGAAGGATGTGCTGGAGATCCATACTTAGCTAAGCTCATGAAGCTCAAGGTAGAAATGGCTTGCAGAGCAAATGCTGAGAATAAGGCAGTGGAGTGAGTAGGCCTCGTCTTATTGTGGTTGGATAGGGGGAAAGATGGGAGACAGTGACTGATCGTAGAGTCATGACGTTTAGAATTGTTGGGCCAGATGTATCAAGAATTGCTTTTGCGATTCTTAAATAGTAAATTTTACCGATTTGATATTAAAGAATCGCAAAATGCAATGTATGTAGGATTTGCAAAAAAAATTGTGATTCCTTCATATTCCTTAATAGCGAATCGCAAATTGAGATTTGCTATTAAGGAATACCTCCCCATTCATTCCTATAGGCCTAGAGGTCCATAGGAATGAATAGGATTGCATTTGCAATTTGCGAGTACCAAATAGGTACTCCCAAATTGCGCATGCTATTTCAAGAGTGACAAAAGGACACCCTGTTGCACCCCTGAAATATGCATGTGTGCACATGTGGTGCACATACATGCCCTAAGGGCATGTATGTGCACCACATTCCTCTTAGAAAAATGCTAAATAGTGCATTTTTTAAAGGAATTTGCGAATTACCACCGACTAAAAGTTGGTGGTAATTTGCGATTCCTTAGAGCCAAGTCACACATTTTTCTTCCTTCCTGCATTGCATTTAAGGAATCGCAAATTGCGATTCCCTAAATGCATTTGCAAAATAGGTAATCGCAAAAATTGCGATTACCTATTTTGCGAATGCCTTTTGGGATAACACATCCCAAATGACTTTTTCCCGTTCGCAAACAGGCCGATTCTGCGAGTCAGCCCGTTTACGAACGGGAAAACGCCTGATACATCATGCCCGTTGTCTTTACATAGTGTCACAGATGATTTCTTAATGTTATTATTAGTATGTGAAAAGAGCAAGTGTATTTTTATTTTAAAAGCTTATTTAGATATTGTCTGCTGATAGAATAGAGCTGTACAAAAGAGGGTGGTGATGGACGGAGCATCTGAACCAATCAAACACCCACACCCAGTCAACAGATCTGGGTTTAATCCATCACCGTTCTGTAGCACACTCTGCCACCCCAGTTCAGACATGGCCATATGCAAAGCAGTCTGACCCTGTGCCTCATGGGAACAGTCCAGCCCGAACTGCCAAGCCATGCCTTCCCTGGACCGGAAAAAAGCTTCAGAGGACCAGTTTCTGGCATTTCAGCTGTCTTCAGCCCGGCTTGCTTGAATCCAGTGGCAAAAAGCCCGAAACCGGTCCTTGGATGCTTGTTTCCAGTCCAGGGAGGACCTGGCTTGGCAGTTCGGGCTGGACTGTTCCCATAGGGCACAGGGTCAAGACTGATTTGCATATGGCTGGGTTCAAACTAGAAAGGCATGGTGAGCAAAAAAAAGATGGACTTAGGCCCAGATCGCTGTACTGGGGTGAATGTATCACATTGTTCTGCATTCTGTCCATCACCTGTTATTTTTGCATTTGTCACCCCGAGTGGGACGGGTATGCTCAGACGTGCGTCCCGTGCTCTCCATGCCACTAGAATCAAGCTATCCAGGCTGATGAGGGCTGAAAGCCCGAAACGGTCCTTGGATGCTTGTTTCCAGTCCAGGGAGGACCTGGCTTGGCAGTTCGGGCTGGACTGTTCCCATGGGGCACAGGGTCAAGACTGATTTGCATATGGCTGGGTTCAAACTGGAAAGGAATGGTGAGCAAAAAAACGATGGATTTAGGTCCAGATCTCTGTACTGGGGTGAATGTATGACATTGTTCTGCATTCTGTCCATCACCTGTTATTTTTGAATTTGTCACCCCGAGTGGGACGGGTATGCTCAGACGTGAGTCCCGTGCTCTCCATGCCACTAGAATCAAGCTATCCAGGCTGATGAGGGCTGACAGCCCGAAACCGGTCCTTGGATGCTTGTTTCCAGTCCAGGGATGACCTGGCTTGGCAGTTCGGGCTGGACTGTTCCCATGGGGCACAGGGTCAAGACTGATTTGCATATGGCTGGGTTCAAACTAAAAAGGGATGGTGAACAAAACAACAATGGATTTAGGCCCAGATCTCTGTAATGGGGTGAATATATGACATTGTTCTGCATTCTGTCCATCACCTGTTATTATTGCATTTGTCACCCCGAGTGGGCAGGCATGCTCAGACGTGAGTCCCGTGCTCTCCATGCCACTAGAATCAAGCTATCCAGGCTGATGAGGGCTGAAAGCCCTAAACCGGTCCTTGGATGCTTGTTTCCAGTCCAGGGAGGACCTGGCTTGGCAGTTCGGGCTGGACTGTTCCCATGGGACACAGGGTCAAGACTGATTTGCATATGGCTGGGTTCAAACTGGAAAGGCATAGTGAGCAAAAAAACGAGGGATTTAGGCCCAGATCTCGGTACTGGGGTGAATGTCTGACATTGTTCTGCATTCTGTCCATCACCTGTTATTTTTGCATTTGTCACCCCGAGTGGAACAGGTATGCTCAGACGTGAGTCCCGTGCTCTCCATGCCCCTAGAATCAAGCTATCCAGGCTGATGAGGGCTAAAAGCCCGAAATCGGTCCTTGGATGCTTGTTTCCAGTCCAGGGGGGACCTGGCTTGGTAGTTCAGGCTGGGCTGTTCCCATGGGGCACAGGGTCAAGACTGATTTGCATATGGCTGGGTTCAAACTAGAAAGGCATGGTGAGCAAAAAAACGATGGATTTATGCCCAGTTCTCTGTACTGGGGTGATTGTATGACATTGTTATGCATTCTGTCCATCACCTGTTATTTTTGCATTTGTCACCCCGAGTGGGACGGGTATGCTCAGACGTGAGTCCCGTGCTCTCCATCCCACTAGAATCAAGCTATCCAGGCTGATGAGGGCTGAAAGCCAGAAACCGGTCCTTGGATGCTTGTTTCCAGTCCAGGGAGGACCTGGCTTGGCAGTTCGGGCTGGACTGTTCCCATGGGACACAGGATCAAGACTGATTTGCATATGGCTGGGTTCAAACTAGAAAGGCATAGTGAGCAAAAAACGAGGGATTTAGGCCCAGATCTCTGTACTGGGGTGAATGTATGAAATTGTTCTGCATTCTGTCCATCACCTGTTATTTTTGCATTTGTCTCCCCGACTGGGACGGGTATGCTCAGACGTGAGTCCCGTGCTCTCCATGCCCCTAGAATCAAGCTATCCAGGCTGATGAGGGCTGAAAGCCCAAAACCGGTCCTTGGATGCTTGTTTCCAGTCCAGGGAGGACCTGGCTTGGCAGTTCGGGCTGGACTGTTCCTATGGGGCACAGGGTCAAGACTGATTTGCATATGGCTGGGTTCAAACTGGAAAGGCATAGTGAGCAAAAAAACGAGGGATTTAGGCCCAGATCTCTGTACTGGGGTGAATGTATGACATTGTTATGCATTCTGTCCATCACCTGTTTATTTTGCATTTGTCACTCCGAGTGGGACGGGTATGCTCAGACGTGAGTCTCGTGCTCTCCATGCCACTAGAATCAAGCTATCCAGGCTGATGAGGGCTGAAAGCCCGAAACCGGTCCTTGGATGCTTGTTTCCAGTGCATGGAGGATCTGGCTTGGCAGTTCGGGCTGGACTGTTCCCATGGGGCACAGGGTCAAGACTGATTTGCATATGGCTGGGTTCAAACTGGAAAGGCATGGTAGGCAAAAAAGCGATGGATTTAGGCCCAGATCTCTGTACTGGGGTTAATGTATGACATTGTTCTGCATTCTGTCCATCACCTGTTATTTTTGTGATAGAATAGAGCTAGCATACTAGTTAATTTATGATCATTTACGCAAAGTCTTGCACCATTTGATTTCCACAGATTAATGCTGTTTTAGCTTCAAAGCAAACATCAAACCTCCATTGTCTCTTCATTGCTTTACTGGGCCTCTTAGCAGACACCAGCTCGAAGATTACGAAAGAGATACTGTTATTGGTTGAACGGGTTTTCTAGCTGCCATAGCATCAAAAACAACATTCATGGCCTTATGGAATTTCAAATATACAGATAGTCATATCACCTGGATAACCCGGATTATTAAAACCTACTGGTAGAGCAAGGTTCACTGTGGTTTTGTTAATGCCAGTCCAAGAACGATTGAAAGAGGGCACATGCTTGTCAAGGTGGGCCTTGGTTAAGTGGAAATAACAATGGATACCAAAGTAATCAGGGCGTGGACATCTAATAGGGTGATCAGCCCTAAGAATATCAGTCAGAGTGAATAGCCCATCATGAAGATGGGCATTAGTGTGAGTAGATCTTTAGGTTCAAACCCAAGGAGTAGTGTACAGCAAGGTGGACATCTGCCAAAGGGCTAGATTCCAACCATAAGTTGAAGCCCCTTAGTGGGATATCTTTGTGGTACTTCCAGGTGTAATAGGAATCACGCTCAACACAGAGTTTACATGTTGGCCCAGGAGCCGGTTTTTGAGAAGAAAAGTGAAAGCCATAGACCCGAAAATTAGACCTGGGAACTAAGCATTGAGCAACCTTGCATTTCTGATCTTCAAAGGTGCTCAGCTGTAGCTCGGAGCGAAAAAGAATTGCATCAACCCACCTCTTTTCCCAACCCTGTCTTTTGTAATTGTAAAGTCGAGGAAGTCAAGTCTTACAAATATTTAGCAATTAACGTGGAGTTACAAATGAATGGCAACCAACACATAGAAGCGATGAAGATAAAAGCGCAATCTTTGAACAACGGCTTTAAAATTTTAAAAACAAAACTATGCCATCCCTCATTCAGACATCTGTTAACTGTGATGAGTGTTCAGTTAATGCCAACAGTGACCTATGGAATGGAAACACTGAAAGGACGAGAAGAAGGCATTTTAAATAAAATCCAAACTTCAGTTTATAAATCAGTGTTTGGTCTAACGAAAATAGCATCCTCAGCACAGGTGCGCTTAGAGTTTGGATTGTTGAATCAAAAATATCAATGCAAATGAGCCTTTATAAAACTATGTTGGAGACTACACGCCTCTGAAAGAGGGTCAATCAATCATAAGTCAAGGCAGGAAATAGAGGAGCAAATACAGAAAAACAAAAAAGATTTTTGGGAGCCACACTTAAAACAGGCTATAGAGGAACTGGGATTACAAGAAGTCTGGAGCGCAATTATTGGGAAACAGTCCTTTTACAAGATAATGAAAGTTACAAACAATCACCTCTCATATTTAACTGACAAGACTAACTAGGCACTCAGAAGACATGCCTAGATAGTGATTAAATCCTAGAAAAAATGACAGCCCCAGGAATACCTTGTGGCACACTTCTCATTAAAAATAACATCCGTTCATTCAGTATCGCTTTCAAAAAAGTGAGACAAAATATCTAAGGCCAACTTGGAAGGAACAGTCATCAAATATTGAATGCTGCCTATGCAAATATGAGGAAGAAAGTATAGCTCATATATTTTGTGTTTGCCCAAGGTATCTAAAATAAAGGAAACAAATGCTAAAAGACATTTTTAGAGAGCTAGAACTACATACATGTTGGCAAGCTGTAACTTTTTGCCTGGGCGGCAGCCCATACCACTTATATGTCGGGGAGTAACATTTGTAAAATTGAATATGAACGCAATTGAACTATTAACACAAGTTCGCTGTACTACAAGAAACGAATCAGTAATGAAAATTAAAATAAAAATATTTGCACAAAGCATCAGCACTTTAACTCTGTCTACGAAACGTACAAGAGAAGAACTAAAACCTCCCGGGACAATAAAAATGAACTGAAACGCATTGTAACATAATAACTCCACATATTTAATGGACAGCATGGATCTTCAAGGTCCTTAGTGGCACAAAAGGTGCCAACAAATGAACCCACTGTAAATTCAACTTGAAAACCTCCTAAAAAACCAATTCATACTCACCTTTCCCCAGAGTCTCACCCATACACAATGGTGATGATAGGTGTCCCTAAACTGGGCGAGGGAAAGACAGAAACATATGGGGAGTTAAAAAACAAGGTGTCTCATTGGCTAACTACTCATAGGCCACTCCACCCACATCTTGATGGTCGCAGGAGGGTAGTTTGGGTGGGACACAGATTTAAGTCTACAGAAGGAGAATGCATTATTGTAACTTTCAATGACACCAGAGTGGCAAGGTACATTACTAGATGGAGGGACAGCTCTACAAATAGTCTGATCCGTACAAAGGATCTTAGTTATTTCTACCCCTCAAATGGTCCTGGGCCAAATCTCAGGTATCCCCACCCCCTTGGGGAACAGAGAGGGTCTTATAATCACACTAATCAATATCAAAACTGGCAAAATGTAGGCAATAACAGCCACCATAATATGGGTGATCAATTATATCCAGGTCAGGCTATACCTTGGAATTATAGAACTACAGATTATTCTGCAATGTACCCAGAGAGTAGGGAAGGTTCATATCAGATACCTCAACAAGAATACCCCTACTTCTCTAATATGAACAACCAGTACAACGTTCCTATTTCAAATAGATGTTATGCCTTCTATGACCAGTGTGACTTGGAGGGGATTGATTGACTACCTGAACCACAAACTCCCTGCGCGAATAAGGCATTGTAAATTGTGAGTTGATACTCGACAAAAGTAACGGTACAAAGGGTCTAAATGATTTTGATATTACTAACAGTTTTCCAACAACTGAGCAAATGGGTTTAGATATAAGAACCCCAGTTGAAAGTCCACCTCTACAAAATAGATCAGAGCTGCTCACAGACTATGAAGAAGCTTCCAGTTGTGAACCATCCAATGCAGAACAACATCACAATGTATTTGAAGAACAGGCAGTCATTAGAACAGAGCCTATTCTTTCAAAAGCTGCTACATCCGTAATTGCAAACATAGACTTAAACGCTACAAGTCTGGTTTCATGGAATATGGCAGGCCTGGCCGATAAAATCTGTGACCCCACCTGGCTGTCTTTCGTTAAACAACACGCAGTGATATGCCTGCAAGAGACCTGGCTGGTAGATAAAAAATTTGCTCACATCGAGGGATACCAAAGTTTCTTCAATCCAGCTGAACCCTCAAGTAGTGGGAGAGAAAAGGGGGGTTTGGCAATCTATATATGTTTGTTTCTAACGCTTCATAAAACCATCTGTCACACAGGTAATAGGAACCTTCAAGTACTTGAGTTAAAAAGGGGTAAATCTACCCTGCCCTTGATCAACTTTTATAATGCATCAAATCCGTCTGGAGAATGCAACCTATTAATTTTGAGTGACTTTTTGAGTGACAACGAGGAGAATCTGTCGAGTAAATTGCTGATTGCTGGAGACTTTAATACACATCCCTGTGGGAATCCTGGAGAGACGCCCATGGGACATTTGGGGTGCAACAGCAAAAAAGGATTTCACTTTGACCACTCGCGGCGCGGAACACAGCTTAATAACATGATGGATAAATATAATTTAGTTGCTGCTATGTCCGAGACAGCGGAGCATACACTCTTCCAAGTCCCTACGTATAAAGGCAACCTAAATGGTTCATATATAGACCACATTCTATTATCCACAGACCTTGCAAATTTTGTCTCGGATTTTCGCATTCAATGGAATACCCATAGTGATCATAACCCGATTTCTATTAATGTTGGTGGAGGTATTCTTGAATTGCAAAAGAACAGTGAAAGCCGTGGAACTATAAAGTCTATAAATGGAAAGCGTCGCCTAAAATGGACTATGGTGGACTGCGATAACTTGTATACATCAATAAATAACCTTTGTAGCTCTGATCACTCAATCTGTGTGTCACCTACATCATCTCCTGGTCAAACTTTGTCTGCTTTTGAGGGGGTCGTTGCAACAGTAGGGTCTTTGCTAACGGTGCCAGCAAGAGGGCGTACTGGAAACAACCCAAAATGGTTTGATCACTCTTGCTCTAAGGCCAACAGAGACCTTAAGACAGCCCTAAAAGCTAGACCTAGAGACCCGGCCTGTATTAAAGCCATGCGTATACAATATAAAAAATGCCTTGCAACACCGAAAAAAGAGGTTAAGGCAAGTACTTGGGAGTCTCTTTTAGACCTGAAAATCTTGGGTAATAGTGCCAGGTTTTGGGAAATCATCAACAAACCTCTGTTTGATGACCCAAGTAATATGGCACTTGGCACAAATATTCCTGAGGAAGACTGGGTTACTCATTTTAGCGCCATTTTTAAAAGTAATAAGCCCCAGGCAGAATATTCTTCTATTACTCCTATGGAGAACTTTTTGCACTCTACAGCTAATGAGATTGAAATAGGTATTCAAGGCCTAACTTGTAATAAGGCCTCTGGACCTGACGGCCTCCCCCGGACCTTTTTAAATCCCTGCCATCACTTTGGGCCCCAGTCCTTACAGCTGTAATTAATGCAGTGGCGTCGTCTGGCTGCCCAACGTCATGGGGGATTTCTACCATAGTACCCATATTTAAAAAAGGTGATCGCAGTAGTCCACTTTGCTACAGACCAATATCTTTAATTAATTCCGTAGCAAAAGTGGTAGGGGACGTAATTTTAAATAGATTAAAAACCTGGGCAGATGAAAATAATATATAATTTCCCCAATTCAATATGGCTTCAGGCCTGGTCATTCAACGATTACCCAGTGCCTGAACCTGTATATGATTATAGGGAAATATACTATGGCCAGAGAAGGTACAATCCACATGGCATTCATGGATCTATCATCGGCTTTCGACTGCGTAGATCGAGGTAGATTATGGGATGTCATGGCAAAAATAGGCATAGAGCAGAATCTGATTAATTTCCTAGCCGACATGCATTCTGACAACCAAGCAAATGTCAGATATACACAAGATTTAAAAGTAACAAGGGAATTTGGAATACATCGGGGCGTTCGCCAAGGGTGTATTCTAGCCCCATTCCTCTTCAACCTGTACATCAACGATTTAGAACAGTACCTCTTAGACACGGGAGTCGATTACCCCTATGTAGGCCGGAAAGGACTGCCGGTACTGCTTTATGCGGACGACGCAGTCCTGATTTCCAGGACTGCAGCAGGACTACAAACCCTGTTAAAAGCATTTCATGACTTCATGTATTCACAGGACTTGAGTATTAACAACTCAAAATCCTATGTCATGAAGGTAGGCTTGGGGTATAAAAAATCAAATACCTTTAATGTTAATGGGGAAAAAATTCCAGTGACTAAGACATTCTCCTATTTGGGTGTCCTCTTGGACCATCAGTTAAATTGGGGACCCGCTGTACAGAGGAAAATGGGAGAGGTAACAAGGGCTAATGCAGCGATACTTGATTTTGCAAGAAAAATGGGAAATATCCCAGTGGCTGCCTTGCTCCAACTTTACAAAGCAAAAAGTATATCTATTGCGTGTTATGGCAGTGAGTTATGGGGGTTCACTTCTTCTAGAGGTCTGGAAGTTGCAGAAAATAACTTCCTAAAACGTGTTCTGAGGGTACCAAGGGGTACTGGTAATTTCTCTGTTCATGAAGAACTGGGTATGCCATACTTAAGCGACAGTTTAGCCGTAAATCCTGTACTTTGTTGGCTAAACTGCTGGATAAATACTGAAATACCCCTCACCCAACAAATTTTAAAAGAAGCAATAACTTGGGAAAATGGATCTAAAGTCCCCTAAAGTTTAATTGAACTAGGGCGCCCTGACCTATTTACAACCCCAGAACTTACTAGAAAATCTGATGTTACCTCTGTGAAGAAGTCATTTCTTTCTTCTAGGTATTTAGCCCGGGAGGAGGCCGAATTAAAGAAAGACAGCGTACGGAAACATGTACTTGTAAAAACTTCTGTACACATGGAACCGTACCTGTCATGGCCCCTGTCAGGCTATGACCGCTTTTTGCTCTCGAGGTTCCGCCTAGACTTATTTCATCTTCTACTGGCAGTACCGAGGGGGGCCCATCGGGGCCAAGTGTTGCCATCTTGCGGCTGCGACGATAAGTCTCCGCAAGATCTGGCACACTTTTTATTCATCTGCCCTTTTTACTTGGTACCACGGAAACTATACCTAAAACCAATACTCAAACAGCTGAACTTTGCACAAATTCGACCAGCACTTTATTATCTCCAACTACTAAGTAGTGATTGCACTTTGTTTGTATGTAGTTTTTTAAAACTTGCGATCAAATTCAGGAAAAGTATGGAGGGATAATTTGTGTTTTTGTCAAGAGTTTTTCTTTTAATCAGTCTAACTATTTATATTTAAATGCTTTTTAATTGTGTATGCTGCTTGTAAACTTTTACTTTATGTGATCTCTAGTTATATATGAATTATACGTATTAATTGTAAAATTTTATTGAAATGTGCTTTTATGGATGTTACTATGAACATTCGAATAAAGTTCTTTTGACTTTGACTTTGACTTAATGGACAACTCAATCTAGTTTTAAGATCATATTTTAATACGGAGTTGTAAGATTCTATTGTTTTAAGACAATATTATGTAATGACCAAATTGCTCAAAGTTACTGTACTTTAAAATAAGGGGTAAATATTATGAATAACAGAAAATGGTAATTATGTGAGGAATTAAGTGAGTCAAGGACTTGCAAATTTGTTTTAAGTATATAGCACCTTTTACGATGTAAATCAAGGAATGTACTATGGTGTAATGATTTTTATTGATTATATACTTTAATAAATAAATACAACACAATACTTTTGTAATGAACTCATTACCCAGTGGCAGAGCTCAGGCAGTTTACGGCCTAGAGGTATCATTGGTCCAGGATTCAGAGATACACTGTGTAGTATCGGGTTCCCAAGGCCTACATGCTCCGAAGATAACCCACTTACATTCAAGAACTGTTGGCACGGAAACTGAAAAATTCAAAGAACAAGTTTATTAAGACCCCATGGGGTGGTGGTACATTCCTACAGCACCCTTCGGTAATGCAAGAAGTATCACCCCGAACATCGGTGTGACCCGTTCTTTTATACAATATGCAGGTAATAAAAAGATAGGCGGTACAAAGTTACAAAGCAGTATGTACATATATGGTCATTTTTGGAACACAGCCAGCTCATTGGAGGGGTTACAACTCCGCTGGTCAGTTTGGCGGCACATTCCTGAGGGGTGACTGGTCAGTGGGGACTGCGCATGTACAGGCTTGACCAGTACTAAAAATAGCCTGTTGCTGGGCAAACTCGAGTGGTCAGTGGCACGGACAACGGACTAAAGGGCACGCTGGCCACGAGGCCGCTTATGACCTAAGATGGCCGCCATAACACACAAAATGGCGTTTAAAAGTATAGCCAATTTAAGCGGGAAAACGTGTAGCACAGCTAAGCGCTAACTCGGCCATTGTCAAATTACGACAGACGACCCTTTTAGCGTTTAGCTGAAGCTACCTCATAGTGAACATAATCAGGGTGTTCATCTTCTATATCAATTAGCATTATTTGAGTTACTTCCTTGTGAAGCGTCATTTTGTCATGAGCAAGAGCTCGTCTTGATGGTATGCAAGCCGATAAGCACATAGAACACAAAGCTGGGCCACATTGAATACATAAGCATACAAAGAACAGCATCCCCACAATGATGCATAAAATCGTGAGCAGTTTCCAACCCCAAGTGGTAAGCATGGACCAGAACCACCCTGAAAGAGTCCAAGTTCCATTGTCCGGGTGTATTTCAGCAGCTATCTTATGCAATTTAGAAATGGCATCATAAACAGATGGAGAATTGTCAGGTACGTATACACAGCAGCTTCTTCCGATAATTCTACACGCCCCCCCACGGTCAGCCAGAACTACATCTAAAACCATTCTATTTTGGAGTGTAACAATCCTAGAAATCTGGAGTTCTTCCGTAATATTCCCAAGTGCAATAGCAGTATCATTGGCTACAGCCTCAACAACACGGGTCAATCGTCGTATTTTCCGACTATTCAGAGCGGCCCCAACAAAGGAAAACAGTCCCAAATTAAAGTCCACATATTGCTGTAAGGCAGTCTCGGTCTGGTCGATATCGTCCAAAACAACAGACCGTTTAACACGATTCAAAACAAAGTCATGATACAAAATATAATCATTATGGTACATTGGCGGGGCGATGAATACAGGGGGTAATACAAAAGATACATAACAAGTGCCTAACCATCCCAACGGAAGCTGATGATAACCCTTCGTTACACAAATGAAATAAGTGTTGCGAGATGCTACAAACGATATGCCATTCGGGCTGTCAAAGGTAAGTGTGGTGTTGCATTCACTTTTCCCCACCGGAATTGTACCTTTATTGCGTATACACAAATCGGCTTTAGTAGCAATGACATTAATAACATGTGAGCTAGATACATTGATGTTCCGTTGATTGCTGTAAACACGTGGGGCAGATGCATTATCGGGGCGGTACTCCTCCCACTCAAATCGAGTACCCTCAGCTCGTGGATACCCATCCCTGTCGTGATAACAAATTTTATTCAAACGGAAAAGCACCCCCCCTTTTGTTGGCCATCTCAAAGTGAAGAGAAGAGTGTACGAGGCATTACAGGATCCATTATGTGAAAATGGGAGAGGAATGAGCGGAGTGCCCCCTTTCTTCTGGTGCCCAGGCAACATCCCACACACCCAACAATTAGACGTGTTTGTCATGTTATGCGTATGATGCAGAATCTGAATGAAGCTATTGTTCAAATAAGTCTGTCAGTGCCGTTCTTCATGATAGGGCAATGTAAAGTGGAAATGTTCAGATGGAGCCGGGGTAGTCGGCAGCAAATGTTCACGGGCAGGCACCACAAGTTCAACTACCCAAGCTATCACAGCTATTACCACAATTGTCAAAACAAAAAGGATGGCACCGAGTATTCTTTTGTCTCGTGATGCGGAAGACGCCATAGTTCAAAAAGTTCTTAATGTCTCAAATAGTTCAAATTGTTCACAAAGTCTCAAATATACATATGTATATACCTAAAAAGGAAAAATACGGTGCTGAGCTCCGAGGTAGCCGTTGTTTTCTTCTCCGGGGTCAAGACGGGTGTCGCTACTCTTGGCAGAACTGACCCCCCCCCCTTGAGATTCCCGGTCTCCGTTTCACAAACCCCAGAGCGGTAACCAACCAGTCTCGAAAAACCAAAAATTCTTCTTTATCGTGGCCGCAGATTATAGCGCTCTCGTCCAGAAACAGTGTGGTCCGGGAAGGCTCCCTCAACTTCGGCCGATGTCACAGCTGGGCTCTTTTCTTTCTCCAAAATTTCCTTGTAGTCGGTCAACACAGCAGGATTCACCAGATCAGGAGAGACACGACGGCAGTGGGTTGAGTGCACCCACCGCTTTCTATTGGTGACTCGTACAGCTGTTCGAGTCGCCAGGAGGACCTGCTCGGGGCCACGCCACCTCGGTTCCAAGCTGTTCGCCCTCTCAAACGACTTTATCATCACAAAGTCGCCAGGATGAAGATCGTGGGCCTCTCCAGTAGAGTTGTCAGGGAGCGCTTCTCGAACCTGTTGATGAATAGAAAGTAAATCATTTGTTAATCGTGCCAAATAATCGTTCATCAATATGCAAGGCACATCATGTATCAATCGCGGCTTGGGCACCCCCCAAATATTCATAGGCCGTCCAAACACCACCTCATACGGTGTGAGGCCAGTTCTCGAGTGGGGCACTGATCTAAGCGAGAGCAATGCTAGCGGTAAGGCGTCCGGCCACTTCAATGTCGTGGACGCCACAATTTTAGCCAGTTTAAGTTTCAACGTGGCATTATACCGCTCAACCAGACCTGCCGACTGAGGGTGGAATACAGCATGAAACTTCTGCTGAATTCCCAAACCCTTCAACACATACTCCACAATTTTCCCAACGAAATGAGGCCCATTATTGCTCCACAAAAATTTACAAACTCCAAATCGAGGGAAAAACTCCTTAAGCAACACCTTAGCTGTTGTCAGAGCTGTATTGTCTTTCGTGGGGAAAGCCTCAACCCATTTGCTAAAAGCACATACCACCACTAAGACATACTTCAGGTTGTTGCAACGCTCAAGCTGGATATAATCCATTTGGAGTACCTCGAATGGTGCAGAAGGTGGAACAAACCCTCCTTTCGGAGTATGGGTCCCCTTTGCAGGATTATGCTGCAAACATATCAGGCAGGTCTGCACTACTTTCTTGGCAGTATTTCCAATCTCGGGATGCTCCCAAACTCATGTTAACAGTCGAGTGATTGCCAGAGCCCCCACGTGCGCCAACCCATGTGTCATCTGAACCATCGCTTGCAAGTAAGCTGCAGGTAATTTCCATCTCTCCATGTCCTTGCTTCTCCAACAACCTTCATCATCTAGCACCCCATCTGCTGCCCACGCCACAAGTTCTGATTCCGTAGCTGATTTCTGAATGTCTAGTATCTCTGCTCTAGCATCATACCATCGCTCAGCCTGTGATTGTGTCACGTACATGGGGGAGTCAGTTTGGGACATAGCCGTTTGTCTCGCTATGCTGTCCGCAAAGGCATTTCCCTGACCCACTTTATGGGTAATCTTTTTATGGGCACTGCATTTTATTATCGCTACTTTCTTTGGACAAAGCAACGCATTTAGGAGATCACGCACTAGTTCTCCGTGCATAATGTGTACTCCGTGAGAGGTCAAAAACCCACGCTCTCTCCATAGTAGCCCGAAGTCATGTGCTACTCCGAAGGCGTACCGGCTGTCTGTGTATATATTCACACATAGGCCAGCACTCAATTCGCAGGCTCTTGTCAAGGCTATCAGCTCTGCTGCCTGAGCCGATTTCTGTGGTATTCTAGCTGTTTCCACCACTGTCTTAAGTGTCGTGATCGCATAGGCTGCGGAAGTCGTGCCATCTGGCAGCCTCAAACACGATCCATCAACCCACAGTTCCCCATCCACATCTGGAAGTGGCATATCCTGTAAGTCGACACGACCCTTTGTCTGTTCCTCGGTCAGGAAAACACAATCATGATGTTTTTCTTCCTGGCCCTCCTCGACCGGATAGGGCAATAAAGTGGCAGGGTTCAGGGTAGCGCATCTTTTCAGTGTGATATGTGGCGCCAAAAGTGTAAGCTCATATCCTGTTAACCGTTCACTCGTGAGATACTGGGTTTTCGTCTGATTCAACAGGGCATCAACTGCATGGGGAACTAACACCAACAATTTGTGCGATAACACTATTCCCTCACTCTGTCGTATAGCTACCGCTGTTGCTGCAACTGCTCGGAAACACCCAGGTAACCCTCGTGCTACAGGATCAAGAATGGCTGAGAAGTACGGACATGGCCTCTGCTTGTCCCCGTGTACTTGCACTAACACTGATAACGCCCACCCATCTTTCTCGTGCACGTACAATGTGAAAATCTTGGTGTAATCTGGTGTGCCTAATACGGGGGCAGAGCAGAGGGCCTGTCTCAATTGTTCAAAAGCATTTTGACATTCATCTGTCCATTCAAGGGGCATTGGTGTAGCTTTGGACAGTAACGCTAGCAAGGGTTTTATTATGTGCGAAAACCCCATGATCCACTGCCTACAAAAGGACGTTAACCCTATGAAGGCGCGTACATCTCTCTGTGTGCGGGGGACTGGTGTGTCTAAAATCGCCTGAATTCGATCTGATGTTAATGCACGCCCCTCCTTAGACAAAAGATGACCGAGGTAGGTCACCTTGGGTCTACAGTATTGAAGCTTTTTCTTAGAAACCTTGTGATTATTCTGTGCCAGAAAAGAAAGCAACGCAATCGTACTCTCCTCACATTGTGCATAAGAATCTGCAGCAAGCAGAAGGTCATCCACGTATTGGATAAGGACAACCCCAGACTGTAACTCAAAGGAATCAAGCTGTCTTTTCAAAGCCTGGCTGTAGATACTCGGGCTCTCAGTGTAACCTTGAGGAACACGACAAAATCTATACGATTTATTATTTAACGTAAAGCCAAACAAATATCTGCTATCAGGATGGACAGGGATAGAAAAGAACGCATTTTTCAGGTCAATTACACTAAAGGTCGTTGCCATTGGTGGCACCAGTGTAAGCAAGGTCGTAATGTCGGACACCACCGGGTATTGGGGAATGACAATTTTGTTAATTTCTCTCAAGTCAATAATAAACCGATAGACTTTGTCGTCAGTATCTCTCTTAAGGATCGGAAGAATAGGGCTGTTACAAACATTATAGGGAACCTCCTCCACCACTCCTGCAGTTATCAAATCTTGAACAATATGTGTCAGGGCAATTTCACCTTCCTTCGAAATCTTATACTGTGGTACCCATGGCAGAGAGGCCCCCTCCTTAACAGTAATATGAATAAGTGGAATACGCATCTCTCCCACATCCGTGCCTGAGGTCGCCCATAACGTGTGCGGGAGAGAGGCTAAAGCTGGAATGTCTAGTATAGTACAAAACCTATCCGAATCAGGATAATTGTCATTCAGGATAACCCGCACTCCCTCAGGAGCGCACCGTATCGTTGCTCGAAAATATTTAAGCAAATCAATGCCCAGGATATTATCTGGTGTATGGGGCGATAGCAAAAATTGACCAAAACTGAAAAATTTGTCAAGGCAAAGTGCAAGGGGTTTTGACAATGAGCTAGAGGGTGTGCCATCAAACCCTACACATGTTATCATTTCGCCAGACAGGAGAGCCCTCGGAACCAAGTTTTTTGACAAAGCGCTACGAGTAGCTCCTGTGTCGACTAGAAATTGATCGGTAGAACCCAAAATGCCCGCTGTTACATATGGACCCTTCTGATCTACCGGCACTTCAATTGATTCCGTACCCCATCCTACGCAGTCCTATGCATGCACATAATCCTGGTGCTCCACGTTCTCACCCTCCGATATCTGATATTGGTTTCGTCTATCAAAAGTATTTCGTTCATCCTGGCCACGGCCCCTCTCCTCAGCCCTTCCACGATCACCTCCACCACCTCTTGCTCCCGTATAACTTCCTCTCGACCTACCACCTCCACGACCACGCTGACTACGTTGTTCACGAAGTACCGGACAATCGTCAGCCCAATGCCCAAACTCTTTACAATACGCACATTGATCCTCCGCTATATCCGTACGACCATACGACGTATTGCCTCCACCTCGTCTACCTCTATCATTCCCTCTACCCTGTGTTCCACGAACCTGTGCCAACATCACCTTCGTTTTTAATTCTTTCGCTTTTTTATCAACACTTTCTTTAGCCTCCAACTCCTGCCGCTCATAATACTGAGCCATAGTTAACAAAGACGCAGGGGTCGCCGTGGCCCAGGAACTCTCACTCGATTTCAATCGCTTTGCAATCTCCGGTAAGAGATTAGCCACATACTTATCTACAAACAAATGCCGACCCGTATCGTCTGTTAACGATTGACCACTGTAATCATATAACGCCTCTTCGAAGCGTGTAAAGAAATCTGAAATTGTTTCATCTGGCTTTTGTTTGCACGAAGCTAACATAGTCCAATCGATCTTTTTAGAAGGTACGAGCGTTTTTAATTTATTCAAAATAGCCGCCGGGAGGTCTAAAATCAACTGGCAGGGCTTACATGCCGGTTCCCTATCTAAATCAGCTGCATTTATTTCTTTCCATGTTCCCCCAAGTATTGTTTCATCATTATTTTTACGAATTTGTCTCCACATATCAGGCGGAAGAATTAACTCAAAAAACAGATCTATATCGACAAGAGTCATCACACAAGACGAAATAGCCCCTTCCACCCCTTCATAGAATGCTGCCGGATTTTTACGAAGATCAGGTAAAGAATTTTTCAACGCCATAACATCTGCTCTATTCCAAGGCGTATACACCCAGTTATATATAAAATACCCCTTCGCATCCTTTGACAGTTTATCATCATCTGTACCGTCCCCTTTTGGTGGAACATACAAAGGTGCGGCTTCACGCATAGGCATAACATGCATTGCAGAACTCTTATCTGAACCCCGGAGAGAACACTCCTTAGACTGCCCATTAGACTCCGGCCCGGACTCCTTATTCTTTTTCCGCTCGTCCCGCAATCTGGTAGTCTCATCTCGCAGCTGGATCAGTTGCTTGTAAAGGGCATCGACATCTGCAAGATCAAATATACCTTTATCCAAATTCTCACGGTGAACTGACACAACCTTAGGTTCTAGCGTATCTGAAAGTTGACGATATGCGATAACAACTTCATCTGCCAAAGTAGCCAAAAAATACAATAATTCTTGTTCTGTCCAATTACCCCTCTCAGTAACAACTTCAGACTGGGAAACAAAATTCGTATTCACTTTACGAGCCCAACTACGTAAATGTGCGGATCTCTCCGCAGAAAACCTGACACCAGATGTACCCTTCTTTCCCGGCTTATCCTGTCCGTCATCATCCGAATCTGCAGTTGGAGCCGTAGGCGAAACATACGGAGGCGGTGATCGATCTAGCAATGAAAAATCATCAATTTCATTATTAAGGACAGGATAAAGCGGTCGGCGAATAGGGAATTGACCAGTCGTTTGCAATTTACGTTCCTGTTCCTCCCTTTCTTTTATCTCCTGAGCCTCCTTCTCCTCAAGCTGTAAAGCCTTATCACGAGCAGCCTTGCGCTGCTCTTTGTCCGCCAAGGCAACTTCACGTTTCATTCTCTCACGCACCGCTTTCTCCCACATTCGTACACAATCAAACATATTTTGTCTAGACCTTCGTTGAAACAAACATTGCTCCACAAACTGAACTTTACGCAAATCGAACGACCCATGTAGAGGCCATTGCAATTCAGGATCCGATTTAGTATACTTATTCCATAATTTACTGTACATTATAGGGGGAAGGCCAAATTTGATATACATTTCACGATTTGGTGTTCCTTCTGGCTGTGCTTCCGCTAACCTAATTGTGGTACCAGTTCCAAGACAGCACATCCCTCGGAGTGTGCTTAAAACAGGCATGTTCAAAAGGTATCACGAAAGCGGGATACCGTATAAAATGGCACTTACAGTACTTCACACAAACGTGCCGCTCAGAGGAAAAAAAACAAAATTAGAGAAACATCTCTACATGCCTGCCTATGTGAAGTGCACTACACATATAGATTCAAAGTTCACAAATTCACAAATGTTAGCTAACTCAAATCAAAGTCATAGGTCATAGAACTTTGGCAAGCGTCCGAGGACTACCTTACCGATCACAAATCATAGAACTTCAGTAAGCGTCCGCAGACTACCTTACCGATCACAAATCTTACCCAAAGTCCCAAAGGTCCAGATTCCAACTGCCAAGGTCTTTTAATCGAATCAGCCAAACGGCACTTTATCCAGCAACGCAGACGGTCGAGAACTCAGTCGGAGACCGGCGCCACCTGGAAGGTCAGATCAGAAGGAAAGGAAGAAACACCGCGGGTGCCAAGACTCGGGTCACTCAGTGGCAGCGTACGCGTCCATGGCGAGTTTCCAAACCTTCGTCACGACCTCTTCTTCGGGCATCCGAGTCGCCGATGAGTCCCTTCGTGGTCGCCAATTTGTAGTATCGGGTTCCCAAGGCCTACATGCTCCGAAGATAACCCACTTACATTCAAGAACTGTTGGCACGGAAACTGAAAAATTCAAAGAACAAGTTTATTAAGACCCCATGGGGTGGTGGTACATTCCTACAGCACCCTTCGGTAATGCAAGAAGTATCACCCCGAACATCGGTGTGACCCGTTCTTTTATACAATATGCAGGTAATAAAAAGATAGGCGGTACAAAGTTACAAAGCAGTATGTACATATATGGTCATTTTTGGAACACAGCCAGCTCATTGGAGGGGTTACAACTCCGCTGGTCAGTTTGGCGGCACATTCCTGAGGGGTGACTGGTCAGTGGGGACTGCGCATGTACAGGCTTGACCAGTAGTAAAAATAGCCTGTTGCTGGGCAAACTCGAGTGGTCAGTGGCACGGACAACGGACTAAAGGGAACGCTGGCCACGAGGCCGCTTATGACCTAAGATGGCCGCCGTAACACACAAAATGGCGTTTCCAAGTATAGCCAATTTAAGCGGGAAAACGTGTAGCACAGCTAAGCGCTAACTCGGCCATTGTCAAATTACGACAACTGGATCTCCATTTTAAAAGATTCAATCAACAGACAATGAACGCACATTCAGTGGCACACACCTTAGAATAGCGGTGGTATCCTGCAGATCCAGTGGTCTTAGTCCGGAGCTTGTCGTGCCCTGCAGATCTTGTGGCCTGAAGAGGATGATGTTAATGATAAAACTCACCAGGGCAGTTGAGGTGAGGTTAGAGTAAAACTTATCTCGAGAATCTCTGGTAGCAAGCCTGGTGCCTGGCACTTCCAGGGCATGGACAGGCCCAGATTGCCTTGCCTCGGGTGCCCGCCTCAGCGCCTGTTGCATGGACGCTAAGCCACTGTGTCTTTATAGTCTTCTGTGGTCTGGCACATCAGACTTGCTCCTAGAGACTGGACCATCAACCGCGTCTTTAGAACATGGCAGTTTTAAGTGTGAATTACATTTGGGGACTGGAGTGTTAATATAACACTTGCTGCTTCTTACTCCCATCACCATTTCAGACTAACATCAGTACAGCTTCCTCTTGCCCAATGCTAAAAATACAATCCGGCAGAGCAAAAATAAAATCCCAACCCACTCCTGTCAGTCAGCCAGTTTAAGATATGGCGCCATAGGAGAGAACAAAACTCAGTATCTAATCAAGCCATTGGCATTATACGATATATGACCTTGCATAGGCGTCAGTGATGTCCTACAGCTTTGTGCGCTTTGCCATCTCCAGAATTTAGAGTATCTTTATTACATGGGATTCTGAAATAACTATATTAAAACACATCTTTAATTTCTTTATAGCCGGTGACTTGGGCCACAACCAGTTGCCTATTACAAAGAAATAACACAGCCATTCAACCGTAATAACTTACTACAGTCGAGTTCAACGGTCACAATGCCTGTGGCCAGAGCCAGCAGCGGAGGGGAATGGCAATCACAGAGCATAATTAAAACAACTGTTTAAAGAATGAAAATAAAACATTGCTTTTCTTTCTTCTGTTCAATTTTTCGCGCTGTACAGTGACAAGCAGAAAGGAGATATTTATGACATTATTATTTTTTACACTACTTGTGTAATTATAGAAAACGTAGTATCTCTGTACATGTTTCTACACGTTCTGAGTTCCTGCACCTTTTTTTTAAGCAAAATTGACACATACTAAACCAATGCTAATATCTTTTTGTGGCAAATATATAGCAGCTTTTCTGATGTGTTCAATTTTGCACTAGATATTTTACTATTATTTTACATGTTTGCAGACATGCTCTCTCTTTCAAATAGAAGAGATACCCACCAAGGATTTATGTGATTTGTGGGAAAGGTGATGATGTGACCATATAATTTAAGGAATGTAGTACCGCCTGCCGAATATGATGAGGATATTCCAAGTCACCTCAGTGTTACCTAAGCTTATAAAGGAACTCAGCCTTTGGCCCCATTCCACTACATGGTCATAGAACTCCTTGCTGACTTGCAGTATACTTTTTATGCATCTCAGGGGTACTTTATCCCATGTACATTCTGCTTTTTTAGCACCCAGAAGCAGAAAGAAACCCAAGTTCATTTTCACGATGACACAGAGGAAGTGAGGGTCTGATACCACCACCTCACACTTCCTCCTTCGGGTGCGACCACAAGGGTTGCCGACAGCGTTGGGGAGCTCACGCGTCTTGCTGCTTTCTCACTTGTGTCCCCACCGTGGTCGAAGCACTGCAGATGGCAGGTTCGGTGATCTATGCTGACTTGCAACTACCCGATGGATCATGTCCCATAACTTCTCAGCGGCAAGCAGCCAAGGAGTCTGGTAAGTGCCCCCTTTTCTTCTATGCTGCATGGATTGCAGGAGAATTGTCTTCCTCTCAAACAGAGCTGAAATGAAAACTAAATGCAGCCCTGGAAATGTTTTAACAGCTGCCACAGCTGCCAAAACCTGAAACAAATTAGCAAGTATGACCCTCTCCAGGTTGGTACAAGGGTTTTTTCACCAAGATGATATTTTTTAAATGAGACTAAACAATTCATTTTTCTGCACAGTTTTCCTAGGATATTAGCTAAGACCGATGGGTTTTACAGGCCTTTCAAAGAATGTTACTATACCTCTTGGTTTAGCACTTTCTTAAACTACATGAATTATCGACAGCAGCAAATTATATGTGTGCATATGAGGCAATTGTGTGCCATTATTCTGTTGTGCTTTCAGGGCTAGTCAAGATCCCTTACATTTAAAACTGTAGGATTTGTTTGCATGGAGTTGGCCTGTTTCTTAATACTCCACAACTGGCATATCTGACTCCCAAGGCACAGGCAGGCAAAAAATGTGTCTATTGTCAGATGAGCCAGTGCATTATTTCTCTGACGAAGCGGCGGCGTAAACCATGCGTCACGTTGCAACTTATTTACAATGTGACGTGTCTAGGGAGAAGCGTCACGTTGTAAAGCCCTGCGCCACATTAAACCTGCGTAATGTTTAATGTATGAAGGGTGGGCGTTCCGTTGGAAGAAACCTCGTAAAAGTAACGCAGTGAAATCTACAAGATTTTCCTGAGTCACTTTTCAGAGGCCGCTGCGATAAAACCTTATGCCTGCTTTAAGCAGGTGTAAGGAGTGGCGCAGCACGTTAGGTTGGGCAGCCCCTGAGCATTGCTGGAGTTGCATCACGCATGCGACAAGACTCCAGCAATGCGCCTCCCTTAAGCCATCAGATGCGAAACGCATATGTCTATCCCTGCGCCACAATGCCCCGCATTGTAAATGTTACACATCCGTGGTGGCGCATGGGTAGAATTGCGTGTTGCATCTTTACTGGTGCATCCCTGCTGATATGCAGGGATGCACCAGTCCATGTAAATCTGCCCACCTGTTTCCACAGACATGGCCTTTGCTATTATTTTTGTAAATTTACATGAATGCACAAATAAATCAGTCATCTAACCACTAGACCACAACTCTCCCATACAACCTGTAGCTCGGCCAATGTATGCTACAACTACAAACAACAGGTTTAAGACAGACTTTGGAGAAGAGCTTGGTGGTAGGATCTCTCTAATTTTGATTTCAAAATGCCATTAACCAAGGATAACTGTTCCACATTGCAATGGCCATAAAGAGGGTATTCTTCTATGAAATAACCCTCCATACCCCATCTAAGCAGAAAACACTCCAACGCCGGGACTTCATCTGCTAAAGATATATCCTCCTCTCGAGGGACTTTGTGAGCAAATGTTTAAAGAGTTCACGCAAAGCAGGGCAGCGAGTGAAGATGCTGTGCATGTTGTGTGAATGGGAAAGAACAGAATTGCACAATATTTTCAACACAATTGCACAGTTCTGCTCTCACACACTTGTGGCTGCCTTGAGCCAATGCAATCACCCTTGCGCCATCGTTAAAGAGTGTGGGTGTTAAGGTTAGGATCGTTTTTGTGCCAGAAGGTGTCCCTTTGAAGCACAAAAACTATCCTTTGAGGTGTTTGCCTCTTAGTATGTGTGCTGCAAAATACAGCAGACACGCAAAGAGGAAATAATGAGGAGAAATACAGATATTTCTTCTCATTATACCAGCCTCGGGCAGATGCACCAACTTGGCACCGGCTCATGTGTACAAGTCTTTGTAGATATGGTTGCACGTCAAAATCCATAGGTTGGTGCACCACCAATAAAATGCCCCCTTTGCCTTACTTTTTTTTCCCAGAAAGCAACATAAATAACCATTTGCATTGCTTTGTAGATGTTAAAGAGAACTTTGTGTAGAGTTTGCGTCAAAAAAGTGATGCAAACCTGGCCCATGTCTTCCAAACAGATGTCTGTTATGATGCAAACCATCGCACACAGAATCCACAGTCCATGTATGTAACCCCAAATATAGACACTCTTGCCACAATACTCCAACACACTGACTTACTCTTAGCATCACATTCCCCTGCAATTCCTCCAATTGTTCTAGTGTGTTACAGTGGGAAATATGGCTGATAACCAGATCACCAGGCATTTGATACCACTTAACCCCATTTCCTACTGGTACTGACATTGTCCTTCTGCAGAGGCTACTTCTACTATAGATACACCATTTGATACTGATGTCCCTGTTAAAGCAGAGATACTTTGAGTTCACTCCAAATTCAGATTAGGGGACCCTACATAACCATGCTACCATCTCAATATGTGGGAATATCCAATGCAGGCCTGTCATCCTATATAACTTCAGTCAAAGACCATGCCTGCTTACTCTATACTAGTTCTCGGTGTCACTGAATCAGTATGTGCATTAGTGAGGAGAGAGAGATAGACATAATGCGGGTATGATGACCAGTGGAGAGGGATAGTGACTGAAGTGAAAGCTAGTCTTGTGTGATCCGGCTGCGGACACCCACCATGAATAGGCATGTATGGGACGAATACTACATGAGCTGTGCCCTGTCAATGAATAATGGTAAATACATAGTTCTGTCTTAGATGGCAGGTACTCTGCCTCTTAGGTGCAGAATGCAGTGTTGCTTTTGACTGTGACTGCTTATCAGGCGTATTCCAATGCAT
This sequence comes from Lissotriton vulgaris, assembly GCF_964263255.1. Lineage (NCBI taxonomy): Eukaryota > Metazoa > Chordata > Amphibia > Caudata > Salamandridae > Lissotriton > Lissotriton vulgaris. The sequence goes on from NC_141695.1 coordinate 94,588,110, forward strand.
GCTTCTTGGGACTGCCAAACAAGGAGGAACTACAGTTCCAAACTTGCCAGAATCATGCAGTCCCATTTAGATTTGGCCTCAAACGTCAAGCCCATATCATGTCATTATTGTAAGTTCTGCTTTGACTTTCAATTAAGCAAAGAGCACAATTCAAAGTATTGAGTATCGGCCTTTGAGCTTTACATGCCATCTTCCTGCTGACGTGTCACAAACTTTTCCTGTCATGGGTTTCAACCAGAAACCTCAGATAAACCTCCCACAGCTTACTAGCCACCTATGTAGAAAGATACAGATATAATAAAGATATGGAGGTATGCCCTTACAGGTCCAAGGCTCCACCCTCTGGAATGCCTTTGAGGCTTATCTTATCTTAATAGAAGTTCATTTGGCCCTGGAGGGACACCTCTTCCGCTCACCATTTTTGTAGCTCAAGAAGGGTCATTCTCCAGGAAACCTACCTCATGAGACCATCTGAATGTCCTCCTTCTTCACGTCAGTCTAACAGGTAGGTTCAGCATGTTCCTACTCAGTGCTGTAGGGCCACACTACCCCAAGCCGTACTCCACTATCAATAAATTACCATTTACTTTCATTCATGAGACGCTTGCTGCAATTATCGATGTAACACTTTAAGGCAACAAATCATCAGGTGCGTTACATGTCTACATGCGCTAGATTTGTCCCACCCAAGTGCTCTGAGGCAGCCAATAGAGGAATGCAACACTCAACACAAATTGAAACAATGAAATAGTCAATACATAGATACATTGTAACTTCTTGTGTAGATGTTCAGGGCAGCCACAGAGGGCCGCACGCTGCAACAGGGCAGCAGCTCTCCACTCTCTAGGGTGGAGGCAAGCACGGGCCGCGGACAGTCACTTACTGCAAACCTCAGATCAGCCAACAAAGCCGCTCCTTCCCTTCACCACAGAACTGATGTGAAGACCACACCAAAGGGCGGATGAAAAATTAGCAGACCACTAGGCCAGCGGCATGCAAAATGCAACCCCCGTCAGTCATGTGTCCACCGATTACATATTAAAGCCTACTCATGATGGTCTGTTATATCCAAGCAATTTTATTTTATCTAGTTATATGGTCATATTTGTTTTTGTTTAAGGGACAGAGGGATTTACAAAAGAAGTATTAGCAATCTGCATTATCTCAGGGGAATTGAGTTGCACACTTTTGCTACTCTGTTGAAAACACAATTTACAGCTAATTCCACAGGTCCCGATTATGAGTTGAGCGGAGAAAAATTCCTGTGTATTAATCCCCTCGGCTCATTCATGAGTAGACCTTTCATCCCGCTACTGAGTTCACTAGGCACAAGGACAACAGACCCGATTTTACCAGAAAACGTGGCTGGTAATTTCATTGGCTTTCGCATGGGCCGTAGTACGAAACTACAGGTCGGACTTTTGGAAGACCCTGTGCAGTGTGCTGACAGAATTGTGCCTGTAGATTTGACTCTCTTAGGGCTCTCAGCAGCATTTGATACCATAGACCACCAAGACCTACTGAATAGCTTTGAAGTGTTCAGCATCAAAGGCCCAGCCTCAATGGGGTTCTGCAGTTTTTTTGTCTAATAGCTCTTTTCAGACCACTATGAATTCACTTGCCTCAGACACTAAATTGATGGCCTGTGGTGTGCCACTTGTTCTGTTTTATCCCCTCTGCTTTATGTTTGGATATGGTTCTCTTGTCCGATGTAATTCAATCTTTCAGACTGATGCTATAAGTACGTGGATGATATTGAATTCATCTTTATTATAGATGGAACCCTAGCATGAGAGCAGAGCATCTTCATACTTGCTTATTAAGTGTTGAATTATGGATGTGCCAACCTAAATTAAAAGGAGGCAAGACAGAACTTGTGAGCCTGTTTGGAGATTCTCTATTTTGGAATCGTGCCTTCTGGCCACATTTCTTTAAGTGAGAAGCCAACTTTTGGAATGTGCAAAAAACCTTGGAGTGAAATTTGACATGCATCTTGTCTTGTCTGGTCAAATAAATGAGGATTAATACACCTTTTTTTCATTGATTGAAATTCCAAATGAATTAATCACAGCCGAATTAAACTATTGTAAATCTAGATCTCTCGGTCAAGATTTTAAAGAAATGTCAAATTGTACAGAATTATGCGGCAACAGTGGTGCTGAATTTGCATATAGCCAGTGTCTAACCCAGGGTGGTGTGGAGTGCAAAAAAACGATGGATTTAGGCCCAGATCCTTGTACTGGGGTGAATGTATGACATTGTTCTACATTCTGTCCATCAACTGTGTTTTTTGCAATTTTCACCCCGAGTGTGCTGGGTATACTCAGACGTGAGTCCCAGGCTCTCCACACCACTGGAGTCAAGCTATCCAGGCTGATGAAGGCTGATAGCCAGAAACCGGTCCTTGGATGCTTGATTCCGGTCTGGGAAAGACATGGCTTGGTAGTTCGGACTGGACTGTTCCCATGAGGCACAGGGTCAGAGCTGATTTTCATATAGCCAGTGTGTAACCCAGGGTGGTGTGGAGTGCAAAAAAACGATGGATTTAGGCCTAGATCCTTGTACTGGGGTGAATGTATGACATTGTTCTACATTCTGTCCATCACCTGTGTTTTTTGCAATTTTCACCCCGAGTGTGCTGGGTATACTCAGATGTGAGTCCCAGGCTCTCCACACCACTGGAGTCAAGCTATCCAGGCTGATGAAGGCTGATAGCCAGAAACCGGTCCTTGGATGCTTGATTCCGGTCTGGGAAAGACATGTTTTGTTAGTTCGGACTGGACTGTTCCCATGAGGCACAGGGTCAGAGCTGATTTGCATATAGCCAGTGTCTAACCCAGGGTGGTGTGGAGTGCAAAAAAACGATGGATTTAGGCCCAGATCCTTGTACTGGGGTGAATGTATGACATTATTCTACATTCTGTCCATCACCTGTGTTTTTTGCAATTTTCACCCCGAGTGTGCTGGGTATACTCAGACGTGAGTCCCAGGCTCTCCACACCACTGGTGTCAAGCTATCCAGGCTGATGAAGGCTGATAGCCAGAAACCGGTCCTTGGATGCTTGATTCCGGTCTGGGAAAGACATGGCTTGGTAGTTCGGACTGGACTGTTCCCATGAGGCACAGGGTCGGAGCTGATTTGCATATAGCCAGTGTCTAACCCAGGGTGGTGTGGAGTGCAAAAAACGATGGATTTAGGCCCAGATCCTTGTACTGGGGTGAATGTGGGACATTGTTCTACATTCTGTCCATCAACTGTGTTTTTTGCAATTTTCCCCCCGAGTGTGCTGGGTATACTCAGACGTGAGTCCCAAGCTCTCCACACCACTGGAGTCAAGCTATCCAGGCTGATGAAGGCTGATAGCCAGAAACCGGTCATTGGATGCTTGATTCCGGTCTGGGAAAGACATGGCTTGGTAGTTCGGACTGGACTGTTCCCATGAGGCACAGGGTCAGAGCTGATTTGCATATAGCCAGTGTCTAACCCAGGGTGGTGTGGAGTGCAAAAAAACGATGGATTTAGGCCCAGATCCTTGTACTGGGGTGAATGTATGACATTGTTCTACATTCTGTCCATCAACTGTGTTTTTTGCAATTTTCACCCCGAGTGTGCTGGGTATACTCAGACGTGAGTCCCAGGCTCTCCACACCACTGGAGTCAAACTATCCAGGCTGATGAAGGCTGATAGCCAGAAACCGGTCCTAGGATGCTTGATTCCGGTCTGGGAAAGACATGGCTTGGTAGTTCGGACTGGACTGTTCCCATGAGGCACAGGGTCATAGCTGATTTGCATATAGCCAGTGTCTAACCCAGGGTGGTGTGGAGTGCAAAAAAACGATGAATTTAGGCCCAGATCCTTGTACTGGGGTGAATGTATGACATTGTTCTACATTCTGTCCATCAACTGTGTTTTTTGCAATTTTCACCCCGAGTGTGCTGGGTATACTCAGACGTGAGTCCCAGGCTCTCCACACCACTGGAGTCAAGCTATCCAGGCTGATGAAGGCTGATAGCCAGAAACCGGTCCTTGGATGCTTGATTCCGGTCTGGGAAAGACATGGCTTGGTAGTTCGGACTGGACTGTTCCCATGAGGCACAGGGTCAGAGCTGATTTTCATATAGCGAGTGTGTAACCCAGGGTGGTGTGGAGTGCAAAAAAACGATGGATTTAGGCCCAGATCCTTGTACTGGGGTGAATGTATGACATTGTTCTACATTCTGTCCATCACCTGTGTTTTTTGCAATTTTCACCCCGAGTGTGCTGGGTATACTCAGACGTGAGTCCCAGGCTCTCCACACCACTGGAGTCAAGCTATCCAGGCTGATGAAGGCTGATAGCCAGAAACCGGTCCTTGGATGCTTGATTCCGGTCTGGGAAAGACATGGCTTGGTAGTTCGGACTGGACTGTTCCCATGAGGCACAGGGTCAGAGCTGATTTTCATATAGCCAGTGTGTAACCCAGGGTGGTGTGGAGTGCAAAAAAACAATGGATTTAGGCCCATATCCTTGTATTGGGGTGAATGTATGACATTGTTCTACATTCTGTCCATCACCTGTGTTTTTTGCAATTTTCACCCCGAGTGTGCTGGGTATACTCAGACGTGAGTCCCAGGCTCTCCACACCACTGGAGTCAAGCTATCCAGGCTGTGAAGGCTGATAGCCAGAAACTGGTCCTTGGATGCTTGATTCCGGTCTGGGAAAGACATGTTTTGTTAGTTCGGACTGGACTGTTCCCATGAGGCACAGGGTCAGAGCTGATTTGCATATAGCCAGTGTCTAACCCAGGGTGGTGTGGAGTGCAAAAAAACGATGGATTTAGGCCCAGATCCTTGTACTGGGGTGAATGTATGACATTGTTCTACATTCTGTCCATCACCTGTGTTTTTTGCAATTTTCACCCCGAGTGTGCTGGGTATACTCAGACGTGAGTCCCAGGCTCTCCACACCACTGGAGTCAAGCTATCCAGGCTGATGAAGGCTGATAGCCAGAAACCGGTCCTTGGATGCTTGATTCCGGTCTGGGAAAGACATGGCTTGGTAGTTCGGACGGGACTGTTCCCATGAGGCACAGGGTCAGAGCTGATTTGCATATAGCCAGTGTCTAACCCAGGGTGGTGTGGAGTGCAAAAAACGATGGATTTAGGCCCAGATCCTTGTACTGGGGTGAATGTGGGACATTGTTCTACATTCTGTCCATCAACTGTGTTTTTTGCAATTTTCACCCCGAGTGTGCTGGGTATACTCAGACGTGAGTCCCAGGCTCTCCACACCACTGGAGTCAAGCTATCCAGGCTGATGAAGGCTGATAGCCAGAAACCGGTCATTGGATGCTTGATTCCGGTCTGGGAAAGACATGGCTTGGTAGTTCGGACTGGACTGTTCCCATGAGGCACAGGGTCAGAGCTGATTTTCATATAGCCAGTGTCTAACCCAGGGTGGTGTGGAGTGCAAAAAAACGATGGATTTAGGCCCAGATCCTTGTACTGGGGTGAATGTATGACATTGTTCTACATTCTGTCCATCACCTGTGTTTTTTGCAATTTTCACCCCGAGTGTGCTTGGTATACTCAGACGTGAGTCCTAGGCTCTCCACACCACTGGAGTCAAGCTATCCAGGCTGATGAAGGCTGATAGCCAGAAACCGGTCCTTGGATGCTTGATTCCGGTCTGGGAAAGACATGGCTTGGTAGTTCGGACTGGACTGTTCCCATGAGGCACAGGGTCAGAGCTGATTTGCATATAGCCAGTGTCTAACCCAGGGTGATGTGGAGTGCAAAAAAACGATGGATTTAGGCCCAGATCCTTGTACTGTGGTGAATGTATGACATTGTTCTACATTCTGTTCATCAACTGTGTTTTTTGCAATTTTCACCCCGAGTGTGCTGGATATACTCAGACGTGAGTCCCAGGCTCTCCACACCACTGGAGTCAAGCTATCCAGGCTGATGAAGGCTGATAGCCAGAAACTGGTCCTTGGATGCTTGATTCCGGTCTGGGAAAGACATGGCTTGGTAGTTCGGACTGGACTGTTCCCATGAGGCACAGGGTCAGAGCTGATTTGCATATAGCCAGTGTCTAACCCAGGGTGGTGTGGAGTGCAAAAAAACGATGGATTTAGGCCCAGATCCTTGTACTGGGGTGAATGTATGACATTGTTCTACATTCTGTCCATCAACTGTGTTTTTTGCAATTTTCACCCCAAGTGTGCTGGGTATACTCAGACGTGAGTCCCAGGCTCTCCACACCACTGGAGTCAAGCTATCCAGGCTGATGATGGCTGATAGCCAGAAACTGGTCCTTGGATGCTTGATTCCGGTCTGGGAAAGACATGGCTTGGTAGTTCGGACTGGACTGTTCCCATGAGGCACAGGGTCAGAGCTGATTTTTATATAGCCAGTGTCTAACCCAGGGTGGTGTGGGGTGCAAAAAAAAGATGGATTTAGGCCCAGATCCTTGTACTGGGGTGAATGTATGACATTGTTCTACATTCTCTCCATCACCTGTGTTTTTTGCAATTTTCACCCCGAGTGTGCTGGGTATACTCAGACGTGAGTCCCAGGCTCTCCACACCACTGGAGTCAAGCTATACAGGCTGATGAAGGCTGATAGCCAGAAACCGGTCCTTGGATGCTTGATTCCGGTCTGGGAAAGACATGTTTTGTTAGTTCGGACTGGACTGTTCCCATGAGTCACAGGGTCAGAGCTGATTTGCATATAGCCAGTGTCTAACCCAGGGTGGTGTGGAGTGCAAAAAAACGATGGATTTAGGCCCAGATCCTTGTACTGGGGTGAATGTATGACATTGTTCTACATTCTGTCCATCACCTGTGTTTTTTGCAATTTTCACCCCGAGTGTGCTGGGTATACTCAGACGTGAGTCCCAGGCTCTCCACACCACTGGAGTCAAGCTATCCAGGCTGATAAAGGCTGATAGCCAGAAACCGGTCCTTGGATGCTTGATTCCGGTCTGGGAAAGACATGGCTTGGTAGTTCGGACTGGACTGTTCCCATGAGGCACAGGGTCAGAGCTGATTTGCATATAGCCAGTGTCTAACCCAGGGTGGTGTGGAGTGCAAAAAAACGATGGATTTAGGCCCAGATCCTTGTACTGGGGTGAATGTATGACAATGTTCTACATTCTGTCCATCAACTGTGTTTTTTGCAATTTTCACCCCGAGTGTGCTGGGTATACTCAGATGTGAGTCCCAGGCTCTCCACACCACTGGAGTCAAGCTATCCAGGCTGATGAAGGCTGACAGCCAGAAACTGGTCCTTGGATGCTTGATTCCGGTCTGGGAAAGACATGGCTTGGTAGTTCGGACTGGACTGTTCCCATGAGGCACAGGGTCAGAGCTGATTTGCATATAGCCAGTGTCTAACCCAGGGTGGTGTGGAGTGCAAAAAACGGTGGATTTAGGCCCAGATCCTTGTACTGGGGTGAATGTATGACATTGTTCTACATTCTGTCCATCAACTGTGTTTTTTGCAATTTTCACCCCGAGTGTGCTGGGTATACTCAGACGTGAGTCCCAGGCTCTCCACACCACTGGAGTCAAGCTATCCAGGCTGATGAAGGGTGATAGCCAGAAACGGGTCCTTGGATGCTTGATTCCGGTCTGGGAAAGACATGGCTTGGTAGTTCGGACTGGACTGTTGAGGTAATATGAATTTTCATGGTCAGTTATGTCCCCTATCGTAGACCCCAACGGCTCCATGTACGTGCTTCAAGTACATGTATGTTCCCTCCACTTCCAGCTATGAAGACGCAAATACATTTGCGTCCAACGTTAACATGTCCTCTTTCAGATCCACCATGAATGGGTCGGATATTCCGTTCCTAAGTGTGCCTTGCCAACGTCTTTATATGGTGCACTTTTCACGTTTTCTAGCTCTGGCGAGTTAGGCCCTGATTTCTGCCATCGAGCCTTTTCTGCCTTCTGTCTCTGAAAGCCGCAGCCTGCTGCTTCCTGACCCTTGACTTACTCCCTGTGTGGCGAGCGGTGCCTAGCTCGGCCTGCCTTGCCTGCCAAGACTGTATTCAACCTTCAAGTTATCTGCTCCGCTCCTCGAAAATACATTCCTGTCTAAAAATACATTCCTGTCTAGTAGTTTAGGAAAACATCCTTCCCAGCTGCAGAGCAAAGGGCCCGGCCTCACTGTCTCCATGCAAGTAATTCATAGCTCCCGTTGCCATGGTAGGCCCATGGCCCCCTTGCCTTACACGTAGACACGTAGTTGCATATGCACGCACCAGCAGTCAGTGTAGAATAGCCTCTGCCCGAGAGACCTTTCCTTCTAGATAATACAGTTCCTTAAACACAAGATATAGATATGATTTGGGTTTAGGTTGTTCTGACACTCCAGACTTCTGTCTCCTCATGTAGGGCTAAATGTCAAGTCCCCTTCACCCTCCAGTTTTACGTCAGTCACACGTCATACTGCTGCGCGCGCATCTCTGCCACATGTTTTTGCTGACACTGCAGGATTCTTCTAGGGATCCACCTACTTGCGTTACGTTTTCAGTGACGTTGTCTAGCACACACCTTCGTGTACGCCCTTGTACACGCCTTCTGTTACGAACACATGTTCTTATCTCGTTTCTCTCAGCTGTTACGCCTCCTGCATCAATTTCTATTGTAAATGCATTGACTATATAAATGATACTCTGTTAATAAATCATTGTACATGTCCTATCCGTTCCCTTGCACATGCTACCTGGTTCGAACCAATAACCAATTCCTTTTTAAGGAATAAAACCCCTTTAAAAACCTCAAATACCACGGATTCTGTCTCTTAATTTTGACTGAGTTATTCTTATTGATATTTACCGCATAAATTCCGCATAGGTAATTAAAATTTACCACATAATTGGCGCCCGAACAGGGACCCCTCCCCCACCCCACGCGCCGGAGGTGCGTTGCAGGCCCGGTCCCCTGCCACAGCCGTGAAGGACAACTACGCATACCCGCAGGATTTCCTGTATCTCCCTCAGGCCAACGGAGGTGACTGAGGCTGCGATCGACACCCAGACGAGGCGGTGAGGAGTGCGGAGGATCCCGACCAGAGCCTAGCTGAGAGAGCAAAGTCCGAGGTATTTGGAGGCCCACCAGTTCCGAAGTTCCGAAGCACCTGCGTCACGAATCGAGTCGAGTCCAGGGTCCAGTCCAGTATCGAGTTTCCGAGGCCTTCTGTTCCGTGCTTCCCGGTGAGTACCGTTGCTGGGGACGCATCTAGACGAGTGCATTAATTTGTGCCCGGTCAAGACGGGGTTGGGTACACAGCCACGGTCTGCACTGTTTAGCAGTGTATCTGTACTGTTTAGCAGTATATCAAGTATGGAGGTAGCTAGTTTCATTTTAATTATTGTTGTTCGTTTTCAAAATGTTTAAATGTGTCTTAATGTCGTGGTATGAGTGATTGTTCGATCTATATTACTGTGCTCATTGTATTAATTGTGTTCAAATTCAAGTAAGTATCAAGTACCAAGTAGTACGGCTGAGACATGCCGCTATTCTCTAAACTGAGACAGATAGGAACTAGAAAAGGGATACTAGAGGAAGCTGTTCCCATTCCACCCAGGGACACTCCAGGGTACTTTATGTACCACAAGCACGGCTTAGACGCTGTATTATATCTCGATTTGTGGGTGGATTACACCAAAGATTTAGCAGAGAATCAGAGATGGCCCGCTGCAGGGACATGGGATGCCGAGTGCATCATGAGAGTAGAAGAAGCATTATGGAAAAAGAAAGCCAGACAGTGACAGAAAGATGCCATTGAACTATGGCGGAAAGAATCGCATAGACGCACAGAAAAAGCACTCAGAAAAGCAGAGAAAAGTAGAGAGGATTCAGACAAAGCCCGTGAAAATGTATTAGTTGAAGAGGGGATACGAGTAAAAACAGAACAAGTAGACCGGCAACGAAACACTCTTATGAATGGTATGTATCCTCTCCTGGCCGAGGGTTTACCTAAGGCCACTTCGGAAATAGCCAAGAATCTGCCACCTCCATTGGTCCCGACTAAAGTACGTCACAAGGCCACAAAAGACATATTCCTTTCTTCCTATTTAGACGATGTAGCCCCCGAATATGTTAATGTTCCGCCACCACGCACACCACCTGCTGATGGCACTCCACCGCGAGATAACCTACCGCCACTTCCGCAACATCAGATTTCTCCCCCCCTTCCGGCACCTATTCTCCCTACCATTAATCCACTTAATCCTTTTGGACCTGGCACTTCGGGAGGGGCAGTAGGAGGTTTTCAAACACCACCACAATCACACCGATTGACTTATAGGGATCTAGCACAACAACGTACACCTCAAACAGCGAGTTACGACATACTTAAAGAGCCTCTTACAGACTGTAGATATGATCCCGTACCCGGTATAGACGACAGAATGATGCTATCATCAGTGCGTCTACGACGAGTTACAAACTATCTAATGTTACTACCTGGGATGATTGATCATCTAGACAGAATATTTCATTTTGTCCAAACGGGGAAAGGTCCTGAAAGTATTGGCAAGGCCATGGCATACCAGAAAGTTGACACTCAAAAAATGATATTAAGTTTCTTTATAAACTGCTTAATAAGAGAACAAGATAGGCCTGGTGTAGACCAGGAAGACATGAAAGCACTGACTAAATGGGGTCAGAATATAGCAGACGGAAAACATGATAAACAGAATAGTATAGAAAATATGTATCGAAGGATACGAAAGGCAGTAGAACAAATACATGAAAGAAGACAGCCCGAAAGAGAAATAGATACAGACAAGACTGAGTCCTCGGGGGAGGAGGACCAACTAGAAACGACAAAAGGAACATTGCAATTACCAACTAGAGAAACGATAGCATATGTAGGTAAGGGAAGACCTTTTAATAATGCAATGCGCCCGGTACGCCCAGAAAGTAAGAGACTTTTTCAAGCAGCCATGTCAAATCCAAAAACTCCTGAACACTTATTTCAGGCTACTGATAAAATACTTCAAGAACGAATGGGGTACCATGTACTAAATTCCATGGATGAACAAGAATTAGCCAGGTCAGCAGTCCAATGGGCTGACAGTTCTGACACTTATATTGATGATGGCTTAGCACAAACATTTTTAAATCTTTCCCCTGATGAACAGAAATTAGCCGGAATATACATGATTCAGCATCTCCTTATATTGTATAAAAGCCAACATTCTGATCCAGGTCCCCTACCTGATATTTTGATAGAGCTACTCTCGAACAGATGGAGAGGTCTAGGTACCGACTTAATTAAAATAATTCTAGAGCATCGGCACAGATACAGTACTTTCCTGACCACACAGTTTGTTCCAGCTCCACCTCCAGAAAGAAAAATGTATTACATAGACAGACAGAATCCCTTGCGAGAAGTACATCCAGTCAAGAATGATGATAATACTTTTAGACGTGTGTTTGTGTACACACCCATAACTAAAATGGAACTGTTAGAAATGAAGAAGTTAGTGCCTAGTCATGACAAAGATCCCGCAGGTTTCCACCGTGAAATAAAAGATATGTTACTCATGGGTGATTATACCTACCCCGACATTATGAAAATATTGAAAGTATTATTGCCTGCTGGTATTTACGAGAAACTCAAGGAAAAAGAATGGGAGGTGGGAGAGGCAAAGATTGATTGGGCTGTATTAGAGAACGAAGAAAATACTCGTACCCCAGGCCTAGGGCTTGGGGACAAAACTAAAGCATTACCAGGATTGTTAGTACAAGTCTTGCCACGTTTGTTAGCAACGAAAAAGGAGGACTGGGATGCAATCTCAGCCTGTAAACAGAAACCCGATGAAGACACTAGTGATTTTTATTCCCGATTTGAGAAATGTTTTGTTATTAATAGTGGCCTGAAACCAAGTAGCGAGTCATATCCACATCTTTTTGTATCTAAATTGGTCGAAAATTCCCTGCCCCAAGTTAAGAATCGTGTTCTGAAAGTCGAGAGCACATGGCAAGCTAACACGCCTTCACAAATGTTACAAATGTTACAGTACCACCAGAATAGAATTAGAGAAGAACATGATCACGAACAAAGACGTATGAAAGACACAAAAATGAAAATGTTAGTTGCTCAGTCAGTCCCAGCTGACGGTCAGAAAAAGGGTATGACACAGTCCAGTAATTCAGCAGCTCCTGTTAAAGGGATATGCAACTATTGTAAACAGCCAGGTCATTATGTAAACGATTGTGCAGTTTTGAAACATAATATATCAACAGGTAAAACTAAAGAAAGGCCGCCTCCTCCTAGACAGGACCAGGCCCAACAACAAGTACCACAGAATATCCAGCCTATGCAAGCTTCACAACAGACAGTACAGACTGTAGCCGTGCCACAGCCACAGCCCATTGCCGCAACACAACATACAACACAACAGATGTACCAGTATGCGCAAACTGATTATCCCGATTACCAGCGATACACATGAAACAGCCTAGAGAGGGAAGTTGGCTTGCCTCTTATTGAGGTTCCTGTAGATCAAGAGGGTCCTTACGTACACAGCCAAGTGTTAGGAAAAGATAGAAAGTTTTTGATTGATACAGGGGCAAGCAGGACAACTATAAGTCATGACGAGGTTCCAGGGGCACCCCTCTCAGGCGCACAGAATGTATCCCTTGGATTTTCAGGCAAACCTATTGTAAATGAAGTATCACAACCAGTACCACTTTTAGTTGGTCCATTGTCTCGCACTACAGACTTGTTGTTAACGAAATCATGTCCAGAAAACTTGTTAGGTATCAAGACACTGAAAGCTCTAGGAGCTGTGATATGTTGCTCTCCGGAAGGAGTGAGACTGTTTTTACGTGACTTTAAGGGTCACTATGTGTTGAGAGATATTGATCCCAGACTACAGAACGTTCCTGCACATTTATGGGCACAAGGCCCCACTGATGTAGGTTGTATGCACATTACACCATATCGAGTCACACTTAGACCAGGAGTAGTCTTACCACGAATCCGACAATACAAGTTACCACCAGATGCTATAGCGGCTTTACTGAAAATCATTGACGAGCTCATTGCACAAGGAGTGGTTGTAGAAACCGACTCGAATTTATGTAACTCCCCCATCATCCCAATTCTTAAACGTACTGATCCAAATGCACCCCCAGTTTATCGATTAGTTATCGATCTGCGCGAATTGAATAAATGCATCGTACCACAGTATCCTGTGGTCCCAGATATCTCGTCTCTATTGACTGCCATTGATTCCGAAGCCACGTTCTTTACTGTAATCGATCTGAAGAACGCCTTCTTTAGCGTCCCCATTGATCCGGAAAGCCAATACCTTTTCGGATTCTGTCTAAATGGACGAAGCTTCAAATTTGCACGCGCACCTCAAGGATTCACAGAAAGCCCCAGCATCTATAGTCAAGCACTGAAAAGACAACTAGACAGTATACACATGCCTGACAACACTGCTCTGTTACAGTATGTCGATGATCTACTGATCACCGCCCGCAGCGAACCCGAATGTGAGCAAGCGTCACTGACGGTTTTGCATTTCCTGGCTGACGAGGGACACAAGGTGTCCCCTTCCAAGCTACAATTCTGTGTTCAGCAAGTTATTTACCTTGGACACTTGCTGACCAAAGGGGGGAGACAGCTAACACCTGACCGCATTCAGCTAATTGTAAACATGTCACAACCCAAGACACAAAAGGAGGTACGGGCCTTTATAGGCCTCACTTCGTACTTTAGACAATGGATCCCTCAGTATGCATTTCTAGCGAAACCTCTCATACAGTTGACAACCCAGGAGGCAGCGACATCGACTGTCCTCCCTTGGACTCAGGAACACACACAAGCTTTTGAGGACTTAAAGAAAGCCTTATGTCAAGCACCAGTTTTAGCGACACCATGTTATAGCAAGCCTTTTACACTTTTTGTCACAGAACGTGAAGGTACTGCATTGTCAGTACTCACTCAAGACCAAGCAGGTTCATACAAACCGTGTGCTTACTTTTCTAGTACATTGGATCCAGTAGCCCAGGCTCTGCCTGCGTGCTTGAAATCAGTAGCAGCAACAGCCCTAGCAATCAGACAAAGTGATTCCATAGTGCTAGGACATCAGTTGACAGTACAAGTTCCACACTCCGTGGAAGTTCTTTTAAACCGAACACAGACCCAGCACTTGACTATAGCAAGACTGACAGGTTATGAATTGACATTGTTTCAGCCACACATAGAAATCAGACGCTGCAACACATTGAACCCTGCTACACTTTTGCCATTTAGTGAGACAGACCCATTGGCACATGATTGTATTGAGGTCATTACCATTACGACGAAACCCAGACAAGACTTGACAGACACCGCATTACCAGATCCAGACCTGACACTTTATGTGGATGGTTCATGCATGAGAACAAGTACAGGGGACTTAGTGGCAGCTTACGCAGTCACGACAGAAACTGAAGTCATAGAAACAAATTGTATTGACACCTTGTCAGCTCAAGCAGCAGAGCTCATTGCTCTGACCCAAGCCTGCATTCAAGCAAAGAACAAGAGAGTTAACATATACACAGATTCACGTTATGCATTCGGAGTCGTACACGACTTTGGTGTCCTGTGGCGAGAGAGAGGGTTTTTGACCTCTCACGGAGCCAAAATTCAGCACGGTTCCCTCATCCGAACTCTGTTAGATGCAATACATCTGCCTACAGCGATATCCATCATGAAGTGCAAGGCACATACCAAAGTCACAGATATCATTTCCCAGGGTAACGACCTAGCAGACCGCACAGCCAAGCATACAGCTCAGACTCAGACTCACACAACTGATCTGACAAAGACTATAGTTCAGACACCGACACATTGCATGACAGTTAAGGATCCCGCCCTAGATGTAATTGATATACAGACACATGCTACACCGGACGAAATCAAGAAATGGATTGAACTAGGAGGGGTCCAGACAGATCAAGGATGGATGACGAAGGGAAAATCTACATGGTTTCTCCCCGACTCTATGGTCCAAGTAATCATTAACACAGTACATAGTCCTGCACATTTAGGAGAAAAAGCCATGTTAGACAGTATTCAAAATATCTGGTTCAATAAACATTTACGAGCAGCAGCCAAACAGAAAGTGCGTACTTGCATGATTTGTTGTCAGTTCAACCCAGGTAAAAGCATTCCCGTAGAGCAAGGTGGATTTCATCCTCCCGATCACCCTTTTGAAGTCCTCCAGATGGATTATATCCAGATGGAACATTGTCGAGGATTCAAATATGTGCACTTTCCCGCTGGACAGAAGCATATCCAGTCCCAGATTACACTGCTCCGACCACTGCCAAACAGCTGGTTCGTGAATTTTTCCCCAGATATGGTTTGCCCCGCGTTGTATACTCCGATAACGGTCAGCCATTCTCGTCCGAGCTGATGAAACAGGTATCTCTCCTGCTCGGCTACCAGTGGAAGTTCCATTGTGTCCGACATCCCGAGGCAGCAGGCCTCGTGGAATGCCATAATCAGACTCTGAAAATCCGTCTTGCCAAAATTTGTAGAGAGAAAGGAGTTGACTGGATAGTAGCTTTGCCAGTCGCACTCTTCTATATGAGAATGGTCGCACACTCCAGAACAGGGCTATCCCCGTACGAGGTGGTCTTTGGTAGGCCACCGAATATGTGGGGGACGCCTTTGCCGAGAAAAATTACCGATGTCGATTGTAATATGTTGACAGATTACCTTGCCTCCTTGATGTCTGCACTCCAATCATGTCGTTCACAGGTTGCTGCAGCCTTTCCCGACAACACCGATGTAAAGCCACATGGGATCATTCCGGGGGACCATATTCTCGTCAGGAACTTCGATCGGAGGAGTCCGCTGGAGCCCCGTTGGCAGGGGCCGAAACTTGTTCTGCTAACCACGAGGACTGCAATCAAGGTCGAGGGCCGCAAAGGGTGGCTCCACTCCAGCCACGTCAAGATATTTCATGGACTGCTTCCAGTTACAGACTCTCAGCCCTCCCCCTCTAAGGACTGCCCAGATTTCAGTGACTCTAAACTTCCCCTGATAGAGAAAACTCCGTCCGAGGAGTATAAATCCAAATTGAGGTCTAGCAAGTCAGACAGTTTAATTGTTTAAGTCCTCCCCTAGGTGAATCGGTTAAACCTGATTCTGACATGTATCCCCTAGACCCCAACAGAGAGAGAGATAGACAGAAACAGCTCAAGAAACGTGAATATTGTAAATCTCTTCGCAGCCACTGTATTGTGACATTATTGATTATGTTTTTCCTAAGTCTTATGATTATTGCTGCAAGTGTATTGCTACATGTATACTACCCTATTTTCAAACATGCACATTCCTCTTCAAATGACACTGTCGAACACTCTTTCAGTGAACTGCCCCCGCACGAACTATCTTATCGACTTGCGCTGCGCAACAACACATTCATTAGTATGTTACACCATTCCCATCAGACCAGCAATGCTACCAATTGTTGGATATGTGGCCGACTCCCTCCCTATCAGAAATACAAGGGAGTTCTGCCTCTTTTTCCGTACCCGTTCACACATAATGGTTCATGTGGTGCATGGTTTAGTTTAATTAATTCCTTAGATTCAGATTCTGTAGTTTACCAGGGCAACTGGGTATGGGGAAATCTGAACACAGTTCTGCATAGAGTATGTTTCCCTGACAAGGAGGGTCTTCCCAAAAGAACAGGAACTGATCTAGAAAACGAAGTATATGGATTAGGTAATTTTACACTTAACCTCATGATTCTGAATGTTGAGTCTGAATCCGAACCAGTCTTGCCTGCAATGTCCGTACTACCAGTTAAAGGTGAATTATGTGTCAGAAAGAATGGTTCAGTACACTTGGGTCATAGTAAATGTACTACTGTGATCGAATTCAGTGATAAGGGCAAGTCTACATTTAAAGCTTCACGTCATTCCTACTTCGTTTGTGGTCATACCGCATATATACGTTTACCTCTAGATTGGGATGGCACCTGTTACATTGCATTCCTTCTGCCACCCGTTTTCCTAGCCCCTCCTGATTATCATAGAGACATCCACCTAGTACACAATAGACCACAGAGAGATCTCCCGATTGTCGACTATACTGAAACGGCATGGGAGCAGTATACAGATTTCAATAAAGGTTTCTTTCCCTACTTAGGTACTGTCTTTAATAGTAAACTGATACGAAAATTAACTAGAACCCTTGAAGCAGTAGTGAATGAAACTACATCCGCCCTAGGTAACTTAACAGAGGAGCAGTCTGCTATGCAGATTGTTGTTCTTCAAAATCGTCTCGTCCTTGACGTCATCCTGGCCGATAGGGGCGGAGCCTGTAGAGTCATCGGATCAAGCTGCTGTGTTTTCATTCCACAAAACGCACCATCAGTATATAAAGCCATTACTCGTCTTCACAAGATTGCAAGTCAGATACACCAGAATCCAGGCACCTGGACTTGGTCCGGTTGGTTCTGGAGCGTGTTATCAGCCTGGGGATGGAAAATCCTATCCTTCCTAGGTATTGCCCTTCTCATAGTATTCAGTTGTTGCCTATGTTTGCAATGTGGGCCAGCAATTTGCGGCTTGTGCGCCACATCATGTATTCCTCATTCAAGTCCTCATTCAAAACGCCGTAAGAAGAAAGAAGAGCAAATGATGTTACATGAACAGATTGATAGATTAATGAGGATTGATATATCATGAAGGGTCCGTAGGGGACAAGGAGGGAATGAGGTAATATGAATTTTCATGGTCAGTTATGTCCCCTATCGTAGACCCCAACGGCTCCATGTACGTGCTTCAAGTACATGTATGTTCCCTCCACTTCCAGCTATGAAGACGCAAATACATTTGCGTCCAACGTTAACATGTCCTCTTTCAGATCCACCATGAATGGGTCGGATATTCCGTTCCTAAGTGTGCCTTGCCAACGTCTTTATATGGTGCACTTTTCACGTTTTCTAGCTCTGGCGAGTTAGGCCCTGATTTCTGCCATCGAGCCTTTTCTGCCTTCTGTCTCTGAAAGCCGCAGCCTGCTGCTTCCTGACCCTTGACTTACTCCCTGTGTGGCGAGCGGTGCCTAGCTCGGCCTGCCTTGCCTGCCAAGACTGTATTCAACCTTCAAGTTATCTGCTCCGCTCCTCGAAAATACATTCCTGTCTAGTAATTTAGGAAAACATCCTTCCCAGCTGCAGAGCAAAGGGCCCGGCCTCACTGTCTCCATGCAAGTAATTCATAGCTCCCGTTGCCATGGTAGGCCCATGGCCCCCTTGCCTTACACGTAGACACGTAGTTGCATATGCACGCACCAGCAGTCAGTGTAGAATAGCCTCTGCCCGAGAGACCTTTCCTTCTAGATAATACAGTTCCTTAAACACAAGATATAGATATGATTTGGGTTTAGGTTGTTCTGACACTCCAGACTTCTGTCTCCTCATGTAGGGCTAAATGTCAAGTCCCCTTCACCCTCCAGTTTCACGTCAGTCACACGTCATACTGCTGCGCGCGCATCTCTGCCACATGTTTTTGCTGACACTGCAGGATTCTTCTAGGGATCCACCTACTTGCGTTACGTTTTCAGTGACGTTGTCTAGCACACACCTTCGTGTACGCCCTTGTACATGCCTTCTGTTACGAACACATGTTCTTATCTCGTTTCTCTCAGCTGTTACGCCTCCTGCATCAATTTCTATTGTAAATGCATTGACTATATAAATGATACTCTGTTAATAAATCATTGTACATGTCCTATCCGTTCCCTTGCACATGCTACCTGGTTCGAACCAATAACCAATTCCTTTTTAAGGAATAAAACCCCTTTAAAAACCTCAAATACCACGGATTCTGTCTCTTAATTTTGACTGAGTTATTCTTATTGATATTTACCGCATAAATTCCGCATAGGTAATTAAAATTTACCACACTGTTCCCATGAGGCACAGGGTCAGAGCTGATTTGCATATATCCAGTGTCTAACCCAGGGTGGTGTGGAGTGCAAAAAACGATGGATTTAGGCCCAGATCCTTGTACTGGGGTGAATGAATGACATTGTTCTACATTCTGTCCATCAACTGTGTTTTTTGCAATTTTCACCCCGAGTGTGCTGGGTATACTCAGACGTGAGTCCCAGGCTCTCCACACCACTGGAGTCAAGTTATCCAGGCTGATGAAGGCTGATAGCCAGAAACCGGTCCTTGGATGCTTGATTCCGGTCTGGGAAAGACATGGCTTGGTAGTTCGGACTGGACTGTTCCCATGAGGCACAGGGTCAGAGCTGATTTGCATATAGCCAGTGTCTAACCCAGGGTGGTGTGGAGTGCAAATAAACGATGGATTTAGGCCCAGATCCTTGTACTGGGGTGAATGTATGACATTGTCCTACATTCTGTCCATCATCTGTGTTTTTTGCAATTTTCACCCTGACTGTGCTGGGTATACTCAGACGTGAGTCCCAGGCTCTCCACACCACTGTAGTCAAGCTATCCAGGCTGATGAAGGCTGATAGCCAGAAACCGGTCCTTGGATGCTTGATTCCGGTCTGGGAAAGACATGGCTTGGTAGTTCGGACTGGACCGTTCCCATGAGGCACAGGGTCAGAGCTGATTTGCATATAGCCAGTGTCTAACCCAGGGTGGTGTGGAGTGCAAAAAAACGATGAATTTAGGCCCAGATCCTTGTACTGAGGTGAATGTATAACATTGTTCTACATTCTGTCCTTCAACTGTGTTTTTTGCAATTTTCACCCCGAGTGTGCTGGGTATACTCAGACGTGAGTCCCAGGCTCTCCACACCACTGGAGTCAAGCTATCCAGGCTGATGAAGGCTGATAGCCAGAAACCGGTCCTTGGATGCTTGATTCCGGTCTGGGAAAGACATGGCTTGGTAGTTCGGACTGGACCGTTCCCATGAGGCACAGGGTCAGAGCTGATTTGCATATAGCCAGTGTCTAACCCAGGGTGGTGTGGAGTGCAAAAAACCGATGGATTTAGGCCCAGATCCTTGTACTGGGGTGAATGAATGACATTGTTCTACATTCTGTCCATCAGCTGTGTTTTTTGCAATTTTCACCCCGAGTGTGCTGGGTATACTCAGACGTGAGTCCCAGGCTCTCCACACCACTGGAGTCAAGCTATCCAGGCTGATGAAGGCTGATAGCCAGAAACCGGTCCTTGGATGCTTGATTCCGGTCTGGGAAAGACATGGCTTGGTAGTTCGGACTGGACTTTTCCCATGAGGCACAGGGTCAGAGTTGATTTGCATATAGCCAGTGTCTAACCCAGGGTGGTGTGAAGTGCAAAAAACCGATGGATTTAGGCCCAGATCCTTGTACTGGGGTGAATGAATGACATTGTTCTACATTCTGTCCATCAGCTGTGTTTTTTGCAATTTTCACCCCGAGTGTGCTGGGTATACTCAGACGTGAGTCCCAGGCTCTCCACACCACTGGAGTCAAGCTATCCAGGCTGATGAAGGCTGATAGCCAGAAACCGGTCCTTGGATGCTTGATTCCGGTCTGGGAAAGACATGGCTTGGTAGTTCGGACTGGACTTTTCCCATGAGGCACAGGGTCAGAGTTGATTTGCATATAGCCAGTGTCTAACCCAGGGTGGTGTGAAGTGCAAAAAAACGATGGATTTAGGCCCAGATCCTTGTACTGGGGTGAATGTATGACATTGTTCTACATTCTGTCCATCAACTGTGTTTTTTGCAATTTTCACCCCGAGTGTGCTGGGTATACTCAGACGTGAGTCCCAGGCTCTCCACACCACTGGAGTCAAGTTATCCAGGCTGATGAAGGCTGATAGCCAGTGAACCGGTCCTTGGATGCTTGATTCCGGTCTGGGAAAGACATGGCTTGGTAGTTCGGACTGGACTGTTCCCATGAGGCACAGGGTCAGAGCTGATTTGCATATAGCCAGTGTCTAACCCAGGGTGGTGTGGAGTGCAAAAAACCGATGGATTTAGGCCCAGATCCTTGTACTGGGGTGAATGAATGACATTGTTCTACATTCTGTCCATCAACTGTGTTTTTTGCAATTTTCACCCCGAGTGTGCTGGGTATACTCAGACGTGAGTCCCAGGCTCTCCACACCACTGGAGTCAAGCTATCCAGGCTGATGAAGGCTGATAGCCAGAAACCGGTCCTTGGATGCTTGATTCCGGTCTGGGAAAGACATGGGTTGGTAGTTCGGACTGGACTGTTCCCATGAGGCACAGGGTCAGAGCTGCTTTGCATATAGCCAGTGTCTAACCCAGGGTGGTGTGGAGTGCAAAAAAACGAAGGATTTAGGCCCAGATCCTTGTACTGGGGTGAATGTATGACATTGTTCTACATTCTGCCATTCATCTGTGTTTTTTGGAATTTGCGAAGGAAGCACTCCATACCGGCAGGACTCACAGGTGACTCTGGATTCCATTCAAAGAGAGAGCCATGTTCCAATCCCCCTCTTTGTTTCACAAAGTACTGTTTGATCCCCTCCTAATCCGTTTTCGTGGGGGTTCTCTTGTTATAAAGCTACCCACAGTCTGAGATCATAAGAGGATTCACGGTGACTATCCCTAGATTCCGTCATGCCACCTTGGATGGTAGGGTCTTCTTGGTGGCAGAGGTAAAACTATGGACTGGCTCACTCACCTTCTTGTAGTCTGAGCCTTCTTTGTTGAAGCTGCAAACGTGTCTCTTTCCTCCTTGGGTTTGTCTGCTGATGGAGTGACACATAGTCAGCAGGTTAGTCTCTCAGCACCAAGATTTCCTTGGGTGAATGACACACTAAAAGAATCAGTAAAATGGAACGCAGTGTTAAAGGTAGCAGCTGTTACATGCATCTTCTGCTCAGAAATCTTCCTGGCACATTTTTGCTGCTGGAAAAAGCATGTAGAATTACAAGTCAGTTCTTCCTCAAAGGTGCAGAAAGAGAAGTAACTATGCGGCAGGGGGCTGCGGTAACCAGGCCCAGGCTGGCTCTACTGGACACTGGGCGTTTTGCAAGTGAGCTGGCAGAGTGAGGGCTGGTTTCACTGACTGGTTGGGGACACATTTCCTGCAACAGCGTTTAAAAATAAATAGTGCAGAACAACTGGTTTTAAAGTATGCTTCGAAGCAATTTGTTTGTGCATTGGGTTGGTTCCTGTTTCCTGCGGGGAACAAGAGTATCACTGACCTTTAGGGAGGAGGGAGGGGAGGGGCTGCTGTTGCTTGGCTCAGGGTGTCCAGTAGATGTGTGAGAAAGACCCTTCCTACCTTCCTAATGCAAGACAGTCTATTTCTTTACAACGTGATGATTTTAGTAAGCATTTCAGTTACTATATTCAATTATACCACAACCTTTAGTGACAATTGTTAGAAGTAACAGATTGCATTTATGAATTTAGAACATCTGTGTTCCCACCACCCCCCTGATGACGATGCTGTTAGTGAAGCAAGTGGAAAGCCGTCTTTTATCCCAATACGTGGCAGTGGGGTTACCATAGATGTAGTAACATCATGATCTTTTGCTCACGTGCAGCACACACAGAACTGATGATTTGTAAAGTCCTCTTCTGATGATGAAGAAAAAGGAAGATTTGTTCAATAAATATTAATTGCTTAGGATCACACAATGTGGTCAAGTGGAAGCCGGGAATGGTGCAAGTTTTATGTGCAATTCAAACACTACATGCTATTTCATTATTTATTGTCAACGATTCTTTAATTGTTTCATCCTTCCACTTCTCATCATCCAACTATTAATTCATTAAGCAACGCAGCCCTGCCTCCAATCTCCATCCATCTATTCAAAGATTGGACAAGGCTTAATAATGAAAAAAGTGTTGTTATATGCACCATATATTTAATTCTTTTTTTTTACAAATCTCTTAGGGGGGCACCCACTATTACCCTTTATCAGAGACCAGGCTCGCTCACTGTTCTCACTCACAAATACAGGATAGGGGGTGGTCTGACAAAATTTGCTTTTGATTTCCAGTCCAGCCCTGCCGGTAATCGTATTATCGACCAGTGCTTAATATGAGGCAGTGAAGCCCACCAGCAATCATTTTTGGGAACCAGCAGTTATTTTTCATCATGAGACATTCACCCACAGCACAAGAGAGAGACACACAAAAAAGACGAGAGAGAAAGATGGAAAAACAGTGACAAAGAAAAAAGCAAGAATGAAAAAGAACCTAAACTAGTGAAATAAACAGAAATAGAGTGTCAGGTGGTGGATGAAAGAGGCATGAGGTGATATGAAGACTATGCAGACTTGGGGGTAGATTTACAAACATTTTACGCTGGTTTTACATCACAAAAGTGACTTAAGCCAGCACATAATAGGGCAAATGTATGAGATTTGTGGTGCAGGGCAGCGCAGCAAGGTACGTGGTGCGATGACTTGCACCATGGTGCAAGGGAGCCTGTGTTGTAGGCAGGATTGTATTTGTACAAGAAGGGACATTTTCCTGCACACAATGAATCCTGAGAGGCGTTTTCCTCTCTCTAAATGTGCTGCAGAATAGCCTGAATCAAGGAGGCATTTCAGGGATGGTGCATGGGCGTTCAAAGGCAACCAACCATGCGTTTTGATGCAAACCCCTGTATACTAACAATAGTAGGCAGTGTTGTGAACTCACTTGAAAGCAAGAGTTAGAAGGAAGGAGAAATGTTTTCATTTTTACTTGTCTTTCCTACTTTGCGTGTGTGCTGCACTGTAAGCTCACATACAAAGTAGGAACATTTTTGGAATGTATCTAGTATTTTGTGCTGGAAGGGAACCCTTCCAGTACTTGGTGTTAAATCTGAAACAAGATGCATACATCTGCAAGAGTGTCAAAATATACCACACAAGGTGGGTGTTGTTGGGCAGTGGGTAGAATGGAAATGAAATCTGATTAAACGAATAGAAACATTTTGAGTATATTTTTAAACATAATGTGGTTCTCCCTATTCTGTATATGAGAAGGTAGATGATTCCAAGCCTTAGCCACAAGTTGGAAAAAAGATCTTCCTCCTATAGGTGTCTTTCTATAAATCAGAACCTCCGCAATCATCTTGGAGGGGGGCTATAAGGAGCATGGAGGTTTATACCTATACCCAAGATTGAGGTACGGATGTGTCACATTACAACTTTGCGCATAGATGCAGGTCACTAAACAGAAGATTACAATTTACATTACAAAAAAATTACAGAGAGAAAAAGTGCAGAAAAAGTGGAAGAAAGCAAAGTGAGAATATGAAGCTATATATCAACAAGTCAAATCATAGATGAAAGAATGGAACGAAGGAAGGATGAAACTTTGGAGGCACAAAATAAAGGATGAAAGAATGAAATGATTCAGGAAAGAATGAAAGGACTCAAGATAAAAAAAGAATAAAAGAAGATGAGAAAAAAGGGTCAACGTGATTGCATTTCCATGCTATATTTGGACTGCTGCGTGAATGTCTATCCGTGCTGGGTACACATATCGCTGATGATTGTTGACTGAGGCAATTCCTGCAATGGATGTTATTCCCTGATTTATGTGAAGCCTCTTTATCATTTGTAGTGGTAATACTACTGATGTCAATGTCCTCTGTAGCATAGTGTGAGTCCAGAACTAAGAACAAGTAAAATGTATGTTTTGCTGGCATAATTATCATAATTATCTTTCACATTACTATTGTTACATGTAATTTCTGAAATTATGCTATTATGCCACATCGCGTAATTACGTGCCTCTGGTGCCATCTGCAGTAAGGATCTACCGCAAACGTACAGGAACAGAGCTAGAGCTGGTGTTGTCTGTGGTGCTTTTTTTTTAGCACTTTTTAGCATGAAATTCATACTGACACATCAAAGCGATGCTAAAACGCATTTCTCACCAAAAAATATCGCCAAATGACAGTTTTGCAAATCGGGTAATCAGGTAATTTTGTCAAGATTTCACTTAATTATGCAAAAACAAATTACCTGAATTGTTCACTCTGCAACATTAGTATAACCGGAAAGATATCCCTGCTGCCTGAACTTGTAAAGTCTCTGTAACCTGAGCAGAAGCTCCAGTTACTGAGCCTGTAAGGTCGGTCTCACTAGGGGCATAGCCCTGCTGCCTGTTCATTGTGCATAACATTTCATTTTTCCACCTTGCTGCATGCAAATAGGCTCTCATCGATAATACAATAATCGACGCAGAAGGGTAGGAAACTAAATTATGAAACAACACAGAAATGAAGGAATGTTAAATGAAAATTGGCATCAGTCCAATCTCAAAAATGGTAAAAGTCTCTTTGAATGCCATATAATTTGTGCTGCTTTTTAGACTCTTTTGCGGGAAACTGGACTATAAATGCTCAAGTTTACTTCCATTTGTTCCCACTTTTTTTGTGGGGAGGATGAAAGTTGTCAGGCACAACATGGAAGATTTTTTTTACGAGGGTCCTATCTGATTCGCTGGTAGGATTCGTGGTCTTTTAGACAATTAATACGTTTTTCTGCTGTAAAAAATACAATGTGGCCCCCAACAAATATTTCACGTTTCCTTTGTCAGTTGAAGTTAGACACGTTTTCTTTGTTCTCTGACTTTAGCAGCGAGATGTCCTTCAGGGGTGACAGTTTGTGTTTTATAAATGCCGTTAATTCAGTCACTTATTTATTTATTCATTTAGTCATTCATTAATCAAAGATTTTTCTTGTGGAACAAGTGATTTTTTAAACCTATCTATGATGGTCAACCTCAACACCAGCCTAAGTCTGCTAAAATTCTTTTTTTTTTAAATATTGTAATCAGTGTCTTGGCAAATAAAAGGGTCTTCAGCAGACATCTAGTAACCAGGAAACATCTGCCTGCACTTATCAGATAAATGCATAGGCGATGAAAGCTTAGTTGAGACGAAATTATATACACACAGGAAATGCAGGAACTGCTAGAAACATCGGGCTGTGTAGTAACATTTGGCAAGAAAACTTGCTGGCTGCATCAAATGGAGAGGAATGTGAAAACACACTTAATAGTCTTGAGGTGTGCACTATTACTTGGTGCCCTCTTGCATCCTACACTACTCACCAGTACCTAAACACGACTAAATAAAGCTCTCATGTGGGCACCCATATGGCAGTGTAAAAAGTAATGTAGGAGCTAGTATTGAATACTCAATCTCCTATTCACACTATACTCAATACTAGCTCCTACATTGCTTTTTACACTGCTATACCAGTATGTGGGAAAGTGTGTTTGAAGGTCGATCAATATTTTCCTGTGGACCCTCTTCCTCTCGGTTTTTGCACTGAGGGCAGGAATGCGCCACATTTGCTAACATATAATGCATTTCTGCTCTCCCTTAATGCTGCAGCGCTTGTTCCTACCAAGCACCTATGTAGGCAACCCTTGCACTATAGTGCAAGGCTTTCTCCATTTATTTATTTATGTATTTATTTATTTGAAGGTCTTATATAGCACGAACAAGATCCTTGCGGATATCAGAGCGCTTTACAATCGCTCAGGCTTGGTATACAAACGCGTAACTGTAGGCACATCAAGAATACAAAACACATAGTACAAAAGTGAGGCATTAGGGAACCACATGAGAGTGTTGAGTTAGGTCGTGGTCACAGTACATCCTAGAAAGTCTGGAGGCCCTTTGTCCAAGTGGGTGTTAAAGGAAAGGGGATGCTCGGTTCCAGAGATACCTTGAACTATGGGTAGGTGAGTTTTGCCATGAGGAACTCTTTCACTTCCTTTTAGAATGAAACAGTAGAAGCATTTAGTCTGGTTTCTGGGGGCAGTGAATTCCAAATCCTGGGCGCCATCCCCGAGAAGGTTCGTTTATATGTTTTCTTGCTGTTGAATCTTTGGGGTTTCAGTAGCAGGTTTTCAGCGTTTCTTGAAGCTCTTGTCCCACCCGAGATCGTCAATTTCTGTGCGAGGTAACTGGGTGCTTTGTGGTGTAGGCAGGATTGTTGTTGCAGGGATGGACGCCTTCCCACACAAAAACAATCCACAGAGATAGTTTCCCCTTTCCACGTGTGCTGCAGGATTCCAAGAATGACAAGTCTTAGTAAATATGGGAATGTGTCAAAAACCATGAGCGGATGAATGGGAACTCATGAACGCCACACATACAATTGCATTCACAGCACAGAGTAACCCAAGGCAGCATTCTTCGGTACCTAGCGTTACTCCAGTTTTACTTTGCCATGCAGAACCATGCAAGGGGGCTTAGCAAATCTGACTTAAGCCCTTATGTTGCCCTTCCTCACACTGTGTGATGCAAAACCAATGGAAGAGCTTAGTAAACCTGATCTGCCATATGTAGGGGTACCTTTTACAGATAGGATACTAGAAGAATAGGTCTAGTTTGTGCAAGTTTTCCACTAATTGGGAAAAGAGGGTGCATATTTATACTAGACACTCTCTGGGTGAGCTTGCGGAGATCCAGCGGCTTAGACAACATCTTAGAAAATAAACAGAATAAAGATTTCTGGTATGGATTAGGCATACATCATGAAATACTCTGCTAAATTCAGTAGGGCCCATTGCAGTAGTAATTCTGTGAGAGTAGGTTAGAGCCCTCCACCTGTCACTCCTGAGTTATCACTGTATCTATGGCCTGCCACATTCTGGATGTCAGAGCATTACCATAATTGACGAAAGCAAGTAAATGAAGACTGCTTGCTGACAGCTAGAGGGTTGAGCAAGACGTTGGATCCTACTCTCATGAGCCCAAACTCTGAAGATGGTTCTCAAAGGTCAGGCCATCTGGCCTCCTGACATCCATTTGGGACCGGACAGTGGATGGCCCTGGCTGAAGAGACTGGCTGAGCCTGCCTCCCAAGTCTATCAGTGCCTATTAATCTGCAAACTGTACCTAGCAGTTTAATACTTTTTGAGGGGCCAGTGATAAATTAAGCATTGTGTGAGGTTGGATCTAGAAGAAGAGGTTAAAAGGGGCCCTCATACCTGTCCCTAGGGCCCCCCTGGAATATTCTGAGAGTCCTCTGGAAAACCCAATCAACAAAGAATGGACATTTGCTACTGAAAGTGATTACGTTTTTGGATATAAACACTCTTATTTAAAATTGCTTTTAAGACCACTCACTGATTTTCTTTTATTTAAATGCGAAAATGGGAATTGCACTTCAGCCCCTAATCCCATTATAAGATCATTCTGACTTTTGAAAGGTCCGTTTTTTCTTCGACACTTTCCTTGGTATCTAAAAATGCATACCTTCTGATCTTCATTTTTTTGCCGTTTGTGAGTCATTTTCCCTATTGAGTATTAATCTTTTTTAAGAAGGGAATTTTACATGTTTATTTCCTTACTTCAATGTTGTTTTGTGCTACTTATATGCTATGCACGCACTTTCTATGAGAGAAATGTGTCTCATTGAACCACGGGTAACTTCCAGATTCCTCCCTTGAATCTGCTGTTTCTTAACATGCATTGCTAACATTTTGGTAGTTCATCCATAGTTCTCCCTCTAGTTAATCCAGTTTCCTAATAATTTTATAAACATGTATTTGTGCATACTGTGATATGATGTGTCAATATGTTCTAGAATTTGAAACTGATATTTTTATGTTCTCTAATAAGAGCAGCATCTATGCTGCTGGTGCGTCAAAGGCACACCAAAGGCAAGCACACCTACGCACATCCGCTCCCCATCCGCACCCTGCACCACGACCCCTGCTTCTCCCTGTCTCCTTTCCTCTGTATTTCACCTCACCATGAAGCCAGGATTCAGCTTCCAGGGCTGCTGCCTAGTCTTGCCACCCAGCTTCAAAGGTTACCTCTCCTGCTCAATCTGACACTTCTACTACACCCTTATGCCACCTCTACACACACTGCATCTAACACACAACTCAAACTCACCCACACTACACTCCCCCATCTCCCCACTCTCACCCCTCCCTATTTTGCCTCCTCCTCAACACTCGCTCCTTCCCCAAACATACCACCAAAAGTTAGGACCTGCTGCATGACCACACACCAGAACTGATCTTCCTGATAGAAACCTGGCCGACTCCTAGGTTGGCTCCCAACATTATCATTGCTCTTCCACTCAGTTACAAGGTTATAAGACAGGACAGGACTAACAGTTCCAGAGAAGAACTCATTTTCATAGAACATATCCAGTGTTCCACTAACTCGACTAGCACCAACAGCAGGGTAGAACGTCTGACCACAAATTCCAATGAAAAATAAGAAACATGTTTTTCACCACCAACTACACCCTCAATGACACCCTCACCCTCCAACCCCCAGTCCCTGAGCCAAATTCAGAAGGCCAATCATGGAATATGTCACCCCGATACACAACGCCAGCGCCAACCACACCCTAGACAACCATCCTCCTGGAGGATCTGACAAAACTCAGACCCACCCAGTGGGTAGGGTGTACCACGCAGGCTGCTTGAACCAACTGGACCCCATCTTCACCAGCTTCAGAGAAATTACAGTGGAAAATCTCACACCCATCACTTGGTCTGACCATGCTCTCGTTCATTTCAACATACCCACCCTCACCACAGCAGAAATGCCATTGCTAAATCCTCATGACAGGATTGGAACAAGGTCTCTTAAGAAATCTTGACCTTGAAGCTCCTACACCCCCAAACACCCTCTTCGTCTCCAATGCCTGGATGACCACCTGGCCCCACTCAAGACATCAGGCAAGCTGGTACACCGAAGAGCTCAAATTCATGAAGTGTCACTGCAAACAGCTAAAACGCAGGTGGAGACAAAGCAAGGACAAAACCAGCAAGACCAACTGCAGTTCAGCAAGGCAGACATATCCAACTTCAGGTCAGCCCTCAGAAGATACCACTAACAGATCCAGATCTACTAAATACTCCACCTTAAAAGAATGAATTGCAAGCAGCACCAATAATGCAAGGAAATCTTCACCACTATGAAAGGTTTTACCTCTACAGCTGGAAGTTCCATCACACAACCTCTGAACTCTGCTGCCCCTCTCCATCAGAAGCTAGATATCCAACATCTAAGACAACTTTGAGCCCCAGCCAGACCTATATATCCTTGCAGGCCCCCTACCCATCGCTTTAAATCTGCAGAGGAATACCCTGACCACCTGGCCTACCATCACTATTCAAGAAACTACAGCACCTTTTGTACCATACACTCTGGAGCACCATCAGACCCCTGCCCTCATCACATGTTCACTACAGCACAAGATGCCATCAGCTCAACCCTCACCCTGATCCTGAACAAAATCAATATAGCCACCTTCCTGTATACCTGGAAACAGACTACAGGTCTTTTTATCCTAAAGAAACCCTGAGCAAAACCTTAAATCACTAGCCACCTATAGGGCCCATCACTGCACCCTTCCAAGTTATGGAGAAGATCATAAGCAAACATTTAGTCTCACACATCATCGACAACAACCTCCTTGACCCCACTATATCGGCTTCAGCCACAGAACTGAAGCCACCACCATTGCAACCATGGATGAAATCCAACTGATCATAGACAGAGGAGACACTGCTGTCCTCATCATTCTGGATCTGGCCACGGCTTTAAATATCGTCTTCCATCCCATTCTCATTCAATGCATACACACTACTGGCAATCAGGGACCAGAGTTCTGTTGGATCTTCTCTTTTCTCACAGAACTCATCTAGTCGGTCAGCCTGACTCCCTTTTCCTCAGCTGCAGCCAACTTTTTCTGCGGAGTGACAAGGATTGTCATTCAGTTCCACACTGTTCAATGTGTATATGGCCCTTTTCCCAAGCATCACTCACACACACAGAATCAGTGTTATATGCTACGCCATTAACATGCATATCATCCTCTCCGATAAAACATTGAACACCAGAAACAAGTTCTCTGCCTGCATATCCATAGTCACCAACTGTCTTGAGTTCAATGCAGACAAGATGGAAGCAGTCATCTTCGGTATAGACACCTCGCTAAGGGACCCCACCTGGTGGCCTGCAGATCTTGGACACATTCCAAATCTAACCACCCATGCCAAGAACTTTAGAAAAATAGTTAATAACCAGCTCGGTATGAGAGGCCATGAGAACATGCTCTTCATCTCTTTCCCCACACACTCAAGCTGCTCAAGAAGATGTTCAAGTGACTTCCCACAGAACTGTCACCCGTGCCCTCTTCACTAACAAGTCAAGGACAAGGGCAATGCACTCTATATAAGAATCAACACAGAACTGACCAGAAGACTCGAGAGCATACAGAAGTCAGCTGTAAGATTCCTCAGACTTCCCACCCCACACCCACACTACCCCACACCTTAAAGGCATCCACTGGCTCCCTATCCACAACCATTCACTCTTCACACTCCTCATGCACACATAGAAAGCCTTGCACAGCATTGGCCCTACCTACCTCAACAATCACATTACCTTCCACATACTTACCTGGCACCTCTGATCAGTCAGAGCCCAACTTGCTCAGGCCCCCACATAAGCAGAAGCAGACCCGGTGGCTGAGCCTTCTCCTACCCATTTCCCGCAGCCTGGAATGATCTACTCCCTCAAAAACACCAGGAAGGTAATAAGGCAAAATTGAAGGTGCCAAGCCTGGCAGGGTATTGCTACAATAAGCTGCTGCCTGCTCAAAGTGTCATTCTGCATGTGATGCAGGCAGCATATATTTTCTTATTTGTTCACAGATCTCCACAAGAAAACACTATCCATGTTTCTAAAATATTGGCCTGGTGGCAACCCTATTTATGATGGAAATAGGCTTAAATTGCACAAGAATGCCAGTCATTCATGCTCAAGAATATTGAGATGTGATGTTTTTTTTTACAGAGTTTTATATAGCACAAACTTGTCCCGAATTGGATAACAGAGCGCTTTACATAGCACCAGTTGCATTACAAGAGGACACATTCATTTTTTGTTATGCATGGGGAGATTAAGGGCCATATGTAGGTAGCTTACTACCGGGCGGTAACGGCCGAAATTAGGTAAATTAGCCACTACCGACCGATATTTAGGCATTTGAGATGTAGAAGGCCAAAAATAAGGATTCGGTAATTATGAATCGGTAAATACTGATTCATCATTACCGAATTCTAAATTACCGAATTGGTATTTACCGAATTCTTGTTTATCGATTCGGTAAATAAGAAACAGTAAAAACGAGAAAAGATATGTAGGTAAATTCTGTATTACCGAATTTCATTAAATTTGGTATTTAAGAGTCGGTAATTAACTCTGACTGGCAGCAGGTGGTAATCAGCCACATTGTATGTAAGCAATCCCAAAATGCAACAGTGTGATCACTATGGCAGCTTTCTACGTGATTGCAAGGTGGCTACATCTACAGGCAGCAGGAGTGAAGATCTGGAGACTGGAGGAGCGCATTTACAGACAGCGCATCTCACTCTTCAAACAGACTGAGGCTGAGATCCATGAAAGGTACAGGCTACACCCCCACACCATCCTGGACTTGAAAAGGGACCTGCACCCACTCCTGGAGCACCCAACACCAAGGGTGCACGCCATACCACCACATGTGCAGGTGCTCTGTAGCCTACATCTTTTTGCATTTGGCAGTTACCAGAGGGTGATAGCTGCTGTAGGCGGGGTGTCTCAGAGTTGCCTGTCCCATTTCTTTAGAAAGTTCCTGGATGCCATGATGCAGAGAATGCACCACTACATCAGCTTCCCAAGCACACAAGCGGAACTGCAGAAAACTAAGACAGAATTTTTCCAGATGGCACAGTTCCTGCACGTCATAGGCTGTATTGATGGGACAAACATTCCAATCTGCCCTCCTGCAGCCACTGAGTACATTTACAGCATGGGTACTCACAAACTTTCTATCGGGGGCCAAATATACAGTGTGGTTTGTGTCCGAGGGCCTCACCGGTGGGCGCGGGGTCAATGGTGGAGGGGCGGGGCTAGA